>NW_027362767.1:32487814-34887814 GCF_046119375.1 Phyllobates terribilis
ATGCAGTGCCTGCTTATATATGCCGATCACTAAGCAAAGGGACATATTGTCTGCGTGTCATATTAATTGTATCTTCTGTTTTGTCTACATTTTCTATTTTGTGATCTGTGTGTACATGATCCTTTGAAATGGAAAATAATGAATAATTAAATATTCCTCATCTGGATTTATCCACCTCCTGCAGATCACAAGCATTTTTATGTTATTCAGGTTATTCTTTATCATTTGGTGAAATATAGTTTTTTTGTAAGAGCTGTTAAATAATAGAAATAAAAGAATTATTTTATTTTAGAAAAAAATATATAAAACAATAATTAATTAAAAATAATTATTAGTTCACTGTTATATATAATATATATGTTATTGTTATTATTAGTAGTAGTAGTGGCATTACTATTTGCTTGTTTTTATTGTTTATTTGTATTAATTTGTATTAATATTATCGATTATTTATTTGTACAATGTTATTTTTTATTGATTAATCATGAACAGTTTTATTTGTTAGCTTTTATTAATTTATTTAATTATTTTATTAATTCATGTCTATAATTATTTATTTGATATTATTATTATTATTGCTATTTATTAAATGTTATTTGTTGTTTTTTATTATTTTGTTATTTTGTTGTATTGTTATTATTATGCTATTTCTTCGTATTATTTTTTTTCGGATCCTTATGCAAATCATTTGATCAGACACCGCGATTTCGCCTCGCGGCTGAACTTTTAACCCTATCATTTCCAGGTCAGTGATGAGCGGAAAGCAAACACACAAATGAGTTTTTTTTTTCCTTTCTATCTCTTTACTCCCCTGTATTAATTTAGAAAACATGCCCGACGTTCAGACACCCAGGTTACGCTATAATTGAGATTTCACTGGAAATAATAAGAATCCTTGCCTTTAGGTGCTGTTTATTTCCTGCCTGTGTATACGGCCCATATCTCTACATCTCGGGAAATGATTCTGCAGATGTGTAAATGGGGACGGAGGTCGTTCCTGACGCTGTTTAGTTGTTTGTTACATTCACTTTTCATTCTAAGTCCCACTATACTAATATACCAGTCACTATAACTCATACTGCAGATTAATATGATACATTTTATACTATAAGAAATGAGCGTGGGGGGCTGATTGTCACCCATGATCCATAGTGCTCTAGACCACCAGGGATGTTAGCACTAAGCTCTGTATTCACCTAGTATCCCTGGCCGGTCACTTTCCCCTGTGATGAAAGTGGTAAAATCTAGTCAAATTGAAGCTGGGGGCCCAATGTAAAATATCAAACGGGCCCCCAACTATCATGGGACTTCAGTAATATTGGACCTTTGGGCTCCTTATTCTCTATGGTCCGGATGGGACCACAACTAGTGATGAGCGAGCATGTTCGCTACTGCTCGGTACTCTCCTAAGCATCACTGTGCTCGAGATGCTCGGCTCTCTGCGAGTATTTCTGGGTTGCTCGGCGGGAGCTCGGGTCCCCTTCCTGCATGTTTGGCGCTCTTTAGAGCACCAATGAACATGCAGGGATTGTCTGCCACTCACTGTAATGCCGTAGCCATGTTGGTTGTGGCACTACAGTGATAGGCTGGCCGCACAGCGTCATCAGGTCTATATCAGACCTGGCACCGCCATGCTCGTTACAGTCACTCCGGAATCAGACAGTGTAGGGAGAGCAGCTGCTGAGCTAGGGAGAGATTGGCTTGTTTATTAGTTAGTGTAGGTGTACCAAACTATATTTGAGACATATATCCATCTCAACAAACAGTCCTTCTGAGCCCTAATCCAGCTACATATAACCAGTGGTGACAGCAGGAGTTAGGCAGGCAGGCAGTGTATGTGACAGACTGCAGTGCATATAGCGAGAGGGTCCATTGAATGTCCTGTTAGTCTAAGTATTCTACAACATATATAGCGAGAGGGTCCATTGAATGTCCTGTTAGTCTAAGTATTCTACGACATATATATATATATATATATATATATATATATATATATACAGTACAGACCAAAAGTTTAGACACACCTTCTCATTTAAAGATTTTTCTGTATTTTCATGACTATGAAAATTGTACATTCACACTGAAGGCATCAAAGCTATGAATTAACACATGTGGAATTATATACTTAACAAAAAAGTGTGAAACAACTGAAAATATGTCTTATATTCTAGGTTCTTCAAAGAAGCCACCTTTTGCTCTGATGACTGCTTTGCACACTCTTGGCATACTCTTGATGAGCTTCAAGAGGTAGTCACCGGAAATGGTCTTCCAACAGTCTTGAAGGAGTTCCCAGAGATGCTTAGCACTTGTTGGCCCTTTTGCCTTCACTCTGCGGTCCAGCTCACCCCAAACCATCTCGATTGGGTTCAGGTCTGGTGACTGTGGAGGCCAGGTCATCTGGCGTAGCACCCCATCACTCTCCTTCTTGGTCAAATAGCCCTTACACAGCCTGGAGGTGTGTTTGGGGTCATTGTCCTGTTGAAAAATAAATGATGGTCCAACTAAATGCAAACCGGATGGAATAGCATGCCGCTGCAAGATGCTGTGGTAGCCATGCTGGTTCAGTATGCCTTCAATGTTGAATAAATCCCCAACAGTGTCACCAGCAAAGCACCCCCACACCATCACACCTCCTCCTCCATGCTTCACGGTGGGAACCAGGCATGTAGAGTCCATCCGTTCACCTTCTCTGTGTCGCACAAAGACACGGTGGTTGGAACCAAAGATCTCAAATTTGGACTCATCAGACCGAAGCACAGATTTCCACTGGTCTAATGTCCATTCCTTGTGTTCTTTAGCCCAAACAAGTCTCTTCTGCTTGTTGCCTGTCCTTAGCAGTGGTTTCCTAGCAGCTATTTTACCATGAAGGCCTGCTGCACAAAGTCTCCTCTTAACAGTTGTTGAAGAGATGTGTCTGCTGCTAGAACTCTGTGTGGCATTGACCTGGTCTCTAATCTGACCTGCTGTTAACCTGCGATTTCTGAGGCTGGTGACTCGGATAAACTTATCCTCAGAAGCAGAGGTGACTCTTGGTCTTCCTTTCCTGGGGCGGTCCTCATGTGAGCCAGTTTCTTTGTAGCGCTTGATGGTTTTTGCAACTGCACTTAGGGACACTTTCAAAGTTTTCCCAATTTTTCAATCTGACTGACCTTCATTTCTTAAAGTAATGATGGCCACTCATTTTTCTTTACTTAGCTGCTTTTTTCTTGCCATAATACAAATTCTAACAGTCTATTCAGTAGGACTATCAGCTGTGTATCCACCAGACTTCTGCACAACACAACTGATGGTCCCAATCCCATTTATAAGGCAAGAAATCCCACTTATTAAACCTGACAGGGCACACCTGTGAAGTGAAAACCATTTCCGGTGACTACCTCTTGAAGCTCATCAAGAGAATGCCAAGAGTGTGCATAGCAGTCATCAAAGCAAAAGGTGGCTACTTTGAAGAACCTAGAATATAAGACATATTTTCAGCTGTTTCACACTTTTTTGCTAAGTATATAATTCCACATGTGTTAATTCATAGTTTTGATGCCTTCAGTGTGAATGTACAATTTTCATAGTCATGAAAATACAGAAAAATCATCTTTAAATGAGAAGGTGTGTCCAAACTTTTGGTCTGTACTGTATATATATATATATATATATATATATATATATATATATATATATATATATATACACATCAGAGCTAGGCAGGCAGTGTATGTGGCAGACTGCAGTGTATAATACAGCACAAGAGGCTCCATTCCTGTTCTGTCTGCTGCTGCTGTTACAGATATTTTTACAAATAGCCCCTGTTCTCAGGGGCCAGGGATAATTATTTTATTGATCTTAATCCTGATTATTTGCTTAAAAAGCAATCCAGAGTTCACTATTTTCTGCGCCATTTGCTTGTTGCCACAGCAGAATACAGCCAGATCCTTTCCATGTTACAGCGATAAAAATCCAGAAATTTGTAGTGAACGTGGAAAATATTGGCCTCCATTTAAATTTTGTTGCAGTGTGTTAGTGAAGTTATTGACACCAGGTCGCTGTGAAAAATAGTGACCTACAGGCCAGCTATTTAAAACTGTGATTTTCTGTCACACGTATCACATATCACTGTTTTTCAAATCCAGCCATTTGTAGTGAACGTGGAAAATATTGTCCTCCATTTAAAATGGGCAAGGCGCATGGCAAGGGACGGGGAAGTGGACGTGATGGTGATAGTGCATGCAGAGGACAAGGCTGAGGCCGTGGGCAAGCTGAAATTGTGCCACAACAAACACCCACATCTTGCCCCTCGACCTTCCTGTCTCAATTAATAGGAGACCGCAGAACACCACTATTGAACACAGAGCAGTGTCAAAAGGTTATTGGTTGGATAGCGGATAATGCTTCCAGTCACTTAGCCATCACCACCACCACCCTGTCTTCCACACGGTCAAGTCTCAGTACCCGTGAGTCTGGACCACATATTCCTCACCCTGATCCTCCTTCCTCCCACCATGCCGAGTACCCAGAGACAACTAATCCCATACTTGGACACTCCGAAGAGCTGTTCACTTTTCCATTTATAGATTCGGGCCTCTCGCTCGGTCCACTTGAAGCAGGGCAAGAGGGGATCGCATGTAGCGATGCCCAAATATTTGAGCAGCCACGGTCACATGAAGGCGATGGTGGAAAACTGTCACACGAGGTGGATGATGAGACACAATTGCCAGAAAGTCAGGAGGAGGACCAGGGTGTGGAAGTGGAAGATGAGGTGGTGGACGATGAAGTCACTGACCCAACCTGGCAAGGTGACATGCAGAGCGAGGACAGCAGCACACAGGGGGGAAGGTGTAGCACCACAACAGGCAAAAACAAACAGTGTGGTGGCCACAGACAGAAGGCGGGCAACCGTTACCTGTAACATCAACACGACGGAAGTTGCCAGTACAACTGTTTGGTCTTCCAGAGTCTGATTTTTTTTTTAAAGACTCTGCCGATAACCCCAAAAAGGCCATTTGCACCACCTGCCAGGCCAGCCTGTCCTGGTAGTTTTGCAGGTGTAGCAAAACTACCAGCCTGACCACCACCAGCATGATCAGGCATATGGCAGCAAAGCACCCGACTTTGTGGGCCGAACCCCAGGGTCCAGCAACAGTGTCTGCGGGTGACACCACTGCTTGTTCCACTTTTATGCGTGCATGCCAATTCACTGTCCATGGCGCATACCAAGATGCCTCCCGCCCTGCACCTGTCGTTGAACACTCTCAACTAGCACCATCAGCTAGCACGTCCACATCCTTGTCCCAGCGCAGCGTTCAGTTGTCCCTACCCTAGTCCTTGGAATACAAGTGCAAATACACTGCTAATGCCCCACAGGCCACATTACTAAATTTCCACATGTTGCGACTGCTTGCGCTCGAAATGTTGCCTTTTAGGCTTGTGGAGACGGAAGCTTTCCGCAACTTGATGGCGATGGCTGTCCCTCGGTACTCAGTCCCCAGCCGCCACTATTTCTCCCGGTGTGCCGTCCAAGCATTACATGAGCACGTGTCCCACAACATTACCCGTGCCCTCAACAATGCAGTTACCGGGAAAGTCCACCTAACCACGGACACATGGACAAGTGCTTGTGGGCAGGGACGGTACATCTCGCTGACGGCAGACTGGGTTCACATAGTGGAAGCCATGACCCAGTCGGACCTTGGGACGGATCACGTCCTCCCGACACCGAGGATTGCGGGCCCTTGGTCAATCAGGGTTGCCCCCACATTCTACGGCTCCTGCATCTCCTCTTCCTCTTCAGCATTCATCTCCGAAATGACCACGTCAGTCACAATCAGCACTGCAGCACTGCCTCAGCCAAGAGGCAACAGGCTGTGCTGAAGCTAACATGCTTAGGTGACAAACCACACAACGCTGAAGAGTTGTGGACAGCTCTGAAAGAGCAGGCAGATCTGTGGCTGACACCGCTGAACCTACAGCCAGGCATGGTCATCTGTGACAATGGCCGGAACCTGGTGATGGCTCTGAGGAGAGGCGAGCTCACACACGTACCATGCCTGGCCCATGTGCTTAAGTTCGTGGTTCAGCGGTTTCTCAAAACCTACCCAGATCTGTCGGATCTGTTTTTCAAAGTACGCCACCTGTATGCCCATTTTAGAAAGTCAGCTACAGCCTCCGCTGCTCTTGCCGTGCTTCAGCAGCGTTTGCAGCTTCCAGCTCACCGACTGATCTGCAATGTCCCCACGTGTTGGAACTCTACATTGCAGATGTTGGGAAGGATTTGTGAGCAGAAGTGGACAGTTGTTGAGTACCAGCATCAACAAGGTCATCGATATTCAGTTCAGACTCCATACAAAAAACCTCAGGAGTGGACATGGATGTCAGACATATGTAGCATCCTCCATAACTTTGAGGACTCCACCAATATGGTGAGCGGCGATGACGCCATAATTAGCATCACCGTACCGCTTCTCTGTCTTCTGAAACACTCTCTGCTCTCAATTAAAGAGGATGCATTGTAGGCGGAGAACGATGAAATGGAGCAAGGAACCATACAGGGTGATTACACAGAGCCCAGCCTCATCTCATCCCAACGTGGATTGGGTGACAATGAGGAAGAGGAGGAGGAGGAGGAAGAACATGAGCTAGTTTCCAGTGATATAAATGGTACTACCTGCACAACTGCAATACCGTCTGTTCAGCGTGGATGGCCTGAGGACAGGGAGGAGGAGGAAGAGGAGGAGAATGAGGAGGAGAGCATGGTCAGTCGTCCTCTTCGTGAGAACACAGAAGTCTTGCCTCTTTGCAGTCTGGCACACATGGCTGAGTTTATGCTACGCTGCCTTTCCCGTGCCCCTCGCGTTGTCCAAATTTTGCATGACAGTCATTACTTGTTGGTGATGCTTCTAGACCCATGCTACAGGGAGAACTTTATGTCTCTTATTCCTTTGCAGGACAGGACTAATAAAATGGGGCAGTACAAGAAGGCCCTTGTTGCGGAATTAGTGAAAAAATTCCCATCTGAAAACGCTGGCGGCAGAGGTCACAATTCGTTGGACAACAAAGGACTGCAGGCAAGAGAGACACAAATGCAATCCAGCAGAGGCAGGGGAACACTGCCAAAGGTCTAGGACAGTTTTCTCAGACCCTCAGGTCCTGAGGCGGGTGGTACTCTCACAAGGAGTGCAAAGTTTGGGAAGATGCTGAGGGAGTACCTTGCTGACTGTACCAATGTCCTCTGTGATTCCTCTGTGCCTTATAATTATTTGGTATCCAAGCTGAACACATGGCATGATCTGTCTCTTTACGCCTTGGAGGTCCTGGCCTGCCCTGCCGCTAGCGTTTTGTTAGAGCTAGTTTTTAGTGACACCGGTGGAATTATAATCGATAGGCGCATCCACCTGTCAATTGAAAATGCCGATAGACTGACTCTTATAAAAATGAACAAGGGCTGGATTGGGCCAGACTTCTCAACACCACCGAATGATAGCAGCGTAACATAAACTCAAATACAGTGTCTTTTTTTGGGGAGGTCTAACTCTATTCCCATGTACCTCTTCACACCCAGACATGGGTATACGCTTCGTGATTTTGTCTATTTGCTCTTGTCCTCCTCCTTCTCCGCATCCTCATCCTCCACCACCATATCACCACCATATGTACCATATCAACTTATCTATGTCTCTTGCAAGGGGAATTGGAGCTCCTCCAAATTTTTGGCAGCTGTTGCTTCACTGCTTAGGCAAACACGATGGGACACCCACTTCCTAATAATGGGAACATTGTTTTTAGGAGGCTCTCTGACCTCTACGTTGCTTGCAAAGGGCATTGGAGTTCCTCCAAATTTTTGGCAGCCATTGATTCACTGCATAGGCAAACACTATGGGAGACCCACTTCTTAATAATGGCAATATTGTTTTTAGGAGGCTCTCTGACCTCTATGTCTCTTGCAAGGGGCATTGGAGTTCCTCCAAATTTTTGGCAGCCGTTGCTTCACTGCATAGGCAAACAGTATGGGAGACACATTTCCTAATAATGGGAACATTGTTTTCAGGGGGCCCTCCGATCTCTGCGTCTCTTGCAAGGGGCATTGGAGTTCCTCCAAATTTTTGACAGCCGTTGCTTCACTGCTTAGGCAAACACTATGGGAGACCCATTTCCTAATAATGGGAACATTGTTTTTAGGAGACTCTCTGACCTCTATGTCTCTTGTAAGGGGCATTGGAGTTCCTCCCAATGTTTGGTAGCTGTCGCTTCACTGCACAGGCAAACACTATGTAACATCCCTGGCGGCATGCTGGCATGGCTTACCATCTCCCACCATGCAAGACCGCCAACTTACCTATCAGTCCAGGCTGCACACTTTGCTCCATTACTTGCTGTGTGCATGTCTCTTGTCTGATTGCTTAGGGCGGCGGCGCTGTTATTTCCTGATTCTTAAAGTTACAGTGTGCACAGCCCTAATGCATCCCCAGCCTAATTCTGTGAGTCACTGGATACTTAGACCCCCTCCACCCAGTAGGAGGTGCCTGAGCAACACTTTCCTTCAGTGTGTTCTGTGCAACTGAGTTGCCAGGTCCTGTCCTGTATCTTGTCTGTTTCCACCACCCTGGGGGTTGAGTACCCAGGCCAGTTACCTGTGTCTTTGACTTCTAGTCCTTCCGCCACCCTGGGGGCTGAGTACCCAGGCCCGTTACCTGTATCTGTGACTTCTAGTCTTCCACCACCCTGGGGGCTGTATGCCCAGGCTCGTTCCTGTATCTCGTTCCAGAGTCAGTTCCTGTCAGAACTGTGTCCTAGCCTGTTACCTGTTTGTCTCTAAGCTTACTACGGGCTTAGGTAGTCTGATTTTGGGACCCGGTTCTATTTGTCTACCCTTTTATATGCATTACTTCAACTTTGATATACAGTAAGGTTTTTAATATAGACAGTGTAGGACGATCCCAATTAGGGTCACCTTGTCGCTGGTGGGACGGCTTATATACTTTTTTTGATCAAAAATAGTTCACTAAGTACCCTATATTTCATATGCAACTTTGCTTTACATTCATATATAATGATGGTAGGGTATGTGATATATTTTTTGTCTTTTGTAGGTTTTGTATCTTTTTGCTAGTGTGAACATGCTCTTATTTCTTGCATGTGTACCATCTTAGACCTCAGTTCACAATGCTTGGATTTTTGTCCTGTTTGTCTCTATGTTCAATCCTTCCCTTTTCCTGCAGTGTTTGAACCAGTACCTTACTCCTACTCGTTGTCTCTGTACTTCTGTTTGTGAGTTTTGTGTCCACTTGCTACTTTATTGCAAGTACCTTGTGTGTATCTGGTTCTGATTGTCCCATTTCCCTGCCTCTGTATCTACCTCCTGTGTTCTAGCTATCTTCCTGTGCTTCCCAGTCTGTTCCATGTGAACAGAGCCCTGTCCTGTCTGCCCGCACCTCCGTCTCTGCTCCGCTCTGCTCCATTTGTCCTCCTCACCTGCGGCTCTGCTCCGCTTGTCCTCCACACCTGTGGCTCTGTTATGCTCTGCTCTGCTCCACTTGTCCTCCGCACCTGTTGCTCTGCTCAGCTCTGCTCTGCTTGTCTTCCGCACCTGCGGCTCTGCTCTGCTCCGCTAGTGCTCCGCACCTGCGGCTCTGCTCCACTCTACTTTGCTCCGCTTGTCCTCCGCACCTGCGGCTCTGCTCCGCTCTGCTCTGCTTGTCTTTCGCACCTGCGGCTCTGCTCCGCTCTGCTCTGCTTGTCTTCCGCACCTGCGGCTCTGCTCCGCTCTGCTTCGCTCTGCTCCGCTTGTCTTCCGCACCTGCGGCTCTGCTCCGCTCTGCTCCGCTTGTCCTCCAAACCTGCGGCTCTGCTCCGCTCTGCTTGTCCTCCACACCTGCGGCTCTGCTGTAATCTGCTCTGCTCCGCTGGTCCTCCGCACCTGCTGTTCTGCTCCTGTATCCCAGTCTGTACTGGTGCCTATCTAGCCTGTTTTCCTACCTGCCAGTATCCGCCAGTCTGCATACCAGCCGTGCCTGCCAGTAGCCGCCAGTCTGCATACCAGCCGTGCCTGCCAGTACCCGCCTGTCTGCATACCAGTCAGACCTGCCCGTTCCTGCATTCCCCGGTGTGGGTCAACAGCTGTCTGTGACAGAGGTCTGACTTGGAGTAGCACCTGGGCCACCTGCAACGTCCCTCCTTGGACCATGAAGTCCGCCGTGTGTTCATGGTCAGATCTGGCGAGGCCCCTAGTCACACCCCTCCAGACACTCCTCGGTTCTTGGCCCAGTGGGACCACTAACCACACTCACGCCAGTCAGTCCAGATGTGAGCGTAACACACTATGGGAGACCCACTTCCTAATAATGGGAACATTGTTTTTAGGAGGCTCTCTGACCTCTACGCTTCTTGCAAGGGGCATTGGAATGCCTCCAAATTTTTGCCAGCCATTGCAGTCACTGCACAAGCAATAACAGTAAAGGAGACCCACTCGTTGATAATGGGAACAGCAAAGTCAGCTGATGGCTCTCTATCAATAGCGAGGGCCGACTGCTGGCACACTTTTAGGCAGTGACCTGGGAGTCAGAGATGCTTCCAGGGGTCTTCCCCATGCTGTTCCCATGTCATTTGAGCACTGTTCTCATCGATTTGGGCAATTTTTAGGCCCTATGCAGACCGCCGGGGGAAGCCACCTGAAAAATGCTCGAGTTTCCCATAGACTTACATTGGGCTCGTTGCTCGGGTTGACCCGAGCAACGAGCACCCGAGCATTTAAGTGCTCGCTCATCACTAACCCCAACCCTTGCCCCCGGATAGTTCCCCCCTGGCAATAACAGCTGGTTTGCGAGATGTTCACAGTAAGATCGCCGCTAGCCGGCCACTTTCCCCAGCAATGACACCTTATCTTGTGGGGGTAAATGCCCCTTCTCTCAATGCCATATTGTCAGGGCTCCGTTTGTAGTCATTTTGTATTAACAATAAACCTTAAACAATTGCCTAACCAAAGACTATATGGAGTCCAGCTGCAATGACACCCACCGATCCCAAAAATGGGGGTCACAAATAGTGTTGAGCCACCCCCGTAGTGTTCGAGTTCGGTTCGGTTCGTCGAACACCCGTGTGTTCGCCGAACTGTTCGTCGAACACCTTCGAACACCGTTAAAACCAATGGCAGGCAAACAAAAACACATAGAAACACATAGAAAACACCTTCAAAGGTGTCCAAAAGCTGACAAACTGCTCAGAAGACACAACTAACACATGGAAAAGTGACAAGTACATATAGTCATGCGAAAAGAAAAGAGGTGGAGGAGTAAAAGGAGGGGGAGACACAGATATAGGCATGTCATGCCCTTCTAAAATCCAAAAAGTGAGAAGCCGAGACGGCCAGTCCGCTCCTGCCCGTGCCACCTCCGTGTCGCCGGGTTTGTGCCAGAGCCGCGGTGAACCCTGACGGCCAGCCCCCCTCTCCCAATACTGGTGCCTGTCCGCTGGTGGGTCGAGAGAGCCCCCCTGTGGTGGAGGCAGCTCTAAGCTTTTTAATTTAAATTGTCTCTCTAATTTGAATGAATACACTTTAAATCCATTTACAAGGATCTATTGGAGGGCAAGTCTCATGCCAGCAGCCGCGTAATTCCAGCTCCAGTAGCGTCCACTAAAGCTGCTGCAGTTAAAAAGCTTTTATAAGGATCGAGCTCGGCTGTCCACCGCAAGGCATCCTAGTGCCAGTCCCAGCCAATATGCCTTGGGGTGCCTCCTGATGCTCTTCACTAAGTATCCCGTGGTCCCGAAGCATTTCCTTTGAAAAAATTAAGTGTCCAAACTACAGGTGGTGTAGCTTGCTTAACAGCCGGGATAATCCGCTGACTAGCAGACACTGCTACTAGGCACAAAGTATTTCCTGGGCTAGATGCAGTTAAAAATTTGTAAGTAGATACTCTCGTTGGATGCTGAGAAAGCATTCCATAGAGTCTCCTGGCACGCCATATATGATTCTCTTAAAAAGCTTGGGGTAGGGGTCTAGGGGACCCTTTTATAGCCAAAATCACGGCCCTGTATCACAATACGTCACCTAGGCTGAAGATAAATGGAACTGTAGCACCGAGGGCTCGGTTGCTACAGACGTATTGCACCTCACCCAGAGGTGTGATATCTCACTCTCAGATAAGGATGGAGTGTGGATCAGGACCCGACACCTGCATGCATTACACCACATTGCCGTGGGGCAGGGCGACCAATATGCCCCTGAGATGGGCACGACAGTCCCTGTCCCTGGCTGGAGTGGGAGGAGGGAACACTGAGGAAGGGGAACCCTGCAGTGCAGGAGCAGGGAGGAAGCAGTTCCTGGGTGCATTGAGAAGGGAGTATAAAAGGTGGGCACCATCTTAGTTCAGTGCAGAGAAGTCTGAGCAGAAGTGGCAGGGAGCAGGGGCTCTGCATGAGCTCTGCTCCGGAGGCGGGCCTAGTAACAGAGGCCCAGGCCTGCAAGAGGGAGAAGGAAGGAAGAGGAGCGGAGAAGGCTCCAGGAACGAGGAATGAAGGGATCCCAGGGGTGCGGACGGGCGAGTCGCCACCGCACGCCCGAATCCACCTGCGTGGAGGGGTCAGGCCAAAGGGGGAGACCGGTCCCCGAACTAGTGGAGGCAGGAAACGACCCTCAGCTAGAAACCGGAGGCTCTGACATTTTATGTGGCGCAGCCCCTTGCTCCACCCGCTAGGAAGGCACCACATAGGGTCAGGGAAACTGGCGCCAAGTTTACCAAGAGGAGGCCCGAGGCAGCCGGACAGAAGTGTTGGTAAGAAAGGCCAGACAAAGGACACACAAAGGGGGTCCTGTGAAGCGCTCCAAAGTTATCTGGGAGTTGTCTGAGCCCCTCACCTGGTGAGCACAGTACGACGTGGGCAGCCGTTACCTGCAGACGTGGTCTGGATAATAAGAACTGTGAGTAAAGGCCCTGAACTGCATCACTGACTCCGTGTCGTTACTGCTGCTGCCCTGCACCATCACCCCCATCCTCCGCATACACTGCCCTGAGGCTATACTCCTCCCGTGGGGAGTTATGCTACGCTCTGCTGCACCCACAACACCAGCCTTAGCGGTCTGCCCTGCAGCGGCGGTTCACTCTGACCGCAATCCACGGGTGGCGTAGTCGGACATTTAAACATCAAAACCACATAAATAGTTCCGCCACTGGTTTGACCGCCCTGAGCCACGGAACCGGATCGCCGCCACGAAGACTACAACCACCAGCATCCACCAAAAAGGGTCCGGCTCCGGGTGTCCCAAGGCCCAGGGGGTGCGTCAGAACATTTTCATCACCTTTCACAATCACCAATGGGACAAGGCAGTGATGTCCTCTGTCCCCTCTCTTATACATCCTAGTGACGGAGCACCTGCTCTCATCAATTCGCCATAACCCCAATATTAGGTGGATTGAGGTGGGAGGCACCGAGTACAAGTGCTCTCTATTTGCTGATGATGTCCTAGTATATATCACTCAATCACATATATCCATCCCTGCTGTTATGGCTGAAATAGATCACTTTGTTACATGGTAAAATTTTAAAATCAATGCAGCGAAGTCTGAGGCCCTCGATGTCTCCCTCCCTAAATCCATATAGGATTCCATCCAGTCCAACTTTCCCTTTGCCTGTCCCTCACAGGGTATCAAATACTTAGGAATTCCTATTCATAGAGACCTCTCCCATCTATGTTATCTTAATTTTGGGCCCTTTATTGAACAATTCCATACAGACCACGGTTGGCAAGTTGGAACTGTGAGATTCACTACGTGCACCACTGGTATTTTGTGGAAAAGCACATGTAAGATTCTGCAACAGTCTCTGCTGATACTCCTGCATGCGTGCATCCCTTTCTATGGCAGGAATAATTTCTGCAAATTTACTTTTGTACCGGGGATCTAACAGTGTGGCAACCCAGTAGTCAGGATTATTTCTAATTCTCACAATTCGAGGGTCATGTTGCAGGTAGTGCAGCAAGAAGGCACTCATGTGTGTTGCGTGTCCAGGAGCACCAAGTCCCTGTTGTGTTGGTGGCGAGGTAACAATCATGCTTCCTTCCTCTGTCCTCTCCCCCCAACCTCGCACAACAGAAATGTGATCAAGGTCTCCCTCATCTGATGAGTCTTCCATCAGTTCGTCCTCCACTTCTTCCTGGGCTCCTGCACCTTCCTCACTAGTTTGGCTGCTACCATGCGCCCTGGTAAAATCATCTCCCCCACCCTCACATGCCTGCCGCCCTGGTGCTGCCGACCGTCTGGACCTTGCAGATGTTAGCCCTTCCGCATACAACTCCTCCTCCTCTACTTCCTCCACCTCCTCTTGTGCCACCACCTGACTCCGAATTCTGTTTAACATGTGCTCCAGCATGTAAATCACCGGAATAGTCATGCTGATAATGGCATCGTCAGCACTAAACATCTTCGTCGCCATTTCAAAACTGTGCAGAAGGGTGCATAGGTCCCTGATCTGAGACCACTCCTCCAGCGTGATTTGCCCCACCTCTGAATCTCGTTGGCCCAGGCTATACGTCAGAACGTATTGCACCAGGGCTTGTCGGTGCTGCCACAGTCGCTGCAACATGTGCAGAGTTGAATTCCACCGGGTAGGCACATCGCATTTTAGCCGGTGAAGTGGCAGGCCCAACGACTTCTGTAGAGATGTAAGTCGCTGAGCTGCGGGATGCGAACGGCGGAAGTGAGCACACAGGGACCGTGCCCTCTGCAGAAGGCCATCTAGTCTGGGATAGTGGGCTAAAAATTGCTGGACAACCAGGTTCAACACGTGAGCCATACAAGGCACGTGTGTGACATTGCCCCGGCGAAGGGCCGCACCCAGGTTTGCAGCATTGTCGCACACGGCCTTCCCTGGTTTCAGGTCCAGTGGAGACAACCATTCATGAAATTGGTTCTCCAGAGCTGACCACAACTCCTCAGCTGTGTGACTCACATTTCCCAGACATTTCAATGTAAAAACCGCCTGATGACGTTGAGCCCTACTGCCAGCATAGTAAGGAGGTGTGCAGGATCCCTTCTGCGCAGTTAGAAAGCTTGTGGCATGACCAGACAGGCTTTGGGTGCAGGTGGAAGACCGAGAGGAGGTTGAGGAGGCAGAAGCAGTGGAGGAAAAATGACATAAAGAGGATTGACGCACAACTCGTGGGGACGGCAAGACTTGGACAGCAGCCCCTTGTCCTGCTGTCACCATAGTTACCCAGTGCCCAGTCAGCGACATGTAATGCCCCTGTCCATGCCTACTCTTCCAAGTGTCTGTGGTGAAATGCACCCTGTCACACACAGAGTTTCTCAAAGAAGCGGTGATGTTGTGTGCGACATGCTGGTGGAGCGCAGGCACACCTTTCTTTGAGAAGTAGTGCCGACTGGGCATCTGGTACTGGGGCACTGCGACGGACATAAGGTCTCGAAAATCCTCTGTGTCCACCAGGCGGAAAGGCAGCATTTCTGTAGCCAAGAGCTTGCAGATGGTGAAATTCAACCTCTTAGCTTTCTCATGGCTAGGAGGAAATGGTCTTTTACTTGTCCACATCTGAGGGACCGAGGGCTGGCTATTGTGCTTAGACGGGGTTGATAAGGGTGTCCCCGGCAAACTGCCGGTCTGTGAGGAAGATGCAGGCGGACATGTTAGGTTGCCTTGATCCAAAGGTGGTGCTATCGATGTCGGACAGCGCTCAAGACCAGCTGGTGTTACCACCTTCAAAGAAAATGATGACCTGCCAATCACGCTGGCTGTTGCGGGTAAAGAGGTGGCAGGTCTGCGCCCCAAAACAGGTGTGACTGCTGTCCCCCCAGTCACAGAGGATGAAGAGGCCGCGGATGCACAAGATATGGCAGACGGTGGTTGGCCCGGCCGGCTAGACCGCATTGTAGCACACTGAGCTTCCCACTGCAACTTATGCTTCATGTCCATGTGCCGGTTCATGCATGAAGTACTCAAACTATGTATTTTTTGGCCTCTACTTAGCTTTTGCTGACAAATGTTACAGATAACACGAGTTGGGTCATCTTTATCGATCTGAAAAAATGCCCAGGCTATGCAAGGCTTAGCACCCATGCGACCTGAAGAGCCACCACGACTTGTGGTGAGAGGCAGAGTTGTGTTTGAGGATGCAGTTGTTGACGTGCTTCCAGTACTACGTCTCTGTCCAGGAAGGCGCAACCTGACCTCGTCGTCACTAGCATCCTCCTCCACCTCCTCTGCTGACCTCATCTCTTGGCTGACTGTGGGTTGACAGTAAGTGGGATCTCCGACCTCATCATCATCACCCTGTGCGTTATCACACCCGTCGTCCTCAGAGCCAACCTGTTCCTGCCCTGACAAAAAACTAAAGTTGTCGCTCCAATCAGGTATTTGAGTCTTATCATCGTCTTCCTCATTGTCTCCACCAACAGGAGTTACAGTTTGGGAATGAGGGTCTACATTATGGTCAGAACCTTCTGCGTCTGGTCCTGGATCCGACTCATAAAGATTCTGGGCATCAGTGCAGATCATTTCCTCGTCTGGATTCACAGAAGCGCTGGAGTCGACCTCTGATTCCCAGGCTATAGTATGAGTAAACAGCTCTGCAGACTCAACCATCTGTTCTACCTCATACTCAGACGGGCAGCTGGAGATTTGGGAGCTGTGAGGAAGCAAGTGCAATTTGGGTGACACCTTTGAGGACTGGAGTATTTGTGATGTTGAAGTTGATGTGGAGGAGAGCCCACTTAAAGGAGCACTTGATATCCGTTGAAGCACCTGCTGTTTTTGTGCCTCATCTGGAATTTGTAGCGATTGGCGTGGCCGTAAGAAAGGGATCTTATCACATTGTCCGCTAAAAGAAGTAGACATTTTAGTTTGGCTGGAAGATGGTCTTTCTTCTGCACCTACCCCACGGACACAACCTTTTTTCCCCTTCCCAACACGCCTATTCCCCTTTCCACCAGCAGCAGGCCTTTTTCCACTCATTTTGGTGGTTAACTAATTCACAACTCTGGAGTTGTTTGCACAAAAAAACAATGGATGGTAACCGAGCAGAGCTGAGTGGCCAAACTGTGGTATTAGGCCAAAACTATTGGCTGGGTTAGATGCAGAAAAAAATTATTTTTAATTTGCAACCTGATGGAGGTCAGTATAGATGGACTAATAGACCAAGTCCCACACACCGCTAGAAGCCCAAATATTTTTTCAGAGCTAGATGCAGAAAATTTTTTTATTCAATTTGCAACCTGATGGAGGTCAGTATAGATGGACTAATAGACCAAGTCCCACACACCGCTAGAAGCCCAAATATTTTTTCAGAGCTAGATGCAGAAATTTTTTTTATTCAATTTGCAACCTGATGGAGGTCAGTATAGATGGACTAATAGACCAAGTCCCACACACTGCTAGAAGCCCAAATATTTTTTCAGAGCTAGATGCAGAAAAAAATTATTTTTAATTTGCAACCTGATGGAGGTCAGTATAGATGGACTAATAGACCAAGTCCCACACGCTGCTAGAAGCCCAAATATTTTTTCAGAGCTAGATGCAGAAAAAAATTATTTTTAATTTGCAACCTGATGGAGGTCAGTATAGATGGACTAATAGACCAAGTCCCACACACCGCTAGAAGCCCAAATATTTTTTCAGAGCTAGATGCAGAAAAAAATTATATTCAGTTTGCAACCTGATGGAGGTCAGTATAGATGGACTAATAGAATGATGCTATGCCCAAAAGATTTTACTTCACTAGGTGCAGTAAAAAAATTGGTATTCTATACACAGGTGGTATATCTTGCAACACAGATAGGCTACTCCACTGACTAACACACTCTGCAATAGGCCAAAAAGGATTAGCTTTGCTAGATTCAGCCAAATGCTGTGAAAAAAACTTGCACAGCACTGGCACAGATCTGCCTGGCAAAAACTGATAGGAACTGATGTAACCTAGTCCTGAAAAGGACTCCAATTACAATTAGTCTTTACTCCCACAATCTATCTATTTAAGAGCACAGACCTGCTTGATAAAAGTCGTAGGAAATGCTGTAACCTAGTCCTTAAAAGGACTGCAATCACAACTATTCCCTACTCCCAAGCTATCTGTAGATTTGTGCGAAAATTGGCTTGAAATTAACAAGGTATAGCGCACACAGCAACAGCGGTGCCGTCTAACACGCAGCTGCAGCAGTGAGAAAATGGTGGCGACGGGGAAAATGGCTTGGTCTTATAGGGCAAGGACATGTGACATACACTGCCAATGACACATGCCCTTGCTTGTGTGAAAAAAAGCACTTCGCTCCGTGTGTGCGCTGCTGATAGGCTGACAGATTGCACCTCCCCACTGCAAATGCGGGAAAGAGAAAAAAAAATGGAGATCTTCATTGTTCCTGCAGAGATCCATCCCCTGCCCCTCCCCCCGCCCCGCTGTACACTCAAACTGCGTATTAACATTAATTTTCATCATTACTGAGAAAAAATCCAGTTATGATTTTGGTGCACGAACAGTTATGGAACATAACCTCGAACAGCCGAATTTTTCTCAAATTGTTCGTGTTCGCCGACCGGCTCGAACACCGCCCAAAACAGCTCAAATTTGAGATTGGCGAACAGTTCGAGTAGAACAACGCTCATCTCTAGTCACAAAGTCCCCTGTGTGAATAGGGCAGTAGTGAGCATGTGCAGACACCACTCCTATAGACACATGCTCACTACCGCTCTGTTTGTACACAGTGACTTCGGGACCCCTATAATCAGTGCGGTTCCCAGTTCTGCGACCACCAGGGATCATACATTTATCACCTGTTTTGGAACCAATGGCCCAATCACTGCTCCTGCACAGGGACCCCCTAGCGGTCATAGCCCACCCTTCTGCTTCTCTATGGATTATATATCCTGGGTATAACTGAGCTAGCCAATTAGCAGAGGGGTTCACATACTTTAAGGCGTACTGTGTCTCATTTGCTTGTTTTAGTCTAATGAGCGGAGCTATGATAAGAGGCAGGTTGTGAGTATATACAGTATATATATATATATATATATATATATATATATATATATATATAGACAGCTGTGTTTTCTTCACTATGACAGTTCAATTGTCTGCAGCAATTATCACTGGATCTTGTTAGAAGACAATAACATTTTAGTTTAACGAGCAGACGGAGGGACGGGGGGGTGGAGAACGAACCCCGGGAAAACGGCGCCGAAATCCACGTCTCTCATTATTCTATTTACTTGTGGTGCGTCCGTCTCTATCATCTCCAGAAGAGACGCTCGTTTAGCTCCGGGACCAACGTCGGCAAATAAACGATGTGAATTACAATGTAACAATTCAGCTATCAGAGGAGGAAATGAGTCCGGCACAGGACGGTGCTTAAAGGGGTGTCCCGGCTTCACCAAATCTAGGTTTACAATTTAATTATATATTTTTTTTTGCATAAATTCCATATGTTTTTTTAAGATCTCTGCTCGCTGTGATTTCAACTCCTCTGATTTCATTTATTGTTATTTAATACTATGGATTTGTGCCTTATTTTGTCTACTTTTTGATGTTCTGCTTTTCATTTGCAACTTTGTTCTTCTTTTTTTTTTTTAATTACTGTCTATTTTATTTGTGTTCGCCTCTTTTTTTTACGCTTTATGGTTAAAAAAAAAAAGGAACATTTTTGCAGTATTGTACTCCCGTCTCCCCAGTAGTTATTTTGTGTATGTCCTTAAGTTTATTTCACAAATTATACAGCTTTTTAGTGAAACATGTGACTTTTTATGCTCCAAAAAGTTACAAAAAGTTCAAGGGCAAAAATAAAGAACTGGATTGAGCTGGGAGTAGTGTTGAGCGATACCTTCCGATATCAGGAAATATCGTATCGGATTGGATCGGACCGATACTCAAAAAGTATCGGATATCGCCGATTCCGATACCGGAAACCAATGCAAGTCAATGGGACACTAATATCGGAATGAAAATAAACCCTTTCTTTCCTTGTAGGTTAATTCTACATGAAGGAAAACAACTAAGAATAATGTAGAATGTATTACGCGAAAAGCCGGCAATTCATCAGCGGCATACACCGGTACCCGACAATTTACAACAGAAAGAATAGAGCTTCACACATAGATTAGATAGAAACATGTCAGTCACATATATATGAAGTACAGTGACAGTGTTGATTACTGTACTTGTCATTTAGTGTAAAGGATTTATTTAAAAAAATAATAGTGTTTTCATGCACCGTCTCTTTAAAAAAGCCGGCCGGCAATTCAGCATCTGTACCCGACAATTTATAACAGAAAGAATAGAGCATCACACATAGATTAGATAGATAGAAACATGTCAGTCACATATATATGAAGTACAGTGATAGTGTTGATTACTGTACTTGTCATTTAGTGTTAAAATAAAGGATTTATTTAAAAAAAAATTGGCGTGGGGTTCCCCTTAATTTTAGTCTCTAGCGGAGGTTAAGCAGACGGCTGGGGCAGATGTTTGAAGCCTGGGAAGGGGGTAATACCCACGGAGCTTCCCAGGCTACTAATATCAGCCCCCAGCTGAATACCTAGCCTTTACTACCTATTAAAATGGGGACCCAAAAAAATGATGTGGGGTCCCCCCTAATTTAATAGCTAGCAAAGGCTAGGCAGACAGCTGGGGGCTGATATTAATAGCGCAGGAAGGGTGCCATGAATATTGGCCCCCTCCCAGGCTAGAAACACCAGCCGTCAGCCGCCCCAGAAATGGCGCATCCATAGGATGCGCCAATTCTGGCACTTAGCCTCGCTCTTCCCACTGCCCTGTAGCGGTGGCAGTGGGGTAATAGGGTTGGGGTTGAGGTCAGCTTATAATGCCAGCTGACATCAAGCCCAGGTTAGTAATGGAGAGGCGTCTATAAGACACCCCCATTACTAACCCCATAGTCAAAGTTAAAAAAAAAAACACAAACACCCAGAATAAACTCCTTTAATTGAAATAAACACACAATTCTTTATTGTTCTAAATTAAACCATACTTACCATCACGCCCATTCCAGCTGAAGCCAATGATCTCCTGCAATAAAAGAAAAATAATAAAGCAACCTCATCCTTACCTTTCCATGGTTCCCACGACAGCTTCAGCTCTGCTACATCGAGATGACAGGTTGGACCGCAGCAGAACGCTGCCATCCAGCCTGTCACCCCGCAGACACTGAGAAGCGCAGGCATGCTTGCGCTCCTCGGTGTCAGGCTGTGACGGCATCCAGATGAGCCGACAATGAACTCAGCTCACCTCATGCACGTCACTGACAGCGTGGGAAAATTCTCCTGCACTCAGCGCTTCAGCGTGAGAATTTTCCCACGCTGTCAGTGACGTGCATGAGGTGAGCTCATGTCCAATGAACTCGGCTCACCTCATGCACGTCACTGACAGCGTGGGAGAATTCTCCTGCACTCAGGGCTTCAGCGTGAGAATTTTCCCACGCTGTCAGTGACGTGCATGAGGTGAGGTCATGTCCAATGAACTCAGCTCACCTCATGCACGTCACTGACAGCGTGGGAAAATTCTCACGCTGAAGTGCTGAGTGCAGGAGAATTCTCCCACGCTGTCAGTGACGTGCATGAGGTGAGCCGAGTTCATTGTCGGCTCATCTGGATGCCGTCACAGCCTGACACCGAGGAGCGCAAGCATGCCTGCGCTTCTCAGTGTCTGCGGGATGACAGGCTGGATGGCAGCGTTCTGCTGTGGTACAGCCTGTCATCTCGATGTAGCAGAGCTGAAGCTGTCGTGGGATCCATGGGAAGGTAAGGATGAGGTTGCTTTATTATTTTTCTTTTATTGCAGGAGATCGTTGGCTTCAGCTGGAATGGGCGTGATGGTAGGTATGGTTTAATTTAGAACAATAAAGAATTGTGTGTTTATTTCAATTAAAGGACTTTATTCTGGGTGCTGTGTTTTTTTTAAATACTTTACTAGAAATTCATGGTGGTCATGTCTAATATTGGCGTGACCCCATGAATTTCGGGCTTAGGGCCAGCTGATAATGCCAAGCTGGCCTTAACCCCTTTATTACCCAGTGAGCCACCGCACCAGGGCCCTGGATGAGTTGGGTACAGCGCCAGAAGATGGCGCTTCTATGAACGCGCCATTTTTCGGGGCGGCTGCGGGCTGCAATTTGCAGCGGGTGGGGCCCAGAAAGCTTGGGCCTCCCTGCGCTGCAGATTCCAGCCCCCAGCTGCCTAGTTGTACCTGGCTGGACACAAAAATAGGGCGAAGCCCCACGTATTTTTTTTTTTAATTATTTCATGAAATTCATGAAATAATTAAGAAAAAAAGGGCTTCCCTATATTGTTGTGTCCGGCCAGGTACAAATAGGCAGCTGGTGGTTGGGGGCAGCCCGTTCCTGCCTGCTGTACCTGGCTGGACACAAATATAGTGCGAAGCCCCACGTCAATTTTTTTTAAATTATTTCATGAATTTCATGAAATAATTTAAAAAAAAAATACGTGGGGCTTCTCCCTAATTTTGTGTCCAGCCAGGTACTGTTATGTTCTGCTACCAGAGCTAAGGAAAGAGAGGAGATCTGTCCCTACGATAGAACTCAGCTTAATCCCTACGATGTAACAGGGGACCTGATCCTGCGATCAGACCTGCTAAAGTCCTAAGCTAGTCTGTACGGAGACCTATAGATGTGGGGAAGGAATCCCTACAAGTACTAAGGACTGGGAGGAAAATGGGACACCTCCTAACAGAAATAGTAGCAGACAGACGAACAAACAAAATATATAGAACATAGAGGTCCGTAGACCAAGCAAACTAACAGAGTTAGATACAGAGCACAGGCTAGCTAGAAAGTAGTTATACAATGAAGTCCAGCAAAGCCAGAAGGGCGGAGCAGGATTAAATAGGCCAACAAGGTCATGTGACCAGCAAAGGAAAAAACCTAAGAGCACGGTTCTAACAGTACCCCCCCCCTTCTAAGAGGATCCTCCGGATCCCCTAGGACCAGGCTTATCAGGAAATCTCCTGTGAAACGCTCTGATAAGTCTGGACGCGGAAACATCATCCGACCTCACCCAAGAGTTATCCTCGGGTCCGAAACCTTTCCAGGCCACAAGATACTGCAAACTACCTCTATACCGTCTAGAGTTAAGGATGCGAGAAATTTCATATTCCCCGTCCTCCACCACCGGAGGAACAGAGGCAGAGGCGTCACAATCCGATACAACCGCTTTTTTCAACAGAGAGACATGAAATACCGGATTAATTCTCCAGGAGGTAGGAACCTCCAACCTAACAGCAGATTGGTTGACAACCTGAAGCACCTTAAAGGGCCCTACAAACTTGGGACCCAATTTCTTAGAAGGAATCCTCAACCGCAGATTCCTAGAGGACAACCAAACCATGTCTCCAACAGCGAACAAAACCTCCTGTCGTTTCCTATCAAAGTAGTCTTTAGATTTTCTGTTGGCCTCCTGAAGATTACCACGCACATCCGTCCAAACTCTCTCCAAATCACCGGAAAAATTCTCCTCCTCAGGCACGGCAGATCCCAACTTAGAGAACGACCTAAACGACGGATGTCTCCCAGAACAACAAAAAAAAGGCGAACAACCAGCAGAAGAAGATGTATGATTGTTCAGAGCAAATTCAGCAAGTGGCAGAAACTCAGACCACCCCTCTTGATTGTCTGCCACAAAACAACGCAAGAACTGCTCAACATCCTGGTTTTTCCTTTCTGTCTGGCCATTAGATTCAGGATGATATCCGGACGAGAACGACAAATGAACTCCCAACCTGTCACAAAAGGCACGCCAAAAACGAGCCACGAACTGAGGTCCCCTATCAGAAACAATGTCAGTGGGAACGCCATGAAGTCTGACAATTTCCTTGACAAAGGCCTTAGCGAGAGTTTTAGCGCAGGGCAGTTTGACGAAGGGAACCAAGTGACACATCTTGCTAAAACGGTCCACGACCACCCAGATGACAGTAAAACCCTCAGAGGGGGGAAGGTCAGTTATAAAGTCCATAGCCAAATGTGTCCAAGGAGCACTGGGAACCTCCAAAGGACAAAGCAACCCCGCAGCAGGAGTATGTGAGGACTTAGATCTAGCACATATAGTACATTGACGCACCCACTTAATGACTTCCTTCTGCCATCCAGGCCACCAAAAACTGCGACCCACCAGTCTCTTGGTCTCAGAGATTCCGGGATGACCTGCCAACCGAGATTCGTGACACTCAACAAACAAATCTCTCCGAAAGGTCCCAGGCACAAACAACCTCCCATGAGGAGTGTTAGATGGGGCATTCTCCTGTGCTTTAAGAATCTCATCTTCCAAAACGGAGTCCAAAGCAGCTATCACAACACCTTCTTGTAAAATGTTCTCCTCTTTCTCAACACCGACTATGGGAGAAAAACTGCGAGACAAGGCATCCGCCTTAACATTCTTAGTACCAGGGATGTAAGTAACGGAGAAATTAAACCGCGAAAAAAAACAGTGCCCACCTAGCCTGACGGGCATTCAGGCGCTTGGCAGCATCAAGATATATCAGATTTTTATGATCCGTAAGAACCTGAACGGGAAATTCCGCACCTTCAAAGAAGTGGCGCCAGTGTTCAAATGCGAGTTTAATAGCCAATAATTCCCGATTACCAATATCGTAATTCAGTTCAGTCTCCGAAAAATTTTTTGAAAAAAAGGCACAGGGATGTAATCCATCCCCGTTATCCTGAGACAATACTGCGCCAACCCCCACAGAGGAAGCATCAACCTCAACCAAAAACGGCTTAGTCACATCAGGCTGCATAAGGATGGGAGCAGAGGTGAACCTCTCCTTGAGATACACAAAAGCTTCAATGGCCTCAGAAGACCACTGAACCGCATCAGCACCTTTCCTGGTGAGATCAGTCAGAGGTTTGACAATACTAGAAAAAATTTTTATGAATTTTCTGTAATAATTGGCGAAACCTAAAAACCTCTGTATCGATTTCAAACCAATAGGCCTAGGCCATTCCTGTACAGCTTGAACTTTAACCGGGTCCATCTCAAAACCTTCGCTGGAGATAATGTAGCCCAAAAAACTAATTCTCTGTACAGCGAACTCACATTTCTCCAGCTTAGCAAAAAGCGAATTGTCCATTAATAACTGTAATACCTCACGTACGCTCCGCCAATGAGACTCCAGATCCGGCGAATAAATCAAAATGTCATCCAAATACACAACCACATTTTTGCCAATCAAAGGTCTAAGGATGTCATTAATAAGATTCTGAAAAAATGCTGCAGCATTGGTAAGACCAAAAGGCATAACCAGATTCTCAAAATGACCCACAAGAGTGTTAAAAGCAGTCTTCCATTCATCACCCTCCTTCATGCGCAACAGATTGTATGCCCCCTTAAGGTCAATTTTAGAGAACCACTTGGCCCCCATTAACTGGTTAAACAGATCAGGAATCAATGGCAGTGGGTAAGGATTGCGTACAGTAATTTTGTTAATCTCACGAAAATCCAGACAAGGACGTAAACCGCCGTCCTTTTTTTTACAAAAAAAAATCCAACCGCCACAGGAGACTTAGAGGGCCTAATGTGACCGGCGGCCAAACTTGTCTGTATGTATTCCTCCAAAGCCTTCCTCTCAGGAATAGTAAGGTTAAATAAACGACTTTTAGGAAGAGTCGCTCCAGGGACAAATTCAATAGAACAATCATAGTCTCTATGGGGAGGCAAAACCTGCGATTCCTTCTCAGAAAAAACTCTCCAAAAATCCTGAATAGGAACAGGCAATTCTCCCCTATCCAAAGCTGCAATACACCCGTTACAACACTTGTCATAACATTTATGGCTCCAGGATTTAATTTCACTGGTAGACCAATCCAGTACAGGATTGTGAAATTTTAACCAGGGCAATCCCAATATTACTGGAGAAGGCAAGTTATTCAAAACTACCAAATCCAATTTCTCATGGTGAACACCATTAATAGTGAGAGGAAATTCACAGACCTTGAGAGTAATATTCTTCAAAGGGGAACCATCCACAGAAACCACAGCAATGGGGGATGATAAAGGTTCGGGTTTTAAATTGAGTCTTTCCAAGAATCCCCCATCAATTACATTCAGAGTAGATCCACAATCAACAAACACCCGAAATTCCATTAATTTTTCCTGAGCAATCGTGGAAGCAGCTAAAAATACACCCTTGGAATTTAAACAGGCAATACGGGCATGACTGACCATTTTTTTTTCTTTCTTCATACGAAGTTCACAGCCTTTAATCAAATGACCAGATTTTCCGCAATAGAAACACAAGCCCTCAGAAAATCTACGGTCTTTTTCCTGAGAGCGAGGTGCCACCGATCCAATCTCCATCGGTTCACCACTGTTAGTACACACATTCTCATAACCAGAAACTGACATAGCAGAGGATTTGCTCTCATTAACCCTTGCACGCAGTCTCCTATCCACCCGTATAGCTAATTGCATAGCCTGTTGCAAATCTTCAGGTGTAGGATAAGCAATTAGCAGGTATTTAACCCTTTCATTGAGCCCAGCAAGAAATAGACTTTTCAGAGCAGAATCGTTCCACCCTGTTTGAGTAGACCAACGACGGAAATGAGTACAATATTTTTCCACATTACCTGATCCCTGTCTCAAACGTCTTAACTCAGTCTCAGCTGATGAGACACGGTCAGGATCATCATACAACAGTCCCAAAGCAGAAAAAAAACTATCCACTGATCTGAAGCATGTATCACTAGGTTGCAAAGAAAAGGCCCACTCCTGAGGCTCTTTGCGCAAAAGTGACATTATGAACCCTATGCGCTGGGATTCATCCCCAGAGGACTTGGGTCTCAAATGAAAATACAATAAGCAAGCATTTTTAAATGAAAAAATTCTCGGTGTTCACCAAAAAATAAATCCGGCAAACATACCTTAGGCTCCAAGAAATGTGCTCCAGGACAGTTACTCACGTGCTGACGGAGCTCGGCCACCTCCAGAGAGAGTCCCTGCAGGCGATGAGCCAAATCCTGAACCGACACCATGATGGAACAGAAAAATCTTTCCTTAGAGAATTTGCAGGCTGGACTTACTGTTATGTTCTGCTACCAAAGCTAAGGAAAGAGAGGAGATCTGTCCCTACGATAGAACTCAGCTTAATCCCTACGATGTAACAGGGGACCTGATCCTGCGATCAGACCTGCTAAAGTCCCAAGCTAGTCTGTACGGAGACCTATAGATGTGGGGAAGGAATCCCTACAAGTACTAAGGACTGGGAGGAAAATGGGACACCTCCTAACAGAAATAGTAGCAGACAGACGAACAAACAAAATATATAGAACATAGAGGTCCGTAGACCAAGCAAACTAACAGAGTTAGATACAGAGCACAGGCTAGCTAGAAAGTAGTTATACAATGAAGTCCAGCAAAGCCAGAAGGGCGGAGCAGGATTAAATAGGCCAACAAGGTCATGTGACCAGCAAAGGAAAAAACCTAAGAGCACGGTTCTAACAGGTACAACTAGGCAGCTGGGGGATGGAATCTGCAGCGCAGGGAGACCCAAGCTTTCTGGGCCTCCCCCCCACTGCAAATTGCAGTCCGCAGCCACCCCAGAAAATGGCGCGTTCATAGAAGCTGGATGCTGTACCTGGCTGGCATACAAAAATATGGCAAAGCCCACGTCAAAATTTTTGGGAAAAATTAATTAAAAAATAAATAATAATTTAGGGACTGCATCTTTATTAACTCCTCAAATGTCATTTAGTGTTAAAATAAAGGATTTATTTAAAAAAAAATAGGCGTGGGATCCCCCATAATTTTAGTCTCTAGCGGAGGTTAAGCAGACGGCTGGGGCAGATGTTTGAAGCCTGGGAAGGGGGTAATACCCACGGAGCTTCCCAGACTACTAATATCAGCCCCCAGCTGAATACATAGCCTTTACTAGCTATTAAAATGGGGGACCCCCCCAAAAAAATGACGTGGGGTCCCCCCTAATTTAATAGTTAGCAAAGGCTAGGCAGACAGCTGGGGGCTGATATTAATAGCCCAGGAAGGGTGCCATGAATATTGGCCCCCTCCCAGGCTAGAAACACCAGCCGTCAGCCGCCCCAGAAATGGCGCATCCATAGGATGCGCCAATTCTGGCACTTAGCCTTGCTCTTCCACGCTGCCCTGGTGCAGTGGCAGGGGGTAATGGGGCTGGGCTTCATGTCAGCGCCAGCTGCCATGAAGCCCAGGTTAGTAATGTTGGGCGTCTATAAGACACCCCCATTACTAACCTACAAAGTGTTAAAAAGAAAACACACACTACACCCAGAAAAAAATAATTTATTTGAAATAAAACACACCATTTTATTTAATTCTTAGTTTACTAAAAAAAAATAGTTACCTGTCCACGTTCCTGCGCTGATCTCCCATGCACAGCTGTCACATCTGGAGATGGTGACAGCTGTGCATGGCTGCTGTAAGCTCACGCTGCTGGGAACACGTCCGCTCCCGGCAGCGTGAGCCCCTGACTGAGGTCACCGGAGTGCATTCAGGCAGCGCAGCTCCAGAGACCTCCTTTACGGCACTGCTGTACCGTGGGAATTTCTCACGATACAGCAGGGCCGTAAAGGAGCTGACCGGAGCAGCGCTGCCTGAACTCCGGCGAACCCGCTTATGCAATGACGGGGCTGCTTTACGGCCCCGTCATTCTAGCGGCGGCAGCGGTTCAGAGCGGTCACATTCTATGTGGCTGCTCTAAACTGGAGATCTTCGTGGGACACTCGTGGACTACTACGGAGGGGTAAGGATAAGGTTGTGGTTTATTATTTTAGATTTTATTACAGGAGATCGATGGCTTCGGGGAATTAGGTGTCTAGGTGAGTATAGGTATAGTTTTTTATTTTTTACTTTATTTTAGGTGGCGATCGGCGGGGACAGGTAATGTATAAACTAATTTATTGTAGGTAACCACTGGCCACCAATGACATGTATTTAAAATTTATTGGGGACACAGTAGGGCAATTTAAATAGCAGGATCAGGCTGATGGGAACTACTGCTCCCATCGAGCTGATCCTGCTGGCACGAGTGGACCGGGGACAGACATAGGCCGATGGGAGTAGTAGTGTCACATCGGCCTATGTCTGCCTGCACGCACACACCCCCAGACATCGCGCACACACCCGCAGACATCGCGCAGACATCGCACAGACATCGCACAGACACCGCACAGACACCGCACACACCCACAGACACCCCACACACCTCGCACACCCGCACAGACACCCACACACACCAATCATGACCGGTCTGGGAGGTGTGGCTGACCTGTGCGACCGTGGGAAAGTTCATTTCAGTTCATGCAGTCAAGCATGAACTCACATGAACCCTCTGAGGGCACCGCAGCGACTTCAAATGAACAGCTGATCGGCATCACCTGATACCTCAGCTGTTCATTTGAAATAACCGGCGGGAAAGCGCAGCACAGAACGGGAAAGCCGGCGGTGAAGTCTTTTCACTGCCGGCTTCCCCGCCCGGGTCCTTCGCTCCCCGCTCCTTGGTGCTGCGCTCCCCGCCCGGTCCTAACTTACGATCGGGATGGGAGGTGGCGAGGGGAGCGGAGGATCGGGGTGGGAGGCTGCGGGGAAGCAGTATGGGGCTGTGTGATTGTTTAAAAGCCGGCGGCTTTTTACCGCGCGCCGGCTTTTAAACAATCAGGAGAATTCTCCCATGCTGGGATGGCATTCTGATGACAGGCTGGATCGCAGCTGAGCGCTGCCATCCAGCTTGTCATCCTTCACAGACACTGCAGAGCGCAGGCATTATGGGAACTTCCGATTCCGGTATTCGATATTCTAAAAGTATCGGAATTAAGTATCGGAATTCCGATACCGCGAATATCGGCCGATACCCAATATTACAGTATCGGAATGCTCAACACTAGCTGGGAGTAACATAATGGAAGGAAGCAAGATCTCCACGCAGCTCAGAGTATTTAAGAAATCTATGGATCTTGTAGGGGGCAATGGCTTATATATTCCTTATGTTATTTTACTGAGGACAAGCCCTGGTGTAAATTGAAACTCATGTGCCCGAGTAAAAAATCTCCAACAGACCCTTAACTAGCACAGGTCTTCAGTAGTATTGAGAGCTTTGGGGTCCTTTTAGGCTCTGGGACCCTGGTGAGACTGCATCCCCTACACCTATTATAGTCATACGCTTGGACAGGTCATTAATTATTCAGAGAAAAAAAGGACCAGTTAGATAACAGAAAAATATTGTTTCCCAGCAGCACAGAGTATTTCAGGACAGGGTTTACAACTAAACTGGGAAGCGATGATAGATTGTATGGTATATGACTGGTAATATGGTTACAATTTAGTATCATTGTATCACAATTTTAGTTCCCAGTGTAACAAATCACAGACAATTTCACGGAAGTATAGAAAACAGGAATTATAGAGAACGGCGACTAATTGATTAAATCTCTGTGACGACTTTGTAGAAAATATTACTTTTACATAAATGTTAATTTTAATTAGAGACGACATTTGATTGTGGCACATTGGCGCGGTGGAGATGTTGTGAGTAACTTCATTAGTGCGCATTCATTCCCTGATTTGCTCCTCAATTACATTTCCATTGCAAATCGCCACCTTTGATAAAGTGTAATCAATGCGCGGGGAGGACAAAACGCGTCGCGAGCAGAATCCAGGCGGGTGCAGGAGTTAATCCTGGGGTTTATGGATACATTAACGAGATGAGAATATGTAAATGAGGGATAATTACTGTACATTGTAACACCATCAGCAGCAGCATTTCTTATATGGAACGTTCTAATGGATCCGTCAGGATGTTCCAGCTGATGGATGCGACGCAATGTTACACGTTCTGTAGAAAATTCTAGACAAGTGTCCAAAAATAATCATGGAAAATACAATCAAACCGTTTTCTCCAGAATTCTAGCACAAATTTTTTAAAATGTTGCAAAATTTTTGCTCAATTGAAACTTGCATGATTTTTTAAAATCATCACCAGTCCCAGACAAACCCGAGCAGAGAACATTCCTTACGGTGGAGCAGAGCTGCTGAAAGACGAGCAAAACCCATTATCAGGCGTACAGCTCCTGATGAATTCTGCAAATTTTACTACGATGAACTCTTATCTAGACGTTAAGACTGGTGTGTAAACCGCAACTCACGAGTAGAGATGAGCGGTGTTCGACTAGAACTGTTCGCCAATCTCAAATTCGAGCTGTTTTGGGTGGTGTTCGAGTTGTTCGACGAACCCGAACGATTTGCAAAAAATTCGGCTGTTCGAGCTTATGTTCGATAACTGTTCGTGCACCAAAAGCGTGTCCTGCATGTCTGGCGCTATTTTGAGCACCAATCATGCAGGGATTGTCTGCCACTCACTGTAATGCCACAGCCATGGTGGTTGTGGCATTACAGTGATTGCCCAAATCGATAGGAACAGTGCCAACAGTGAAACATGAAAAGCGGCAATTCAGCAGCGGCATACACCGGTACCCGACAATTTAGAACAGAAAGAATAGAGAATCACACATAGATTAGATAGATAGAAACATGTCAGCCACATATATACGAAGTACAGTGACAGTGTTGCTTACTGTGCTTGTCATTTAGCGTAAAGGATTTATCAAAAAAAATATTAGTGTTTTCATGCACCGTCTCTTTAAAAAAGCCGGCCGGCAATTCAGCATCTGTACCCGACAATTTAGAATAGAAAGAATAGAGAATCACACATAGATTAGATAGATAGAAACATGTCAGTCACATATATGAAGTACAGTGATAGTGTTGCTTACTGTACTTGTCATTTAGTGTTAAAATAAAGGATTTATTTTAAAAAAAATTGGCGTGGGGTTCCCCATAATTTTAGTCTCTAGCGGAGGTTAAGCAGACGGCTGGGGCAGATGTTTGAAGCCTGGGAGGGGGGTAATACCCATGGAGCTTCCCAGGCTACTAATATCAGCCCCCAGCTGAATACCTAGCCTTTACTAGCTATTAAAATGGGGGACCCCCCAAAAAAAATGACGTGGGGTCCCCCCTATTTTAATAGCTAGCAAAGGCTAGGCAGACAGCTGGGGGATGATATTAATAGCCCAGGAAGGGAGCCATGAATATTGGCCCCCTCCCAGGCTAGAAACACCAGCCGTCAGCCGCCCCAGAAATGGGGCTTCCATAGGATGCGCCAATTCTGGCACTTAGCCTCGCTCTTCCACGCTGCCCTGTAGCGGTGGCAGTGGGGTAATAGGGTTGGGGTTGATGTCAGCTTATAATGCCAGCTGACATCAAGCCCAGGTTAGTAATGGAGAGGCGTCTATAAGACACCCCCATTACTAACCCCATAGTCAAAGGTAAAAAAAACACAAACACCCAGAATAAAGTCCTTTAATTGAAATAAACACACAATTCTTTATTGTTCTAAATTAAACCATACTTACCATCACGCCCAGTCCACCTGAAGCCAACGATCTCCTGCAATAAAAGTAAAATAATAAAGCAACATTATCCTTACCTTTCCATGGTTCCCATGACAGCTTCAGCTCTGCTACATCGAGATGACAGGCTGGACCGCAGCAGAACGCTGTCATCCAGCCTGTCATCCCGAAGACACTGAGAAGAGCAGGCATGCTTGCACTCCTCAGTGTCTCGCTGTGACGGCATAAAGATGAGCCGAGGTCATGTCCAATGAACTCAGCTCACCTCATGCACCTCACTGACAGCGTGGGAAAATTCTCACGCTGAAGCGCTGAGTGCAGGAGAATTTTTTTGTGATGCTCTATTCTTTCTGTTATAAATTGTCGGGTACAGATGCTGAATTGCCGGCCAGCTTTTTTAAAGAGACGGTGCACGAAAACACTATTATTTTTTTAAATAAATCCTTTACACTAAATGACAAGTACAGTAAGCAACACTGTCACTGTACTTCATATATATGTGACTGACATGTTTCTATCTATCTAATCTATGTGTGATGCTCTATTCTGTCTGTTATAAATTGTCGGGTACCGCTGCTGAATTGCCGGCCGGCTTTTTTAAAGAGACGGTGCACGAAAACACTATTATTTTTTTAAATAAATCCTTTACACTAAATGACAAGTACAGTAAGCAACACTGTCACTGTACTTCATATATGTGTGACTGACATGTTTCTATCTATCTAATCTATGTGTGATTCTCTATTCTTTCTGTTATAAATTGTCGGGTACCGGTGTATGCCGCTGCTGAATTGCCGGCCGGCTTTTTTAAAGAGACGGTGCATGAAAACACTAATATTTTTTTTAATAAATCCTTTACACTAAATGACAAGTACAGTAAGCAACACTGTCACTGTACTTCATATATATGTGACTGACATGTTTATATCTATCTATGTGTGATGCTCTATTCTTTCTGTTATAAATTGTCGGGTACCGCTGCTGAATTGCCGGCCGGCTTTTTTAAAGAGACGGTGCACGAAAACACTAATATTTTTTTAAATAAATCCTTTACACTAAATGACAAGTACAGTAAGCAACACTGTCACTGTGCTTGTTATATGTGTCACTGACATGTTTCTATCTATCTAATCTATGTGTGATTCTCTATTCTTTCTGTTATAAATTGTCGGGTACCGCTGCTGAATTGCCGGCCGGCTTTTTTAAAGAGACGGTGCATGAAAACACTAATATTTTTTTTAATAAATCCTTTACACTAAATGACAAGTACAGTAAGCAACACTGTCACTGTACTTCATATATATGTGACTGACATGTTTCTATCTATCTAATCTATGTGTGATTCTCTATTCCTTCTTCTAAATTGTCGGGTACCGGTGTATGCCGCTGCTGAATTGCCGGCCGGCTTTTTTAAAGAGAGCGTCTTCTGAGCAGTTTGTCAGCTTTTGGACACCTTTGAAGGTGTTTTCTATGTGTTTCTATGTGTTTTTGTTTGCCTGCCATTGGTTTTAACGGTGTTCGACGGTGTTCTAAGGTGTTCGACGAACAGTTCGACGAACAGTTCCTCGAACATCCCGGTGTTCGACGAACCGAACCGAACCCGAACACTACGGGGGTGGCTCAACACTACTCACGAGGAGTCAGGACCAAGGAATATTCTAGATAGCAATAAAAGACATCTACAGAATAGGGAGGAGGAGGGGGCAAAAACGTTCTCAGTCCATGGTCTAAATTATTAGTCAATATCAACCCTATGTGTCATAAATACGGCTCCCCTCATAACATTCATACCAAAGAGATCTATCTATTATCTATCATCTATCTATTATCTATCTATTATCTATCTATCTATTATCTATCTATCTATTATCTATCTATTATCTATGTATTATCTATCATCTATCTATTATCTATCTATCTATCTATCTATTATCTATCATCTATCTATTATCTATCTATTATCTATTATCTATCTATTATCTGTCTATTATCTATCTATTATCTATTAATTATCTATTATATATTATCTATCTATTATCTATCTATTATCTATCTATTATCTATTAATTATCTATTATCTATCATCTATCTATTACCTATCATCTATCTATTATCTATCTATTATCTATCATCTATCTATTATCTATCTATTATCTATCTATTATCTATCTATCATCTATCTATCTATCTATCTATCTATCTATCTATTATCTATCTATCTATCTATCTATCTATCTATCTATCTATCTATCTATCTATCTAATAAGAAAATGGAACAGCACTGGACTTAAGAGTTGGGTACAAGGCCTCCCAGACAATGATTCCGTTGTCCAATTTATATATTGTATAAGAAAAGAAGGCAGCGCTCCAAAAAATTGTGAAAAAAAATTGACTTTATTAGTCCATCAGATGTTTCAGCATTTCGGCTGAACATGGTCTTTTTCAAGCCTTGAAGAAAATCTACTGTGTCCTTAATATAGGACTGAGAATGGCCTACTAATGGGTTAATAATTTTATCTAAGAATATATTGATGTTATTAAAAACTGAGTTAACCCCCGAGATGATGGGACGTCCCGGGGGGGTTAACCAGGGACTTATGTATCTTAGGGAGTATGTATATCACTGGTGTAGTCGGATATTCCGTGTACAAAAAATCATACAAATCTTGATCAATAATTCCCACATCCCTTGCATTATCTAGAATATTTTTTAAATCTCTCAAATTTAAGGTCCCCCTTTAATTTCTGATAAACCTGTGTCACTCAATTGTTTTATTAATTTCATCTATATAAGATGTGCTGCCCTCTTTTCGTATACAATATCTATCGATCTATCTATTATCTATCTATCATCTATCTATTATCTACTGTATCTATTTATTATCTATTATCTATCTATCTATTACTATGAACTGCTACAAGCACTAAGGAAAGATAGGAAAACTGTCCCTAGAATAGGACTAAGCTGATTCCCTATGATGCAGCGGGGGACCTGTTCCTTGTGAACAGACCCGCCTAAGTCCTCGGCTAGTCTGAACACAGACCTATAGATATCAGGGAGGGGTCCCTACAAGAACTAAGGACTGGGATATAGATGGACACCTCCTAGCAGAAATTGTAGCAGAGCAAAGACAAACAAACAAAAAGTACTAGTGGTCCAAAGACCAAGCAAACTACAGAGTTAGGTACAAGGCACCTGGCTAGCTTAAGAGTAAATGTAACACTGAAGTCCAGCAAGGTCAGAAGGGTGGAGCTGGATTATATAGGCAGAAAGTCATGTGACCAGCAAAATAGAAAAAACTAACAGGAGGGTTCTAACAGTACCCCCTCTTCTATGAGGATCCTCCGGATCCTCCAGGCCCAGGTCTATCAGGAAACCTCCTGTGAAACGCTCTGACAAGTCTAGGAGCAGAGACATCATCTGCCCTTACCCAGGAGTTATCCTCAGGACCGAAACCTTTCCAAGCGACGAGATACTGCAATCTCCCTCTATGACTTCTGGAATTCAAGATACGAGAAATTTCATATTCACCGTCTTCCACCACCGGAGGAACAGAGACAGTGGCGTCCCTATCCGATACATCAGCTTTTTTCAATAAGGAAACGTGAAACACCGGATTAATCTTCCAGGAGGTAGGAACCTCCAACCTAACAGCAGATTGGTTAACTACCTGAAGCACCTTAAACGGACCCACAAACTTCGGGCCCAATTTCTTAGAAGGAATCCTCAACCGCAGATTCCTAGAGGACAACCAAACCATGTCACCAACAGTAAACAAAACCTCTTGACGTTTCCTGTCAAAGTACCTCTTAGATTTTTCGTTAGCCTCTTGAAGGTTACAACGTACATCAGTTCAAACTCTCTCCAAATCACCGGAAAAATTCTCCTCCTCCGGCACAGCCGATACCAATTTGGAGAATGACCCAAACGACGGATGTCTCCCAGTACAACAAAAAGTACTAGTGGTCCAAAGACCAAGCAAACTACAGAGTTAGGTACAAGGCACCTGGCTAGCTTAAGAGTAAATGTAACACTGAAGTCCAGCAAGGTCAGGAGGGTGGAGCTGGATTATATAGGCAGAAAGTCATGTGACCAACAAAATAGAAAAAGAACTAACAGGAGGGTTCTAACATCTATCATCTATCTATCTATTATCTATCTATCATCTATCTATTATCTATCTATTATCTATCTATATATTATCTATCTATTATCTATCATCTATCTATTATCTATCTATTATCTAACTATATATTTGTAGCACCCCGAGGGTTCGGTTGCTACAGAGGTATTGCATCTCACCCAGATCTGCGATATCTCACTTCCAGGTAAGGATGGAGTGTGGCTCAGGACCCTAACACCCACATGCACTACACCACATTTCCGGGGGACAGCTCGCGGTGCTCCCATTAGTTATGCAGGCACGAGTGAGCATGTCCCTGGCTGGAGTGGGGGGAGGGAACACCTAGAGAAGGGAACCCGGTAGTGTGTGCGAGGGGGAAGTAGATCCTGGGTGCACTCTGTACAGGAGTATAAAGGGAGGCACCATCTTGGAAAGGGAGTGAGTTGAGAGAGGAGAAGACAGGGAGTAGAGCTGCTTTATGGGCTCTGCTCCACAGGCAGGCCCTGTCAGGAGGCCTGAGCCTGGAGGAGGGAAGAAGGAGGAAGAGGAGCAGACTGGGCTCCAGGAAGGACAGAGGGGACCCCAGGGGTGTGGACTGGCTGGTAGCCACCACACGCCCGCCGCTACCTGAGTAGGGGGGTAAGGTCAAGAACATGGGAACCGGATCCCAAATTAGTGGAGGAGAGAAACTACCCTCAACTAAGAACCGGAGGCTGCGACATTACATGTGGAGCAGCCCCTCACCACACCCGCTAGAAAGGCACCACATAGGACCTGGGAAACGCAGGCCAACGTTTGCCCACCAAGAAGGTCCGAGGCAGCTGGACATAAGCGTGGTCACTAGTGGGGTTGAAGACCAGAGACAGGGGACATAAAGGGGGTCCTGCAAAGCACTCCAGAAAGACCTGGGAGTTAACCGAGCCCCTCACCTGGTGAGCACAGCGCGACTCAGGCGGCCACCTCTGCAGCGGTGGCCTGGAGCAGTAACCGAGTAACCGTGAGTAAAGACCCTGAACTGCACCACCAAGACTCCGAGTTGTCTTTGTTGCGCTCGTGTACCACCATCACCCCCATCATCTATCCCTGCTGCCCTGAGGCCATACCCCTCCCGTTGGGGGTTATACCACCACGCTGCACATCCTCATACACCTGGCCTCAGTGGACTGTTCTGCAGCGGCGGCTTCAAAGCCGCACTCAACGGGTGGCGTAGTCGATCAAGTTAACATCTACTGCCATAGACCGCCACTTAGTCTGACTCCCTGGGCACGGACCGGATCACCGCCACGAGACTACAACCCTAAAGAGATCCGGCTCCGGGTAAGCTCCCGCGTGCGCAACGCAGCGTGACACAGGCCCAGGGGCGCGTCAACTTTTGGCGTAGTCGGCAGGATTTCGTGCCCGCAACCACCGGGTACTGCGTGCCTGAAAAAGAGACTTTTAAAACTTACCATCCGTGAAGTTTTCCCGCCATCCGGCGCCATCTTCAGCCTTCTTCCCGCCATCCGTGAAGATTCCCGCCATCCGGCGCCATCTTCAGCCTTCTTCCCGCCATCTGTGGAGTTTTCCCGCCATTGGGCGCCATCTTGAGGACGCCGCGCGGGAAGAAGAGGGGCGTGGACTCCGAAAGCGCGCGAGAACTGAAGCCCCGCCTCACGTCCGGACGTTGCGTAAGGTCCTGGAAGGAGCCCAGCAGACGCCGACGTCACTGGAGCGCGACGGAAGGTCCTCGACCCTGATGATCAACTGCGGAGCCGTGGCCTACGGAAGAGGATCATGGCCAGGTAGGCCACGGTCCACCAGGGGGGAGGAGGACACCAGGAACGGACAGCAAGATGGCGGACCGGCAGCAGACTAAGCTGCCCAGCATCGGCAGCGCCCAAGCCGTCGCGGGCCCCGACCAGCACCAGGAGAAGACGCGTGACGCAGGAGCGGTCGCGGGAGCAGGTAAGAGGAGTCTCCCTGTCCCGGACGCTGCCAGCGTCAGCCTGCTCCCGCGCCACCCGGTGGAGCCGCCGATCCCGGGCGCTGCAGACGCAGACCTGCTCCGGACCCCGCAACAAGCCCTGCAGCCGAGCCCTCCAGACCTGGGCACTGCCACCACCAGCCCGCGCCCAGGCCCAAAGTCGCACCCCCTGACCCCGGGCGTCATTAACAGTACCACTCAGACCCCGAGTACCAAGAGGGCCCGGACGGGTCTGAACCTGAGAAAGAGAAAGGAGCGTGTGGAGCACACCGTTAATCGTAAACGGTAAAAGAGGAGATGTAAATAGTTACCCGACCGGGTATAAGGACTGTTGTGGGACTGTTTCCACTAAGAGTGTGGTCCCCGTTGGGACAGAAAGAGAACTGTTTCCCTTACCCCCTACCTGGCTGGGGACTGAGAACAGCCACCCCTACCTGGCCGAGGACTGAGAGCGGCCATATCCTGTAAATAATTATGTGTTTCTAGTAATGTATAGGAGTCCTTGGTGGATTTACCGGGAATCCTTTGTACAGTTAGTGGAGCGTAACCCAGGATGGACTAAAAGACTGTTAAGGACTCGGGGCAGGACAGACCCCTACCTGGTTACGTCTCCCTGCTTTAGGAAAATGGACACCTGGTTGCAGAATAAACTGTGACCTGTTATAAAGAGACTTCTTCGTGGATCTGCTGCTAGAAATGTTTTATATGAAAAATTTATATGCTAGAATGTGTTACTATGAAAAAGAGTTCCAGAACAGTACATATGCACTTATAACGTTTAAGAGAGAGCCGTTCCCATAAAGGGAAACTGAATGTTGATACCTGTTATACTTGTTGTTTATGAAAAATTTGCATGTTCTAATGTATACCCTGTCTTTTGCTCAGTTCCAGCCCGCGGTCGTGCTGGGTTTTGCCAGGGGGGAATGTAGCACCCCGAGGGTTCGGTTGCTACAGAGGTATTGCATCTCACCCAGATGTGCGATATCTCACTTCCAGGTAAGGATGGAGTGTGGCTCAGGACCCTAACACCCACATGCACTACACCACATTTCCGGGGGACAGCTCGACGGTGCTCCCATTAGTTATGCAGGCACGAGTGAGCATGTCCCTGGCTGGAGTGGGGGGAGGGAACACCTAGAGAAGGGAACCCGGTAGTGTGTGCGAGGGGGAAGTAGATCCTGGGTGCACTCTGTACAGGAGTATAAAGGGAGGCACCATCTTGGAAAGGGAGTGAGTTGAGAGAGGAGAAGACAGGGAGCAGAGCTGCTTTATGGGCTCTGCTCCACAGGCAGGCCCTGTCAGGAGGCCTGAGCCTGGAGGAGGGAAGAAGGAGGAAGAGGAGCAGACTGGGCTCCAGGAAGGACAGAGGGGACCCCAGGGGTGTGGACTGGCTGGTAGCCACCACACGCCCGCCGCTACCTGAGTAGGGGGGTCAGGTCAAGAAGATGGGAACCGGATCCCAAATTAGTGGAGGAGAGAAACTACCCTCAACTAAGAACCGGAGGCTGCGACATTACATGTGGAGCAGCCCCTCACCACACCCGCTAGAAAGGCACCACATAGGACCTGGGAAACGCAGGCCAACGTTTGCCCACCAAGAAGGTCCGAGGCAGCTGGACATAAGCGTGGTCACTAGTGGGGTTGAAGACCAGAGACAGGGGACATAAAGGGGGTCCTGCAAAGCACTCCAGAAAGACCTGGGAGTTAACCGAGCCCCTCACCTGGTGAGCACAGCGCGACACAGGCGGCCACCTCTGCAGCGGTGGCCTGGAGCAGTAACCGAGTAACCGTGAGTAAAGACCCTGAACTGCACCACCAAGACTCCGAGTTGTCTTTGTTGCGCTCGTGTACCACCATCACCCCCATCATCTATCCCTGCTGCCCTGAGGCCATACCCCTCCCGTTGGGGGTTATACCACCACGCTGCACATCCTCATACACCTGGCCTCAGTGGACTGTTCTGCAGCGGCGGCTTCAAAGCCGCACTCAACGGGTGGCGTAGTCGATCAAGTTAACATCTACTGCCATAGACCGCCACTTAGTCTGACTCCCTGGGCACGGACCGGATCACCGCCACGAGACTACAACCCTAAAGAGATCCGGCTCCGGGTAAGCTCCCGCGTGCGCAACGCAGCGCGACACAGGCCCAGGGGCGCGTCATATTATCTATCAATTGTATATCTATCTATTATCTATCTATCATCTATCTATTATCTACTGTATCTATCTATTATCTATATCTATCTATTATCTATGTATTATCTATCTATCATCTATCTATTATCTACTGTATCTATCTATTATCTATCTATCTATCATCTATCTATCTATTATCTATCTATATATTATCTATCTATTATCTATCATATATCTATTATATATCTATATATTATCTATCTATCTATCTATTAGTTATCTATTATCTATCTATCAATCATCTATCTATTATCTATGTATTATCTATTATCTATCTATTATCTATCTATCTATCTATTATCTATGTATTATCTATCTATTATCTATGTATTATCTATCTATCATCTATCTATTATCTATTGTCTATGTATTATCTATCTATTATCTATTGTCTATGTATTATCTATCTATTATCTATCTATCTATTATCTATCTATTATCTATCTATTATCTATCTATCTATTTATCACGTATAACTCCATAAACACTCATCCATAGTAATAAACATGAGACTATAACTTTATTGACTCTTTATGTTATTGACTTTGTTTTGTTCTCTGACAAATAACAACAAGAATAATCATTTACAAAGAAAGCTTTTTATTGCGAGGCTGATACTTCGCCCCTGACACATTACGGGGGTAGATCTTGCTGTCAGGTTCCCTTTAGTATCTTCAGCCCTTAGAGTCAGACCCAATAAGCAGACTAGACCTCCGTCCTTGTATCACCGGTCGTTGCTGCTCCCTTCTCGGACGTCGGGGTAGACTCAGCACCATTCAACCCGCCCTCAGGAATGTAAATGTTGCGCTTCAATACTGATACGCTTTATTATAACATCTGAAATATTCTCGGATCTGGAATTGGTTTATTTGTGCCTCGTTCATTCCTTTGCTTTTCCTCAAGGTTAGAGTGAGCAATCACCTTCTCCCGGCGCATTGGACTCAATGGTGAGAAGTTCAGCCGCCCTGGAATTATAATTGCATATTGCTTGGCTCTGCTCCTCCAGCCCGGGGAGCGGCTGACATTTGTTACAGCGCAGGCGTTACACTTGTACTTGGTACTAAATATAGATTTTTTTTTTTTATCATCTTTATGTGTTTTTCTGATGGCCCCATCATTTCCAAATTGTATATTTTTATTACTTTTCTCCCCAGGGCTCAATTGAAAATCAAACTAGCCATAAATATGGCAATAATGAAGATCCTGCCTATCGATGCCTTAGCAATCAAGCTCATATTGAAGTCGACAATTGCCTCGATGATGCCGGAATTTGCAAGTCTGGGGATATTTATCATCCATGTAATAAGATGCAGATGCAATTTTATAACATTAGTTTTGTCCTAGTTAAAGGTCCTGCTTGCTTTACTGGAGAGTAAACTGTTTAAAATGAATGCCAGGACACGTAATAATCATTCGCTTCTTCCATAAATGCTGGTTTATTGTAAAATAATAAAAAAAATAAGAAGATGTAAATCTTGCTGCCCCTGACCACAAAGTGGCATTCAACAGTAAGTAAAAAATGATTACACAGGTTTTCACTCTTTTGTGACAATTATTTGTATTGCTCCATTGTAGCAAATTAGGTAGCAGCATTGATTTCAAAGCTCTTTCCATTTGTCTTCTTGTGCAAAACTATGTGTCTCCATGGTAACAGACTACAAACTAAGTCAGCGTGTAGTCTGATCCTGCAGTCATATATTACTGTCTTCCATTTGCTTAATGTTTTACTATCTGTAGGTTATCAATAGACAGCACATAAAAAAAAGATTGGGACCCTTGAAGAGAGGGGCTCAGATACTATAAATATTAAAATTTTGCAGTAACAAAACAGTGGCCCAAACAGGATGCCACTATAGTGGGTGAAGGGGTTGCAGTCACACCGAGCACTGGAGCCTAGGAGGGTCCAAAATGACCCTTTGGCAAAAATGAGAAGACCAGTATTGGAGATTTTGCATTGAGACCCACAAGCTTTATATTGCTCAACTTGGCAAAAAGGTAATGGAAACTTTTTGAAGGGGTGGGACAACATCAAAGACTTTGTCCTTGGTTGCAAAATCTGGCATCCTAAAGTTAAAACAGTATTAGCCATTTAGACCATTCTCTTCTATGTATACCACTGGTCACACCCTAGAGCTGTTTTAAAGGGATTGTCCACTACTTAGACAACCCCTTTGGAATCCCTATGTTTCCCCCCAGTAAAATAATAACAGCTATACTGACCTCTGGTGCCGATGCGGTTCCAGCAGTGTCGGCACTGGCTCTCCCTTGGATTGCTTGACATTGTTATGTCATGCGATCCCGGGGGGCCAATCAGCGATGGTTTCACTCTCCTTTCCTATAGATGTAATTGACATCTGGAGTAAGTAAGAGGGCAGCAACAACTCTTACTTCCTCTGGATATCTTGATTTGTTTGAAAAGGGGAGAGTGAAGCCAGTGCTGATTGGCTGCAGGGATTGTGTGACATAACAATGTCACGCGATCCTTGGGAGAGCCAGTGCCGACACCACTGGATCTGCACTGTCATCGGAGGTGAGTATAAGTGTAGGTACAAGTGGGAAACATAGGGATTCAGAAGCGCTTGTCCGAGTAGTGGACAACCACATTAATAGAATTACATGTGCTGACTTGCATTATGGGATGGTTTATTGGGGGAGGGGGGCACTGAGCCTTGCAGTTCAAACAATGGCTACCACTAACAGGCTTGGTGCTAGCCACTCCAGTTACCAGATCACAGGGGTTGATTGGTCTTCATTCTTTGACCTCTGTACAGGGATCTGATCTTTCACAGGGGTCCCTGGGCTGGGGTCACTGAGTTGGCTGCAGTTTGGTGGAGCAAGCTGGCAGGAATGGTCAGGTAGCAGGGTTAGAACCAGGTGGGCAGACAAGGTAAGGGAATGGTTAATAAACCAGATGAGGTCAGAAACAGGAAAATTATAAGAAAATAGGAGCTGAGAATCCGTGTGAGTGAACCAGGAAAACAGATCTATAACTGGCAGTGTCCAGCAGGCATATGGGAGCTTTTGTAGACTGTGGTGCTATCCGATTGGCCATGATAGGGAGCTGATTACTCCAGCTGATAGCAAATACACCCATACTGCCAGGTTGTATGGCACTACAGGTCCCAGACACCCTACTCAGAGGATGGATAGAGCCTGGATCTTCTAGTCTTGACGTCTCCCCCATCACCGGTGTTGCAAACACAATGAATTTGTGACGGGTTCAAATGTCGCAGGAGCAGGTCCTGGAGGAGATGTGAATGTTGACCATATTATCTGCACGGAATAGATATACCCAGATTTGGTTCTGTGCAGACACTGAACAAGCAGGGTATGCCATGTGATTTGAACTTAGATCCCTTTATATAGTGTTCTATCCTTTATTATTATACGGGATAAAGCCAAAGCTTTTGCTAATTGTTAAGTGCGCACTTTCCCTTTAAGAGCATGGCCACTAGACACAATCAGCAATCTATGTGAGCTTTCTTGCCTCGCTCTTCGCTCACGTCTCCCTGTCACACAGCCTGTCTGTTTTCCATTGCTCTTTCTTTAATCTCACTGTCAACTTTCATTTTTCTGTGTTTTGTTATTTTTTTTCAGTTGCCATCAAAGCAGATTGATTGGAGCATTGGAGTAAACATGAAATATGAAACTGGAAACAAGAACGTGGCGTTAAATAAACCCAAACTTGTTTTGTTCTTAAATCTACATTCAGCGAGGCCGGCTGCAGACAACAGATATCTCAGCACGGGGGAGCGAGGAAGAATGAATATTTGTCGGAGTGCCGGGGAAATAATTCATGGAAATATAAAGCCACATTTATACAATGTATCAATGCTGTTTGTAAACAATGTTGCATTCAAAGAAAAAGTCCTATAAAATAGTTATGTATTTTGTTTCCTTTTTCTCTTTATGGCCTGGACTTGTTTTTTGAATAGATTTGATTCAAACTGAATTTTTGATGGACCTTAACGAATCTGCCCAAAGCAAATTTTGCAAGATTTCCTCATCTGTTATTGAGATTAAATAGTTCCTTGCCACTAACAACAATGTACAATATGTTCTACAGTCAAAAGGATTTCCCGCAGCCACCAATAAGGGCACTCATGGCATACAAATTTTATAATTGATTTCTATCTGTAAACTGTATGCAGTAAGTTCCCTCTGGCTCCCTCTGGTGGTGACTGCAGGAGAACAGAGTTTCATCCTCTCTGCAGGGAATTGGGAGCTATATTATAGAAAAACAAAGCTCAGCCTAATATAAAAAAAATATATTATACATATATATATATATATATATATATATATGTATATATATATATACAGTACATACCAAAAGTTTGGACACACCTTCTCATTTAAAGATTTTTCTGTATTTTCATGACTTTGAAAATTGTACATTCACACTGAAGGCATCAAAACTATGAATTAACACATGTGGAATTATATACTTAACAAAAAAGTGTGAAACAACTGAAAATATGTCGTATATTCTAGGTTCTTCAAAGTAGCCACCTTTTGCTTTGATGACTGCTTTGCACACTCTTGGCATTCTCTTGATGAGCTTCAAGAGGTAGTCACCGGAAATGGTTTTCACTTCACAGGTGTGCCCTGTCAGGTTTAATAAGTGGGATTTCTTGCCTTATAAATGGGGTTGGGACCATCAGTTGTGTTGTGCAGACGTCTGGTGGATACACAGCTGATAGTCCTACTGAATAGACTGTTAGAATTTGTATTATGGCAAGAAAAAAGCAGCTAAGTAAAGAAAAACGAGTGGCCATCATTGCTTTAAGAAATGAAGGTCAGTCAGTGCGAAAAATTGGGCAAACTTTGAAAGTGTCCCCAAGTGCAGTTGCAAAAACCATCAAGCGCTACAAAGAAACTGTCTCACATGAGGACCGCCCCAGGAAAGGAAGACCAAGAGTCACCTCTGCTTCTGAGGATAAGTTTATCCGAGTCACCAGCCTCAGAAATCGCAGGTTAACAGCAGCTCAGATTAGAGACCAGGTCAATGCCACACAGAGTTCTAGCAGCAGACACATCTCTTCAACAACTGTTAAGAGGAGACTTTGTGCAGCAGGCCTTCATGGTAAAATAGCTGCTAGGAAACCACTCCTAAGGACAGGCAACAAGCAGAAGAGACTTGTTTAGGCTAAAGAACACAAAGAATGGACATTAGACCAGTGGAAATCTGTGCTTTGGTCTGATGAGTCCAAATTTGAGATCTTTGGTTCCAACCACCGTGTCTTTGTGCGACGCAGAAAAGGTGAACGGATGGACTGTACATGCCTGGTTCCCACCGTGAAGCATGGAGGAGGAGGTGTGATGGTGTGGGGGTGATTTGCTGGTGACACTGTTGGGGATTTATTCAAAATTGAAGGCATACTGAACCAGCATGGCTACCACAGCATCTTGCAGCGGCATGCTATTCCATCCGGTTTGCGTTTAGTTGGACCGTCATTTATTTTTCAACAGGACAATGACCCCAAACACACCTCCAGGCTGTGTAAGGGCTATTTCACCAAGAAGGAGAGTGATGGGGGGCTACGCCAGATGACCTGGCCTCCACAGTCACCAGACCTGAACCCAATCGAGATGGTTTGGGGTGAGCTGGGCCGCAGAGTGAAGGCAAAAGGGCCAACAAGTGCTAAGCATCTCTGGGAACTCCTTCAAGATTGTTGGAAGACCACTTCCGGTGACTACCTCTTGAAGCTCATCAAGAGAATGCCAAGAGTGTGCAAAGCAGTCATCAAAGCAAAGGGTGGCTACTTTGAAGAACCTAGAATATAAGACATATTTTCAGTTGTTTCACACTTTTTTGTTAAGTATATAATTCCACATGTGTTAATTCATAGTTTTGATGCCTTCAGTGTGAATGTACAATTTTCATAGTCATGAAAATACAGAAAAATCCTTAAATGAGAAGGTGTGTCCAAACTTTTGGTCTGTACTGTATATATATATATATATATATAATCAGAGCAGAATGTAGGTCCTAAAATTTAACAAAAGGAGTTATTGGGGCTAAAACTGGTGGCATCATAAATGGAAATCAATGTCTGCTATGAGCTGGAGTAAAGTTCTGCTATAATTTTGGGTGCAAATTATAGCACATATATCTCACATAGACATCTAGTGATTTTCCCTAATTTTCTGTTCTTTTTGCAGCCATCGTCTATGTAGCGTTATTGTTTTTTGGGCTTTTTTTTTTTATCTTGCTCCTTGGAGAGATTTTAACACAAAGGGAACATATTAAAAGAACAACAAAGTGAATAGTAATAATAATCCGTATAGATGTAGAGAGCATGGTGCGATATAATGAGGTTGTGCGCTCAGAATTCCCACTGGGATTCACCAATTGAGGCTTCTTTTACTTAAATGTGAATATAATGAGGTTTAATGCCGAGAAAACGCTCGTCTTTGCGTCCAAGATTGACCGTTTGCTTGGGAGAAGGAAAAAAAAAAAGCACGTTCTTGAGAGGCTGAAAAGTTTACTGCTCCTAAATAGAACCATATATCATGTGCACATTGCATTGTGGGGGCAGTAATTGTTTTATCCCTTGACCTCACTCCTAATGCGGGGCTCTAAATAATGCCTTAACGCTCCGCTCAGAAATCGTTCTATACTACACTGTGAGAAGGGAATAGACTGCGGTTATTAAAGGGGGAATTCTCCCATTATGTTGCTACAGGAAAAAAAAAATCAATGTAATATTTTGATGTTATATGTTTTGCACGTCTCAAAATTAATAATATATACGGTAGATAATTTAATATATGGAAGGTAGCAATGTCACCCTGTTAGCATCATAGATAATATTAGTGGGGTGTTCCCATATAGATATTTATGTGCCAGAAATGTTACCCAGATGTGGGTTCCAGACTTTTCTCGAAAGTGGTATTCTGAGTAATGAGGTAGCTGCGAATGCACACCTCCCTTCTTTTCCTTTTTTCATAGGAGCTTTGAAAATTGTCAAGTGAGCTTCCTAAGAAATAAAGAAAGCTGCACATGCCAAGCCACCTCTGCATTCCAGGCAGCGTACTTATCCAAACAAGGGGGAGCAATCAGATATAGAGGGGTGGCTGCACATGAGTGGCGCTCTTCTTTCAATTTTATTGGTGCTCTGAAAATTTGCCAAAATGAGCTTCCATAGAAATGAACAGCGAAATCTGCGCATGTGCAGCCACCTCTCCATGCCAGAAAACACGCTTACATTGAGCAAGGAGCCCCTGCACATGCTGTCAGGAATGGAGAGGTGACTGCGCATGAGCAGCTCTCTTCATTGCTTTTTTTATAAGATCTCTGTAAATTGCTGAGCAACCTTCCATTGAAATAAACAGAAAGAGCTGCGCATGAGCAGACACCTTTCCAAGCCAGTTAGTGGACTCATCTAGAGAACATGGCATCGGCACATATTGTCAGGATGAGACTGATGGCTACGCATGCATGGCCCTCTTCTTTCATTTTTATGGGTGCTCTGAAAGTTGTCAAAATGAGCTTCTGTAGAAATGAACAGCGAAAGCTGCGCATGTGCAGCCACCTCTCCATGCCAGAAAACATGCTTACATTGAGCAAGGAGCCCCTGCACATGCTGTCAGGAATGGAGAGGTGACTGCGCATGAGCAGCTCTCTTCATTACTTTTTTTATAAGAGCTCTGTAAATTGCTGAGCAACCTTCCATTGAAATAAACAGAAAGAGCTGCGCATGAGCAGCCACCTTTCCAAGCCAGTTAGTGGACTCATCTAGAGAACATGGCATTGGCACGTCTTATCAGGATGAGACTGGTGGCTACGCATGCATGGCCCTCTTCTTTCATTTTTATGGGTGCTCTGAAAGTTGTCAAAATGAGCTTCTGTAGAAATGAATAGAGAAAGCTGCGCATGTGCAGCCATCTCTCTATGCCAGACTGCATGCTTACATTGAAAATAGAGCCCCAGTACATGCTGTCAGGAATAAAGAGGTGACTGCGCATGCACAAATCTCTTCACTCATTCTTTATAAGAGCTCTGAAAACTGCTGAGCAACCTTCTATTGAAATGAACAGAAAGAGCTGAGCATGAGCAGCCACCTCTCCATATCAGGTAGTGTACTCATCTAGAGGACAGGACACCGGCACATGTTGTCACGAATAGCGAGGTGACTGCACATTCACTACTCTCTTCATTCATTATTATGGAAGCCCTGAACCTTGTTGAGCATTGAGCAAGCTTCCATAGAGATGAGTAGACAGCGCAGCGCCTGCGCAGCCACCTCTCCATTCTAGGCAGCATAGCTAACCCAAGAACATGGCTGTCAGGTGCTGATCTCTTTATTCCTTTCTATGAAAGCTTGCTTGGAAATATTCAGAGTTCCCAAAGAAAGGGAAGAATAGAATCGCACATGCACTACCGCATCGCTATTCCTCACAGCATGTCAGGTCTCCATTCTTGAGTTAGGGTTGGGACCTGCATCCATTGAACACTTATGGCACATGCATATCTACATGTACCAGGAGAGAAAACCCCATTATTTTATAGCTGATGCTCCATGATGAAGTAGCTTCTTAATATATAGAAAATTATCAAGCGCTCTCAAAAACACTCCCATAGTCATTCGCGAAGAGTGTGGCGCATGCGCAGCCGCCTATTAATTTGTAACAGCACAAGATAAAATGCAGGAACAAGTGGAGTCTAACAGATATTTCATTTTATGGTTATCGGTCTTCAGCTCGATCTCCAACCATGGCGAATTGATGGATGAACGCTCTGCACGTAGATCGATCTTGTGCAGCCTCGATAGGTCCACCAGGGTCTTCTACTATCAAGCCATTGGGTTGCTGGTCTTCCTTTTCACCTTGTTCCTTCTATTCTTCCGACCATGATGTCCTTCTCCAGTGATTGCTCTCTTCGTATGATGTGTCCGTAGTTGTAGCTTGGTGATCCTTGCTTCCAGTGACATGTTCGTTTTGATTTTTTCCAAAATTGATTTGTCTGTTCTTCTTGTCATCCATAGTATTGATAACATCCTTCTCCAGCACATTTTCAAAGGCATTGATTCTTCTTCTGTCTTGTTTCTTTATCTCTATCGATATGCCATAAATGTACCAAATGAAAACACCTCTACTACTTTTATATTACTGAACTAACCTCAGAATAGGTCATCAGGATAAGATTGGTTTGGATGTGGCACCCGACACCAGCGCCGATCAGCCATTATCTGTGGCTATATATGCACGGAGAAGAACAGCACAGTTTCAAGCATTGTTTAGTGGCGACTGCCAAGGACTGCGGCACAGCTCATATTCAACTGAAAAAAGGCCGTCAATATCAATGTAGCGGAAAACTCCTTTAAATTAGTGTTCCAGCCTCAGAGCTGCATTCACAGTTCTGCTGCTTGGAATCGGTCAATACTGTTAACCTTGTTTGTCTCATCTTCTTTCTTCAGGAGTGCACCGTTCCTTTGCCTCGGAGCTTTGTGTTTGACAGGGGGTGGTACGCTCCTGAAGATTGACAGATTAGACCACCGGCATGGTCACACTGCTGGTCCCAATTAAGTGCTCTCCCATTAGTAAAGTAATTAGACTTTTTACATCTGAATCAATGTAGCGCTTATACTTCCCAGAATGCAAAACTGCGAAAGATGTACTGAACAGACAACATACAAGCTGGGCACAGACAAGAAATTAGCAACAGTGGCTGGAAGATATAAGCGTAGAACTACGAAGAAGCCATCAGAATTGTGATTACTGCTCTGGAGGTGATTGGAGAACAAGAGATGATTCAGCTCAGATCATATATAACAAGCATACTGTAAACTATGTGTTCAAATGGGAAATGGCAAAACTGGAAAATCCTCTCTGCTATATAAAACAGTGTGAACATTACCAAAGGTTGGTTGTATCTACTAATGTGAAGATCAATATGATCAAGCCTAGATCAAAGCATGCTCCATAAAGACACTGAACCAGCAGGAGGGCTGAGTTATTGAGAGCTCGGGAGACTTAAAACGGCAGCTTTGAATGTGACTGGAGTATTAGACACAAGGAAACACCAGATGACTGCAGGATACATAAATTATTTACAACATTTCCATTTATAATATGTTATATCCAAATGTTTATTGCAACAGTGTTTCATATCGTATTTACAAAAGGTAGCGAATTCCTCCTTCCGATATCCAAATCTCCAGCCGGGTTTGGATAAATTGACTTGATATTAATAACTGAATGTTGTAGGAAGATAAAACTGAGTAATAGATGGAGGTATAAAGCAGCAGACGCTGCCACGTTCATGGCGGAGGCTTCCTTCCCTTACTTGACATCGTCAGGGTTGTTGTACTTCTTCCAGAAGATGTATCTCCTTCTCTGCCATTCAGATTCCCAGGTCACCCAATTATCTGAGCAGCTTTTCCACCCTCCCATGTATCACCGGAGAAACATCTCCGTGAAGTCTTCTCTGGGTTCGGAGCTCCGATAAATATCCGGCTGCTTCACCGCTTCATGCCAGAATATTTCCACAGCATTTACAGAAATGTTTGACTCCCGGCCCTTTAGGAAGCTTGATAAATGGTTACATATGGGAGACGTCGTAGTCTTTGGATGTAACGTGATGTATTTCCAGTAGACGCAGAATGCTCATGTCACGCACTGTGTAGGAAAGACAAAGTGCGACACGAAGGGATGAGGGGAAGGGGGAAGTGGAGACCTCCTCGACTGATCTAATATCACCCTGTCTCCCCTACCGACCCTATATTGATTCCTCACCAATCACCGCACAGGAACTTAATCCTGTATTTCCCTAGCACTTGGCCCTGGATAGGGAAGGGGGGGGTGAGCGCTAGTCGATCCCCACTGACAACTAAAGACACCAAGGGGAGACAGACATGGGGAAAGTAACTTAGTTTGAGCCGACTTCAGAGAGATGGCACACATGTCCTCTTAGCACCAGAAAGGAAGTAAGAACTGCACTAGCTCCAAGCCTTCACAAGGGGACTTCTGTCTAGCAACCAGGAAGTATTTAAACACCCAGGCTTGATTATCAATTAGAGCAGGAGGGAGGAAGCCGCTGGGTCCTAGAGTGAGACAGCTAAGAAGATGTCTGTAATGCCAAACAAAGGGATCACCTGCAACCAATTGCAGGGCGGCTGTCTGTCACATCTGACACACCTGTGATAGCTCATCTGTGGGGCAAATGAAGCCCAGAAATACCAACAAAACCACTTTGAGGTTTGATTGATCGCTCTAGTGGTCTGATTCATGGGTCAATTCTGCAGAAAGTGGGTCAGCTGGAACGTTTGTGAAAACTTGTGTGCTCCTATGTTCATTCACTCCTCATAAAAAGTATATTATCCTTTTTTCTATTTCCCCTTCTTTCAGTTGATTTCCCGCCTTCTCTCTCCCTCCCTTTATCCCTCCCTTGCGCTCCTCCTTTCATACTTTCCTCATTCATTATGTTGTTCTTTCTCTTCAATTTCTCCCTCCATCCCTTCTTTTTTCCTTTTTATCTCAACCTCATCTTTTTTTCCTCTGATTTATTTTCACTATTACTGACCTCTATGTATCTTCCATCTTTCCTTTCCCTTTCTTTCTCAGCTTCTTTCTATCCATTCTCTCCTTTCCTATCCCGCCTCTCTCTTCTCCTCTCACTTCTTTCCCATCTTTCTTTAATTCACATCTCCTTTTCTCCATTCTCCTTTTTTCCTCTTTTTTAGTCTCCTCTCTTTCTCTTACTATCTCTCTTCGTTCCCTCTTCCCCTTCTATTTTTCTTCCTTTCCTATCTCCCTCCTTTTCCTCTTTTCTTTTTCCTTTTCTAGCCCTCTCTCTTTCTCTTTCCTTCACTTATCTCCCCCCTATCTTTCTTTGTCTGTCCTCTTCTGGCCTTCATGTTCCCGGATGAGTGTAGCGTGGACGACTAACTGTGAATGGAAACCTAAATATTATTTTGTGATACTCTGTTGAGAGATGTTTATCTATGCGTGTCTAGATGTGGCCATCAAGTGGTTACTATGTGAACTGCAGTCTAATTTGCTAGTGACGCGCCCCCTGGGACATATTCCTTTTTGAGGGGAATACCCGGCACCGGATCAGATGGGGGGTTGTAGTCTCCGAGCGGCTGTGACCCGGCCCGTGCCCAGGGCGTCAAGCTCAGTGTTATGTGGCAGTCCTACAGATGTTATTAAGAGTTCTTTTGTGTCGACTACGCCACCCGTTGTGATGCGGTCACTGTGGCCGCCGCTGCAGCAGGGTCCGCTGAGGCTGATGGTGGGTGCGCAGCTTGGTGGGATAACCCCCAACGGGAGGGGTATAGCCTCAGAGGGGACAGGCGCAGAGGATGGGGGTTGTGGTGGTGTAGTGCAGACGGCAGTGAAGACAGAGTCGGGTTGTGCAGTTAAGGGTGTTTACTTACTGCAGATGTTGTACTGGTCACTCCAGCTGCTAGTGACCACCCGAGCCGTGCTGCGTCCACCAGGTCCTGGATCCAGCCAACCCCCAAACAAGTCCGGAGCGTGGCCCTGAGCTCTCTTTCTGTCCCGTTCTCTGGCCGTCCCCACCAGTAATCCACCTAGGTCCAGCTCCCTCGGGCCTTCTGTTGGGACACCCTTGGCCCTGGGTTCCCTGACCCTTCATGTGGTGTGCCTTCGGGGTGGATGTGATGGGTGACCGTGGCAGACGCTGCCCACGGTCTCCGGTCTCTGGCTGGGGAATGTTTTTACCCCCACCAGCTTGGGTTCCGGTACCCTGATGCCGACTCTTCACCCGGTGCTTTTAGTTGGGATCTCAGAGTCCTTCTCTTCTGTGCTCTGGGTCTCTCTCTTTTCTCCTCTCTCACTCTGGGTCTTTGTCTTTCTTCTCTCCTCTGCTCCTGACTTGTTCTCTGCAGCTGACTCTCTGCATCTGACTTGTCCTCTGCATCTGACTTGTCCTCTGCATCTGACCCTGATCTTAGTTGGTGCCCACCTTATATACACCCTCTATGTGTGAGCTCAGGTGACCAGCACCCAATGAGCTCCTAACTTTACCCAGGCTGCTCCCCCTATCTGCCCCTACACTACTTGGGATGTACCACCCCCCTCCCACTCCAGCCAGGAACAGACTCGGTCGTACCTGCACATTTCTAAGTGGGAGTACCGTCGGCCTGTTCCTCGGAAATGGGATGTATGTAGTGCATGCAGCCTACCGAGCTCAGTCCCACACTCCTTCCTTACCCGGGAGTGGAATATCACACCTCTGGGTTGAGGTGCAATACCCCTGTAGCAGCCGAATCCTCAGGGTGCTACATTCCCCCCTGGTAAATCACAGCACGTCCTCGGGCTGTAAAGACAAAAACACCAAAACATACAATTTTTTTTTTTTTTTCATAAACATATAAAACATATAAAACATTATATATATATAAAACTTTTCATATCAACATTCTCGTCGTCTCTTGTTTCAGGTTCCTCCTCCGGACACTGTGCAACGTGTGTCCGGGAAAAGTGCGACAGTCTCTTAGAAAAACTGGTTTTCCTATAAAACCGGTAGGGGGCGCTTTAGGAAGCGCAACTATATACAGGGGAAGTTGGCCGCTCTCAGTCCTCGGCCAGGTAGAGGGAAGGGAATGGCTGCTCACAGTCCTCAGCCTGTGGGATGAAGGGGTTAACGGGTAAACAGTTCACTCAGCTGGTCCCAACGGGGACTATATATATATGTATCAACAGTTTCTTTGGTACCCGGTCGGGTAACTATTTACATCACTGCTCTGCCGCACTCAACGGCATCTTCCTCCTGCTCTTTGCTTACAGCTGGTTGTTACTTCAGACCCGTCCGGGTCCTCTTGCTCCTCCTCCTCGCACCGCAACTCCTCCTCCGTCAGGCGGTGTACGTGGAGGGCGTAAGGTCCTTTGGCACACTTGTGCCGGGTAAAGGTGACCTCGTCTCCGATGTAGAGGTCACGACCTCTGTGCCCCTCCGGCAGATGGGACTCCACGTCTCTGCGCGTGACAAAGACGTCGCCGTGGGTGTTGTTGTCTCGAATGAAGCCCCACCCATGCTGCAGGTTAAACTTTATCACAGTCCCGGTGGTGCGGGGACTATGCGCTGCACGGGGGGTCCCTCCTGGTCCGGCTCTTTTGCTCGGCGCTCCTTATTTGGGCCTGTTGTTCCCGGACCCGCCTCTCTCTCCGCTCCCTCGCAAACTCCTCGAGCTGTTGGCGGCAGCACTCAGCACGCTCCGCTGCAGCTGCCCTGGTTTCCTGAGTGAACCCCATTAGATCTTCTCCGGTGGGGTCCCACTCAAACTGTGCTTCCGCTAGCGGGGGCGAGATCCTTATTACGGGCTTCGGAGCCGGAATCAGGGGTGCACACATGGCCCCAACCCTCCTCTGGTGCTCCAGTTCGTAATACTTCTGGGGCCAGATGAAAGGCTGTCCGTCCGGCCACGTGTGCTGGGCAAACAAGTCCTCTCCCAGACGCGGCACCCTTGGTTTTACGGGTGCGGGCGCGGTGGTGGTGGCGCCCGGGTTGCCCAGGCCTTGCGGCCAGGCCTGGGGCACCTGGAAGGTGAAGGGCACCGTTAGGACGGCGGCGCCCTGGGCTACCTGGCCTTGCGACCAGGCCGGAGGCTCCGCGGAGGTAGGGGGCGCTGTTGGTGATGCGACGCCCGGGAATTCTAGGCCCTGCGACCAGGCTGGTGGTACTTCCTGCTTGGTCACGCTCGGGGTCGAGGCGTGTGACGTCACAGGGGTCGCGGCGGCGGCTTCCGGTTGGGGCCTAGTCTGCGTCGGTGACATGGCGTTTTCGGGCACAGCAGGGGGACTTTCGGGCTCTGCGACGGGGAGCTGGGGCAGGTAAGCGGTGTCACGGCTTGGGGTATAGGCGTCCCCTTTACCTGCCTCCATGCGTTCGGCTCCCTCCTCGGCGCCGTCTCCGGCCTTGGGTCCTCCCGCGCCATCCTCAGAGGCGGTCCCCTTCCTCATCTCGGCTGGCGTGCTCCGGGTCTTGGTTTCAGCTTGCGTCTTGGTTTCAGCTTGCTGGGCCATCTCCCGGCTCCATTCCGCCAATATCTCGCGCTGTACCCGGGCCATCCTCCGTGCGAGGCCCTCCAGGGCAGTCTGTGCACACTCCCGGTCTCGGGGGAGCTGTGCAAGGACCTCCACTAGGCCTAGTGGGGTCGTGGTGTCCAGCAGGCTCCTGACCAACGGGTCGGTGCTGCTCTGCTCTTCTTCCAGCAGGCTCCTGGCCAGCGGGCCGGTGCTGCTCTGCTCTCTGGACATCTCCGGGTGAGCTTCTCTGCTACTCCTCTCCAGACTTCTTGTCTCCGGGTGCGCTCGCTCCAGACTGCTCCAGGCGGCACCCATCTTCGTTCTTTTCTTTCGTCTCCTCCCACTTCGAGGGCGGTCCCGGGGCAACTCGGTGACTGTCAGCTCCAGGGGTAGTTCTTTCACGCTGACAGACACCTCCAGCATCACAGTCTCTGTTGGTGGGGGCGGTTTCCACTTTTGGCGCCATTTTCTGTCCTGGCCCACGATGGGAGGTGGCCTCTCGCCACCCTCTGGCACGCCCATAATGGCGTCCGCTGCTCTTCCAAGGCGGGAAATCTGCGGTTTTGGCGGGAAGCGTCGCCCAGTGGCGGGAAACTCTGCAGATGGCGGGAACAAGCTGGAAATGGCGGACAATCGGCGGGAAACGACTGGTGATGGAGTCCGATGGCGTGGACCCTCCGGAACCGGCGGGAGACTTCTTTCTGAGGTAAACTTGCACTTTTCTTCAGGCACGCAGTACCCGGGTGTTGCGGGCACGTAATCCTGCCGACTACGCCAAAGTTGACGCGCCCCCTGGGACATATTCCTTTTTGAGGGGAATACCCGGCACCGGATCAGATGGGGGGTTGTAGTCTCCGAGCGGCTGTGACCCGGTCCGTGCCCAGGGCGTCAAGCTCAGTGTTATGTGGCAGTCCTACAGATGTTATTAAGAGTTCTTTTGTGTCGACTACGCCACCCGTTGTGATGCGGTCACTGTGGCCGCCGCTGCAGCAGGGTCCGCTGAGGCTGATGGTGGGTGCGCAGCTTGGTGGGATAACCCCCAACGGGAGGGGTATAGCCTCAGAGGGGACAGGCGCAGAGGATGGGGGTTGTGGTGGTGTAGTGCAGACGGCAGTGAAGACAGAGTCGGGTTGTGCAGTTAAGGGTGTTTACTTACTGCAGATGTTGTACTGGTCACTCCAGCTGCTAGTGACCACCCGAGCCGTGCTGCGTCCACCAGGTCCTGGATCCAGCCAACCCCCAAACAAGTCCGGAGCGTGGCCCTGAGCTCTCTTTCTGTCCCGTTCTCTGGCCGTCCCCACCAGTAATCCACCTAGGTCCAGCTCCCTCGGGCCTTCTGTTGGGACACCCTTGGCCCTGGGTTCCCTGACCCTTCATGTGGTGTGCCTTCGGGGTGGATGTGATGGGTGACCGTGGCAGACGCTGCCCACGGTCTCCGGTCTCTGGCTGGGGAATGTTTTTACCCCCACCAGCTTGGGTTCCGGTACCCTGATGCCGACTCTTCACCCGGTGCTTTTAGTTGGGATCTCAGAGTCCTTCTCTTCTGTGCTCTGGGTCTCTCTCTTTTCTCCTCTCTCACTCTGGGTCTTTGTCTTTCTTCTCTCCTCTGCTCCTGACTTGTTCTCTGCAGCTGACTCTCTGCATCTGACTTGTCCTCTGCATCTGACTTGTCCTCTGCATCTGACCCTGATCTTAGTTGGTGCCCACCTTATATACACCCTCTATGTGTGAGCTCAGGTGACCAGCACCCAATGAGCTCCTATCTTTACCCAGCCTGCTCCCCCTATCTGCCCCTACACTACTTGGGATGTACCACCCCCCTCCCACTCCAGCCAGGAACAGACTCGGTCGTACCTGCACATTTCTAAGTGGGAGTACCGTCGGCCTGTTCCTCGGAAATGGGATGTATGTAGTGCATGCAGCCTACCGAGCTCAGTCCCACACTCCTTCCTTACCCGGGAGTGGAATATCACACCTCTGGGTTGAGGTGCAATACCCCTGTAGCAGCCGAATCCTCAGGGTGCTACACTAGCATGTAGCAATATTTGTTTTACATTTGCATTGTGAGAAATTGGCGTCTTTAACATTTGTGGTAAATGAAGAGTGGTCAAATCTCTACCTATAGGCAGGACTGAAACGCATTGTATTTCTGAGATTTCCTAATATAGAAGATTTCCAATCTGTCTGTTAATTTGTCTGGACATCATTCCACAATTATTCTCTGTGCCTATAGGTGGCCCATGGGAAATAGGCATTTGCTGGAGGGGCCATTATATATTTGGTAAGATAAAGATATATTGTTGATTTATGTACGTTGAGAAAGGAGAGAAGAACACTGTGGGAGGAAAAATGGGGAGGCAGCAGGGGGCGGTAGATGTTGAGGAACACTTTACTTTGCAAGAGCAAAGAAGTTCTAAATGTATCTATACACATGCTAATGTGTTCTCATTTAGGAGAAACCAATGTCACACCTTTGTTTGATCTCCAGACCCCTCTGTCTCCTCCAGACCTCTCTGTTGACACTTCTTTTTCTCACTTAACTCACTTCAGACATTTTTGCCCCTCCAGACCCCTCTGTCTCTTATTGACTCCTCTTTCTCCTCTTACTCATCCTCATCCAGACCTCTTTGTCACCTCCAGATCTCTGTCACCTCCAGACACCTCTGTCGCTTTAAGACCTCTGTATCTTCCACCATTCCACTCCTTTGCCCCTCACAGAGCTCCATGTCCGCTCCCAAACCCTGTCCTCTTCAGACACCTCTGTCACCAGTGGACTCCTGGTTGGGGCTTACTACACCTGAGACCAAAAGGATCGGCCATCTGAATTCGTTGAGTTTGGCCAACATTAATCCAATGTGTACGAGGCCTTATCTGAAGACTATTTGAATGGTGGAGTCCAAATGAACTGTGCCTTCGAGCTCCTGAGATATCTGGTCCTGCTCCCCTTACTTATATCCTTCCTTCCCCTCTTTTGTTTCTCTTCCGCACCCCTTTTGTTCTCTTTCCCTCACGGTCCCCTTCTCTCACGTCTCCCCAATCCCTGTCCCTATCTCTTCCCCTGCTCTCTGTCTCTCACGTTCTCCTTAGACACATCTTTGGAGTCTATGAACAAGATACTACAAGACGCTGTTGCTACATGAGCAGGAACTGCCAGGCGTAGTGTAATGAAGGGGCTCCTGCTGGCGGCACGCCTACCGAGAAGTTGGGAACATCTTCATTAAGAGCAGAAGCTGTCTACAAAAATCATCAAAACCTTCACACTTTTCGGCTCCCCCCATCCTACTTTACCACACAGTTAATTAATAATTTGTAAGTCATCGTGTTCTGGAAATGTTACTTACTGTCCTGTTTCATATGATGTTACTGAAGATCTCTATTGTTGACTCGATACATTATTGGTCCAATGTTCGTAAAAGAAAAAAAAAAGCGAACTTCTAAATAAGTAATGCATCCATCACCCCCGTCTTCTTCTTCTTACACATCTTTGATGTGAAGACTAAGAAACCCAGGGGGCACTTATCCAAATATGTGAAGCAGCGGCGCCTCATTATACTCAGGGATAATAATCCGGCATCTTCATTTCATGTACACATCTTTCATTTTATCTTTTTTTTTTTGTTGAAATGAAAGAAATTACAGCTCAATATTCTTCCCGCCTCAATATGTGGTCAAGTGCGTCTGAGGATCAGGTGGCTGGAAATGGCTTCAATTGTAATTCTGTGCCGAAAAGGAAAAAAAAAAAACTTTTCAAACAAATAAAAACTTTGTGTAAAACTCATTTATTATTTTCTTTTGTCTCTAAATTGTGAAAGGGAATAGTTTAGAATTGTAAGGGAACCTGTCATCAGAGAAGGACCTATTGTATCAATCAGTTCTTTTTCTGTTAGATGTTTGTTGTTTTTTAAATTGTTTTTTTTTTTAAAGTAAAAATTAGAAATTCTGCAATTTTCACGGTGGTCACTGGAGCTTCTGTAAACTCTAACTTCCTGTTATTGTTTGTGCCAAGTTGGAAAGTTCCCACCTATCCACGGAATAAGTGGTAACTTGCTGATTGCTGGGGGTCTCTGATGGACCCAGAAAACAAGGGTCTACAGCAGAACATAGCAATAGTCGACCATGGGCACCTCCGCATCACACTGGTCTTTTGGGACAGTCAACGCTCCATTCAGAAAGGGTTTATTCTGAGGACTGGTGAAAGCCCCATCGGTAGCCATAAGATCACTTTCTATCAGCTTTGGGACTTCTACAGTTGCACATTTTTTTCTTGGACATGAAAAAAGGAACGATTTCTATTAGTCTGGATCAGATTTTTACTTTGTTCATTTTTCCCCTCCACCCAAAAAATGAACAAAAAACTTGAGCATTTCCTACCTATTAAAATGTAAAAAAGGGACAGCACATGTATGCAATACGGATGTCATCCATGTACAATCCCCTTATTCACAGACTTATTGATGTGATGGGAAGGGTTAAAAAAAAATCTTTAAAAAAAATAAAATAATTATTACCTGTCCGTGGCTCTCCCCATATCTCTCCCGCCACCACTGATCTCCAGGCGTCCTAGTATGATTTTCTTGATCTAAGCGCCACACAATTGGTGGAGATTTACGAGCATGCTCGGGTGTTTTCAAAGTATCTTTGGTGTGCTCTGGTGTTATGTTTGAGTCACTGTGTGTGCATGATTTGCGACTGTTTGACAGCTTTAATACATGTAAGGAATGCCTGTTTGTTAGGCATTCCTCAAATGTATTAAAGCTGTCAAACAGTCACAAATCATGCACACACAGTGACTGAAACATAACATGCTTGCATGCCGAAGATACTCGGCGAGCACCCGAAAGGGTTACCGGAACACGCTCGCTCATCACTAGTGCCACATTTCATTTGGCTGTGCTGGGAAAAAGGCAGCACCGGAGGATCTTTTTCATAGACACTCATTCAGGAAAAATACATAAATAAAAAACAGACATGTGAACAGCCCCATAGAGATGAATTATATCCATAAAGGACACTGATAGAGCAAGTATGTGGAAAACAGACGTCTGCATGAGACTTTGGTCCGAAAAATGTTACCATGTTGGGCAATGTAAGTAACACAACTTTTTCTTTTCTTTCTTGAACTAAATTGTCATAGATGTAATGGTAAAATGGGACCAATATCAAAACAGTCTCTTTAGAGGAGACGTGTCACCCCCATATTGAGGATTGAAGCATGGCTTCATTATAACTTGGAAAAGGTACAAGAGCTAGTACTCGGAACATCAGATCCCAGTTAATCTATGACCTGCTGTGAACAGGTAATTGAAGTGGGTTATCTGCTGGAGAGCAGACACAAAGTCTGGACTCAGTGTATACCAGAAGCTGGGAGACAACACTTTTAGCGCCTGCAGAGATCACTCTTCCTATGGTCAAAAGAACTACAAGCAGATGCTGTGCACCGAAGTCTAATTATGAATATTGATTTTTTTTCTGACAGGTGTTGGTTCTATGGTTATGGGAGACATATTTTTGGAGTTATGACAAAGTTGTGAGCGTAATACATTTACTTAGATCACTGTGTAATCTACGCATCAGCCCCAAATTATTATCGCCCAGATGGATAACCATATATATGCCATGTTTCCTATCTAATAATAATAATCTTTTTATTTATATGGTGCCAACATATTCCACAGCACTTTACAACTCAGACAATTTACATACATTATCATCACTGTCCCTATTGGAGCTTACAATCTAGATTCCCTAACAGTATGTCTTTGGAGTGTGGGAGGAAACCGGAGAACCCGGAGGAACCCACGCAAACACAGGGAGAACGTACAAACTCCTTCCATATGTTGTCCTTGGTGGGATTTGAACCCAGGACCCCAGCCCTGCAAGGCTGCAGTGCTAACCACTGAGCCACCATGCTGCCCTATCTATAGAAAGCTAAAATCATGGTGGAACGGAAATCTCATAATTTTTTGGGACCTAGCCGCATCCTATTGACCAGCCCCATCTGAGATCACCAAGGGAAGGTATGTGGAAGTGACTTTTATCTAATAAAAACAGATTCAAATTATAATCATTGTTAAGTTCTGGGAGATACAGCGTGTTGTAGGGTTGCTCCATATTTCAACAACAGGGCTCCTCTCTGCTAAGATCTGCGCCATTTTCGTGACATCAGGTCTAGTAATTGTATATACTTTATTGTTTTGTCCCCTCTACAAACATCTCTTGTATATTTTTATAACCATGGCCTAATTGTTGAATTAAAGATATAAAATTTGATAGCTTGTTCCTCTTGCTCTGTAAACCGCACCCCTGAAGCCTCATGAGGCTCAACGTTACCAGTAATGGTCGTCCAATCATCCTGTATAAATGATTGGTGGTGGTAACTAGTTTTTCCTGGGGTATTACAGAACTTGATGGTGACCATACCGAGGAATATATATATATTCCATGCATTGAAATCAGAGATGTATATACCATACGCTCACTGTGGAGCTGACCAATAACTGATCTAGTAGTGGAAGCAGCAGCGGTCTCGTCCATCCATCATCAGTCAATTGCGTAATTGTCCTGACGATTGGAGGCAGCGGAGCGCTGGTTCCTGACAAGTTGGATCCCCTGGCTGTCCCTTGACATAAAGTAAAATAGATATTGTCACCTTCACTATTAATCAGCTCTGTCGGTGTATGATAATTTAAATACAACTTTTTGGTTAAAAACCTAAAAAAAAATTTGAAATTTTAAAGACTCAACGACGTTGAGTCACTTCCAATGTATCATGAATAGAATTGTCTAAACATAAATATACTTGTTAAAATTTTTTCCCTTTATTTTTGCCAAAACAATGGATATGCCAGTGTGGAAATGATCGGGATCAGTCGTAGACAATGTCGTCGTCTTTCCTGGCACATTCTTGGCTTACTTATTGAAATCTATCAAGAGAACTTGCTGTATAGGAAGGATGAAGCGGCACAGTAGGACTCACAGCTCATTGTACTTTAATATTCCAAGTTAAAAAGTGTCTCCAAAAATATAATGAGGACCAACTTCGGCAGAAAAACGTAACTCTGGAAGTTTTCTGAAAGGTGTGTAAGAATGAATTATGAGTCAGTCGGGACAGCAGGATGTCAGCGCTTCTCTGATCATACAGTGGAAACTAAAATACACATATGCACAACAAAGAAAAGAAGAGGAATCCTGCAAGAAGAGGTGTTCAATTCCCCCCGGTAGGTCATGACGCTCTTCAAATCGAGACCAGCCGAGTACGAGGAAAATAAGAGAAAACTGATGAAATATTGGAGCAGGAAGAGTAAAATCTTCAAAAAATTAGACCTGTGATAACCAAAGAAGGAGGTGAACCCTCAAAAATTAGAAAAAAATGTTGGTCATCAGATAGGAATTAAAGATTTGTTGAATTAGTGTCTTGTCATAAGCCAAGGAACTTGCCAGTGTCTCCAATGGACATGACGTCAACAAACAAATGATCCCCAAAGATAAAAAAATTTGTTTCCAATTGAATCTGATGGAAAGAGGAAAAAATACATCTTATACTTAACTCTCCTCTGCCCTCCTCATACCTCTCGCCACCACCGATCATTCGATAAGCTCTTCTGTCTTCTATCGTTTTCCCTTTCCAGGCCAACTGCTTGGCTTTTCATCACTTTCACCCACAAGTTTACAATGGACACCATGCCCCATATGACCTCGTGTGGTCCACTGAAGAATGGCAGCGCCGGAGACACGGAAAAAGAAGAGAATAGAAGAAAGAAGAGAAAAGACGGAAGTGCTGATCGGACTATTGGTGGTGGAGGGCCAAGGAGAGGTCAGCATATAAGTTTTTGTTCCCCCCCATCCCAACCCACAGATTTCAGCAAAATGAAACCCACTGACCATCGTTTTGCTGGAATTCATGAGGACCAAATAGTGAAAATATCAGATACTAGCAAATGTACATTTTGGGTTAAATTTTTGACTAATTAGATACTTTATGAATTGATTCGCTCATCCTCCTTATTCAGGTGGGGAACCATGTAGGATGTTAGGCATGACCACTTAGAGGCTTTGAGGACCTCATATCTTTACTATTTTTTAATTCCTCTTCGAATAGTGACCTCTTTGTGCAAAATTGGGTCTGTTCTTCTGATGGATGCAGGTCCTACCAATGGGACGTCCAATGATCCCTAGGATGGGGCTCTAAAATGCCTTATTGGAATGAATCGGTTGAACCAAAGCTCCAATCATCATCCAACTCCGGCAGTGCTATGACAGTGAAATTCAGATCCCTGTTCTCAGGATTGAAGGGGCGAGGTAATCACATAATCGATGGGAAAGACCCTATAATGGAAATTAATATGTCCCCGAAAAGCTGCATCAGTGGCATGTCATCCAGCCAGTCAGTATAGAACCAAAGCCAAACCCCCAAGACAGTGGTCTGCAGATGGGAGTCCAGTGTTTCTGATGTGAAGAAGCTTTCTTCCTTCTGGAGGGGAGATAATTTGCATTTGTAAGATACTGTAAAAAATTTTACCTAATTCAGACAGATGAGCCATTTGATTTGCGCTGCTATAATCCAGTGTCCCATTCACTTCTGCACTGAGCATCCTTGGGTCGGCATCCCGGACGCCTCTGACTGTTACTAGACCACCAAGGCGTCATTTCATCGCAGGGCTCAGAGAGTGCCACAGTCACCTAGGATGTCGGGCCGAGGATGGCAGGTGCGGAAATGCCATGTAAAACCACACCAGGGTAACGTGAATTGAGGAGCTCATTGCTACTACAGTATGGATTCTATGGCATGGAAACTATTTTTCTAATATCGCCACAAAACAGCAAATATGTATCAGTCTCCGCCACATTATTATGTTTTTCCTGGTTTCCTTCAGGGCTTAGAGGGGCTTTTCCCATTTTCTTAGATGGATATTTTCGGATAGAGCTGGTAAATACCAAGATTTTTGCAATTTACTGCTTGTTAAAATTTGCAGCCATTCTTCAGATATTAACACTTTTCTTTAGTTTACATTTCATTACCTAGGAGACCGACCAACACTGATGTCTAGTTTGTAAGCCCAGCGCTGAAGCTGGTCAGTATTAGAAGGTAACAGTGCGCTTCAGCAATCCTGGATGGCTTCAAAGCAGTGCTTAAAAGCTCAATAGAAAAGAGCTTGTGGGCACTCTGAATATTCTGCTGTCAAGCAGCAGCGGTCGGTCTCTAAGGCAACGAGATGTAAACAAAAGTTAAAGTGTTAATATCTTAAGAACGGCTGCAAATTTTAATAAGCAGTAAATTGCAAAATTGCTTGTTTTTACAAGCTCTATCCGACAATGTCCGTTTGTGAAGATGGTAATTTTTGAATTTGGAAGAACAACCACTTTTTGGTACTAGAATAACAAAATAGATTTGGAAGTGATGCATCATGGGAAATAACATCTAAAATTAAACAAAAAAGATTAAGTCATTTTACTAATAATTTCATGTTCATGCTCAATAGAGAGGGAGTAATTAGTGCAATATCATTTGACGATTGGAAGATTTCGGTAAAACTTTGAGAGATTTTGCTCATGCCGATACATGAGATTATACGATGTTTATGCTGAGTTTGGTTACTTACAAAAACTTCTTAGTTTTTTTTTTTTTTCAGCTTTATTGAATATTTTTCTACTAAATATTCAGGACACAAAACCAGCGCATACAGTACTGGGACAAGACATGTAATGTACTTTCCACAAAGGACAGAATCAATAGCGCTCGTCAGTAAATAATAAACACTCGCCGTCCACAATGACTCGAGAGCGGTGACCTTGTGGTGGGGGAAGTCAAGGTCAAGAGCTTCGGAATCTAACTTCATATGATTATGATTGTTTATAGGAGCTGGGGTAGAAGCTGTGCTGCTGAGTATAGACGGTCAGATAATGTCTAACAGCCCTAAATTCAAGCACACCCCCTACCCATCACCTAATAATAAAGGTTTCAATTGAGACAACCTTAAAGGGGCTGTCCAGGGATATAAAATTAATAAATGATTCCTAGGAAAGGAGATCTGAGACTCAACACCCCACCGATCAGCTGTGTGCACATGTCACGGCTACTAGATGTACTCAGTATATGGCGCCAGAACACTTCAGCTCCGTACACTGTGTAGTGGCTGTTCTTGGGTACTGCAGCTCAGATCACATTCCCTTCAATAGTAACTGAGCTAGAGCACCTGAGAATGGCCCCTACACAATGTACAGAGCTGTACGCTTTCAGCTTTGTATACTCTGTGCAAATCCAGTATATTACTTACCTGTCCCGGCTCCAGCGCCGGGCTTTGCTTCCTTCTTCTATGACTGGCAACTTCTGTGCTATTTTGAACTGACTTCTAATGGTAACCTGGCAAGTACCTATGTTGTTATCATCAAACGCCTGTTCAGGCTGGCTCAGGCAGCGGTGAGTGTCCTGAATATTCAAGTAGTCGAGTATTCAGCTACCAAGCGCTTTCCTGGAGCCACACCATATTTCCCACTTGGTTCTGCTTAAGTCAAGCCCCTGATTATCTGATCAGCTGCTCCAGACGGCTATCCAGCAACCTGCTCAGTCCAGTTTTATGTGGCGCTGTCGCACCCTCAACTCTGCTGTGTCAGGTTATGTGATGAACAACTCATCTCAGCCATTCTTGGTGATATTAAACCCTAAACCTGTTTATGAATTTGTCTCAGCTATTCTGCACTCACAACACTGCTGTTCCTGTGCTTACAGCACTCCTGCAACAAAGTTCCAGTTTGCCAACTCATTTCTGCTATCCCTGTACTCAGGGCCGGCTCCAGGTTTTCGTGGACCCTGGGAGAAAGAGTCTCAGTGGGCCGCTTTCACACATACCACGATTCATGATGCACAGATACCACAGAGAAATATATATCTATATATATAATCGTCTTATCCCGTCTGTCTGTCTGTCCTGGAAATCCCACGTCACTCATTGGTCCGGCAGCGGCCAATCAGCGCCGTGGGATTTCTGAAAAAAAGATGGCGGCCGTTAGCGGCTCATCTGCGGGACGGAGATGCAGCCGGGAGATGACCGGCGCGAGGCGCTCATCTCCCGGCCGGTAGCAGCAGAAGGACCTCGACCGCCGGCGCCATCTGCGGGACGGAGATGCAGCCGGGAGATGACCGGCACGAGGCGCTCATTTCCCGGCCGGTAGCAGCAGAAGGACCTCGACTGCCAGCGCCGCTGACGTCCATGTGGCTAGGGTGTCAAGGGAGGACCGGGTCGGGATACTTCTGCTGCGAGCAGCCGCTCATCTTCCGGCTTCTCGCAGTGGATGTAGCCACACAGGCAGCGGCGCTGACCTCCATGCGGCTAGGGTGTCAAGGGAGGACCGGGGAGCGGCGCTGCGGGTGGGGATACTTCTGCTACGAGCAGTCGCTCATCTCCCGGCTTCTCGCAGCGGAAGTAGCCGCACAGGCAGCGGCGCTCCCCGGTCCTCACCAATACGATTCCGCTCCCCGGTCCTCACCAAAACGATTCGATGATTGGTCGCGGTCTCCGGCCGCGACCAATCACTGATCTTGCTGCAAAAGTTAAACACCGCTGTGCTGATTGGTCGCGGACGCTGCCCGCGACCAATCACCGTTTTGGGCGCCACATTTAAACACTGCTGTGCTGATTGGTTGCGGACGCTGCCCGCGACCAATCACTGATTTGGGCGCCACATTTAAATAGCGGCCGCGACCAATCACAGATCTTGCAGACACATTTAAACACGGCTGTGCTGAACCAATCTCTGATCTTGCCGCAAAAGTTAAACACCACTGTGCTGATTGGTCGCGGACGCTGCCCGCGACCAATCACCGGTTTGGGCGCCACATTTAAATAGCGGCCGTGACCAATCACCGATCTTGCAGACACATTTAAACACCGCTGTGCTGATTGGTCGCGGACGCTATTTAAATGTGGCGCTCAAATCGGTGATTGGTCGCGGGCAGCATAAGCGACCAATCAGCACAGCGGTGTTTAAGGCTGAGTGCCCACGTAGCGTTTTTCAAGCGTTTATGCTGCGGAATTTCCGCAGCATAAACGCTTGTGAAACGCTAGGTAATCCGCACCCCATGGTCCCCAAGGGGATTCCGCATGTTCTATGCACATGCTGTGGATTTTTCCGCAGCGTTTATGCTGCGTACAAAAATCCGCAGCATGTCATTTAATTTTGCGGAAGCGCAGCGGAACTCCCACCATTGACTTGCATTGAGACGCACAGAAACCGCGACTGTACATTTGTACAAGCGACTAATCCTCAGCCAAAACCGGAGGTTGTGACCACATCTTGGTGCGACCCCTCACTACATCCACCAGAAAGGCATACCGCATAGGGTCAAGGAAACCGGAGAGAGGTTTCACCAACAGAAGGCCCGGGGAAGCTGGACAAAGGTGGGTCACTGGTGGGGACGGCCAGAGAAAGGAAGAGAGGGGAGCTCTGAACCGCACTCTGGAATTGCCTGGGAGTTGACCGAGTCCCTCACCTGGTGGACGCAGCACGGCTCGGGCGGTCACTGCTGGCCGAAGTGATCTGAACAACAACAGTGAGTAAAGCTTTGGAAACTGCACCACAAGTCTCTGTGTTTCATCGCCGCACCAGCACCATCAGTACTGGGACACTCACACCATCACTCCCATCATTATCCACACTAGCTGCCCTGAGGCAATACTCCTCCCGTGGGGAGTCATCCCATACTCAGCTGCACAAACAACATCAGCCTCAGCGGTCTGCAGTGCAGCGGCGGTCCCCACTGACCGCAATCCACGGGTGGCGTAGTCGGACACTTATTACAATACAAATAGACTGCCACTGGTTTGACCACCCTGGGCACGGACCGGGTCACCGCCACGGAGAACTACAACCCCCAGCGATCCGGCTCCGGGTTCCCCTGCACAGCACAGGCCCAGGGGGCGCGTCAACTTTGGCGTAGTCGGCAGGATCATTACCAACCCGCCACAAGCGGGTATTGCGTACCTGAAGAAAACTGCACATGTACCTTAAAAAGAAGTCTCCCGCCATTTCCAGAAGTTTCCCGCTGTCCGGAGTCGTTTCTCGCCATCCGGAGCCGATTCCCTCTATCAGACGCCATTTTGGACCGTTTCCCGCCATCTTCATCCGTTTTTCCCGCCCTGGTAGATCGGACGCCATTATGTGCGCACCAAAGGACAGCAGGAAGCCACCTCCCATCGTGGGCCAGGTCCCAGAGTGGCGCCAAAGAAGGAGCCCACCCCCACCAGCCATGAATGCAGCAATGGAGATGTCCATCAACGTGGGGGGGCTGCCCCTGAAGGTGATTGTCAGCAGATGCCTCCAAGACCAACCCCCATGGGGGCGGATAGGAAAGAAAACTGAGGGGCTGGGTGCGGCCTGGATCAGTCTGGACCTGCTGCACCCGGAGATGGAGGGAGCAGCGAACCCCACCAGCACCCTGGCCCGCAGCCTGCTGCAAGCTGAACCACCCTGCAGCCTGACGGAACTGCTGGCCCAGCTGCCTAGAGACCCGGACCGTGCGCGCGCAGCGCTGGAAGATCTGAACAGGAGAATGGTCCGGGCGCAGCGGGATGTGTTTGCCGGGTGGAGAGAGGAGATGGCCCAGCAGCACGGAGGTGACCAGCAGAGGACTCCGCCGGGACCGGGCAACGCGCTGACTGCTGGGCGCGGAGAAGAGGGACCGGCAGCTGCAGATGACGCCGCGGAGGAGGCCACGGAGACTGAGGCAAGTAATGGGGACGCCACCACCCCAAGCCCGGGGAACACCAGCCTGCCCTCACTCTCCGTTGCGGGACCCGAAGCCCCGGGGACCGTACCTGACACCACGCCTCCACCGCCACCAGCTAGGCCTCAGGCAGCAAGCACCGTCGTCACGCCCCGCCCCGCGCTGTGCCCTCTGAACCCTGGCGCCGTACAGCGTGAGACGTCACAGGCCAGGACGCAAGGCCCAGCACACCCGGGCGCCGCTGCCTCGCCAGCGCCCCCTACCTTGGCGGTGCCACCCCCGGGCGCGACCAACAAGCGACCACTGGCCTGGTCGCAAGGCCGAGTGCCAAGAGGGCCCGGACGGGCCTGAAGATTACCAGGAGGAAGCATCAGGAGGACACCGTTAACAGTAAGCAGTAAAATGGAACTGTACATAGTTACCCGTCAGGGTACAAGAACTGTTACTTGTGTGCCCCTTCCTAAATTACCAGGCTGAGGACTGTGAGCAGCCATTCCCTATTCCCACTGGCCGAGGACTGAGAGCGGCCAATCCCTTGTAAATAGTTGCGCTTCTTAAAGCGCCCCCTACTGGTTTTATGCAAAAACAGCAACTTCTACCTCAGGATTAAATGGACTGTTGCACCTTTACCTGGTCGCAAGTTGCACAGCAGCCAGAACTCAAGAGTGTTCTACTTGAAAAAGTTTTATATTGAAAAGTTTTATATGCTGCTAGAGTAATAATGCAAATGTTTTATGTGATGTTTTATATGCTAAAAGAGTTCCAGTGGCATTAGCAAGATGTTTTATGAAAAGGAGTACCAGTAACGTTAAAAAGAGAAGAATACCTCCCATAAAGGGATGAGTGAAAAGTTAATGTCTTATATACGAATGCATTCTAAAATTTTGTATGTTTAAAATTGTCTTTGCTCTTTTCCAGCCCGAGGACGTGCTGTGGTTTACCAGGGGGGAATGTAGCACCCCGAGGGCTCGGCTGCTACAGGGGTATTGCACCTCAGACCAGAGGTGTGATATTCCACTCCCGGGTAAGGATGGAGTGTGGACCAGGGCTCAGTAAGCTGCATGCACCACACACACCCCATTTCCGAGGAACAGACCAACGGTGCTCCCACTAGACAGAGTGCAGGCACGACAGCTTCTGTTCCTGGCTGGAGTGGGGAGGGGGAGGAAAACCCAGTGGTGTAGGAGCAGATAGGGGTAGGTCTCTGGGCATAGGTAGGAGCCCATTGGTTGCTAGTCACCTGGGCTCACACATAGAGGGAGGTATATAAGGTGGGCACCATCTTAGGTCAGTGGTCAGTTCAGAGAGGAGCTCAGCCAGAGAGGGCTGACAGGGAACTGTGGCTCAGTCTGGGCCCAGCCCCAGAGCCAGGCCTGGAGTGGAGGCCTGAGACAGCAGAGAGGGAGAGAAGAGAAGGAACAGCAAGGAGAGTAAGAAAGGAACTGAAACAGAGGAGAAAGGAGGCGAGGAACACAGAGAAAGGCCCAGAGACACGAGGACCGAAGGAACCCCATATTCCCAGAGGAGATACTGGGTGAAGGGTTGGCAGAGCAGGGTACCGGAACCCGAATTGGTGGAGGCGACTAATCCTCAGCCAAAACCGGAGGTTGTGACCACATCTTGGTGCGACCCCTCACTACATCCACCAGAAAGGCATACCGCATAGGGTCAGGGAAACCGGAGAGAGGTTTCACCAACAGAAGGCCCGAGGAAGCTGGACAAAGGTGGGTCACTGGTGAAGACGGCCAGAGAAAGGAAGAGAGGGGAGCTCTGAACCGCACTCTGGAATTGCCTGGGAGTTGACAGAGTCCCTCGCCTGGTGGACGCAGCACGGCTCGGGCGGTCACTGCTGGCCGAAGTGATCTGAACAACAACAGTGAGTAAAGCTTTGGAAACTGCACCACAAGTCTCTGTGTTTCATCGCCGCACCAGCACCATCAGTACTGGGACACTCACACCATCACTCCCATCATTATCCACACTAGCTGCCCTGAGGCAATACTCCTCCCGTGGGGAGTCATCCCATACTCAGCTGCACAAACAACATCAGCCTCAGCGGTCTGCAGTGCAGCGGCGGTCCCCACTGACCGCAATCCACGGGTGGCGTAGTCGGACACTTATTACAATACAAATAGACTGCCACTGTTTTGACCACCCTGGGCACGGACCGGGTCACCGCCACGGAGAACTACAACCCCCAGCGATCCGGCTCCGGGTTCCCCTACACAGCACAGGCCCAGGGGGCGCGTCACATGTGAACCCGCATGTGGATCCGCATGTATTCTGCAGGAAAAACGCATGCTCAATCTGCATGCGTTTTTTTCTGCCAGGGAGATGCAGAAATGCTGCAGAAATTTTCTGCTTCATTTCTGCATCGTGGGCACATAGCCTTAATGTGTCTGCAAGATCGGTGAATGGTCGCGGCCGCTATTTAAATGTGGTGCCCAAATCGGTGATTGGTCACGGGCAGCGTCCGTGACCAATCAGCACAGCGGTGTTTAAATGTGTCTGCAAGATCTGTGATTGGTCGCGGCCGCTATTTAAATGTGGCACCCAAATCGGTGATTGGTCGCGGGCAGCGTCCGCGACCAATCAGCACAGCGATGTTTAAATGTGTCTGCAAGATCGGTGATTGGTCACGGCCGCTATTTAAATGTGGCGCCCAAATCGGTGATTGGTCGCGGGCAGCGTCCGCGACCAATCAGCACAGCGGTGTTTAAATGTGTCTGCAAGATCGGTGATTGGTCACGGCCGCTATTTAAATGTGGCGCCCAAATCAGTGATTGGTCGCGGGCAGCGTCCGCGACCAATCAGCACAGCGATGTTTAAATGTGTCTGCAAGATCGGTGATTGGTCGTGGCCGCTATTTAAATGTGGCGCCAAAATCGGTGATTTAAACACAAATGTCCGGTCCTTACTAACACCATGCGGCTACTGTCAGGAGATCAGCGGCTAGCGTGTCAAGGGAGGACCGGGGAGTGGCGCTGCGGGTCGGGATACTTCTGCTGCGAGCAGCCGCTCATCTCCCGGCTTATCGCAGTGGAAGTAGCCGCACAGGCAGCGGCGCTGACCTCCATGCGGCTAGGGTGTCAAGGGAGGACCGGGCAGCGGAGCTGCGGGTCGGGATACTTCTGCTGCGAGCAGTCGCTCATCTCCCGTCTTCTCGCAGCGGAAGTAGCCGCACAGGCAGCCGCTCCCCGGTCCTCACTAATACAATTCGCTGATTGGTCGCGCCCTCCTGCCGCGGCCAATCAGAGATTTTAATGCTAAATTCAAACACGCTGTCCGCTCCTTAGTAACACGGCACGCAAGATTTAAAACCCGCTTCTATAATTGGTCGTGGACGCCGCCCGCGACCAATCACAGATTTTCGCGCCAAATTTTGCATATTCTAGAATACCCGATGCATTAGAATCGGGCCACCATCTAGTATGTATATATATATATATATATATATATATATATATATATATATATATATATATAGTACAATGGAAAGATTTCACTTCTTACATTACATGAGTGATATCTATTGTAAATTCCCCATAAAATGCTCCATGCAGGATACTGGCCCCCATAAAACGCTCCATACAGGATACTGGCCCCCATAAAGCGCTCCATACAGGATACTGGCCCCCATATAAAGCTTCATACAGAATACTGGCCCCCATATAATGCTCCATACAGGATACTGGCCCCCATACAATGCTCCATACAGGATACTGGCCCCCATATAACACTCCATACAGAATACTGGCCCCCATATAACGCTCCATACCGAATACTGGCCCCATAAAATGCTCCATGCAGGATACTGGCCCCCATAAAACGCTCCATACAGGATACTGGCCCCCATAAAACGCTCCATACAGGATACTGGCCCCCATATAACGCTCCATGCAGAATACTGGCCCCCATATAATGCTCCATGCAGGCTGTGCCCCCACATAATGCTCCATGCAGGCTGTGCCCCCACATAATGCCTCATGCAGGCTGTTCCCCCACATAATGCCCCACGCAGGCTGTTCCCCCCTTATAATGCCCCATGCATTATGTCACCCCCCCTTATAATGCCCCATGCAGGATGTCACCCCCCCCTTATAATTCCCCATGCAGGATGTCACCCCCCCTTATAATCCCCCATGCAGGATGTCAACCCCCTTATAATCCCCTATGCAGGATGTCACCGCTCCCCCCCTTATAATGCCCCATGCAGGATGTCACCTCTCCCCCCATATAATGCCCCACGCAGGATGTCACTTCCCCCCATATAATTCCCCATGCAGGATGTCACTTCCCCCCCAATATAATGCCCCATGAAGGATGTCACCCCCTCTCCCTTATAATGCCTCATGCAGGATGTCACCCCCTCTCCCTTATAATGCCTCATGCCTCCATGCTGTATGCAAGAATCCATTGGTAAAATACAGCTTAAAGAGAACCTATACTGTCACAAAGCGTTGGCTTGTCCTAAAGAAAGTCATCCTGATTGATCTAGACTGGCATTCTTAGACCAGTCTTGATGAAGCGTGCACTGGAATAAGATGCATCAAATTTGGCACATCTTTCAGTTGCTATGCATCACCACAATTAATATATTATGTCCAGGAACTGGAGTATATTTGTCATACTTTACATAACTTTTGTGGATTAGATTATGATTCATTTGTTAGTTGATTGCCATAATGGCACAGTTCTACCAACTTTTCAAAAAGTTGGTGGAGATAGCCAGGACTGTCACAAAAATTCTAAACTATTACAAGTGCAAGTGCAACAAACATTTTGTAACATTTCAATGACTTTTATGCCAGAATTCTGCTGTAAATAGAGGCGGCAGTAAGTTTTATTCCAATGGCATTTAAAGGAGCAAATAAGGGGCAGATGTGCGGAGCAGTGGGCACCTTCCACGGTGATTAAAGAGCTAGGGTCTTAGAAAGTCTGTGAGGAAAACGATGTCAGTACACGGACTCCGTAGAATAAGTCTTATTACATATCTCAATGACACACAAAACATTTGTGGGAGTACACTAAGGGTCATGAGCTCGTTACCAACTGCAACCCAGCAGATCAGCATAAATAAAAATAAGATTTGTGCACTAAATTTCTAAGTAGGGACCTAAATGGCAAAAGTGGTGTCGGTACCCTCTGGTCATCAGCTCTCTGCCCTACTGAACAAATCCTTTCATCTGATGCCATCAAAGGAGAAAACTGGATTAAAAAAAAATAAATAGGCATCTATTTAGCAACCAAATTTACCCCCATATCCAGGGGCTCGGCAGGAGTAATCAGTCTCCTTTAAAGATATTTCTTGATACATTTTTTACTTTTATGTACAGAACAGATGCGTTGTTCTCCATAGAAGTTATATTTACGCAAGAGATTGCTGAAACTAACAGCTTGGGCTCAAAGTGACCTCACAGCTCCGTCTAGCCCAAAAAATGAGTTTCACAGTATGAAGTGTCTCCTCTAAAGGGAACATATGTTTGTCCTACTGGTGATTAACCAATTAGGCCCTTGAGTTGTTTTGCAAAGTCTTTCGTTTTTATCTGAAGACTTAATGGATTATTTAATGATTTACGCTTGGAGCAGACTCCAAAGTTCTCTCTGAGCATGAGATATACTTACTGCAAAGGAGTAACTCTGCCAGGGTGGAAAGTCATCGGAAGAAAAGGAGTACATAAAACACAATAAAATGTCAGACACGGGAACAATATCCGCCAGCATCACTATTGTGCATCTGTATGATTGTCAAAAAGGTTGTGTGACTTGTTTTTTTGGCCCTATTAGGAATGTCCCATCTTACCTTCACCAAGAACTCAAAGTTTCTGACTAAAATTTACATAATGACAAAAGAATATAACTACTATAATACTGGAAAACATACAAAAAAGTTAATGTCAGCCCAACACCTCGTGGAGCGCACGGATCCTGCTATGCGGCAAGTTTTTAGAACTTAGAAAGGAATAAGTCCAGCGCTATAAGTCCATAAAAAAATCCATTCTTCATTTATTTCATAGCTTCAAATAGTACAAAATCCATTAGGTCACAGTCCAGACATTAAAAGCATATGCGCTTAGACGCAAAGCAGTGCGTCTTAATCACTAATGATTAATCTTAATGATTGAGACGCACTGCTTTGCATCAAAACACGTATGTTTTTAAGGTCTGGACTGTGACCTAATGGTTTTTATACTATTTGAAGCTAAGAAATAAATGAAGAATGTAACATACCTGGTGCCGGGCTTGTGTAGCACCCCGAGGACTCGGCTGCTACAGGGGTATTGCACCTCGAACCAGAGGTGCGGTATTCCACTCCCGGGTAAGGATGGAGTGTGGAACAGGGCTCAGTTAGCTGCATGCACTACACTCACCCCATTTCCGGGGGACAGACCAACGGTACTCCCACCAGATAGATGTGCAGGTACGACAGCTTCTGTCCCTGGCTGGAGTGGGGAGGGGGGAGGAACATCCCAGTGGTGTAGGAGCAGACAGGGGAGGGACTCTGGGCATAGGTAGGAGCCCATTGGGTGCTGGTCACCTGGGCTCGGGTGTCAGAGGGAGTATATAAGGTGGGCACCATCTTAAGATCAGGGTTCAGTAGGGTCGGTCTGTTCAGAGAGGAGCTCAGCCAGAGAGGGCTGACAGGGAGCTGTGCCTCAGTCTGGGCCCAGCTCCAGAGCCAGGCCTGGAGAGGAGGCCTGAGGCAGAGAGAGAGAGAAAGAAGAAGAAGGAGGAACAGAAACACCAGGAAAGGCCCAGAGACGCAAGAAGAGAGGGAACCCTGAGATCCCACGAGTTAACGGGTGAAGGGTTGGCAGAACAGGGTACCGGATCCCAAACTGGTGGAGGCCAATTATCCTCAGCCAGGAACTGGAGGTCGTGGTCAAGTCTTGGCGCGACCCCTCACCATATCCACCAGGAAGGCACACCATATAGGGTCAGGGAAGCCGGGAAAGGTTTCGCCACCAAAAGGCCCGAGGGAGCCGGACAAAGGTGGGTCCCTGGTGGGGACGGCCAGTAGGAAGGAAGAGAGGGGAGCCCTGGACCACGCTCCGGAATTGCCTGGGAGTTAGCCGAGTCCCTCACCTGGTGGGCGCAGCACGGCTCGGGTGGTCCTTACTGCGCACAAGTGACCTGATAAAGAACTGTGAGTAAAGCTGTGAAAACTGCAACCGCACGTCTCAGTGATTCCTTGTCACACCACCACTTCCACCATCATTTCTCCCTGCCTTTCCAGCTGCCCTGAGGCTATACCCCTCCCGTTGGGGGTTATACCATCCACGCTGCACCACCGTACCACCGGCCTCAGCGGTCTGCCCTGCAGCGGCGGCTTCATAGCCGCAATCAACGGGTGGCGTAGTCGAACAAAACAACATCTTATGCCAAGCACCGCCACTTAGTTTGACACCCTGGGCACGGACCGGGTCACCGCCACGAGGACTACTACCCCTATCGGATCCGGCTCCGGGTATTCCCCGCATGCGCAACGCTGCACAACATGGCCCAGGGGGTGAGTCACTTGCATGGTGCACCATCTCTCACCATGCAAGATCGCAAACTTGATCATCAGTCCAGTCTGCTAGCCTGGCTTCTATTCATGCTGTCTGCTTGCCTCTGTTCTGGCTGCTTAGGGGGCGGCCCGGTTACTTCCTGTTTCTTGTAGCTGCTGTGGGCACACCCCTAATGCGTCCTCAGCCTATTGCTGTCTGTCACTGGATATTTAAACCAGCTTCACATGGAAGCTGGTGCCTGAGCAACTCTATCATTCAGTGTGCTCCTTGACTCTGAATGTGCCAGGTCCTGTTCTGTGTTTTCTTGCCTGTCTGTCCATCTTCCTGGAGGCTGTATTTCCAGGCCAGTCTGAACACGCTCCTAGCCTGTTCGTCCTGCCTTCTAGGGGCCGCATACCTAGATCTGTTATCTGTGTTTCCTTGCCTGTCTGTCCGCCTTCCTTGAGGCTGTATTTCCAGGCCAGTCTGAACACGCTCCTAGCCTGTTTGTCCCGCCTTCTGGGGGCCGCATACCCAGACCCGCTCCTGTATCTCGCTGCAGTGTCAGTTCCTGTCTGAACACTCAGTTCCTGTCTGAACACTCTCCTAGCATGTTACCTGTTTTTCTCTATGTCTGTACCTTCCCTTTTTCTGCAGAATCTGAACCAGCACCTAACTCCTACTCGTTGTCGCTGTACTTCCGTTTGTAAGTTTAGAGTCCACTCGCTACTTCATTGCAAGTATCTTGTGAGTATCTGGTTCTGCCTTTCCCTTCCAGTCTGTTCTGTGTGAACAGAGCCCTGTCCCCTCTTTTCTGCCTTTGCTCACCGCTCCGGCGGTTCCTGCCCGCTCTGCCTTGCTCACCGCTCTGGCGGTTCCTGCCCGCTCTGCCTTGCTCACTGCTCCGGCGGTTCCTGTCTGCTCTGTCTTGCTCACCACTCCGGCGGTTCCTGCCCGCTCTGTCTTGCTCACTGCTCCGGCGGTTCCTGCCTGCTCTGTCTTGCTCACCGCTCCGGCGGTTCCTACCTGCTCTGTCTTCCTCACCACTCCGGCGGTTCCTGCCTGCTCTGCCTTGCTCACCGCTCCGGTGGTTTCTGCCCGCTCTGCCTGTCTCACCGCTCCGGCGGTTTATCTCTGCTCTGCCTTGCTCACCGCTCCGGCGGTTCCTGCCTGCTCTGCATTGCTGACAGCTCTGGCGGTTCCTGCCTGCTCTGCCTTGCTCAGCGCTCCGGCGGTTCCTGCCTGCTCTGCCTTGCTCACATCTCCGGCGGTTTTTCCCTGCTCTGCTTGTCTACCGCATCTGCAGTTCTGTTCCTGAATTCCAGTCTGTACTGGACCCTATCCAGCCTGTGCTCCAACCTGCTAGTACCTCCCCATCTGCACGTCAGCCGTACTTGTTAGTACCCCCCTGTCTGCATACCAGCCGTGCCTGCCAGTATCCTCCTGTCTGCACTCCAGCCGTGCCTGCCAGAGCCCACCTGTCTGTATGCCAGCCGTGCCTGCCAATACCCACCTGTCCATGTGCCAGCCTAACCTGCCTGTTCCTGTATTCCCCGGTGTGGGTCAACAGCCATGTCCGGGGTCTGGCCTGGAGTAGCACCTGGTCCCTCTGCTCGGTTCCTCCCTGGTGCACGGCGTCGTAGCCGTCGTGCGACTTTGGTCGGATCGGGTTGATACTTAGTTACGCCCCTCCAGGCACTCTCCGGTTCATGGCACAGTGGAATGACTAAATCACGCACACGCCAGTCAGCCCGGGCGTGTGCATAACAGTTTGCTCAGGCCATGGTTCCCGTTGAGCCCCACGGCCCTTCGCTCTCAGAGACATTTTGAATCCGTGTCCAGCAAATACGTGCATTAAAAAAAATAAATAATAATTTATTTATTTTTATTTATTTATTTTTTTCTCTAGCTATGGCCCAGGCGATGTACGCACCAGTCCAAATGGAGCTTTCTGCACCCGTTCCTGCGGATCCGCTACGGTACTATGGGGATCCTAAACAAAGCCGTGCATTTGTGGAGCAATGCATGCTGCAGTTCCAGTTCTATGCTCACTATTTTCCTACCGATCGGGTTAAAGTGGGATTTATGATGTCCTACCTAGCGGGTGATGCCTTGAAATGGATCACAAACCTATGGGAAGCAAGGGATCCTATCGTCTCTGACCTGCAGGCCTTCCTGGTGGCCTTTCTAATGGTCTTCGATGACCCTAATCCTGAAGCCTCTACTAAAGCTTCCCTTCCCAGTATCCCGGAGCAGCCCCGATGGGTAATGTGTGTGGGTAGCTCACCAGTACTCCAGCTCGAAGAGACTGCAGCCCACCCAGAATCCACACAGGATGACTACGCTCCGCAGAATACTTCTATTCCCAACCTCAAGAGGCAGTCCAGACGTGCAAGGCGTAGAGGCAAGCCATCACGCCAGGTTCTGTCCTCCCAAAGACTTCCTGTTCCCCAGCCTGTAGAAGCAGCTACCCTCACGGAATCCATGAAAGTTGACCATGTTCGGCAGGCAAAGCAGAGGCCAGAACTCAGTCACGAAATCGGATTGCAGTCCCGCTGCGGTTGTTTGGGACCCCCTGACGGTCTTTGTCCAGTGAAGGTTGTAGAATCCCAAGACATTAGGCCTGTAGGAGAGGCTGCCCTAGGCATTAGTGTTTCCTCTCCACGGATGACCATGACTGTCTCCGTGGCAAGTAAAAGCCTCGGATTAATCGGTAGTTTCGGGCTTAAAGCCTTGAAGAGTCAGTGTCTGATTCCCGTCCGAAAACTCCAGAAGCCGGTTTGGGCATTGTCTGCAGAAGGATGAGCCCTACTCAGAAACAGTCTGTACAAATTAAGCTCCAGATTGGAGCATTATACTTGAAGAAGCTTTCCTTTCAGGTGCTGACTGGTTTACCCACAAGTCGTCCAGAGCCGAGAGATCTAGTGCCCGCTCAGGTCTGGAGACCTTGCATGGGGTATCTTGGGGGACTGTTAAGGTACAAGGGGTGTCCAGTCCCCATATCTTCAGGACAGTCAGCAATGTCTTCTTCTTCTTCACCAGATCTGCTAGTCGCTGACTCGCTGTGCGCTGAAGTCTCCGAAGGAAGAGAAGCGGAGGCAATGTCCCCACACAGTCTCGACGATTGTACCAATGATCTGGCTTCAGGTACCGTCCCGCCTCACAGACATGTCATCTCTGAAACCAGTTTGAGGATGGTCCCAAAGAATGGACCCTCCATCTTTAATAAATCTGACCTTGCGTCCATCGAGGCGGTGGATACCCCCAAGTCTCTGCACCGCTCCAACCAGGCGGAGGACCTCCAGTTGCCTCCTGAATCCTCCGGGGTGTTACCTGATAACAAATGGAGAGAGACTTTCCTACACCCTGTACCTGATACCTCGCCCACTTCATCCAGTGAGCTTGACCAAGTGGACCCCGAAGCAGTGGTTACCCCCAAGTCTCTGCACCCCTCCAACCAGGCGGAGGACCTCCAGTTGTCTCCTGAACCCTCCGGGGTGTTACCTGATTACAAATGGACAGAGACTTTCTTACACCCTGTACCTGGTATTTCACCCACTTCATCCGTTGCTGAGGATGGCTTGATGGGAGGAAGCATCCTAGTTACCAAGATGATGAGACCAGTTTCATTCCCTCTATTGGACAGAAGAGGTAATCCTCTTGAAGAGAAGGATTGGCCTCCCAATTCTCTGCGGAACACTCTTGCAGGCTTGAAGAAGAGGGGGCGTAAGGGGGGGGTACTGTAACATACCTGGTGCCGGGCTTGCATGGTGCACCATCTCTCACCATGAAAGATCACAAAATTGATCTTCAGTCCAGTCTGCAAGCCTGGCTTCTATTCATGCTGTCTGTTTGTCTCTGTTCTGGCTGCTTAGGGCGGCGGCCCGGTTACTTCCTGTTTCTTGTAGCTGCGGTGGGCACACCCCTAATGCGTCCTCAGCCTATTGCTGTCTGTCACTGGATATTTAAACCAGCTCCACATGGAAGCTGGTGCCTGAGCAACTCTATCATTCAGTGTGCTCCTTGACTCTGAATGTGCCAGGTCCTGTTCTGTGTTTTCTAGCCTGTCTGTCTGTCTTCCTTGAGGTTGTATTTCCAGGCCAGTCTGAACACGCTCCTAGCCTGTTCGTCCTGCCTTCTATGGGCCGCATACCTAAATCTGTTATCTGTGTTTCCTTGCGTGTCTGTCCGCCTTCCTGGAGGCTGTATTTCCAGGCCAGTCTGAACACGCTCCTAGCCTGTTCGTCCCGCCTTCTGGGGGACCATTACCCAGACCCGCTCCTGTATCTCGCTGCAGTGTCAGCTCCTGTCTGAACACTCAGTTCCTGTCTGAACACTCTCCTAGCCTGTTACCTGTTTTTCTCTATGTCCGTACCTTCCCTTTTTCTGCAGAGTCTGAACCTGCACCTAATTCCTACTCATTGACGCTGTACTTCCGTTTGTGAGTTTAGAGTCCACTCGCTACTTCATTGCAAGTATCTTGTGTGTATCTGGTTCTGCCTTTCCCTTCCAGTCTGTTCTGTGTGAACAGAGCCCTGTCCCCTCTGCTCTGCCTTTGCTCACCGCTCCGGCGGTTCCTGCCCACTCTGCCTTGCTCACCGCTCTGGCGGTTCCTGCCTGCTCTGCCTTGCTCACCGCTCCGGCGGTTCCTTTCTGCTCTGTCTTGCTCACCACTCTGGCGGTTCCTGCCCGCTCTGTCTTGCTCACCGTTCCAGCGGTTCCTGCCTACTCTGTCTTGCTCACGCTCCAGCGGTTCCTACCTGCTCTGTCTTGCTCACCGCTCCGGCAGTTCCTGCCTGCTCTGCCTTGCTTACCGCTCCGGCGGTTTCTCCCTGCACTGCTTGTCTAACGCATATGCGGTTCTGTTCCTGAATCCCAGTCTGTACTGGACCCTATCCAGCCTGTGCTCCAACCTGCTAGTACCTCCCCGTCTGCACGCCAGCCGTACTTGTCAGTACCCCCCTGTCTGCATACCAGCCGTGCCTGCCAGTATCCTCCTGTCTGCACTCCAGCCGTGCCTGCCAGTGCCCACCTGTCTGCATGCAAGCCGTGCCTGCCAATACCCACCTGTGTGTGTGCCAGCCTAACCTGCTTGTTCCTGTATTCCCCGGTGTGGGTCAACAGCCATGTCCGGGGTCTGGACTAGAGTAGCACCTGGTCCCTCTGCTCGGTTCCTCCCTGGTGCACGGCGTCGTAGCCGTTGTGCGACCTTGGTCGGATCGGGTTGATACTTAGTTACGCCCCTCAAGGCACTCTCCGGTTCATGGCACAGTGGAATCACTAAATCACGCACATGCCAGTCAGCCCGGGCGTGTGCATAACAAAGAATGGATTTTTTTATGGACTTATAGCACTGCACTTATTCCTTTTTAAGTACTATAATACAGCTCCTATGTACTAGAATATAACTACTATAATACTGCCCCTATGTACAAGAATATAACTACTATTATACTGCCCCCTATGTACAAGAATATAACTACTATAATACTGCGCCTATGTACAAGAATATAACTACTATAATACCGCCCACTATGTACTAGAATATATCTACTATAATACTGCTCCTATGTACAAGAATATAATTACTATAATACTACTCCCTATGTACAAGAATATCACTACTATAATACTGCTCCTATGTACAAGAATATAACTACTGTAATACTGCTCCTATGTACCAGAATATAACTACTATAATACTGCTCCTATGTACAAGAATATAACTACTATAATACTGCCACCTATGTACAAGAAAATAACTACTATAATACTGCCCCCTATATACAAGAATATAACTACTATTATACTACCCCTATGTACAAGAATATAACTACTATAATACTGCCCTGTGTACAAGAATATAACTACTATAATACTGCTCCCATGTACAAGAATATAACTACTATAATACTGCTCCTATGTACAAGAATATAACTACTATAATACTGCTCTCATGTACAAGAATATTACTACTATAATAATGCTCCTATGTACAAGAATATAACTACTATAATTCAGCCCATGTACAAGAATATAACTACTATTATACTGCCCGTATGTACAAGAATATAACTACTATAATAGTGCTCCTATGAACAAGAATATAACTACTATAATACTGCCCCTATGTACAAGAATAAAACTACTATTATACTGCCCCTATGTACAAGAATATAACTACTATAATACTGCACCTATGTACAAGAACATAACAACTATCATACAGCCCCCTATGTACAAGAATATAACTAACATAATACTGCCCCTATGTGCAAGAATATAATTACTATAATACTGCTCCTTATGTACAAGAATATAACTACTATAATACTGCCCCTATATACAAGAATATAACTAATATAATACTGCTCCTATTTACAAGAATATAACTCCTATAATACTGCTCCTATGTATAAGAATATCACTACTATAATACTGCTGCTATGTACAAGAATATAACTACTATAATACTGCCCCCTATGTACAAGAATATAACTACTATAATATTGCTCCTATGTAGAAGAATATAAATATTATAATACTGTCTCCAATGTACTAGAATATAACTATTATAAGACTGCTCCCTATGTACAAGAATATAACTACTATAATAGTGCTCCTATATACAAGAATATATCTATTATAATTCTGCCCCTAAGTACAAGAATATAACGACTATAATATGGCTCCTATGTACAAGAATATAACTACTATAACACTGCTCCTATGTACAAGAATATCACTACTATAATACTGCTCCTATGTAGAATAAAACTACTATAATACTGCCCCATGTATAAGAATATAACTACTATTATACTGCCCCTATGTATAAGAATATAACTACTATAATACTGCCCCCTATATGCAAGAATATAACTACTATTATACTGCCCCTATAAACAACAATATAACTACTATAAGACTGCTCCTATGTACAAGAATATAACTACTTTAATACTACCCCTATGTACAAGAATATAACTACTATAATACTGCTCCTATGTACAAGAATATAACTACTATAATACTGCTTCTATGTACAAGAATATCACTACTATAATACTGCTCCTATGTACAAGAATATAGCTACTATAATACTGCCACCTATGTAAAAGAATATAACTACTATAATACTGCTCCCTATGTACAAGAGTATAACTACTATAATACTGCCCCTATGTACAAGAATATAACTACTATAATACTGCCGACTATGTACAAGAATATAACTACTATAATACTGCTCCTATGTACAAGATTATAACTACTATAAAACTGCTCCTATGTACAAGAATATTGCTACTTTAATACTGCTCCTACGTACAAGAATATAACTATTATAATACTGCTCCTATGTACAATATTATAATTACTATAATACTACTCCCTATGTACAAGAATATAATTACTATAATACTGCCCACTATGTACAAGAATATAACTACTGTATGACTGCTCCTATGTACAAGAATATAACTACTAAAATACTGCCCCCTATGTACAAGAATATAACTACTATAATACTGCCCCTATGTACAAGAATATAAAAACTATAATAATGCCCCTATGTACAAGAATACAACTACTATAATACTGCTCCTATGTACAAGAATATAACAACTATAACACTGCCCACTATGTACAAGAATATAACTACTATAATACTGCTCCTATGTACAAGAATATAATAACTATAATACTGCGACCTATGTACAAGAAATTAACTACTATAATACTGCCCCCTATATAAAAGAATATACCTACTATTATACTACCCCTATGTACAAGAATATAACAACTATAATACTGCCCTGTGTACAAGAATATAACAACTATAATACTGCCCTGTGTACAAGAATATAACTACTATAATACTGCTCCTATGTACAAGAATATAACTACTATACTACTGCTCTCATGTACAAGAATATTACTACTATAATACTACCCCTATGTACAATAATATAACTACTATAATAATGCTCCTATGTACAAAAATATTACTACTATAATACTGCCCATGTTCAAGAATATAACTACTATTATACTGCCCCTATGTACAAGAATATAACTACTATAATAGTGCTCCTATGAATAAGAATATAACTACTATAATACTGCCCCTATGTACAAGAATAAAACTACTATTTTACTGCCCCTATGTACAAGAATATAACTACTATAATACTGCACCTATGTACAACAACATAACTACTATAATACTGTTCCTATGTACAAGAATATAACCACTATCATACAGTCCCCTATGTACAAGAATATAACTAACATAATACTGCCCCTATGTGCAAGAATATAATTACTATAATACTGCTCCCTATGTACAAGAGGAAAACTACTATAATACTGCCCCTATATACAAGAATATAACTAATATAATACTGCTCCTATGAACAAGAATATAACTCCTATAATACTGCTCCTATGTATAAGAATATCACTACTATAATACTGCTGCTATGTACAAGAATATAACTACTATAATACTGCCCCCTATGTACAAGAATATAACTACTATAATATTGCTCCTATGTACAAGAATATAACTATTATAATACTGTCTCCAATGTACTAGAATATAACTATTATAATACTGCCTACTATGTACAAGAATATAACTATTATAACACTGCCTCCTATATAAAAGAATATATCTATTATAATTCTGCCCCTAAGTACAAGAATATAACGACTATAATATTGCTCCTATATACAAGAATATAACTACTATAATACTGTCCCCTATGTACAAGAATATAACTGCTATAATACTGCCCCTAATGTTCAAGAATATAACTACTATTATACTGCCCCTATGTACAAGAATATAACTACTATAATAGTGCTCCTATGAATAAGAATAAAACTACTATAATACTGACCCTATGTACAAGAATAAAACTACTATTATACTGCCCCTATGTACAAGAATATAACTACTATAATACTGCACCTATGTACAAGAACATAACTACTATAATACTGTTCCTATGTACAAGAATATAACAACTATCACACAGTCCCCTATGTACAAGAATATAACTAACATAATACTGCCCCTATGTGCAAGAATATAATTACTATAATACTGCTCCCTATGTACAAGAGGAAAACTACTATAATACTGCCCCTATATACAAGAATATAACTAATATAATACTGCTCCTATGAACAAGAATATAACTCCTATAATACTGCTCCTATGTATAAGAATATCAGTACTATAATACTGCTGCTATGTACAAGAATATAACTAATATAATACTGCTCCTATGAACAAGAATATAACTCCTATAATACTGCTCCTATGTACAAGAATATAACTATTATAATACTGTCTCCAATGTACTAGAATATAACTATTATAATACTGCCTCCTATGTACAAGAATATAACTATTATAATACTGCCTCCTATATACAAGAATATATCTATTATAATTCTGCCCCTAAGTACAAGAATATAACTACTATAATACTGCTCCTATGTACAAGAATATAACTACTATAATACTGCCCCCTATGTACAAGAATATAACTACTATAACACTGCTCCTATGTACAAGAATATCACTACTATAATACTGCTCCTATGTAGAAGAATAAAACTACTATAATACTGCCCCATGTATAAGAATATAACTACTATTATACTGCACCTATGTACAAGAATATAACTATTATAATACTGCCCCTATGTATAAGAATATAACTACTATAATACTGCCCCCTATATGCAAGAAGATAACTATTATACTGCCCCTATATACAACAATATAACTACTATAAGACTGCTCCTATGTACAAGAATATAACTACTTTAATACTACCCCTATGTACAAGAATATAACTACTATAATACTGCTCCTATGTACAAGAATATAACTACTATAATACTGCTTCTCTGTACAAGAATATCACTACTATAATACTGCTCCTATGTACAAGAATATAACTACTATAATACGGCCACCTATGTACAAGAAAATAACTACTATAATACTGCTCCTATGTACAAGAATATAACTACTATTGTACGGCTCCTATGTACAAGAATATAGCTGCTGTAATACTACCCACTATGTAAAAGAATATAACTACTGTAATACTGCTCCTATGTACAAGAATATAACTACTATTAAAATGCTCCTATGTACAAGAATATAACTACTATAATACTGCCCCTACGTACAAGAATATAACTACTATTATTCTGCCCCTATGTACAAGAATATAATTATTATAATACTGCCCCTATGTATAAGAATATAACTACTATAATACTTCCCTTTATATGCAAGAATATAACTACTATTATACTGCCCCTATATACAACAATATAACTACTATAAGACTGCTCCTATGTACAAGAATATAACTACTATAATACTGCTCCTATGTACAAGAATATCACTACTATAATACTGCTCCTATGTACAAGAATATAACTACTATAATACTGCTCCTATGTACAAGAATATAGCTGCTATAATACTGCCCCTATGTACAAGAATATAACTACTATAATACCGCTCCTATATACAAGAATATAACTACTATAATACTGCTCCTATGTACAAGAATATCACTACTATAATACTGCTCCTATGTACAAGAATATCACTACTATAATACTGCTCCTACGTACAAGAATGTAACTACTATTATACTGCTCCTATGTACAAGAATATAGCTGCTATAATACTGACCACTATGTGCAAGAATATAACTACTATAATACTGCTCCAATGTACAAATATAACACTACTATAATACTGTGCCTATGTCCAAGAATATAACTACTATAATACTGCTCCTATGTCTAAGAATATCACTACTCTAATACTGCTCCTATGTACAAGAATATAGCTACTATAATACTGCTGCTATGTACAAGAATATAACTATTATAACACTGCTCCCTATGTACAAGAATATAACTACTATAATAGTCATCCTATATACAAGAATATAACTATTATAATACTACCCCTATGTACAAGAATATAACTCCTATTGCTGTCTGTCACTGGATATTTAAACCAGCTCCACATGGAAGCTGGTGCCTGAGCAACTCTATCATTCAGTGTGCTCCTTGACTCTGAATGTGCCAGGTCCTGTTCTGTGTTTTCTTGCCTGTCTGTCCATCTTCCTGGAGGCTGTATTTCCAGGCCAGTCTGAACACGCTCCTAGCCTGTTCGTCCCGCCTTCTAGGGGCCGCATACCTAGATCTGTTATCTGTGTTTCCTTGCCTGTCTGTCCGCCTTCCTTGAGGCTGTATTTCCAGGCCAGTCTGAACACGCTCCTAGCCTGTTTGTCCCGCCTTCTGGGGGCCGCATACCCAGACCCGCTCCTGTATCTCGCTGCAGTGTCAGTTCCTGTCTGAACACTCAGTTCCTGTCTGAACACTCTCCTAGCATGTTACCTGTTTTTCTCTATGTCTGTACCTTCCCTTTTTCTGCAGAATCTGAACCAGCACCTAACTCCTACTCGTTGTCGCTGTACTTCCGTTTGTAAGTTTAGAGTCCACTCGCTACTTCATTGCAAGTATCTTGTGAGTATCTGGTTCTGCCTTTCCCTTCCAGTCTGTTCTGTGTGAACAGAGCCCTGTCCCCTCTGCTCTGCCTTTGCTCACCGCTCCGGCGGTTCCTGCCCGCTCTGCCTTGCTCACCGCTCTGGCGGTTCCTGCCCGCTCTGCCTTGCTCTCTGCTCCGGCGGTTTCTGTCTGCTCTGTCTTGCTCACCACTGCGGTGGTTCCTGCCCGCTCTGTCTTGCTCACCGCTCCGGCGGTTCCTGCCTGCTCTGCCTTGCTCACCGCTCCGGCGGTTCCTACCTGCTCTGTCTTCCTCACCACTCCGGCGGTTCCTGCCTGCTCTGCCTTGCTCACCGCTCCGGTGGTTTCTGCCCGCTCTGCCTGTCTCACCGCTCCGGCGGTTTATCTCTGCTCTGCCTTGCTCACCGCTCCGGCGGTTCCGGCCTGCTCTGCATTGCTGACAGCTCTGGCGGTTCCTGCCTGCTCTGCCTTGCTCAGCGCTCCGGCGGTTCCTGCCTGCTCTGCCTTGCTCACATCTCCGGCGGTTTTTCCCTGCTCTGCTTGTCTACCGCATCTGCAGTTCTGTTCCTGAATTCCAGTCTGTACTGGACCCTATCCAGCCTGTGCTCCAACCTGCTAGTACCTCCCCATCTGCACACCAGCCGTACTTGTTAGTACCCCCCTGTCTGCATACCAGCCGTGCCTGCCAGTATCCTCCTGTCTGCACTCCAGCCGTGCCTGCCAGAGCCCACCTGTCTGTATGCCAGCCGTGCCTGCCAATACCCACCTGTCCATGTGCCAGCCTAACCTGCCTGTTCCTGTATTCCCCGGTGTGGGTCAACAGCCATGTCCGGGGTCTGGCCTGGAGTAGCACCTGGTCCCTCTGCTCGGTTCCTCCCTGGTGCACGGCGTCGTAGCCGTCGTGCGACTTTGGTCGGATCGGGTTGATACTTAGTTACGCCCCTCCAGGCACTCTCCGGTTCATGGCACAGTGGAATCACTAAATCACGCACACGCCAGTCAGCCCGGGCGTGTGCATAACAGTTTGCTCAGGCCATGGTTCCCGTTGAGCCCCACGGCCCTTCGCTCTCAGAGACATTTTGAATCCGTGTCCAGCAAATACGTGCATTAAAAAAAATAAATAATAATTTATTTATTTTTATTATTTTTTTTTTTTCTCTAGCTATGGCCCAGGCGATGTACGCACCAGTCCAAATGGAGCTTTCTGCACCCGTTCCTGCGGATCCGCTACGGTACTATGGGGATCCTAAACAAAGCCGTGCATTTGTGGAGCAATGCATGCTGCAGTTCCAGTTCTATGCTCACTATTTTCCTACCGATCGGGTTAAAGTGGGATTTATGATGTCCTACCTAGCGGGTGATGCCTTGAAATGGATCACAAACCTATGGGAAGCAAGGGATCCTATCGTCTCTGACCTGCAGGCCTTCCTGGTGGCCTTTCTAATGGTCTTCGATGACCCTAATCCTGAAGCCTCTACTAAAGCTTCCCTTCCCAGTATCCCGGAGCAGCCCCGATGGGTAATGTGTGTGGGTAGCTCACCAGTACTCCAGCTCGAAGAGACTGCAGCCCACCCAGAATCCACACAGGATGACTACGCTCCGCAGAATACTTCTATTCCCAACCTCAAGAGGCAGTCCAGACGTGCAAGGCGTAGAGGCAAGCCATCACGCCAGGTTCTGTCCTCCCAAAGACTTCCTGTTCCCCAGCCTGTAGAAGCAGCTACCCTCACGGAATCCATGAAAGTTGACCATGTTCGGCAGGCAAAGCAGAGGCCAGAACTCAGTCACGAAATCGGATTGCAGTCCCGCTGCGGTTGTTTGGGACCCCCTGACGGTCTTTGTCCAGTGAAGGTTGTAGAATCCCAAGACATTAGGCCTGTAGGAGAGGCTGCCCTAGGCATTAGTGTTTCCTCTCCACGGATGACCATGACTGTCTCCGTGGCAAGTAAAAGCCTCGGATTAATCGGTAGTTTCGGGCTTAAAGCCTTGAAGAGTCAGTGTCTGATTCCCGTCCGAAAACTCCAGAAGCCGGTTTGGGCATTGTCTGCAGAAGGATGAGCCCTACTCAGAAACAGTCTGTACAAATTAAGCTCCAGATTGGAGCATTATACTTGAAGAAGCTTTCCTTTCAGGTGCTGACTGGTTTACCCACAAGTCGTCCAGAGCCGAGAGATCTAGTGCCCGCTCAGGTCTGGAGACCTTGCATGGGGTATCTTGGGGGACTGTTAAGGTACAAGGGGTGTCCAGTCCCCATATCTTCAGGACAGTCAGCAATGTCTTCTTCTTCTTCACCAGATCTGCTAGTCGCTGACTCGCTGTGCGCTGAAGTCTCCGAAGGAAGAGAAGCGGAGGCAATGTCCCCACACAGTCTCGACGATTGTACCAATGATCTGGCTTCAGGTACCGTCCCGCCTCACAGACATGTCATCTCTGAAACCAGTTTGAGGATGGTCCCAAAGAATGGACCCTCCATCTTTAATAAATCTGACCTTGCGTCCATCGAGGCGGTGGATACCCCCAAGTCTCTGCACCGCTCCAACCAGGCGGAGGACCTCCAGTTGCCTCCTGAATCCTCCGGGGTGTTACCTGATAACAAATGGAGAGAGACTTTCCTACACCCTGTACCTGATACCTCGCCCACTTCATCCAGTGAGCTTGACCAAGTGGACCCCGAAGCAGTGGTTACCCCCAAGTCTCTGCACCCCTCCAACCAGGCGGAGGACCTCCAGTTGTCTCCTGAACCCTCTGGGGTGCTACCTGATTACAAATGGACAGAGACTTTCTTACACCCTGTACCTGGTATTTCAGCCACTTCATCCGTTGCTGAGGATGGCTTGATGGGAGGAAGCATCCTAGTTACCAAGATGATGAGACCAGTTTCATTCCCTCTATTGGACAGAAGAGGTAATCCTCTTGAAGAGAAGGATTGGCCTCCCAATTCTCTGCGGAACACTCTTGCAGGCTTGAAGAAGAGGGGGCGTAAGGGGGGGGTACTGTAACATACCTGGTGCCGGGCTTGCATGGTGCACCATCTCTCACCATGCAAGATCACAAAATTGATCTTCAGTCCAGTCTGCAAGCCTGGCTTCTATTCATGCTGTCTGTTTGTCTCTGTTCTGGCTGCTTAGGGCGGCGGCCCGGTTACTTCCTGTTTCTTGTAGCTGCGGTGGGCACACCCCTAATGCGTCCTCAGCCTATTGCTGTCTGTCACTGGATATTTAAACCAGCTCCACATGGAAGCTGGTGCCTGAGCAACTCTATCATTCAGTGTGCTCCTTGACTCTGAATGTGCCAGGTCCTGTTCTGTGTTTTCTAGCCTGTCTGTCTGTCTTCCTTGAGGTTGTATTTCCAGGCCAGTCTGAACACGCTCCTAGCCTGTTCGTCCTGCCTTCTATGGGCCGCATACCTAAATCTGTTATCTGTGTTTCCTTGCGTGTCTGTCCGCCTTCCTGGAGGCTGTATTTCCAGGCCAGTCTGAACACGCTCCTAGCCTGTTCGTCCCGCCTTCTGGGGGACCATTACCCAGACCCGCTCCTGTATCTCGCTGCAGTGTCAGCTCCTGTCTGAACACTCAGTTCCTGTCTGAACACTCTCCTAGCCTGTTACCTGTTTTTCTCTATGTCCGTACCTTCCCTTTTTCTGCAGAGTCTGAACCTGCACCTAATTCCTACTCATTGACGCTGTACTTCCGTTTGTGAGTTTAGAGTCCACTCGCTACTTCATTGCAAGTATCTTGTGTGTATCTGGTTCTGCCTTTCCCTTCCAGTCTGTTCTGTGTGAACAGAGCCCTGTCCCCTCTGCTCTGCCTTTGCTCACCGCTCCGGCGGTTCCTGCCCACTCTGCCTTGCTCACCGCTCTGGCGGTTCCTGCCTGCTCTGCCTTGCTCACCGCTCCGGCGGTTCCTTTCTGCTCTGTCTTGCTCACCACTCTGGCGGTTCCTGCCCGCTCTGTCTTGCTCACCGTTCCAGCGGTTCCTGCCTACTCTGTCTTGCTCACGCTCCAGCGGTTCCTACCTGCTCTGTCTTGCTCACCGCTCCGGCAGTTCCTGCCTGCTCTGCCTTGCTTACCGCTCCGGCGGTTTCTCCCTGCACTGCTTGTCTAACGCATATGCGGTTCTGTTCCTGAATCCCAGTCTGTACTGGACCCTATCCAGCCTGTGCTCCAACCTGCTAGTACCTCCCAGTCTGCACGCCAGCCGTACTTGTCAGTACCCCCCTGTCTGCATACCAGCCGTGCCTGCCAGTATCCTCCTGTCTGCACTCCAGCCGTGCCTGCCAGTGCCCACCTGTCTGCATGCAAGCCGTGCCTGCCAATACCCACCTGTGTGTGTGCCAGCCTAACCTGCTTGTTCCTGTATTCCCCGGTGTGGGTCAACAGCCATGTCCGGGGTCTGGACTAGAGTAGCACCTGGTCCCTCTGCTCGGTTCCTCCCTGGTGCACGGCGTCGTAGCCGTTGTGCGACCTTGGTCGGATCGGGTTGATACTTAGTTACGCCCCTCCAGGCACTCTCCGGTTCATGGCACAGTGGAATCACTAAATCACGCACATGCCAGTCAGCCCGGGCGTGTGCATAACAAAGAATGGATTTTTTTATGGACTTATAGCACTGCACTTATTCCTTTTTAAGTACTATAATACAGCTCCTATGTACTAGAATATAACTACTATAATACTGCCCCTATGTACAAGAATATAACTACTATTATACTGCCCCCTATGTACAAGAATATAACTACTATAATACTGCGCCTATGTACAAGAATATAACTACTATAATACTGCCCACTATGTACTAGAATATATCTACTATAATACTGCTCCTATGTACAAGAATATAATTACTATAATACTACTCCCTATGTACAAGAATATCACTACTATAATACTGCTCCTATGTACAAGAATATAACTACTGTAATACTGCTCCTATGTACCAGAATATAACTACTATAATACTGCTCCTATGTACAAGAATATAACTACTATAATACTGCCACCTATGTACAAGAAAATAACTACTATAATACTGCCCCCTATATACAAGAATATAACTACTATTATACTACCCCTATGTACAAGAATATAACTACTATAATACTGCCCTGTGTACAAGAATATAACTACTATAATACTGCTCCCATGTACAAGAATATAACTACTATAATACTGCTCCTATGTACAAGAATATAACTACTATAATACTGCTCTCATGTACAAGAATATTACTACTATAATAATGCTCCTATGTACAAGAATATAACTACTATAATTCAGCCCATGTACAAGAATATAACTACTATTATACTGCCCCTATGTACAAGAATATAACTACTATAATAGTGCTCCTATGAGCAAGAATATAACTACTATAATACTGCCCCTATGTACAAGAATAAAACTACTATAATACTGCCCCTATGTACAAGAATATAACTACTATAATACTGCACCTATGTACAAGAACATAACAACTATCATACAGCCCCCTATGTACAAGAATATAACTAACATAATACTGCCCCTATGTGCAAGAATATAATTACTCTAATACTGCTCCCTATGTACAAGAATATAACTACTATAATACTGCCCCTATATACAAGAATATAACTAATATAATACTGCTCCTATTTACAAGAATATAACTCCTATAATACTGCTCCTATGTATAAGAATATCACTACTATAATACTGCTGCTATGTACAAGAATATAACTACTATAATACTGCCCCCTATGTACAAGAATATAACTACTATAATATTGCTCCTATGTAGAAGAATATAAATATTATAATACTGTCTCCAATGTACTAGAATATAACTATTATAATACTGCCTCCTATGTACAAGAATATAACTATTATAAGACTGCTCCCTATGTACAAGAATATAACTACTATAATAGTGCTCCTATATACAAGAATATATCTATTATAATTCTGCCCCTAAGTACAAGAATATAACGACTATAATATGGCTCCTATGTACAAGAATATAACTACTATAACACTGCTCCTATGTACAAGAATATCACTACTATAATACTGCTCCTATGTAGAATAAAACTACTATAATACTGCCCCATGTATAAGAATATAACTACTATTATACTGCCCCTATGTATAAGAATATAACTACTATAATACTGCCCCCTATATGCAAGAATATAACTACTATTATACTGCCCCTATAAACAACAATATAACTACTATAAGACTGCTCCTATGTACAAGAATATAACTACTTTAATACTACCCCTATGTACAAGAATATAACTACTATAATACTGCTCCTATGTACAAGAATATAACTACTATAATACTGCTTCTATGTACAAGAATATCACTACTATAATACTGCTCCTATGTACAAGAATATAGCTACTATAATACTGCCACCTATGTAAAAGAATATAACTACTATAATACTGCTCCCTATGTACAAGAGTATAACTACTATAATACTGCCCCTATGTACAAGAATATAACTACTATAATACTGCCGACTATGTACAAGAATATAACTACTATAATACTGCTCCTATGTACAAAATTATAACTACTATAAAACTGCTCCTATGTACAAGAATATTGCTACTTTAATACTGCTCCTATGTACAAGAATATAACTATTATAATACTGCTCCTATGTACAATATTATAATTACTATAATATACTCCCTATGTACAAGAATATAATTACTATAATACTGCCCACTATGTACAAGAATATAACTACTGTATGACTGCTCCTATGTACAAGAATATAACTACTAAAATACTGCCCCCTATGTACAAGAATATAACTACTATAATACTGCCCCTATGTACAAGAATGTAAAAACTATAATAATGCCCCTATGTACAAGAATACAACTACTATAATACTGCTCCTATGTACAAGAATATAACAACTATAACACTGCCCACTATGTACAAGAATATAACTACTAGAATCCTACTCCTATGTACAAAAATATATATCTACTATAAAACTGCTCCTATGTACAAGAAAACAACTACTATAATGCTGCTCCAATGTAAGAGAATATAATTACTATAATACTACTCCCTATGTACAAGAATATCACTACTATAATACTGCTCCTATGTACAGGAATATAACTACTGTAACACTGCTCCTATGTACAAGAATATAACTACTATAATACTGCTCCTATGTAAAAGAATATAATAACTATAATACTGCGACCTATGTACAAGAAATTAACTACTATAATACTGCCCCCTATATAAAAGAATATACCTACTATTATACTACCCCTATGTACAAGAATATAACAACTATAATACTGCCCTGTGTACAAGAATATAACTACTATAATACTGCTCCTATGTACAAGAATATAACTACTATACTACTGCTCTCATGTACAAGAATATTACTACTATAATACTACCCCTATGTACAATAATATAACTACTATAATTATGCTCCTATGTACAAAAATATTACTACTATAATACTGCCCATGTTCAAGAATATAACTACTATTATACTGCCCCTATGTACAAGAATATAACTACTATAATAGTGCTCCTATGAATAAGAATATAACTACTATAATACTGCCCCTATGTACAAGAATATAACTACTATTATACTGCCCCTATGTAAAAGAATATAACTACTATAATACTGCACCTATGTACAACAACATAACTACTATAATACTGTTCCTATGTACAAGAATATAACCACTATCATAAAGTCCCCTATGTACAAGAATATAACTAACATAATACTGCCCCTATGTGCAAGAATATAATTACTATAATACTGCTCCCTATGTACAAGAGGAAAACTACTATAATACTGCCCCTATATACAAGAATATAACTAATATAATACTGCTCCTATGAACAAGAATATAACTCCTATAATACTGCTCCTATGTATAAGAATATCACTACTATAATACTCCTGCTATGTACAAGAATATAACTACTATAATACTGCCCCCTATGTACAAGAATATAACTACTATAATATTGCTCCTATGTACAAGAATATAACTATTATAATACTGTCTCCAATGTACTAGAATATAACTATTATAATACTGCCTCCTATGTACAAGAATATAACTATTATAACACTGCCTCCTATATAAAAGAATATATCTATTATAATTCTGCCCCTAAGTACAAGAATATAACGACTATAATATTGCTCCTATATACAAGAATATAACTACTATAATACTGTCCCCTATGTACAAGAATATAACTGCTATAATACTGCCCCCTATGTTCAAGAATATAACTACTATTATACTGCCCCTATGTACAAGAATATAACTACTATAATAGTGCTCCTATGAATAAGAATATAACTACTATAATACTGCCCCTATGTACAAGAATAAAACTACTATTATACTGCCCCTATGTACAAGAATATAACTACTATAATACTGCACCTATGTACAAGAACATAACTACTATAATACTGTTCCTATGTACAAGAATATAACAACTATCACACAGTCCCCTATGTACAAGAATATAACTAACATAATACTGCCCCTATGTGCAAGAATATAATTACTATAATACTGCTCCCTATGTACAAGAGGAAAACTACTATAATACTGCCCCTATATACAAGAATATAACTAATATAATACTGCTCCTATGAACAAGAATATAACTCCTATAATACTGCTCCTATGTATAAGAATATCACTACTATAATACTGCTGCTATGTACAAGAATATAACTAATATAATACTGCTCCTATGAACAAGAATATAACTCCTATAATACTGCTCCTATGTACAAGAATATAACTATTATAATACTGTCTCCAATGTACTAGAATATAACTATTATAATACTGCCTCCTATGTACAAGAATATAACTATTATAATACTGCCTCCTATATACAAGAATATATCTATTATAATTCTGCCCCTAAGTACAAGAATATAACTACTATAATACTGCTCCTATGTACAAGAATATAACTACTATAATACTGCCCCCTATGTACAAGAATATAACTACTATAACACTGCTCCTATGTACAAGAATATCACTACTATAATACTGCTCCTATGTAGAAGAATAAAACTACTATAATACTGCCCCATGTATAAGAATATAACTACTATTATACTGCACCTATGTACAAGAATATAACTATTATAATACTGCCCCTATGTATAAGAATATAACTACTATAATACTGCCCCCTATATGCAAGAAGATAACTATTATACTGCCCCTATATACAACAATATAACTACTATAAGACTGCTCCTATGTACAAGAATATAACTACTTTAATACTACCCCTATGTACAAGAATATAACTACTATAATACTGCTCCTATGTACAAGAATATAACTACTATAATACTGCTTTTCTGTACAAGAATATCACTACTATAATACTACTCCTATGTACAAGAATATAACTACTATAATACGGCCACCTATGTACAAGAAAATAACTACTATAATACTGCTCCTATGTACAAGAATATAACTACTATTGTACGGCTCCTATGTACAAGAATATAGCTGCTGTAATACTACCCACTATGTAAAAGAATATAACTACTGTAATACTGCTCCTATGTACAAGAATATAACTACTATTAAAATGCTCCTATGTACAAGAATATAACTACTATAATACTGCCCCTATGTACAAGAATATAACTACTATTATTCTGCCCCTATGTACAAGAATATAACAACTATAATAGTGCTCCTATATACAAGAATATAATTATTATAATACTGCCCCTATGTATAAGAATATAACTACTATAATACTTCCCTTTATATGCAAGAATATAACTACTATAATACTGCCCCTATGTACAAGAATAGAACTACTATAATACCGCTCCTATGTACACGAATATAACTACTATAATACTGCTCCTATGTACAAGAATATAACTACTATAATACTGCTCCTATGTACAAGAATATAGCTGCTATAATACTGCCCCTATGTACAAGAATATAACTACTATAATACCGCTCCTATATACAAGAATATAACTACTATAATACTGCTCCTATGTACAAGAATATCACTACTATAATACTGCTCCTATGTACAAGAATATCACTACTATAATACTGCTCCTACGTACAAGTATGTAACTACTATTATACTGCTCCTATGTACAAGAATATAGCTGCTATAATACTGACCACTATGTGCAAGAATATAACTACTATAATACTGCTCCTATGTACAAATATAACACTACTATAATACTGTGCCTATGTCCAAGAATATAACTACTATAATACTGCTCCTATGTACAAGAATATAGCTACTATAATACTGCTGCTATGTACAAGAATATAACTATTATAACACTGCTCCCTATGTACAAGAATATAACTACTATAATAGTCATCCTATATACAAGAATATAACTACTATAATACTGCCCCCTATATGCAAGAATATAACTACTATTATACTGCCCCTATATACAACAATATAACTACTATAATACTGCTCCTATGTACAAGAATATCACTACTATAATACTGCTCCTATGTACAAGAATATAGCTACTATAATACTGCTCTTATGTACAAGAATATAACTATTATAATACTGCTCCCTATGTACAAAAGTATAACTACTGTAGTAGTGATCCTATGTGTAATGCACACGCCCGGGCTGAGTGGCGTGTACGTGTGATTCCACTGGACAGTGCCGGAGAGTGAATGCCTGGAGGGGCGTAACTAGGTATTCACCCGATCCGACCAGGTTCGCACGACAGCATACGACGCCAGTGCACCAAGGAGGAACCGAGCAGAGGGACCAGGTGCTACTCCAGGACAGACCCCGGACACGGCTGTTGAACCACACAGGGGAATACAGGAACAGACAGGTTAGGCTGGCACACAGACTGGTGGGTATAGGCAGGCACGACTGGTATGCAGGCAGGCGGGTATGCAGGCAGGGGGGTACAGGCAAGCACGGCTAGAGTGCAGACAGGGAGGCACTAGGTGGTTGGAACACAGGCGGGATAGGGCCCAGTACACACTGGGACTCAGGAACAGAACCACAGATGTGGCGGTCAAACACAGCAGAGTGAGGCCGCCCAGAGAGGTGAGCGAGAGCAGGGCAAGACGAGACCGCCTGGAGCAGTGAGCAAGAGTAGAGCAGGACGAGGCCGCCTGGAGCGGTGAGCAAGATTAGAGCAGGACGAGGCCGCCTGGAGCGGTGAGCAAGAGTAGAGCAGGACGAGGCCGCCTGGAGCGGTGAGCAAGAGTAGAGCAGGACGAGGCCGCCTGGAGCGGTGAGCAAGAGTAGAGCAGGACGAGGCCGCCTGGGGCGGTGAGCAAGAGTAGAGCAGGACGAGGCCGCCTGGAGCGGTGAGCAAGAGTAGAGCAGGACGATGCCGCCTGGAGCGGTGAGCAAGAGTAGTCAGAGCAGAGCGAGACTGCCGGAGCGGTGAGCAAAGGGTCAGAGCAGAGCGAGACTGCCGGAGCGGTGAGCAAAGGGTCAGTGCAGAGCGAGACTGCCGGAGCAGTGAGCAAAGGGTCAGAGCAGAGCGAGACTGCCGGAGCAGTGAGCAAAGGGTCAGAGCAGAGCAAGACTGCCGGAGCAGTGAGCAAAGGGTCAGAGCAGAGCAAGACTGCCGGAGCAGTGAGCAAAGGGTCAGAGCGGAGCAAGACTGCTGGAGCAGTGAGCAAAGGGTCAGAGTGGAGCAAGACTGCAGGAGCCGTGAGCAAAGGGTCAGAGCGGAGCAAGACTGCCGGAGCAGTGAGCAAAGGGTCAGAGCGGAGCAAGACTGCCAGAGCAGTGAGCAAAGGGTAAGAGCGGGCCTGAACCGCCGGAGCGGTGAGCAAAGGCAGAGCAGGCTAGAACCGCCAGAGCGTTGAGCAAGGCAGAGCAGGCTAGAACCTCCGGAGCTGTGAGCAAGGCAGAGCAGGCTAGAACCGCCGGAGCGGTGAGCAAGGCAGAGCAGGCTAGAACCGCCGGAGCTGTGAGCAAGGCAGAGCAGGCGGGACAGGGCTCTGTTCACACGGAACAGACAGGAAGGGAAAGGCAGAACCAGATACCCATAGGGTACTTGCAGTGAAGTAGCGAGTGGACCACAAACTCACAAACGGAAGTACAGTGACAACGAGCAGGAGTTAGGTACGAGTTCAGACTCTGCAGAAAAAGGACAGGTACGGACATAGAGAAACAGGCTAGAAGAGTATACAGACAAGAACAGACACAGTAGCAAGATACAGGAGCGGGTCTAGGTATGCAGCCCCTAGAAGGCGGGAGGAACAGGCTAGGAGCGTGTTCAGACAGGACAGGCAAGATACAGGAGCGGGTCTAGGTATGCGGCCCCTAGAAGGTGGAATGAACAGGCAAGGAGCGTGTTCAGACAGGACTGGAAATACAGCCTACAAGAAAGGCAAGCGAGCAAACACAGAAAGGGACCTGGCACATTCAGAGTGAGAAAGCACGCTGAATGAAACACAATGCTCAGGCATGGGTTAATAGGAGCAGCTGGTTTAAATACCAGGTGACAGACAGCAATAGGCTGAGGATGCACAAGGGGTGTGCCCGCAGCAGGTACAAGAAACAGGAAGTGATCGGGGGCCGCCCTTAAGCAGCAGAAACAGAATCAAACAGACAGCATGGAGGGAAGCCAGAGAGACATTCTGGATTGGAGATCAAGTGCGCGCTCTTGCACAGTGGGAGATGGACCACTATGCAAGGACGCCACCAGGTATGTTACAGTACCCCCCCCTTACGCCCCCTCTTCTTCAGGCCTGCCAGAATGTTCCGCAGGGAATTCGAGGGCCAATCCTTCACTTCAAGGAGATCACTTCCACTGTTCACCGGAAAAACTGGTCTCCTCTGGGTAGCTAGGATGCCACCTCCTATCCAGCCATCCTCAGCAACAGACGAAACGGGTAGAGTACCAGGAACAGCACACAAGGAAGTCTCTCTCCACTTATTATCAGGTAGCACCCCAGAGGGTTCAGGAGACAACTGGAAGCCCTCCGCCTGGTTGGAGGGGTGTAGAGACTCGGGGGTAACCTCTGCTTCGGGGTACAACTTGTCAAGCTCACCGGATGAAATGGGCGAGGTATCAGGTACAAGGTGTAGAAAAGTCATTGTCTCATTGTTATCAGGTGGTACCCCGGAGGATTCAGGAAACAACTGGGGGTCCTCCGCCCGGTCGGAAGAGTGCAGAGACTCGGGGGTAACCTCTGCTTCAGAGTACACTAGGTCGGACTCACTGGAAGAAGCGGGCGAGGTATCAGGTATCGAGTATAGGAGAGTCTCTGTCCATTCGCTATCAGGTAGCACCCCGAAGGGTTCAGGAGACAACTGGAGGTCCTCCGCCTGGTCGGAGGGGTGTAGAGACTCGGGGATAACCTCTGCTTCGGAGTACACTAGGTCGGACTCACTGGACGAAGCAGGCGAGGTATCAGGTACAGAGTATAGGGAAGACTCTGTCCATTTGCTACCAGGTAGCACCCCGAAGGGTTCTGGAGACAACTGGAGGTCCTTCTCCTGGTCAGAGGGGTGTAGAGACTCGGGGTTAACTACCACTTTGAGGTACCCATTGTCAGGGTCACAGGACGGAGCGGATGAAGTATCGGGTACCGGGTGTAGGGAAGTCTCTCTCCATTTGTCATCAGGTGGTATCCCGGAGGATTCTAGGTGGGCAGAAGTCTCTTCGGGCAGGAGAACAGGTGCGCTACCCACGCATATTACCCGTAGGGGCTGCTCCGGGATACAGGGAAATGAAGCTTCAGCAGGGACTTCAAGGTTGGGATCAGGAGGTCTTTGGGAGGACAGACCCAGGCGTGACGGCTTGCCTCTACGCCTAGCACGTCTGGACTGCCTCTTGAGGTTGGGAGAAGTATTCCGGAGAGCGTAGTGATCCTGTGTGGATTCTGGATGGGCAGTAGTCTCTTCGGGCAGGAGGACTAGTGCGCTACCCACACACATTACCCATCGGGGCTGCTCCGGGATTTTGGGAAGTGAAGCTTCAGCAGGGGTCTCCGGGTTAGGGTCATCGAAGACCATTAGAAAGGCCACCAGGAAGGCCTGAAGGTCCAGGAGGATAGGATCCTGTGTTTCCCATAGGGGGTTGATCCATTCCAAGGCATCACCCGCTAGGTTAGACATAATGAATCCCACCTTAACCCGATCGGTGGGAAAACAAAGAGGGTAGAACTTGAAGTGTAGCAAGCATTGCTCCACAAATGCACGACTCAGTCTTGGATCCCCATAGTACCGTGGCGGATCCGCAAGAACGAGTGCAGAAAGTTCCATCTGGATGGGTGCGTAATTCACCTGGAACTCAGCTAAAGAAAAAAATATATATATATATATATATATTTTTTTTTTATTTATTTTTAATGCACGTATTCGCTGGAAAACGTCTCAGAGAGCGAAGGCCGTGGGGCTCAACGGGAACCATGGCCTGAGCATGCTGTAATGCACACGCCCGGGCTGAACGGCGTGTGCATGTGATTCCACTGGACCGTGCCGGAGAGTGAATGCCTGGAGGGGCGTAACTAGGTATTCACCCGATCCGACCAGGGTCGCACGACGGCATACGACGCCAGTGCACCAAGGAGGAACCAAGCAGAGGGACCAGGTGCTACTCCAGGACAGACCCCGGACACGGCTGTTGACCCACACGGGGAATACAGGAACAGACAGGTTAGGCTGGCACACAGACTGGTGGGTATAGGCAGGCACGACTGGTATGCAGGCAGGCGGGTATGCAGGCAGGGGGGTACAGGCAAGCACGGCTAGAGTGCAGACAGGGAGGCACTAGCAGGTTGGAACACAGGCGGGATAGGGCCCAGTACACACTGGGACTCAGGAACAGAACCACAGATGAGGCGGACAAACACAGCAGAGTGAGGCCACCCAGAGGGGTGAGCGAGAGCAGGGCAAGACGAGATCGCCTGGAGCGGTGAGCAAGAGTAGAGCAGGACGAGGCCGCCTGGAGCGGTGAGCAAGAGTAGAGCAGGATGAGGCCGCCTGGAGCGGTGAGCAAGAGTAGAGCAGGACGAGGCCGCCTGGAGCGGTGAGCAAGAGTAGAGCAGGACGAGGCCGCCTGGAGAGGTGAGCAAGAGTAGAGCAGGAACAGGCCGCCTGGAGCGGTTAGCAAGAGTAGTCAGAGCAGAGCGAGACTGCCGGAGCAGTGAGAAAAGGGTCAGAGCAGAGCGAGAATGCCGGAGCAGTGAGCAAAAGGTCAGAGCAGAGCGAGACTGCCGGAGCAGTGAGCAAAGGGTCAGAACAGAGCAAGACTGCCGGAGCAGTGAGCAAAGGGTCAGAGCGGAGCAAGACTGCCGGAGCAGTGAGCAAAGGGTCAGAGCAGAGCAAGACTGCCGGAGCAGTGAGCAAAGGTCAGAGCGGAGCAAGACTGCTGGAGCAGTGAGCAAAGGGTCAGAGCAGAGCAAGACTGCCGGAGCAGTGAGCAAAGGGTCAGAGCAGAGCAAGACTGCCGGAGCAGTGAGCAAAGGTCAGAGCGGAGCAAGACTGCTGGAGCAGTGAGCAAAGGGTCAGAGCAGAGCAAGACTGCCGGAGCAGTGAGCAAAGGGTCAGAGCGGAGCAAGACTGCCAGAGCAGTGAGCAAAGGGTCAGAGCGGAGCGAGACTGCCGGAGCAGTGAGCAAAGGGTAAGAGTGGAGCAAGACTGCCGGAGCAGTGAGCAAAGGGTAAGAGCGGGCCTGAACCGCCGGAGCGGTGAGCAAAGGCAGAGCAGGCTAGAACCGCCGGAGCGGTGGGCAAGGCAGAGCAGGCTAGAACTGCCAGAGCGGTGAGCAAGGCAGAGCAGGCTAGAACCGCCGAAGCGGTGAGCAAGGCAGAGCAGGCTAGAACCGCCGGAGCGGTGAGCAAGGCAGAGCAGGCGGGACAGGGCTCTGTTCACACGGAACAGACAGGAAGGGAAAGGCAGAACCAGATACCCACAGGGTACTTGCAGTGAAGTAGCGAGTGGACCACAAACTCACAAACGGAAGTACAGTGACAACGAGCAGGAGTTAGGTACGAGTTCAGACACTGCAGAAAAATGAAAGGTACGGACATACAGAAACAGGCTAGAAGAGTATACAGACAAGAACAGACACAGTAGCAAGATACAGGAGCGGGTCTAGGTATGCAGCCCCTAGAAGGCGGGAGGAACAGGCAAGGAGCGTGTTCAGACAGGACTGGAAATACAGCCTACAAGAAAGGCAAGACAGCAAACACAGAAAGGGACCTGGCACATTCAGAGTGAGAGAGCACACTGAATGAAACACAATGCTCAGGCATGGGTTAATAGGAGCAGCTGGTTTAAATACCAGGTGACAGACAGCAATAGGCTGAGGACGCACAAGGGGTGTGCCCGCAGCGAGTACAAGAAACAGGAAGTGATCAGGCGCCACCCTTAAGCAGCAGAAACAGAATCAAACAGACAGCATGGAGGGAAGCCAGAGAGACATTCTGGATTGGAGATCAAGTGCGCGCTCTTGCACAGTGGGAGATGGACCACTATGCAAGGACGCCGCCAGGTATGTTACACTATGTACAAGAATATAACTACTATAATACTACCCCTATGTACAAGAATATAACTACTATAATACTGCTCCTATGTACAAGAATGTAACTATAATACTGCTTCTATGTACAAGAATATCACTACTATAATACTGATCCTATGTACAAGAATATAACTACTATAATAGTGATCCTATGTACATGAATATAACTACCATTATACTGCTCCTATGTACAAGAATATAGCTGCTATAATAATGCCCACTATGTACAAGAATATAACTACTATAATACTGCTCCTATGTACAAGAATATAGCTGCTATAGTACTGCCCACTATGTACAAGAATATAACTACTATTATACTGCTCCTATGTACAAGAATATAGCTGCTATAATACTGCCCACTATGTACAAGAATATAACTACTATAATACTGCTCCTATGTACAAGAATATAACTACTATTATACTACTCCTATGTACAACAATATAGCTGCCATAATACTGCCCACTATGTACAAGAATATAACTACTATAATACTGCTCCTATGTACAAAAATATCACTACTATTATACTACCCTTATGTACAAGAATATAACTATTATTATATTGCTCCTATGTACAAGAATATAGCTGCTATAATACTGCCCACTATGTACTAGAATATAACTACTATAATACTGCTCCTATGTACAAAAATATAACTACTATAATAGTGCTACTATGTACAAGAATATAACTATTATACTGCTCCTATGTACAAGAATATCACTACTATAATACTGCTCCTATGTACAAGAATATACAGTAACTACTATAATACTGCTCCTATGTACAAGAATATAATTGCTATAATACTGATCCCTGTGTACAAGAAAATAACTACTAAAATACTGCTCTTATGTAAAAGAATATAGCTACTGTAATACTGCCCCCTATGTGCGAGAGAATAACTACTATAATACTGCTCCTATGTACAAGAATATAACTACTATTATACTTCCCCTATGTACATGAATATAACTACTATAATACTGCTCATATGTACAAAAATATAACTACTATAATACTACCCCTGTGTACAAGAATATAACTACTATTATACTGCCCCTATGTACAAGAACATAACTACTATAATAGTGTTCCCATGTACAAGAATATAACTACTATTATACTGCCCCCTATATACAAGAATATAGCTATTATTATACTGCCCATCTATACAACAATATAACTACTATAATACTACCCCTATGTACTAGAATATAACTACTATAATACTGCTCCTATGTACAAGAATATAACTAATATAATACTGCCCCTATGTACAAGAATATAACTACTATTATACCGCTCCTTTGTACAAGAATATAGCTACTATAATACTGCCCACTATGTAAAAGAATATAACTACTATAATACTGCTCCTATGTACAAAAATATAACTACTATAATGCTGCTTCTATGTACAAAAATATAACTACTATAATACTGCTCCTATGTACAAGAATATAACTGCTATAATACTGCTCCTATGTACAAGAATATAACTACTATAACACTGCTCCTATGTACAAGAATATAATTACTATAATACTGCTCCCTGTGTACAAGAATATAACTACTATAATACTGCTCTTATGTACAAGAATATAACTACTGTAATACTGCACCCTATGTACAAGAATATAACTACTATAATACTGCCCCCTATATACAAGAATATAACTACTCTTATACTGACCCTATGTACATGAATATATCTACTATAATACTGCTCATATGTTAAAGAATATAACTACTATAATACTACCCCTATGTACAAGAATATAACTACTATAATACTGCTCCTATGTATAAGAATATAACTACTATTATACTGCCCCTATGTACATGAATATAACTACTATAATACTGCTCATACGTACAAAAATATAGCTACTATAATACTACCCCTATGTACAAGAATATAACTACTATAATAATGCTCCTATGTATAAGAAAATAACTACTATAATACAGCCCTATGTACAAGAATATAACTACTGTAATACTGCACCCTATGTACAAGAATATAACTACTATAATACTGCCCCCTATATACAAGAATATAACTACTCTTATACTGACCCTATGTACATGAATATAACTACTATAATACTGCTCCTATGTACAAGAATATAACTACTATAATACTGCTCCTATGTACAAGAATATAACTACTATAATACTGCTCCTATGTACAAGAATATAACTACTATAATACTGCTCCTATAAACAAGAATATAACTACTATAATACTGCTTCTATGTACAAGAATATCACTACTGTAATACAGCTCCTATGTGCAAGAATATAACTACTATAATACTGCTCCTATGTACAAGAATATAACTACCATTAAACTGCTCCTATGTACAAGAATGTAGCTGCTATAATAATGCCCACTATGTACAAGAATATAACTACTATAATACTGCTCCTATGTACCAGAATAAAGCTGCTATAATACTGCCCACTATGTACAAGAATATAACTACTATTATACTGCTCCTATGTACAAGAATACAGCTGCTATAATACTGCCCACTATGTACAAGAATATAACTACTATAATATTGCTCTTATGTACAACAATATAGCAGCTATAATACTGCCCACTATGTACAGGAATATAACTACTATAATACTGCTCCTATGTACAAGAATATCACTACTATTATAGTGCCCTTATGTAGAAGAATATAACTATTATTATACTGCTCCTATGTACAAGAATATAGCTGCTATAATACTGCCCTCTATGTACTAGAATATAACTACTATAATACTGCTCCTATGTACAAAAATATAACTACTATAATAGTGCTACTATGTACAAGAATATAACCACTATTATACTGCTCCTATGTACAAGAATATCACTACTATAATACTGCTCCTATGTACAAGAATATAACTACTATAATACTGCTCCCATGTATAAGAATATAACTACTATAATACTGCTCCTATGTACAAGAATATAATTACTATAATACTGCTCCCTGTGTACAAGAAAATAACTACTATAATACTGCTCTTATGTACAAGAATATAGCTACTGTAATACTGCCCCCTATGTACGAGAAAATAACTACTATAACACTGCTCCTATATATAAGAACATAACTACTATAATACAGCCCCATGTACAAGAATATAACTACTATTATACTGCCCCTATGTACAAGAATATAACTACTATAATAGTGCTCCTATGTACAAGAATATAACTACTATAATACTGCCCCTGTGTACAAGAATCTAACTACTTTTACACTGCCCCTATGTACAAGAATATAACTACTATAATACTGCCCCCTATGTACAAGAATATAACTACTATAATACTGCTCCTAGGTACAAGAATATAACTACTATAATACTGATCCCTATGTACAAGAGTATAACAACTACAATACTGCCCCCTATATACAAGAATATAACTACTATAATACTGCTCCTAGGTACAAGAATATAACTACTATAATACTGATCCCTATGTACAAGAGTATAACAACTACAATACTGCCCCCTATATACAAGAATATAACTACTATAATACTGCTCCTATGTAAAAGAATATAACTACTAAATACTGCTCCATGTACAAGAATATAACTACTATTATACTGCCCCCCATATACAAGAATATAGCTACTATTATACTGCCCCTCTATACAATAATATAACTACTATAATACTGCTCCTATGTACAAGAATATAACTGCTATAATACTACCCCTATGTACAAGAATATAACTGCTATAATACTGCCCCCTATATACAAGAATATAGCTACTATTATACTGCCCCTCTATGCAATAATATAACTACTATTATACTGCTCCTATGTACAAGGATATAGCTGCTATAATACTGCCCACTATGCACAAGAATATAACTACTATAATACTGCTCCTATGTGCAAAAATATAACTACTATTATACTGCCCCTATGTACAAGAATATAAGTACTATAATACTGCTCCTATGTGCAAGAATATAACTACTATAATACTGCTCCTATGTACAAGAATATAACTACTATAATACTGCTCCTATGTACAAGAATATAACTACAATAATACTGCTCCTATAAACAAGAATATAACTACTATAATACTGCCCCCTATGTACAAGAATATAACTGCTATAATACTGCTCCTATGTACAAGAATATAACTAGTATAATACTGCTCCTATGTACAAGAATATAACTACTATAATACTGCTCCTATGTACTAGAATATAACTACTATAATACTGCTCCTATAAACAAGAATATAACTACTATAATACTGCCCCCTATGTACAAGAATATAACTGCTGTAATACTGCTCCTATGTACAAGAATATAACTAGTATAATACTGTTCCTATGTACAATAATATAACTACTATAATACTGCTCCTATGTACAATAATATAACTACTATAACACTGCTCCTATGTACAATAATATAACTACTATAATACTGCTCCTATAAACAAGAATATAACTACTATAATACTGCCCCCTATGTACAAGAATATAACTGCTGTAATACTGCTCCTATGTACAAGAATATAACTAGTATAATACTGTTCCTATGTACAATAATATAACTACTATCATACTGCTCCTTTATACAAGAATATAACTACTATAATACTGCCCCCTATGTACAAGAATATAACTTCTATAATACTGCTCCTATGTACAAGAATATAACTAGTATAATACTGCTCCTGTGTACTAGAATATAACTGCTATAATACTGCTCCCTGTGTACAAGAATATATTTACTATAATACTGCTCCCTATGTACAAGAATATAACTACTATAATACTGCCTCCTATCTGTGAGGACGTGTCTGAGTAGCTCTCCTGATGTCTGGAGCAAACCCGGGGAGGGGCCACCCTGGGCGGGGAAGCTCCCCAAGCAAGGCCCAGGCTTCCCAGCCTACACTGGGAGACAACTCCCAGGCTTCTTCTAATGGGAATACAAATCCCAGAGTTACCATTAAGCAATACAAAGCAACAAGCCAAAGCTCCAGTGTTTCCAAAAAGGAAGAAAGCCGAGTGAATGTGAGTAAAGTTATGGAAGGAACAGCAGCTCCTGTTACAGCAAAGAAACCTGAAGTGAAACTGTCAGTAAGTAAAGAAGTGCAGCAAAGATCAAGTAATTCCCCAAAGGAATCTTCTGTTAGCAAACAGAGGCAGCCTGGTGCAGAGAAGGTGAGGCAGCTGCCATCACCGGCCTCAGGTGTGCAGCTCACTCCTCCACACAGGCAGAGACGGACATCTCTGGAGAGGCAGACATTGCAAGAAAACCTGCAGCAGCAAGACACGGTGACCGGCATGGCGCGCTCAGGACGCACAAGGGCACAGTCGAGTGGCAGCAATAAAAGTGCTGTGGAGCCCGGAGCCAGCAGTGATACTGTAGCACCCCGAGGACTCGGCTGCTACAGGGGTATTGCACCTCGAACCAGAGGTGTGATATTCCACTCCCGGGTAAGGATGGAGTGTGGACCGGGGCTCAGTAGGCTGCATGCACCACACACACCCCATTTCCGAGGAACAGACCAACGGTGCTCCCACTAGACAGAAGTGCAGGCACGACAGCTTCTGTCCCTGGCTGGAGTGGGGAGGGGGTGGAAAACCCAGTGGTGTAGGAGCAGATAGGGGTGGGTTTCTGGGCATAGGTAGGAGCCCATTGGTTGCTAGTCACCTGGGCTCATACACAGAGAGGGAGGTATATAAGGTGGGCACCATCATAGAACAGGGTTCAGTCCGGTTCAGTTCAGAGAGGAGGAGAAGAAGAGAGGAGCTCAGCCAGAGAGGGCTGACAGGGAGCTGTGGCTCAGTCTGGGCCCAGCTCCAGAGGCAAGCCTGGAGTGGAGGCCTGAGACAGCAGAAAGAGAGAGGAGAAGGAACGGAAAGGAAAGTAAGAAAGGAACTGAAACGGAGGAGAAAGGAGGCAAGGAACACAAAGAAAGGCCCAGAGACACGAAGGCAGAAGGAACCCCATATTCCCAGAGGAGATACTGGGTGAAGGGTTGGCAGAGCAGGGTACCGGAACCCGAATTGGTGGAGGCGACTAATCCTCAGCCAAAACCGGAGGTCGTGACCACATCTTGGTGCGACCCCTCACTACATCCACCAGAAAGGCATACCGCATAGGGTCAGGGAGACCGGAGAGAGGTTTCACCAACAGAAGGCCCGAGGAAGCTGGACAAAGGTGGGTCACTGGTGGGGACGGCCAGTAGAAAGGAAGAGAGGGGAGCTTTCAGCCACACTCTGGAATTGCTTGGGAATTGGCCGAGTCCCTCACCTGGTGGACGCAGCACGGCTCGGGAGGTCACTGCTGGCCGAAGTGACCGGAGCAACAACTGTGAGTAAAGCTTTGGAAACTGCACCACACGTCTCTGTGATTCCTTGCCGCTCCAGCATCACTAGCACTGGGACCCTCACACCATCACTCCCATCATCTTCCACATTAGCTGCCCTGAGGCAATACTCCTCCCGTGGGGAGTTATCCCATACTCGGCTGCGCAACCAACATCAGCCTCAGCGGTCGGCAGCGCAGCGGCGGTCCCCACTGACCGCAATCCACGGGTGGCGTAGTCGGACACTTATTACAACATTTAGACTGCCACTGGTTTGACCACCCTGGGCACGGACCGGGTCACCGCCACGGAGAACTACAACCCCCAGCGATCCGGCTCCGGGTATTCCCCCTGCACAGCAGCAGCAACACAGGCCCAGGGGGCGCGTCAACTTCATAAAGTCATCTGTGGTAAAACCAAAGGAGACCTCTGTGTTCAAAAACCCAGAGCCATTGTCCAAGCCTCAGAAGGAGACGGCGCGTGCACCCGAGCTGCAGCTGGCAGAGGAGATACCTGGCCTGGTAAAGAAGATGGGTGAGTTACAGCAGCAAAGACAAATGCTGCAAATGGAGATTGATGTGATCTATAAACTGAAGGCTGCTAATCCTGACAGTAATGCTATGTGTGACCAGAGACTTTACTCACTGGGTATGGAGCTGGCGAATGTGGTCAGGGACATAGACTGTATCCTGGGGAGGATGGGGCCCCTGGCAGAGACCTACAGAAACCGGGAGCGGTTCACCTCTCACAAGCAGGACTTTGTTGTGGAGTCCAGGACCTCTGATGCTGGATTAGGGTCAGAGACTGTACAGGATGAACCCCTGAAGCAGCAGACACGACCTGTGTTACACGTTTCTGTTTCCAGGAGGGACAAATACTGCAGCAGCAGCAGACTGTAGCTGAGCCTGAGCAGCAAAATGTACCTCAGAATCCAGCAGAGGCACCACAAGTCCCAGAATGCTCAACACAAGATCAGGACATTGCATGTATGACTGTGTGTATTGATGGTGCACAGCACAGCCCTAATGCTGATGCACAGGCTGGGGATGACCACGCTGTACCCAGGGGCTCTGAGGCTGGAGGGGGCTCGCAGTCTGTGGTGGATGTCACATTGCCTGATAATGATATTGTGGTTGATAATAATGTGTGTGATTTTCCCCCTTTAATACCTAATGCACAAGAGGTGACAGGTCTCCCTGCAGCGGACCCTCCCCCTGTTAGTCAGCCCAGTGTGACCCCGCAGGTTCCCCACAGTAATGCCTGGAGCCGTGGTGCTCCGTCCTTCACCTCTGGCACCAACTATACCGGCCAGGCCTTCAAAAGAAGAAACGTGGTGCGATTTAAGCATAGAGGTCTCAAGGAAGATCTGCCGGACAGGAGGTTTGTGGTCAGGGAGCTACTGTGCCGTCAGATGGGGTTTGTGCCATTAAATATCTTGGCAGTGATTAATCTTCCAGACAGACAGGGATATGATGTCAGTTTTAAAATCATGCCTCATCTGGACAGATTCTGGGCTAATTTCCCTAAGTTCGGGGACACGGATGGATGGAACAAATTTATCTTTGTTCCCATTTCCAGGCCAGATACAGTCACTGTAAATATCTTCTTCTGGAATGAGGCTGTTCCCCCGCAGGACATTGTGGTGTGGCTCCTGAGGCATTGTGACCTCGTCTCTGACCTCACCAAGAATCGTGACGTTGATGGTATCTGGACGGGAGGGTGGAAGGTCCTGGTGAAGCTGCTCCAGTGTAACAATGTCACTGCCCACTTACCCAACTCCTTCTTCATTGGGCGGGAGAAAGGTGTTTGCTTCTATCCTGGGCAGCCTCGTAAGTGTTTTAAATGTGGCAAAGCGGGTCACCTGGCAAATTCCTGTACTGTGGTCAAGTGCAGTCTGTGCGGGGAAGTCGGCCATGTAGCTGCAGACTGTCAGAATATAAGGTGTAACCTGTGTGGGAAGATCGGCCACCCTCACAAGGACTGTCCCGATGCTTGGCATAGCATCTGCAGGGACTTTCCTGATGAGGATTTGGTGGTAGGAGCAGAGGCTCAGGAGGAGGAGGCCTTAATGTCAGGGGAGATACTCACTAGATCAGAGGTCCACCAAGGGTCAGACCATGTAACACCAGAGCAGCAGTGTGAAGAGGGTGCACAGGGGAGCATGGAGGTTGTCCTTCAAGGCCAGCCGCCCCAAGAGGCCTGTGCATCTGTATCACCATCTCTACCTGATAATAGTAACAGTAAGCAGACCAAAAGGAGGAAAAAAGACACGGCCTCCCGTAAACCCGAGGAACAATATGATACTGACCATAAAGCCAAGAAAAAAGTCAGCAGTGGTGTTGGTGTGATGGTCGTATCTAACAGATATGAAGTTCTATCTGAGTCAGATGGAGATTTTGATCAGGAATTAAAAAGAATAGAGGCCAATTGTGACAGGGAAACAGAGGACCATCCGCCTACAAAGCGGAAGCCCTTACCTATAGACTCTAATGTAGCGTCAGACATGGAGACCAGTAGTGGACAGAACACCTCTGAGTTATGATGACGGGTTCTACTTCTCTGCTCCTCTTATACTGTGTTCTTATGGCTGGATTTTCTCTAAAATTGACATCAAGTAATGTGAACAGCATTAAGGTGAGGAGGACGAGACATGCGGTGTATGACCATCTGAGATACCTTGATGCAGATGTCTTTTTCTTACAGGAAACAAGATTGACATCTCTAGGGCTTATGAGAGAGGCTGAGAGGGAATGGAGATCTGGTCCATCATTCTGGTCACCTGCTGTGGAGCCTTATGCCGGGGTCGCTATCCTGTTTAACACCAATAATGTGACTTTACATAGAATGACGGAGGTGGTTATTGGAAGGTGTCTGGTCCTGGAAGTCACTGTTCAGGGTAGACGGCTCTGGCTTATTAACATCTATGGGCCTCAGACAGTGACTGACAGGATCCAGCTGTTCAATAATGTGAAGCCATATCTCTTCACCTCTCTCCCCGTGGTGATGGCGGGTGACTTTAATGCCATAATGACATCTGGTGACAGTATCTTAGGCAGGACAGTGACCAGGGATGGCAAAGTCTTAAATAACATAATTTTGCAGACCGGACTGACTGACGCTTTTACGCAAAGAGGTCGGACGCCAAAATTCATTTACTCATGTTCCAACAGAAGTAGTAGGATAGATTTGGCTTTTGTGAGTCCTACTGAAGTTGTCAGTGCCATCAGTGAGAAAACCGTTCCTTTCTCTGATCACCTTGCCTTGTGTTTCTGCCTGGGGGCCACTAACTGTCCTGACATCAGTAGAGGCTTGTGGAAGCTAAACTCCAGCCTCCTGGATGACATGCATGTTCGGAGTTGTGTCCACTTCCTTTTTCAGGGTAATTTACAGAGGGTGGATTTCTATGACAACATGGCCGACTGGTGGGAGGACGTCAAGGATGATATCAGATCCCTCTTGAAGAGACTGTCAGTTAATAAAGGGAGGAGTAAGTACAACCAGTACCTAAGACTGCGTAAGGAATTGGAGTCACTCTATTCGGCGGGCGGGGATGACAAAGAGAGGATTGACCGGCTGAAATCTGAGATAAGGCAGTATCAGTACAGCAGGTATACCTCCCTGGTTCTTGAGCGGGATTATGGGACCTTGGGGGCACCTGATCCCTTTGAGAATTGCTGGGAGCGGGTGGCTAATAAATTGGTCATAGGTCTCACCAACTCCCAGGGCGTATTGCAGGAATCTCGGGAGGGTATCCTGGGGGTCGTGAGATCTTATTATACTGACTTGTTTCAGAGGAAAGTTTTGGATAAAGACAAGATGGCTCAATTCTTGGAGGCAACTCCAATGCCTGACACTAACGATCTGGACTTTTCTCCTTTGACGGCAGAATTAACGGTGCAGGAAGTTAAGGAGGCCATTAATAAGTTACATCTGAAGAAGGCACCAGGTCCAGATGGTTTAACAGCAGAATTCTATAAGAAATTCAGAGACCTCCTGGCTCCAATTCTTGTGGATGTTTACAAAAATTGTCTAGAAAATCACCTGATGCCTCCATCCATGAGAGTGTCTTCGTTAATTCTCCTGTCTAAAGGTAAAGAGCCAAGCCACATCAAGAACTGGAGGCCTATTGCCCTCTTGAATGTAGACAAGAAGATTCTGGCAAAGATCCTGTTTTCTTGGTTAGTATGTTTGTCCCCGGCACTGTTGGCAGGCTCTCAGTTTGGCACAGTAAAAGGGCGGAACATCTCTGGAGCAGTCATCTCGATACGGGAGATGTTTGAGAAATATAAAGTTCTGCGGTGTGGGAGATATGTTGTCAGTCTGGACCAGGCTAAAGCCTTTGACAGGGTTGATCACGATTATCTGTGGGCCACTTTGTCAAAGTACGGTGTTCCGGGACAATTCGTGGATTTGCTGAAGACTTTTTATAGAGAGGCGGTGAGCTTTCCTCTGATTAATGGTTGGCAGGGTGATACTTTTGGAGTTGAGGCAGGGGTGAGACAGAGCTGCCCGCTCAGTCCGCTCCTGTATGTTTTTGTCATAGACCCGTTTTTGAGGTCACTACAGGAGTGTGACTTTCAGGGGGTGCCGGTCCCCCACTGCTTGCCTCTGACTGTTGTCGCCTACGCGGATGATGTGACGTTGGTGATATCTGATCCTCATGAGGTGCGGATGTTATCAGAGGCCATCAGAAGCTACTCGGAGGCCTCTGGGTCTCTGGTCAATCTTGAAAAGAGTCAAGCTCTGTGGACATTGGATTCTGAACCAGGCTTTGATCTGCCACAGTTTGCCAGAGCCTCCACCCATATTAAGATCCTAGGGGTTAAATTCGGGAGGGATGATAATGCCAAGCTAAATTGGGAAGAGAAATTGGAAACCGTAAATGCAAAGGTTCAGCGATGGAAGAACTGGAGGCTGACCTACAGAGAAAGGGTCGCTATGTTGAAGACTTACCTGGTTCCCGTCTTCTTGTACGTCTCTGTCATTTTTCCTTTGCCAGAATCTTTCTCGGCGAGGCTCCTCAGCCTGTTCTTCCAGCTCTTGTGGGAGAATAGGTTAACCCAGTAAAAAGAGGGATTACTTACCTGCAGCGGAGAAAGGGTGGGCTGGATATGCTAAATCCGAGGGTCTTCTTTGACTCCATGTTTCTGAAAGTTAATTTTGGTAACTTGGACTCAAGTGCCCTGTGGGTAAATAGTATCAGGGATTGGATATTGCCTTTTGCAGAGTCTTGGGTGCGAGGCGGCAGTCTCAAGAGGAGGAGATGGACAGGTGACCACCTCCCCCAGTATCTGGAATATGGTCTCAGGTGTTTGAAGAAGTGGGGAGCAGAGAAGTATGAAATTGAGAATAAGACCAGGAAGGACCTGTATGTCAGGATATGCCGGACTTTCTTTTGTGTGCCGCCTGCACTGAGAGACTGCACAACTACCACCTTGCTGGAAAGTCTGAAATTTCTCAATGCAGCGAGACTCCCAGCTAAGTTTTTTGACATCGCCTGGCTGTCGCTACATGGAAGACTATATTTTCGGGGTAACCTTAAGTACCTTAGTGTGTCAGATCGAATGTGTCTCCTGGGCTGTCAGCAAGAAGAGACAATGGCACATTTTATAACGGAGTGCTGGGGCGGGAGGAAAATATGGGAAGAAGTATCTTGTAAGTTAAAAGTCCCAAGATTGCTGACCCTAAAATACCCAGATATCATCTATGGTGTCCCATCTACTGTAAGTAACATTGACCGGGGGACCATGTATCTGATAATAACAGTCATAAAATACTATCACTGGCATACGAGAACCCGCGTCTCCATCAGCAGTGAACCCTTCCATCATACCGCAGCCGTGAGCCTGATCCTGTCTGAATTGAGGTGTATAAAATGTCTAGAGATCAGGAGAAATGGTAAAAACAAAACATTATGGAGGAATGTACACATGGATTAATGTTGATTTACATTAACAAATCAATTTTTGTTGGTTATTCGTTCTTTTTTTTCCCTCTCGCCCTTTTTCCAGAGCAATGGACTTGAGCTAATTTTACTGTAATATTTTTATGCTATTGGATTTTTATTGTTTTTGTTTCTGTTGAATGATTAGGGTTTCGTTTTTTTTTTTTGGTCGGATTGTATTGTAATATGTACTGTTTGTTTTTTACTAATAAAAATTGCCCCCTATATACAAGAATATAACTACTATTATTCTGACTATGTACATGAATATAACTACTATAATACTGCCCTCTATGTACAAGAATATAACTACTATAATACTGCTCCTATGTACAAGAATATAACTACTATAATACTGCTCCTATATACATGAATATAACTACTATAATACTGCTCACATGTACAAAAATATAACTACTAAAATACTACCACTATGTACAAGAATATAACTACTATAATACTGCTCCTATGTATAAGAACATAACTACTATAATACAGCCCCATGTACAAGAATATAACTACTATTATAGTGCTCCTATGTACAAGAATATAACTACTATAATACTGCTCCTATATACAAGAATATAACTACTATAATACTGCCCCTGAGTACAAGAATATAACTACTATAATACTGCTCCTATGTACAAGAATATAACTACTATAATACTGCCCCTATGTACAAGAATATAACTACTATAATACTGCTCCCTATGTACAAGAATATAACTACTATAATACTGCCCCTGAGTACAAGAATATAACTACTATAATAGTGCTCCTATGTACAAGAATATAACTACTATAATACTGCTCCTACATACAAGAATATAACTACTATAATACTGCTCCTATGTACAAGAATATAACTACTATAATACTGCCCCTGAGTACAAGAATATAACTACTATAATAGTGCTCCTATGTACAAGAATATAACTACTATAATACTGCCCCTATGTACAAGAATCTAACTACTTTTACACTGCCCATATGTACAAGAATATAACTACTATAATACTGCTCCTAGGTACAAGAATATAACTACTATAATACTGATCCCTATGTACAAGAGTATAACAACTACAATACTGCCCCCTATATACAAGAATATAACTACTATAATACTGCCCCTATGTACAAGTATATAACCACTATAATACTGCTCCTATGTAAAAGAATATAACTACTATAATACTGCCCCATTTACAAGAATATAACTACTATTATACTGCCCCCTATATACAAGAATATAGCTACTATTATACTGCCCCTCTATACCACAATATAACTACTATAATACTGCTCCTATGTACAAGAATATAACTGCTATAATACTACCCCTATGTGCAAGAATATAACTACTATAATACTGCCCCCTATATACAAGAATATAACTACTATTATACTGCCCCCATATACAACAATATAACTACTTTAATACTTCTCCTGTGTACAAGAATATAACTACCGTACTATAATACTACCCTAAGTACAAGAATGTAACTACTATAATACTGCCCCTATGCTGGAGAATATAACTACTATAATACTGCTCCTATGTGCAAGAATATAACTATTATAATACTGCTCCTATGTACAAGAATATAACTACTATAATACTGCTCCTATGTACAAGAATATAACTACTATTATACTGCCCCTATGTACAAGAATATAACTACTATTATAGTGCCCCCTATGTCCAAGAATATAACTACTATATTACTGCCCCTTTGTACAAGAATATAACTACTGTAATACTGCCCCTATGTACTAGAATATAACTACTATAAAACTGCTCCTATGTACAAGAATATAACTACTATAATACTGCCCCCTATGTACAAGAATATAACAACTATAATACTGCTCCTATGTACAAGAATATAACTACTATAATACTGCTCCCTATGTACAAGAATATAATACTATAATACTGCCCCCTATATACAAGAATATAACTACTATAATACTGCTCCTATGTACAAGAATATAACTACTATAATATTGCTCCTATGTACAAGAATATAACTATTATAATACTGCCCCTATGTACAAGAATATAATACTATAATACTGCCCCTATATACAAGAATATAACTACTATAATACTGCTCCTATGTACAAGAATATAACTACTATAATATTGCTCCTATGTACAAGAATATAACTATTATAATACTACCCCTATGTACAAGAATATAGCTACTATAAAACTGCTCCTATGTACAAGAATATCACTACTATAATACTGCTGCTATATACAAGAATATAACTACTATAATACTGCTCCTATGTACAAGAATATAACTATTATAATACTACCCCTATATACAAGAATATAACTACTATAATACTGCTCCTATGTACAAGAATATAACTACTATAATATTCATCCTATGTACAAGAATATAACTATTATAATACTACCCCTATGTACAAGAATATAACTACTATAATACTGCCCCTATGTACAAGAATAAAACTACTATAATACTGCTCCTATGTACAAGAATATAACTACAATAATACTGCCCCCTATGTACAAGAATATAGCTACTATAATACTGCCCCCTATATACAAGAATATAACTACTATAATACTGCCCCTATGTTCAAGAATATAACTACTATAATACTGCCCCCTATATACAAGAATATAACTACTATAATACTGCCCCTATGTACAAGAATATAACAACTATAATACTGCCCCTATATACAAGAATATAATTACTATAATACTGCTCCTATGTACAAGAATATAACTACTGTAATACTGCTCCTATGTACAAGAATATATCTACTATAATACTGCCCCTATGTACAAGAATATAACTACTATAATACTGCCCCCTATGTGCAAGAATATATCTACTATAATACTGCTCCTATGTACAAGAATATAACTACTATAATACTGCTCCCTAAGTAAAATAATATAACTACTATAATATTGCTCCTATGTACAAGAATATAACTACTATAATACTGCCCTCTATGTACAAGAATATAACTACTATAATACTGCTCCTATATACAAGAATATAACTACTATAATACTGCTCCTATGTACAGGAATATAACTACTTTAATACTGCTTCTATGTACAAGAATATAACTACTATAATACTGCCTCTATGTACAAGAATATAACTACTATAATACTGCTCCTATATACAAGAATATAACTACTATAATACTGCTCCTATGTACAGGAATATAACTACTTTAATACTGCTTCTATGTACAAGAATATAACTACTATAATACGGTGTTAAGGGGACGGTTGCAGACAACTTTATTATAATGGAACGCAACCGAACCCGGGGTCCGCGATGCAGTCTGGTGGACTGCTGCCGAACTCCTTCTGGGTGTGAAGGAAAAAACTAACAGAATATCAATCCCCTCCGTGTTACAGCACTCTGGAACGGGTGTAGGAATTCACACTATCTCCGTTAGCAGCACGAGAGATAAGAGGTAAAAAACTATCTGTAGTCCTGCTACAGCACAGGGACTACACTGGCGGCGCTAGGATGCGTGTGTGACTACGCCGACGGGTACATGTGCCTCCAGCCGGCGTGCTACCGGACTGAAGGGTACTACTTCACGTGGCTGACAGGCGATAACCGTGGATAGGAAGTCTGCAGTCTGCTCGGGGTGTTAGGCGATCCCTTTGGCAGAGCCAGACTGCTAAACGAAGCTACCTGCCTATTTCCACTACACCTGCCTATGGAAACTACACGTGGAACACAGTCGTCCACACAACAGCATCACTGCTCAATGATCAGAGCGCGCCGCCCTGTTTGTGGGCGGGCCTTTTAAAGAGTAAGCCCTGCCCACCGTCACGCCATTGGTGATGCCACCCGTGGACCAATCAGGCGGTGCCAGGTCACCGGGTCAGGTGGTTGCCAAACCACCAATCACGGTCTGCCAGGTCACGGGCATGTTCAGTACCGAGAATCCTGGACTTAGGCTCCAACAGCCCAGTCTCCCTCTGCAACCTATGCTTAACATTGCTAGACACAAATACCCAAAAGATAATCTGTACATCTCGTGGACCAGCTAGGCGTTGGGACTGATGATGATGCTGTGCAGCATCAGCCCTGTCTGGACCAGAATGGGAGACCACAGAAGGTTCTGGACCCATTTCAAATCCAGTAAACACCCACACCTAACATTATCCCCCTTTCTAACATCCCTCTCCACTTGACACTCATTTTCCTCAACGAGCAGGGGAGCATGAAAGTGGTCCACCAGTTCACAGGGATGATCCTCAGGTGCAAGGCCCCTCCAGTGTACTGGGTAACCTTTTTTCCCACGAACGTTTTTAGACCCCATAATAGCCTGCAGCTCGAGATTATCACCCCTGGTGTCTGTAGCAGGTTGGGGTTCAGCGAGTTTTGACAGGTGCACGGGTCTAAGGAGCGACACATGGAAAGTGTCGTGACTCCTCAGGTGTCGTGGTAACTGTAACCGGTACATTATAGAGTTTACTTGGGACAAAATTTTGAAAGGACCAATAAAGCGGGGTGCAAACTTAGCAGATTCCCCGCATACTTTAGTATTGCGAGCCGTGAGCCACATTCTGTCGCCCGGATAGAATACGGGAGCAGGACGACGAAGAGTGTCAGCCGACTATCTGTGGAGTCCGGCATGGGTAACGGGTGGAGAAGGCCAGTCGGATTTTGATGGGAAGATTTATCTCTCGCACAGAAGGCACACGCAAGAACATATTCATTAACGTCCTGGCGCCACAGGGGCCACCGATAGGATCGTTTAAGGGACTTTGTGGTACGTTTAACCCCAAGATGGGCTCCGATCTTAGGGGCATGAGCCCAGGAGAGCACCTCATTTTGTAGATTAGGGGGAACAAATGTCCTCCCTGAAGGAACCTGGTTCTTTTTGACATAATCTGACAAAACCAAGGTCTCGGGGACAGACAGAGGATCTGTGCCGGGGGCCACATCGGTAGAAGGGTCAGAGACTACCCTCCGGGTGATTGTAACCATACACTGAGACACACAATTCTCTCTCAAGGAAGAAATTCTCCCCGTATTCCAGTCAATGTGTGGAGTGTGACAACGTAACCATGGAAGACGCAATAACACCTTATCTAATCCACCGGGAATAATAAGAAAGGAGATAACCTCCTGGTGACCCTGAGGAAATGACATGGTGAGGGGAATCGACTGGTGGGTGATTTGCGTGTCCAGGAGTGAACCGTTGACTACCCTAATGTTCATTGGTCTTGGCAGTAACTCTATAGGGATGGCATGCCTCTGGGCAAATGTAGATGACAAAAAATTGCCATCGGTGCCAGAATCCACCCACGCCTTGGCAGTAACCACGGTTGCTTTGAAGGACAATGTCACTGTGACGCCCAGCTGCGCTTGGTATCACAGATCCTAGAAGGATGTATTGATGGATTCCTCCACAAGAGGCCCCCATAACCATTCACACATCTCCACCTTCCACCTCAGACCACCAGAGGGAGCCCGTTAGGGATAGATAAATAGGGAAGGTGGAGCCAGGCAGCAGTTAGTCTATTCTGGTTTTAGCAGTGAGTCTGTTGAGAGAGTTCCTGCAGAGTGAGACACAGAAACAGGTCAGTCTGCAGTGGAGTACGTTCCAGACTCAGTTGTAGCTCAGAATAGTGAGCTTTAGGTGTGCCGGCGCCATAAGATCGGTGAAGCACGGCAAGCTGCCGTTAGTGTGTATAGCATAGTGAGGGCCCGAATAGGCTGAAGACAAGTGGAGAGTTAGTATATAGGGGGCAGAGGAGCTTAACTAGCTCACCCCGAAGAAGCAGTTACCGGACTCCAGGTCCGAAGCTTACCGGGATCTCTATGACCCAGTAAGGTGCAACTGGAATCCCTGGAGAACTACAAGTCCCAGGATCGCTAAAGTGCTGATACGTAATAGAGCCAGGAGACACATAGGCCCCGTAAGTCGGGAGCGTGTAATCCAAGAAAAGGCCCTACCACAAGGTCAGCCAGCGCAGGACAGAGACAAAGTTAGGTCTAGCTCCAGGCAGGTCAGAAACTTACTACGCGAAGGCAAGAAACAGGAGGCCCAAAACCCGCTCATTGGGGAGGATCCTGACATGCACCCTTCACCCTACAGTGCTCCGGGACGTGCCTGAATTTCCATCAGTAAAAGGTACTGAAGTGACTTTCGTGTGTGCTCCTATTCTTGCTCTGACCCGGCTGGGTCCCCTCTGTCTTGCATTCCCCTCTCCGTATGCTGCCCTGAGGCCTAGCTCCACCTGTGGGGAGCTATACCATCGAGCTGCCTTATCACCGGCCTCAGTGGTCTGCAGCAGCGCTGGTGAATCTCACCAGAAACCACAGGTGGCGTCACGAACTCTTATAAAATTTAACAAATATCCACCCTTTTAAAGGAGAAACCCCAGGGTACGGGCCCGGGAGCCGACCACCGCAACATCCCTAAAGGCCAAGCTAAAGGCCCGGGTACCGAGTTATTCCCATCCCCCTTGGCTAGTCATCACCTTATACAATAATTTAGAGGAAGAAGCCCCAGAATCTAACACACCTCCTCCAACGGTGGTTAGACACACTCGTTTACCCGACTGATTGGAACTCTTATTAACGGGGGACTCCAAGAGATGTGCAGATCGGGAACAAGAAGAGCTAGACTCAGTTCGGGATATATCCATAGCCTCAGGATCCGGGTCGGGAGTCTCGGGTTTGGAAATGGGTCTAGAGAAGGATGGTGCCAACCGATACTGAGGTCTGGTGACCTCCAGCTCTAACTTGTGTTCTGCATGACGCAAATCTATTCGGTTAGCGAGAGATATTAACTCCTCCAGGGAGGTTGGAATCTCTCTAGTAGATAGAGCATTTTTAATATGCCCAGCCAGACCCTTCCAAAACACCGGGATAAGTGACTGCTCAGACCAATCCAGTTCAGCCGTTAGGGTTCTAAACTGGATGACATAGTGGCTGGCGGTGGCCGAACCCTGGATAAACGCAAGAAGCTTAAGAGCCGTATCATGCGTGACCTGAGGACCAATGAATACACTCTTTAGGGCTTTAAGGAAGAGACCCGCATTAGCCACTACCGGGTCATTGCGCTCCCACATGGGAGTAGCCCACTCCAGAGCCCTGTGGGAGAGTAACGAGGTGACAAAACCCACTTTGGCTCTTTCGGAGGGGAACCGTGCCTCCATCATCTCCAAGTGAATGGAGCATAAAATAATAAAACCCCTGCAGGATTTACTGTCCCCAGAAAATTTTTCCGGGAGAGCAAAACTGGGTAATGGGGCAGTTGCAGCTGTCGCAGCATTTATCGCAGCCGAGTTAACCAGATTGGCTGCTTGAGAAGCCGCCTGGGTAGCTACTGCAGTGATATCAGCTACCGGGGCAGCTTGTTCCAGAGTCCTAAGTCTGGCCTCAAGTTGCTGTATATAGCGCTGCAGTTGCTGGTTGTCGGTCATGTTCGGCTAGACCCTGGCGCACTGATACTGTTAAGGGGACAGTTGCAGACAACTTTATTATAATGGAACGCAACCGAACCCGGGGTCCGCGATGCAGTCTGGTGGACTGCTGCCGAACTCCTTCTGGGTGTGAAGATAAAAACTAACAGAATATCAATCCCCTCCGTGTTACAGCACACTGGAACGGGTATAGGAATTCGCACTATCTCCGTTAGCAGCACGAGAGATATGCGGTAAAAAACTATCTGTAGTCCTGCTACAGCACAGGGACTACACTGGCGGCGCTAGGATGCGTGTGTGACTACGCCGACGGGTACACGTGCCTCCAGCCGGCGTGAAACCAGACTGAAGGGTACTACTCCACGTGGCTGACAGGCGATAACCGTGGATAGGACGTCTGCAGGCTGCTCGGGGTGTTAGGCGACCCCTTTGGCAGAGCCAGACTGCTAGACGAAGCTGCCTGCCTATTTCCACTTCACCTGCCTATGGAAACTACACGTGGAACACAGTCGTCCACACAACAGCATCACTGCTCAATGATCAGAGCGCGCCGCCATGTTTGTGGGCGGGTCTTTTAAAGACTAATCCCTGCCCACCGTCGCGCCATTGGTGACGCCACCCGTGGACCAATCAGGCGGTGCCAGGTCACCGAGTCAGGTGGTTGCCAAACCACCAATCACGGTCCGCCAGGTCACGGGCATGCTCAGTCCCGAGAATCCTGGACTTAGACTCCAACAGCCCTGTCTCCCTCCGCAACCTATGCTTAACATTGCTAGACACAAATACCTGAGAGACAATCTGTACATCTCGTGGACCAGCTAGGCGTTGGGACTGACAACGATGCTGAGCAGCATCAGCCCTGTCTGGACCGGAATGGGAGTCCACAAAAGGTTCTAGAACCATTTAGAATCCAGCAAACGCCTGACACCTAACATGCTGCTCCTATGTACAAGAATATAACTACTATAATACTGCTCCTATGTACAAGAATATAACTACTATAATACTGCCCCTATGTACAAGAATATAACTACTATAATACTGCTCCTATAAACAAGAATATAACTACTATAATACTGCTCCTATGTACAAGAATATAACTACTATAATACTACTCCTATGTACAAGAATATAACTACTATAATACTGCCCCCTATGTACAAGAATATAACTGCTATAATACTGCTCCTATGTACAAGAATATAACTACAATAATGCTGCCCCTATGTACAAGAATATAACTACTATAATACTGCTCCTATAAACAAGAATATAACTACTATAATACTGCTCCTATGTACAAGAATATAACTACTATAATACTACTCCTATGTACAAGAATATAACTACTATAATACTGCCCCCTATGTACAAGAATATAACTGCTATAATACTGCTCCTATGTACAAGAATATAACTACTATAATACTGCTCCCTATATACAAGAATAACATTACTATAATACTGCCACCTATGTACAAGAATATAACTACTATAATACTGCCCCCTATGTACAAGAATATAACTGCTATAATACTGCTCCTATGTACAAGAATATAACTACAATAATGCTGCCCCTATGTACAGGAATATAACTACGATAATACTGCTCCTATAAACAAGAATTTAACTACTATAATACTGCTCCTATGTACAAGAATATAACTACTATAATACTACTCCTATGTACAAGAATATAACTACTATAATACTGCCCCCTATGTACAAGAATATAACTGCTATAATACTGCCCCCTATGTACAAGAATATAACTACAATAATGCTGCTCCTTTATAAACAAGAATATGTAATATCTCTGTAGTTATTGTGTGAGCCCATCCTGCTGTCATCATCCCCGGAGATATTTTCTAGTTCATCTAATATTATATAAATGTGAACATAATTTTGGACCGTTATTGTTATAACATTTTGTGATAATATTTGATAATCTTGACATCTAACAGTTATTGCATTTGACATGTTATTAAAATTCCTCTGGTACATTGTGAAAGATAACAATAATACGAATGTCGGGGTTGCATATTTTTCGATTGACTCTGTAGTATACAGCTGATGTGATTGAATGATATCTCGTGTTTCGATCATATGTATCATATGGAGGAAAGAGCCCCCTGAAAATAAATGCATTTTCTTCCCATCATTACGGGCATGAAATTCCATCCTCCTGTTTATACGGGTCTCTGATTGCGGTGGGGTTGGCCGGCTATTAAATGAGCATTAATGAAGTGCATGCCGATGAGCCATGAATGAATTAACATTGTTTTCTATTTGCTCAGATAATGTGAAGCTTATTAAAATGCCTTCCTCTGTTACATATGAGGATTCCAGGCTGAAGCTGTTTACTCTGAAGCATCTTTGTAATTAATTCTCCCTCTTACGGCGTATACACAATTTATTTTGCTTTTAATAGGCGCTATGTAGAAAACAGGCAACATTAATGCTAAATTATATTCATGCATCATGTATTATTTCGGAAAGTTCTTTGCATTTTCCATGAGCAGTTTTCATTTTGAAACATTGTATTGACCTCCTGGGTTTAAAATGAGGAATGTTCCTAGTCCTACATCTTCTACAGTCAGAAGGGACTGTCTAAACGTCTCTCTTCAAGAGTATACCGAACCTCTGCCCCCGGCATTGCTGCTTGCTGGGGGAACACGGCGCAATCCTGAAAATTCACAGTTCAGACCAGGGCACGGTATGGACTCTTAGCTCGTTCATGCTGCAAGAAGAGGCAACTTTGCCTTTACAGCATCGGAGGTGCGCATGGGCGCTGAGGCTGGGTTGATGCAGCTGGCAAACTATATAGCAGGCGTGATCTACTTCCTTAGGAAACCAGCCACCTTTGATAGAATGCAGAGGTGGCCGGTAACCTAAGCAATGTGCAGTAAGGTATGAAATTAAAAATCAGGGGTTTTAATGTTTTGGTAAATTGTAAAGTTGCTTTTACAAACACTTTGCAATTTTATTTTACCAATTTGAGAAGTTGAGACAACCCACTTGAAATAAAGAATGTGCAGATAGGAGGAACCAAATGGACTTCTACTGGACTATGGACTATACACTACCGTTCAAAAGTTTGGGGTCACCCAGACAATTTTGTGTTTTCCATGAAAACATACTTTTATTTATCAAATGAGTTGCAAAATGAATAGAAAATAAAGTCCAGACATTGACAAGGTTAGAAATAGTGATTTTTATTAGAAAGAATAATTTTCTCCTTCAGACTTTGATTTGGTCACAGAATGCTCCTTTGCAGCAATTCCAGCATTGCAGACCTTTGGCATTCTAGCTGTTAATTTGCTCAGGTAATCTTGAGACATTTCCCCCCATGCTTCCTGAAGCCTCTCCCACAAGTTGGATTGGCTTGATGGGCACTTTTCATGTACCATACGGTCAAGCTGCTCCCACAACAGCTCAATGGGGTTGAGATCTGGTGACTGCGCTGGCCACTCCATTACAGATAGAATACCAGCTGCCGGCTTCTTCCCTAAATAGTTCATGCATAATTTGGAGGTGTGCTTTGGGTCATTGTCCTGTTGTAGGATTAAATTGGCTCCAATCAAGCGCTGTCCACAGGGTATGGCATGGCGTTGCAAAATGGAGTGATAGCCTTCCTTATTCAAAAAAATCCCATTTACCTTGTACAAATCTGTCACTTTACCAGCACTAAAGCAACCCCAGACCATCACATTGCCTCCACTATGCTTGACAGATGGCGTCAGGCGCTCTTCCAGCATCTTTTCAGTTGTTCTGCGTCTCACAAATGTTCTTCTGTGTGATCCAAACACCTCAAACTTTGATTTGTCTGTCCATAAAACTTTTTTCCAATCTTCCTCTGTCCAATGTCTGTGTTCTGTTGCCCATATTAATCTTTTCCTTTTATTAGCCAGTCTCAGATATGGCTTTTTCTTTGCCACTTTGCACTGAAGGCCAGCATCCCGGAGTCGCCTCTTCACTGTAGACGTTGACACTGGTGTTTTGCTTGTACTATTTAATGAAGCTGCCAGTTGAGGAGCTGTGAGGCGTCGATTTCTCACACTAGAAACTCTAATGTACTTGTCTTGTTGCTCAGTTGTGCAGCGGGGCCTCCCACTTCTCTTTCCTCTCTGGTTAGAGTCTGTTTGTGCTCTCCTCTGAAGGGAGTAGTACACACCGTTGTAGGAAATCTTCAGTTTCTTGGCAATTTCTCGCATGGAATAGCCTTCATTTCTAAGAACAAGAATAGACTGTCGAGTTTCGCATGAAAGTTCTCTTTTTCTGGCCATTTTGAGAGTTTCATAGAACAAACAAATGTAATGCTCCAGATTTTCAACTAGCTAAAAGGAAGGTCAATTTTATAGCTTCTCAAATCAGCCAAACAGTTTTCAGCTGGGCTAACATACTTGTGCAAGGGTTTTCTAGGGTTTTCTAAACATCCATTAGCTTCTTACACAGTTAGCAAAAACAATGTGCCATTAAAACACTGGAGTGGTGGTTGTTGGAAATGGGCTTCTATACACCTATGTAGATACTGCAATAAAAACAAGACGTTTGCAGCTAGAATAGTCATTTACCACATTAACAATGTATAGAGTGTATTTCTGATTCATTTACTGTTAGCTTCATTGAAAAAAAATGTGCTTTTCTTTCAAAAATAATTTAATTTCTAAATGACCCCAAACTTTTGAACGGTAGTGCAAAGTTATTCCTCCAGCCAAGTAATATTATGACCAATAGTATAACCAAAGGGACGGAAGAGATAATAATTACAAAGGGGCTCTTACTCCTCTCAGCCATTTAATCAGACTGGATTATGATGGGGGAGGGGTGCAATAATTGACAGAGTTGAGCCCTTTGTCCTTCTCCTCCTGGATCCAGCTCCCTCAGCTGCTAAGCACATCAGGGTACTATATTATGCTGGTGCAAACCTCTGACTTCACTCCCTAAGACCTTACAGGCCAACTCAAGTGGAGGAGCGCCGCCTAAGTAATCAGGTACTTTGGATCCATTCCTCACCAATACTATCCCACAGGGCTCCACCATCTGCCACAGAAGTGTCTCTTGACTAAACCCTTCTCTGTTGCAATAGCTGGGCTCTGCTACAAGTGCTGGACTCTGCTATATTCTGTATGTGACTCTCCTGTTATACCAGCTCTGTCATCCTACTATACCACTGGTGGACAAAGACAGAAAAGGGCTCCTGTGCAGGAGCAATATATTGTCCCTTTACAGTCCAGTAGCTCATCATAATGCATAATTCCACATATTTTGGAGGTGTAAATGGACCCCCTAGCCTATAGGGCCAGGGCCGGCGTCAGCACCCGGTGCACCCGGGCAAATGCCGGGGCCCTGAGCAGGCAGAGGGGCCCACTGGCGGTCGCGCACCCCGCTGGGCTATGGGCGGAGGAGGGCGGTGTCAGCGCCCGCCCTTCTCCGCCGCTTGCTCAGGGCCCCGGCAGCTGGATACTTACCTCTCCCCGTGCCTCCGCAGATCAGCTGTCTTCCTGCTCTGCGCTCCCTGTGACGTCTCAGGTCAGAGGGCGCGGTGACGTCTTTACACCGCGCCCTCCCCTGAGCCGTCACAGGGAGCGCTGAGCGGGAAGACGCCGACAACGCTGGAGTTCGGACCCAAGCAGCGGGCAGCAGGTAGCAGGTGAGGAGGAGGGAGGTGAGTATTTGATTTTTTTTTTTTAATGTATGGAGGCATGGGGCAGTATAAAGAGAAGGGCGGGGGGGGGCATCCTGCATGGGGCATTATAAAGAGAGGGGGGGACATCCTGCATGGGGCATTATAAAGAGAGGGGGGGACATCCTGCATGGGGCATTATAAAGAGGGGGGGGGCATCCTGCATGGGGCAGTATAAAGAGAACGGGGGGGCATCCTGCATGGGGCATTATAAAGAGAGGGGGGGACATCCTGCATGGGGCATTATAAAGAGGGGGGGGCATCCTGCATGGGGCATTATAAAGAGGGGGGGGTGACATCCTGCATGGGGCATTATAAGGTGGGGAACAGCCTGCATGGGGCATTATAAGGGGAGGGCAGCCTGTATGAGGCATTATGTGGGGGGTAACAGCCTGCAAGGAGCATTAAAAGGGGGGGGGCCTGTATGGGGCATTATGTGGGGGGTAACAGCCTGCATGGAGCATTATAAGGGGGGGACAGCCTGTATGGGGCATTATGTGGGGGGCAACAGCCTGCATGCAGCATTATATGGGGGCCAGTATCCTGTATGAAGTTTTATAAGGGGGCCAGTATCCTGTATGGAGCTTTATAAGGGGACCAGTATCCTGTATGGAGCCTTATATGGGGGCCAGTATCCTGTATGGAGCCTTATATGGAGGCCAGTATTCCATATGGAGCCTTATATGGGGGCCAGTATTCCGTATGGGGCCTTATATGGGGGCCAGTATTCCTTATGGGGCCTTATATGGGGGCCAGTATTCCGTATGGGGCCTTATATGGGCGCCAGTATTCCGTATGAAGCGTTATATGGGGGCCAGTATTCCGTATGGAGCCTTATATGGGGGCCAGTATTCTGTGTGGAGCGATTCACCGGTTTCTGAGCTATTGTGGAATTTACAATAGATATCACTCATGTAATGTAAGAAGTGAAATCTTTGTATTGTACTATATATATATATATTTCTCCGCCGTATCTCTGCATCATGAATCGTGGAATGTGTTAAAGGGGCCCACTGAGACTCTTTCGCCCGGGGCCCAGAAAAACCTGGAGCCGGCCCTGTATAGGGCCCCTGTGCGACTGCACAGGTTGCATCAATGGTATGTCCGCCCCTGTACTATAAGCTGCTATACCATCACTAGTCTCCTGACATACTGAACTCTGCATTTGCATTCTGCTCTGCTCCATGTCTAAGGTGAGTTGCTTGATTTCTTCAACTCTCTTCTATGAGATGACTCTACTGTGCCATTAGCTAAATGCTGCTTTAATAGTCTTCCTATGCTGAGTCTCCAGCCTTTACAGCCTTTAGTTCTTGCAATCCAGCCTCTACAGTTTTCCAGCTGTCATTCAGCCTCTTCAGCCTCTGTTTTTTTAGCTGTTATCCAGCTTCTACAATCTCCAGTTTTCCAGCTCTCATTCAACCTCTAGAGCCTTCAGTTTTCCAGCTGTCATCCAGCCTCTACATCCTCTGGTTTCCAGCTGTTATTCAGTCTCTACAGCCTCTGGTTTTCCAGCTGTCACCCAGCCTCTACATCCTCTGGTTTCCAGCTGTTATCCAGCCTCTACAGCCTCTGTTTTTTCAGCTGTCACCCAGCCTCTATAGCTTCTGGTTTTCCAGCTGTCATCCAGCCTCTACAGCCTCTGGTTTTTCAGCTGTCACCCAGCCTCCACAGCCTCTGGTTTTCCAGCTCTCATCCAGCCTCTACAGCCTCTGGTTTTCCAGCTGTTATACAGCCTCTATAGCCTCTGGTTTCCAGCTGTTATCCAGCCTCTACAGCCTCTGGTTTTTCAGCTGTCACACAGCCTCTACAGCCTCTGGTTTTCCAGCTGTCATCCAGCCTCTACAGCCTCTGGTTTTCCAGCTGTCATCCAGCCTCTACAGCCTTTAGTTTTCCAGCTGTCACACAGCCTATACAGCCTCTGGTTTTCCAGCTGTCACCCAGCCTCTACAACCTCTGGTTTTCCAGCTGTCACCCAGCCTCTACAGCCTCTGGTTTCCAGCTGTCACCCAGCTTCTACAGCCTCTGGTTTCCAGCTGACATCCAGCCTCTGCTTTCCAGCTGTCATCCAGCCTCTACAGCCTCTGGTTTTTCAGCTGTCATTCAGCCTCTACAGCCTCTGGTTTTCCAGCTGTCACCCAGCCTCTATAGCCTCTGGTTTCCAACTGTTATCCAGCCTCTACAGCCTCTGGTTTTTCAGCTGTCACCAAGCCTCTACAGCCTCTGGTTTTCCAACTGTCATCCAGCCTCTACAGCCTCTGGTTTTTCAACTGTCATCCAGCCTCTACAGCCTCTGGTTTTTCAGCTGTCACCCAGCCTCTACAGCTTCTGGTTTTCCAGCTGTCATCCAGCCTCTACAGCCTCTGGTTTTTCAGCTGTCACCCAGCCTCTACAGCCTCTGGTTTTCCAGCTGTCATCCAGCCTCTACAGCCTCTGGTTTCCCAGCTGTTATACAGCCTCTATAGCCTCTGGTTTCCAGCTGTTATCCAGCCTCTACAGCCTCTGGTTTTTCAGCTGTCACCCAGCCTCTACAGCCTCTGGTTTTCCAGCTGTCATCCAGCCTCTACAGCCTTTAGTTTTCCAGCTGTCACACAGTCTCTACAACCTCTGGTTTTCCAGCTGTCACCCAGCCTCTACAACCTCTGGTTTTCCAGCTGTCACCCAGCCTCTACAGCCTGTGGTGTTCCAGCTGTCATACCGCCTCTACAGCCTCTGGTTTTCCAGCTGTCACCCAGCCTCTATAGCCTCTGGTTTTTCAGCTGTCATCCAGCCTCTACAGCCTCTGGTTTCCAGCTGTTATCCAGCTTCTACAGCCTCTGGTTTTCCAGCTGTCACCCAGCCTCTACAGCCTCTGGTTTTCCAGCCGTCTCCAAGCCTCTTTAGCCTCTGGTTTTTCAGCTGTCATCCAGCCTCTACAGCCTCTGGTTTCCAGCTGTTATCCAGCTTCTACAGCCTCTGGTTTCCAGCTGACAGCCAGCCTCTAGTTTTCCAGCTGACAGCCAGCCTCTACAGCCTCTGGTTTCCAGCTGTTATCCAACTTCTACTGCTTCTGGTTTCCAGCTGTCATGCAGCCTCTACAGCCTCTGGTTTCCAGCTGTTATCCAGCTTCTACAGCCTCTGGTTTCCAGCTGTTATCCAGCTTCTACAGCCTCTGGTTTCCATCTGACAGCCAGCCTCTACAGCATCTGGTTTTCCAGCTGTCACCCAGCCTCTACAGCCTCTGGTTTTCCAGCTGTCACCCAGCCTCTATAGCCTCTGGTTTTTCAGCTGTCATCCAGTCTCTACAAACTCTGGTTTCCAGCTGTTATCCAGCTTCTACAGCCTCTGGTTTCCAGCTGTCACCCAACCTCTACAGCCTCTGGTTTCCAGCTGTTATCCAGCCTCTACAGCCTCTGATTTTCCAGCTGTCACCCAGCCTCTATAGCCTCTGGTTTTTCAGCTGTCATCCAGCCTCTACAGCCTCTGGATTCCAGCTGTTATCCAGCTTCTACAGCCTCTGGTTTGCAGCTGACAGCCAGCCTCTACAGCCTCTGGTTTTCCAGCTGTCACCCAGCCTCTACAGCCTCTGGTTTTCCAGCTGTCACCCAGCCACTATAGCCTCTGTTTTTTCAGCTGTCATCCAGCCTTTACAGCCTCTGGTTTCCAGCTGTTATCCAGCTTCTACAGCCTCTGGTTTCCAGCTGTCACCCTGCCTCTACAGCCTCCGGTTTCCAGCTGTTATCCAGCCTCTACAGCCTCTGGTTTTCCAGCTGTCACCCAGCCTCTATAGCCTCTGGTTTCCAGCTGTTACCCAGCCTCTATAGCCTCTGCTTTTCCAGTTGTCATCCAGCCTCTACAGCCTCTGGTTTTCCAGCTGTCACCCACCCTCTACAGCCTCTGGTTTTCCAGCTGTCACCCAGCCTCTATAGCCTCTGGTTTTCCAGCTCTCACCCAGCGTCTACAGCCTCTGGTTTTCCAGCTGTCACCCAGCCTCTATAGCCTCTGGTGTCCAGCTGTCATCCAGCCTCTACAGCCTCAGGTTTCCAGCTGTTATCCAGCTTCTACAGCCTCTGGTTTCCAGTTGACAGTCAGCCTATACAGCCTCTGGTTTTCAGCTGTTATCCAGCCTCTACAGCCTCTGGTTTCCAGCTGTTATCCAGCCTCTACAGCCTCTGGTTTTCAGCTGTCATCCAGGCACTACAGCCTCCACTTTATCAGCTGTCTTCCAGCCTCTAAAGCCTCTGGTTTTCCAGCTGTCATCCCAGCCTCTGTAGCCTCCATTTCTTCAACCGATTCACCTCTCTGCATCAATGACAGCTGACTGAGCTGCATTCCATCTGTTCATCTGGACTAAAGGGTTGGTTGCTCCACCTTACCAGGTGAGGCATAACCTCATTAAATGCAGCCACAGGTGGTCGGATGGAGCGTCCACATCTACTTTTACCCTAACGCCCAGCAATTCTTACCTACTCCTTTCCTTGTTATAATGAGAGATTATTTTGTTAATACAGAAGGAAATGAGTTCTGACGACCAAAGTTGCTTTGCCGTCTGTAACCAGGAAGACATATAGATCTGCATAAGAGCTGCATACACAAAATAGTAGGGCATTTTTAACTGCAGTCTAGAGATGAGCGGTGCTCGACTCGAACTGTTCGCCAATCTCAAATTCGAGCTGTTTTGGGCGGTGTTCGAGCCGTTCGACGAATCCGAACGATTTGAAAAAAATTCGGCTGTTCGAGGTTATGTTCGATAACTGTTCGTGCACCAAAAGCGTAACTGGATTTTTTCTCAGTAATGCTGAAAATTAATGTTAATATGCAGCTAGAGTGTACAGGGGGCGGGGGGAGGGGCAGGGGATGGATCTCTGCAGGAATAATGAAGATCTCCATTTTTTTTTCTCTTTCCCGCATTTACAGTGGGGAGGTGCAGTCTGTCAGCCTATCAGCAGCGCACACACGGAGCGAAGTGCTTTTTTTCACACAAGCAAGGGCATGTGTCATTGGCAGTGTATGTCACATGTCCTTGCCCTATAAGACCCAGACGTTTTCCACGTAGCCACCATTTTCTCACTGCTGCAGCTGCGTGTTAGACGGCACCGCTGTTGCTGTGTGCGCTATACTTTGAGTGTTAATTTCAAGCCAATTTTCGCACATTCGTAGGGAATAGTTGTGATTGCAGTCCTTTTGAGGACTAGGTTACATCATTTCCTATGACTTTATCAGGCAGGTCTGTGCTCTTAAATTGATAGGTTGGGAGAAGGGACTAATTGTAATTTCAGTCCTTTTGAGGGCTAGGTTACATCAGTTCCTATCACTTTTTGCCACGCAGGTCTGTGCCAGTGCTGTGCAAGTTTTTTTCACAGCATTTGGCTAAATCTAGCTAAGCAAATCCTTTTGGCCTCTTACAGTGTGTGTTAGTCAGTGGAGTAGACTATCTGTGTTGCAAGCTACACCACCTGTGCATAGAATACCAATTTTTTTACTGCACCTAGCCAAGTAAAACCTTTTGGGCATAGCATCATTCTATTAGTCCATCTATACTAACCTCCACCAGGTTGCAAATTCAAAATAATTTTTATCTGCATCTAGCTCTGAAAAAATATTTGGGCTTGTAGCAGTGTGTGGTACTCATTGTATTAGGACATCTATACCAAGCTCCACCAGCTTTGAAATTAATAAGAATTTTTAGCTGCATCTAGCTCTGAAAAAATATTTGGGCTTGTAGCAGTGTGTGGTACTCATTGTATTAGGCCATCTATACCAAGCTCCACCAGCTTTGAAATTAATAAGAATTTTTAGCTGCATCTAGCTCTGAAAAAATATTTGGGCTTGTAGCAGTGTGTGGGACTTGTTCTATTAGTCCATCTATACTAACCTCCACCAGGTTGCAAATTCAAAATAATTTTTATCTGCATCTAGCTCTGAAAAAATATTTGGGCGTGTAGCACTGTGTGGGTCTTGTTATATTAGTCCATCTATACTAACCTCCACCAGGTTGCAAATTAAAAATAATTTTTATCTGCATTTAGCTCTGAAAAAATATTTGGGCTTGTGGCAGTGTGTGGTACTCATTGTATTAGGCCATCTATACCAAGCTCCACCAGCTTTGAAATTAATAAGAATTTTTGCTGCATCTAGCTCTGAAAAAATATTTCGGCTTGTAGCAGTGTGTGGGACTTGTTCTATTAGTCCATCTATACTAACCTCCACCAGGTTGCAAATTAAAAATAATTTTTATTTGCATCTAGCTCTGAAAAAATATTTGGCCTTGTAGCAGTGTGTGGTACTCATTGTATTAGGCCATCTATACCAAGCTCCACCTGCTTTGAAATTAATAAGAATTTTTAGCTGCATCTAGCCCGGAAAATAATTTTTCTTCCCAATAGTGGCAGCAATAGAAATATGGGGCGCGCACCTGGCTAACAAAAATATACGCTTCATAACAAAAAACACCAGCCTAGCGCACTGCATTAATAAGATGGCATCATCGTCTCTCCCAGTGCTAGGCCTACTACGCCGGCTAGCATTCCTGTGCCTAGCCACGATGCTGAGGGGTCTAAAGCTGCTGCTAACGCTTTATCACAATTCAATTGGCAGATTTTCACAGAGCTCCTCCCCAACGCCCACCCATCGGGCAACAGTTACCCACCCTCCCTATGGGATCTAGTGGCGAATAGTTGATGCCATTAATCAGAGCGTCAGTTGCCCCGTCGACGTGGCAAGCATACGGTAAGGCATGGGAAGAGTGGACACGACTAGTAGCAGGCAGACGGGTTGACCAATGTGAACAAGCCAGATTACAAGTCACCATAGAATTTCTCCACCAGCTAATGATGAGGGGCATATCAGGGGCGTCAGCGTAGCGGTGTCTGACCGGAGTAGCATTTCACTTCCAACTACTGAATTGGGGAGATGTGACAAAGAGATTCATCATCAGACAATCCATAAAAGGGTGGAAAAGGGGTCAGCCAAGTCAGGAGTGTAGACGTCCCGTCCCGTGTCACTAAAACTGATTTCTCACATCATATCCCTAACACCATTAACATGACACTCACAATTTGAAGCAACACTACTGTCTACTGCATTTGCGATCGCCTTCTTCGAGGCGCTATGCATAAGCGAATTAGTCCCTCAATCCAAAATTACAACCAGTGGAGGCTTATTACACCAGGACGTAGTCATAGCCAATAATGCAATACGTCTACGCATATTCCAATCGAAAACGGTTCCAGCGGGCAGGGGCACTTGGGTACTTCTACAACCCACAAACGGTACACTGAGTCCGGTAACAATAGTAAAAACATATATAACCATCAGATCACAAAGTAATTTCTTCCTATCACACATTGATAGAAAGCCATTATCAAGATACCAGTTCCAAGCTATATTTAATAAATGCATAACATCGGCAGAGAACCACCCCAAAGATTATGGGACACACTCATTCCGCATAGGCGCGGCCACGGAAGCAGCAAGAGCAGGACTGTCAGAAACGGAAGTTCAGAGGATAGGGAGATGGCGATCCACGTGTTTGGCGAGATACATAAGACCGGACTTGTTATCCTAACGTGGTTTGTTTCTTTTACAGGTGACGCTATGCCAACAGTGTGGGTGATAGGCCACTCGTATATATATTGGGCAGCAAAAAGGGCGAAAGTCCGCCCAGGCGGGAGGAAATTAGAGTTTCATAACACATATTTCAACTGGAGAGGTATTAGAGGCCTGCTATGGCCACAGGTACTAATGGAGGTAATCAAGGTAGGGAGAGAGGCAAGAGGTCCAGTCATCTTAGTTATACAGGCCGGGGGAAATTACCTAGATCATCACAAGAGCGCATATCTAATGGCAATAATGAAACTTGACACTGAGCGCTTCAGAGAATTTTTCACAAAACTAACTATAGTATGGTCAGAGATTGTGCCGATAGCGGTATGGCAAGGTGCGCGAGACATCACGGCCATCGAACGGACAAGGCGGGTAATAAATATTCGGATGGCAAAATTTAGAAGAGACAGAGGCGGTGTAGTGATACAACACCGACAACTGGAAGGAGATAAAGCAGGCGTCATACGGCCCGACGGTGTTCACTTAATGGATATTGGACTGGACATATTCCTGTCAGGACTCCAGGACGGAGTGGAAGAAGCGTTAGGAGTGATGGATGGGGGTCAGAGTCCTGCATACGAGTATGCAGGATCCTCCGTGGCCTGGAAATAGAAAGGACATGTTGGAGAGTTACACTTGTTGGCCAACTTGCCGGTGTGGAGACCCAGGGCATGCTGCAACAAGCTGAATTATTTTAGAAATAAAATGCCTTTCTAATGGAATGAGTATAAAGAGTTAATAAAGCTGTGACCGATCCTCACCCATCCAGTTGTAAGAGTTACATTATTGTATTGTCAAGGAAAGAGGGCCGTAGGGGGGCTGAGCGTCTGGGTTTGTTTGGGGGTCCCCACAGTTTGCCTAGGCTAGATGCATTTAAAAATTCTTATTAGATACACAGGCGGTGCAGCTTGCTTCACAGCTGGGCTACTACGCCCAAAGTATTGCCTAGGCTAGATGCAGTTAAAAATTCTACGCTGACTAGCAGACACTGAAGCTTTGGAGCAGACCGCTGAGTAAACAGCTCTTCAGACTCAACCATCTGTGTTACCCCAAGCCATAGTGTATGTAGTTTCTTACAGTTAAAAAGGGGGGGGGGCACCCAACCCACCTGGAATTGACGATGCCAACGTCACGTAAAACACAGGAAGGGGACTCCAAAAAGAGTCTCCATTTTTTCCAAAAATTGTGGCACAGACACCACTTAAGTGCCATCAATTGCCCCAGAGTTGCTTAAAACGGTTGGTGAGGTGATTTTACCAGATCCTCAAGCTTTTAGTCTCCCCAGGATGACACAGGGGTCGAAAAGTCCTTGCGGATCCATGATTTGTTCATCTTTATGAACGTGAGTCTGTCTACATTCTCAGGGGACAGCCGCGTGCGCTTATCTGTCAGCACACCACCAGCAGCGCTGAACACACATTCAGAGAGAACGCTGGCTGCAGGGCATGACAAGATCTCCAAGGCGTGAGTGGCAAGCTCCGGACATTTTTCCAGATTGGAATCCCAAAATGAGCAAGGGTCCAGTGACACAGTCATGGCTTCGATGTTCACTTGGAGATACTCCTGTACCATCCTCTCTAGGCGTTGACTATGTGTCAGACTTCTTGTCTCCTGTAGTCTTGCAAAGGATGGTCTAAAAAAGTGGTGAAACGATTCCACAAAATTGCTGTTACCAGCAGATACTGTGTTACTGTTACGGTTTGAGTGGTGAAGACTCGACAGTCCCATGGTTTGCAAGTTAGAACTGTGAGATTCACTATGTGCACCACAGGTGTTTTGAGGAAAAGCACATGTAAGATTCTGCAACAGCCTCTGCTGATACTCCTGCATGCATGAATCCCTTTCTATGGCAGGAATTATTTCGGCAAATTTACTTTTGTACCGGGGATCTAAGAGTGTGGCACTGGCAACCCAGTTGTCGGGATTACTTTGAATTCTGACAATCCAAGGGTCATGTTGCAGGTAGTGCAGCAAGAAGGCACTCATGTGTCTTGGGCATCCAGGAGGACCAAGTCCTTGTTGTGTTGGTAGCGAGGTAAGAATCATGCTTCCTTCCTCTGCCCTCTCCCCCCAACCTCACACAACAGAAATGTGATCAAGGTCTCCCTCATCTGATGACTCTTACATGCCCATCACCAGTTCGTCCTCCACTTCTTCCTCGGCTCCTGCACCTTCCTCAACAGTTTGGCTGCTACCATGCGCCCTGGTTAATCCCTCTCCCCCCACCCTCCCATGCCTGCCGCCTTGGTGCTGCCGACCATCTGGATCTTGGAGATGTTATCCCTTCCGCATACGACTCCTTCTCTACTACTTCCACCTCCTCTTGTCCCAACACCTGACTCTGAATTCTGTTTAACGTGTGCTCCAGCATGTAAATCTCCAGAATAGTCATGCTGATAATGGCATCGGCGTCAGCACTAAACATCTTCGTCGCCATTTCAAAACTGTGCAGAAGGGTGTGTGTCGCCCCTGAGGGTTCAGTCGCCACAGAGGTACTGCATCACACCCAGAGGTGTGGTATCTCACCCTCAGGTAAGGAAGGAGTATGGCTCGGGACCCTAACACCTGCATCCAACACATACCCGCAGTGGGGGTAGGGTGAGATTGCTCCTAAGGGAGAGCACAGTCCCAGTTCCCTAGTAGGCGTGAGGGTCCTATGTAGTGGGTGTGGGTGGAGAAAGCAGCTTAGGGGAGCACATGACAGGGAGAGTATAAATAGGAAGCCATCTTAGAAAGAGCAAGCCAGTCAGAGGAGGAGAAGTGACAGGAGCAGAGGCTCTGCATGAGCTCTGCTCCGGAGGCGGGCCTAGCCTGGGAGGCCCAGGACTGAAGGAGAGAAGAGAGGAGGGGGAGTGTGGCGCCCCTGAGGGTTCGACCGCCACAGAAATGCTGCACTTCTCCAATGGAGTGTGGTGTTCCTCCTCTGAGGTAAGGCCAGTGTGATGGTTGTGACCTAGCCTTTTGCATCCAACACCACATTTCCACCAGAGGGAGCTAGTATGCACTAGGTGCTGCTCCCCTGGTTACAGGGAGACTGGGGAACACAAAGTGGTAGGAACCAGTTAGTGGGTGTGGGTGGAGGAACAACTAGTTGGTGACACTTCAAATCTAGTACTTAATAGAATGCCATTTTTGATCTTGGTTCTTCTCTGGTCTTTTGTCTAGCCCTGGCTAGTCTGCTGGCAGTCTGTCTGTCAAGCGGTCTTTGGTGCATCCTGGCACAACCTGGCTAGTCGGCCTTGGTTGCTGTGTGCTGTCAAACTACTGTGTGTAATGTGACTTCCCTCCGGGAGCGCAGATCCTGTGTGGGCCTGCACCGGCAAGAGACACAGCCCTCGTACTCTGACCTTGGGACGAGAGGTAGGTTGCAGACAAGGAATGTCTCAACCCGGCCGAGGACCAGGATCAAGAAGGCCCGGGAGCTTTAGAGTGTGGCTCCCTAGCAAATGGGTCCCGGGGAGGATGCAGACGGAGCTGATCACGCCACCTGTCCTCGCCTACCTGATCTATTCAGAGGAATTCCGGCTGCGAGAGGGGTACCGGCCCCCGACACCCGACTTCGTACTCTATGTCCAGGACGGGAAAGCCCGGTTAGGCCCTGAGGATCCTGCCGGGCGTCGGATGGAGAGGAATTGCCACCCGAGTCCTACACCTGAGAGGAGCTCAGAGGGAGACCCGGCCTATCCACACACGCACAGACGGGAAAGGGTGAAGTCTGTAGTGCAGGAACACTCTGGTGTAGGGTCGCTACAGAACACTGGACTTCCTCGGAGGTAGTCGGACCCCCGTCCCTGGTGGCCGCAGGACTCCGCGAGGAGCAGGGAGTCGCCTTCCCGCTAATATCTCTGAGTGAGTAAAGCCTTGGAAGTTCACCCCTATGGCCTCCGGACTGTTCATTACGCGCCACACCACGCGACGCGGTACCTGTACTCCCCGCGCTACTGCTACCCCCCTTCATCCTGTTAGCCTCCCTGAGGCCTTGCTCCGCCTGTGGGGAGCAGTAATAACTTTAGCCGCCATGACACCGGGCCTCAGCGGACTGCTAGCGGCGCTGGTGGCCCTTCACCAGACACCACAGGTGGCGTAGTCATTAATCAGCCACTCAACCCGGACAAGCCCACACCATCTCTTTCTAATGTGACGGCCCTGAGCACGGGTCGGGCCCGGGCCACGGCTGCATCCCATCTCTTCAACACAGGGTCCGACACCGAGTCCCCCAACACCCAGGGTAAAACATGGGCTTTCTGAGTAGAGGCGTCACAGGAGCAGGAAGGCTCCAGGAACCGAAGGGACCCTAGGGGTAGGGGCCGTGCAGAAGGCCATCCGTACGCCCGCTGCTACCAGGAGGTAGAGGGGTCAGGCCAGATAAGGGGAACCGGTCCCTCAACTGGCGGAGAAACAGCAAGGCTCAACTAGAAACCGGAGGCTGCAGCATTTCATGTACTGCAGGCCAAAGTCCACACCAGTCTCACTAAGAAGGTAGCCACATAGGACCCAGGGGACGGAACACACGTCGCCCACCAAGGCCCAAGGATACCGGAAAGAAGTGTCACTGGGTGTGAGGTGCAAGGAGAAGGCCTGAGAAAGGACACACAGAAGTACCCCGGAGCTATCTGGGGGTGGACTGAGCCCCTCACTGAGTACTCACAGCACGACGGGGGAGATTGCTCTGGTACCTGTAATCTGGACTGCAACAACTGTGAGTAAAGATCTTGGGACTGCATCACACGGACTCTGTGTTCATTACTGACTCCCTGCACTACAACCACCATCATCCACCCACACTGCCCTGAAGCTACACTCTTCCTGTGGGGAGTAATAATACCATTGCTGCAAAACCACCAGCTTCAGAGGACTGTTCCGCAGCGGCAGCCCCTTTGGCCGCACTCCATTGGTGGCGTAGTTGGACATTATAAAACCCATATATACAAATTACCCTTGGAATGACCGCCCTGGGTCACGGACCGGGTCACCGCCACAGTGACTACAACACCCAGCGTCTACCGGCCTGGCTCCGGGTACCCCACGGCCCAGGGGGCGCGTCAACTACATAGGTCCCTGATCTGAGACCACTCCTGCAGCATGATTTGCCCCACCTCTGGATCTCGTTGGCCCAGGCTATACGTCAGAACGTATTGCACCAGGGCTTGTCGGTGCTGCCACAGTCGCTGCAACATGTGCAGAGTTGAATTCCACCGTGTCGGCACATTGCATTTCAGCCGGTGAACTGGCAAGTCCAACGACTTCTGTAGAGATGTAAGTCGTTGAGCTGCGGGATGCGAGCGGCGGAAGTGAGCACACAGCGACCGTGCCCTCTGCAGAAGGCCATCTAGTCCGGGATAGTGGGCTAAAAATTGCTGGACAACCAGGATCAACACGTGAGCCATACAAGGCACGTGTGTGACATTGCCCCAGCTAAGGGCCGCACCCAGGTTTGCAGCATTGTCTTATACGGCCTTCCCTGGTTGCAGGTCCAGTGGAGTCAACCATTCATGAAACTGGGTCTCCAGAGCTGACCACAACTTCTCAGCTGTGTGACTCACATTTCCCAGACATTTCAAAGTAAACACCGCCTGATGCCATTGAGCCCTGCTGCCAGCATAGTAACTTCTGCGCAGTTAGAAAGCGGGTGGCATTACCAGACAGGCTTTGGGTACAGGTGGAGGACCGAGAGGAGGTTGAGGAGGCAGAAGCTGTGGAGGAACTTCTAGATAAAGAGGATTGACGTACAACTCGTGGGGAAGGCAAGACTTGGACAGCAGCCCCTTGTCCTGCTGTCACATTAGTTACCCAGTGCCCAGTCAGCGACATGTAACGCCCCTGTCCATGCCTACTCGCCCAAGTGTCTGTGGTGATATTCACCCTGTCACACACAGAGTTTCTCAAAGAAGCGGTGATGTTGTGTGCGACATGCTGGTGTAGCGCAGGCACACCTTTCTTTGAGAATTAGTGCCGACTGGGCATCTGGTACTGGGGCACTGCGACGGACATAAGGTCTCGAAAATCCTCTGTGTCCACCAGGCGGAAAGGCAGCATTTCTGTAGCCAACAGCTTGCAGATGGTGAAATTCAACCTCTTAGCTTTGTCATGGCTAGGAGGAAATGGTCTTTTACTTGTCCACATCTGAGGGACCGAGGGCTGGCTGTTGTGCTTAGACGGGGTTGAGTAGGGTGTCCCCGGCAAACTTGCTGGTCTGTGAGGAAGATGCAGGCGGAAAAGTTAGGTTGCCTTGATCCAAAGGTGGTGCTCTCGATGTCGGAGAGCGCTCAACACCAGCTGGTGTTTCCACTTCCAAGTGAAATGGTGACTTGCCAATCACACTGGCTGTTGCGGGTAAAGAGGTGGCAGGTCTGCGTCCAAAAACATGTGTGACTGCTGTCCCCCCAGTCACAGAGGATGAAGAGGCCGCGGATGCACAAGATGGGGCAGACGGTGGTTGGCCCAGCCCGCTAGGCCGCATTGTAGCACAGTGAGCTTCCCACTGCAACTTATGCTTCATATCCATGTGGCGGTTCATGCAAGAAGTACTCAAACTATGTATTTTTTGGCCTCTACTTGGCTTTTGGTGACAAATATTACAGATAACACGAGTTGGGTCATCCTTATGGATCTGGAAAAATGCCCAGGCTATGCAAGGCTTAGAGCCCATGCGACCTGAAGAGCCACTACGACTTGTGGTCAGAGGCAGAGCTGTGGTTGAGGATGCAGTTGTTGACGTGCTTCCCGCACTCCGTCTCTGTCCAGGAAGGCGCAACCTAACCTTGTCGTCAATAGCATCTGTGACGCCCAGCTGTGCTTGGTATCACAGATCCTAGAAGAGTGCATTGATGGAATCCTCCACAAGAGGCCCCCATAAACATTCACACATCTCCACCTTCCACCTCAGACAAGCAGAGGGAGCCCATTAGGGATATAAATAGGGAAGGTGGAGCTAGGCAGTTCAGTTCCTCTGAAGAGTTCCTGCAGTAGAGAAGCCTAAGAGAGGTCAGTCTGCAGTGGAGCTCAGTCTAGTCTAGAGAACTCAGTTAATAGTTCAGCAGTGGAGCACGAGGCTCCTGTTAGCTAGATTCAGGGAGCCCAGTTAGAGCTTAAGGTGTGCCGGCGCCATAAGATCGGTGAAGCGCGGCAAGGTGCCGTTAGTGTGTATAGCCTTGTGAGGGCACGAGTAGGCTGAAGGCGAGTGGAGAGTTAGTACATAAGGGGCAGAGGAGCTTAACCAGCTCACCCCGAAGCATTTACCGGACACCGGATCCAAGCTTACCGGGATCTCTATGACCCAGTAAGGCATAACCGGAATCCCTGGAGAACTACAAGTCCCAGGATCGCTAAGGTGCTGATACGTAACAGAGCCAGGAGACGCTTAGGCCCCGCATACTGGGAGCGTGAACTCCAAGACAAGGCCCTACCACAAGGTCAGCCAGCGCAGGACAGAGACAAAGTTAGGCCTAGCTCCAGGCAGGTCAGAAACTTACTACGCAGAGGCAAGAAACAGGAGGCCCTACACCCGCTCATTGGGGAGGATCCTGTTATGCACCCTTCATCCTACAGTGCTCCGGGATGTGCCTGAATTTCCACCAGTAAAAGGTACTGAAGTGACTACCGTGTCCGTTCCCGTTCTTGCTCTGACCCAGCTGGGTCTCGCCTGTCCTGCATTCCCCCTGCATACGCTTTTCTGAGGCCTAGCTCCACCTGTGGGGAGCTATACCATCGAGCTGCCTTATCACCGGCCTCAGTGGACTGCTGCAGCGCTGGTGCTTCTCACCAGATACCACAGGTGGCGTCACGAACTCTTATAAAATTAACAATTATCCACCCTTTTAAAGAGTGACCCCAGGGTACGGGCCCGGGAGCCGACCACCGCGACATCCCAAAGGCCAGGCAAAGGCCCGGGTACCGTGTCATCCCCATCTCCTGGGCTAGTCACATCCTCCTCCACCTCCTCTGCTGACCTCATCGACTGGCTGACTGTGGGTTGACAGTAAGTGGGATCTCCAACCTCATCATCATCACCCTGCGTGTTCTCACACCCGTCGTCCTCAGAGCCAACCTCTTCCTGCCCTGACCGAAAAGTCAAGCTGTCACTCCAATCAGGTATTTGAGTCTCATCATCGTCTTCATCATTGTCTCCACCAACAGGAGTTACAGTTTGGGAACGAGGGTCTACATTATGCTCAGAACTTTCTGCGTCTGGTCCTGGATCCGACTCATAAAGATTCTGGGCATCAGTGCAGATCATTTCCTTGTCTGGATTAACAGAAGCTCTGGAGCAGACCTCCGTTTCCCAGGCTATAGTATGAGTAAACAGCTGTGCAGACTCAACCATCTGTTACCCCATACTCAGACGGGCAGCTGGAGACTTGGGAGATGTGAGGAAGCAAGTGCGATTGGGGTGACACCTCTGAGGACTGGAGTATTTGTGATGTTGAAGTTGAGGTGGAAGAGAGCCCACTTGAAGGAGCACTTGATATCCGTTGAAGCACCTGCTGTTTTTGTGCCTCATCTGGAATTTGTAGCGATGGGCATGTCCGTAAGAAAGGGATCGTATCACATTGTCCACGAAAAGAAGTAGACATCTTAGTTTGGCTGGAAGATGGTCTTTCTTCTGCTGATGTTACTCCCCCCCACTGCGGGGGGGCTCGACCCACCAGCGGATAGGCACCAGTATTGGGAGAGGGGAGCTGGCCGTCAGGGTCCACCGCGGCTCTGGCACAAACCCGGCGACACGGAGGTTGCACGGGCAGGAACGGACTGGCCGTGTCGGCTTCGCACTCCAGCGTAGTCCCTCTGCCCGCTCGCGCCCGTAACCTCAAAGGGATGCGCAAGCGGCTTTTCTTCCCAGGGCTGTTCCCCGCCCAGAAGGAACGTGGGGGAGCTCAGGTCGGCCTTCCACTGTACTCCCTTACCTCCCTCGCCCTCTTTCCTTCTTCCGTTCTCCATCTAACCCATCGGCTCTGTGGTGTCCGCTCTCCCTCCAGCTATCTCCTTCTCACAGGTGGACTACCGCGTGTATTCACACTGTGGCGAATCTTTTGGGCCCAGGCATAAGAAGTTGTCGAGGTAATGGATAATATGTGCCCCCTTAGAAACGTCCATTACAACCAATTCGAGGAAGCAACTAAACGCCTCAAATAGTGAGCAGGATCTGGAGCACCTCATGGGCATACAGCGATCTATATAGTATGCTCCTTCCCAGAAGCAGCCCAATAGGTGTACACTATTCGGAGGCACAGGTAGTAAGTAACCGGAACGCCGCATCAATGTCTGTTTTGGCTATTAGGGTGACCTTTCCCAACTTCTTGATCCACCTGATTGCCTTGTCAAAGGATGTACAGTATATACTACTGTACTTGGTTCTGCGTCGATGTTGTCGTTTACGGACCAGCCCTTTGGATATGACAAATGGTGGATTAGTCCGAATGTATTGGGTTCCTTTTTTGGCACAACTCACAACGGGGATACCACTACTGCTTGTAAGGAAAGTGTTCTGAATGGAACCGCCATTCTACCTAAAGATATTTCTTTTTTTAATTTTCTTGTCACTATGTCTGGGTGTTGGTAGGCTGATTTTAGATTTTTACTCCAGCCTTTCTTGATTTTAGAAGGGCATGACATGCCTATATCTGTGTCTCCCCCTCCTTTTACTCCTCCACCTCTTTTCTTTTCGCATGACTATATGTACTTGTCACTTTTCCATGTGTTAGTTGTGTCTTCTGAGCAGTTTGTCAGCTTTTGGACATCTTTGAAGTGTTTTCTATGTGTCTTCTATGCGTTTCTATGTGTTTTTGTTTGCCTGCCATTGGTTTTAACGGTGTTCGAAGGTGTTCTACGAACAGTTCGACAAACAGTTTGGCGAACATACGGGTGTTCGACGAACCGAACCGAACTCGAACACTACGGGGGTGGCTCAACACTACTGCAGTCATCTGCAAATTTACTTTAATTTTTTTTCGAGATGCAAAGAAGCAATAAATAAAATGTTTGCAAAAGTATACACATCCTTTTAAACTTAGTTAACCCCTGATTACATTGCACCATAGATTCCACATGATGCAGGAACCACCAGGCTAAGGATACGTTCACACATACTGTGGATTTCCATGTCTGCCACATGAACATATTTAGAGGAGAACACAAATAAACATCAGAGTTGAAAAGACCAAAGTGGTAAAGCGCCACCTAAAGTAAAAAGTCACATATGACGCTTATCTCTCTTCTGTACATTGGCAATAATTATGGAAATGGTTACATTGCTGTAATAGCGGTAGGGTCATAAAGTGTGAATTTCCAGCACTGGATGCTGATTGTATTTATCGATAAAGCAATATTCCAGCATGTGATGTTCTCCGAAGCAAATTGGGACAAGCCGTATTAATTTACCAAATTACATTATTCATTATGCAATAGGCACTGATTATGTATCCCTTAAATGATTTTCAATACAGAGCTCAGATTTTAATCTACACATTATATTTGCTGTTTCATGTCTTTCTCCAACTTTCGTTAAATAATAATCATCTCAGTAAAAGCCTAATGTTTTAAACAGAGTCAGGAAACGTCGATGTGCCGTGAAGGACGTCTCACTTTTATCTAATTAGAAGACAGAATCGGAGAACAGTTTTATCTCACTTAGAATCTATGATTTCCTACTTGCTACATTGTTTACCATACTCGATAGGTATATTGTTACATTGTTTACCTTGGTTTCTTAAATATATTGTTACATTGTTTACCTTGGTTTCATAAATATATTGTTACATTGTTTACCTTGGTTTCTTAAATATATTGTTACATTGGTTTCCTAAATATATTGTTACATTGTTTACTTTGGTTTAGTAAATATGTTACTTTGTTTACTTTTGTGCCATGCAGCTACATTTTCTTACTACAGTTTAATAAGTTACACTACATTTTTTTTTACCAGGGTCAATGTGGCTATTGTTACAATATAGTACTAGGATCAGTGCACCTAGTGATACATTGGTATTGCTATATAGTTATTCTTAGGTCAGTTCATTTATCTTTATTCAATGGACCCTTTGTTACATTGTTTGCTAGAATTGTTGCTCTGTTTTACTTTGACACATGCACCCATTATGAGACAATGTTCACATACTCGGGTGTCATCCAACTACAGTGAAGGAAATAAGTATTTGATCCCTTGCTGTTTTTGTAAGTTTGACCACTGACAAATACATGAACAGTCTATAATTTTAAGGGAAGGTTAATTTTAACATTGAGAGATAGAATATCCCCCCAAAAAATCAAGAAAATCACATTGTACAGTCATGGCCAAAAGTATTGAGAATGAGACAAATAGTAATTTTTCCAAAGTTTACTGCTTCATTTTTTGTAATGGCAATTTGCATATACTCCTGAATGTCAAAGAGTGATCAGCTTAACAGCAATTACTGTACTTGCAAAGTCAATATTTGCCCAGAAAATAAACTTTAACCCCCAAAACACATTTCAACATCATTGCAGTCCTGCCTTAAAAGGAGCAGCTAACATCGTTTTAGTGATTGATCCATTAACACAGGTGTGGGTGTTGATGAGGACAGGGCTGGCGATCAATCAGTCATGATTAAGTAAGAATGACATCACTGGACACTTTAAAAGGAGGCTGGTTCTTGGTATCATTGTTTCTCTTCAGTTAACCATGGTTATCTCTAAAGAAACATGTGCAGCTATCATTGCACTGCACAAAAATGGCCTAACAGGGAAGAGTATCGCAGCTACAAAGATTGCACCTCAGTCAACAATCTATCGCATCATCAAGAACTTCAAGGAGAGAGCTTCCATTGTTGTCAAAAAGGCTCCAGGGCGCCCAAGAAAGACCAGCAAGCGCCAGGACCGTATCTTAAAACTGTTTCAGCTGCGGGATCGGACTACCAGCAGTGCCGAGCTTGCTCGGGAATGGCAGCAGGCTGGTGTGAGTGCTTCTGCACTCACTGTGAGGCGGAGACTCTTTGAGCAAGGGCTGGTTTCAAGGAGGGCAGCAAAGAAGCCACTTCTCTCCAGAAAAAACATCAGGGACCGACTGATATTCTGCAAAAGGTACAGGGAGTGGACTGCTGAGGACTGGGGCAAAGTCATTTTCTCTGATGAATCCCCTTTTCGATTGTTTGGGACATCTGGAAAACAGCTTATTCGGAGAAGAAGAGGTGAGCGCTACCACCAGTCTTGTCTCATGCCAACTGTAAAGCATCCTGAAACCATTCATGTGTGGGGTAGCTTCTCAGCCAAGGGAATCAGCTCACTCACAGTCTTGCCTAAAAACACAGCCATGAATAAAGAATGGTACCAGAATGTCCTCCAAGAGCAACTTCTCCCAACCCTCCAAGAGTAGTTTGGCGTCCATGGTCTGGAAACTCCCCAGATCTTAATCCCATTGAGAACTTGTGGTCAATCATCAAGAGACGGGTGGACAAACAAAAACCAACAAATTCTGGCAAAATGCAAGCATTGATTATGCAAGAATGGACTGCTATCAGTCAGGATTTGGTCCAAAAGTTGATTGAGAGCATGCCAGGGAGAATTACAGAGGTCTTGAAGAAGAAGGGGCAACACTGCAAATATTGACTTGCTGCATTAACTCATTCTAACTGTCAATATAACCTATTGGTACTCATAATATGATTGCAATTATATTTCTGTATGTGATATAAACATCAGACAAACACTAATAAAAGCCAGAGGCTAGCAGATCATGTGAAAATATAATTTTGGTGTCATTCTCAAAACTTTTGGCCATGACTGTATAAATTAGATAAATTTGCATTTTGCAGTGAGAAATAAGTATTTGATTCCCTATAAACCATTGGCTCCTACAGACCAGTTAGACGCTCCTAATCAACTCATTACCTGCATTAAAGACAGCTGTCTTACATAGTCACCTGTATAAAAGACTCCTGTCCACAGACTCAATTAATCAGTCAGACTCTAACCTCTACAACATGGGCAAGACCAAAGAGCTTTCTAAGGATGTCAGGGACAAGATCATAGACCTGCACAAAGCTGAAATGGGCTACAAAACCATAAGTAAGACGCTGGGTGAGAAGGAGACAACTGTTGGTGCAATAGTAAGAAAATGGAAGAAATATAAAATGACTGTCAATCGACATCGATCTGGGGCACCATGCACAATCTCACCTCGTGGGGTATCCTTGATCATGAGGAAGGTGAGAGATCAGCCTAAAACTACCCAGGGGGAACGTGTTAATGATCTCCAGGCAGCTGGGACCACAGTTGCCAAGAAAACCATTGGTAACACATTACGCCTTAAAGGTTTAATATTTTGCAGTGCCCGCAAGAACCCCCTGCTCAAGAAGGCACATGTGCAGGCCCGTCTGTAGTTTGCCAATGAACACCTGGATGATTCTGTGAGTTATTGGGAGAAGGTGCTGTGGTCAGATGAGACAAAAATTGAGCTCTTTGGCATTAACTCAACTCGTCATGTTTGGAGGAAGAAGAAGGATGAGTACAACCCTAAGAACATTGTACCAACCATGAAGCATGGTGGGGGAAACATTATACTTTGGGGGTGCTATTCTGCAAAGGGAACATGATGACTGCTCCGTACTGAAGGGAAGATGGATGGGGTCATGTATCGCAAGATTTTGGCCAACAACCTTTTTCCCTCAGTAAGAGCATTGAAGATGGGTCGTGGCTGGGTCTTCCAGCAAGAGAATGACCCAAAACATACAGCCAAGGCAACAAAGGAGAGGCTCAAAAAGAAGCACAGTAAGGTCATGGAGTGGCCTAGCCAGTCTCCAGACCTTAATCCCATAGAAAACTTATGGAGGGAGTTGAAGCTCCGAGTTGCCAAGCGACAGCCTCAAAATCTGAATGATTTAGAGATGATCTGCAAAATGGAGTGGACCAAAATTCCTCCTGACATGTGCACGACCCTCATCATCAACTACAAAAACCGTCTGACTGCTGTGCTACCAACAAGGGTTTTCCCACCAAGTATTAAGTGTTGTTTGACAGAGGAATCAAATACTTATTTCTCACTGCAAAATGCAAAAAAACATTATCTAATTTATACAATGTGATTTTCTTGATTTTTTTTGGGATATTCTATCTCTCAATGTTAAAATTAACCTACCCTTAAAATTATAGACTGTTCATGTCTTTGTCAGTGGGCAAACTTACAAAAACAGCAAGTGATCAAATAATTATTTCCTTCACTGTATAATGATCCAGTAATAAAATAAATCGATCAGCTAAAAACAGAGAAAAATTAATGCACACTATGGTTTAAATTTTGTTCCCTTTCTAAGGCATCAATTTTTGTGTCTCTGAACTCTTCTAGTATTTTTACTTGGGTAGTGCTTAAAAATGGATCAGTTATTGGATGTCAGAAATTACCATCCATTATGTTCTGTTTCCAACAGACTTCAAAGGATCCAGTCGCTATCCTATTTTTTTGTTTTGCAGGACAAAAAGTTTGTGTATGCTGCATTTTTTGATCAAGCTAAAAAAGATTTGCAGCCGGATTACAGTCAAGAAGAACCAATTTTAAGACAATTCCATCCTTATTCAGATGAATGGATCCTGTACTGGATTCATTTATTTCCATTTTTGTCATCCAAAACTTTACTACTGGACATATGAACATTACTTGCTTTGTGAGGGTCATTGCGCCTAATGTTACATTATTTTACAATGTTTAGTGAAGTTATTGTTTTGTTATTTGACCAAAGTCAGTGTGGTTGTCCTTATATTGTTTTACTAGGGTTAGTGTAACTATTGTTACATTGCTTGCCATGGTGCAGCAGGTGTGTCATTACATTGTTTTACTTTGCTTTGTATGGCTATTGTTTTAATTCATTACTAGAATATTTAATTCACAAAAAAGATCCTCAAAAATAAGAGAGTTTGTATGACCAGAGTTTTTCAGAAAAAATTGATACTTTATTTAAACAATACATATTAAAATATTATGGTGCTGCAAAGAGAGGGCACAGCTAACTCACACATTATTCAAAACAAGGATATGTCAGAGGTATATTGATCAAGTGTCATTGCAATGCATACAAGATATATCAAAAATACATGTTTGGCTATGGATAATATATATCCTTCAACAACAATATGGAATCCAATCGTTATTTCGATATATCAAATTAAAGTGAACAGTGCATAGTGCGTAATGTAAACTTCACTACCTTGTTGGACTCATAAATAGCCAATCAATTTATAGCGGCACATTCATATGCCTATAAACCTGGTATTGAGTCACTCTTAACATTGGAGCTGTACCTGGAATTAGACCCAATATAAGGTTCTACCTCTATCAAAGTTCATCTAAGTAGTATCCACACCACCACATATTGATCAAAAGTACTTACTTGTGGAGGTAGGTGAGTATCGCTCGTGCCCTTGCGCCCCTACGCGCGTTTCGCCCTCGCTTCGTCGGGGGGCGGTCAATTTGACTAAAGTCAGTGTGGTTGTCCTTATATTGTTTTACTAGGGTTAGTGTAACTATTGTTACATTGCTTGCCATGGTGCAGCAGGTGTGTCATTACATTGTTTTACTTTGCATTGTATGGCTATTGTTTTAATTCATTACTAGAATATTGTTAAGAGTTTCATAGATGGGACTGGAGGGAAGAGAGGGGTCTGGATAGAGGAGAGGTGTCTGGGAGAGACAGAGATGTTTGGAGGAGAGAGAGAAGTCTGGAGAAAGAACTGGAGTCTGGAGGAGGACGGATGAGTCTGAAGGGGGAAGTGAAGTATTGAAAAAAATGATTTTTGGAGGAACAATGTGTCTGGACTAGGAGAGAGGAGTCTGGATGATACCAGAGGAGTCTGAAGGGGACAGAGGAGCCTGGAGGGGACCAAGGAGCCTGAAGGAGGACAGATGAGTCTGGAGGAGGACAGAGGAGTCTGAAGGGGACAGAGGAGTCTGGAAGGAACAGTGCAGTCTGGAGTAGGACAGGGCAGTCGGGGGGGTAGGGGTGGAGACAGAGGAGTGTGGCGGGGACAGAGAAGTCTGGAAGGGACAGAGGATCCTGGAGGGGACAACAGTAGTATGGAGGGAACAGACGAGTCTGCGAGTCTGGAGTCTGAAGGTAATAGAGGAGTCTGAAAGGAACAGTGCAGTATGGAGGAAGACAGAGCAGTCTGGGGGAGGACAGAGGAGTGTGGTAGGAACAGAAAAGTCTGGAGGGGACAAAGGATCCTGGAAGGACAGAGGATCCTGGAGGCGACAAAGAAGTCTGGAGAGAACAGAGGAGACTGGAGAGAACAGACAAGTCTGGAGGAGGACAGAACGGTCTGGTGGAGGACAGAACAGTCTGGCGGAGGACAGAACTGACTGGAGGAGGGCAGAGAAGTCTGGAGGAGGACAGAGGAGTCTGAAGGGCACAGATAAGTCTAGAAGAGATAGATGAGTCTGGAGGAGGCAGTGATGTGTGGAAAGAACAGAGATTTCTGGAGGACACGTGTCTGGAGTAGGAGAGAGGAGTCTTGAGGAGTCTGGAGGAGACAGATGTGCCTTGAGAGGACAGTGAGGTCTGGTGAGAAAAGAGATTCCTGGAAAAATTCAGGGGATATGTTACACGCACGCCGCTAGGTTCAGATAGGGCGAGTCGGGTTTCACGAATTCTTTGGAATCCTGGGGGAACCGTTGCTCAGGGTGACCATAGGCTGCAGCTTCTCTCAGGCACACGATAGGTTCAATTGCTGATCAGACACATCTGACAAGAGTCTTCATAAACAGTTAAATAGTGGAGTTTATTCAAGTACGGCCAGTACCATTTAACTCTTTGAAGCAACAGGTTTCCCTACAGTACAGTCTATTTAAGCAGGTACACTATCGACAGTCTCTTCAGTAGCACAGTTCAGCACAGATTAGATCTCTTAGCAGATCACTTCTATGCATACACAACCACAGGTTTTTCCTTCACAAGGACTCAATAGTACACAGCATTCTTTATCCTGCATGGAGATGGAGGGGGGGGTAGAGGTTTGATGAAGGAGATGATCCCTGTGACACAATTCCTTCCAGTCCTTATCTTCCTGCCCGATAAATATCTGACCTGTGTTTAGTTTCACTCCTGATCTAAATCCTATTCAATTGCCTTCAGTAAGATACAGATCACACACCACCTTTCTCTTCGGTTTCAGCCAGACTACAATAACAAGTTCCCCACAATCCCCCTGGAGCTCTGCTAAAACACTCCCTGTCTCCTGTGACTGTGTTAACCCCTCTAGTTCCTGGATGCTTCTGAAGCACAACAATTCCTGTCTCCTGTGCTTGTGTTACTTCTAATAGTTGCTGGATGCTTTTAAAGCAACCTCACTACTTCTGCATGTCACAGATAGAGAGGTTTGAAGAGAACAGAGGGGTCTGGAGGGAACAATAGGGTCTGGAGAATATCTGTGGTTATGTTAATTGATTGAGGCCATTAGTTGATGAGACTGATGAAGGTCAGCTCTTGTGCTCCTGGAGCCTCCCATTGTGTTTAATCCACAGCTCCATCATCATTGATTGGAGGCCACCCAGAATTAGGACATGTTGCGGTCATGTAATTGCTGTATTGTATTTTCTAACCAGTGTTTAGACCAATGATATTAGGGAGAGGATATAGACCCTATTTCATCTGGAGTTCCCCTTTAAACTGTCAGGGTGTTTTATCCATGAATGCTCTGGTTCGGGTTGAGGTCACCCACTTGCTCTTTAACAAATTCATTGAGCTATTTTACATTTATCAAAGTAGGTAATAAAAGCTGCAGAACTTAAGTTGGCGTTTTATGGTCGGTGCTTGACCCTGTAAATCTTTTTGCTATGAAGTTAAATTGATGCTGCGCATTGCTCACTTTGTGAATTACAGCGTTCTTTTGAAAGGAAATAATATAAAAAAAAATAAGTTAAATTTCTAAGCTCCTCTCCCGAGAGCCGGCTGGAAGAGAAAAAGAGGACTGTGACAGCTGCAATACTTTTAAAATGACATTGAGAGTTCTTTCCATTCCCCCAGAGTAAGAAATGCAAAACTTAAGAAAGGTTTTAAATAAGCCTCTAATGCTGTTTGTGCAATAGAAATACATTTTTCTTAAGTGAAGGTTGGTTTGTGTTCCCGAGCCTGACAAAGGGCCTCTGATGCGGGGCTTGTGTCAAGCTCTTTATAGAATTGCTTACATGTACAACTCCTGTTTTCATGGATCAGAGGAAAATATGACTTTAGCCAGATTTTTACTTATTATTGTTTTTACTCTTTTATAGCACTTAAGGAATATTCCAGAAAATAAAAATTATGCATTGCGACAGATTTACTATTGAAAATGCACCAGAATGCGGTCACACTTTATCAAATGTAGGGATTCACGCTCTCAGGTAGGCATTAGGTAGCGTTCACACAGGCAATGTGGTTTGGTCCAAATGTGCAGTTTTATTGCTTTCATAAAACTCCAAGGGATTCAAAACCCAAAACAGCCTCTTCTAAGCAAATAAACAGTTCATATTGTTCTGTGAAGCTCCAACACACAGACTGCTCTGCTTACCTAGCTGACCCATGCAATCTTCATTCAGAGAGAGATTCGGCATGTCTCTCTCCCAGCTACAGCTCACATTTTGGCCGAACACTCACCAGCTTCAGCAAACTAGACTTTGCTCAACATCCAGCAGACTGACACAAACCTAATGTACACAGACCCTAGTTCTTAGTTAAAGGTAACCAGGTGCATCTAATTAGGACCTGCAGTGATAGGATTTAAACCAGTCCTACCTGGACTTGCTACACAAGTTATTACCTAACCAAAGGATTGGAGACTGTTGCGACCTCGGCTGAATGGAGAGATGGCTGCTCCATTCCACTCATTGTCTATGGGACTGCTGCAGAAAATTAAGCTCTGTATTCAACCATATCCAGCAGTCCCATAGACAATGAATAAAGTGGAAAGCACTCAGGCAAGATATTTTGGTGCCTTAGGTAGATGAGGCAAATGTTGTCACCCTCAACCCATCAGAAAAAATGGCGTACATAGAGTTATTCACAAATTTTTTACTCCCGCCACCAATTTCATTCTGAAGGTGTAGAGCTACAAGACAATGAGCTGCTGCAGCTTTTGCAGCTCCACTCCGCTGGTATGTTTAGTTGCATCCAGTTAAGGACTTGGATGCAAACAAATGTATCAACGACGCTGAAAGAAATCAGTAACGAATGCCTGACCTTATAGTGAAAATGTTACCTGACTGTGATATAGACAGACCTCCATGGAGGACTGTCCTCTTTAAGGTTTCCTGTCCACTCTTTGATTTGCACTGCATCATTTTAGGCATGCTTCCTTCCCCAAAGGGACTCCAATAAAAGCAGACAAGCGTCGCTAGAGCCATACAATAGGTGGAAAAAGGGAAACCAATTTTCTATGGGACCACCAACCTAGGAGAAGTATTGCAATAACATGGACTGATATGATCCTTTGCTTGGTGTCTGTTCCCCTTTGTAGATCTGAAGACCAGGACTCTAGTTCTGTAGGTTAGTCATCAATATCTTACATGTGGTTCTACATTTGGAAAGAAAGTCACCCAACTGGTGCAAGGCAAGAAAACACCCAACTTTCTCTTCTCAAACTTATGTCTAAAATCTAAGAACCTTAACACGTTAATAACGACAAACTTTGGATGGATGACAAAAGGCAAAGAAGAAACTCATCATCAAGTCTTACAAGATCTGATGCCAATCACACAAACCTTCCAAAGAAGATGAAGTCTTCAGAGTCAAAAATCTTTAAAAGGTCAAAGATGATGGGAACTAAGTAGAGGTTATAGGACTTAGCAGTGGGAAAGGTCACGATTCCCCTTGGAGTGTGAAGTGTCCGTTCAATGAGCTGTACCAAAACCTGATTGAAAAAAGCCTGGGAGGATACGGAAAGGGAGTAATAACACATAGAGGAAATAGTCCTCCGAAGAAGCTTATTAACAGAAGGCAGTCTAGGGACGGGCTGACATTCCACATAAGAAGGTGCTTTGATTGTAATTTGAAGGAAAAGACAACATTTCTGAGTGGAAGATGAAAGGAAGAATGAGCATGGCAAGGAATTGGGCAAGTTGTCATTGGCCATACGAGTTGCATGGCTTCTAAAGACTGAGAAACTACTGAGACATCAGCTATAATTAAAGGGCTTGTCCCCTTTCAGAAAATCCCAGTACTCTGGTGCAATTTGTTATAAGAAGACAAACCCAGGGCCAGCCCCGAGTTTCCACCACTTCTCCCAGTGTCTGATATTGGTGTTATGTTCTGCTACCAGAGCTAAGGAAAGAGAGGAGATCTGTCCCTACGATAGAACTCAGCTGAATCCCTACGATGTAACAGGGAACCTGATCCTGCGATCAGACCTGCTAAAGTCCTAAGCTAGTCTGTACGGAGACCTATAGATGTGGGGAAGGAATCCCTACAAGTACTAAGGACTGGGAGGAAAATGGGACACCTCCTAACAGAAATAGTAGCAGACAGACGAACAAACAAAATATATAGAACATAGAGGTCCGTAGACCAAGCAAACTAACAGAGTTAGATACAGAGCACAGGCTAGCTAGAAAGTAGTTATACAATGAAGTCCAGCAAAGCCAGAAGGGCGGAGCAGGATTAAATAGGCCAACAAGGTCATGTGACCAGCAAAGGAAAAAACCTAAGAGCAAGGTTCTAACAGTACCCCCCCTTCTAAGAGGATCCTCCGGATCCCCTAGGACCAGGCTTATCAGGAAATCTCCTGTGAAACGCTCTGATAAGTCTGGACGCGGAAACATCATCTGACCTCACCCAAGAGTTATCCTCGGGTCCGAAACCTTTCCAGGCCACAAGATACTGCAAACTACCTCTATACCGTCTAGAGTTAAGGATGCGAGAAATTTCATATTCCCCGTCCTCCACCACCAGAGGAACAGAGGCAGAGGCGTCACCATCCGACACAACAGCTTTTTTTAACAGAGAGACATGAAATACCGGATTAATTCTCCAGGAGGTAGGAACCTCCAACCTAACAGCAGATTGGTTGACAACCTGGAGCACCTTAAAGGGCCCTACAAACTTGGGACCCAATTTCTTAGAAGGAATCCTCAACCGCAGATTCCTAGAGGACAACCAGACCATGTCACCAACAGCGAACAAAACCTCCTGTCGTTTCCTATCAAAGTAGTCTTTAGATTTTCTGTTGGCCTCCTGAAGATTACCACGCACATCCGTCCAAACTCTCTCCAAATCACCGGAAAAATTCTCCTCCTCAGGCACGGCAGATCCCAACTTGGAGAACGACCCAAACGACGGATGTCTCCCAGAACAACAAAAAAAAGGCGAACAACCAGAAGAAGAAGATGTATGATTGTTCAGAGCAAATTCAGCAAGTGGCAGAAACTCAGACCACCCCTCTTGATTGTCTGCCACAAAACAACGCAAGAACTGCTCAACATCCTGGTTTTTCCTTTCTGTCTGGCCATTAGATTCAGGATGATATCCGGACGAGAACGACAAATGAACTCCCAACCTGTCACAAAAGGCACGCCAAAAACGAGCCACGAACTGAGGACCCCTATCAGAAACAATGTCAGTAGGAACGCCATGAAGTCTGACAATTTCCTTGACAAAGGCCTTAGCGAGAGTTTTAGCGCAGGGCAGTTTGACGAAGGGAACCAAGTGACACATCTTGCTAAAACGGTCCACGACCACCCAGATGACAGTAAAACCCTCAGAGGGGGGAAGGTCAGTTATAAAGTCCATAGCCAAATGTGTCCAAGGAGCACTGGGAACCTCCAAAGGACAAAGCAACCCCGCAGCAGGAGTATGTGAGGACTTAGATCTAGCACATATAGTACATTGACGCACCCACTTAATGACTTCCTTCTGCCATCCAGGCCACCAAAAACTGCGACCCACCAGTCTCTTGGTCTCAGAGATTCCGGGATGACCTGCCAACCGAGATTCGTGACACTCAACAAACAAATCTCTCCTAAAGGTCCCAGGCACAAACAACCTCCTATGAGGAGTGTTAGATGGGGCATTCTCCTGTGCTTTAAGAATCTCATCTTCCAAAACGGAGTCCAAAGCAGCTATCACAACACCTTCTTGTAAAATGTTCTCCTCTTTCTCAGCACCGACTATGGGAGAAAAACTGCGAGACAAGGCATCCGCCTTAACATTCTTAGTACCAGGGATGTAAGTAACGGAGAAATTAAACCGCGAGAAAAACAGTGCCCACCTAGCCTGACGGGCATTCAGGCGCTTGGCAGCATCAAGATATATCAGATTTTTATGATCCGTAAGAACCTGAACAGAAAATTCCGCACCTTCCAAGAAGTGGCGCCAGTGTTCAAATGCGAGTTTAATAGCCAATAATTCCCGATTACCAATATCGTAATTCAGTTCAGTCTCCGAAAATTTTTTTGAAAAAAAGGCACAGGGATGTAATCCATCCCCGTTATCCTGAGACAATACTGCGCCAACCCCCACAGAGGAAGCATCAACCTCAACCAAAAACTGCTTAGTCACATCAGGCTGCATAAGGATGGGAGCAGAGGTGAACCTCTCCTTGAGATACACAAAAGCTTCAATGGCCTCAGAAGACCACTGAACCGCATCAGCACCTTTCCTGGTGAGATCGGTCAGAGGTTTGACAATACTAGAAAAATTTTTTATGAATTTTCTGTAATAATTGGCGAAACCCAAAAACCTCTGTATCGATTTCAAACCAATAGGCCTAGGCCATTCCTGTACAGCTTGAACTTTAACCGGGTCCATCTCAAAACCTTCGTTGGAGATAATGTAACCCAAAAAACTGATTCTCTGTACAGCGAACTCACATTTCTCCAGCTTAGCAAAAAGCGAATTGTCCATTAATAACTGTAATACCTCACGTACGCTCCGCCAATGAGACTCCAGATCCGGCGAATAAATCAAAATGTCATCCAAATACACAACCACATTTTTGCCGATCAAAGGTCTAAGGATGTCATTAATAAGATTCTGAAAAAATGCAGGAGCATTAGTAAGACCAAAAGGCATAACCAGGTTCTCAAAATGACCCACAGGAGTGTTAAAAGCAGTCTTCCATTCATCACCCTCCTTCATGCGCAACAGATTGTATGCCCCCTTAAGGTCAATTTTAGAGAACCACTTGGCCCCCATTAACTGGTTAAACAGATCAGGAATCAATGGCAGTGGGTAAGGATTGCTTACAGTAATTTTGTTAATCTCACGAAAATCCAGACAAGGACGTAAACCGCCGTCCTTTTTTTTTACAAAAAAAAATCCAACCGCCACAGGAGACTTAGAGGGCCTAATGTGACCGGCGGCCAAACTTGTCTGTATGTATTCCTCCAAAGCCTTCCTCTCAGGAATAGTAAGGTTAAATAAACGACTTTTAGGAAGAGTCGCTCCAGGGACAAATTCAATAGAACAATCATAGTCTCTATGGGGAGGCAAAACCTGCGATTCCTTCTCAGAAAAAACTCTCCAAAAATCCTGAATAGGAACAGGCAATTCTCCCCTATCCAAAGCTGCAATACGCCCGTTACAACACTTGTCATAACATTTATGGCTCCAGGATTTAATTTCACTGGTAGACCAATCCAGTACAGGATTGTGAAATTTTAACCAGGGCAATCCCAATATTACTGGAGAAGGCAAGTTATTCAAAACTACCAAATCCAATTTCTCATGGTGAACACCATTAATAGTGAGAGGAAATTCACAGACCTTGAGAGTAATATTCTTCAAAGGGGAACCATCCACAGAAACCACAGCAATGGGGGATGATAAAGGTTCGGGTTTTAAATTGAGTCTTTCCAAGAATCCCCCATTAATTACATTCAGAGTAGACCCACAATCAACAAACACCCGAAATTCCATTAATTTTTCCTGAGCAATCGTGGAAGCAGCTAAAAATACACCCTTGGAATTTAAACAGGCAATACGGGCATGACTGACCATTTTTTTTTCTTTCTTCATACGAAGCTCACAGCCTTTAATCAAATGACCAGATTTTCCGCAATAGAAACACAAGCCTTCAGAAAATCGACGGTCTTTTTCTTGAGAGCGAGGTGCCACCGATCCAATCTCCATCGGTTCACCACTGTTAGTACACACATTCTCATAACCAGAAACTGACATAGCAGAGGATTTGCTCTCATTAACCCTTGCACGCAGTCTCCTATCCACCCGTATAGCTAATTGCATAGCCTGTTGCAAATCTTCAGGTGTAGGATAAGCAATTAGCAGGTCTTTAACCCTTTAATTGAGCCCAGCAAGAAATAGACTTTTCAGAGCAGAATCGTTCCACCCTGTTTGAGTAGACCATTGACGGAAATGAGTACAATATTTTTCCACATTACCTGATCCCTGTTTCAAACGTCTCAACTCAGTCTCAGCTGATGCGACACGGTCAGGATCATCATATAATAGTCCCAAAGCAGAAAAAAAACTATCCACTGATCTGAAGCATGTATCACTAGGTTGCAAAGAAAAGGCCCACTCCTGAGGCTCTTTGCGCAAAAGTGACATTATGAACCCTATGCGCTGGGATTCATCCCCAGAGGACTTGGGTCTCAAACGAAAATACAATAAGCAAGCATTTTTAAATGAAAAAAATTCTCGGTGTTCACCAAAAAATAAATCCGGCAAACATACCTTAGGCTCCAAGAAATGTGCTCCAGGACAGTTACTCACGTGCTGACGGAGCTCGGCCACCTCCAGAGAGAGTCCCTGCAGGTGTTTAGCCAAATCCTGAACCGACACCATGATGGAACAGAAAAATCTTTCCTTAGAGAATTTGCAGGCTGGACTTACTGTTATGTTCTGCTACCAGAGCTAAGGAAAGAGAGGAGATCTGTCCCTACGATAGAACTCAGCTGAATCCCTACGATGTAACAGGGAACCTGATCCTGCGATCAGACCTGCTAAAGTCCTAAGCTAGTCTGTACGGAGACCTATAGATGTGGGGAAGGAATCCCTACAAGTACTAAGGACTGGGAGGAAAATGGGACACCTCCTAACAGAAATAGTAGCAGACAGACGAACAAACAAAATATATAGAACATAGAGGTCCGTAGACCAAGCAAACTAACAGAGTTACAGTAGATACAGAGCACAGGCTAGCTAGAAAGTAGTTATACAATGAAGTCCAGCAAAGCCAGAAGGGCGGAGCAGGATTAAATAGGCCAACAAGGTCATGTGACCAGCAAAGGAAAAAACCTAAGAGCAAGGTTCTAACAATTGGCTGCAGCGCTGATGTCAAGTTGATAGTGTGGCAACCAATAACAGAACTTAGCGGCTCTGAATGAATGGGCGTTCCGTCTACCGGAACACAACCACTGAGCTCAGTGATTGGCTGCCAGACCATCGACTTGACGTCAGCTCTGCAGTCAATATCACATACTGGGAGCAGGGACTCAGCAATGGACTTGAGGATGGTGACTAAAACGCGGTTTCTTTAATTTTATAACAGACTGTGCCCAGGTGCTGAGATTTTCCGAAAGGGGACAATTCCTTTAAGTTTGTAAAATAATAAAAATTTGATTTGTTTAAAATTGTGTCCCTCTCAGTAATATATATAAAGTCGGTGAATCCAGGGTGCTGATGCCTTCACTAGCTCTCATGTATGAGCACAGCTTCATCCCTGGACTGTTTTTTCTTCATGTGTGTTTTCATCATCTACAGTCTGTTTTCTCTGCTCTCCCTGAGAACATAGATGCTATCTCTCCACACTCAGATTCGAGCACAGTCCCCCTCTTTGCTACTGTCACTAAGGGCTCATGTACACGACCGTTTAAATCAGACGAGTTCTATCCGTAGTTTTGATGGATAGCACTTATATCCATGTTATTCTATGGGGATGTGTACATGTCCGATTTCGTCAATGAAAAAAATTGAACTGCACTCAGATGACACCTGAGTGTAGTCCCATTTTTGTTGGCATAATGGAGAAGAAGAAGAAACTTTTTTTTTCTCCCCATCTCTGAGAAAATCGGATCCCACTCTGATTAAACTCTGATCAGAATCTGATTAGCATAATTGGATCATTTTTCTCAGAAGGGGAGAAAACAGTGGTATGACCTTAGCCTAACACAGAGAGATAATAAGAGGGAAGCAGAGGGAAGCAGAAGGAGCCGTCACTGCGAAAAGCAGAGCAGGGGGGAAGCAGAGCAAGGAGCAGAGCAGTGGGGAAGCAGACAGAGACGTCAGAAGAGGAGCAGAGCAGAGTGGAAGCAGAGTGATAGCAGAGCAGAGGGGAAGTAGAAGGAAAAGCAGACTGAGGAGCAGAGCAGAGGGGAAGCAGAGTCATCAGGAGAGAAGCAAAGCAGAGGAGAAGCAGAGCGAGGAGTAGAGCAGAGGGGGAGTAGAAGGAAAAGCAGACTGAGGAGCAGAGCAGAGGGTAAGCAGAGCCATCAGGAGAGGAGCAAAGCAGAGGAGAAGCCGAAGGAGAAGCAGAGCAGAGGGGAAGCAGAAAGAGAAGCAGAGCAGAGGGGAAGCAGACAGAGCAATTAGACCGAGGAGCAGAGCAGAGGGGAAGCAGAAGGAGAAGCAGAACGAGGAGCAGAGCAGAGGGGAAGCAGAAAGAGAAGCAGAGCAGAAGGGAAGCAGACAGAGCAATTAGACCGAGGAGCAGAGCAGAGGGGAAGCAGAAGCAGAGCAGAGGGGAAGCAGAAGGAGAAGCAGAGTGAGGAGCAGAGCAAATGGGAAGCAGAAGCATAGCAGTGGGGAAGCAGAAGGAGAAACAGAACAAGGAGCAGAGCAGAGGGGAAGCAGACAGAGTAATTAGAGCGAGGAGCAAAGCAGAGGGGAAGCAGACAGTCACCAGTAGTGGAGCAGAGCAGGGGGAAGCAGACAGAGAAATTAGTGCGAGGAGCAGAGCAGAGGAGAAGCAGACAGAGCCATCACAGCGAGGAGCAGAGTTCTAGTAGATTTGTGTCAGATTTTACAAACTGGTTAACGAATGACTCTGCAGTAGAGATGAGCGTTGTTCGACTCGAACTGTTCGCCAATCTCAAATTCGAGCTGTTTTGGGCGGTGTTCGAGCCGTTCGGCGAACACAAACGATTTGAGAAAAATTCGGCTGTTCGAGGTTATGTTCGATAACTGTTCGTGCACCAAAATCATAACTGGATTTTTTCTCAGTAATGATGAAAATTAATGTTAATACGCAGTTTGAGTGTACAGCGGGGTGGGGGGAGGGGCAGGGGATGGATCTGTGACACCCCAGGGGTCTGGTTGCCACAGTGATAGAGATATTACGTCTGAGAGCAGGTGGGAGGTCTCTTGGTCAGGGATCCTATGCATGCCACACCTCCTGCCCAGTCCTGGGAGGGGAAGAACTTCCCCTATATAAACCTAGGGCTGAGGCAGGGTTAGGGAGTAGAGAAGAAGTAGAGACAGAGAAAAGAAGCAAATATAGGAACAGAACATCAGGAGCTCTGTGGGAGCAGTGTTACAAGGAGTCAGGGGCTGGCAGCTGCAGAGCTCGCCCTGACTGAGAAGATTTCTTACCGGACCCGGAGTCCGAGGCTGTGGGGACTAACTCCTACCCAGCAGCAGAAACCGACCGGCAGGGGATTGCAGGTCCCCTGGCCCAGAAACCCGAAGGCACGGTCACACGTGTGGGACCAGCACCGCCGTCGTGGAGCGGAAGCTACTAGAAGGCCCCGAGTCACCGGCCATACGGGTGAGCACCACACGGCACACTCAGGGACGTGGGCTACTTTTACCCGCCTCTAGCAAGGTAGCCAGAAGAGTACAGTTAGTTTGGGAGGCCCACAACTCCGCCTGGCCAGGGGAGATCCCATCTGCTCAAGGACTGACCAGGCCCCAATCGCTAGCCAGTACTCCGGGAGGGTCTATCTTTGTGACCAGTAAAGACCCTGAACTACACCGTACCGTCTCCGAGTGGTTTCTGCTACCCCCATCATCCACGTCGGCTGCCCTGAGGCCATACCCCTCCCGTTGGGGGTTATACTACCACGCTGCACAATCCTACCACCGGCCTCAGCGGTCTGCCCTGCAGCAGCAGCCCTAAAGCTGCATTCAACGGGTGGCGTAGTCATCTAACATCACTGATATTGCAGCGCCACTTAGTCTGACTCCCTGGGCACGGACCGGGTCACCGCCACGAGACTACAACCCTCAACAGATCCGGCTCCGGGTAAGCCCCCGCGTGCGCAACGCAGCGCGATACAGGCCCAGGGGCGCGTCAACTTTTGGCGTAGTCGGCAGGATTTCGTGCCCGCAACCACCGGGTACTGCGTGCCTGAACAAGAGACTTTCAAACTCACCTGTGGTGAAGATTCCCGCCATCCGGCGCCATTTTCAGCCTTCTTCCCGCCATCTGTGGAGTTTTCACGCCGTTGGACGCCATCTTGAGGACGCCGCGCGGGAAAAAGAGGGGCGTGGACTCCGAAAAGCCCGCAAGAACTGAAGCCCCGCCTCACGTCCGGACGTTGCGTCAGGTCCTGGAAGGAGCCCAGCAGACGCCGACGTCACAGGAGCGCGACGGAAGGTCCTCAACCCTTACGATCCACTGCGGAGCCGCGGCCTACGGAAGAGGATCATCGCAAGGTAGGCCACGGTCCACTAGGGGGGAGAAGGATGTCGGATACGGAGGAGAGCTTCACCGCTCCAACCCCCGCCAGCGCCACCGCTGTTGCGGTCATGCCTTTCACCATGCCCTATATCCCGGGGGCAGCCTGGCTACCCCAGTACTCAGGGGAGTCACATACCCTGCAGGACTTTAGAGAAAAGCTGGATAGCCTCTTCCAGGTGTACCCCCTCACAGAAGAGCAAAAAGTGAGCATTCTGGTGGCCCAATTAACCGGGGCAGCCCGAAGGGAGGTAAAGTCCTGGCCACCTGGGGGGAGGACTGTCGCAGGGATACTAACCCGGCTGAGGGACACCTTTGATACCCGCACCTCAGCCGAGATCAAGCTTAGATTCTACGGGTGCAAACAGCGGGCACATGAGAGTATAAGGGACTATGCCCTGAACCTACAAGAGGCCCTGAGAGCCGTTAAGCAGACCGACCCTGACGGCGTGGGAGACGAGGACAGGCTGTTGACTGAACAATTTATAGAGGGTTTATATTGCAATGCCCACCGAACCCAGTTGCGGGCAATGGCCTTACAGGACCCTCATCTGGGATTTGCACAGTTCAAGGACAGAGCCATCCGGGTGCTCCGAGAACCAGCACCGGGTGGCGTTGTGACCCACAGGCGCCCAGCTATCACTTACCACCAGGAGGCGGCGCCCTTGTCGGCAGGGCCTGTGGGGGCTGATGCGCAGGCTTTGAACAATGACCCGGCCCTAGACCTGCACCATCAGGTCCAAGAGCTAGCTAAAAGCGTTGCTGCGCTAACCCGAACTGTGCAGTCTTTACAGGTTTCTACTCCAGGGAAGATCCAGCTGGAATCCGGACCGGAGGACATCCCGTGGCGTCGACCAAGGAGGACCCCACCGGCCAGAGGAAGACCCAGTGACCGATACGACGAGGACGGACGACCCATCTGCCGCCGCTGCAATCAACCCGGACATATGGCAAGGTACTGTCCTTTAAACTGGCACAACCTGGGGGTAGAGGGCCAACCCCCAGGAAAAAGATCACCAGGCCCATTGAACTGGCGCGACAAATATGTGGGAGGACGTCCAGTCTTGCCTGTGGTACTGGATGGCATTCCTATGAGTGCCCTACTGGACACCGGGTCACAGGTCACCACCATCCCGTACGTGCTCTTCAAGCAGTACTGGAATGACTCGGATATTACCCGCTACCCTGACGACGACTTGAGTATCATCGCCAGCAATGGTCAGCCCGTGCCACAGATCGGATTTAAAGAGGTGACCATTAAAATTGGTAGAGTTGAACTGGCAGCACAGGGACTGATCATTGTAGACATTGACAAACACGAGCGTCACCCAAAGATAACTCTAGGAACTAATGTAATTGAAAATTGTCTTGCAGAGGTGATTTTCCTTTTACAGCAGGTTGCCAAGAACGCCAGCTCCGGCGAGCAGCGAGTGCTCCAAAAAGAGATCCGGGCACTGATGCGACGGCAACAGGTGGAACTCTCCGGCGGTGAGATTGGTAGCGTGAGAATGTGTGACCCTTTCCCTATTGCCATGCCCCCAAAAAGTGAAATGATGATTTGGTGCCGGGCAGCTATTGGTCTGAGAGGTAGAGATTACCAGGCAATGGTAGAACCAGTTTACTCAGACAGTAGGCCCACCATCTTGACAGCACGGGGGGTGGTTAATGTACGCCATGGGAGGGTGCCCGTTCGCATAATCAATATCGGGAAGAGGGAAGTGTACCTGCCCCGGTATGCCACGCTAGCCAAATTATATACCATTAACCAAAATGCTATACAATCTGTGGAACCCTTGCCTCCATCTCACCCGGAGGAAGGTAACGGCTCTAAGAAAGTAATGGAGGATTGGTGTCAGCAACTACACTTGGGAACTGACTCCACTCCCTCCCACCAGAAACAGGGAGTCTACCGGGTGGTTCAAGAGTATGAGAGAGTGTTTAGTAAACACCCGTTAGACTTCGGGCGAGTCAAGGGGGTAGAACACCACATCCCCACGGGAGATCATCCTCCCATAAAAGAGAGGTATCGACCCGTACCCCCTGCACATTACCAACACGCCAAGGGGATGCTTAGAGACATGAAGGAGGCTGGGGTAATCCGGGATAGCTGTAGCCCCTGGGCAGCCCCACTAGTTTTAGTCAAAAAGAAAGACAACACTATGAGGATGTGTGTAGATTACCGGAAAATCAACCGTATCACACACAAGGATGCGTACCCTTTACCAAGGATAGAGGAGTCTTTGGCTGCTTTAAGATCTGCTAACTTCTTCTCTACCTTGGATCTCACTAGCGGGTACTGGCAGGTTCCTGTAGCAGAGGCGGACCGGGAGAAGACCGCATTCACCACCCCGATGGGACTTAGCGAGTTTACCTGTATGCCGTTTGGACTTTGTAACGCACCAGGAACCTTCCAACGATTAATGGAGTGCTGTCTGGGACACAAAAACTTCGAGACGGTCTTGTTGTACCTGGACGATGTCATCGTATATTCCAAGACTTATGAGGACCACCTGAAACATCTGGCGGAAGTGTTCGAAGCCCTGGCAAGTTACGGCCTGAAGGTGAAACCCTCTAAGTGTCACCTCTTGAAGCCAAAGGTGCAGTACCTGGGACACGTGGTGAGCGCTGATGGAGTGGCTCCCGACCCTGATAAGATCACCGCAATTAAGGAATGGCCAAGTCCCTCCAGTGTAAAGGAAGTGCGGCAGTTCCTTGGGTTGGTAGGCTATTACCGCAGATTCATCCCCGGCTTCACCAAAAAGGCAGCTCCTATGCAGGACCTCCTGATAGGCCAGTCCCGGAAGGCCAAGAACCAGAAGCCGCCCTTCAGATGGGAGAAGTTGGAAGAAGAGTCCTTCCGCCAGCTGAAGATGGCCCTCACGGGGGATGAAATCCTGGCGTACCCGGATTACAGCCAGCCCTTTATCCTCTACACCGACGCAAGTAACATCGGGCTAGGAGCTGTGCTGTCCCAGATCCAGCAGGGGAAAGAACGAGTAATCGCTTATGCCAGCCGAAAACTGCGACCCACCGAGAGAAACCCTGAGAATTACAGCTCATTTAAGCTAGAGTTCCTGGCGGTAGTGTGGGCAGTCACCGAACGCTTTAAGCACTACCTCGCTTCTTCCCGGTTCATCGTGTACACGGATAACAACCCGTTGACACACCTGGACACAGCAAGACTCGGTGCCCTAGAGCAGAGATGGATGGCCCGTCTGTCCAACTACGAGTTCACAATCAAATACCGGGCAGGACGCTCCAATACCAACGCGGACGCCCTGTCCAGGATGCCAAATCTACCGGACGGAGGAGAAGATCCAGAGGGACTGGAAGAAGTCGAACTCCCCGCGTTTCACCGTCATGGGACTATCCAGTGTTCCCACCGGGTAAGGAGTAAGCAAGCCGCTACGTTTAACCCCTTGCCTCACTATAACTGGGCGGAAACGCAAGACAGTGACCCTGCCGTCCGGCTGGTAAAGGAGATGCTGACTCGGCCAGAGGCTCGCCTTGACCCAGACGCTCCGGAGGAAGCCAAGCAACTGTGGGCTGAGAAGAGTCGACTGTTCCTTTATAAGGGGAAGTTGTGCCGCCGAATGGTTAACTCCCGGACACATGAACTAATCTGGCAAGTAGTGGTGCCACGAAGAGATGCAGCCATGGTGATGGAGGCATACCACGACGGGGCTGGACACTTCGGATGGAAGAAGCTGGAGTTCCTGCTGCGCGGGCGGTTCCACTGGGTAGGCATGAGGGGAACCATCGAGAGGTGGTGTAGAGACTGTGGCCCGTGTAACCTAAGAAGGAAGGACCGTGCCAGCCAGAAGACTCCCCTGCAGTCCACCGTCACCCGGCAGCCGTTGGAACTGGTAGCCTTGGATCATGTAAAACTGACCCCAAGCAGAAGTGGCTACGTCTACGCGTTAACCATCGTGGATCATTACTCCCGGTTCTTGGTTGTCGTCCCCGTCAAGGACTTAACGGCTCAAACAGCAGCTAGAGCCTTCCAGCAGCACTTCTGCCGTCCGCACGGATACCCAGACCAAGTGCTGACGGACCAGGGACCTGCCTTTGAAGCGGAGGTCTTCCAGGAATTCTGCAATCTGTATGGCTGTCAGAAGATAAGGACGACACCCTATCATCCGCAAACTAATGGACTTTGTGAGAAAATGAACCAGGTGGTAATGGATCTTCTGAAAACGTTGCCCCTGGAAGAACGCAGTCTGTGGCCTGAGAAGCTGCCCGATCTGGTGGACCTATACAACCACATCCCGGTAGGTTCCACCAACTGTACCCCGGCTTACCTGATGAGGGCAAGGCCTGGTAAGCTACCTGTTGACCTGGAGATGGGAGTCCTGACACCCGAGGACACTTCACCAGAAGCAGACTGGGACACAGAGAGGCAGCAGCAGTACCGGAAAGTACAGGAGAGCGTGGAGCGAAGTCTCTGTCAAGCTAGGGAAAGACAAGAGAAAACTTACAACCAGTATGCTCCCGCTGTTCCCCTGGTACCCGGAGAGCAGGTCTTGAAGAGGAAAAGGCGGCTCCACAAGTTGGACGACCAGTGGGAGAAGGACCCGTACATCGTACTGCCCTCAAGCCACGACAACCCAAAGGTTTGTACCATCAGTAAAGACGGAGGGGAAACCACAGCCATTGTATCCCGGGATCACCTGAAGAAGTGTCCCGAACAGCTACGGAACCCAGAAGGAGAGCAAGAAGACCCTCGACCCGTAGAGGAAAGGGAAGATATGGTTAGTACTGTGCTCGGAGACTTCCCTCGGTCCTGGACTCAAGTCAATGGTGCAGTTGTGGTACCCGTCCTCACGTTCCTCCAACCAGCATCCCAAGTGCCTACGGAGCAACAGGTAAAGCTGGAAGAACAGCCGGTCCAGGAGGCAGAAGACTCCACACAAGCAGAATAGGAGGATCAACCCTCTGCTTATAGTGAGCCTGCCGTACCCCTAGTGAGCCAAAGAGCCGGTAGACAGCTGCCCAGTTTACCCTTGACAGCTCCTACACCCTGTAGTTCAGGGCTAGACAGTCAGCTCCGTAGGTCCACTAGGGCCACTAGAGGCCAGTTACCCGCACGTTGGAGGATTTGAAATGTATAAATTGTTTTATTTATGGTTACCTGTTTTTCTTGTTGCATGTAAATAATTATGTGTTTCTAGTTATTTTTAGGAGTCCTTGGTGGATTTACCGGGAATCCTTGTACAATTAGTTGGAGCGTAACCCAGGATGGACTAAAAGACTGATAAGGACTCGGGGCAGGACAGACCCCTACCTGGTTACGTCTCCCTGTTTTGGTGAAATGGACACCTTTGTTTTCTTCAAAACTGCACCCGGTTGCGGACACGCCGTAACCATCTTTATGTGTTTTTCTTATTGTATTATTATTGTTTATACCTTGTTATGTTTTTCTAAAAATATGTTTAGTCCCGGAGTACTAAATTTCACTAGGGGGGAATGTGACACCCCAGGGGTCTGGTTGCCACAGTGATAGAGATATTACGTCTGAGAGCAGGTGGGAGGTCTCTTGGTCAGGGATCCTATGCATGCCACACCTCCTGCCCAGTCCTGGGAGGGGAAGAACTTCCCCTATATAAACCTAGGGCTGAGGCAGGGTTAGGGAGTAGAGAAGAAGTAGAGACAGAGAAAAGAAGCAAATATAGGAACAGAACATCAGGAGCTCTGTGGGAGCAGTGTTACAAGGAGTCAGGGGCTGGCAGCTGCAGAGCTCGCCCTGACTGAGAAGATTTCTTACCGGACCCGGAGTCCGAGGCTGTGGGGACTAACTCCTACCCAGCAGCAGAAACCGACCGGCAGGGGATTGCAGGTCCCCTGGCCCAGAAACCCGAAGGCACGGTCACACGCGTGGGACCAGCACCGCCGTCGTGGAGCGGAAGCTACTAGAAGGCCCCGAGTCACCGGCCATACGGGTGAGCACCACACGGCACACTCAGGGACGTGGGCTACTTTTACCCGCCTCTAGCAAGGTAGCCAGAAGAGTACAGTTAGTTTGGGAGGCCCACAACTCCGCCTGGCCAGGGGAGATCCCATCTGCTCAAGGACTGACCAGGCCCCAATCGCTAGCCAGTACTCCGGTAGGGTCTATCTTTGTGACCAGTAAAGACCCTGAACTACACCGTACCGTCTCCGAGTGGTTTCTGCTACCCCCATCATCCACGTCGGCTGCCCTGAGGCCATACCCCTCCCGTTGGGGGTTATACTACCACGCTGCACAATCCTACCACCGGCCTCAGCGGTCTGCCCTGCAGCAGCAGCCCTAAAGCTGCATTCAACGGGTGGCGTAGTCATCTAACATCACTGCTATTGCAGCGCCACTTAGTCTGACTCCCTGGGCACGGACCGGGTCACCGCCACGAGACTACAACCCTCAACAGATCCGGCTCCGGGTAAGCCCCCGCGTGCGCAACGCAGCGCGATACAGGCCCAGGGGCGCGTCAGATCTCTGCAGGAATAATGAAGATCTCCATTTTTTTTTCTCTTTCCCGCATTTACAGTGGGGAGCTGCAATCTGTCAGCCTATCAGCAGCGCACACACGGAGCGAAGTGCTTTTTTCACACAAGCAAGGGCATGTGTCATTGGCAGTGTATGTCACATGTCCTTGCCCTATAAGACCAAGCCATTTTCCCGGTCGCCACCATTTTCTCACTGCTGCAGCTGCGTGTTAGACGGCACCGCTGTTGCTGTGTGCGCTATACCTTGTTAATTTCAAGCCAATTTTCGCACAAATCTACAGATAGCTTGGGAGTAGGGAATAGTTGTGATTGCAGTCCTTTTAAGGACTAGGTTACAGCATTTCCTACGACTTTTATCAGGCAGGTCTGTGCTCTTAAATAGATAGGTTGTGGGAGTAAAGACTAATTGTAATTGCAGTTCTTTTCAGGACTAGGTTACATCAGTTCCTATCAGTTTTTGCCAGGCAGGTCTGTGCCAGTGCTGTGCAAGTTTTTTTCACAGCATTTGGCTGAATCTAGCAAAGCTAATCCTTTTTGGCCTATTGCAGAGTGTGTTAGTCAGTGGAGTAGCCTATCTGTGTTGCAAGATATACCACCTGTGTATAGAATACCAATTTTTTTACTGCACCTAGTGAAGTAAAACCTTTTGGGCATAGCATCATTCTATTAGTCCATCTATACTGACCTCCATAAGGTTGCAAATTGAATATCATTTTTTTCTGCATCTAGCTCTGAAAAAATATTTGTCCTTCTAGCAGTGTGTGGGACTTGTTCTATTAGTCCATCTATACTGACCTCCATCACGTTGCAAATTAAAAATATTTTTTTGTCTGCATCTAGCTCTGAAAAAAATATTTGGGCTTCTAGCAGTGTGTGGGACTTGTTCTATTAGTCCATCTATACTGACCTCCATCAGGTTGCAAAATTAAATATATTTTTTTGTCTGCATCTAGCTCTGAAAAAATATTTGGCCTTCTAGCAGTGTGTGGGACTTGTTCTATTAGTCCATCTCTACTGACCTCCATCAGGTTGCAAATTAAAAATATTTTTTTGTCTGCATCTAGCTCTGAAAAAATATTTGGCCTTCTAGCAGTGTGTGGGACTTGTTTTATTAGTCCATCTATACTGACCTCCATCAGGTTGCAAATTAAAAAAATTTTTTATCTGCATCTAGCTCTGAAAAAATATTTGGCCTTCTAGCAGTGTGTGGGACTTGTTCTATTAGTCCATCTATACTGACCTCCATCAGGTTGCAAATTGAATATAATTTTTTTCTGCATTTACCTCTGAAAAAATATTTCGGCTTCTAGCAGTGTGTGGGACTTGTTCTATTAGTCCATCTATACTGACTAGTGTTGAACCACCCCCGTAGTGTTCGGGTTCGGTTCGGTTCGTCGAACACCGGGATGTTCGAGGAACTGTTCGTCGAACTGTTCGTCGAACACCTTAGAACACCGTCGAACACCGTTTAAACCAATGGCAGGCAAACAAAAACACATAGAAACACATAGAAAACACCTTCAAAGGTGTCCAAAAGCTGACAAACTGCTCAGAAGACGCTCTCTTTAAAAAAGCCGGCCGGCAATTCTGCAGCGGCATACACCGGTACCCGACAATTTAGACAAGAAGGAATAGAGCCTCACACATAGATTAGATAGATAGATAGATAGAAACATGTCAGTCACACATATAAGAAGCACAGTGACAGTGTTGCTTACTGTACTTGTCATTTAGTGTAAAGGATTTATTTAAAAAAATAATAGTGTTTTCATGCACCATCTCTTTAAAAAAGCCGGCCGGCAATTCAGCAGCGGTACCCGACAATTTATAACAGAAAGAATAGAGCATCACACATAGATAGATATAAACATGCCAATCACATATATAATAAGTACAGTGATAGTGTTGGTTACTGTACTTGTCATTTAGTGTAAAGGATTTATTTAAAAAAATATTAGTGTTTTCATGCACCGTCTCTTTAAAAAAGCCGGCCGGCAATTCAGCATCTGTACCCGACAATTTAAAACAGAAAGATAGAGCATCACACATAGATTAGATAGATAGAAACATGTCAGTCACATATATAAGAAGTACAGTGACAGTGTTGCTTACTGTACTTGTCATTTAGTGTTAAAATAAAGGATTTATTAAAAAAAAAATTGGCGTGGGGTTCCCCGTAATTTTAGTCTCTAGCGGAGGTTAAGCAGACGGCTGGGGCAGATGTTTGAAGCCTGGGAAGGGGGTAATACTCATGGAGCTTCCCAGGCTACTAATATCAGCCCCCAGCTGAATACCTAGCCTTTACTAGCTATTAAAATGGGGGACCCCCCCAAAAAAATGACGTGGGGTCCCCCCTATTTTAATAGCTAGCAAAGGCTAGGCAGACAGCTGGGGGCTGATATTAATAGCCCAGGGAGGGTACCATGAATATTGGCCCCCTCCCAGGCTAGAAACACCAGCCGTCAGCCGCCCCAGAAATGGCGCATCCATAGGATGCGCCAATTCTGGCACTTAGCCTCGCTCTTCCACGCTGCCCTGGTGCGGTGGCAGGGGGTAATAGGGCTGGAGTTGATGTCAGCTTATAATGCCAGCTGACATCAAGCCCAGGTTAGTAATGGAGAGGCGTCTATAAGACATCCCCCATTACTAACCCCATAGTCAAAGTTAAAAGAAAAAACACAAACACCCAGAATAAAGTCCTTTAATTGAAATAAACACACAATTCTTTATTGTTCTAAATTAAACCATACTTACGATCACGCCCATTCCAGCTGAAGCCAACGATCTCTTGCAATAAAAGAAAAATAATAAAGCAACCTCATCCTTACCTTTCCATGGTTCCCACGACAGCTTCAGCTCTGCTACATCGAGATGACAGGCTGGACCGCAGCAGAACGCTGCCATCCAGCCTGTCATCCCGCAGACACTGAGAAGCGCAGGCATGCTTCCGCTCCTCAGTGTCTCGCTGTGACGGCATCCAGATGAGCCGAGGTCATGTCCAATGAACTCAGCTCACCTCATGCACGTCACTGACAGCGTGGGAAAATTCTCCTGCACTCAGCGCTTCAGCGTGAGAATTTTCCCACGCTGTCAGTGACGTGCATGAGGTGAGCTCATGTCCAATGAACTCAGCTCACCTCATGTACGTCACTGACAGCGTGGGAGAATTTTCACGCTGAAGCGCTGAGTGCAGGAGAATTTTCCCACGCTGTCAGTGATGTGCATGAGGCTGATATTTAAATTTGGCACACAAATCGGTGATTGGTCGCGGGCAGCGTCCGCGACCAATCAGCACGGTAGTGTTTAACTTTGGCGGCAAGATCAGTGATTGGTCGCGCGCCAAGACCGCGACCAATCACCGATTTGGGCGCCACATTTAAATATCGGCCGCGACCAATCAGCACAGCGTTGTTTAAATGTGGATCCAAGATCGGTGATTGGTCGCGGCCGATATTTAAATGTGGCGCCCAAATCGGTGATTGGTCGCGGTCTTGGCGAGCGACCAATCACTGATCTTGCCGCCAAAGTTAAACACTAAAGTGCTGATTGGTCGCGGACGCTGCCCGCGACCAATCACCGATTTGTGCGCCAAATTTAAATATCCGACCAATCAGCACAGTAGTGTTTAACTTTGGCGGCATGATCAGTGATTGGTCGCGGTCAAGACGGCGGGCAATCACCGATTTGTGCTGCACATTTAAATTGCGGCCGCGACCAACTGGATGTCAGCGCCGCTCCCCGGTCCTCCCTTCACACCCTAGCCGCATGGATGTCAGCGGCGCTGCCTGTGCGGATACTTCCGCTGCGAGAACCCGGGACATGAGCGGGCGCTCGCAGCAGAAGTATCCCGACCCGCAGCGCCGCTCCCCGGTCCTCCCTTCACACCCTAGCCGCTGATGTCCCCACAGTATCCGCATGGTGTTACAAAGGTCCGGACATTTGTGTTAAAAATCGCTGATTGGTCGCTGGCGCTGCCCGCGACCAATCACCGATTTGGGTGCCAAATTTAAATATCAGCCGCGACCAATCACCGATTTGGGCGCCAAATTTAAATATCCTCCGCGACCAATCACCCATCTTGGCTCCACATTTAAACACCGCTGTACTGATTGGTCGCCAACGCTATTTAAATGTGGCGCCAAAATCGGTGATTGGTCGCACCCAGCGTCGGCGACCAATCAGCACAGCGGTGTTTAAATGTGGAGCCAAGATTGGTGATTGGTTGCAGCCGATATTTAAATTTGGCGCCCAAATCAGCGCCCGCGACCAATCAGCGATTTTTAACACAAATGTCCGGATCTTTGTAACACCATGCGGATACTGTGGGGACATCAGCGGCTAGGGTGTCAAGGGAGGACCGGGGAGCGGCGCTGCGGGTCGGGATACTTCTGCTGCGAGCAGTCGCTCATCTCCCGGCTTCTCGCAACGGAAGTATCCGACCAGGCAGCGGCGCTCCCCGGTCCTCACCAATACGATTAGCTGATTGGTCGCGCTCTCCGCACGCGTCCAATCAGTGATCTTGGCGCTAAAGTTAAACACCGCTCTGCTGATTGGTCGCGGACGCTGCCCGCGACCAATCACCGATTTGGGCGCCACATTTAAATAGCGGCCGCGACCAATCAGCGAGCTTGGCGCCAAATTTAAACAACGCTCTGCTGATTGGTCGCGGACGCCAGACGCGTCCAATCAGTGAGATTGGCGCCAAATTTAAACAACGCTCTGCTGATTGGTCGCGGATTCCAGCCGCGACCAATCAGCGAGATTGGCGCCAAATTTAAACCCCGCTCTGCTAATTGGTCGCGGATGCCGGCCGCGACTAATCAGCATTATTGGCGCCAAATTTAAACACCGCTCTGCTGATTGATCGCGGTCGCCGTCCGCGACCAATCAGTAGTATTGGCGCCAAATTTAAACCCTGCTCGGCTGATTGGTCACGGTTGCCGGCCGCGACCAATCAGCAGTATTGGCGCCAAATTTAAACCCCGCTCTGCTGATTGGTCACAGTTGCCTTCCGCGACCAATCAGCGATTTTGACGCCAAATTTAAACACCGCTCTGCTGATTGGTCGCGGCCGGCGATTGCGACCAATCAGCATTATTGGCGCCAAATTTAAACCCCGCTCTGCTGATTGGTCGTGACCGCCGGCCGCGACTAATCAACATTGTTGCCGCCAAATTTAAACACCGCTATGCTGAATGGTCGAGGTCGTGACCAATCACCATTATTGGCGCCAAATTTAAACACCGCTTTGCTGATTGGTCGCGACCACAACCTATCAGCATTATTGGCGCAAAATTTAAACCCCGTTCTGCTGATTAGTCGCGACCGCCGGCCGTGACCAATCAGTGATATAGTCGCCAAATTTCAACACCGCTTTGCTGATTGGTAGCGGTTGCTGGCCGCGACCAGTCAGTGATTTTGGCGCCAAATTTAAACACCGCTCTGCTGATTGCGCCGGGTCTGCCGCATACATATTCTAGAATACCCGATGCGTTAGAATCGGGCCACCATCTAGTTTCATGAAATAATTTTAAAAAAAATTGACGTGGGGCTTCGCCCTATTTTTGTGTCCAGCCAGGTACAACTAGGCAGCTGGGGGCTGGAATCTGCAGTGCAGGGAGGACCAAGCTTTCTGGGTCCCCCCAGCTGCAAATTGCAGTCCGCAGCCACCCCGCGTTCATAGAAGCGCCATCTTCTGGCGCTGTACCCAACTCATCCAGGGCCCTGGTGCGGTGGCTCACTGGGTAATAAAGGGGTTAGGGCCAGCTTGGCATTATCAGCTGGCCCTAAGCCCGAAATTCATGGGGTCACGCCAATATTAGACATGACCACTATGAATTTCTAGTAAAGTATTTTAAAAAAACACAACACCCAGAAAAAAGTCCTTTAATTGAAATAAACACACAATTCTTTATTGTTCTAAATTAAACCATACTTACCATCACGCCCATTCCAGCTGAAGCCAACGATCTCCTGCAATAAAAGTAAAATAATAAAGCAACCTCATCCTTACCTTTCCATGGTTCCCAGACAGCTTCAGCTCAGCTACATCGAGATGACAGGCTGGCCCGCAGCAGAACGCCGCCATCCAGCCTGTCATCCCGCAGACACTGAGAAGCACAGGCATGCTTGCGCTCCTCAGTGTCTCGCTGTGACGGCATCCAGATGAGCCGAGGTCATGTCCAATGAACTCAGCTCACCTCATGTACGTCACTGACAGCGTGGAAGAATTCTCCTGCACTCAGCGCTTCAGCTTGAGAATTCTCCCACGCTGTCAGTGACGTACATGAGGTCAGTTGAGTTCAATGGACATGAATGAGCTCACCTCATGCACGTCACTGACAGCGTGGGAAAATTCTCCTGCACTCAGCGCTTCAGCGTGAGAATTTTCCTACGCTGTCAGTGACGTGCATGAGGTGAGCCGAGTTCATTGTCGGCTCATCTTTATGCCGTCACAGCGAGACACTGAGGAGCGCAAGCATGCCTGTGCTTCTCAGTGTCTGCGGGATGACAGGCTGGATGGCAGCGTTCTGCTGCGGTCCAGCCTGTCATCTCGATGTAGCAGAGCTGAAGCTGTCCTGGGAACCATGGAAAGGTAAGGATGAGGTTGCTTTATTATTTTACTTTTATTGCAGGAGATCGTTGGCTTCAGCTGGAATGGGCGTGGTGGTAAGTATGGTTTAATTTAGAACTTTATTTCAATTAAAGGACTTTATTCTGGGTGTTTGTGTTTTCTTTTAACTTTGACTATGGGGTTAGTAATGGGGGTGTCTTATAGACGCCTTTCCATTACTAACATGGGCTTGATGTCAGCTGGCATTATAAGCTGACATCAACCCCAGCCCTATTACCCCACTGCCACCGCTACAGGGCAGTGGGAAGAGCGAGGCTAAGTGCCAGAATTGGCGCATCCTATGGATGCGCCATTTCTGGGGCGGCTGACGGCTGGTGTTTCTAGCCTGGGAGGGGGCCAATATTCATGGCTCCCTTCCTGGGCTATTAATATCAGCCCCCAGCTGTCTGCCTAGCCTTTGCTAGCTATTAAAATAGGGGGGACCCCACGTCATTATTTTGGGGGGGTCCCCCATTTTAATAGCTAGTAAAGGCTAGGTATTCCGCTGGGGGGCTGATATTAGTAGCCTGGGAAGCTCCGTGGGTATTACCCCCTTCCCAGTCTTCAAACATCTGCCCCAGCCGTCTGCTTAACCTCCGCTAGAGCCTAAAATTACGGGGAACCCCACGCCAATTTTTTTTTAAATAAATCCTTTATTTTAACACTAAATGACAAGTACAGTAATCAACACTATCACTGTACTTCTTATATATGTGACTGACATGTTTCTATCTATCTAATCTATGTGTGATGCTCTATTCCTTCTATTCTAAATTGTCGGGTACAGATGCTGAAATGCCGGCCGGCTTTTTTAAAGAGACATTGCATGAAAACACTATTATTTTTTTAAATAAATCCTTTACACTAAATGACAAGTACAGTAAGCAACACTATCACTGTACTTATTATATATGTGACTGACATGTTTCTATCTATCTAATCTATGTGTGATTCTCTATTCTTTCTATTCCAAATTGTCGGGTACCGCTGCTGAATTGCCGGCCGGCTTTTTTAAAGAGACAGTGCATGAAAACACTATTATTTTTTTTAATAAATCCTTTACACTAAATGACAAGTACAGTAACCAACACTGTCACTGTACTTCTTATATATGTGACTGACATGTTTCTATCTATCTAATCTATGTGTGATTCTCTATTCTTTCTGTTGTAAATTGTCGGGTACCGCTGCTGAATTGCCGGCCGGCTTTTTTAAAGAGACGGTGCATGAAAACACTATTAATTTTTTGATAAATCCTTTACACTAAATGACAAGTACAGTAAGCAACACTGTCACTGTACTTCATATATATGTGGCTGACATGTTTCTATCTATCTAATCTATGTGTGAAGCTCTATTCTTTCGGTTCTAAATTGTCGGGTACCGGTGTATGCTGCTGCTGAATTGCCGGCTTTTCATGTTTCACTGTTGGCACTGTTCCCATCGATTTGGGCAATCACTGTAATGCCACAACCACCATGGCTGTGGCATTACAGTGAGTGGCAGACAATCCCTGCATGATTGGTGCTCTAAATAGCGCCAGACATGCAGGACAAGCTTTTGGTGCACGAACAGTTATCGAACATAACCTCGAACAGCCGAATTTTTTGCAAATCGTTCGGGTTCGTCGAACAACTCGAACACCGCCCAAAACAGCTCGAATTTGAGATTGGCGAACAGTTCTAGTCGAACACTGCTCATCTCTAATACTGACCTCCATCAGGTTGCAAACTGAATATAATTTTTTTCTGCATCTACCTCTGAAAAAATATTTGGGCTTCTAGCAGTGTGTGGGACTTGTTCTATTAGTCCATCTATACTGACCTCCATCAGGTTGCAAATTAAAAATATTTTTTTGTCTGCATCTAGCTCTGAAAAAATATTTGGCCTTCTAGCAGTGTGTGGGAATTGGTCTATTAGTCCATCTATACTGACCTCCATCAGGTTGCAAATTGAATATAATTTTTTTCTGCATCTAGCTCTGAAAAAATATTTGTCCTTCTAGCAGTGTGTGGGGCTTGTTCTACTACTCCATCTATACTGACCTCCATCAGGTTGCAAATTCAAAATAATTTTTTGTCTGCATCTAGCTCTGAAAAAATATTTGGCCTTCTAGCTGTGTGTCGGACTTGTTCTATTAGTCCATCTATACTGACCTCCATCAGGTTGCAAACTGAATATAATTTTTTTCTGCATCTACCTCTGAAAAAATATTTGGGCTTCTAGCTGTGTGTGGGACTTGTTCTATTAGTCCATCTATACTGACCTCCATCAGGTTGCAAACTGAATATAATTTTTTTCTGCATCTACCTCTGAAAAAATATTTGGGCTTCTAGCAGTGTGTGGGACTTGTTCTATTAGTCCATCTATACTGACCTCCATCAGGTTGCAAATTAAAAATATTTTTTTGTCTGCATCTAGCTCTGAAAAAATATTTGGCCTTCTAGCAGTGTGTGGGACTTGGTCTATTAGTCCATCTATACTGACCTCCATCAGGTTGCAAATTGAATATAATTTTTTTCTGCATCTAGCTCTGAAAAAATATTTGTCCTTCTAGCAGTGTGTGGGGCTTGTTCTACTAGTCCATCTATACTGACCTCCATCAGGTTGCAAATTCAAAATAATTTTTTGTCTGCATCTAGCTCTGAAAAAATATTTGGCCTTGTAGCTGTGTGTCGGACTTGTTCTATTAGTCCATCTATACTGACCTCCATCAGGTTGCAAACTGAATATAATTTTTTTCTGCATCTACCTCTGAAAAAATATTTGGGCTTCTAGCTGTGTGTGGGACTTGTTCTATTAGTCCATCTATACTGACCTCCATCAGGTTGCAAATTGAATATAATTTTTTTCTGCATCTAACCCAGCCAATAGTTTTGGCCTAATACCACAGTTTGGCCACTCAGCTCTGCTCGGTTCCCATCCATTGTTATTTTGTACAAACAACTCCAGAGTTGTGAATTAGTTAACCACCAAAATGAGTGGAAAAAGGCCTGCTGCTGGTGGAAAGGGGAAAAAAGGTTGTGTCCGTGGGGTAGGTGTTAAAGCAACAGTAACATCTGCAGAAGAAAGACCATCTTCCAGCCAAACTAAAATGTCTACTTCTTTTAGCGGACAATGTGATAAGATCCCTTTCTTACAGCCACGCCAATCGCTACAAATTCCAGATGAGGCACAAAAACAGCAGGTGCCTCAACGGATATCAAGTGCTCCTTTAAGTGGGCTCTCCTCCACATCAACTTCAACATCACAAATACTCCAGTCCTCAAAGGTGTCACCCCAATCGCACTTGCTTCCTCACAGCTCCCAAATCTCCAGCTGCCCGTCTGAGTATGAGGTAGAACAGATGGTTGAGTCTGCAGAGCTGTTTACTCATACTATAGCCTGGGAATCAGAGGTCGGCTCCAGAGCTTCTGTGAATCCAGACGAGGAAATGATCTGCACTGATGCCCAGAATCTTTATGAGTCGGATCCAGGACCAGACGCAGAAGGTTCTGACCATAATGTAGACCCTCATTCCCAAACTGTAACTCCTGTTGGTGGAGACAATGAGGAAGACGATGATGAGACTCAAATACCTGATTGGAGCGACAACTTTAGTTTTTTGTCAGGGCAGGAACAGGTTGGCTCTGAGGACGACGGGTGTGATAACGCACAGGGTGATGATGATGAGGTTGGAGATCCCACGTACTGTCAAACCACAGTCAGCCAAGAGATGAGGTCAGCAGAGGAGGTGGAGGAGGATGCTAGTGACGACGAGGTCAGGTTGCGCCTTCCTGGACAGAGACGTAGTACTGGAAGCACGTCAACAACTGCATCCTCAAACACAACTCTGCCTCTCACCACAAGTCGTGGTGGCTCTTCAGGTCGCATGGGTGCTAAGCCTTGCATAGCCTGGGCATTTTTTCAGATCGATAAAGATGACCCAACTCGTGTTATCTGTAACATTTGTCAGCAAAAGCTAAGTAGAGGCCAAAAAATACATAGTTTGAGTACTTCATGTATGAAACGGCACATGGACATGAAGCATAAGTTGCAGTGGGAAGCTCACTGTGCTACAATGCGGCCTAGCCGGCCGGGCCAACCACCGTCTGCCATATCTTGTGTATCCGCGGCCTCTTCATCCTCTGTGACTGGGGGGACAGCAGTCACACCTGTTTTGGGGCGCAGACCTGCCACCTCTTTACCCACAACAGCCAGCGTGATTGGCAGGTCATCATTTTCTTTGGAGGTGGTAACACCAGATGGTGTTGAGCGCTGTCCGACATCGATAGCACCACCTTTGGATCAAGGCAACCTAACATGTCCGCCTGCATCTTCCTCACAGACCGGCAGTTTGCCGGGGACACCCTTATCAACCCCGTCTAAGCACAATAGCCAGCCCTCGGTCCCTCAGATGTGGACAAGTAAAAGACCATTTCCTCCTAGCCATGAGAAAGCTAAGAGGTTGAATTTCACCATCCGCAAGCTCTTAGCTACAGAAATGCTGCCTTTACGCCTGGTGGACACAGAGGATTTTCGAGACCTTATGTCCGTCGCAGTGCCCCAGTACCAGATGCCCAGTCGGCACTACTTCTCAAAGAAAGGTGTGCCTGCGCTCCACCAGCATGTCACACACAACATCACTGCTTCTTTGAGAAACTCTGTGTGTGACAGGGTGCATTTCACCACAGACACTTGGACGAGTAGGCATGGACAGGGGCGTTACATGTCGCTGACTGGGCACTGGGTAACTATGGTGACAGCAGGACAAGGGGCTGCTGTCCAAGTCTTGCCGTCCCCACGAGTTGTGCGTCAATCCTCTTTATCTCAAAGTTCCTCCACTGCTTCTGCCTCCTCAACCTCCTCTCGGTCCTCCACCTGCACCCAAAGCCTGTCTGGTCATGCCACAAGCTTTCTAACTGCGCAGAAGGGATCCTGCACACCTCCTTACTATGCTGGCAGTAGGGCTCAACGTCATCAGGCGGTTTTTACTTTGAAATGTCTGGGAAATGTGAGTCACACAGCTGAGGAGTTGTGGTCAGCTCTGGAGAACCAATTTCATGAATGGTTGTCTCCACTGGATCTGAAACCAGGGAAGGCCGTGTGCGACAATGCTGCAAACCTGGGTGCGGCCCTTCGCCGGGGCAATGTCACACACGTGCCTTGTATGGCTCACGTGTTGAACCTGGTTGTCCAGCAATTTTTAGCCCACTATCCGGGACTAGATGGCCTTCTGCAGAGGGCACGGTCGCTGTGTGCTCACTTCCGCCATTCGCATCCCGCAGCTCAGCGACTTACATCTCTACAGAAGTCGTTGGGCCTGCCACTTCACCGGCTAAAATGCGATGTGCCTACCCGGTGGAATTCAACTCTGCACATGTTGCAGCGACTGTTGCAGCACCGACAAGCCCTGGTGCAATACGTTCTGACGTATAGCCTGGGCCACCGAGATCCAGAGGTGGGGCAAATCACGCTGGAGGAGTGGTCTCAGATCAGGGACCTATGCACCCTTCTGCACAGTTTTGAAATGGCGACGAAGATGTTTAGTGCTGACGATGCCATTATCAGCATGACTATTCCGGTGATTTACATGCTGGAGCACATGTTAAACAGAATTCGGAGTCAGGTGGTGGCACAAGAGGAGGTGGAGGAAGTAGAGGAGGAGGAGTTGTATGCGGAAGGGCTAACATCTGCAAGGTCCTGACGGTCGGCAGCACCAAGGCGGCAGGCATGTGAGGGTGGGGGAGATGGTTTTACCAGGGCGCATGGTAGCAGCCAAACTAGTGAGGAAGGTGCAGGAGCCCAGGAAGAAGTGGAGGACGAACTGATGGAAGACTCATCAGATGAGGGAGACCTTGATCACATTTCTGTTGTGCGAGGTTGGGGGGAGAGGACAGAGGAAGGAAGCATGATTGTTACCTCGCCACCAACACAACAGGGACTTGGTGCTCCTGGTTGCGCAACACACATGAGTGCCTTCTTGCTGCACTACCTGCAACATGACCCTCGAATTGGGAGAATTAGAAATAATCCTGACTACTGGGTTGCCATACTGTTAGATCCCCGGTACAAAAGTAAATTTGCAGAAATTATTCCTGCCATAGAAAGGGATGCACGCATGCAGGAGTATCAGCAGAGACTGTTGCAGAATCTTACATGTGCTTTTCCACAAAACACCAGTGGTGTTACATAGTTACATAGTTTATAAGGCCGAAAAAAGACAAGCGTCCATCCAGTTCAGCCTATTTCTTGTGCACTGCAGCTATTCCGCAGCGTTGATCCAGGGGAAGGCAACAAAAAACCATGCGGTATAGGCCAATTTACATCATTGAGGAAAAATTCACTTCCCGACACCAATCTGGCAGTCAGATTAAATCCCTGGATTAATTAACTAAGCATAAGATGTAATTTTATTGTTCTCAAGAAAGGCGTCCAGGCCTCTCTTGAACTCATTAAGTTAGTTGGACATCACCACTTCCTCTCCCAGAGAGTTCCAGAGTCTCACGGCTCTGACCGTAAAGAATCCCCTTCTATGCTGGTGCAGGAACCTCCTTTCCTCCAGACGCATAGTGTGCCCCCTCGTCTTTGTCACCATCCTTGGTATAAACAGGTCATGGGAGAGATCTCTGTACTGCCCACTGATGTATTTATACATGTTTATGAGGTCTCCCCTAAGCCTTCTCTTTTCCAACGTAAATAGGCCTAATTTTGACAACCTCTCTAGGTATTCTAGTCCCTCCATTCCCTTTATTACCTTAGTCGCCCTCCTTTGTACCCTCTCTAGCTCCAATATGTCTTTCCTGAGCACCGGAGCCCAGAACTGTGCACAATATTCTAAGTGCGGCCTTACCAGCGCTTTATACAGAGGAAGAACAATGTTCTTATCATATGCCCCTATTCCTCTTCTGATGCATGCCATGACTCTATTTGCCTTCGCAGCTGCTGCCTGACACTGGGCACCCCAATTTAATTTGCTATTAACCAAGACGCCCAGGTCCTTCTCCATGTCAGATTTCCCCAACGGTTTCCCATTTAATATGTATGGGTGACTGCTGTTTTTCTTTCCCATGTGCATGACCTTACATTTATCGGCATTGAACCCCATTTGCCTTTTTTTGGCCCAACTCCCCAATTTATCTAAATCCTCCTGTAGCTGTGCCCTATCCTCATCTGTATTAACTACTTTACAAAGTTTAGTATCATCTGCAAATATTGCTATTTTACTATGCAACCCTTCCACTAGATCATTAATAAATATATTAAATAATATTGGGCCCAAGACAGACCCTTGAGGCACCCCGCTAGTAACCATGACACACCCTGAGCTTACTCCATTGATAACCACCCTCTGCTTTCTATCACTCAGCCAGCTATTTACCCACTTGCACACATTATCCCCCAGACCAAGCATTCTCATTTTATAGACCAACCTTTTGTGTGGCACGGTATCAAATGCTTTGGAGAAGTCAAGGTCTACAACATCCACTGACTCCCCCCGGTCCAGCTGTGAGCTCACCTCCTCGTAGAAGGCGATCAGGTTTGTTTGGCAGGAGCGATCTCTCATGAATCCATGTTGATATGGAGTTAGACAGTTATTATCATTAAGATATTCTACAATAGCATCTCTAAGAAATCCTTCAAACAATTTACCCACAACAGACGTTAAGCTGACTGGTCTATAGTTCCCAGGGTCACTTTTAGACCCCTTTTTGAATATTGGTACCACATTTGCTTGGCGCCAGTCTAGTGGGACAGTCCCTGTCCATAAAGAGTGCTTGAATATAAGATACAGCGGTCTGTCTATCACATTACTTAATTCTTTTAGTACCCGGGGGTGTATGCCATCTGGGCCTGGTGACTTGTCTATTTTGATATTATTTAGGCGTTTCTGAACTTCCTCCTGGGTTAGGTGGGTGATATTTAGCGGAGCGTTTACTTTATCACTTTGCATTTCCTGCGATAAATTGTTTTCTTTTGTCAAAACAGTGGAGAAGAAGCTATTGAGTAGGTTTGCTTTACCCTCATCGCCCTCTATGATTTTACCCAGGTTATTTTTCAATGGGCCAACGCCATCAGTTTTAATCCTTTTACGGTTTATATAGTTAAAGAACAGTTTGGGATTCGTTTTACTTTCCTTGGCAATTAGTCTCTCTGTCTCCTCTTTTGCTATTCTTATTTGTTTCTTACAGATTATGATTTTTTCCCTATAAGATATTAGCGCTTCCTTGCTGCCTTCTTGTTTAAGTTTACCGAAAGCCCTTTTTTTTGTTTTTCATTGCCCTCTTGACTTCCTTATTTAGCCACATTGGCTTCCTCCTATTCCTAGCCCTTTTATTCCCATAAGGTATGTACCTTCTACAGTGACTATGTAGGACTGTTTTGAAAATTTCCCATTTTCTATCCGTGCTCCTATTACTAAAGATACTATCCCAGTCTATAAGGTGAAGGGCATCTCTTAGCTGATCAAACTTTGCCCTCCTGAAGTTCAGTGTTTTTGTGACCCCCTTGCTGGGCACCCTACTGAAGCACATGTGGAATTGTATAATGTTGTGGTCACTATTTCCCAGGTGCCCCCCGACCTGCACCTCAGTTATTCTGTCTGGCCTGTTAGTTAATATTAAGTCTAAAAGGGCCGTGCCTCTAGTTGGTTCCTGCACAAGTTGTGACAAATAATTGTCTTTGATAATTGACAGAAACCTGTTTCCTTTCTGAGATCTACAGCTTTCGGTTTCCCAGTCTATATCGGGGTAGTTGAAGTCCCCCATAATAATCACCTCGTTATTTTTTGCTACCTCGTCTATTTGTCTCATTAATAGACTTTCCGTGGCTTCTGCTATATTTGGTGGTTTATAACAGACTCCTATGATAATTTTATTATTGTTTTTTGCCCCATGTATCTCCACCCATAAGGACTCGACCTCCTCATTTCCCTCCCATACATCCTCCCGTATTGTAGGCTTTAGACACGTCTTTACATATAGACAGACTCCACCCCCTTTCCGACTTCTTCGATCCCTTCTAAACAGACTGTAACCCTGTAAGTTAACTGCCCAGTCATAGCTTTCATCTAACCATGTCTCGGTTATTCCCACTATGTCATAGTTACCTGTAGATATTTCTGCTTCCAGTTCATCCATCTTGTTTGTCAGGCTCCTGGCATTTGCTAGCACGCAGTTTACACGATTTTGTTTTGCTCCAATCTTCTCCCTGTGGATTGTATTAGAAATTTTCTTACCTCCTTTCCAAGTATCTTGTCTTGGACCTTCTTTGTCGCACTTCATATCTTTCATTAGTATGTTCTCTGGTTTCATGTTCGTGTCCGGCGTTTTTTCTTCCCATCCCCTCTTCTTCTAGTTTAACGCCCTCCTGATGAGTGTTGCGAGTCTCCTGGCGAATGTGTGTTTCCCGGGTTTGTTGAGGTGTAGTCCGTCTCTGGCAAGGAGTCCGTCATAGAGGTAATTCACACCGTGGTCCAGGAATCCAAATCCTTGTTGTCTGCACCATCGTCTCAGCCAGTTGTTCACATCAAGGATCCTGTTCCATCTCCTGACGCCATGCCCGTCTATTGGAAGGATAGAAGAAAAAACTACCTGCGCATCCAGTTCTTTTACTTTCTTCCCCAATGCTTCAAAGTCCTTGCAGATTGTCGGTAGGTCCTTCTTTGCCGTGTCATTGGTGCCAACATGTATCAGAAGAAATGGGTGGAGATCCTTGGAACTGATGAGTTTCGGTATCCTATCGGTAACATCCTTGATCTTAGCCCCTGGAAGTAGTGTTGAGCCACCCCCGTAGTGTTCGGGTTCGGTTCGGTTCGTCGAACACTGGGATGTTCGAGGAACTGTTCGTCGAACTGTTCGTCGAACACCTTAGTACACCGTCGAACACCGTTAAAACCAATGGCAGGCAAACAAAAACACATAGAAACACATAGAAAACACCTTCAAAGGTGTCCAAAAGCTGACAAACTGCTCAGAAGACGCTCTCTTTAAAAAAGCCGGCCGGCAATTCAGCAGCGGCATACACCGGTACCCGACAATTTAGACAAGAAGGAATAGAGCATCACACATAGATTAGATAGATAGAAACATGTCAGTCACATATATATGAAGTACAGTGACAGTGTTGCTTACTGTACTTGTCATTTAGTGTAAAGGATTTATTAAAAAAAATAATAGTGTTTTCATGCACCGTCTCTTTAAAAAAGCCGGCCGGCAATTCAGCAGTGGTACCCGACAATTTATAACAGAAAGAATAGATCATCACACATAGATAGATATAAACATGCCAATCACATATATAATAAGTACAGTGACAGTGTTGGTTACTGTACTTGTCATTTAGTGTAAAGGATTTATTTAAAAAAATAATAGTGTTTTCATGCACCGTCTCTTTAAAAAAGCCGGCCGGCAATTCAGCCTCGGTACCCGACAATTTAGAACTGAAAGATAGAGCATCACACATAGATTAGATAGATAGAAACATGTCAGTCACATATATAAGAAGTACAGTGATAGTGTTGATCACTGTACTTGTCATTTAGTGTTAAAATAAAGGATTTATTAAAAAAAAAACTGGCGTGGGGTTCCCCGTAATTTTAGTCTCTAGCGGAGGTTAAGCAGACGGCTGGGGCAGATGTTTGAAGCCTGGGAAGGGGGTAATACCCACGGAGCTTCCCAGGCTACTAATATCAGCCCTCAGCTGAATACCTAGCCTTTACTAGCTATTAAAATGGGGGACCCCCCAAAAAATTGACGTGGGGTCCCCCCTATTTTAATAGCTAGCAAAGGCTAGGCAGACAGCTGGGGGCTGATATTAATAGCCCAGGAAGGGTGCCATGAATATTGGCCCCCTCCCAGGCTAGAAACACCAGCCGTCAGCCGCCCCAGAAATGGCGCATCCATAGGATGCGCCAAATCTGGCACTTAGCCTCGCTCTTCCCACTGCCCTGTAGCGGTGGCAGTGGGGTAATAGGGCTGGGGTTGATGTCAGCTTATAATGCCAGCTGACATCAAGCCCAGGTTAGTAATGGAGAGGCGTCTATAAGACACCCCCATTACTAACCCCATAGTCAAAGTTAAAAGAAAACACAAACACCCAGAATAAACTCCTTTAATTGAAATAAACACACAATTCTTTATTGTTCTAAATTAAACCATACTTACCATCACGCCCAGTCCACCTGAAGCCAACGATCTCCTGCAATAAAAGTAAAATAATAAACCAACCTCATCCTTACCTTTCCATGGTTCCCAGGACAGCTTCAGCTCTGCTACATCGAGATGACAGGCTGGACCGCAGCAGAACGCTGCCATCCAGCCTGTCATCCCACAGACACTGAGAAGGGCAGGCATGCTTGCGCTCCTCAGTGTCTGGCTGTGACGGCATAAAGATGAGCCGAGGTCATGTCCAATGAGCTCGGCTCACCTCATGCACGTCACTGACAGCGTGGGAGAATTCTCACGCTGAAGCGCTGAGTGCAGGAGAATTTTTCCACGCTGTCAGTGACGTGCATGAGGCTGATATTTAAATTTGGCGCACAAATCGGTGATTGGTCGCGGGCAGCGTCCGCGACCAATCAGCACAGTAGTGTTTAACTTTGGCGGCAAGATCAGTGATTGGTCGCGGTCAAGACGGCGACCAATCACCGATTTGTGCGGCACATTTAAATAGCGGCCGCGACCAATTGGATGTCAGCGCCGCTCCCCGGTCCTCCCTTCACGCCCTAGCCGCATGGATGTCAGCGGCGCTGCCTGTGCGGATACTTCCGCTGCGAGAACGCGGGACATGAGCGGGCGCTCGGAGCAGAAGTATCCCGACCCGCAGCTCCGCTCCCCGGTCCTCCCTTGACACCCTAGCCGCTGATCTCCCCACAGTATCGCATGGTGTTACAAAGATCCGGACATTTGTGTTAAAATCGCTGATTGGTCGCAGGCGCTGCCCGCGACCAATCACCGATTTGGGCGCCACATTTAAATAGCGGCCGCGACCAATCAGTGAGATTGGCGCCAAATTTAAACAACGCTCTGCTGATTGGTCGCGGATGCCGGCCGCGACTAATCAGCATTATTGGCGCCAAATTTAAACACCGCTCTGCTGATTGATCGCGGTCGCCATCCGCAACCAATCAGCAGCATTGGCGCCAAATTTAAACCCTGCTCGGCTGATTGGTCACGGTTGCCGGCCGCGACCAATCAGCAGTATTGGCGCCAAATTTAAACCCCGCTCTGCTGATGGGTCACGGTTGCCGGCCGCGACCAATCAGAGATTTTGGCGCCAAATTGAAACACCGCTCTGCTGATTGGTCGCGGCCGGCGATTGCGACCAATCAGCATTATTGGCGCCAAATTTAAACCCCGCTCTGCTGATTGGTTGCGACCGCCGGCCGCGACTAATCAACATTGTTGCCGCCAAATTTAAACACCGCCCTGCTGAATGGTCGCGGTCGTGACCAATCACCGTTATTGGCGCCAAATTTAAACACCGCTTTGCTGATTGGTCGCAACCGCAACCAATCAGCATTATTGGCGCAAAATTTAAACACCACTTTGCTGATTGGTCGCGACCGCGACCAATCAGCATTATTGGCGCAAAATTTAAACCCCGCTCTGCTGTTTAGTCGCAACCGCCGGCCATGACCAATCAGCGATATAGTCGCCAAATTTCAACACCGCTTTGCTGATTAGTCGCGGTTGCTGGCCGCGACCAGTCAGCGATTTTAGCGCCAAATTTAAACACCGCTCTGCTGATTGCGCCGGGTCTGCCTCATACATATTCTAGAATACCCGATGCGTTAGAATCGGGCCACCATCTAGTTTCATGAAATAATTTAAAAAAAAATTGACGTGGGGCTTCGCACTATATTTGTGTCCAGCCAGGTACAGCAGGCAGGAACGGGCTGCCCCCAACCACCAGCTGCCTATTTGTACCTGGCCGGACACAACAATATAGGGAAGCCCTTTTTTTCTTAATTATTTCATGAATTTCATGAAATAATTAAAAAAAAAAATACGTGGGGCTTCGCCCTATTTTTGTGTCCAGCCAGGTACAACTAGGCAGCTGGGGGCTGGAATCTGCAGCGCAGGAAGGCCCAAGCTTTCTGGGTCCCCCCCGCTGCAAATTGCAGTCCGCAGCCACCCCAGAAAATGGCGCGCTCATAGAAGCGCCATCTTCTGGCGCTGTACCCAACTCATCCAGGGCCCTGGTGCAGTGGCTCACTGGGTAATAAAGGGGTTAGGGCCAGCTTGGCATTATCAGCTGGCCCTAAGCCCGAAATTCATGGGGTCACGCCAATATTAGACATGACCGCCATGAATTTCTAGTAAAGTATTTAAAAAAAACACAACACCCAGAATAAAGTCCTTTAATTGAAATAAACACACAATTCTTTATTGTTCTAAATTAAACCATACTTACCGTCACGCCCATCCTAGCTGAAGCCAATGTCTTCTGCAATAAAAGTAAAATAATAAAGCAACCTCATCCTTACCTTTCCATGGCTCCCACGACAGCTTCAGCTCTGCTACATCGAGATGACAGGCTGGACCGCAGCAGAACGCTGCCATCCAGCCTGTCATCCCGCAGACACTGAGAAGGGCAGGCATGCTTGCGCTCCTCAGTGTCTGGCTGTGACGGCATAAAGATGAGCCGAGGTCATGTCCAATGAGCTCGGCTCACCTCATGCACGTCACTGACAGCGTGGGAGAATTCTCCTGCACTCAGCGCTACAGCGTGAGAATTCTCCCACGCTGTCAGTGACGTGCATGAGGTGAGCTGAGATCATTGGACATGAATGAGCTCACCTCATGCACGTCACTGACAGCGTGGGAAAATTCTCACCCTGTAGCGCTGAGTGCAGGAGAATTCTCCCACGCTGTCAGGTGAGCTGAGTTCATTGGACATGAACTCGTCTCATCTTTATGCCGTCACAGCGAGACACTGAGGAGCGCAAGCAAGCCTGCGCTTCTCAGTGTCCACGGCATGGCAAGCTGGATGGCAGCATTCTGCCAGCCTGTCATCTCGATGTAGCAGAGCTGAAGCTGTCGTGGGAACCATGGAAAGGTAAGGATGATGTTGCTTTATTATTTTTCTTTTATTGCAGGAGATCGTTGGCTTCAGCTGGAATGGGCGTGGTGGTAAGTATGGTTTAATTTAGAACAATAAAGGAATGTGTCTTTATTTCAATTAAAGGAGTTTATTCTGGGTGTTTGTGTTTTCTTTTAACTTTGACTATGGGATTAGTAATGGGGGTGTCTTATAGACGCCTCTCCATTACTAACCTGGGCTTGATGTCAGCTGGCATTATAAGCTGACATCAACCCCAACCCTATTACCCCACTGCCACCGCTACAGGGCAGTGGGAAGAGCGAGGCTAAGTGCCAGAATTAGCGCATCCTATGGATGCGCCAGTTCTGGGGCGGCTGACGGCTGGTGTTTCTAGCTTGGGAGGGGGCCAATATTCATGGCACCCTTCCTGGGCTATTAATATCAGCCCCCAGCTGTCTGCCTAGCCTTTGCTAGCTATTAAAATAGGGGGGACCCCACGTCATTATTTTTGGGGGGGTCCCCCATTTTAATAGCTAGTAAAGGCTAGGTATTCAGCTGGGGGCTGATATTAGTAGCCTGGGAAGCTCCATGGGTATTACCCCCCTCCCAGGCTTCAAACATCTGCCCCAGCCATCTGCTTAACCTCCGCTAGAGCCTAAAATTACGGGGAACCCCACGCCAATTTTTTTTTAAATAAATCCTTTATTTTAACACTAAATGACAAGTACAGTAATCAACACTGTCACTGTACTTCATATATATGTGACTGACATGTTTCTATCTATCTAATCTATGTGTGATTCTCTATTCCTTCTATTCTAAATTGTCGGGTACCGCTGCTGAATTGCCGGCCGGCTTTTTTAAAGAGACAGTGCATGAAAACACTATTATTTTTTTTAATAAATCCTTTACACTAAATGACAAGTACAGTAAGCAACACTGTCACTGTACTTCATATATGTGACTGACATGTTTCTATCTATCTAATCTATGTGTGATTCTCTATTCTTTCTATTCTAAATTGTCGGGTACCGCTGCTGAATTGCCGGCCGGCTTTTTTAAAGAGACGGTGCATGAAAACACTATTATTTTTTTTGATAAATCCTTTACACTAAATGACAAGTACAGTAAGCAACACTGTCACTGTACTTCGTATATATGTGGCTGACTTGTTTCTATCTATCTAATCTATGTGTGATGCTCTATTCTTTCTGTTCTAAATTGTCGGGTACCAGTGTATGCCGCTGCTGAATTGCCGCTTTTCATGTTTCACTGTTCGCACTGTTCCCATCGATTTGGGCAATCACTGTAATGCCACAACCACCATGGCTGTGGCATTACAGTGAGTGGCAGGCAATCCCTGCATCATTGGTGCTCAAAATAGCCCCAGACATGCAGGACACGCTTTTGGTGCACGAACAGTTATCGAACATAACCTCGAACAGCCGAATTTTTTGCAAATCGTTCGGGTTCGTCGAACAACTCGAACACCGCCCAAAACAGCTCGAATTTGAGATTGGCGAACAGTTCTAGTCGAACACCGCTCATCTCTACCTGGGAGGCAGCATACTTCTCTTGCGGTTATGTCCGGTCTGCAGATAGCTGCTTCTGTTCCTCTCAGTAGTGAGTCTCCCACAAAATACTTTCGGTGGAGTCGAACTCATGAACATCTGTTCACAAAGCAGGCGCATCAACCCAGTAAGCCAGTGGCCAGTGCACGTACTGAATCTCACAGTTCCAACTTGCCAACCGTGGGACCGTCGAGTGTTCAGCACTCAAACCGAAACAGAAACACAGTATCTGCTGGTAACATCAATTTTGCAGAATCATTTCACCACTTTTTTAGCCCATCCTTTGCAAGGCCACAGGAGACAAGAAGTCTGACACATAGTCAACGCCTAGAGACGATGGTACAGGAGTATCTCCAAGTAAACATTGAAGCCATGACTGTGTCACTGGACCCTTGCTCTTTTTGGGCTTCCAATCTGGATAAATGGCCGGAGCTAGCCACTTGGAGATCTTGTCATGCCCCGCAGCCAGCGTTCTGTCTGAACGTGTGTTCAGCGCTGCTGGTGGTGTGCTGACAGATAAGCGCACGCGGCTCTCCACTGATAATGTAGACAGACTCACGTTCATAAAGATGAACAAATCATGGATCCGAAACGACTTTTCTACCCCTGTGTCATCCTGGGGAGAGTAAAAGCTTGATGATTGGTTAAAATCACCTCACAAACCGTTTTAAGCTTTCAAATTACTAATCATGTTTATCTGTATCTTGGCTGGAAAATTATTTGGGCTTTGTAGCACTGTGCAGTACTGATTCTATTAGGCCATCTATACTAAGCTGCACCAGATTTAAAATTACTAATCATGTTTATCTGTATCTTGGCTGGAAAATAATTTGGGCTTTGTAGCAGTGTGCAGTACTGATTCTATTAGGCCATCTATACTAAGCTCCACCAGATTTAAAATTAATAATAATTTTTAGCTGCATCTAGCCCGGAAAATAATTTTGGGGCTCCGAGATGCGCAAGACACATAAGTGCCTTCTTGCTGCACTACCTGCAACATGACCCTCAGATTGTCAGAATTCGAAGTAATCCTGACTACTGGGTTGCCACACTCTTAGATTCCCCACACTCTTCGATCAACCTTTTCATTTTAATAAAGACCAAAAAAATGGTCATTTTTGAAATTATAAGCATTAGCAGGTTATTAGAAACTGAAATCAAACAGTTTTCAACTCAAAACTTTATTCTAGGTGATGTTACATTTGCACATAGGACCCCTTGTTCGAAAGGAGCTTCTGAACTCTCTCGTCCATTGAATTTGTCAGGTTTTGGATGGTTTCTGCTTCAATTGTTTTGCATGAGGACAGAATACCCTCCCAGAGCTGTTGCTTAGATGTGAACTGCCTCCCGCCATCATAGACACTCCTTTTGATGATGCTCCAGAGGTTCTGAATGGGGTAGAGGTCAGGGGAGCATGGGGGTCACACCATAAGTTTGTCCCCTTTTATGCCCATATCAGCCAGAGATGCAGATGTGTTATGTGCAGCATGAGACGGTGCATTATCATGCATGAAAATGATCTTGCTGTGGAATACACGGTTCTTCTTCTTGAACCATGGCAGAAAGTGCTGTTTGAGAAACTCCACATACATTATGGAGTTCATCTTTACCCCTTCAGGGATCCTAAAGGGGCCGACAATCTCTCTCCCCATGATTCCAGCCCAAAACATTACTCCACCTCCTCCTTGTTGGCGCTGTAGCCGTGTTTGCGTGGGGTGTCCATCAACCAGCCATCCTCCACTCCATCCATCTGGACCATCGAGCGTTGCACGGCACTCATCCGTGAACAAAACAGTTTTGAAATCAGTCTTCATGTAATGTTTGGCCCACTGGAGCCATTTCTGCTTGTGTGAAGTGGATAGAGGAGGTCGACAGGATGGCGTATGCACAGCTGCAAACCTCTGAAGGACCCTGCATCTTGTTGTTCGGGGGACGTTGGAGGCACCAGCAGCTTCAAAAACTTGTCTGCTGCTATGACAAGGCTTTTTTGCCGCTGCTCTTTTAACCTGACGTAATTGCCTGTAGGAAAGAGTCCTCAATTTGCCCTTATCAGCATTTACACGTGTGTACTGTGAATCAGCTACATACTTCTTGATTGGCAAGACACTTCATCCTGATCATCGCACAATGTTGATTGTAGTCATGCCTTGACCTAAACACTCCACAATTTGTTGCTTCTCAGCAGCCGACACATCCTTTTTCTTTCCCATTTTGGCAGAAAATGTAGGCTGCTTAATAATGTGGGACAGCCTTCTTAAGTAGTCTTGCCTTTCATTGGACACACCTGCCAAACTATTTAGCACAGGTGTCTGCAATTGCTTACAGTGATATAAAGAGCCCTGACACACATCACCATCAATGATTTTAACTGACAAACAAACAAATTCTTACCTTATCACTCCTAAACACTTTTTGCATAATAATTTGGAACACAGTGTACATGTGCTTTTCCACAAAACACCAGTGGTTCACGTAGTGAATCTTACAGTTCTAACTTGCCAACCGTGGTCTGTATGGAGTTGTTCAATAAAGGGCCCAAAATTAAGATAACATAGATGGGAGAGGTCTCTATGAATAGGAATTCCTAAGTATTTGATACCCTGTGAGGGCCAGGCAAAGGGAAAGTTGGACTGGATGGAATCCTGTATGGATTTGGGGAGGGAGACATCGAGGGCCTCAGACTTCGCTACATTGATTTTAAAATTTGACCATGTAACAAAGTGATCTATTTCAGCCATAACAGCAGGGATGGATATATGTGATTGAGTGATATATACTAGGACATCATCAGCAAATAGAGAGCACTTGTACTCGGTGCCTCCCACCTCAATCCACCTAATATTGGGGTTATGGCGAATTGATGAGAGCAGGTGCTCCGTCACTAGGATGTATAAGAGAGGGGACAGAGGACATCCCTGCCTTGTCCCATTGGTGATTATGAAAGGTGATGAAAATGTTCTGACGCGCCCCCTGGGCCTTGGGACACCCGGAGCCGGACCCTTTTTGGTGGATGCTGGTGGTTGTAGTCTCCGTGGCGGCGACCCGGTTCCGTGGCTCAGGGCGGTCAAACCAGTGGCGGAACTATTTATGTGGTTTTGATGTTTAAATGTCTGACTACGCCACCCGTGGATTGCGGTCAGAGTGAACCGCCGCTGCAGGGCAGACCGCTGAGGCTGGTGTTGTGGGTGCAGCAGAGCGTAGCATAACTCCCCACAGGAGGAGTATAGCCTCAGGGCAGTGTATGCAGAGGATGGGGGTGATGGTGCAGGGCAGCAGCAGTAACGACACGGAGTCAGTGATGCAGTCCAGGGCCTTTACTCACAGTTCTTATTATCCAGACCACGTCTGCAGGTAACGTCTGCCCATGTCGTACTGTGTTCACCAGGTGAGGGGCTCAGACAACTCCCAGATAACTTTGGAGCGCTTCACAGGACCTTCTTTGTGTGTCCTTTTTCTGGCCTTTCTTACCAACCCTTCTGTCCGGCTGCCTCGGGCCTCCTCTTGGTAAACTTGGCGCCAGTTTCCCTGACCCTATGTGGTGCCTTCCTAGCGGGTGTAGCGAGGGGCTGCGCCACATAAAATGTCACAGCCTCCGGTTTCTAGCTGAGGGTCGTTTCCCGCCTCCACTAGTTTCAGGGACCGGTCTCCCTCTTTGGCCTGACCCCTCCACGCAGGTGGATTCGGGCGTGCGGTGGCGACTCGCCCGTCCGCACCCCTGGGATCCCTTCGTTCCTCGTTCCTGGAGCCTTCTCCGCTCCTCTTCCTTCCTTCTCCCTCTTCCAGGCCTGGGCCTCTGTTACTAGGCCTGCCTCCGGAGCAGAGCTCATGCAGAGCCCCTGCTCCCTGTCACTTCTGCTCAGACTTCTCTGCACTGAATTAAGATGGTGCCCACCTTTTATACTCCCTTCTCAATGCACCCAGGAACTGCTTCCTCCCTGCTCCTGCACTACAGGGTTCCCCTTCCTCAGTGTTCCCTCCCCCCACTCCAGCCAGGGACAGGGACTGTCGTGCCCATCTCAGGGGCATATTGGTCACCCTGCCCCACGACAATGTGGTGTAATGCATGCAGGTGTCGGGTCCTGATCCACACTCCATCCTTACCTGAGAGTAAGATATCACACCTCTGGGTGAGGTGCAATACCTCTGTAGCAACCGAGCCCTCAGGGTGCTACAGTTCCATTTATCTTCAGCCTAGGTGACGTATTGCGATACAGGGCCGTGATTTTGGCTATAAAAGGGTCCCCTAGACCCCTACTCCAAACTTTTTAAGAGAATAATATATGGCGTGCCAGGAGACTCTATGGAATGCTTTCTCAGCATCCAACGAGAGTATCTAATTACAAATTTTTAACTGCATCTAGCCCAGGAAATACTTTGTGCCTAGTAGCAGGGTCTGCTAGTCAGCGGATTATCCCGGCTGTTAAGCAAGCTACACCACCTGTAGTTTGGACACTTAATTTTTTCAAAGGAAATGCTTCGGGACCACGGGATACTCAGTGAAGAGCATCAGGAGGCACCCCAAGGCATAGGGGCTGGGACTGGCAGTAGGATGCCTTGCGGTGGACAGCCGACCTCGATCCTTATAAAAGCTTTTTAACTGCAGCAGCTTTAGTGGACGCTACTGGAGCTGGAATTACGCGGCTGCTGGCATGAGACTTGCCCTCCAATAGATCCTTGTAAATGGATTTAAAGTGTATTCATTCAAATTAGAGAGACAATTTAAATTAAAAAGCTTAGAGCTGCCTCCACCACAGGGGGGCTCGCTCGACCCACCAGCGGACAGGCACCAGTATTGGGAGAGGGGGGCTGGCCGTCAGGGTTCACCGCGGCTCTGGCACAAACCCGGCGACACGGAGGTGGCACGGGCAGGAACGGACTGAACGTGTCGGCTTCGCACTTTTTTGGTCTTAGAAGGGCATGACATGCCTATATCTGTGTCTCCCCCTCCTTTTGCTCCTCCACCTCTTTTTTTTTCGCATGACTATATGTACTTGTCACTTTTCCATGTGTTAGTTATGTCTTCTGAGCAGTTTGTCAGCTTTTGGACACCTTTGAAGGTGTTTTCTATGTGTTTCTATGTGTTTTTGTTTGCCTGCCATTGGTTTTAACGGTGTTCGAAGGTGTTCGACGAACCGAACCGAACTCGAACACTACGGGGGTGGCTCAACACTACTCTGCAGTAAAGAGATAACAAGAATTTCTATTAGAAGACTATAGTACTTTCTGTGGGTGTTCTGGATTCACAAGAAGTACTACGTTAACACCATGACTTAGTAGCTACTAAGAAAATGAGATACATCTCGTGAAACAACTGTATAAATAATAAGTTTTAAAAAATGTTGGCAGAAAGATCTCTTTACTACAAACTTTAGATTTAAAGTTCTTGGCCCCCAAGGGCCGGTCCAGGCCTACCTTAGGTTCCTCCGGTCCTTCCATGGCCAGTCCATGCCCTTGCACAGAAGAATCTTCCAATAAAACCGCAAATAGCTAAGCAAAAAAAAAAAAATAGGAAAACTACAAGCATCTAATGTCTCTCACAAATAAAGCCGACTGTAGCGGATAGATAAACATTCGATTTACTCCTTTTTATATCTTCCATAAAGTAATACAATAATTTATTTTCTTCAGAGTGAAGCCATACAACGTTTCTTAGAAATAAAGGAATAAAAAAAAAAAGTCATCGGCGACAAGGACACACTCTGCCAGTGGCTGAATACTCTGTTATTGGGCTGATTTATCAATTCTGAGCGATAATATCTCAATATATCATCGAAGTAAAGCGGTGAGGCATAAGCTGTTTCAGAATTTAATGACTTTCTAAAGCCGCATCGGAGACCGGGCTTTGAGCGACACAACTTGAGACATTTGTCTGCTACCGGCAAATATTCCATGCTAACAAATGGCAGCTGCTGCTTCGATTAAACGATTTCACATAATAATTCAGCTGCAAACCTCCTAAACTCACATTGAAAGTGCAGCCGGATGATGTTCACATAAACTACTTTGAAGTTGAAGACTTCTTATCCGTCCATGTCAAATGTCTAATAGAAGTCGTCACACTGGGGATGACTGGGGACGACGCGCGCTCGTCCTTTTCTGATTCCGCAGTTCAGCTTCCACTACCATAATTTTTGCAAACAACGTGCTGGAGATGGATTGTTTACGGGTCAATAGAAAAAAAGATATTGTTCTTTGATTTGAATACATTGTGTCCATGTCCAAGGAAGATGTCGAAAACATACTTCTCCATCCTTTACTAAGTAGCTCAGTAAAAAATTGGCAACTGCTTTAGATCAAAGTGTGAGATCTCACAAAAATGTGTGAAAGGGGCTGCAGAGGGTTGTGGGATCCTACTCTGCATGACGGAATTTCCCAGCTTGGAAGATTGGACTTCGCCTTTGCGCGAGTCTGATCCTGCCAATAGTGAGACTTTTGTACATTTTTGAGAAGTTATATTTAGTAAAAAAAAAAATCATGGCTGCCCATCATTTTAATAAATAAAAAGGGCAAGTATTCATTAAAGGGTTAGTCCCTAAAAAAATCAAGTTATCCCCTATCCAAAGGATAGGAGGTAAGCTGCTGGTCACTGGGGAGTCCGACCACTGGGGCACCCAAAGATCCAAGATCAGAGCTTTGGAATCTTGAGAATTTTTTTTTATAAAAAATAATTTAATGGGATGTTGATGTGTTTTCCAAAAATGTGTAGTATTTTTTCGCCCAAAAAACTGCAGAAGAATTAGTTGGATGCTTTTCCTTGGGCGCCCTATCATTGCTTTGGGCAAATAAGGTCTAGCATCTCATTTACGGCCTGCAGTGTCATTGGCATCACCTTAGTGTCTGCTAAGATCCCCATGTCATCTGGAGATAAGATGGTTTGAGGGCATTTTAACTGGGAGTCCTGTTATTTTTTCAAGTCTGGCCCCTCATCTAAAACTGGGTTCTCTTATCATTGCTTCAGCACCAACCTAAGAGCTCATGGTGATTGAAGGAAAGATTGGTTGGAAGACTTTCTTGGGAGACCAGTATTCCCTCAAAGAGAGTGTGTAACTCATCCAAAACCTACAGCCCCCTTAGCATTGCCTTAGTGGTTGCCTAAGAGGTCCATGTTGATATCATGATTAGAAGCTTTGTCTAAGCCATCAACAAAGTTGTTGTAAACAATCATCTAAAGCCTGAGGACCCTTTAGATTTGCTTCAGTGCCTGTCCCAAGACCTTCAATGTTGATTTGAAACAGAATTGGTTGGTGGTCTTTTCTTTAGACCCTTGACATTGCCCCAAGCAAAGAGAGTCAGACCACTTATCTAAAACTTGGGACCCCTTAGCTTTGGCTTACTGCCTATCCAAAAGCCCATGTAGATTTATGATAGGATGGGGGGCAGTCCTTTCTTAGGAGACGTCCGTTGCCTCAACAACAAAAAGCCTGTAAACTATTTTATATTTTTGGGAACCCTGTTTTAACAGCTTCATGTTGATTGATTGAACGAACTCCAGTTTTCGTGTGAAAATCCTAACCAGGTAGTTCAAACTTTCCTGCCTTCGTGAATTCCAATTTGTAGGAGTCGTGTACAGATTTGCTCCGGTATGGTCATTTTTCACAGTAAAGAAAGGTTTGTTCTCCTGTGCTGCACACTATTATCTGCTCTAAATAGCATGAGGTGTAGCAATGCTGTCTATTGATTTTTTCCATCGAGAGCAGAATGCTAAAGAGTAGCGTGCCAAGAGGCTGCATAGGACACAGAGATGAAATGCCATACTTTACATTACCCGCTCCATTCAACCCATTCTCTTGTCTGTTAAGTGTCCCCTGACAACTGTGAACTGCTGTTAGTGCAAATGCGGTAGAATTAAGTTGGAGAATGCGTTCGATAAGTCAACTTCCCATTAGCGTACTGGAAGGTTACGGGAAGAAATGGAAAGTTATGTAATAATTTGATAGTATGTTGTATTCTAAAAACTGACTATCTAGACAAATGTCACCTCGACCCCAAAGTTGTACTTACCTGGTCCCCACTGATACAGAGATCTATCTGTGTATGCAATGACATATCCCATGTGCAGATTACCAGAGGCATGGCAAGTAACGCCCTGGACCCGAGTGTAGGAGCAGTCAGCATAAAAGATCTATAAGTAAACCACAATAAATCCTGATCCCCAAGGAGCAGGCGAGAATAACTTATAGGGTGGTGGGGTGCAACTGGAGGACCCTGGCCTATGAAATGATGGTAGAGTACTAAAAGCTTTGCAGTAAGACAGAGTTGACAATAAACAAACTTAACAACTCTCCTGAAATGTCCAAGAAGCTCGCAGAAAGAGCCAAGGCCTCCTGGACACTCAAAAATAAGGAAAAACTGTCGGACACCTGGAAAAAGGAAAGATATCCTATACTCATGTATAACGGGGAGGCCTTACAGACTTCTGGAAAGGAAGACTCCTCCCAAATTGGAAAAAGAGGGACCTTTTGAATACCTGGAGAAAGGGGAAGCCTCCTGGACTTCCTGAAAAAGAAAAAGCTACTTGCACTAAAAGAAAAAGGGGGACCTTCTGGACTCTCTAAAAAAAAGGGGGATCTCTCAGACTTCCTGAATAAGGGAAAGCCTCACGGCAAACAGAAAAAAAGAAAATCCTCTTGGACACCTGGGAAAAAAGGGAAAATATCGCAGACTCAAAAAGAAGAGGTATCACAGACTTCTTGAAAGGGGGTGGCCTTCAGGACTCTTAGAAAAAGAAAAACCTGCTGAGTTCCTGGAAAAAGTGGAAGCCTCCTGGACTCCATGGAAAAGAATAAGTCACTTGTACTAAAAGAAAAAAGGGAGACCTCTCAGACTCTTGAAAAAAGAGGAGGTCTTTTGGATTTCTAGGAAAATGGGAAGTCCCCTGGAAAAAAAAGGAGGTCCCCTGGAAAAAGGGAAGTCCTCTAAGACTCCTGTAAAAAGAGGAGGACTCCAGGAATTGTAGAAAAAGTGTAAGGCTATTGGAAAAAGACTCCTGAAAAAAAAGGAAAGACTATGTGTATTCCCTGAAGAGATGGCAAATCAATGGAGAACCATCAGAATCTCCGAAAACTCATCAGAAAGGCTTCTCCTGCATTCATCTTTGAGGCAACAGTACATCTGATGACAGAGTCAAAGCATCCAAATACACATTTGTGGGTGTAAAAGAGATGGTGAATGAAAGAGTGTTTAACTATGGGAGAAAAAAAATCAAAACTGTTCAACAAAGGCATTGGCGAAAGTTTGTGATGCAATGAAAAGGCAATCATTGGGATCATCCATTAACATAAGGTACTTTATGGCCTAAGACTGGGAACAAAGGGTAGGAGACCTTCTCTATGGGCTAAATACGCCCTAATGGGGACAGAATATAGGGAGTATAGAACAGACATATAACTATATGAGACATGAAATCATGTGTATTGTATATTGGATAGAAACAAAGCGAGCTGTGAGTTCATAGAAGTCCAGAGGAGCAAATATTGCGGTTTAGAAGTAACTTCTGAAGTTTATTACTAAAAAAACTAAAAGAAATTACTCCAAATGAGGAGCACCGTCACAATTAGATTTTTGGCTGTAAGTAGTTGTTAATGAACTGAAGTAAAGTTAAGAAATCTGCCAATATTCAGAGTCGGCACGATTCATCAGAGTCGCTGCACAGCAAATAATTAAGATGCCTTGTAAAACGATGAGTGATGACTACTCCAAACGGACATAAAATGTGTCCGGACGATGAACAGGAATCATCCAATTATCATCCTGCTCTATATGCAAAGAAAATACTAATTCTGCGGAAACTGTATCACTGTTCAAGTAAAAGTCATCAATATTCATAATCAAACCTATAAATCAGGTTTACAACCGGAGGTTATTAGTATAATTACCAGCACGGCTGTCACAGCAGTCCACTTTCATTACCGTCACTCTCTAGTCCCTGTCTCACACTACACATGGAAGAGTGACATTAATAGGGAGTGGGGATCAACTTCAAAGTAAGAGGAAGGAGCCAACAAAAAGTCCTTATTACAGTCCGAATATATTATATATAAGGCTAAGTGCCCACGATTCAGAAATTCTGCAGATTTTTTCCGCATCTCCCTGGCAGGAAAAACGCATGCGGATTTTACATGCGTTTTTCCTGCCAGGTAGAAGCATTTGTCGAGCGTTTTTGCATGCGGGTTCATAAGCGTTTTCCAGGCCATTTTAGCATCACTTGGAAAAGTGCTTGACAACTTGGTCACACTATATAAATCCATGCAACCGGCATATATAGTGTGACCAAGTAATAGTTAAAAAAAAGAATAAGAATGGTAAAACATAAAGATTATACCTACCTTCCGATGGCCCCCCGTATTTTCTCCCCTGTGTCCGGTCTCTTGCACTGCTCGCGGTGGTCTAAAAGGACCTTTCATTACGTCATTTAGTCATGTGACAGGTCACGCAACCGCCGACGTCAACGGTCGTGTGACCTGTCACATGACTAAATTACGTCATGGAAGGTCCTTTTAGACCATCGCGAGCTGCCCAGCACGCCGGACGCATCGCTGAGAAGGCCGGGGGCCATCGGAAGATAAGTATAATCTTTATTTTTTATTTTTAATTCTTTTTTTAACAGGTTCTACGGTACCCAGGTCTGGAGGAGAGTCTCCTCTTCTCCAGACCTGGGTACCATCCGCACATAGAATCGCATAATATCTGTATGTGAACATGTAGTCATGCGGATATTAAGCGATTCAATGCAAGTCAATGGCGGCAATTACGCTGTGTGGCCGCAAAATTAATGGAAATGCTGCGTATTTTTCCGAAATGATAATCCGCAGCGGAAATTTCCTCAGCATGTGCACAGCACGTGCGGATTATCATTGGGGACCATGGGGCACGCATTACCAAGTGTTTTTTAAGCGTTTTCGTTGCGGAAATTCCATGGCAAAAACGCATGAAAAACGCATAGTGGGCACGCAGCCTAAAATAGAAATATAAAAAAATCTGTGAAACTTCATCTTTACAGCAGTAATATAGCAATTCTATACTTGTAAAAAGGAGGCAATATTATAGTAATTATATTCTTGTACATAGGGAGCAGTATTATAGTAGTTATATTCTTGTACATAGAGGCAGTATTATAGTAGTTATATTCTTGTACATAGGGGCAGTATTATAGTAGTTATATTCTTGTACATAGGGGCAGTATTATAATAGTTATATTGTTGTACATAGGAGCAGTATTATAGTAGTTATATTCTTGTACACAGGGGCAGTATTATAATAGTTATATTCTTGTACATAGAGGCAGTATTATAGTAGTTATATTCTTGTACATAGGGGCAGTATTATAGTAGTTATATTCTTGTACATAGGGGCAGTATAATAATAGTTATATTCTTGTATATAGGAGCAGTATTATAGTAGTTATATTCTTGTACATAGAGGCAGTATTATAGTAGTTATATTCTTGTACATAGGGGCAGTATTATAATAGTTATATTGTTGTACATAGGAGCAGTATTATAGTAGTTATATTCTTGTACATAGGGGCAGTATTATAGTAGTTATATTCTTGTACATAGGAGCAGTATTATAGTAGTTATATTCTTGTACATAGGAGCAGTATTATAGTAGTTATATTCTTGTACATAAGGGGCAGTATTATAGTAGTTATATTCTTGTACATAGGGGGCAGTATTATAGTAGTTATATTCTTGTACATAGGAGCAGTATTATAGTAGTTATATTCTTGTACATAGGGGCAGTATTATAGTAGTTATATTCTTGTACATAGGAGCAGTATTATAGTAGTTATATTCTTGTACATAGGAGCAGTATTATAGTAGTTATATTCTTGTACATGGGGCAGTATTATAGTAGTTATATTCTTGTACATAGGAGCACTATTATAGTAGTTATATTCTTGTACATAGGAGCAGTATTATAGTAGTTATATTCTTGTACATGGGGGCAGTATTATAGTGGTTATATTCTTGTACATAGAAGCAGTATTATAGTAGTTATATTATTGTACATAGGATCAGTATTATAATAGTTATATTCTTGTACATAGGGGCAGTATTATAGTAGTTATATTCTTGTACATAGGAGCAGTATTATAGTAGTTATATTCTTGTAGATAGGGGCAGTATTATAGTAGTTATATTCTTGTACATAGGGGCAGTATTATAGTAGTTATATTCTTATACATAGGAGCAGTATTATAGTAGTTATATTCTTGTACATAGCAGCAGTATTATAGTAGTTATATTCTTGTACATAGGGGCAGTATTATAGTAGTTATATTCTTGTACATAGGGAGCAGTATTATAGTAGTTATATTCTTGTACATAGAGGCAGTATTATAGTAGTTATATTCTTGTACATAGGGGGCAGTATTATAGTAGTTATATTCTTGTACATAGGGAGCAGTATTATAGTAGTTATATTCTTGTACATAGGAGCAGTATTATAGTAGTTATATTCTTGTACATAGGGGCAGTATTATAGTAGTTATATTCCTGTACATAGGAGCAGTATTATAGTAGTTATATTTTTGTACATAGGAGCAGTATTATAGTAGTTATATTCTTGTACATAGGAGCAGTATTATAGTAGTTATATTCTTGTGCAGAGGGGTAGTATTATACTAGTTATATTCTTGTACATAGGGAGCAGTATTATAGTAGTTATATTCTTGTACACAGGAGTAGTATTATAGCAGTTATATTCTTGTACATAGGGGGCAGTATTATAGTAGTTATATTCTTGTACATAGGGAGCAGTATTATAGTAGTTATATTCTTGTACATAGGAGCAGTATTATAGTAGTTATATTCTTGTGCAGAGGGGTAGTATTATAGTAGTTATATTCTTGTATATAGGGAGCAGTATTATAGTAGTTATATTCTTGTACACAGGAGTAGTATTATAGCAGTTATATTCTTGTACATAGGAGCAGTATTATAGTAGTTATATTCTTGTACATAGGGGCAGTATTATAGTGGTTATATTCTTGTACATAGGAGCAGTATTATAGTAGTTATATTCTTGTACATGGGGGCAGTATTATAGTGGTTATATTCTTGTACATAGAAGCAGTATTATAGTAGTTATATTATTGTATATAGGAGCAGTATTATAGTAGTTATATTCTTGTACATAGGGGCAGTATTATAGTAGTTATATTCTTGTACATAGGAGCAGTATTATAGTAGTTATATTCTTGTAGATAGGGGCAGTATTACAGTAGTTATAGTCTTGTACATATGGGCAGTATTATAGTAGTTATATTCTTATACATAGGAGCAGTATTATAGTAGTTATATTCTTGTACATAGGAGCAGTATTATAGTAGTTATATTCTTGTACATGGGGGCAGTATTATAGTGGTTATATTCTTGTACATAGAAGCAGTATTATAGTAGTTATATTATTGTACATAGGAGCAGTATTATAGTAGTTATATTCTTGTACATAGGGGCAGTATTATAGTAGTTATATTCTTGTACATAGGAACAGTATTATAGTAGTTATATTCTTGTAGATAGGGGCAGTATTATAGTAGTTATATTCTTGTACATATGGGCAGTATTATAGTAGTTATATTCTTATACATAGGAGCAGTATTATAGTAGTTATATTCTTGTACATAGCAGCAGTATTATAGTAGTTATATTCTTGTACATAGGGGCAGTATTATAGTAGTTATATTCTTGTACATAGGGGCAGTATTATAGTAGTTATATTCTTGTACATAGGAGCAGTATTATAGCAGTTATATTCTTGTACATAGGGGCAGTATTACAGTAGTTATATTCTTGTACATAGGGGCAGTATTATAGTAGTTATATTCTTATACATAGGAGCAGTATTATAGTAGTTATATTCTTGTACATAGGAGCAGTATTATAGTAGTAATATTCTTGTACATAGGGGCAGTATTATAGTAGTTATATTCTTGTACATAGGGGCAGTATTATAGTAGTAATATTCTTATACATAGGAGCAGTATTATAGAAGTTATATTCTTGTATATAGCAGCAGTATTATAGTAGTCATATTCTTCTACATAGGAGCAGTATTATAGTAGTTATATTCTTGTATATAGGAGCAGTATTATAGTAGTTATATTCTTGTACATAGGAGCAGTATTATAGTAGTTATATTCTTGTACATAGGGGGCATCATTATAGTAGTTATATTCTTATACATAGTGGCAGTATTATAGTAGTTATATTCTTGTACATAGGGGCAGTATTATAGTAGTTATATTCTTGTACATAGGAGCAGTATTATAGTAGTTATACTCTTGTACATAGGGGCAGTATTATAGTAGTTATATTCTTGTACATAGGGGCAGTATTATAGTAGTTATATTCTTGTACATAGGAGCAGTATTATAGTAGTTATATTCTTGTACATAGGAGCAGTATTATAGTAGTTATATTCTTGTACATAGGGGCAGTATTATAGTAGTTATATTCTTGTACATAGGAGCACTATTATAGTAGTTATATTCTTGTACATAGGAGCAGTATTATAGTAGTTATATTCTTGTGCATGGGGGCAGTATTATAGTGGTTATATTCTTGTACATAGAAGCAGTATTATAGTAGTTATATTATTGTACATAGGAGCAGTATTATGGTAGTTATATTCTTGTACATAGGGGCAGTATTATAGTAGTTATATTCTTGTACATAGGAGCAGTATTATAGAATTTATATTCTTGTAGATATGGGCAGTATTATAGTAGTTATATTCTAGTACATAGGGGCAGTATTATAGTAGTTATATTATTATACATAGGAGTAGTATTATAGTAGTTATATTCTTGTACATAGCAGCAGTATTATAGTAGTTATATTCTTGTACATAGGGGCAGTATTATAGTAGTTATATTCTTGTACATAGGGGCAGTATTATAGTAGTTATATTCTTGTACATAGGAGCAGTATTATAGTAGTTATATTCCTGTACATAGGGGCAGTATTATAGTAGTTATATTCTTGTACATAGGGGCAGTATTATAGTAGTTATATTCTTATACATAGGAGCAGTATTATAGTAGTTATATTCTTGTACATAGGAGCAGTATTATAGTAGTTATATTCTTGTACATAGGGGCAGTATTATAGAAGTTATATTCTTGTACATAGGGGCAGTATTATAGTAGTTATATTCTTGTACATAGCAGCAGTATTATAGTAGTTATATTCTTGTACATAGCAGAAGTATTATAGTAGTTATATTCTTGTACATAGGGGCAGTATTATAGTAGTTATATTCTTGTACATAGGGGCAGTATTATAGTAGTTATATTCTTGTACATAGGAGCAGTATTATAGCAGTTATATTCTTGTACATAGGGGCAGTATTACAGTAGTTATATTCTTGTACATAGGGGCAGTATTATAGTAGTTATATTCTTATACATAGGAGCAGTATTATAGTAGTTATATTCTTGTACATAGGAGCAGTATTATAGTAGTAATATTCTTGTACATAGGGGCAGTATTATAGTAGTTATATTCTTGAACATAGGGGCAGTATTATAGTAGTAATATTCTTATACATAGGAGCAGTATTATAGAAGTTATATTCTTGTATATAGCAGCAGTATTATAGTAGTCATATTCTTGTACATAGGAGCAGTATTATAGTAGTTATATTCTTGTATATAGGAGCAGTATTATAGTAGTTATATTCTTGTACATAGGAGCAGTATTATAGTAGTTATATTCTTGTACATAGGGGGCATCATTATAGTAGTTATATTCTTATACATAGTGGCAGTATTATAGTAGTTATATTCTTGTACATAGGGGCAGTATTATAGTAGTTATATTCTTGTACATAGGAGCAGTATTATAGTAGTTATATTATTGTACATAGGGGCAGTATTATAGTAGTTATATTCTTGTACATAGGGGCAGTATTATAGTAGTTATATTCTTGTACATAGGAGCAGTATTATAGTAGTTATATTCTTGTACATAGGAGCAGTATTATAGTAGTTATATTCTTGTACATAGGGGCAGTATTATAGTAGTTATATTCTTGTACATAGGAGCACTATTATAGTAGTTATATTCTTGTACATAGGAGCAGTATTATAGTAGTTATATTCTTGTGCATGGGGGCAGTATTATAGTGGTTATATTCTTGTACATAGAAGCAGTATTATAGTAGTTATATTATTGTACATAGGAGCAGTATTATAGTAGTTATATTCTTGTACATTTGGGCAGTATTATCGTAGTTATATTCTTGTACATAGGAGCAGTATTATAGTAGTTATATTCTTGTAGATATGGGCAGTATTATAGTAGTTATATTCTAGTACATAGGGGCAGTATTATAGTAGTTATATTATTATACATAGGAGCAGTATTATAGTAGTTATATTCTTGTACATAGCAGCAGTATTATAGTAGTTATATTCTTGTACATAGGGGCAGTATTATAGTAGTTACATTCTTGTACATAGGGGCAGTATTATAGTAGTGATATTCTTGTACATAGGAGCAGTATTATAGTATTTATATTCCTGTACATGGGGGCAGTATTATAGTAGTTATATTCTTGTACATAGGGGCAGTATTATAGTAGTTATATTCTTATACATAGGAGCAGTATTATAGTAGTTATATTCTTGTACATAGGAGCAGAATTATAGTAGTTATATTCTTGTACATAGGGGCAGTATTATAGAAGTTATATTCTTGTACATAGGGGCAGTATTATAGTAGTTATATTCTTGTACATAGGGGCATCATTATAGTAGTTATATTCTTATACATAGGTGCAGTATTATAGTAGTTATATTCTTGAACATAGGGGCAGTATTATAGTAGCTATATTCTTGTACATAGGAGCAGTATTATAGTAGTTATATTCTTGTACATAGGAGCAGTATTATAGTAGTTGTATTCCTGTACTCAGGAGCAGTATTATAGTAGTTATATTCTTGTACATAGGAGCAGTATTATAGTAGTTATATTCTTGTACATAGGGGCAGTATTATAGTAGTTATATTCTTGTACATAGGGGCAGTATTATAGTAGTTATATTCTTATACATAGGAGCAGTATTATAGAAGTTATATTCTTGCAAATAGCAGCAGTATTATAGTAGTTATATTCTTGTACATAGGAGCAGTATTATAGTAGTTATATTCTTGTACATAGGAGCAGTATTATAGTAATTATATTCTTGTACATAGGAGCACTATTATAGTAGTTATATTCTTGTACATAGGAGCAGTATTATAGTAGTTATATTCTTGTGCATGGGGGCAGTATTATAGTGGTTATATTCTTGTACATAGAAGCAGTATTATAGTAGTTATATTATTGTACATAGGAGCAGTATTATGGTAGTTATATTCTTGTACATAGGGGCAGTATTATAGTAGTTATATTCTTGTACATAGGAGCAGTATTATAGAATTTATATTCTTGTAGATATGGGCAGTATTATAGTAGTTATATTCTAGTACATAGGGGCAGTATTATAGTAGTTATATTATTATACATAGGAGTAGTATTATAGTAGTTATATTCTTGTACATAGCAGCAGTATTATAGTAGTTATATTCTTGTACATAGGGGCAGTATTATAGTAGTTATATTCTTGTACATAGGGGCAGTATTATAGTAGTTATATTCTTGTACATAGGAGCAGTATTATAGTAGTTATATTCCTGTACATAGGGGCAGTATTATAGTAGTTATATTCTTGTACATAGGGGCAGTATTATAGTAGTTATATTCTTATACATAGGAGCAGTATTATAGTAGTTATATTCTTGTACATAGGAGCAGTATTATAGTAGTTATATTCTTGTACATAGGGGCAGTATTATAGAAGTTATATTCTTGTACATAGGGGCAGTATTATAGTAGTTATATTCTTGTACATAGCAGCAGTATTATAGTAGTTATATTCTTGTACATAGCAGAAGTATTATAGTAGTTATATTCTTGTACATAGGGGCAGTATTATAGTAGTTATATTCTTGTACATAGGGGCAGTATTATAGTAGTTATATTCTTGTACATAGGAGCAGTATTATAGCAGTTATATTCTTGTACATAGGGGCAGTATTACAGTAGTTATATTCTTGTACATAGGGGCAGTATTATAGTAGTTATATTCTTATACATAGGAGCAGTATTATAGTAGTTATATTCTTGTACATAGGAGCAGTATTATAGTAGTAATATTCTTGTACATAGGGGCAGTATTATAGTAGTTATATTCTTGAACATAGGGGCAGTATTATAGTAGTAATATTCTTATACATAGGAGCAGTATTATAGAAGTTATATTCTTGTATATAGCAGCAGTATTATAGTAGTCATATTCTTGTACATAGGAGCAGTATTATAGTAGTTATATTCTTGTATATAGGAGCAGTATTATAGTAGTTATATTCTTGTACATAGGAGCAGTATTATAGTAGTTATATTCTTGTACATAGGGGGCATCATTATAGTAGTTATATTCTTATACATAGTGGCAGTATTATAGTAGTTATATTCTTGTACATAGGGGCAGTATTATAGTAGTTATATTCTTGTACATAGGAGCAGTATTATAGTAGTTATATTATTGTACATAGGGGCAGTATTATAGTAGTTATATTCTTGTACATAGGGGCAGTATTATAGTAGTTATATTCTTGTACATAGGAGCAGTATTATAGTAGTTATATTCTTGTACATAGGAGCAGTATTATAGTAGTTATATTCTTGTACATAGGGGCAGTATTATAGTAGTTATATTCTTGTACATAGGAGCACTATTATAGTAGTTATATTCTTGTACATAGGAGCAGTATTATAGTAGTTATATTCTTGTGCATGGGGGCAGTATTATAGTGGTTATATTCTTGTACATAGAAGCAGTATTATAGTAGTTATATTATTGTACATAGGAGCAGTATTATAGTAGTTATATTCTTGTACATTTGGGCAGTATTATCGTAGTTATATTCTTGTACATAGGAGCAGTATTATAGTAGTTATATTCTTGTAGATATGGGCAGTATTATAGTAGTTATATTCTAGTACATAGGGGCAGTATTATAGTAGTTATATTATTATACATAGGAGCAGTATTATAGTAGTTATATTCTTGTACATAGCAGCAGTATTATAGTAGTTATATTCTTGTACATAGGGGCAGTATTATAGTAGTTACATTCTTGTACATAGGGGCAGTATTATAGTAGTGATATTCTTGTACATAGGAGCAGTATTATAGTATTTATATTCCTGTACATGGGGGCAGTATTATAGTAGTTATATTCTTGTACATAGGGGCAGTATTATAGTAGTTATATTCTTATACATAGGAGCAGTATTATAGTAGTTATATTCTTGTACATAGGAGCAGAATTATAGTAGTTATATTCTTGTACATAGGGGCAGTATTATAGAAGTTATATTCTTGTACATAGGGGCAGTATTATAGTAGTTATATTCTTGTACATAGGGGCATCATTATAGTAGTTATATTCTTATACATAGGTGCAGTATTATAGTAGTTATATTCTTGAACATAGGGGCAGTATTATAGTAGCTATATTCTTGTACATAGGAGCAGTATTATAGTAGTTATATTCTTGTACATAGGAGCAGTATTATAGTAGTTGTATTCCTGTACTCAGGAGCAGTATTATAGTAGTTATATTCTTGTACATAGGAGCAGTATTATAGTAGTTATATTCTTGTACATAGGGGCAGTATTATAGTAGTTATATTCTTGTACATAGGGGCAGTATTATAGTAGTTATATTCTTATACATAGGAGCAGTATTATAGAAGTTATATTCTTGCAAATAGCAGCAGTATTATAGTAGTTATATTCTTGTACATAGGAGCAGTATTATAGTAGTTATATTCTTGTACATAGGAGCAGTATTATAGTAATTATATTCTTGTACATAGGAGCAGTATTATAGTAGTTATATTCTTGTACATAGGGGGCATCATTATAGTAGTTATATTCTTGTACATAGGAGCAGTATTATAGTAGTTATATTCTTGTACATAGGAGCAGTATTATAGTAGTTATACTCTTGTACATAGGGGCAGTATTATAGTAGTTATATTCTTGTACATAGGGGCAGTATTATAGTAGTTATATTCTTGTACATAGGAGCAGTATTATAGTAGTTATATTCTTGTACATAGGAGCAGTATTATAGTAGTTATATTCTTGTACATAGGGGCAGTATTATAGTAGTTATATTCTTGTACATAGGAGCACTATTATAGTAGTTATATTCTTGTACATAGGAGCAGTATTATAGTAGTTATATTCTTGTGCATGGGGGCAGTATTATAGTGGTTATATTCTTGTACATAGAAGCAGTATTATAGTAGTTATATTATTGTACATAGGAGCAGTATTATGGTAGTTATATTCTTGTACATAGGGGCAGTATTATAGTAGTTATATTCTTGTACATAGGAGCAGTATTATAGAAGTTATATTCTTGTAGATATGGGCAGTATTATAGTAGTTATATTCTAGTACATAGGGCAGTATTATAGTAGTTATATTATTATACATAGGAGTAGTATTATAGTAGTTATATTCTTGTACATAGCAGCAGTATTATAGTAGTTATATTCTTGTACATAGGGGCAGTATTATATTAGTTATATTCTTGTACATAGGGGCAGTATTATAGTAGTTATATTCTTGTACATAGGAGCAGTATTATAGTAGTTATATTCCTGTACATAGGGGCAGTATTATAGTAGTTATATTCTTATACATAGGGGCAGTATTATAGTAGTTATATTCTTATACATAGGAGCAGTATTATAGTAGTTATATTCTTGTACATAGGAGCAGTATTATAGTAGTTATATTCTTGTACATAGGGGCAGTATTATAGAAGTTATATTCTTGTACATAGGGGCAGTATTATAGTAGTTATATTCTTGTACATAGCAGCAGTATTATAGTAGTTATATTCTTGTACATAGGGGCAGTATTATAGTAGTTATATTCTTGTACATAGGGGCAGTATTATAGTAGTTATATTCTTGTACATAGCAGCAGTATTATAGTAGTTATATTCTTGTACATAGGGGCAGTATTATAGTAGTTATATTCTTGTACATAGGGGCAGTATTATAGTAGTTATATTCTTGTACATAGGAGCAGTATTATAGCAGTTATATTCTTGTACATAGGGGCAGTATTACAGTAGTTATATTCTTGTACATAAGGGCAGTATTATAGTAGTTATATTCTTATACATAGGAGCAGTATTATAATAGTTATATTCTTGTACATAGGAGCAGTATTATAGTAGTAATATTCTTGTACATAGGGGCAGTATTATAGTAGTTATATTCTTGAACATAGGGGCAGTATTATAGTAGTAATATTCTTATACATAGGAGCAGTATTATAGAAGTTATATTCTTGTATATAGCAGCAGTATTATAGTAGTCATATTCTTGTACATAGGAGCAGTATTATAGTAGTTATATTCTTGCATATAGGAGCAGTATTATAGTAGTTATATTCTTGTACAAAGGAGCAGTATTATAGTAGTTATATTCTTGTACATAGGGGGCATCATTATAGTAGTTATATTCTTATACATAGTGGCAGTATTATAGTAGTTATATTCTTGTACATAGGGGCAGTATTATAGTAGTTATATTCTTGTACATAGGAGCAGTATTATAGTAGTTATATTATTGTACATAGGGGCAGTATTATAGTAGTTATATTCTTGTACATAGGGGCAGTATTATAGTAGTTATATTCTTGTACATAGGAGCAGTATTATAGTAGTTATATTCTTGTACATAGGAGCAGTATTATAGTAGTTATATTCTTGTACATAGGGGCAGTATTATAGTAGTTATATTCTTGTACATAGGAGCACTATTATAGTAGTTATATTCTTGTACATAGGAGCAGTATTATAGTAGTTATATTCTTGTGCATGGGGGCAGTATTATAGTGGTTATATTCTTGTACATAGAAGCAGTATTATAGTAGTTATATTATTGTACATAGGAGCAGTATTATAGTAGTTATATTCTTGTACATAGGAGCAGTATTATAGTAGTTATATTCTTGTACATAGGGGCAGTGTTATAGTAGTTATATTCTTGTACATAGGAGCAGTATTATAGTAGTTATATTCTTGTACATAGGGGCAGTATTATAGTAGTTATATTCTTGTACATAGGGGCAGTATTATAATAGTTATATTGTTGTACATAGGAGCAGTATTATAGTAGTTATATTCTTGTACACAGGGGCAGTATTATAATAGTTATATTCTTGTACATAGAGGCAGTATTATAGTAGTTATATTCTTGTACATAGGGGCAGTATTATAGTAGTTATATTCTTGTACATAGGGGCAGTATAATAATAGTTATATTCTTGTATATAGGAGCAGTATTATAGTAGTTATATTCTTGTACATAGAGGCAGTATTATAGTAGTTATATTCTTGTACATAGGGGCAGTATTATAATAGTTATATTGTTGTACATAGGAGCAGTATTATAGTAGTTATATTCTTGTACATAGGGGCAGTATTATAGTAGTTATATTCTTGTACATAGGAGCAGTATTATAGTAGTTATATTCTTGTACATAGGAGCAGTATTATAGTAGTTATATTCTTGTACATAAGGGGCAGTATTATAGTAGTTATATTCTTGTACATAGGGGGCAGTATTATAGTAGTTATATTCTTGTACATAGGAGCAGTATTATAGTAGTTATATTCTTGTACATAGGGGCAGTATTATAGTAGTTATATTCTTGTACATAGGAGCAGTATTATAGTAGTTATATTCTTGTACATAGGAGCAGTATTATAGTAGTTATATTCTTGTACATGGGGCAGTATTATAGTAGTTATATTCTTGTACATAGGAGCACTATTATAGTAGTTATATTCTTGTACATAGGAGCAGTATTATAGTAGTTATATTCTTGTACATGGGGGCAGTATTATAGTGGTTATATTCTTGTACATAGAAGCAGTATTATAGTAGTTATATTATTGTACATAGGAGCAGTATTATAATAGTTATATTCTTGTACATAGGGGCAGTATTATAGTAGTTATATTCTTGTACATAGGAGCAGTATTATAGTAGTTATATTCTTGTACATAGCAGCAGTATTATAGTAGTTATATTCTTGTACATAGGGGCAGTATTATAGTAGTTATATTCTTGTACATAGGGAGCAGTATTATAGTAGTTATATTCTTGTACATAGAGGCAGTATTATAGTAGTTATATTCTTGTACATAGGGGGCAGTATTATAGTAGTTATATTCTTGTACATAGGGAGCAGTATTATAGTAGTTATATTCTTGTACATAGGAGCAGTATTATAGTAGTTATATTCTTGTACATAGGGGCAGTATTATAGTAGTTATATTCCTGTACATAGGAGCAGTATTATAGTAGTTATATTTTTGTACATAGGAGCAGTATTATAGTAGTTATATTCTTGTACATAGGAGCAGTATTATAGTAGTTATATTCTTGTGCAGAGGGGTAGTATTATACTAGTTATATTCTTGTACATAGGGAGCAGTATTATAGTAGTTATATTCTTGTACACAGGAGTAGTATTATAGCAGTTATATTCTTGTACATAGGGGGCAGTATTATAGTAGTTATATTCTTGTACATAGGGAGCAGTATTATAGTAGTTATATTCTTGTACATAGGAGCAGTATTATAGTAGTTATATTCTTGTGCAGAGGGGTAGTATTATAGTAGTTATATTCTTGTATATAGGGAGCAGTATTATAGTAGTTATATTCTTGTACACAGGAGTAGTATTATAGCAGTTATATTCTTGTACATAGGAGCAGTATTATAGTAGTTATATTCTTGTACATAGGGGCAGTATTATAGTGGTTATATTCTTGTACATAGGAGCAGTATTATAGTAGTTATATTCTTGTACATGGGGGCAGTATTATAGTGGTTATATTCTTGTACATAGAAGCAGTATTATAGTAGTTATATTATTGTATATAGGAGCAGTATTATAGTAGTTATATTCTTGTACATAGGGGCAGTATTATAGTAGTTATATTCTTGTACATAGGAGCAGTATTATAGTAGTTATATTCTTGTAGATAGGGGCAGTATTACAGTAGTTATAGTCTTGTACATATGGGCAGTATTATAGTAGTTATATTCTTATACATAGGAGCAGTATTATAGTAGTTATATTCTTGTACATAGGAGCAGTATTATAGTAGTTATATTCTTGTACATGGGGGCAGTATTATAGTGGTTATATTCTTGTACATAGAAGCAGTATTATAGTAGTTATATTATTGTACATAGGAGCAGTATTATAGTAGTTATATTCTTGTACATAGGGGCAGTATTATAGTAGTTATATTCTTGTACATAGGAACAGTATTATAGTAGTTATATTCTTGTAGATAGGGGCAGTATTATAGTAGTTATATTCTTGTACATATGGGCAGTATTATAGTAGTTATATTCTTATACATAGGAGCAGTATTATAGTAGTTATATTCTTGTACATAGCAGCAGTATTATAGTAGTTATATTCTTGTACATAGGGGAAGTATTATAGTAGTTATATTCTTGTACATAGGGGCAGTATTATAGTAGTTATATTCTTGTACATAGGAGCAGTATTATAGCAGTTATATTCTTGTACATAGGGGCAGTATTACAGTAGTTATATTCTTGTACATAGGGGCAGTATTATAGTAGTTATATTCTTATACATAGGAGCAGTATTATAGTAGTTATATTCTTGTACATAGGAGCAGTATTATAGTAGTAATATTCTTGTACATAGGGGCAGTATTATAGTAGTTATATTCTTGTACATAGGGGCAGTATTATAGTAGTAATATTCTTATACATAGGAGCAGTATTATAGAAGTTATATTCTTGTATATAGCAGCAGTATTATAGTAGTCATATTCTTCTACATAGGAGCAGTATTATAGTAGTTATATTCTTGTATATAGGAGCAGTATTATAGTAGTTATATTCTTGTACATAGGAGCAGTATTATAGTAGTTATATTCTTGTACATAGGGGGCATCATTATAGTAGTTATATTCTTATACATAGTGGCAGTATTATAGTAGTTATATTCTTGTACATAGGGGCAGTATTATAGTAGTTATATTCTTGTACATAGGAGCAGTATTATAGTAGTTATACTCTTGTACATAGGGGCAGTATTATAGTAGTTATATTCTTGTACATAGGGGCAGTATTATAGTAGTTATATTCTTGTACATAGGAGCAGTATTATAGTAGTTATATTCTTGTACATAGGAGCAGTATTATAGTAGTTATATTCTTGTACATAGGGGCAGTATTATAGTAGTTATATTCTTGTACATAGGAGCACTATTATAGTAGTTATATTCTTGTACATAGGAGCAGTATTATAGTAGTTATATTCTTGTGCATGGGGGCAGTATTATAGTGGTTATATTCTTGTACATAGAAGCAGTATTATAGTAGTTATATTATTGTACATAGGAGCAGTATTATGGTAGTTATATTCTTGTACATAGGGGCAGTATTATAGTAGTTATATTCTTGTACATAGGAGCAGTATTATAGAATTTATATTCTTGTAGATATGGGCAGTATTATAGTAGTTATATTCTAGTACATAGGGGCAGTATTATAGTAGTTATATTATTATACATAGGAGTAGTATTATAGTAGTTATATTCTTGTACATAGCAGCAGTATTATAGTAGTTATATTCTTGTACATAGGGGCAGTATTATAGTAGTTATATTCTTGTACATAGGGGCAGTATTATAGTAGTTATATTCTTGTACATAGGAGCAGTATTATAGTAGTTATATTCCTGTACATAGGGGCAGTATTATAGTAGTTATATTCTTGTACATAGGGGCAGTATTATAGTAGTTATATTCTTATACATAGGAGCAGTATTATAGTAGTTATATTCTTGTACATAGGAGCAGTATTATAGTAGTTATATTCTTGTACATAGGGGCAGTATTATAGAAGTTATATTCTTGTACATAGGGGCAGTATTATAGTAGTTATATTCTTGTACATAGCAGCAGTATTATAGTAGTTATATTCTTGTACATAGCAGAAGTATTATAGTAGTTATATTCTTGTACATAGGGGCAGTATTATAGTAGTTATATTCTTGTACATAGGGGCAGTATTATAGTAGTTATATTCTTGTACATAGGAGCAGTATTATAGCAGTTATATTCTTGTACATAGGGGCAGTATTACAGTAGTTATATTCTTGTACATAGGGGCAGTATTATAGTAGTTATATTCTTATACATAGGAGCAGTATTATAGTAGTTATATTCTTGTACATAGGAGCAGTATTATAGTAGTAATATTCTTGTACATAGGGGCAGTATTATAGTAGTTATATTCTTGAACATAGGGGCAGTATTATAGTAGTAATATTCTTATACATAGGAGCAGTATTATAGAAGTTATATTCTTGTATATAGCAGCAGTATTATAGTAGTCATATTCTTGTACATAGGAGCAGTATTATAGTAGTTATATTCTTGTATATAGGAGCAGTATTATAGTAGTTATATTCTTGTACATAGGAGCAGTATTATAGTAGTTATATTCTTGTACATAGGGGGCATCATTATAGTAGTTATATTCTTATACATAGTGGCAGTATTATAGTAGTTATATTCTTGTACATAGGGGCAGTATTATAGTAGTTATATTCTTGTACATAGGAGCAGTATTATAGTAGTTATATTATTGTACATAGGGGCAGTATTATAGTAGTTATATTCTTGTACATAGGGGCAGTATTATAGTAGTTATATTCTTGTACATAGGAGCAGTATTATAGTAGTTATATTCTTGTACATAGGAGCAGTATTATAGTAGTTATATTCTTGTACATAGGGGCAGTATTATAGTAGTTATATTCTTGTACATAGGAGCACTATTATAGTAGTTATATTCTTGTACATAGGAGCAGTATTATAGTAGTTATATTCTTGTGCATGGGGGCAGTATTATAGTGGTTATATTCTTGTACATAGAAGCAGTATTATAGTAGTTATATTATTGTACATAGGAGCAGTATTATAGTAGTTATATTCTTGTACATTTGGGCAGTATTATCGTAGTTATATTCTTGTACATAGGAGCAGTATTATAGTAGTTATATTCTTGTAGATATGGGCAGTATTATAGTAGTTATATTCTAGTACATAGGGGCAGTATTATAGTAGTTATATTATTATACATAGGAGCAGTATTATAGTAGTTATATTCTTGTACATAGCAGCAGTATTATAGTAGTTATATTCTTGTACATAGGGGCAGTATTATAGTAGTTACATTCTTGTACATAGGGGCAGTATTATAGTAGTTATATTCTTGTACATAGGAGCAGTATTATAGTATTTATATTCCTGTACATGGGGGCAGTATTATAGTAGTTATATTCTTGTACATAGGGGCAGTATTATAGTAGTTATATTCTTATACATAGGAGCAGTATTATAGTAGTTATATTCTTGTACATAGGAGCAGAATTATAGTAGTTATATTCTTGTACATAGGGGCAGTATTATAGAAGTTATATTCTTGTACATAGGGGCAGTATTATAGTAGTTATATTCTTGTACATAGGGGCATCATTATAGTAGTTATATTCTTATACATAGGTGCAGTATTATAGTAGTTATATTCTTGAACATAGGGGCAGTATTATAGTAGCTATATTCTTGTACATAGGAGCAGTATTATAGTAGTTATATTCTTGTACATAGGAGCAGTATTATAGTAGTTATATTCCTGTACTCAGGAGCAGTATTATAGTAGTTATATTCTTGTACATAGGAGCAGTATTATAGTAGTTATATTCTTGTACATAGGGGCAGTATTATAGTAGTTATATTCTTGTACATAGGGGCAGTATTATAGTAGTTATATTCTTATACATAGGAGCAGTATTATAGAAGTTATATTCTTGCAAATAGCAGCAGTATTATAGTAGTTATATTCTTGTACATAGGAGCAGTATTATAGTAGTTATATTCTTGTACATAGGAGCAGTATTATAGTAATTATATTCTTGTACATAGGAGCAGTATTATAGTAGTTATATTCTTGTACATAGGGGGCATCATTATAGTAGTTATATTCTTGTACATAGGAGCAGTATTATAGTAGTTATATTCTTGTACATAGGAGCAGTATTATAGTAGTTATACTCTTGTACATAGGGGCAGTATTATAGTAGTTATATTCTTGTACATAGGGGCAGTATTATAGTAGTTATATTCTTGTACATAGGAGCAGTATTATAGTAGTTATATTCTTGTACATAGGAGCAGTATTATAGTAGTTATATTCTTGTACATAGGGGCAGTATTATAGTAGTTATATTCTTGTACATAGGAGCACTATTATAGTAGTTATATTCTTGTACATAGGAGCAGTATTATAGTAGTTATATTCTTGTGCATGGGGGCAGTATTATAGTGGTTATATTCTTGTACATAGAAGCAGTATTATAGTAGTTATATTATTGTACATAGGAGCAGTATTATGGTAGTTATATTCTTGTACATAGGGGCAGTATTATAGTAGTTATATTCTTGTACATAGGAGCAGTATTATAGAAGTTATATTCTTGTAGATATGGGCAGTATTATAGTAGTTATATTCTAGTACATAGGGCAGTATTATAGTAGTTATATTATTATACATAGGAGTAGTATTATAGTAGTTATATTCTTGTACATAGCAGCAGTATTATAGTAGTTATATTCTTGTACATAGGGGCAGTATTATATTAGTTATATTCTTGTACATAGGGGCAGTATTATAGTAGTTATATTCTTGTACATAGGAGCAGTATTATAGTAGTTATATTCCTGTACATAGGGGCAGTATTATAGTAGTTATATTCTTATACATAGGGGCAGTATTATAGTAGTTATATTCTTATACATAGGAGCAGTATTATAGTAGTTATATTCTTGTACATAGGAGCAGTATTATAGTAGTTATATTCTTGTACATAGGGGCAGTATTATAGAAGTTATATTCTTGTACATAGGGGCAGTATTATAGTAGTTATATTCTTGTACATAGCAGCAGTATTATAGTAGTTATATTCTTGTACATAGGGGCAGTATTATAGTAGTTATATTCTTGTACATAGGGGCAGTATTATAGTAGTTATATTCTTGTACATAGCAGCAGTATTATAGTAGTTATATTCTTGTACATAGGGGCAGTATTATAGTAGTTATATTCTTGTACATAGGGGCAGTATTATAGTAGTTATATTCTTGTACATAGGAGCAGTATTATAGCAGTTATATTCTTGTACATAGGGGCAGTATTACAGTAGTTATATTCTTGTACATAAGGGCAGTATTATAGTAGTTATATTCTTATACATAGGAGCAGTATTATAATAGTTATATTCTTGTACATAGGAGCAGTATTATAGTAGTAATATTCTTGTACATAGGGGCAGTATTATAGTAGTTATATTCTTGAACATAGGGGCAGTATTATAGTAGTAATATTCTTATACATAGGAGCAGTATTATAGAAGTTATATTCTTGTATATAGCAGCAGTATTATAGTAGTCATATTCTTGTACATAGGAGCAGTATTATAGTAGTTATATTCTTGCATATAGGAGCAGTATTATAGTAGTTATATTCTTGTACAAAGGAGCAGTATTATAGTAGTTATATTCTTGTACATAGGGGGCATCATTATAGTAGTTATATTCTTATACATAGTGGCAGTATTATAGTAGTTATATTCTTGTACATAGGGGCAGTATTATAGTAGTTATATTCTTGTACATAGGAGCAGTATTATAGTAGTTATATTATTGTACATAGGGGCAGTATTATAGTAGTTATATTCTTGTACATAGGGGCAGTATTATAGTAGTTATATTCTTGTACATAGGAGCAGTATTATAGTAGTTATATTCTTGTACATAGGAGCAGTATTATAGTAGTTATATTCTTGTACATAGGGGCAGTATTATAGTAGTTATATTCTTGTACATAGGAGCACTATTATAGTAGTTATATTCTTGTACATAGGAGCAGTATTATAGTAGTTATATTCTTGTGCATGGGGGCAGTATTATAGTGGTTATATTCTTGTACATAGAAGCAGTATTATAGTAGTTATATTATTGTACATAGGAGCAGTATTATAGTAGTTATATTCTTGTACATAGGGGCAGTATTATCGTAGTTATATTCTTGTACATAGGAGCAGTATTATAGTAGTTATATTCTTGTAGATATGGGCAGTATTATAGTAGTTATATTCTAGTACATAGGGGCAGTATTATAGTAGTTATATTATTATACATAGGAGCAGTATTATAGTAGTTATATTCTTGTACATAGCAGCAGTATTATAGTAGTTATATTCTTGTACATAGGGGCAGTATTATAGTAGTTATATTCTTGTACATAGGGGCAGTATTATAGTAGTTATATTCTTGTACATAGGAGCAGTATTATAGTAGTTATATTCCTGTACATAGGGGCAGTATTATAGTAGTTATATTCTTGTACATAGGGGCAGTATTATAGTAGTTATATTCTTATACATAGGAGCAGTATTATAGTAGTTATATTCTTGTACATAGGAGCAGAATTATAGTAGTTATATTCTTGTACATAGGGGCAGTATTATAGAAGTTATATTCTTGTACATAGGGGCAGTATTATAGTAGTTATATTCTTATACATAGGAGCAGTATTATAGAAGTTATATTCTTGTATATAGCAGCAGTATTATAGTAGTTATATTCTTGTACATAGGAGCAGTATTATAGTAGTTATATTCTTGTACATAGGAGCAGTACTATAGTAGTTATATTCTTGTACATAGGAGCAGTATTATAGTAGTTATATTCTTGTACATAGGGGCATCATTATAGTAGTTATATTCTTATACATAGGTGCAGTATTATAGCAGTTATATTCTTGAACATAGGGGCAGTATTATAGTAGCTATATTCTTGTACATAGGAGCAGTATTATAGTAGTTATATTCCTGTACACAGGAGCAGTATTATAGTAGTTATATTCTTGTACATAGGAGCAGTATTATAGTAGTTATATTCTTGTACATAGGGGCAGTATTATAGTAGTTATATTCTTGTACATAGGGGCAGTATTATAGTAGTTATATTCTTATACATAGGAGCAGTATTATAGAAGTTATATTCTTGCAAATAGCAGCAGTATTATAGTAGTTATATTCTTGTACATAGGAGCAGTATTATAGTAGTTATATTCTTGTACATAGGAGCAGTATTATAGTAATTATATTCTTGTACATAGGAGCAGTATTATAGTAGTTATATTCTTGTACATAGGGGGCATCATTATAGTAGTTATATTCTTGTACATAGGAGCAGTATTATAGTAGTTATATTCTTGTACATAGGAGCAGTATTATAGTAGTTATATTCTTGTACATAGGGGGCATCATTATAGTAGTTATATTCTTATACATAGGGGCAGTATTATAGTAGTTATATTCTTGTACATAGGGGCAGTATTATAGTAGTTATATTCTTGTACATAGGAGCAGTATTATAGTAGTTATATTCTTGTACATAGGAGCAGTATTATAGTAGTTATATTCTTGTACATAGGAGCAGCATTATAGTAGTTATATTCTTGTACATAGGAGCAGTATTATAGTAGTTATATTCTTGTACATAGGGGGCATCATCATAGTAGTTATATTCTTGTACATAGGGGGCAGTATTATAGTAGTTATATTCTTGTACATAGGGGCAGTATTATAGTAGTTATATTCTTGTACATAGGGGCAGTATTATAGTAGTTATATTCTTGCACATAGGAGCAGTATTATAGTAGTTATATTCTTGTACATAGGGGCAGTATTATAGTAGTTATATTCCTGTACATAGGGGCAGAATTATAGTAGTTATATTCTTGTACATAGGGGCAGTATTATAGTAGTTATATTCTTGTACATAGGAGCAGTATTATAGTAGTTATATTCTTGTACATAGGGGGCATCATTACAGTAGTTATATTCTTGTACATAGGAGCAGTATTATAGTAGTTATATTCTTGTACATAGGGGACATCATTATAGTAGTTATATTCTTATACATAGGGGCAATATTATAGTAGTTATATTCTTGTACATAGGGGCAGTATTATAGTAGTTATATTCTTGTACATAGGAGCAGTATTATAGTAGTTATATTCTTGTACATAGGGGCAGTATTATAGTAGTTATATTCTTGTACATAGGAGCAGTATTATAGTAGTTATATTCTTGTACATAGGAGCAGTATTATAGTAGTTATTTTCTTGTTCATAGGGGCAGTATTATAGTAGTTATATTCTTGTACATAGGAGCAGTATTATAGTAGTTATATTCTTGTACATAGGAGCAGTATTATAGTAGTTATATTCTTGTACATGGGGGCAGTATTATAGTGGTTATATTCTTGTACATAGAAGCAGTATTATAGTAGTTATATTATTGTACATAGGAGCAGTATTATAGTAGTTATATTCTTATACATAGGAGCAGTATTATAGTAGTTATATTCTTGTACATAGGGGCAGTATTATAGTAGCTATATTCTTGTAGATAGGGGCAGTATTATAGTAGTTATATTCTTGTACATAGGGGCAGTATTATATTAGTTATATTCTTATACATAGAAGCAGTATTATAGTAGTTATATTCTTGTACATAGCAGCAGTATTATAGTAGTTATATTCTTGTACATAGGGGCAGTATTATAGTAGTTATATTCTTGTACATAGGGGCAGTATTATAGTAGTTATATTCTTGTACATAGGAGCAGTATTATAGTAGTTATATTCTTGTACACAGGGGCAGTATTATAGTAGTTATATTCTTGTACATAGGGGCAGTATTATAGTAGCTATATTCTTATCCATAGGAGCAGTATTATAGTAGTTATATTTTTGTACATAGGAGCAGTATTATAGCAGTTATATTCTTGTACATAGGGGCAGTATTATAGTAGTTATATTCTTGTACATAGGAGCAGTATTATAGTAGTTATATTCTTGTACATAGGGGGCATCATTATAGTAGTTATATTCTTATACATAGGGGCAGTATTATAGTAGTTATATTCTTGTACATAGGGGCAGTATTATAGTAGTTATATTCTTGTACATAGGTGCAGTATTATAGTAGTTATATTCTTGTACATAGGAGCAGTATTATAGTAGTTATATTCTTGTACATAGGAGCAGCATTATAGTAGTTATATTCTTGTACATAGGAGCAGTATTATAGTAGTTATATTCTTGTACATAGGGGGCATCATCATAGTAGTTATATTCTTGTACATAGGGGGCAGTATTATAGTAGTTATATTCTTGTACATAGGGGCAGTATTATAGTAGTTATATTCTTGTACATAGGGGCAGTATTATAGTAGTTATATTCTTGCACATAGGGGCAGTATTATAGTAGTTATATTCTTGTACATAGGGGCAGTATTATAGTAGTTATGTTCCTGTACATAGGGGCAGAATTATAGTAGTTATATTCTTGTACATAGGGGCAGTAATATAGTAGTTATATTCTTGTACACAGGAGCAGTATTATAGTAGTTATATTCTTGTACATAGGGGACATCATTATAGTAGTTATATTCTTATACATTGGGGCAATATTATAGTAGCTATATTCTTGTACATAAGGGCAGTATTATAGTAGTTATATTCTTGTACATAGGAGCAGTATTATAGTAGTACTATTCTTGTACATAGGGGCAGTATTATAGTAGTTACATTCTTGTACATAGGACAGTATTATAGTAGCTATATTCTTATACATAGGAGCAGTATTATAGTAGTTATATTTTTGTACATAGGAGCAGTATTATAGCAGTTATATTCTTGTACATTGGCGCAGTATTATAGTAGTTATATTCTTGTACATAGGAGCAGCATTATAGTAGTTATATTCTTGTACATAGGGGCAGTATTATAGTAGTTATATTCTTGTACATAGGAGCAGTATTTTTGTAGTTATTTTCTTGTACATAGGAGCAGTATTATAGTAGTTATATTCTTGTACATAGGGGCAGTATTATAGTAGTTTTATTCTTGTACATAGGAGCAGTATTATAGTAGTTATATTCTTGTACATAGGAGCAGTATTATAGTAGTTATATTCTTGTACATGGGGGCAGTATTATAGTGGTTATATTCTTGTACATAGAAGCAGTATTATAGTAGTTATATTATTGTACATAGGAGCAGTATTATAGTAGTTATATTCTTATACATAGGAGCAGTATTATAGTAGTTATATTCTTGTACATAGGGGCAGTATTATAGTAGCTATATTCTTGTAGATAGGGGCAGTATTATAGTAGTTATATTCTTGTACATAGGGGCAGTATTATAGTAGTTATATTCTTATACATAGGAGCAGTATTATAGTAGTTATATTCTTGTACATAGCAGCAGTATTATAGTAGTTATATTCTTGTACATACGGGCAGTATTATAGTAGTTATTTTCTTGTACATAGGGGCAGTATTATAGTAGTTATATTCTTGTACATAGGAGCAGTATTATAGTAGTTATATTCTTGTACACAGGGGCAGTATTATAGTAGTTATATTCTTGTACATAGGGGCAGTATTATAGTAGCTGTATTCTTATACATAGGAGCAGTATTATAGTAGTTATATTTTTGTACATAGGAGCAGTATTATAGCAGTTATATTCTTGTCCATAGGGGCAGTATTATAGTAGTTATATTCTTGTACATAGGGGCAGTATTATAGTAGTTATTCTTATACATAGGAGCAGTATTATAGAAGTTATATTCTTGTATATAGCAGCAGTATTATAGTAGTTATATTCTTGTACATAGGAGCAGTATTATAGTAGTTATATTCTTGTACATAGGAGCAGTATTATAGTAGTTATATTCTTGTACATAGGAGCAGTATTATAGTAGTTATATTCTTGTACATAGGGGGCATCATTATAGTAGTTATATTCTTATACATAGGGGCAGTATTATAGTAGTTATATTCTTGTACATAGGAGCAGTATTATAGTAGTTATATTCTTGTACATAGGAGCAGTATTATAACAGTTATATTCTTGCACATAGGGGCAGTATTATAGTAGTTATATTCTTGTACATAGGGGCAGTATTATAGTAGTTATATTCCTGTACAAAGGGGCAGAATTATAGTAGTTATATTCTTGCACATAGGGGCAGCATTATAGTAGTTATATTCTTGTACATAGGAGCAGTATTATAGTAGTTATATTCTTGTACATAGGGGGCATCATTATAGTAGTTATATTCTTGGACATAGGGGCAGTATTATAATAGTTATATTCTTGTACATAGGAGCAGTATTATAGTAGTTATATTTTTGTACATAGGAGCAGTATTATAGCAGTTATATTCTTGTACATAGGGGCAGTATTATAGTAGTTATATTCTTGTACATAGGGGCAGTATTATAGTAGTTATATTCTTATACATAGGAGCAGTATTATAGAAGTTATATTCTTGTATATAGCAGCAGTATTATAGTAGTTATATTCTTGTACATAGCAGCAGTATTATAGTAGTTATATTCTTGTACATAGGAGCAGTATTATAGTAGTTATATTCTTGTACATAGGAGCAGTATTATAGTAGTTATATTCTTGTACATAGGGGGCATCATTATAGTAGTTATATTCTTATACATAGGGGCAGTATTATAGTAGTTATATTCTTGTACATAGGAGCAGTATTATAGTAGTTATATTCTTGTACATAGGAGCAGTATTATAATAGTTATATTCTTGCACATAGGGGCAGTATTATAGTAGTTATATTCTTGTACATAGGGGCAGTATTATAGTAGTTATATTCCTGTACATAGGGGCAGAATTATAGTAGTTATATTCTTGCACATAGGGGCAGTATTATAGTAGTTATATTCTTGTACATAGGAGCAGTATTATAGTAGTTATATTCTTGTACATAGGGGGCATCATTATAGTAGTTATATTCTTGGACATAGGGGCAGTATTATAATAGTTATATTCTTGTACATAGGAGCAGTATTATAGTAGTTATATTCTTGTACATAGGAGCAGTATTAGAGTAGTTATATTCTAGTACATAGGAGAAGTATTAGAGTAGTTATATTCTTGTACATAGGAGCAGTATTATAGCAGTTATATTCTTGTATATAGGAGCAGTATTATAGTAGTTATATTCTTGTACATAGGAGCAGTATTGTAGTAGTTATATTCTTGTACATAGGGGGCAGTATTATAGTAGTTATATTTTTGTACATAGGAGCAGTATTATAGTAGTTATATTCTTGTACATAGGGGCAGTATTTTAGTAGTTATATTATTGTACATAGGGGCACTATTATAGTAGTTATATTCTTGTACATAGGGGCAGTATTATAGTAGTTATATTCTTGTACATAGGAGCAGTATTATAGTAGTTATATTCTTGTACATAGGGGCAGTATTATAATAGTTATGTTCTTGTACATAGGAGCAGTATTATAGTAGTTATATTCTTGTACATAGGAGCAGTATTAGAGTAGTTATATTCTTGTACATAGGAGCAGTATTAGAGTAGTTATATTCTTGTACATAGGAGCAGTAATATAGCAGTTATATTCTTGTACATAGGGGGCATCATTATAGTAGTTATATTCTTGCACATAGGGGCAGTATTATAGTAGTTATATTCTTGTACATAGGAGCAGTATTATAGTAGTTATATTCTTGTACATAGGGGGCATCATTATAGTAGTTATATTCTTGGTCATAGGGGCAGTATTATAATAGTTATATTCTTGTACATAGGAGCAGTATTATAGTAGTTATATTCTTGTACATAGGAGCAGTATTAGAGTAGTTATATTCTTGTACATAGGAGCAGTATTAGAGTAGTTATATTCTTGTACATAGGAGCAGTATTATAGCAGTTATATTCTTGTATATAGGAGCAGTATTATAGTAGTTATATTCTTGTACATAGGAGCAGTATTGTAGTAGTTATATTCTTGTACATAGGGGGCAGTATTATAGTAGTTATATTCTTGTACATAGGAGCAGTATTATAGTAGTTATATTCTTGTACATAGGGGCAGTATTTAGTAGTTATATTATTGTACATAGGGGCACTATTATAGTAGTTATATTCTTGTACATAGGGGCAGTATTATAGTAGTTATATTCTTGTACATAGGAGCAGTATTATAGTAGTTATATTCTTGTACATAGGGGCAGTATTATAGTAGTTATATTCTTGTACATAGGAGCAGTATTATAGTAGTTATGTTCTTGTACATAGGAGCAGTATTATAGTAGTTATATTCTTGTACATAGGAGCAGTATTAGAGTAGTTATATTCTTGTACATAGGAGCAGTATTAGAGTAGTTATATTCTTGTACATAGGAGCAGTATTATAGCAGTTATATTCTTGTACATAGGCGGCATCATTATAGTAGTTATATTCTTGCACATAGGGGCAGTATTATAGTAGTTATATTCTTGTACATAGGAGCAGTATTATAGTAGTTATATTCTTGTACATAGGGGGCATCATTATAGTAGTTATATTCTTGGACATAGGGGCAGTATTATAATAGTTATATTCTTGTACATAGGAGCAGTATTATAGTAGTTATATTCTTGTACATAGGAGCAGTATTAGAGTAGTTATATTCTTGTACATAGGAGCAGTATTAGAGTAGTTATATTCTTGTACATAGGAGCAGTATTGTAGTAGTTATATTCTTGTACATAGGGGGCAGTATTATAGTAGTTATATTCTTGTACATAGGAGCAGTATTATAGTAGTTATATTCTTGTACATAGGGGCAGTATTTTAGTAGTTATATTATTGTACATAGGGGCACTATTATAGTAGTTATATTCTTGTACATAGGGACAGTATTATAGTAGTTATATTCTTGTACATAGGAGCAGTATTATAGTAGTTATATTCTTGTACATAGGGGCAGTATTATAGTAGTTATATTCTTGTACATAGGAGCAGTATTATAGTAGTTATGTTCTTGTACATAGGAGCAGTATTATAGTAGTTATATTCTTGTACATAGGGGCAGTATTATAGTAGATATATTCTTGTACATAGGAGCACTATTATAGTAGTTATATTCTTGTACATAGGAGCATTATTATAGTAGTTATATTCTTGCACATGGGGGCAGTATTATAGTGGTTATATTCTTGTACATAGAAGCAGTATTATAGTAGTTATATTATTGTACATAGGAGCAGTATTATAGTAGTTATATTCTTGTACATAGGGGCAGTATTTTAGTAGTTATATTCTTGTACATAGGAGCAGTATTATAGTAGTTATATTCTTGTAGATATGGGCAGTATTAAAGTAGTTATATTCTTGTACATAGGGGCAGTATTATAGTAGTTATATTATTATACATAGGAGCAGTATTATAGTAGTTATATTCTTGTACATAGCAGCAGTATTATAGTAGTTATATTCTTGTGCATAGGGGCAGTATTATAGTAGTTATATTCTTGTACATAGGGGCAGTATTATAGTAGTTATATTCTTGTACATAGGAGCAGTATTATAGTAGTTATATTCTTTTACATAGGGGCAGTATTATAGTAGTTATATTCTTGTACATAGGGGCAGTATTATAGTAGTTATATTCTTATACATAGGAGCAGTATTATAGTAGTTATATTCTTGTACAAAGGAGCAGTATTATAGTAGTTATATTCTTGTACATAGGGGCAGTATTATAGTAGTTATATTCTTGTACATAGGGGCAGTATTATAGTAGTTATATTCTTATACATAGGAGCAGTATTATAGAAGTTATATTCTTGTATATAGCAGCAGTATTATAGTAGTTATATTCTTGTATATAGGAGCAGTATTAAAGTAGTTATATTCTTGTACATAGGAGCAGTATTATAGTAATTATATTCTTGTACATAGGAGCAGTATTATAGTAGTTATATTCTTGTACATAGGGGGCATCATTATAGTAGTTATATTCTTATACATAGGGGCAGTATTATAGTAGTTATATTCTTGTACATAGGGGCAGTATTATAGTAGTTATATTCTTGTACATAGGAGCAGTATTATAGTAGTTATATTCTTGTACATAGGAGCAGTATTATAGTAGTTATATTCTTGTACATAGGAGCAGTATTATAGTAGTTATATTCTTGTACATAGGAGCAGTATTATAGTATTTATATTCTTGTACATAGGGGCAGTATTATAGTAGTTATATTCTTGTACATAGGGGCAGTATTATAGTAGTTATATTCTTATACATAGGAGCAGTATTATAGAAGTTATATTCTTGTAAATAGCAGCAGTATTATAGTAGTTATATTCTTGTACATAGGAGCAGTATTATAGTAGTTATATTCTTGTACATAAGAGCAGTATTATAGTAGTTATATTCTTGTACATAGGAGCAGTATTATAGTAGTTATATTCTTGTACATAGGGGGCATCATAATAGTAGTTATATTCTTGTACATAGGAGCAGTATTATAGTAGTTATATTCTTGTACATAGGAGCAGTATTATAGTAGTTATATTCTTGTACATAGGGGGCATCATTATAGTAGTTATATTCTTATACATAGGGGCAGTATTATAGTAGTTATATTCTTGTACATAGGGGCAGTATTATAGTAGTTATATTCTTGTACATAGGAGCAGTATTATAGTAGTTATATTCTTGTACATAGGAGCAGTATTATAGTAGTTATATTCTTGTACATAGGAGCAGTATTATAGTAGTTATATTCTTGCACATAGGGGGCAGTATTATGGTAGTTATATTCTTATACATAGGGGCAGTAGAATAGTAGTTATATTCTTGTACATAGGGGCAGTATTATAGTTGTTATATTCTTGTACATAGGAGCAGTATTATAGTAGTTATATTCTTGCACATAGGAGCAGTATTATAGTAGTTATATTCTTGTACATAGGGGCAGTATTATAGTAGTTATATTCCTGTACATAGGGGCAGAATTATAGTAGTTATATTCTTGCACATAGTGGCAGTATTATAGTAGTTATATTCTTGTACATAGGAGCAGTATTATAGTAGTTATGTTCTTGTACATAGGAGCAGTATTATAGTAGTTATATTCTTGTACATAGGAGCAGTATTAGATTAGTTATATTCTTGTACATAGGAGCAGTATTAGAGTAGTTATATTCTTGTACATAGGAGCAGTATTATAGCAGTTATATTCTTGTACATAGGGGGCATCATTATAGTAGTTATATTCTTGCACATAGGGGCAGTATTATAGTAGTTATATTCTTGTACATAGGAGCAGTATTATAGTAGTTATATTCTTGTACATAGGAGCAGTATTAGAGTAGTTATATTCTTGTACATAGGAGCAGTATTAGAGTAGTTATATTCTTGTACATAGGAGCAGTATTATAGCAGTTATATTCTTGTATATAGGAGCAGTATTAAAGTAGTTATATTCTTGTACATAGGAGCAGTATTATAGTAGTTATATTCTTGTACATAGGAGCAGTATTATAGTAGTTATATTCTTGTACATAGGGGGCATCATTATAGTAGTTATATTCTTATACATAGGGGCAGTATTATAGTAGTTATATTCTTGTACATAGGGGCAGTATTATAGTAGTTATATTCTTGTACATAGGAGCAGTATTATAGTAGTTATATTCTTGTACATAGGAGCAGTATTATAGTAGTTATATTCTTGTACATAGGAGCAGTATTATAGTAGTTATATTCTTGTACATAGGAGCAGTATTATAGTATTTATATTCTTGTACATAGGGGCAGTATTATAGTAGTTATATTCTTGTACATAGGGGCAGTATTATAGTAGTTATATTCTTATACATAGGAGCAGTATTATAGAAGTTATATTCTTGTAAATAGCAGCAGTATTATAGTAGTTATATTCTTGTACATAGGAGCAGTATTATAGTAGTTATATTCTTGTACATAAGAGCAGTATTATAGTAGTTATATTCTTGTACATAGGAGCAGTATTATAGTAGTTTTATTCTTGTACATAGGAGCAGTATTATAGTAGTTATATTCTTGTACATAAGAGCAGTATTATAGTAGTTATATTCTTGTACATAGGAGCAGTAGTATAGTAGTTATATTCTTGTACATAGGCGGCATCATTATAGTAGTTATATTCTTGCACATAGGGGCAGTATTATAGTAGTTATATTCTTGTACATAGGAGCAGTATTATAGTAGTTATATTCTTGTACATAGGAGCAGTATTAGAGTAGTTATATTCTTGTACATAGGAGCAGTATTAGAGTAGTTATATTCTTGTACATAGGAGCAGTATTATAGCAGTTATATTCTTGTATATAGGAGCAGTATTATAGTAGTTATATTCTTGTACATAGGAGCAGTATTGTAGTAGTTATATTCTTGTACATAGGGGGCAGTATTATAGTAGTTATATTCTTGTACATAGGAGCAGTATTATAGTAGTTATATTCTTGTACATAGGGGCAGTATTTTAGTAGTTATATTATTGTACATAGGGGCACTATTATAGTAGTTATATTCTTGTACATATGGACAGTATTATAGTAGTTATATTCTTGTACATAGGAGCAGTATTATAGTAGTTATATTCTTGTACATAGGGGCAGTATTATAGTAGTTATATTCTTGTACATAGGAGCAGTATTATAGTAGTTATGTTCTTGTACATAGGAGCAGTATTATAGTAGTTATATTCTTGTACATAGGGGCAGTATTATAGTAGTTATATTCTTGTACATAGGAGCACTATTATAGTAGTTATATTCTTGTACATAGGAGCATTATTATAGTAGTTATATTCTTGCACATGGGGGCAGTATTATAGTGGTTATATTCTTGTACATAGAAGCAGTATTATAGTAGTTATATTATTGTACATAGGAGCAGTATTATAGTAGTTATATTCTTGTACATAGGGGCAGTATTTTAGTAGTTATATTCTTGTACATAGGAGCAGAATTATAGTAGTTATATTCTTGTAGATATGGGCAGTATTAAAGTAGTTATATTCTTGTACATAGGGGCAGTATTATAGTAGTTATATTATTATACATAGGAGCAGTATTATAGTAGTTATATTCTTGTACATAGCAGCAGTATTATAGTAGTTATATTCTTGTGCATAGGGGCAGTATTATAGTAGTTATATTCTTGTACATAGGGGCAGTATTATAGTAGTTATATTCTTGTACATAGGAGCAGTATTATAGTAGTTATATTCTTTTACATAGGGGCAGTATTATAGTAGTTATATTCTTGTACATAGGGGCAGTATTATAGTAGTTATATTCTTATACATAGGAGCAGTATTATAGTAGTTATATTCTTGTACATAGGAGCAGTATTATAGTAGTTATATTCTTGTACATAGGGGCAGTATTATAGTAGTTATATTCTTGTACATAGGGGCAGTATTATAGTAGTTATATTCTTATACATAGGAGCAGTATTATAGAAGTTATATTCTTGTATATATCAGCAGTATTATAGTAGTTATATTCTTGTATATAGGAGCAGTATTAAAGTAGTTATATTCTTGTACATAGGAGCAGTATTATAGTAGTTATATTCTTGTACATAGGAGCAGTATTATAGTAGTTATATTCTTGTACATAGGGGGCATCATTATAGTAGTTATATTCTTATACATAGGGGCAGTATTATAGTAGTTATATTCTTGTACATAGGGGCAGTATTATAGTAGTTATATTCTTGTACATAGGAGCAGTATTATAGTAGTTATATTCTTGTACATAGGAGCAGTATTATAGTAGTTATATTCTTGTACATAGGAGCAGTATTATAGTAGTTATATTCTTGTACATAGGAGCAGTATTATAGCAGTTATATTCTTGTATATAGGAGCAGTATTATAGTAGTTATATTCTTGTACATAGGAGCAGTATTGTAGTAGTTATATTCTTGTACATAGGGGGCAGTATTATAGTAGTTATATTCTTGTACATAGGAGCAGTATTATAGTAGTTATATTCTTGTACATAGGGGCAGTATTTTAGTAGTTATATTATTGTACATAGGGGCACTATTATAGTAGTTATATTCTTGTACATATGGACAGTATTATAGTAGTTATATTCTTGTACATAGGAGCAGTATTATAGTAGTTATATTCTTGTACATAGGGGCAGTATTATAGTAGTTATATTCTTGTACATAGGAGCAGTATTATAGTAGTTATATTCTTGTACATAGGAGCAGTATTATAGTAGTTATATTCTTGTACATAGGGGCAGTATTATAGTAGTTATATTCTTGTACATAGGAGCAGTATTATAGTAGTTATATTCTTGTACATAGGAGCAGTATTATAGTAGTTATATTCTTGTACATAGGAGCAGTATTATAGCAGTTATATTCTTGTATATAGGAGCAGTATTATAGTAGTTATATTCTTGTACATAGGAGCAGTATTGTAGTAGTTATATTCTTGTACATAGGGGGCAGTATTATAGTAGTTATATTCTTGTACATAGGAGCAGTATTATAGTAGTTATATTCTTGTACATAGGGGCAGTATTTTAGTAGTTATATTATTGTACATAGGGGCACTATTATAGTAGTTATATTCTTGTACATATGGACAGTATTATAGTAGTTATATTCTTGTACATAGGAGCAGTATTATAGTAGTTATATTCTTGTACATAGGGGCAGTATTATAGTAGTTATATTCTTGTACATAGGAGCAGTATTATAGTAGTTATGTTCTTGTACATAGGAGCAGTATTATAGTAGTTATATTCTTGTACATAGGGGCAGTATTATAGTAGTTATATTCTTGTACATAGGAGCACTATTATAGTAGTTATATTCTTGTACATAGGAGCATTATTATAGTAGTTATATTCTTGCACATGGGGGCAGTATTATAGTGGTTATATTCTTGTACATAGAAGCAGTATTATAGTAGTTATATTATTGTACATAGGAGCAGTATTATAGTAGTTATATTCTTGTACATAGGGGCAGTATTTTAGTAGTTATATTCTTGTACATAGGAGCAGAATTATAGTAGTTATATTCTTGTAGATATGGGCAGTATTAAAGTAGTTATATTCTTGTACATAGGGGCAGTATTATAGTAGTTATATTATTATACATAGGAGCAGTATTATAGTAGTTATATTCTTGTACATAGCAGCAGTATTATAGTAGTTATATTCTTGTGCATAGGGGCAGTATTATAGTAGTTATATTCTTGTACATAGGGGCAGTATTATAGTAGTTATATTCTTGTACATAGGAGCAGTATTATAGTAGTTATATTCTTTTACATAGGGGCAGTATTATAGTAGTTATATTCTTGTACATAGGGGCAGTATTATAGTAGTTATATTCTTATACATAGGAGCAGTATTATAGTAGTTATATTCTTGTACATAGGAGCAGTATTATAGTAGTTATATTCTTGTACATAGGGGCAGTATTATAGTAGTTATATTCTTGTACATAGGGGCAGTATTATAGTAGTTATATTCTTATACATAGGAGCAGTATTATAGAAGTTATATTCTTGTATATATCAGCAGTATTATAGTAGTTATATTCTTGTATATAGGAGCAGTATTAAAGTAGTTATATTCTTGTACATAGGAGCAGTATTATAGTAGTTATATTCTTGTACATAGGAGCAGTATTATAGTAGTTATATTCTTGTACATAGGGGGCATCATTATAGTAGTTATATTCTTATACATAGGGGCAGTATTATAGTAGTTATATTCTTGTACATAGGGGCAGTATTATAGTAGTTATATTCTTGTACATAGGAGCAGTATTATAGTAGTTATATTCTTGTACATAGGAGCAGTATTATAGTAGTTATATTCTTGTACATAGGAGCAGTATTATAGTAGTTATATTCTTGTACATAGGAGCAGTATTATAGTATTTATATTCTTGTACATAGGGGCTGTATTATAGTAGTTATATTCTTGTACATAGGGGCAGTATTATAGTAGTTATATTCTTATACATAGGAGCAGTATTATAGAAGTTATATTCTTGTAAATAGCAGCAGTATTATAGTAGTTATATTCTTGTACATAGGGGCAGTATTATAGTAGTTATATTCTTGTACATAGGAGCAGTATTATAGTAGTTATATTCTTGTACATAGGAGCAGTATTATAGTAGTTATATTCTTGTACATAGGGGCAGTATTATAGTAGTTATATTCTTGTACATAGGAGCAGTATTATAGTAGTTATGTTCTTGTACATAGGAGCAGTATTATAGTAGTTATATTCTTGTACATAGGGGCAGTATTATAGTAGTTATATTCTTGTACATAGGAGCACTATTATAGTAGTTATATTCTTGTACATAGGAGCATTATTATAGTAGTTATATTCTTGCACATGGGGGCAGTATTATAGTGGTTATATTCTTGTACATAGAAGCAGTATTATAGTAGTTATATTATTGTACATAGGAGCAGTATTATAGTAGTTATATTCTTGTACATAGGGGCAGTATTTTAGTAGTTATATTCTTGTACATAGGAGCAGTATTATAGTAGTTATATTCTTGTAGATATGGGCAGTATTAAAGTAGTTATATTCTTGTACATAGGGGCAGTATTATAGTAGTTATATTATTATACATAGGAGCAGTATTATAGTAGTTATATTCTTGTACATAGCAGCAGTATTATAGTAGTTATATTCTTGTGCATAGGGGCAGTATTATAGTAGTTATATTCTTGTACATAGGGGCAGTATTATAGTAGTTATATTCTTGTACATAGGAGCAGTATTATAGTAGTTATATTCTTTTACATAGGGGCAGTATTATAGTAGTTATATTCTTGTACATAGGGGCAGTATTATAGTAGTTATATTCTTATACATAGGAGCAGTATTATAGTAGTTATATTCTTGTACAAAGGAGCAGTATTATAGTAGTTATATTCTTGTACATAGGGGCAGTATTATAGTAGTTATATTCTTGTACATAGGGGCAGTATTATAGTAGTTATATTCTTATACATAGGAGCAGTATTATAGAAGTTATATTCTTGTATATAGCAGCAGTATTATAGTAGTTATATTCTTGTATATAGGAGCAGTATTAAAGTAGTTATATTCTTGTACATAGGAGCAGTATTATAGTAGTTATATTCTTGTACATAGGAGCAGTATTATAGTAGTTATATTCTTGTACATAGGAGCAGTATTATAGTAGTTATATTCTTGTACATAGGGGGCATCATTATAGTAGTTATATTCTTATACATAGGGGCAGTATTATAGTAGTTATATTCTTGTACATAGGGGCAGTATTATAGTAGTTATATTCTTGTACATAGGAGCAGTATTATAGTAGTTATATTCTTGTACATAGGAGCAGTATTATAGTAGTTATATTCTTGTACATAGGAGCAGTATTATAGTAGTTATATTCTTGCACATAGGGGGCAGTATTATGGTAGTTATATTCTTATACATAGGGGCAGTAGAATAGTAGTTATATTCTTGTACATAGGGGCAGTATTATAGTTGTTATATTCTTGTACATAGGAGCAGTATTATAGTAGTTATATTCTTGCACATAGGAGCAGTATTATAGTAGTTATATTCTTGTACATAGGGGCAGTATTATAGTAGTTATATTCCTGTACATAGGGGCAGAATTATAGTAGTTATATTCTTGCACATAGTGGCAGTATTATAGTAGTTATATTCTTGTACATAGGAGCAGTATTATAGTAGTTATGTTCTTGTACATAGGAGCAGTATTATAGTAGTTATATTCTTGTACATAGGAGCAGTATTAGATTAGTTATATTCTTGTACATAGGAGCAGTATTAGAGTAGTTATATTCTTGTACATAGGAGCAGTATTATAGCAGTTATATTCTTGTACATAGGGGGCATCATTATAGTAGTTATATTCTTGCACATAGGGGCAGTATTATAGTAGTTATATTCTTGTACATAGGAGCAGTATTATAGTAGTTATATTCTTGTACATAGGAGCAGTATTAGAGTAGTTATATTCTTGTACATAGGAGCAGTATTAGAGTAGTTATATTCTTGTACATAGGAGCAGTATTATAGCAGTTATATTCTTGTATATAGGAGCAGTATTAAAGTAGTTATATTCTTGTACATAGGAGCAGTATTATAGTAGTTATATTCTTGTACATAGGAGCAGTATTATAGTAGTTATATTCTTGTACATAGGGGGCATCATTATAGTAGTTATATTCTTATACATAGGGGCAGTATTATAGTAGTTATATTCTTGTACATAGGGGCAGTATTATAGTAGTTATATTCTTGTACATAGGAGCAGTATTATAGTAGTTATATTCTTGTACATAGGAGCAGTATTATAGTAGTTATATTCTTGTACATAGGAGCAGTATTATAGTAGTTATATTCTTGTACATAGGAGCAGTATTATAGTATTTATATTCTTGTACATAGGGGCAGTATTATAGTAGTTATATTCTTGTACATAGGGGCAGTATTATAGTAGTTATATTCTTATACATAGGAGCAGTATTATAGAAGTTATATTCTTGTAAATAGCAGCAGTATTATAGTAGTTATATTCTTGTACATAGGAGCAGTATTATAGTAGTTATATTCTTGTACATAAGAGCAGTATTATAGTAGTTATATTCTTGTACATAGGAGCAGTATTATAGTAGTTTTATTCTTGTACATAGGAGCAGTATTATAGTAGTTATATTCTTGTACATAAGAGCAGTATTATAGTAGTTATATTCTTGTACATAGGAGCAGTAGTATAGTAGTTATATTCTTGTACATAGGCGGCATCATTATAGTAGTTATATTCTTGCACATAGGGGCAGTATTATAGTAGTTATATTCTTGTACATAGGAGCAGTATTATAGTAGTTATATTCTTGTACATAGGAGCAGTATTAGAGTAGTTATATTCTTGTACATAGGAGCAGTATTAGAGTAGTTATATTCTTGTACATAGGAGCAGTATTATAGCAGTTATATTCTTGTATATAGGAGCAGTATTATAGTAGTTATATTCTTGTACATAGGAGCAGTATTGTAGTAGTTATATTCTTGTACATAGGGGGCAGTATTATAGTAGTTATATTCTTGTACATAGGAGCAGTATTATAGTAGTTATATTCTTGTACATAGGGGCAGTATTTTAGTAGTTATATTATTGTACATAGGGGCACTATTATAGTAGTTATATTCTTGTACATATGGACAGTATTATAGTAGTTATATTCTTGTACATAGGAGCAGTATTATAGTAGTTATATTCTTGTACATAGGGGCAGTATTATAGTAGTTATATTCTTGTACATAGGAGCAGTATTATAGTAGTTATGTTCTTGTACATAGGAGCAGTATTATAGTAGTTATATTCTTGTACATAGGGGCAGTATTATAGTAGTTATATTCTTGTACATAGGAGCACTATTATAGTAGTTATATTCTTGTACATAGGAGCATTATTATAGTAGTTATATTCTTGCACATGGGGGCAGTATTATAGTGGTTATATTCTTGTACATAGAAGCAGTATTATAGTAGTTATATTATTGTACATAGGAGCAGTATTATAGTAGTTATATTCTTGTACATAGGGGCAGTATTTTAGTAGTTATATTCTTGTACATAGGAGCAGAATTATAGTAGTTATATTCTTGTAGATATGGGCAGTATTAAAGTAGTTATATTCTTGTACATAGGGGCAGTATTATAGTAGTTATATTATTATACATAGGAGCAGTATTATAGTAGTTATATTCTTGTACATAGCAGCAGTATTATAGTAGTTATATTCTTGTGCATAGGGGCAGTATTATAGTAGTTATATTCTTGTACATAGGGGCAGTATTATAGTAGTTATATTCTTGTACATAGGAGCAGTATTATAGTAGTTATATTCTTTTACATAGGGGCAGTATTATAGTAGTTATATTCTTGTACATAGGGGCAGTATTATAGTAGTTATATTCTTATACATAGGAGCAGTATTATAGTAGTTATATTCTTGTACATAGGAGCAGTATTATAGTAGTTATATTCTTGTACATAGGGGCAGTATTATAGTAGTTATATTCTTGTACATAGGGGCAGTATTATAGTAGTTATATTCTTATACATAGGAGCAGTATTATAGAAGTTATATTCTTGTATATATCAGCAGTATTATAGTAGTTATATTCTTGTATATAGGAGCAGTATTAAAGTAGTTATATTCTTGTACATAGGAGCAGTATTATAGTAGTTATATTCTTGTACATAGGAGCAGTATTATAGTAGTTATATTCTTGTACATAGGGGGCATCATTATAGTAGTTATATTCTTATACATAGGGGCAGTATTATAGTAGTTATATTCTTGTACATAGGGGCAGTATTATAGTAGTTATATTCTTGTACATAGGAGCAGTATTATAGTAGTTATATTCTTGTACATAGGAGCAGTATTATAGTAGTTATATTCTTGTACATAGGAGCAGTATTATAGTAGTTATATTCTTGTACATAGGAGCAGTATTATAGTATTTATATTCTTGTACATAGGGGCTGTATTATAGTAGTTATATTCTTGTACATAGGGGCAGTATTATAGTAGTTATATTCTTATACATAGGAGCAGTATTATAGAAGTTATATTCTTGTAAATAGCAGCAGTATTATAGTAGTTATATTCTTGTACATAGGGGCAGTATTATAGTAGTTATATTCTTGTACATAGGAGCAGTATTATAGTAGTTATATTCTTGTACATAGGAGCAGTATTATAGTAGTTATATTCTTGTACATAGGGGCAGTATTATAGTAGTTATATTCTTGTACATAGGAGCAGTATTATAGTAGTTATGTTCTTGTACATAGGAGCAGTATTATAGTAGTTATATTCTTGTACATAGGGGCAGTATTATAGTAGTTATATTCTTGTACATAGGAGCACTATTATAGTAGTTATATTCTTGTACATAGGAGCATTATTATAGTAGTTATATTCTTGCACATGGGGGCAGTATTATAGTGGTTATATTCTTGTACATAGAAGCAGTATTATAGTAGTTATATTATTGTACATAGGAGCAGTATTATAGTAGTTATATTCTTGTACATAGGGGCAGTATTTTAGTAGTTATATTCTTGTACATAGGAGCAGTATTATAGTAGTTATATTCTTGTAGATATGGGCAGTATTAAAGTAGTTATATTCTTGTACATAGGGGCAGTATTATAGTAGTTATATTATTATACATAGGAGCAGTATTATAGTAGTTATATTCTTGTACATAGCAGCAGTATTATAGTAGTTATATTCTTGTGCATAGGGGCAGTATTATAGTAGTTATATTCTTGTACATAGGGGCAGTATTATAGTAGTTATATTCTTGTACATAGGAGCAGTATTATAGTAGTTATATTCTTTTACATAGGGGCAGTATTATAGTAGTTATATTCTTGTACATAGGGGCAGTATTATAGTAGTTATATTCTTATACATAGGAGCAGTATTATAGTAGTTATATTCTTGTACAAAGGAGCAGTATTATAGTAGTTATATTCTTGTACATAGGGGCAGTATTATAGTAGTTATATTCTTGTACATAGGGGCAGTATTATAGTAGTTATATTCTTATACATAGGAGCAGTATTATAGAAGTTATATTCTTGTATATAGCAGCAGTATTATAGTAGTTATATTCTTGTATATAGGAGCAGTATTAAAGTAGTTATATTCTTGTACATAGGAGCAGTATTATAGTAGTTATATTCTTGTACATAGGAGCAGTATTATAGTAGTTATATTCTTGTACATAGGGGGCATCATTATAGTAGTTATATTCTTATACATAGGGGCAGTATTATAGTAGTTATATTCTTGTACATAGGGGCAGTATTATAGTAGTTATATTCTTGTACATAGGAGCAGTATTATAGTAGTTATATTCTTGTACATAGGAGCAGTATTATAGTAGTTATATTCTTGTACATAGGAGCAGTATTATAGTAGTTATATTCTTGTACATAGGAGCAGTATTATAGTATTTATATTCTTGTACATAGGGGCAGTATTATAGTAGTTATATTCTTGTACATAGGGGCAGTATTATAGTAGTTATATTCTTATACATAGGAGCAGTATTATAGAAGTTATATTCTTGTAAATAGCAGCAGTATTATAGTAGTTATATTCTTGTACATAGGAGCAGTATTATAGTAGTTATATTCTTGTACATAAGAGCAGTATTATAGTAGTTATATTCTTGTACATAGGAGCAGTATTATCGTAGTTATATTCTTGTACATAGGGGGCATCATAATAGTAGTTATATTCTTGTACATAGGAGCAGTATTATAGTAGTTATATTCTTGTACATAGGAGCAGTATTATAGTAGTTATATTCTTGTACATAGGGGGCATCATTATAGTAGTTATATTCTTATACATAGGGGCAGTATTATAGTAGTTATATTCTTGTACATAGGGGCAGTATTATAGTAGTTATATTCTTGTACATAGGAGCAGTATTATAGTAGTTATATTCTTGTACATAGGAGCAGTATTATAGTAGTTATATTCTTGTACATAGGAGCAGTATTATAGTAGTTATATTCTTGCACATAGGGGGCAGTATTATAGTAGTTATATTCTTATACATAGGGGCAGTAGTATAGTAGTTATATTCTTGTACATAGGGGCAGTATTATAGTTGTTATATTCTTGTACATAGGAGCAGTATTATAGTAGTTATATTCTTGCACATAGGAGCAGTATTATAGTAGTTATATTCTTGTACATAGGGGCAGTATTATAGTAGTTATATTCCTGTACATAGGGGCAGAATTATAGTAGTTATATTCTTGCACATAGTGGCAGTATTATAGTAGTTATATTCTTGTTCATAGGAGCAGTATTATAGTAGTTATGTTCTTGTACATAGGAGCAGTATTATAGTAGTTATATTCTTGTACATAGGAGCAGTATTAGATTAGTTATATTCTTGTACATAGGAGCAGTATTAGAGTAGTTATATTCTTGTACATAGGAGCAGTATTATAGCAGTTATATTCTTGTACATAGGGGGCATCATTATAGTAGTTATATTCTTGCACATAGGGGCAGTATTATAGTAGTTATATTCTTGTACATAGGAGCAGTATTATAGTAGTTATATTCTTGTACATAGGAGCAGTATTAGAGTAGTTATATTCTTGTACATAGGAGCAGTATTAGAGTAGTTATATTCTTGTACATAGGAGCAGTATTATAGCAGTTATATTCTTGTATATAGGAGCAGTATTAAAGTAGTTATATTCTTGTACATAGGAGCAGTATTATAGTAGTTATATTCTTGTACATAGGAGCAGTATTATAGTAGTTATATTCTTGTACATAGGGGGCATCATTATAGTAGTTATATTCTTATACATAGGGGCAGTATTATAGTAGTTATATTCTTGTACATAGGGGCAGTATTATAGTAGTTATATTCTTGTACATAGGAGCAGTATTATAGTAGTTATATTCTTGTACATAGGAGCAGTATTATAGTAGTTATATTCTTGTACATAGGAGCAGTATTATAGTAGTTATATTCTTGTACATAGGAGCAGTATTATAGTATTTATATTCTTGTACATAGGGGCAGTATTATAGTAGTTATATTCTTGTACATAGGGGCAGTATTATAGTAGTTATATTCTTATACATAGGAGCAGTATTATAGAAGTTATATTCTTGTAAATAGCAGCAGTATTATAGTAGTTATATTCTTGTACATAGGAGCAGTATTATAGTAGTTATATTCTTGTACATAAGAGCAGTATTATAGTAGTTATATTCTTGTACATAGGAGCAGTATTATAGTAGTTTTATTCTTGTACATAGGAGCAGTATTATAGTAGTTATATTCTTGTACATAAGAGCAGTATTATAGTAGTTATATTCTTGTACATAGGAGCAGTAGTATAGTAGTTATATTCTTGTACATAGGCGGCATCATTATAGTAGTTATATTCTTGCACATAGGGGCAGTATTATAGTAGTTATATTCTTGTACATAGGAGCAGTATTATAGTAGTTATATTCTTTTACATAGGGGGCATCATTATAGTAGTTATATTCTTGGACATAGGGGCAGTATTATAATAGTTATATTCTTGTACATAGGAGCAGTATTATAGTAGTTATATTCTTGTACATAGGAGCAGTATTAGAGTAGTTATATTCTTGTACATAGGAGCAGTATTAGAGTAGTTATATTCTTGTACATAGGAGCAGTATTATAGCAGTTATATTCTTGTATATAGGAGCAGTATTATAGTAGTTATATTCTTGTACATAGGAGCAGTATTGTAGTAGTTATATTCTTGTACATAGGGGGCAGTATTATAGTAGTTATATTCTTGTACATAGGAGCAGTATTATAGTAGTTATATTCTTGTACATAGGGGCAGTATTTTAGTAGTTATATTATTGTACATAGGGGCACTATTATAGTAGTTATATTCTTGTACATATGGACAGTATTATAGTAGTTATATTCTTGTACATAGGAGCAGTATTATAGTAGTTATATTCTTGTACATAGGGGCAGTATTATAGTAGTTATATTCTTGTACATAGGAGCAGTATTATAGTAGTTATGTTCTTGTACATAGGAGCAGTATTATAGTAGTTATATTCTTGTACATAGGGGCAGTATTATAGTAGTTATATTCTTGTACATAGGAGCACTATTATAGTAGTTATATTCTTGTACATAGGAGCATTATTATAGTAGTTATATTCTTGCACATGGGGGCAGTATTATAGTGGTTATATTCTTGTACATAGAAGCAGTATTATAGTAGTTATATTATTGTACATAGGAGCAGTATTATAGTAGTTATATTCTTGTACATAGGGGCAGTATTTTAGTAGTTATATTCTTGTACATAGGAGCAGAATTATAGTAGTTATATTCTTGTAGATATGGGCAGTATTAAAGTAGTTATATTCTTGTACATAGGGGCAGTATTATAGTAGTTATATTATTATACATAGGAGCAGTATTATAGTAGTTATATTCTTGTACATAGCAGCAGTATTATAGTAGTTATATTCTTGTGCATAGGGGCAGTATTATAGTAGTTATATTCTTGTACATAGGGGCAGTATTATAGTAGTTATATTCTTGTACATAGGAGCAGTATTATAGTAGTTATATTCTTTTACATAGGGGCAGTATTATAGTAGTTATATTCTTGTACATAGGGGCAGTATTATAGTAGTTATATTCTTATACATAGGAGCAGTATTATAGTAGTTATATTCTTGTACATAGGAGCAGTATTATAGTAGTTATATTCTTGTACATAGGGGCAGTATTATAGTAGTTATATTCTTGTACATAGGGGCAGTATTATAGTAGTTATATTCTTATACATAGGAGCAGTATTATAGAAGTTATATTCTTGTATATATCAGCAGTATTATAGTAGTTATATTCTTGTATATAGGAGCAGTATTAAAGTAGTTATATTCTTGTACATAGGAGCAGTATTATAGTAGTTATATTCTTGTACATAGGAGCAGTATTATAGTAGTTATATTCTTGTACATAGGGGGCATCATTATAGTAGTTATATTCTTATACATAGGGGCAGTATTATAGTAGTTATATTCTTGTACATAGGGGCAGTATTATAGTAGTTATATTCTTGTACATAGGAGCAGTATTATAGTAGTTATATTCTTGTACATAGGAGCAGTATTATAGTAGTTATATTCTTGTACATAGGAGCAGTATTATAGTAGTTATATTCTTGTACATAGGAGCAGTATTATAGTATTTATATTCTTGTACATAGGGGCAGTATTATAGTAGTTATATTCTTGTACATAGGGGCAGTATTATAGTAGTTATATTCTTATACATAGGAGCAGTATTATAGAAGTTATATTCTTGTAAATAGCAGCAGTATTATAGTAGTTATATTCTTGTACATAGGAGCAGTATTATAGTAGTTATATTCTTGTACATAAGAGCAGTATTATAGTAGTTATATTCTTGTACATAGGAGCAGTATTATAGTAGTTATATTCTTGTACATAGGGGGCATCATAATAGTAGTTATATTCTTGTACATAGGAGCAGTATTATAGTAGTTATATTCTTGTACATAGGAGCAGTATTATAGTAGTTATATTCTTGTACATAGGGGGCATCATTATAGTAGTTATATTTTTATACATAGAGGCAGTATTATAGTAGTTATATTCTTGTACATAGGGGCAGTATTATAGTAGTTATATTCTTGTACATAGGAGCAGTATTATAGTAGTTATATTCTTGTACATAGGGGGCATCATTATAGTAGTTATATTCTTGCACATAGGGGGCAGTATTATAGTAGTTATATTCTTATACATAGGGGCAGTAGTATAGTAGTTATATTCTTGTACATAGGGGCAGTATTATAGTTGTTATATTCTTGTACATAGGAGCAGTATTATAGTAGTTATATTCTTGCACATAGGAGCAGTATTATAGTAGTTATATTCTTGTACATAGGGGCAGTATTATAGTAGTTATATTCCTGTACATAGGGGCAGAATTATAGTAGTTATATTCTTGCACATAGTGGCAGTATTATAGTAGTTATATTCTTGTACATAGGAGCAGTATTATAGTAGTTATGTTCTTGTACATAGGAGCAGTATTATAGTAGTTATATTCTTGTACATAGGAGCAGTATTAGATTAGTTATATTCTTGTACATAGGAGCAGTATTAGAGTAGTTATATTCTTGTACATAGGAGCAGTATTATAGCAGTTATATTCTTGTACATAGGGGGCATCATTATAGTAGTTATATTCTTGCACATAGGGGCAGTATTTTAGTAGTTATATTCTTGTACATAGGAGCAGTATTATAGTAGTTATATTCTTGTACATAGGAGCAGTATTAGAGTAGTTATATTCTTGTACATAGGAGCAGTATTATAGTAGTTATATTCTTGTACATAGGAGCAGTATTATAGCAGTTATATTCTTGTATATAGGAGCAGTATTAAAGTAGTTATATTCTTGTACATAGGAGCAGTATTATAGTAGTTATATTCTTGTACATAGGAGCAGTATTATAGTAGTTATATTCTTGTACATAGGGGGCATCATTATAGTAGTTATATTCTTATACATAGGGGCAGTATTATAGTAGATATATTCTTGTACAGAGGGGGCAGTATTATAGTAGTTATATTCTTGTACATAGGGGGCAGTATTATAGTAGATATATTCTTGTACATAGGAGCAGTATTATAGTAGTTATATTCTTGTACATAGGGGCAGTATTATAGTAGTTATATTCTTGTACATAGGAGCAGTATTATAGTAGTTATATTCTTGTACATAGGAGCAGTATTATAGTAGTTATATTCTTGTACATAGGAGCAGTATTATAGTAGTTATATTCTTGTACATAGGAGCAGTATTATAGTATTTATATTCTTGTACATAGGGGCAGTATTATAGTAGTTATATTCTTGTACATAGGGGCAGTATTATAGTAGTTATATTCTTATACATAGGAGCAGTATTATAGAAGTTATATTCTTGTAAATAGCAGCAGTATTATAGTAGTTATATTCTTGTACATAGGAGCAGTATTATAGTAGTTATATTCTTGTACATAAGAGCAGTATTATAGTAGTTATATTCTTGTACATAGGAGCAGTATTATAGTAGTTATATTCTTGTACATAGGGGGCATCATAATGGTAGTTATATTCTTGTACATAGGAGCAGTATTATAGTAGTTATATTCTTGTACATAGGAGCAGTATTATAGTAGTTATATTCTTGTACATAGGGGGCATCATTATAGTAGTTATATTCTTATACATAGGGGCAGTATTATAGTAGTTATATTCTTGTACATAGGGGCAGTATTATAGTAGTTATATTCTTGTACATAGGAGCAGTATTATAGTAGTTATATTCTTGTACATAGGGGGCAGTATTATAGTAGTTATATTCTTGTATAGGAGCAGTATTATAGTAGTTATATTCTTGTACATAGGGGCAGTATTATAGTAGTTATATTCTTGTACATAGGAGCAGTATTATAGTAGTTATATTCTTGGACATAGGGGCAGTGTTATAGTAGTTATATTCTTGTACATAGGAGCAGTATTATAGTAGTTATGTTCTTGTACATAGGAGCAGTATTATAGTAGTTATATTCTTGTACATAGGAGCAGTATTAGAGTAGTTATATTCTTGTACATAGGAGCAGTATTAGAGTAGTTATATTCTTGTACATAGGAGCAGTATTATAGCAGTTATATTCTTGTATATAGGAGCAGTATTATAGTAGTTATATTCTTGTACATAGGAGCAGTATTGTAGTAGTTATATTCTTGTACATAGGGGCAGTATTATAGTAGTTATATTCTTGTACATAGGAGCAGTATTATAGTAGTTATATTCTTGTACATAGGGGCAGTGTTTAGTAGTTATATTATTGTACATAGGGGCACTATTATAGTAGTTATATTCTTGTACATAGGGGCAGTATTATAGTAGTTATATTCTTGTACATAGGAGCAGTATTATAGTAGTTATATTCTTGTACATAGGGGCAGTATTATAGTAGTTATATTCTTGTACATAGGAGCAGTATTATAGTAGTTATGTTCTTGTACATAGGAGCAGTATTATAGTAGTTATATTCTTGTACATAGAAGCAGTATTAGAGTAGTTATATTCTTGTACATAGGAGCAGTATTAGAGTAGTTATATTCTTGTACATAGGAGCAGTATTATAGCAGTTATATTCTTGTACATAGGGGGCATCGGTATAGTAGTTATATTCTTGCACATAGGGGCAGTATTATAGTAGTTATATTCTTATACATAGGAGCAGTATTATAGAAGTTATATTCTTGTAAATAGCAGCAGTATTATAGTAGTTATATTCTTGTACATAGGAGCAGTATTATAGTAGTTATATTCTTGTACATAAGAGCAGTATTATAGTAGTTATATTCTTGTACATAGGAGCAGTATTATAGTAGTTATATTCTTGTACATAGGGGGCATCATAATAGTAGTTATATTCTTGTACATAGGAGCAGTATTATAGTAGTTATATTCTTGTACATAGGAGCAGTATTATAGTAGTTATATTCTTGTACATAGGGGGCATCATTATAGTAGTTATATTCTTATACATAGAGGCAGTATTATAGTAGTTATATTCTTGTACATAGGGGCAGTATTATAGTAGTTATATTCTTGTACATAGGAGCAGTATTATAGTAGTTATATTCTTGTACATAGGGGGCATCATTATAGTAGTTATATTCTTGCACATAGGGGGCAGTATTATAGTAGTTATATTCTTATACATAGGGGCAGTAGTATAGTAGTTATATTCTTGTACATAGGGGCAGTATTATAGTTGTTATATTCTTGTACATAGGAGCAGAATTATAGTAGTTATATTCTTGCACATAGGAGCAGTATTATAGTAGTTATATTCTTGTACATAGGGGCAGTATTATAGTAGTTATATTCCTGTACATAGGGGCAGAATTATAGTAGTTATATTCTTGCACATAGTGGCAGTATTATAGTAGTTATATTCTTGTACATAGGAGCAGTATTATAGTAGTTATGTTCTTGTACATAGGAGCAGTATTATAGTAGTTATATTCTTGTACATAGGAGCAGTATTAGATTAGTTATATTCTTGTACATAGGAGCAGTATTAGAGTAGTTATATTCTTGTACATAGGAGCAGTATTATAGCAGTTATATTCTTGTACATAGGGGGCATCATTATAGTAGTTATATTCTTGCACATAGGGGCAGTATTTTAGTAGTTATATTCTTGTACATAGGAGCAGTATTATAGTAGTTATATTCTTGTACATAGGAGCAGTATTAGAGTAGTTATATTCTTGTACATAGGAGCAGTATTATAGTAGTTATATTCTTGTACATAGGAGCAGTATTATAGCAGTTATATTCTTGTATATAGGAGCAGTATTAAAGTAGTTATATTCTTGTACATAGGAGCAGTATTATAGTAGTTATATTCTTGTACATAGGAGCAGTATTATAGTAGTTATATTCTTGTACATAGGGGGCATCATTATAGTAGTTATATTCTTATACATAGGGGCAGTATTATAGTAGATATATTCTTGTACAGAGGGGGCAGTATTATAGTAGTTATATTCTTGTACATAGGGGGCAGTATTATAGTAGATATATTCTTGTACATAGGAGCAGTATTATAGTAGTTATATTCTTGTACATAGGGGCAGTATTATAGTAGTTATATTCTTGTACATAGGAGCAGTATTATAGTAGTTATATTCTTGTACATAGGAGCAGTATTATAGTAGTTATATTCTTGTACATAGGAGCAGTATTATAGTAGTTATATTCTTGTACATAGGAGCAGTATTATAGTATTTATATTCTTGTACATAGGGGCAGTATTATAGTAGTTATATTCTTGTACATAGGGGCAGTATTATAGTAGTTATATTCTTATACATAGGAGCAGTATTATAGAAGTTATATTCTTGTAAATAGCAGCAGTATTATAGTAGTTATATTCTTGTACATAGGAGCAGTATTATAGTAGTTATATTCTTGTACATAAGAGCAGTATTATAGTAGTTATATTCTTGTACATAGGAGCAGTATTATAGTAGTTATATTCTTGTACATAGGGGGCATCATAATGGTAGTTATATTCTTGTACATAGGAGCAGTATTATAGTAGTTATATTCTTGTACATAGGAGCAGTATTATAGTAGTTATATTCTTGTACATAGGGGGCATCATTATAGTAGTTATATTCTTATACATAGGGGCAGTATTATAGTAGTTATATTCTTGTACATAGGGGCAGTATTATAGTAGTTATATTCTTGTACATAGGAGCAGTATTATAGTAGTTATATTCTTGTACATAGGGGGCAGTATTATAGTAGTTATATTCTTGTATAGGAGCAGTATTATAGTAGTTATATTCTTGTACATAGGGGCAGTATTATAGTAGTTATATTCTTGTACATAGGAGCAGTATTATAGTAGTTATATTCTTGGACATAGGGGCAGTGTTATAGTAGTTATATTCTTGTACATAGGAGCAGTATTATAGTAGTTATGTTCTTGTACATAGGAGCAGTATTATAGTAGTTATATTCTTGTACATAGGAGCAGTATTAGAGTAGTTATATTCTTGTACATAGGAGCAGTATTAGAGTAGTTATATTCTTGTACATAGGAGCAGTATTATAGCAGTTATATTCTTGTATATAGGAGCAGTATTATAGTAGTTATATTCTTGTACATAGGAGCAGTATTGTAGTAGTTATATTCTTGTACATAGGGGCAGTATTATAGTAGTTATATTCTTGTACATAGGAGCAGTATTATAGTAGTTATATTCTTGTACATAGGGGCAGTGTTTAGTAGTTATATTATTGTACATAGGGGCACTATTATAGTAGTTATATTCTTGTACATAGGGGCAGTATTATAGTAGTTATATTCTTGTACATAGGAGCAGTATTATAGTAGTTATATTCTTGTACATAGGGGCAGTATTATAGTAGTTATATTCTTGTACATAGGAGCAGTATTATAGTAGTTATGTTCTTGTACATAGGAGCAGTATTATAGTAGTTATATTCTTGTACATAGAAGCAGTATTAGAGTAGTTATATTCTTGTACATAGGAGCAGTATTAGAGTAGTTATATTCTTGTACATAGGAGCAGTATTATAGCAGTTATATTCTTGTACATAGGGGGCATCGGTATAGTAGTTATATTCTTGCACATAGGGGCAGTATTATAGTAGTTATATTCTTGTACATAGGAGCAGTATTATAGTAGTTATATTCTTGTACATAGGAGCAGTATTAGAGTAGTTATATTCTTGTACATAGGAGCAGTATTAGAGTAGTTATATTCTTGTACATAGGAGCAGTATTATAGCAGTTATATTCTTGTATTTAGGAGCAGTATTATAGTAGTTATATTCTTGTACATAGGAGCAGTATTGTAGTAGTTATATTCTTGTACATAGGGGGCAGTATTATAGTAGTTATATTCTTGTACATAGGAGCAGTATTATAGTAGTTATATTCTTGTACATAGGGGCAGTATTTTAGTAGTTATATTATTTTACATAGGGGCACTATTATAGTAGTTATATTCTTGTACATAGGGGCAGTATTATAGTAGTTATATTCTTGTACATAGGAGCAGTATTATAGTAGTTATATTCTTGGACATAGGGGCAGTGTTATAGTAGTTATATTCTATTACATAGGAGCAGTATTATAGTAGTTATGTTCTTGTACATAGGAGCAGTATTATAGTAGTTATATTCTTGTACATAGGAGCAGTATTAGAGTAGTTATATTCTTGTACATAGGAGCAGTATTAGAGTAGTTATATTCTTGTACATAGGAGCAGTATTATAGCAGTTATATTCTTGTACATAGGGGGCATCATTATAGTAGTTATATTCTTGCACATAGGGGCAGTATTATAGTAGTTATATTCTTGTACATAGGAGCAGTATTATAGTAGTTATATTCTTGTACATAGGGGGCATCATTATAGTAGTTATATTCTTGGACATAGGGGCAGTATTATAATAGTTATATTCTTGTACATAGGAGCAGTATTATAGTAGTTATATTCTTGTACATAGGAGCAGTATTAGAGTAGTTATATTCTTGTACATAGGAGCAGTATTAGAGTAGTTATATTCTTGTACATAGGAGCAGTATTATAGCAGTTATATTCTTGTATATAAGAGCAGTATTATAGTAGTTATATTCTTGTACATAGGAGCAGTATTGTAGTAGTTATATTCTTGTACATAGGGGGCAGTATTATAGTAGTTATATTCTTGTACATAGGAGCAGTATTATAGTAGTTATATTCTTGTACATAGGGGCAGTATTTTAGTAGTTATATTATTGTACATAGGGGCACTATTATAGTAGTTATATTCTTGTACATAGGGGCAGTATTATAGTAGTTATATTCTTGTACATAGGAGCAGTATTATAGTAGTTATATTCTTGTACATAGGGGCAGTATTATAGTAGTTCTATTCTTGTACATAGGAGCAGTATTATAGTAGTTATGTTCTTGTACATAGGAGCAGTATTATAGTAGTTATATTCTTGTACATAGGGGCAGTATTATAGTAGTTATATTCTTGTACATAGGAGCACTATTATAGTAGTTATATTCTTGTACATAGGAGCACTATTATAGTAGTTATATTCTTGTACATAGGAGCAGTATTATAGTAGTTATATTCTTGCACATGGGGGCAGTATTATAGTGGTTATATTCTTGTACATAGAAGCAGTATTATAGTAGTTATATTATTGTACATAGGAGCAGTATTATAGTAGTTATATTCTTGTACATAGGGGCAGTATTATAGTAGTTATATTCTTGTACATAGGAGCAGAATTATAGTAGTTATATTCTTGTAGATATGGGCAGTATTATAGTAGTTATATTCTTGTACATAGGGGCAGTATTATAGTAGTTATATTATTATACATAGGAGCAGTATTATAGTAGTTATATTCTTGTACATAGGGGGCATCATAATAGTAGTTATATTCTTGTACATAGGGGCAGTATTATAGTAGTTATATTCTTGTACATAGGGGCAGTATTATAGTAGTTATATTCTTGTACATAGGAGCAGTATTATAGTAGTTATATTCTTGTACATAGGGGCAGTATTATAGTAGTTATATTCTTGTACATAGGGGCAGTATTATAGTAGTTATATTCTTATACATAAGAGCAGTATTATAGTAGTTATATTCTTGTACATAGGAGCAGTATTATAGTAGTTATATTCTTGTACATAGGGGCAGTATTATAGTAGTTATATTCTTGTACATAGGGGCAGTATTATAGTAGTTATATTCTTATACATAGGAGCAGTATTATAGAAGTTATATTCTTGTATATAGCAGCAGTATTATAGTAGTTATATTCTTGTATATATGAGCAGTATTACAGTAGTTATATTCTTGTACATAGGAGCTGTATTATAGTAGTTATATTCTTGTACATAGGAGCAGTATTATAGTAGTTATATTCTTGTACATAGGGGGCATCATTATAGTAGTTATATTCTTATACATAGGGGCAGTATTATAGTAGTTATATTCTTGTACATAGGGGCAGTATTATAGTAGTTATATTCTTGTACATAGGAGCAGTATTATAGTAGTTATATTCTTGTACATAGGAGCAGTATTATAGTAGTTATATTCTTGTACATAGGAGCAGTATTATAGTAGTTATATTCTTGTACATAGGGGTTGTATTATAGTAGTTATATTCTTGTACATAGGGGCAGTATTATAGTAGTTATATTCTTATTCATAGGAGCAGTATTATAGAAGTTATATTCTTGTATATAGCAGCAGTATTATAGTAATTATATTCTTGTACATAGGAGCAGTATTATAGTAGTTATATTCTTGTACATAGGAGCAGTATTATAGTAGTTATATTCTTGTACATAGGAGCAGTATTATAGTAGTTATATTCTTGTACATAGGGGGCATCATAATAGTAGTTATATTCTTGTACATAGGAGCAGTATTATAGTAGTTATATTCTTGTACATAGGAGCAGTATTATAGTAGTTATATTCTTGTACATAGGGGGCATCATTATAGTAGTTATATTCTTATACATAGGGGCAGTATTATAGTAGTTATATTCTTGTACATAGGAGCAGTATTATAGTAGTTATATTCTTGTACATAGGAGCAGTATTATAGTAGTTATATTCTTGTAGATAGGAGCAGTATTATAGTAGTTATATTCTTGTACATAGGAGCAGTATTATAGTAGTTATATTCTTGTACATAAGAGCAGTATTATAGTAGTTATATTCTTGTACATAGGAGCAGTATTATAGTAGTTATATTCTTGTACATAGGGGGCATCATAATAGTAGTTATATTCTTGTACATAGGAGCAGTATTATAGTAGTTATATTCTTGTACATAGGAGCAGTATTATAGTAGTTATATTCTTGCACATGGGGGCAGTATTATAGTGGTTATATTCTTGTACATAGAAGCAGTATTATAGTAGTTATATTATTGTACATAGGAGCAGTATTATAGTAGTTATATTCTTGTACATAGGGGCAGTATTATAGTAGTTATATTCTTGTACATAGGAGCAGAATTATAGTAGTTATATTCTTGTAGATATGGGCAGTATTATAGTAGTTATATTCTTGTACATAGGGGCAGTATTATAGTAGTTATATTATTATACATAGGAGCAGTATTATAGTAGTTATATTCTTGTACATAGGGGGCATCATAATAGTAGTTATATTCTTGTACATAGGGGCAGTATTATAGTAGTTATATTCTTGTACATAGGGGCAGTATTATAGTAGTTATATTCTTGTACATAGGAGCAGTATTATAGTAGTTATATTCTTGTACATAGGGGCAGTATTATAGTAGTTATATTCTTGTACATAGGGGCAGTATTATAGTAGTTATATTCTTATACATAAGAGCAGTATTATAGTAGTTATATTCTTGTACATAGGAGCAGTATTATAGTAGTTATATTCTTGTACATAGGGGCAGTATTATAGTAGTTATATTCTTGTACATAGGGGCAGTATTATAGTAGTTATATTCTTATACATAGGAGCAGTATTATAGAAGTTATATTCTTGTATATAGCAGCAGTATTATAGTAGTTATATTCTTGTATATATGAGCAGTATTATAGTAGTTATATTCTTGTACATAGGAGCAGTATTATAGTAGTTATATTCTTGTACATAGGAGCAGTATTATAGTAGTTATATTCTTGTACATAGGGGGCATCATTATAGTAGTTATATTCTTATACATAGGGGCAGTATTATAGTAGTTATATTCTTGTACATAGGGGCAGTATTATAGTAGTTATATTCTTGTTCATAGGAGCAGTATTATAGTAGTTATATTCTTGTACATAGGAGCAGTATTATAGTAGTTATATTCTTGTACATAGGAGCAGTATTATAGTAGTTATATTCTTGTACATAGGGGTTGTATTATAGTAGTTATATTCTTGTACATAGGGGCAGTATTATAGTAGTTATATTCTTATTCATAGGAGCAGTATTATAGAAGTTATATTCTTGTATATAGCAGCAGTATTATAGTAATTATACTCTTGTACATAGGAGCAGTATTATAGTAGTTATATTCTTGTACATAGGAGCAGTATTATAGTAGTTATATTCTTGTACATAGGAGCAGTATTATAGTAGTTATATTCTTGTACATAGGGGGCATCATAATAGTAGTTATATTCTTGTACATAGGAGCAGTATTATAGTAGTTATATTCTTGTACATAGGAGCAGTATTATAGTAGTTATATTCTTGTACATAGGGGGCATCATTATAGTAGTTATATTCTTATACATAGGGGCAGTATTATAGTAGTTATATTCTTGTACATAGGAGCAGTATTATAGTAGTTATATTCTTGTACATAGGAGCAGTATTATAGTAGTTATATTCTTGTAGATAGGAGCAGTATTATAGTAGTTATATTCTTGTACATAGGAGCAGTATTATAGTAGTTATATTCTTGTACATAAGAGCAGTATTATAGTAGTTATATTCTTGTACATAGGAGCAGTATTATAGTAGTTATATTCTTGTACATAGGGGGCATCATAATAGTAGTTATATTCTTGTACATAGGAGCAGTATTATAGTAGTTATATTCTTGTACATAGGAGCAGTATTATAGTAGTTATATTCTTGTACATAGGGGGCATCATTATAGTAGTTATATTCTTATACATAGGGGCAGTATTATAGTAGTTATATTCTTGTACATAGGAGCAGTATTATAGTAGTTATATTCTTGTACATAGGAGCAGTATTATAGTAGTTATATTCTTGCACATAGGGGGCAGTATTATAGTAGTTATATTCTTATACATAGGGGCAGTAGTATAGTAGTTATATTCTTGTACATAGGGGCAGTATTATAGTTGTTATATTCTTGTACATAGGAGCAGTATTATAGTAGTTATATTCTTGCACATAGGAGCAGTATTATAGTAGTTATATTCTTGTACATAGGGGCAGTATTATAGTAGTTATATTCCTGTACATAGGGGCAGAATTATAGTAGTTATATTCTTGCACATAGTGGCAGTATTATAGTAGTTATATTCTTGTACATAGGAGCAGTATTATAGTAGTTATGTTCTTGTACATAGGAGCAGTATTATAGTAGTTATATTCTTGTACATAGGAGCAGTATTAGATTAGTTATATTCTTGTACATAGGAGCAGTATTAGAGTAGTTATATTCTTGTACATAGGAGCAGTATTATAGCAGTTATATTCTTGTACATAGGGGGCATCATTATAGTAGTTATATTCTTGCACATAGGGGCAGTATTATAGTAGTTATATTCTTGTACATAGGAGCAGTATTATAGTAGTTATATTCTTGTACATAGGAGCAGTATTAGAGTAGTTATATTCTTGTACATAGGAGCAGTATTAGAGTAGTTATATTCTTGTACATAGGAGCAGTATTATAGCAGTTATATTCTTGTATATAGGAGCAGTATTAAAGTAGTTATATTCTTGTACATAGGAGCAGTATTATAGTAGTTATATTCTTGTACATAGGAGCAGTATTATAGTAGTTATATTCTTGTACATAGGGGGCATCATTATAGTAGTTATATTTTTATACATAGGGGCAGTATTATAGTAGTTATATTCTTGTACATAGGGGCAGTATTATAGTAGTTATATTCTTGTACATAGGAGCAGTATTATAGTAGTTATATTCTTGTACATAGGAGCAGTATTATAGTAGTTATATTCTTGTACATAGGAGCAGTATTATAGTATTTATATTCTTGTACATAGGGGCAGTATTATAGTAGTTATATTCTTGTACATAGGGGCAGTATTATAGTAGTTATATTCTTATACATAGGAGCAGTATTATAGAAGTTATATTCTTGTAAATAGCAGCAGTATTATAGTAGTTATATTCTTGTACATAGGAGCAGTATTATAGTAGTTATATTCTTGTACATAAGAGCAGTATTATAGTAGTTATATTCTTGTACATAGGAGCAGTATTATAGTAGTTATATTCTTGTACATAGGGGGCATCATAATAGTAGTTATATTCTTGTACATAGGAGCAGTATTATAGTAGTTATATTCTTGTACATAGGAGCAGTATTATAGTAGTTATATTCTTGTACATAGGGGGCATCATTATAGTAGTTATATTCTTATACATAGGGGCAGTATTATAGTAGTTATATTCTTGTACATAGGGGCAGTATTATAGTAGTTATATTCTTGTACATAGGAGCAGTATTATAGTAGTTATATTCTTGTACATAGGAGCAGTATTATAGTAGTTATATTCTTGTACATAGGAGCAGTATTATAGTAGTTATATTCTTGCACATAGGGGGCAGTATTATAGTAGTTATATTCTTATACATAGGGGCAGTAGTATAGTAGTTATATTCTTGTACATAGGGGCAGTATTATAGTTGTTATATTCTTGTACATAGGAGCAGTATTATAGTAGTTATATTCTTGCACATAGGAGCAGTATTATAGTAGTTATATTCTTGTACATAGGGGCAGTATTATAGTAGTTATATTCCTGTACATAGGGGCAGAATTATAGTAGTTATATTCTTGCACATAGTGGCAGTATTATAGTAGTTATATTCTTGTACATAGGAGCAGTATTATAGTAGTTATGTTCTTGTACATAGGAGCAGTATTATAGTAGTTATATTCTTGTACATAGGAGCAGTATTAGATTAGTTATATTCTTGTACATAGGAGCAGTATTAGAGTAGTTATATTCTTGTACATAGGAGCAGTATTATAGCAGTTATATTCTTGTACCTAGGGGGCATCATTATAGTAGTTATATTCTTGCACATAGGGGCAGTATTATAGTAGTTATATTCTTGTACATAGTAGCAGTATTATAGTAGTTATATTCTTGTACATAGGAGCAGTATTAGAGTAGTTATATTCTTGTACATAGGAGCAGTATTAGAGTAGTTATATTCTTGTACATAGGAGCAGTATTATAGCAGTTATATTCTTGTATATAGGAGCAGTATTATAGTAGTTATATTCTTGTACATAGGAGCAGTATTGTAGTAGTTATATTCTTGTACATAGGGGGCAGTATTATAGTAGTTATATTCTTGTACATAGGAGCAGTATTATAGTAGTTATATTCTTGTACATAGGGGCAGTATTTTAGTAGTTATATTATTGTACATAGGGGCACTATTATAGTAGTTATATTCTTGTACATAGGGGCAGTATTATAGTAGTTATATTCTTGTACATAGGAACAGTATTATAGTAGTTATATTCTTGGACATAGGGGCAGTGTTATAGTAGTTATATTCTTGTACATAGGAGCAGTATTATAGTAGTTATGTTCTTGTACATAGGAGCAGTATTATAGTAGTTATATTCTTGTACATAGGAGCAGTATTAGAGTAGTTATATTCTTGTACATAGGAGCAGTATTAGAGTAGTTATATTCTTGTACATAGGAGCAGTATTATAGCAGTTATATTCTTGTATATAGGAGCAGTATTATAGTAGTTATATTCTTGTACATAGGAGCAGTATTGTAGTAGTTATATTCTTGTACATAGGGGGCAGTATTATAGTAGTTATATTCTTGTACATAGGAGCAGTATTATAGTAGTTATATTCTTGTACATAGGGGCAGTATTTAGTAGTTATATTATTGTACATAGGGGCACTATTATAGTAGTTATATTCTTGTACATAGGGGCAGTATTATAGTAGTTATATTCTTGTACATAGGAGCAGTATTATAGTAGTTATATTCTTGTACATAGGGGCAGTATTATAGTAGTTATATTCTTGTACATAGGAGCAGTATTATAGTAGTTATATTCTTGTACATAGGAGCAGTATTATAGTAGTTATATTCTTGCACATAGGGGGCAGTATTATAGTAGTTATATTCTTATACATAGGGGCAGTAGTATAGTAGTTATATTCTTGTACATAGGGGCAGTATTATAGTTGTTATATTCTTGTACATTGGAGCAGTATTATAGTAGTTATATTCTTGCACATAGGAGCAGTATTATAGTAGTTATATTCTTGTACATAGGGGCAGTATTATAGTAGTTATATTCCTGTACATAGGGGCAGAATTATAGTAGTTATATTCTTGCACATAGTGGCAGTATTATAGTAGTTATATTCTTGTACATAGGAGCAGTATTATAGTAGTTATGTTCTTGTACATAGGAGCAGTATTATAGTAGTTATATTCTTGTACATAGGAGCAGTATTAGATTAGTTATATTCTTGTACATAGGAGCAGTATTAGAGTAGTTATATTCTTGTACATAGGAGCAGTATTATAGCAGTTATATTCTTGTACCTAGGGGGCATCATTATAGTAGTTATATTCTTGCACATAGGGGCAGTATTATAGTAGTTATATTCTTGTACATAGGAGCAGTATTATAGTAGTTATATTCTTGTACATAGGAGCAGTATTAGAGTAGTTATATTCTTGTACATAGGAGCAGTATTAGAGTAGTTATATTCTTGTACATAGGAGCAGTATTATAGCAGTTATATTCTTGTATATAGGAGCAGTATTATAGTAGTTATATTCTTGTACATAGGAGCAGTATTGTAGTAGTTATATTCTTTTACATAGGGAGCAGTATTATAGTAGTTATATTCTTGTACATAGGAGCAGTATTATAGTAGTTATATTCTTGTACATAGGGGCAGTATTTTAGTAGTTATATTATTGTACATAGGGGCACTATTATAGTAGTTATATTCTTGTACATAGGGGCAGTATTATAGTAGTTATATTCTTGTACATAGGAGCAGTATTACAGTAGTTATATTCTTGGACATAGGGGCAGTGTTATAGTAGTTATATTCTTGTACATAGGAGCAGTATTATAGTAGTTATGTTCTTGTACATAGGAGTAGTATTATAGTAGTTATATTCTTGTACATAGGAGCAGTATTAGAGTAGTTATATTCTTGTACATAGGAGCAGTATTAGAGTAGTTATATTCTTGTACATAGGAGCAGTATTATAGCAGTTATATTCTTGTATATAGGAGCAGTATTATAGTAGTTATATTCTTGTACATAGGAGCAGTATTGTAGTAGTTATATTCTTGTACATAGGGGGCAGTATTATAGTAGTTATATTCTTGTACATAGGAGCAGTATTATAGTAGTTATATTCTTGTACGTAGGGGCAGTATTTAGTAGTTATATTATTGTACATAGGGGCACTATTATAGTAGTTATATTCTTGTACATAGGGGCAGTATTATAGTAGTTATATTCTTGTACATAGGAGCAGTATTATAGTAGTTATATTCTTGTACATAGGGGCAGTATTATAGTAGTTATATTCTTGTACATAGGAGCAGTATTATAGTAGTTATGTTCTTGTACATAGGAGCAGTATTATAGTAGTTATATTCTTGTACATAGGAGCAGTATTAGAGTAGTTATATTCTTGTACATAGGAGCAGTATTAGAGTAGTTATATTCTTGTACATAGGAGCAGTATTATAGCAGTTATATTCTTGTACATAGGGGGCATCATTATAGTAGTTATATTCTTGAACATAGGGGCAGTATTATAGTAGTTATATTCTTGTACATAGGAGCAGTATTATAGTAGTTATATTCTTGTACATAGGAGCAGTATTAGAGTAGTTATATTCTTGTACATAGGAGCAGTATTAGAGTAGTTATATTCTTGTACATAGGAGCAGTATTATAGCAGTTATATTCTTGTATATAGGAGCAGTATTATAGTAGTTATATTCTTGTACATAGGAGCAGTATTGTAGTAGTTATATTCTTGTACATAGGGGGCAGTATTATAGTAGTTATATTCTTGTACATAGGAGCAGTATTATAGTAGTTATATTCTTGTACATAGGGGCAGTATTTTAGTAGTTATATTATTGTACATAGGGGCACTATTATAGTAGTTATATTCTTGTACATAGGGGCAGTATTATAGTAGTTATATTCTTGTACATAGGAGCAGTATTATAGTAGTTATATTCTTGGACATAGGAGCAGTATTATAGTAGTTATGTTCTTGTACATAGGAGCAGTATTATAGTAGTTATATTCTTGTACATAGGAGCAGTATTAGAGTAGTTATATTCTTGTACATAGGAGCAGTATTAGAGTAGTTATATTCTTGTACATAGGAGCAGTATTATAGCAGTTATATTCTTGTACATAGGGGGCATCATTATAGTAGTTATATTCTTGCACATAGGGGCAGTATTATAGTAGTTATATTCTTGTACATAGGAGCAGTATTATAGTAGTTATATTCTTGTACATAGGGGGCATCATTATAGTAGTTATATTCTTGGACATAGGTGCAGTATTATAATAGTTATATTCTTGTACATAGGAGCAGTATTATAGTAGTTATATTCTTGTACATAGGAGCAGTATTAGAGTAGTTATATTCTTGTACATAGGAGCAGTTTTAGAGTAGTTATATTCTTGTACATAGGAGCAGTATTATAGCAGTTATATTCTTGTATATAAGAGCAGTATTATAGTAGTTATATTCTTGTACATAGGAGCAGTATTGTAGTAGTTATATTCTTGTACATAGGGGGCAGTATTATAGTAGTTATATTCTTGTACATAGGAGCAGTATTATAGTAGTTATATTCTTGTACATAGGGGCAGTATTTTAGTAGTTATATTATTGTACATAGGGGCACTATTATAGTAGTTATATTCTTGTACATAGGGGCAGTATTATAGTAGTTATATTCTTGTACATAGGAGCAGTATTATAGTAGTTATATTCTTGTACATAGGGGCAGTATTATAGTAGTTATATTCTTGTACATAGGAGCAGTATTATAGTAGTTATGTTCTTGTACATAGGAGCAGTATTATAGTAGTTATATTCTTGTACATAGGGGCAGTATTATAGTAGTTATATTCTTGTACATAGGAGCACTATTATAGTAGTTATATTCTTGTACATAGGAGCACTATTATAGTAGTTATATTCTTGTACATAGGAGCAGTATTATAGTAGTTATATTCTTGCACATGGGGGCATTATTATAGTGGTTATATTCTTGTACATAGAAGCAGTATTATAGTAGTTATATTATTGTACATAGGAGCAGAATTATAGTAGTTATATTCTTGTACATAGGGGCAGTATTATAGTAGTTATATTCTTGTACATAGGAGCAGAATTATAGTAGTTATATTCTTGTAGATATGGGCAGTATTATAGTAGTTATATTCTTGTACATAGGGACAGTATTATAGTAGTTATATTATTATACATAGGAGCAGTATTATAGTAGTTATATTCTTGTACATAGGGGGCATCATAATAGTAGTTATATTCTTGTACATAGGGGCAGTATTATAGTAGTTATATTCTTGTACATAGGGGCAGTATTATAGTAGTTATATTCTTGTACATAGGAGCAGTATTATAGTAGTTATATTCTTGTACATAGGGGCAGTATTATAGTAGTTATATTCTTGTACATAGGGGCAGTATTATAGTAGTTATATTCTTATACATAAGAGCAGTATTATAGTAGTTATATTCTTGTACATAGGAGCAGTATTATAGTAGTTATATTCTTGTACATAGGGGCAGTATTATAGTAGTTATATTCTTGTACATAGGGGCAGTATTATAGTAGTTATATTCTTATACATAGGAGCAGTATTATAGAAGTTATATTCTTGTATATAGCAGCAGTATTATAGTAGTTATATTCTTGTATATATGAGCAGTATTATAGTAGTTATATTCTTGTACATAGGAGCAGTATTATAGTAGTTATATTCTTGTACATAGGAGCAGTATTATAGTAGTTATATTCTTGTACATAGGGGGCATCATTATAGTAGTTATATTCTTATACATAGGGGCAGTATTATAGTAGTTATATTCTTGTACATAGGGGCAGTATTATAGTAGTTATATTCTTGTACATAGGAGCAGTATTATAGTAGTTATATTCTTGTACATAGGAGCAGTATTATAGTAGTTATATTCTTGTACATAGGAGCAGTATTATAGTAGTTATATTCTTGTACATAGGGGTTGTATTATAGTAGTTATATTCTTGTACATAGGGGCAGTATTATAGTAGTTATATTCTTATTCATAGGAGCAGTATTATAGAAGTTATATTCTTGTATATAGCAGCAGTATTATAGTAATTATATTCTTGTACATAGGAGCAGTATTATAGTAGTTATATTCTTGTACATAGGAGCAGTATTATAGTAGTTATATTCTTGTACATAGGAGCAGTATTATAGTAGTTATATTCTTGTACATAGGGGGCATCATAATAGTAGTTATATTCTTGTACATAGGAGCAGTATTATAGTAGTTATATTCTTGTACATAGGAGCAGTATTATAGTAGTTATATTCTTGTACATAGGGGGCATCATTATAGTAGTTATATTCTTATACATAGGGGCAGTATTATAGTAGTTATATTCTTGTACATAGGAGCAGTATTATAGTAGTTATATTCTTGTACATAGGAGCAGTATTATAGTAGTTATATTCTTGTAGATAGGAGCAGTATTATAGTAGTTATATTCTTGTACATAGGAGCAGTATTATAGTAGTTATATTCTTGTACATAGGGGGCAGTATTATAGTAGTTATATTCTTATACATAGGGGCAGTAGTATAGTAGTTATATTCTTGTACATAGGGGCAGTATTATAGTAGTTATATTCTTGTACATAAGAGCAGTATTATAGTAGTTATATTCTTGTACATAGGAGCAGTATTATAGTAGTTATATTCTTGTACATAGGGGGCATCATAATAGTAGTTATATTCTTGTACATAGGAGCAGTATTATAGTAGTTATATTCTTGTACATAGGAGCAGTATTATAGTAGTTATATTCTTGTACATAGGGGGCATCATTATAGTAGTTATATTCTTATACATAGGGGCAGTATTATAGTAGTTATATTCTTGTACATAGGGGCAGTATTATAGTAGTTATATTCTTGTACATAGGAGCAGTATTATAGTAGTTATATTCTTGTACATAGGAGCAGTATTATAGTAGTTATATTCTTGTACATAGGAGCAGTATTATAGTAGTTATATTCTTGTACATAGGGGTTGTATTATAGTAGTTATATTCTTGTACATAGGGGCAGTATTATAGTAGTTATATTCTTATTCATAGGAGCAGTATTATAGAAGTTATATTCTTGTATATAGCAGCAGTATTATAGTAATTATATTCTTGTACATAGGAGCAGTATTATAGTAGTTATATTCTTGTACATAGGAGCAGTATTATAGTAGTTATATTCTTGTACATAGGAGCAGTATTATAGTAGTTATATTCTTGTACATAGGGGGCATCATAATAGTAGTTATATTCTTGTACATAGGAGCAGTATTATAGTAGTTATATTCTTGTACATAGGAGCAGTATTATAGTAGTTATATTCTTGTACATAGGGGGCATCATTATAGTAGTTATATTCTTATACATAGGGGCAGTATTATAGTAGTTATATTCTTGTGCATAGGAGCAGTATTATAGTAGTTATATTCTTGTACATAGGAGCAGTATTATAGTAGTTATATTCTTGTAGATAGGAGCAGTATTATAGTAGTTATATTCTTGTACATAGGAGCAGTATTATAGTAGTTATATTCTTGTACATAGGGGGCAGTATTATAGTAGTTATATTCTTATACATAGGGGCAGTAGTATAGTAGTTATATTCTTGTACATAGGGGCAGTATTATAGTAGTTATATTCTTGTACATAAGAGCAATATTATAGTAGTTATATTCTTGTACATAGGAGCAGTATTATAGTAGTTATATTCTTGTACATAGGGGGCATCATAATAGTAGTTATATTCTTGTACATAGGAGCAGTATTATAGTAGTTATATTCTTGTACATAGGAGCAGTATTATAGTAGTTATATTCTTGTACATAGGGGGCATCATTATAGTAGTTATATTCTTATACATAGGGGCAGTATTATAGTAGTTATATTCTTGTACATAGGGGCAGTATTATAGTAGTTATATTCTTGTACATAGGAGCAGTATTATAGTAGTTATATTCTTGTACATAGGAGCAGTATTATAGTAGTTATATTCTTGTACATAGGAGCAGTATTATAGTAGTTATATTCTTGCACATAGGGGGCAGTATTATAGTAGTTATATTCTTATACATAGGGGCAGTAGTATAGTAGTTATATTCTTGTACATAGGGGCAGTATTATAGTTGTTATATTCTTGTACATAGGAGCAGTATTATAGTAGTTATATTCTTGCACATAGGGGCAGTATTATAGTAGTTATATTCTTGTACATAAGAGCAGTATTATAGTAGTTATATTCTTGTACATAGGAGCAGTATTATAGTAGTTATATTCTTGTACATAGGGGGCATCATAATAGTAGTTATATTCTTGTACATAGGAGCAGTATTATAGTAGTTATATTCTTGTACATAGGAGCAGTATTATAGTAGTTATATTCTTGTACATAGGGGGCATCATTATAGTAGTTATATTCTTATACATAGGGGCAGTATTATAGTAGTTATATTCTTGTACATAGGGGCAGTATTATAGTAGTTATATTCTTGTACATAGGAGCAGTATTATAGTAGTTATATTCTTGTACATAGGAGCAGTATTATAGTAGTTATATTCTTGTACATAGGAGCAGTATTATAGTAGTTATATTCTTGCACATAGGGGGCAGTATTATAGTAGTTATATTCTTATACATAGGGGCAGTAGTATAGTAGTTATATTCTTGTACATAGGGGCAGTATTATAGTTGTTATATTCTTGTACATAGGAGCAGTATTATAGTAGTTATATTCCTGCACATAGGAGCAGTATTATAGTAGTTATATTCTTGTACATAGGGGCAGTATTATAGTAGTTATATTCCTGTACATAGGGGCAGAATTATAGTAGTTATATTCTTGCACATAGTGGCAGTATTATAGTAGTTATATTCTTGTACATAGGAGCAGTACTATAGTAGTTATATTCTTGTACATAGGAGCAGTATTAGAGTAGTTATATTCTTGTACATAGGAGCAGTATTATAGCAGTTATATTCTTGTACATAGGGGGCATCATTATAGTAGTTATATTCTTGCACATAGGGGCAGTATTATAGTAGTTATATTCTTGTACATAGGAGCAGTATTATAGTAGTTATATTCTTGTACATAGGAGCAGTATTAGAGTAGTTATATTCTTGTACATAGGAGCAGTATTAGAGTAGTTATATTCTTGTACATAGGAGCAGTATTATAGCAGTTATATTCTTGTATATAGGAGCAGTATTATAGTAGTTATATTCTTGTACATAGGAGCAGTATTGTAGTAGTTATATTCTTGTACATAGGGGGCAGTATTATAGTAGTTATATTCTTGTACATAGGAGCAGTATTATAGTAGTTATATTCTTGTACATAGGGGCAGTATTTTAGTAGTTATATTATTGTACATAGGGGCACTATTATAGTAGTTATATTCTTGTACATAGGGGCAGTATTATAGTAGTTATATTCTTGTACATAGGAGCAGTATTATAGTAGTTATATTCTTGGACATAGGGGCAGTGTTATAGTAGTTATATTCTTGTACATAGGAGCAGTATTATAGTAGTTATGTTCTTGTACATAGGAGCAGTATTATAGTAGTTATATTCTTGTACATAGGAGCAGTATTAGAGTAGTTATATTCTTGTACATAGGAGCAGTATTAGAGTAGTTATATTCTTGTACATAGGAGCAGTATTATAGCAGTTATATTCTTGTATATAGGAGCAGTATTATAGTAGTTATATTCTTGTACATAGGAGCAGTATTGTAGTAGTTATATTCTTGTACATAGGGGGCAGTATTATAGTAGTTATATTCTTGTACATAGGAGCAGTATTATAGTAGTTATATTCTTGTACATAGGGGCAGTTTTTAGTAGTTATATTATTGTACATAGGGGCACTATTATAGTAGTTATATTCTTGTACATAGGGGCAGTATTATAGTAGTTATATTCTTGTACATAGGAGCAGTATTATAGTAGTTATATTCTTGTACATAGGGGCAGTATTATAGTAGTTATATTCTTGTACATAGGAGCAGTATTATAGTAGTTATGTTCTTGTACATAGGAGCAGTATGATAGTAGTTATATTCTTGTACATAGGAGCAGTATTAGAGTAGTTATATTCTTGTACATAGGAGCAGTATTAGAGTAGTTATATTCTTGTACGTAGGAGCAGTATTATAGCAGTTATATTCTTGTACATAGGGGGCATCATTATAGTAGTTATATTCTTGCACATAGGGGCAGTATTATAGTAGTTATATTCTTGTACATAGGAGCAGTATTATAGTAGTTATATTCTTGTACATAGGAGCAGTATTAGAGTAGTTATATTCTTGTACATAGGAGCAGTATTAGAGTAGTTATATTCTTGTACATAGGAGCAGTATTATAGCAGTTATATTCTTGTATATAGGAGCAGTATTATAGTAGTTATATTCTTGTACATAGGAGCAGTATTGTAGTAGTTATATTCTTGTACATAGGGGGCAGTATTATAGTAGTTATATTCTTGTACATAGGAGCAGTATTATAGTAGTTATATTCTTGTACATAGTGGCAGTATTTTAGTAGTTATATTATTGTACATAGGGGCACTATTATAGTAGTTATATTCTTGTACATAGGGGCAGTATTATAGTAGTTATATTCTTGTACATAGGAGCAGTAATATAGTAGTTATATTCTTGGACATAGGGGCAGTGTTATAGTAGTTATATTCTTGTACATAGGAGCAGTATTATAGTAGTTATGTTCTTGTACATAGGAGCAGTATTATAGTAGTTATATTCTTGTACATAGGAGCAGTATTAGAGTAGTTATATTCTTGTACATAGGAGCAGTATTAGAGTAGTTATATTCTTGTACATAGGAGCAGTATTATAGCAGTTATATTCTTGTACATAGGGGGCATCATTATAGTAGTTATATTCTTGCACATAGGGGCAGTATTATAGTAGTTATATTCTTGTACATAGGAGCAGTATTATAGTAGTTATATTCTTGTACATAGGGGGCAATTTTTATTATAAAAACCAAACAAATACAATTAAAAATTAACAAAATTCCTGCAATAATACAAAACTAGATTCACTTGAATTGTACATACATTCGTTACATCTCTAGATTATACACATAAAGTCAATATAAAGAGTCCACACCTGTGGTTGGAAAAATGAAAAATAAACACTTTGTAAAAGAAACCATCATATTTCAGCACAGTTACACATCCTTCCATAACTTTACACTTTTCTGACTCTTCCTAATCTCTCATGATTTTATCTGGGCTCGGACATTATCTGGTTGACAGTTCATAGATCTAAGTCGGAGTCATCCTGTCCACCACCGGTCTCCATACCAGTCTCTACCTGAGTGCCCACAGGTAAGGGCTTCCGCTTTGGCGGGGGACAGTCCTCAACATCCCTATCACACTCTGTGTCTATTTTTTTAAGTTCATCCTCAAAATCCCCGTTAGACAGAACATCAAACCTATTAGACACGACCATTACTCCTGCAGAACTCTGGACCTTCCTCCTGGCACTCTGGCCAGTGTCATGCTCCTCCTCAGGTTTACGGGAGGTCTTGTCCTTTTTCTTCCTTTTACTCTGATTCTGGCTATTTCCTTCAGATACAGATGGTAATACTGAAGTAGCGCCTTCCTGTGACTGCTGCTCCTGAGGGACGACCTCCATGCTCCCCTGTGCCCCCTCTGAGCGCTGCTGCTCTGGTGGTACATGAGTGAACCCCTGGTGGACCTCTGACAATAAAGCCTCCTCTTCCAGAACCTCTGCCCCCACCACCAAATCCTCATCAGGAAAGTCCTTACAGATGTTGTGCCAGGCGTCTGGACAGTCCCGGTGAGGGTGGCCGATCTTACCACAGAGGTTGCACCTGATGTTCTGACAGTCTGCAGCTACATGGCCGACTTCCCCGCACAGGCTGCACTTCACCACTGTACAGGTATTCGCCAGGTGACTCGCCTTGCCACATTTGAAGCACTTTCTGGGCTGGCCGGGGTAGAAACATACACCCTTCTCCCTCCCAATAAAGAAGGAGTTGGGTAGGTGGGCAGTGATGTTATTACACTGGCGCAGCTTCACCAGGACCTTCCACCCACCCGTCCAGATACCATCGTTATCTCTGCTTCTGGTGAGGTCAGAGACGAGGTCGCAATGCCTCCGGAGCCACACCACAATGTCCTGCGGGGGAACAGACTCATTCCAGAAGATGACATTAACCGTAACCGTATCTGGCTTAGAGATGGGAATAAAGCTGAACTTACTCCAGCCCTCAGCGTCTCTGAACTTGGGGAAATTGGCCCAGAATCTGTCCAGATCAGACATGAGCTTAAAGCTGACATCATAGCCCTGCCTGTCTGGTAGATTAATTACCGCCCAGATGTTAACTGGCGCAAACCCCATCTGGTGGCACAGGAGCTCCCTGACCACAAACCTCCTGTCCGGCAGATCTTCCTTGGCACCTCTGTGCCTGAAACGCACGACGTTCCTCCGTTTAAACGCCTGGCCGGTATAATTAGCGCCAGAGGTAAAGGACGGAGCACCACGGCTCCAGGCATTACTGGGGGGAACTTGCGGGGTCACACTGGGCTGACTGACAGGGTGAGGGTCTGCTGCAGGGGGACCTTGTGTGCTTGGAATCAAAGGAGGAAAATCACAGACATTATCATGCACATTGTTATCATCAACATCAATGTCATTATCAGACTGCGCCATGTCCACCACAGATTCTGTGCTCCCTCCAGCCCCCGACCCCACAGATACAGTATGATTATCCCCAGCATGAGAGTCCTGCTGGGCACCACCAGAAACTAATGACACATGTCCACTGTCCGGCTGCTGTGCTGGGCATCCTGGGACTTGTGGTACCACCGTTGTACCCTGCACTCCATGCTCCTGCTTGGGATCTGCCGCAGGCTGTTGCGGCTCCTGGTGCAGTCCCTTTTGGAACAAGAAGCTTGCGGGTTGCAGCACTGGCCGCACCTGCTTCTGGGGCCCACCTGGGACAATGTCTGACTGCGAATCAGCAGAGTACGGCAGATTGAACATAAACGGTTTCTGGTTCCTGTAAGTCTCTGCCAGGGGCCCCATCCTCTCAAACACACAGTCTATGTCCTTCGCCACATTTGCCAGCTCTATCCCCATTGAGTTCAGCTTCCGGTCATACACAGTGTGATCCCCGGGATCCTCAGCCTTTATTTTATATGCACAGTCTATTGATACCTGTATTAGCTGCTTCTGCTGCTGTAACACACGTAACCTCTCCACCAGTCCTGGGATGTCCTCTGCAATCTGTGGCCCAGGTGCACATGGAGTCTCCTGGGATCCTGCCTTCAGCGAGCTCTCTGGCTGCTTGGACTTAGATGTCTCCTTGGGTTTTACCACCGCTGGTTTTGTGGCTCCAGGCTCCACAGCACTATTACTGCTGCCACCTGACTGCGACCTCGTGCGTCCAGAGCCCGCCATGCTGGTCACCACGTGCTTCTGCTGCAGGTTCTCCTGGAGGGTCTGTCTCTCCAGAGATGTCCTCCTCTGCCGGCTTGGAGTGAGCTGCACACCTGAGGCTGGTGATGGGATCTGCCTCACCTCCTGGCCAACAAGCTGCTTTCCTCCATTCAGCTTCCCAGCAGTAGATTCCTTCTGGATCTTTCCTAATTGCACTTCACTCTGCTTGCCTTGGCTGGCCGACTGCTTTACTGCGACCTTCTTACATACGACCACGGCTTTTCCTTCTTCCTTTACTTTACTCACTTTCAAAACTCCATCTTTCTTGTTGCTGCTGTTACTTCCATTCGGAGCTTTCTTCTCCTCAGAAGTCACTTTGGGATTTGCATCCACATTAGAAAGAGCTTGGGAGTTTCCTCCCAGTGTAGGCCTGGAAGCCTGGGCCTTGCTTGGAGAGCTTACCCGCCCAGGGAGGCCCCTCCCCGGGCTTGCTCCAGACATCAGGAGAACCACTGACACACGTCCTCACAGCTAGGAGGCAGTATTATAGTAGTTATATTCTTGGACATAGGGGCAGTATTATAATAGTTATATTCTTGTACATAGGAGCAGTATTATAGTAGTTATATTCTTGTACATAGGAGCAGTATTAGAGTAGTTATATTCTTGTACATAGGAGCAGTATTAGAGTAGTTATATTCTTGTACATAGGAGCAGTATTATAGCAGTTATATTCTTGTATATAAGAGCAGTATTATAGTAGTTATATTCTTGTACATAGGAGCAGTATTGTAGTAGTTATATTCTTGTACATAGGGGGCAGTATTATAGTAGTTATATTCTTGTACATAGGAGCAGTATTATAGTAGTTATATTCTTGTACATAGGGGCAGTATTTTAGTAGTTATATTATTGTACATAGGGGCACTATTATAGTAGTTATATTCTTGTACATAGGGGCAGTATTATAGTAGTTATATTCTTGTACATAGGAGCAGTATTATAGTAGTTATATTCTTGTACATAGGGGCAGTATTATAGTAGTTATATTCTTGTACATAGGAGCAGTATTATAGTAGTTATGTTCTTGTACATAGGAGCAGTATTATAGTAGTTATATTCTTGTACATAGGGGCAGTATTATAGTAGCTATATTCTTGTACATAGGAGCACTATTATAGTAGTTATATTCTTGTACATAGGGGCAGTATTATAGTAGTTATATTCTTGTACATAGGAGCAGTATTATAGTAGTTATATTCTTGTAGATATGGGCAGTATTATAGTAGTTATATTCTTGTACATAGGGGCAGTATTATAGTAGTTATATTATTATACATAGGAGCAGTATTATAGTAGTTATATTCTTGTACATAGGGGGCATCATAATAGTAGTTATATTCTTGTACATAGGGGCAGTATTATAGTAGTTATATTCTTGTACATAGGGGCAGTATTATAGTAGTTATATTCTTGTACATAGGAGCAGTATTATAGTAGTTATATTCTTGTACATAGGGGCAGTATTATAGTAGTTATATTCTTGTACATAGGGGCAGTATTATAGTAGTTATATTCTTATACATAAGAGCAGTATTATAGTAGTTATATTCTTGTACATAGGAGCAGTATTATAGTAGTTATATTCTTGTACATAGGGGCAGTATTATAGTAGTTATATTCTTGTACATAGGGGCAGTATTATAGTAGTTATATTCTTATACATAGGAGCAGTATTATAGAAGTTATATTCTTGTATATAGCAGCAGTATTACAGTAGTTATATTCTTGTATATATGAGCAGTATTATAGTAGTTATATTCTTGTACATAGGAGCAGTATTATAGTAGTTATATTCTTGTACATAGGAGCAGTATTATAGTAGTTATATTCTTGTACATAGGGGGCATCATTATAGTAGTTATATTCTTATACATAGGGGCAGTATTATAGTAGTTATATTCTTGTACATAGGGGCAGTATTATAGTAGTTATATTCTTGTACATAGGAGCAGTATTATAGTAGTTATATTCTTGTACATAGGAGCAGTATTATAGTAGTTATATTCTTGTACATAGGAGCAGTATTATAGTAGTTATATTCTTGTACATAGGGGTTGTATTATAGTAGTTATATTCTTGTACATAGGAGCAGTATTATAGTAGTTATATTCTTGTACATAGGGGGCATCATAATAGTAGTTATATTCTTGTACATAGGAGCAGTATTATAGTAGTTATATTCTTGTACATAGGAGCAGTATTATAGTAGTTATATTCTTGTACATAGGGGGCATCATTATAGTAGTTATATTCTTATACATAGGGGCAGTATTATAGTAGTTATATTCTTGTACATAGGGGCAGTATTATAGTAGTTATATTCTTATTCATAGGAGCAGTATTATAGAAGTTATATTCTTGTATATAGCAGCAGTATTATAGTAATTATATTCTTGTACATAGGAGCAGTATTATAGTAGTTATATTCTTGTACATAGGAGCAGTATTATAGTAGTTATATTCTTGTACATAGGAGCAGTATTATAGTAGTTATATTCTTGTAAATAGGGGGCATCATAATAGTAGTTATATTCTTGTACATAGGAGCAGTATTATAGTAGTTATATTCTTGTACATAGGAGCAGTATTATAGTAGTTATATTCTTGTACATAGGGGGCATCATTATAGTAGTTATATTCTTATACATAGGGGCAGTATTATAGTAGTTATATTCTTGTACATAGGAGCAGTATTATAGTAGTTATATTCTTGTACATAGGAGCAGTATTATAGTAGTTATATTCTTGTAGATAGGAGCAGTATTATAGTAGTTATATTCTTGTACATAGGAGCAGTATTATAGTAGTTATATTCTTGTACATAGGGGGCAGTATTATAGTAGTTATATTCTTATACATAGGGGCAGTAGTATAGTAGTTATATTCTTGTACATAGGGGCAGTATTATAGTAGTTATATTCTTGTACATAGGAGCAGTATTATAGTAGTTATATTCTTGCACATAGGGGCAGTATTATAGTAGTTATATTCTTGTACATAGGGGCAGTATTATAGTAGTTATATTCCTGTACATAGGGGCAGAATTATAGTAGTTATATTCTTGCACATAGGGGCTGTATTATAGTAGTTATATTCTTGTACATAGGAGCAGTATTATAGTAGTTATATTCTTGTACATAGGGGGCATCATTATAGTAGTTATATTCTTGTACATAGGGGCAGTATTATAGTAGTTATATTCTTGTACATAGGAGCAGTATTATAGTAGTTATATTCTTGTACTTAGGGGCAGTATTATAGTAGTTGTAGTCTTGTACATAGGGGCAGTATTATAGTAGTTATATTCTTGTACATAGGAGCAGTATTATAGTAGTTATATTCTTGCACATAGGGGCAGTATTATAGTAGTTATATTCTTGTACATAGGAGCAGTATTATAGTAGTTATATTCTTGTACATAGGGGGCATCATTATAGTAGTTATATTCTTGGACATAGGGGCAGTATCATAATAGTTATATTCTTGTACATAGGAGCAGTATTATAGTAGTTATATTCTTGTACATAGGAGCAGTATTAGAGTAGTTATATTCTTGTACATAGGAGCAGTATTAGAGTAGTTATATTCTTGTACATAGGAGCAGTATTATAGCAGTTATATTCTTGTATATAGGAGCAGTATTATAGTAGTTATATTCTTGTACATAGGAGCAGTATTGTAGTAGTTATATTCTTGTACATAGGGGGCAGTATTATAGTAGTTATATTCTTGTACATAGGAGCAGTATTATAGTAGTTATATTCTTGTACATAGGGGCAGTATTTTAGTAGTTATATTATTGTACATAGGGGTACTATTATAGTAGTTATATTCTTGTACATAGGGGCAGTATTATAGTAGTTATATTCTTGTACATAGGAGCAGTATTATAGTAGTTATATTCTTGTACATAGGGGCAGTATTATAGTAGTTATATTCTTGTACATAGGAGCAGTATTATAGTAGTTATGTTCTTGTACATAGGAGCAGTATTATAGTAGTTATATTCTTGTACATAGGGGCAGTATTATAGTAGTTATATTCTTGTACATAGGAGCACTATTATAGTAGTTATATTCTTGTACATAGGAGCAGTATTATAGTAGTTATATTCTTGCACATGGGGGCAGTATTAAAGTGGTTATATTCTTGTACATAGAAGCAGTATTATAGTAGTTATATTATTGTACATAGGAGCAGTATTATAGTAGTTATATTCTTGTACATAGAGGCAGTATTATAGTAGTTATATTCTTGTACATAGGAGCAGTATTATAGTAGTTATATTCTTGTAGATATGGGCAGTATTATAGTAGTTATATTCTTGTACATAGGGGCAGTATTATAGTAGTTATATTATTATACATAGGAGCAGTATTATAGTAGTTATATTCTTGTACATAGCAGCAGTATTATAGTAGTTATATTCTTGTACATAGGGGCAGTATTATAGTAGTTATATTCTTGTACATAGGGGCAGTATTATAGTAGTTATATTCTTGTACATAGGAGCAGTATTATAGTAGTTATATTCTTGTACATAGGGGCAGTATTATAGTAGTTATATTCTTGTACATAGGGGCAGTATTATAGTAGTTATATTCTTATACATAGGAGCAGTATTATAGTAGTTATATTCTTGTACATAGGAGCAGTATTATAGTAGTTATATTCTTGTACATAGGGGCAGTATTATAGTAGTTATATTCTTGTACATAGGGGCAGTATTATAGTAGTTATATTCTTATACATAGGAGCAGTATTATAGAAGTTATATTCTTGTATATAGCAGCAGTATTATAGTAGTTATATTCTTGTATATAGGAGCAGTATTATAGTAGTTATATTCTTGTACATAGGAGCAGTATTATATTATTTATATTCTTGTACATAGGAGCAGTATTATAGTAGTTATATTCTTGTACATAGGGGGCATCATTATAGTAGTTATATTCTTATACATAGGGGCAGTATTATAGTAGTTATATTCTTGTACATAGGGGCAGTATTATAGTAGTTATATTCTTGTACATAGGAGCAGTATTATAGTAGTTATATTCTTGTACATAGGAGCAGTATTATAGTAGTTATATTCTTGCACATGGGGGCAGTATTATAGTGGTTATATTCTTGTACATAGAAGCAGTATTATAGTAGTTATATTATTGTACATAGGAGCAGTATTATAGTAGTTATATTCTTGTACATAGGGGCAGTATTATAGTAGTTATATTCTTGAACATAGGAGCAGTATTATAGTAGTTATATTCTTGTAGATATGGGCAGTATTATAGTAGTTATATTCTTGTACATAGGGGCAGTATTATAGTAGTTATATTATTATACATAGGAGCAGTATTATAGCAGTTATATTCTTGTACATAGGGGGCATCATAATAGTAGTTATATTCTTGTACATAGGGGCAGTATTATAGTAGTTATATTCTTGTACATAGGGGCAGTATTATAGTAGTTATATTCTTGTACATAGGAGCAGTATTATAGTAGTTATATTCTTGTACATAGGGGCAGTATTATAGTAGTTATATTCTTGTACATAGGGGCAGTATTATAGTAGTTATATTCTTATACATAAGAGCAGTATTATAGTAGTTATATTCTTGTACATAGGAGCAGTATTATAGTAGTTATATTCTTGTACATAGGGGCAGTATTATAGTAGTTATATTCTTGTACATAGGGGCAGTATTATAGTAGTTATATTCTTATACATAGGAGCAGTATTATAGAAGTTATATTCTTGTATATAGCAGCAGTATTATAGTAGTTATATTCTTGTATATATGAGCAGTATTATAGTAGTTATATTCTTGTACATAGGAGCAGTATTATAGTAGTTATATTCTTGTACATAGGAGCAGTATTATAGTAGTTATATTCTTGTACATAGGGGGCTTCATTATAGTAGTTATATTCTTATACATAGGGGCAGTATTATAGTAGTTATATTCTTGTACATAGGGGCAGTATTATAGTAGTTATATTCTTGTACATAGGAGCAGTATTATAGTAGTTATATTCTTGTACATAGGAGCAGTATTATAGTAGTTATATTCTTGTACATAGGAGCAGTATTATAGTAGTTATATTCTTGTACATAGGGGTTGTATTATAGTAGTTATATTCTTGTACATAGGGGCAGTATTATAGTAGTTATATTCTTATTCATAGGAGCAGTATTATAGAAGTTATATTCTTGTATATAGCAGCAGTATTATAGTAATTATATTCTTGTACATAGGAGCAGTATTATAGTAGTTATATTCTTGTACATAGGAGCAGTATTATACTAGTTATATTCTTGTACATAGGAGCAGTATTATAGTAGTTATATTCTTGTACATAGGGGGCATCATTATAGTAGTTATATTCTTATACATAGGGGCAGTATTATAGTAGTTATATTCTTGTACATAGGAGCAGTATTATAGTAGTTATATTCTTGTACATAGGAGCAGTATTATAGTAGTTATATTCTTGTAGATAGGAGCAGTATTATAGTAGTTATATTCTTGTACATAGGAGCAGTATTATAGTAGTTATATTCTTGTACATAGGGGGCAGTATTATAGTAGTTATATTCTTATACATAGGGGCAGTAGTATAGTAGTTATATTCTTGTACATAGGGGCAGTATTATAGTAGTTATATTCTTGTACATAGGAGCAGTATTATAGTAGTTATATTCTTGCACATAGGGGCAGTATTATAGTAGTTATATTCTTGTACATAGGGGCAGTATTATAGTAGTTATATTCCTGTACATAGGGGCAGAATTATAGTAGTTATATTCTTGCACATAGGGGCAGTATTATAGTAGTTATATTCTTGTACATAGGAGCAGTATTATAGTAGTTATATTCTTGTACATAGGGGGCATCATTATAGTAGTTATATTCTTGTACATAGGGGCAGTATTATAGTAGTTATATTCTTGTACATAGGAGCAGTATTATAGTAGTTATATTCTTGTACTTAGGGGCAGTATTATAGTAGTTGTAGTCTTGTACATAGGGGCAGTATTATAGTAGCTATATTCTTGTACATAGGAGCAGTATTATAGTAGTTATATTCTTGCACATAGGGGCAGTATTATAGTAGTTATATTCTTGTACATAGGAGCAGTATTATAGTAGTTATATTCTTGTACATAGGGGGCATCATTATAGTAGTTATATTCTTGGACATAGGGGCAGTATTATAATAGTTATATTCTTGTACATAGGAGCAGTATTATAGTAGTTATATTCTTGTACATAGGAGCAGTATTAGAGTAGATATATTCTTGTACATAGGAGCAGTATTAGAGTAGTTATATTCTTGTACATAGGAGCAGTATTATAGCAGTTATATTCTTGTACATAGGAGCAGTATTGTAGTAGTTATATTCTTGTACATAGGGGGCAGTATTATAGTAGTTATATTCTTGTACATAGGAGCAGTATTATAGTAGTTATATTCTTGTACATAGGGGCAGTATTTTAGTAGTTATATTATTGTACATAGGGGTACTATTATAGTAGTTATATTCTTGTACATAGGGGCAGTATTATAGTAGTTATATTCTTGTACATAGGAGCAGTATTATAGTAGTTATATTCTTGTACATAGGGGCAGTATTATAGTAGTTATATTCTTGTACATAGGAGCAGTATTATAGTAGTTATGTTCTTGTACATAGGAGCAGTATTATAGTAGTTATATTCTTGTACATAGGGGCAGTATTATAGTAGTTATATTCTTGTACATAGGAGCACTATTATAGTAGTTATATTCTTGTACATAGGAGCAGTATTATAGTAGTTATATTCTTGCACATGGGGGCAGTATTATAGTGGTTATATTCTTGTACATAGAAGCAGTATTATAGTAGTTATATTATTGCACATAGGAGCAGTATTATAGTAGTTATATTCTTGTACATAGAGGCAGTATTATAGTAGTTATATTCTTGTACATAGGAGCAGTATTATAGTAGTTATATTCTTGTAGATATGGGCAGTATTATAGTAGTTATATTCTTGTACATAGGGGCAGTATTATAGTAGTTATATTATTATACATAGGAGCAGTATTATAGTAGTTATATTCTTGTACATAGGGGCAGTATTATAGTAGTTATATTCTTGTACATAGGGGCAGTATTATAGTAGTTATATTCTTGTACATAGGGGCAGTATTATAGTAGTTATATTCTTGTACATAGGAGCAGTATTATAGTAGTTATATTCTTGTACATAGGGGCAGTATTATAGTAGTTATATTCTTGTACATAGGGGCAGTATTATAGTAGTTATATTCTTATACATAGGAGCAGTATTATAGTAGTTATATTCTTGTACATAGGAGCAGTATTATAGTAGTTATATTCTTGTACATAGGGGCAGTATTATAGTAGTTATATTCTTGTACATAGGGGCAGTATTATAGTAGTTATATTCTTATACATAGGAGCAGTATTAGAGAAGTTATATTCTTGTATATAGCAGCAGTATTATAGTAGTTATATTCTTGTATATAGGAGCAGTATTATAGTAGTTATATTCTTGTACATAGGAGCAGTATTATAATATTTATATTCTTGTACATAGGAGCAGTATTATAGTAGTTATATTCTTGTACATAGGGGGCATCATTATAGTACTTATATTCTTATACATAGGGGCAGTATTATAGTAGTTATATTCTTGTACATAGGGGCAGTATTATAGTAGTTATATTCTTGTACATAGGAGCAGTATTATAGTAGTTATATTCTTGTACATAGGAGCAGTATTATAGTAGTTATATTCTTGTACATAGGAGCAGTATTAGAGTAGTTATATTCTTGTACATAGGAGCAGTATTATAGTAGTTATATTCTTGTACATAGGGGCAGTATTATAGTAGTTATATTCTTGTACATAGGAGCAGTATTATAGTAGTTATATTCTTGTAGATATGGGCAGTATTATAGTAGTTATATTCTTGTACATAGGGGCAGTATTATAGTAGTTATATTATTATACATAGGAGCAGTATTATAGTAGTTATATTCTTGTACATAGGGGGCATCATAATAGTAGTTATATTCTTGTACATAGGGGCAGTATTATAGTAGTTATATTCTTGTACATAGGGGCAGTATTATAGTAGTTATATTCTTGTACATAGGAGCAGTATTATAGTAGTTATATTCTTGTACATAGGGGCAGTATTATAGTAGTTATATTCTTGTACATAGGGGCAGTATTATAGTAGTTATATTCTTATACATAGGAGCAGTATTATAGTAGTTATATTCTTGTACATAGGAGCAGTATTATAGTAGTTATATTCTTGTACATAGGGGCAGTATTATAGTAGTTATATTCTTGTACATAGGAGCACTATTATAGTAGTTATATTCTTGTACATAGGAGCAGTATTATAGTAGTTATATTCTTGCACATGGGGGCAGTATTATAGTGGTTATATTCTTGTACATAGAAGCAGTATTATAGTAGTTATATTATTGTACATAGGAGCAGTATTATAGTAGTTATATTCTTGTACATAGAGGCAGTATTATAGTAGTTATATTCTTGTACATAGGAGCAGTATTATAGTAGTTATATTCTTGTAGATATGGGCAGTATTATAGTAGTTATATTCTTGTACATAGGGGCAGTATTATAGTAGTTATATTATTATACATAGGAGCAGTATTATAGTAGTTATATTCTTGTACATAGCAGCAGTATTATAGTAGTTATATTCTTGTACATAGGGGCAGTATTATAGTAGTTATATTCTTGTACATAGGGGCAGTATTATAGTAGTTATATTCTTGTACATAGGAGCAGTATTATAGTAGTTATATTCTTGTACATAGGGGCAGTATTATAGTAGTTATATTCTTGTACATAGGGGCAGTATTATAGTAGTTATATTCTTATACATATCAGCAGTATTATAGTAGTTATATTCTTGTACATAGGAGCAGTATTATAGTAGTTATATTCTTGTACATAGGGGCAGTATTATAGTAGTTATATTCTTGTACATAGGGGCAGTATTATAGTAGTTATATTCTTATACATAGGAGCAGTATTATAGAAGTTATATTCTTGTATATAGCAGCAGTATTATAGTAGTTATATTCTTGTATATATGAGCAGTATTATAGTAGTTATATTCTTGTACATAGGAGCAGTATTATAGTAGTTATATTCTTGTAAATAGGAGCAGTATTATAGTAGTTATATTCTTGTACATAGGGGGCATCATTATAGTAGTTATATTCTTATACATAGGGGCAGTATTATAGTAGTTATATTCTTGTACATAGGGGCAGTATTATAGTAGTTATATTCTTGTACATAGGAGCAGTATTATAGTAGTTATATTCTTGTACATAGGAGCAGTATTATAGTAGTTATATTCTTGTACATAGGAGCAGTATTATAGTAGTTATATTCTTGTACATAGAGGCAGTATTATAGTAGTTATATTCTTGTACATAGGGGCAGTATTATAGTAGTTAAATTCTTATACATAGGAGCAGTATTATAGAAGTTATATTCTTGTATATAGCAGCAGTATTATAGTAATTATATTCTTGTACATAGGAGCAGTATTATAGTAGTTATATTCTTGTACATAGGAGCAGTATTATAGTAGTTATATTCTTGTACATAGGAGCAGTATTATAGTAGTTATATTCTTGTACATAGGGGGCATCATAATAGTAGTTATATTCTTGTACATAGGAGCAGTATTATAGTAGTTATATTCTTGTACATAGGAGCAGTATTATAGTAGTTATATTCTTGTACATAGGGGGCATCATTATAGTAGTTATATTCTTATACATAGGGGCAGTATTATAGTAGTTATATTCTTGTACATAGGAGCAGTATTATAGTAGTTATATTCTTGTACATAGGAGCAGTATTATAGTAGTTATATTCTTGTACATAGGAGCAGTATTATAGTAGTTATATTCTTGTACATAGGAGCAGTATTATAGTAGTTATATTCTTGTACATAGGGGGCAGTATTATAGTAGTTATATTCTTATACATAGGGGCAGTAGTATAGTAGTTATATTCTTGTACATAGGGGCAGTATTATAGTAGTTATATTCTTGTACATAGGAGCAGTATTATAGTAGTTATATTCTTGCACATAGGGGCAGTATTATAGTAGTTATATTCTTGTACATAGGGGCAGTATTATAGTAGTTATATTCCTGTACATAGGGGCAGAATTATAGTAGTTATATTCTTGCACATAGGGGGCATCATTATAGTAGTTATATTCTTGTACATAGGGGCAGTATTATAGTAGTTATATTCTTGTACATAGGAGCAGTATTATAGTAGTTATATTCTTGTACATAGGGGGCATCATTACAGTAGTTATATTCTTGGACATAGGGGCAGTATCATAATAGTTATATTCTTGTACATAGGAGCAGTATTATAGTAGTTATATTCTTGTACATAGGAGCAGTATTAGAGTAGTTATATTCTTGTACATAGGAGCAGTATTATAGTAGTTATATTCTTGTACTTAGGGGCAGTATTATAGTAGTTGTAGTCTTGTACATAGGGGCAGTATTATAGTAGTTATATTCTTGTACATAGGAGCAGTATTATAGTAGTTATATTCTTGCACATAGGGGCAGTATTATAGTAGTTATATTCTTGTACATAGGAGCAGTATTATAGTAGTTATATTCTTGTACATAGGGGGCATCATTACAGTAGTTATATTCTTGGACATAGGGGCAGTATCATAATAGTTATATTCTTGTACATAGGAGCAGTATTATAGTAGTTATATTCTTGTACATAGGAGCAGTATTAGAGTAGTTATATTCTTGTACATAGGAGCAGTATTAGAGTAGTTATATTCTTGTACATAGGAGCAGTATTATAGCAGTTATATTCTTGTATATAGGAGCAGTATTATAGTAGTTATATTCTTGTACATAGGAGCAGTATTGTAGTAGTTATATTCTTGTACATAGGGGGCAGTATTATAGTAGTTATATTCTTGTACATAGGAGCAGTATTATAGTAGTTATATTCTTGTACATAGGGGCAGTATTTTAGTAGTTATATTATTGTACATAGGGGTACTATTATAGTAGTTATATTCTTGTACATAGGGGCAGTATTATAGTAGTTATATTCTTGTACATAGGAGCAGTATTATAGTAGTTATATTCTTGTACATAGGGGCAGTATTATAGTAGTTATATTCTTGTACATAGGAGCAGTATTATAGTAGTTATGTTCTTGTACATAGGAGCAGTATTATAGTAGTTATATTCTTGTACATAGGGGCAGTATTATAGTAGTTATATTCTTGTACATAGGAGCACTATTATAGTAGTTATATTCTTGTACATAGGAGCAGTATTATAGTAGTTATATTCTGGCACATGGGGGCAGTATTATAGTGGTTATATTCTTGTACATAGAAGCAGTATTATAGTAGTTATATTATTGTACATAGGAGCAGTATTATAGTAGTTATATTCTTGTACATAGAGGCAGTATTATAGTAGTTATATTCTTGTACATAGGAGCAGTATTATAGTAGTTATATTCTTGTACATAGCAGCAGTATTATAGTAGTTATATTCTTTTATATAGGAGCAGTATTATAGTAGTTATATTCTTGTACATAGGAGCAGTATTATATTATTTATATTCTTGTACATAGGAGCAGTATTATAGTAGTTATATTCTTGTACATAGGGGGCATCATTATAGTAGTTATATTCTTATACATAGGGGCAGTATTATAGTAGTTATATTCTTGTACATAGGGGCAGTATTATAGTAGTTATATTCTTGTACATAGGAGCAGTATTATAGTAGTTATATTCTTGTACATAGGGGCAGTATTATAGTAGTTATATTCTTGTACATAGGGGCAGTATTATAGTAGTTATATTCTTATACATAGGAGCAGTATTATAGAAGTTATATTCTTGTATATAGCAGCAGTATTATTGTAGTTATATTCCTGTATATAGGAGCAGTATTATAGTAGTTATATTCTTGTACATAGGAGCAGTATTATATTATTTATATTCTTGTACATAGGAGCAGTATTATAGTAGTTATATTCTTGTACATAGGGGGCATCATTATAGTAGTTATATTCTTATACATAGGGGCAGTATTATAGTAGTTATATTCTTGTACATAGGGGCAGTATTATAGTAGTTATATTCTTGTACATAGGAGCAGTATTATAGTAGTTATATTCTTGTACATAGGAGCAGTATTATAGTAGTTATATTCTTGTACATAGGAGCAGTATTAGAGTAGTTATATTCTTGTACATAGGAGCAGTATTATAGTAGTTATATTCTTGTACATAGGGGCAGTATTATAGTAGTTATATTCTTGTACATAGGAGCAGTATTATAGTAGTTATATTCTTGTAGATATGGGCAGTATTATAGTAGTTATATTCTTGTACATAGGGGCAGTATTATAGTAGTTATATTATTATACATAGGAGCAGTATTATAGTAGTTATATTCTTGTACATAGGGGGCATCATAATAGTAGTTATATTCTTGTACATAGGGGCAGTATTATAGTAGTTATATTCTTGTACATAGGGGCAGTATTATAGTAGTTATATTCTTGTACATAGGAGCAGTATTATAGTAGTTATATTCTTGTACATAGGGGCAGTATTATAGTAGTTATATTCTTGTACATAGGGGCAGTATTATAGTAGTTATATTCTTATACATAGGAGCAGTATTATAGTAGTTATATTCTTGTACATAGGAGCAGTATTATAGTAGTTATATTCTTGTACATAGGGGCAGTATTATAGTAGTTATATTCTTGTACATAGGGGCAGTATTATAGTAGTTATATTCTTATACATAGGAGCAGTATTATAGAAGTTATATTCTTGTATATAGCAGCAGTATTATAGTAGTTATATTCTTGTATATATGAGCAGTATTATAGTAGTTATATTCTTGTACATAGGAGCAGTATTATAGTAGTTATATTCTTGTAAATAGGAGCAGTATTATAGTAGTTATATTCTTGTACATAGGGGGCATCATTATAGTAGTTATATTCTTATACATAGGGGCAGTATTATAGTAGTTATATTCTTGTACATAGGGGCAGTATTATAGTAGTTATATTCTTGTACATAGGAGCAGTATTATAGTAGTTATATTCTTGTACATAGGAGCAGTATTATAGTAGTTATATTCTTGTACATAGGAGCAGTATTATAGTAGTTATATTCTTGTACATAGGGGCAGTATTATAGTAGTTATATTCTTGTACATAGGGGCAGTATTATAGTAGTTAAATTCTTATACATAGGAGCAGTATTATAGAAGTTATATTCTTGTATATAGCAGCAGTATTATAGTAATTATATTCTTGTACATAGGAGCAGTATTATAGTAGTTATATTCTTGTACATAGGAGCAGTATTATAGTAGTTATATTCTTGTACATAGGAGCAGTATTATAGTAGTTATATTCTTGTACATAGGGGGCATCATAATAGTAGTTATATTCTTGTACATAGGAGCAGTATTATAGTAGTTATATTCTTGTACATAGGAGCAGTATTATAGTAGTTATATTCTTGTACATAGGGGGCATCATTATAGTAGTTATATTCTTATACATAGGGGCAGTATTATAGTAGTTATATTCTTGTACATAGGAGCAGTATTATAGTAGTTATATTCTTGTACATAGGAGCAGTATTATAGTAGTTATATTCTTGTACATAGGAGCAGTATTATAGTAGTTATATTCTTGTACATAGGAGCAGTATTATAGTAGTTATATTCTTGTACATAGGGGGCAGTATTATAGTAGTTATATTCTTATACATAGGGGCAGTAGTATAGTAGTTATATTCTTGTACATAGGGGCAGTATTATAGTAGTTATATTCTTGTACATAGGAGCAGTATTATAGTAGTTATATTCTTGCACATAGGGGCAGTATTATAGTAGTTATATTCTTGTACATAGGGGCAGTATTATAGTAGTTATATTCCTGTACATAGGGGCAGAATTATAGTAGTTATATTCTTGCACATAGGGGGCATCATTATAGTAGTTATATTCTTGTACATAGGGGCAGTATTATAGTAGTTATATTCTTGTACATAGGAGCAGTATTATAGTAGTTATATTCTTGTACATAGGGGGCATCATTATAGTAGTTATATTCTTGTACATAGGGGCAGTATTATAGTAGTTATATTCTTGTACATAGGAGCAGTATTATAGTAGTTATATTCTTGTACTTAGGGGCAGTATTATAGTAGTTGTAGTCTTGTACATAGGGGCAGTATTATAGTAGTTATATTCTTGTAGATAGGAGCAGTATTATAGTAGTTATATTCTTGCACATAGGGGCAGTATTATAGTAGTTATATTCTTGTACATAGGAGCAGTATTATAGTAGTTATATTCTTGTACATAGGGGGCATCATTACAGTAGTTATATTCTTGGACATAGGGGCAGTATCATAATAGTTATATTCTTGTACATAGGAGCAGTATTATAGTAGTTATATTCTTGTACATAGGAGCAGTATTAGAGTAGTTATATTCTTGTACATAGGAGCAGTATTAGAGTAGTTATATTCTTGTACATAGGAGCAGTATTATAGCAGTTATATTCTTGTATATAGGAGCAGTATTATAGTAGTTATATTCTTGTATATAGGAGCAGTATTGTAGTAGTTATATTCTTGTACATAGGGGGCAGTATTATAGTAGTTATATTCTTGTACATAGGAGCAGTATTATAGTAGTTATATTCTTGTACATAGGGGCAGTATTTTAGTAGTTATATTATTGTACATAGGGGTACTATTATAGTAGTTATATTCTTGTACATAGGGGCAGTATTATAGTAGTTATATTCTTGTACATAGGAGCAGTATTATAGTAGTTATATTCTTGTACATAGGGGCAGTATTATAGTAGTTATATTCTTGTACATAGGAGCAGTATTATAGTAGTTATGTTCTTGTACATAGGAGCAGTATTATAGTAGTTATATTCTTGTACATAGGGGCAGTATTATAGTAGTTATATTCTTGTACATAGGAGCACTATTATAGTAGTTATATTCTTGTACATAGGAGCAGTATTATAGTAGTTATATTCTGGCACATGGGGGCAGTATTATAGTGGTTATATTCTTGTACATAGAAGCAGTATTATAGTAGTTATATTCTTGTACATAGAGGCAGTATTATAGTAGTTATATTCTTGTACATAGGAGCAGTATTATAGTAGTTATATTCTTGTACATAGCAGCAGTATTATAGTAGTTATATTCTTGTACATAGGGGCAGTATTATAGTAGTTATATTCTTGTACATAGGGGCAGTATTATAGTAGTTATATTCTTGTACATAGGAGCAGTATTATAGTAGTTATATTCTTGTACATAGGGGCAGTATTATAGTAGTTATATTCTTGTACATAGGGGCAGTATTATAGTAGTTATATTTTTATACATAGGAGCAATATTATAGTAGTTATATTCTTGTACATAGGAGCAGTATTATAGTAGTTATATTCTTGTACATAGGGGCAGTATTATAGTAGTTATATTCTTGTACATAGGGGCAGTATTATAGTAGTTATATTCTTATACATAGGAGCAGTATTATAGAAGTTATATTCTTGTATATAGCAGCAGTATTATAGTAGTTATATTCTTGTATATAGGAGCAGTATTATAGTAGTTATATTCTTGTACATAGGAGCAGTATTATAGTAGTTATATTCTTGTACATAGGAGCAGTATTATAGTAGTTATATTCTTGTACATAGGGGGCATCATTATAGTAGTTATATTCTTATACATAGGGGCAGTATTATAGTAGTTATATTCTTGTACATAGGGGTAGTATTATAGTAGTTATATTCTTGTACATAGGAGCAGTATTATAGTAGTTATATTCTTGTACATAGGAGCAGTATTATAGTAGTTATATTCTTGTACATAGGAGCAGTATTAGAGTAGTTATATTCTTGTACATAGGAGCAGTATTATAGTAGTTATATTCTTGTACATAGGGGCAGTATTATAGTAGTTATATTCTTGTACATAGGGGCAGTATTATAGTAGTTATATTCCTATACATAGGGTCAGTATTATAGAAGTTATATTCTTGTATATAGCAGCAGTAATATAGTAGTTATATTCTTGTACATAGGAGCAGTATTATAGTAGTTATATTCTTGTACATAGGAGCAGTATTATAGTATTTATATTCTTTTACATAGGAGCAGTATTATAGTAGTTATATTCTTGTACATAGGGGGCATCATAATAGTAGTTATATTCTTGTACATACTAGCAGTATTATAGTAGTTATATTCTTGTACATAGGAGCAGTATTATAGTAGTTATATTCTTTTACATAGGGGGCATCATTATAGTAGTTATATTCTTGGACATAGGGGCAGTATTATAATAGTTATATTCTTATACATAGGAGCAGTATTATAGAAGTTATATTCTTGTATATAGCAGCAGTATTATAGTAGTTATATTCTTGTATATATGAGCAGTATTATAGTAGTTATATTCTTGTACATAGGAGCAGTATTATAGTAGTTATATTCTTGTAAATAGGAGCAGTATTATAGTAGTTATATTCTTGTACATAGGGGGCATCATTATAGTAGTTATATTCTTATACATAGGGGCAGTATTATAGTAGTTATATTCTTGTACATAGGGGCAGTATTATAGTAGTTATATTCTTGTACATAGGAGCAGTATTATAGTAGTTATATTCTTGTACATAGGAGCAGTATTATAGTAGTTATATTCTTGTACATAGGAGCAGTATTATAGTAGTTATATTCTTGTACATAGAGGCAGTATTATAGTAGTTATATTCTTGTACATAGGGGCAGTATTATAGTAGTTAAATTCTTATACATAGGAGCAGTATTATAGAAGTTATATTCTTGTATATAGCAGCAGTATTATAGTAATTATATTCTTGTACATAGGAGCAGTATTATAGTAGTTATATTCTTGTACATAGGAGCAGTATTATAGTAGTTATATTCTTGTACATAGGAGCAGTATTATAGTAGTTATATTCTTGTACATAGGGGGCATCATAATAGTAGTTATATTCTTGTACATAGGAGCAGTATTATAGTAGTTATATTCTTGTACATAGGAGCAGTATTATAGTAGTTATATTCTTGTACATAGGGGGCATCATTATAGTAGTTATATTCTTATACATAGGGGCAGTATTATAGTAGTTATATTCTTGTACATAGGAGCAGTATTATAGTAGTTATATTCTTGTACATAGGAGCAGTATTATAGTAGTTATATTCTTGTACATAGGAGCAGTATTATAGTAGTTATATTCTTGTACATAGGAGCAGTATTATAGTAGTTATATTCTTGTACATAGGGGGCAGTATTATAGTAGTTATATTCTTATACATAGGGGCAGTAGTATAGTAGTTATATTCTTGTACATAGGGGCAGTATTATAGTAGTTATATTCTTGTACATAGGAGCAGTATTATAGTAGTTATATTCTTGCACATAGGGGCAGTATTATAGTAGTTATATTCTTGTACATAGGGGCAGTATTATAGTAGTTATATTCCTGTACATAGGGGCAGAATTATAGTAGTTATATTCTTGCACATAGGGGGCATCATTATAGTAGTTATATTCTTGTACATAGGGGCAGTATTATAGTAGTTATATTCTTGTACATAGGAGCAGTATTATAGTAGTTATATTCTTGTACATAGGGGGCATCATTATAGTAGTTATATTCTTGTACATAGGGGCAGTATTATAGTAGTTATATTCTTGTACATAGGAGCAGTATTATAGTAGTTATATTCTTGTACTTAGGGGCAGTATTATAGTAGTTGTAGTCTTGTACATAGGGGCAGTATTATAGTAGTTATATTCTTGTACATAGGAGCAGTATTATAGTAGTTATATTCTTGCACATAGGGGCAGTATTATAGTAGTTATATTCTTGTACATAGGAGCAGTATTATAGTAGTTATATTCTTGTACATAGGGGGCATCATTACAGTAGTTATATTCTTGGACATAGGGGCAGTATCATAATAGTTATATTCTTGTAGATAGGAGCAGTATTATAGTAGTTATATTCTTGTACATAGGAGCAGTATTAGAGTAGTTATATTCTTGTACATAGGAGCAGTATTAGAGTAGTTATATTCTTGTACATAGGAGCAGTATTATAGCAGTTATATTCTTGTATATAGGAGCAGTATTATAGTAGTTATATTCTTGTACATAGGAGCAGTATTGTAGTAGTTATATTCTTGTACATAGGGGGCAGTATTATAGTAGTTATATTCTTGTACATAGGAGCAGTATTATAGTAGTTATATTCTTGTACATAGGGGCAGTATTTTAGTAGTTATATTATTGTACATAGGGGTACTATTATAGTAGTTATATTCTTGTACATAGGGGCAGTATTATAGTAGTTATATTCTTGTACATAGGAGCAGTATTATAGTAGTTATATTCTTGTACATAGGGGCAGTATTATAGTAGTTATATTCTTGTACATAGGAGCAGTATTATAGTAGTTATGTTCTTGTACATAGGAGCAGTATTATAGTAGTTATATTCTTGTACATAGGGGCAGTATTATAGTAGTTATATTCTTGTACATAGGAGCACTATTATAGTAGTTATATTCTTGTACATAGGAGCAGTATTATAGTAGTTATATTCTGGCACATGGGGGCAGTATTATAGTGGTTATATTCTTGTACATAGAAGCAGTATTATAGTAGTTATATTATTGTACATAGGAGCAGTATTATAGTAGTTATATTCTTGTACATAGAGGCAGTATTATAGTAGTTATATTCTTGTACATAGGAGCAGTATTATAGTAGTTATATTCTTGTACATAGCAGCAGTATTATAGTAGTTATATTCTTGTATATAGGAGCAGTATTATAGTAGTTATATTCTTGTACATAGGAGCAGTATTATATTATTTATATTCTTGTACATAGGAGCAGTATTATAGTAGTTATATTCTTGTACATAGGGGGCATCATTATAGTAGTTATATTCTTATACATAGGGGCAGTATTATAGTAGTTATATTCTTGTACATAGGGGCAGTATTATAATAGTTATATTCTTGTACATAGGAGCAGTATTATAGTAGTTATATTCTTGTACATAGGGGCAGTATTATAGTAGTTATATTCTTGTACATAGGGGCAGTATTATAGTAGTTATATTCTTATACATAGGAGCAGTATTATAGAAGTTATATTCTTGTATATAGCAGCAGTATTATAGTAGTTATATTCTTGTATATAGGAGCAGTATTATAGTAGTTATATTCTTGTACATAGGAGCAGTATTATATTATTTATATTCTTGTACATAGGAGCAGTATTATAGTAGTTATATTCTTGTACATAGGGGGCATCATTATAGTAGTTATATTCTTATACATAGGGGCAGTATTATAGTAGTTATATTCTTGTACATAGGGGCAGTATTATAGTAGTTATATTCTTGTACATAGGAGCAGTATTATAGTAGTTATATTCTTGTACATAGGAGCAGTATTATAGTAGTTATATTCTTGTACATAGGAGCAGTATTAGAGTAGTTATATTCTTGTACATAGGAGCAGTATTATAGTAGTTATATTCTTGTACATAGGGGCAGTATTATAGTAGTTATATTCTTGTACATAGGAGCAGTATTATAGTAGTTATATTCTTGTAGATATGGGCAGTATTATAGTAGTTATATTCTTGTACATAGGGGCAGTATTATAGTAGTTATATTATTATACATAGGAGCAGTATTATAGTAGTTATATTCTTGTACATAGGGGGCATCATAATAGTAGTTATATTCTTGTACATAGGGGCAGTATTATAGTAGTTATATTCTTGTACATAGGGGCAGTATTATAGTAGTTATATTCTTGTACATAGGAGCAGTATTATAGTAGTTATATTCTTGTACATAGGGGCAGTATTATAGTAGTTATATTCTTGTACATAGGGGCAGTATTATAGTAGTTATATTCTTATACATAGGAGCAGTATTATAGTAGTTATATTCTTGTACATAGGAGCAGTATTATAGTAGTTATATTCTTGTACATAGGGGCAGTATTATAGTAGTTATATTCTTGTACATAGGGGCAGTATTATAGTAGTTATATTCTTATACATAGGAGCAGTATTATAGAAGTTATATTCTTGTATATAGCAGCAGTATTATAGTAGTTATATTCTTGTATATATGAGCAGTATTATAGTAGTTATATTCTTGTACATAGGAGCAGTATTATAGTAGTTATATTCTTGTAAATAGGAGCAGTATTATAGTAGTTATATTCTTGTACATAGGGGGCATCATTATAGTAGTTATATTCTTATACATAGGGGCAGTATTATAGTAGTTATATTCTTGTACATAGGGGCAGTATTATAGTAGTTAAATTCTTATACATAGGAGCAGTATTATAGAAGTTATATTCTTGTATATAGCAGCAGTATTATAGTAATTATATTCTTGTACATAGGAGCAGTATTATAGTAGTTATATTCTTGTACATAGGAGCAGTATTATAGTAGTTATATTCTTGTACATAGGAGCAGTATTATAGTAGTTATATTCTTGTACATAGGGGGCATCATAATAGTAGTTATATTCTTGTACATAGGAGCAGTATTATAGTAGTTATATTCTTGTACATAGGAGCAGTATTATAGTAGTTATATTCTTGTACATAGGGGGCATCATTATAGTAGTTATATTCTTATACATAGGGGCAGTATTATAGTAGTTATATTCTTGTACATAGGAGCAGTATTATAGTAGTTATATTCTTGTACATAGGAGCAGTATTATAGTAGTTATATTCTTGTACATAGGAGCAGTATTATAGTAGTTATATTCTTGTACATAGGAGCAGTATTATAGTAGTTATATTCTTGTACATAGGGGGCAGTATTATAGTAGTTATATTCTTATACATAGGGGCAGTAGTATAGTAGTTATATTCTTGTACATAGGGGCAGTATTATAGTAGTTATATTCTTGTACATAGGAGCAGTATTATAGTAGTTATATTCTTGCACATAGGGGCAGTATTATAGTAGTTATATTCTTGTACATAGGGGCAGTATTATAGTAGTTATATTCCTGTACATAGGGGCAGAATTATAGTAGTTATATTCTTGCACATAGGGGGCATCATTATAGTAGTTATATTCTTGTACATAGGGGCAGTATTATAGTAGTTATATTCTTGTACATAGGAGCAGTATTATAGTAGTTATATTCTTGTACATAGGGGGCATCATTATAGTAGTTATATTCTTGTACATAGGGGCAGTATTATAGTAGTTATATTCTTGTACATAGGAGCAGTATTATAGTAGTTATATTCTTGTACTTAGGGGCAGTATTATAGTAGTTGTAGTCTTGTACATAGGGGCAGTATTATAGTAGTTATATTCTTGTACATAGGAGCAGTATTATAGTAGTTATATTCTTGCACATAGGGGCAGTATTATAGTAGTTATATTCTTGTACATAGGAGCAGTATTATAGTAGTTATATTCTTGTACATAGGGGGCATCATTACAGTAGTTATATTCTTGGACATAGGGGCAGTATCATAATAGCTATATTCTTGTACATAGGAGCAGTATTATAGTAGTTATATTCTTGTACATAGGAGCAGTATTAGAGTAGTTATATTCTTGTACATAGGAGCAGTATTAGAGTAGTTATATTCTTGTACATAGGAGCAGTATTATAGCAGTTATATTCTTGTATATAGGAGCAGTATTATAGTAGTTATATTCTTGTACATAGGAGCAGTATTGTAGTAGTTATATTCTTGTACATAGGGGGCAGTATTATAGTAGTTATATTCTTGTACATAGGAGCAGTATTATAGTAGTTATATTCTTGTACATAGGGGCAGTATTTTAGTAGTTATATTATTGTACATAGGGGTACTATTATAGTAGTTATATTCTTGTACATAGGGGCAGTATTATAGTAGTTATATTCTTGTACATAGGAGCAGTATTATAGTAGTTATATTCTTGTACATAGGGGCAGTATTATAGTAGTTATATTCTTGTACATAGGAGCAGTATTATAGTAGTTATATTCTTATACATAGGAGCAGTATTATAGTAGTTATATTCTTGTACATAGGAGCAGTATTATAGTAGTTATATTCTTGTACATAGGGGCAGTATTATAGTAGTTATATTCTTGTACATAGGGGCAGTATTATAGTAGTTATATTCTTATACATAGGAGCAGTATTATAGAAGTTATATTCTTGTATATAGCAGCAGTATTATAGTAGTTATATTCTTGTATATATGAGCAGTATTATAGTAGTTATATTCTTGTACATAGGAGCAGTATTATAGTAGTTATATTCTTGTAAATAGGAGCAGTATTATAGTAGTTATATTCTTGTACATAGGGGGCATCATTATAGTAGTTATATTCTTATACATAGGGGCAGTATTATAGTAGTTATATTCTTGTACATAGGGGCAGTATTATAGTAGTTAAATTCTTATACATAGGAGCAGTATTATAGAAGTTATATTCTTGTATATAGCAGCAGTATTATAGTAATTATATTCTTGTACATAGGAGCAGTATTATAGTAGTTATATTCTTGTACATAGGAGCAGTATTATAGTAGTTATATTCTTGTACATAGGAGCAGTATTATAGTAGTTATATTCTTGTACATAGGGGGCATCATAATAGTAGTTATATTCTTGTACATAGGAGCAGTATTATAGTAGTTATATTCTTGTACATAGGAGCAGTATTATAGTAGTTATATTCTTGTACATAGGGGGCATCATTATAGTAGTTATATTCTTATACATAGGGGCAGTATTATAGTAGTTATATTCTTGTACATAGGAGCAGTATTATAGTAGTTATATTCTTGTACATAGGAGCAGTATTATAGTAGTTATATTCTTGTACATAGGAGCAGTATTATAGTAGTTATATTCTTGTACATAGGAGCAGTATTATAGTAGTTATATTCTTGTACATAGGGGGCAGTATTATAGTAGTTATATTCTTATACATAGGGGCAGTAGTATAGTAGTTATATTCTTGTACATAGGGGCAGTATTATAGTAGTTATATTCTTGTACATAGGAGCAGTATTATAGTAGTTATATTCTTGCACATAGGGGCAGTATTATAGTAGTTATATTCTTGTACATAGGGGCAGTATTATAGTAGTTATATTCCTGTACATAGGGGCAGAATTATAGTAGTTATATTCTTGCACATAGGGGGCATCATTATAGTAGTTATATTCTTGTACATAGGGGCAGTATTATAGTAGTTATATTCTTGTACATAGGAGCAGTATTATAGTAGTTATATTCTTGTACATAGGGGGCATCATTATAGTAGTTATATTCTTGTACATAGGGGCAGTATTATAGTAGTTATATTCTTGTACATAGGAGCAGTATTATAGTAGTTATATTCTTGTACTTAGGGGCAGTATTATAGTAGTTGTAGTCTTGTACATAGGGGCAGTATTATAGTAGTTATATTCTTGTACATAGGAGCAGTATTATAGTAGTTATATTCTTGCACATAGGGGCAGTATTATAGTAGTTATATTCTTGTACATAGGAGCAGTATTATAGTAGTTATATTCTTGTACATAGGGGGCATCATTACAGTAGTTATATTCTTGGACATAGGGGCAGTATCATAATAGTTATATTCTTGTACATAGGAGCAGTATTATAGTAGTTATATTCTTGTACATAGGAGCAGTATTAGAGTAGTTATATTCTTGTACATAGGAGCAGTATTAGAGTAGTTATATTCTTGTACATAGGAGCAGTATTATAGCAGTTATATTCTTGTATATAGGAGCAGTATTATAGTAGTTATATTCTTGTACATAGGAGCAGTATTGTAGTAGTTATATTCTTGTACATAGGGGGCAGTATTATAGTAGTTATATTCTTGTACATAGGAGCAGTATTATAGTAGTTATATTCTTGTACATAGGGGCAGTATTTTAGTAGTTATATTATTGTACATAGGGGTACTATTATAGTAGTTATATTCTTGTACATAGGGGCAGTATTATAGTAGTTATATTCTTGTACATAGGAGCAGTATTATAGTAGTTATATTCTTGTACATAGGGGCAGTATTATAGTAGTTATATTCTTGTACATAGGAGCAGTATTATAGTAGTTATGTTCTTGTACATAGGAGCAGTATTATAGTAGTTATATTCTTGTACATAGGGGCAGTATTATAGTAGTTATATTCTTGTACATAGGAGCACTATTATAGTAGTTATATTCTTGTACATAGGAGCAGTATTATAGTAGTTATATTCTGGCACATGGGGGCAGTATTATAGTGGTTATATTCTTGTACATAGAAGCAGTATTATAGTAGTTATATTATTGTACATAGGAGCAGTATTATAGTAGTTATATTCTTGTACATAGAGGCAGTATTATAGTAGTTATATTCTTGTACATAGGAGCAGTATTATAGTAGTTATATTCTTGTACATAGCAGCAGTATTATAGTAGTTATATTCTTGTACATAGGGGCAGTATTATAGTAGTTATATTCTTGTACATAGGGGCAGTATTATAGTAGTTATATTCTTGTACATAGGAGCAGTATTATAGTAGTTATATTCTTGTACATAGGGGCAGTATTATAGTAGTTATATTCTTGTACATAGGGGCAGTATTATAGTAGTTATATTTTTATACATAGGAGCAATATTATAGTAGTTATATTCTTGTACATAGGAGCAGTATTATAGTAGTTATATTCTTGTACATAGGGGCAGTATTATAGTAGTTATATTCTTGTACATAGGGGCAGTATTATAGTAGTTATATTCTTATACATAGGAGCAGTATTATAGAAGTTATATTCTTGTATATAGCAGCAGTATTATAGTAGTTATATTCTTGTATATAGGAGCAGTATTATAGTAGTTATATTCTTGTACATAGGAGCAGTATTATAGTAGTTATATTCTTGTACATAGGAGCAGTATTATAGTAGTTATATTCTTGTACATAGGGGGCATCATTATAGTAGTTATATTCTTATACATAGGGGCAGTATTATAGTAGTTATATTCTTGTACATAGGGGTAGTATTATAGTAGTTATATTCTTGTACATAGGAGCAGTATTATAGTAGTTATATTCTTGTACATAGGAGCAGTATTATAGTAGTTATATTCTTGTACATAGGAGCAGTATTAGAGTAGTTATATTCTTGTACATAGGAGCAGTATTATAGTAGTTATATTCTTGTACATAGGGGCAGTATTATAGTAGTTATATTCTTGTACATAGGGGCAGTATTATAGTAGTTATATTCCTATACATAGGGTCAGTATTATAGAAGTTATATTCTTGTATATAGCAGCAGTAATATAGTAGTTATATTCTTGTACATAGGAGCAGTATTATAGTAGTTATATTCTTGTACATAGGAGCAGTATTATAGTATTTATATTCTTTTACATAGGAGCAGTATTATAGTAGTTATATTCTTGTACATAGGGGGCATCATAATAGTAGTTATATTCTTGTACATAGGAGCAGTATTATAGTAGTTATATTCTTGTACATAGGAGCAGTATTATAGTAGTTATATTCTTTTACATAGGGGGCATCATTATAGTAGTTATATTCTTGGACATAGGGGCAGTATTATAATAGTTATATTCTTGTACATAGGAGCAGTATTATAGTAGTTATATTCTTGTACATAGGAGCAGTATTAGAGTAGTTATATTCTTGTACATAGGAGCAGTATTAGAGTAGTTATATTCTTGTACATAGGAGCAGTATTAGAGTAGTTATATTCTTGTACATAGGAGCAGTATTATAGCAGTTATATTCTTGTATATAGGAGCAGTATTATAGTAGTTATATTCTTGTACATAGGAGCAGTATTGTAGTAGTTATATTCTTGTACAAAGGGGGCAGTATTATAGTAGTTATATTCTTGTACATAGGAGCAGTATTATAGTAGTTATATTCTTGTACATAGGGGCAGTATTTTAGTAGTTATATTATTGTACATAGGGGCACTATTATAGTAGTTATATTCTTGTACATAGGGGCAGTATTATAGTAGTTATATTCTTGTACATAGGAGCAGTATTATAGTAGTTATATTCTTGTACATAGGGGCAGTATTATAGTAGTTATATTCTTGTACATAGGAGCAGTATTATAGTAGTTATGTTCTTGTACATAGGAGCAGTATTATAGTAGTTATATTCTTGTACATAGGGGCAGTATTATAGTAGTTATATTCTTGTACATAGGAGCACTATTATAGTAGTTATATTCTTGTACATAGGGGGCATCATAATAGTAGTTATATTCTTGTACATAGGAGCAGTATTATAGTATTTATATTCTTTTACATAGGAGCAGTATTATAGTAGTTATATTCTTGTACATAGGGGCATCATAATAGTAGTTATATTCTTGTACATAGGAGCAGTATTATAGTAGTTATATTCTTGTACATAGGAGCAGTATTATAGTAGTTATATTCTTTTACATAGGGGGCATCATTATAGTAGTTATATTCTTGGACATAGGGGCAGTATTATAATAGTTATATTCTTGTACATAGGAGCAGTATTATAGTAGTTATATTCTTGTACATAGGAGCAGTATTAGAGTAGTTATATTCTTGTACATAGGAGCAGTATTAGAGTAGTTATATTCTTGTACATAGGAGCAGTATTATAGCAGTTATATTCTTGTATATAGGAGCAGTATTATAGTAGTTATATTCTTGTACATAGGAGCAGTATTGTAGTAGTTATATTCTTGTACATAGGGGGCAGTATTATAGTAGTTATATTCTTGTACATAGGAGCAGTATTATAGTAGTTATATTCTTGTACATAGGGGCAGTATTTTAGTAGTTATATTATTGTACATAGGGGCACTATTATAGTAGTTATATTCTTGTACATAGGGGCAGTATTATAGTAGTTATATTCTTGTACATAGGAGCAGTATTATAGTAGTTATATTCTTGTACATAGGGGCAGTATTATAGTAGTTATATTCTTGTACATAGGAGCAGTATTATAGTAGTTATGTTCTTGTACATAGGAGCAGTATTATAGTAGTTATATTCTTGTACATAGGGGCAGTATTATAGTAGTTATATTCCTGTACATAGGAGCACTATTATAGTAGTTATATTCTTGTACATAGGAGCAGTATTATAGTAGTTATATTCTTGCACATGGGGGCAGTATTATAGTGGTTATATTCTTGTACATAGAAGCAGTATTATAGTAGTTATATTATTGTACATAGGAGCAGTATTATAGTAGTTATATTCTTGTACATAGGGGCAGTATTATAGTAGTTATATTCTTGTACATAGGAGCAGTATTATAGTAGTTATATTCTTGTAGATATGGGCAGTATTATAGTAGTTATATTCTTGTACATAGGGGCAGTATTATAGTAGTTATATTATTATACATAGGAGCAGTATTATAGTAGTTATATTCTTGTACATAGCAGCAGTATTATAGTAGTTATATTCTTGTACATAGGGGCAGTATTATAGTAGTTATATTCTTGTACATAGGGGCAGTATTATAGTAGTTATATTCTTGTACATAGGAGCAGTATTATAGTAGTTATATTCTTGTACATAGGGGCAGTATTATAGTGGTTATATTCTTGTACTTAGGGGCAGTATTATAGTAGTTATATTCTTATACATAGGAGCAGTATTATAGTAGTTATATTCTTGTACATAGGAGCAGTATTATAGTAGTTATATTCTTGTACATAAGGGCAGTATTATAGTAGTTATATTCTTGTATATAGGGGCAGTATTATAGTAGTTATATTCTTATACATAGGAGCAGTATTATAGAAGTTATATTCTTGTATATAGCAGCAGTATTATAGTAGTTATATTCTTGTATATATGAGCAGTATTATAGTAGTTATATTCTTGTACATAGGAGCAGTATTATAGTAGTTATATTCTTGTACATAGGAGCAGTATTATAGTAGTTATATTCTTGTACATAGGGGGCATCATTATAGTAGTTATATTCTTATACATAGGGGCAGTATTATAGTAGTTATATTCTTGTACATAGGGGCAGTATTATAGTAGTTATATTCTTGTACATAGGAGCAGTATTATAGTAGTTATATTCTTGTACATAGGGGCAGTATTATAGTAGTTATATTCTTGTACATAGGGGCAGTATTATAGTAGTTATATTCTTGTACATAGGAGCAGTATTATAGTAGTTATATTCTTGTACATAGGGGCAGTATTATAGTGGTTATATTCTTGTACTTAGGGGCAGTATTATAGTAGTTATATTCTTATACATAGGAGCAGTATTATAGTAGTTATATTCTTGTACATAGGAGCAGTATTATAGTAGTTATATTCTTGTACATAAGGGCAGTATTATAGTAGTTATATTCTTGTACATAGGGGCAGTATTATAGTAGTTATATTCTTGTACATAGGGGCAGTATTATAGTAGTTATATTCTTGTACATAGGAGCAGTATTATAGTAGTTATATTCTTGTACATAGGGGCAGTATTATAGTGGTTATATTCTTGTACTTAGGGGCAGTATTATAGTAGTTATATTCTTATACATAGGAGCAGTATTATAGTAGTTATATTCTTGTACATAGGAGCAGTATTATAGTAGTTATATTCTTGTACATAAGGGCAGTATTATAGTAGTTATATTCTTGTATATAGGGGCAGTATTATAGTAGTTATATTCTTATACATAGGAGCAGTATTATAGAAGTTATATTCTTGTATATAGCAGCAGTATTATAGTAGTTATATTCTTGTATATATGAGCAGTATTATAGTAGTTATATTCTTGTACATAGGAGCAGTATTATAGTAGTTATATTCTTGTACATAGGAGCAGTATTATAGTAGTTATATTCTTGTACATAGGGGGCATCATTATAGTAGTTATATTCTTATACATAGGGGCAGTATTATAGTAGTTATATTCTTGTACATAGGGGCAGTATTATAGTAGTTATATTCTTGTACATAGGAGCAGTATTATAGTAGTTATATTCTTGTACATAGGAGCAGTATTATAGTAGTTATATTCTTGTACATAGGAGCAGTATTATAGTAGTTATATTCTTGTACATAGGAGCAGTATTATAGTAGTTATATTCTTGTACATAGGGGCAGTATTATAGTAGTTATATTCTTGTACATAGGGGCATCATAATAGTAGTTATATTCTTGTACATAGGAGCAGTATTATAGTAGTTATATTCTTGTACATAGGAGCAGTATTATAGTAGTTATATTCTTTTACATAGGGGGCATCATTATAGTAGTTATATTCTTGGACATAGGGGCAGTATTATAATAGTTATATTCTTGTACATAGGAGCAGTATTATAGTAGTTATATTCTTGTACATAGGAGCAGTATTAGAGTAGTTATATTCTTGTACATAGGAGCAGTATTAGAGTAGTTATATTCTTGTACATAGGAGCAGTATTATAGCAGTTATATTCTTGTATATAGGAGCAGTATTATAGTAGTTATATTCTTGTACATAGGAGCAGTATTGTAGTAGTTATATTCTTGTACATAGGGGGCAGTATTATAGTAGTTATATTCTTGTACATAGGAGCAGTATTATAGTAGTTATATTCTTGTACATAGGGGCAGTATTTTAGTAGTTATATTATTGTACATAGGGGCACTATTATAGTAGTTATATTCTTGTACATAGGGGCAGTATTATAGTAGTTATATTCTTGTACATAGGAGCAGTATTATAGTAGTTATATTCTTGTACATAGGGGCAGTATTATAGTAGTTATATTCTTGTACATAGGAGCAGTATTATAGTAGTTATGTTCTTGTACATAGGAGCAGTATTATAGTAGTTATATTCTTGTACATAGGGGCAGTATTATAGTAGTTATATTCCTGTACATAGGAGCACTATTATAGTAGTTATATTCTTGTACATAGGAGCAGTATTATAGTAGTTATATTCTTGCACATGGGGGTAGTATTATAGTGGTTATATTCTTGTACATAGAAGCAGTATTATAGTAGTTATATTATTGTACATAGGAGCAGTATTATAGTAGTTATATTCTTGTACATAGGGGCAGTATTATAGTAGTTATATTCTTGTACATAGGAGCAGTATTATAGTAGTTATATTCTTGTAGATATGGGCAGTATTATAGTAGTTATATTCTTGTACATAGGGGCAGTATTATAGTAGTTATATTATTATACATAGGAGCAGTATTATAGTAGTTATATTCTTGTACATAGCAGCAGTATTATAGTAGTTATATTCTTGTACATAGGGGCAGTATTATAGTAGTTATATTCTTGTACATAGGGGCAGTATTATAGTAGTTATATTCTTGTACATAGGAGCAGTATTATAGTAGTTATATTCTTGTACATAGGGGCAGTATTATAGTGGTTATATTCTTGTACTTAGGGGCAGTATTATAGTAGTTATATTCTTATACATAGGAGCAGTATTATAGTAGTTATATTCTTGTACATAGGAGCAGTATTATAGTAGTTATATTCTTGTACATAAGGGCAGTATTATAGTAGTTATATTCTTGTATATAGGGGCAGTATTATAGTAGTTATATTCTTATACATAGGAGCAGTATTATAGAAGTTATATTCTTGTATATAGCAGCAGTATTATAGTAGTTATATTCTTGTATATATGAGCAGTATTATAGTAGTTATATTCTTGTACATAGGAGCAGTATTATAGTAGTTATATTCTTGTACATAGGAGCAGTATTATAGTAGTTATATTCTTGTACATAGGGGGCATCATTATAGTAGTTATATTCTTATACATAGGGGCAGTATTATAGTAGTTATATTCTTGTACATAGGGGCAGTATTATAGTAGTTATATTCTTGTACATAGGAGCAGTATTATAGTAGTTATATTCTTGTACATAGGAGCAGTATTATAGTAGTTATATTCTTGTACATAGGAGCAGTATTATAGTAGTTATATTCTTGTACATAGGAGCAGTATTATAGTAGTTATATTCTTGTACATAGGGGCAGTATTATAGTAGTTATATTCTTGTACATAGGGGCAGTATTAGAGTAGTTATATTCTTGTACATAGGAGCAGTATTATAGTAGTTATATTCTTGTACATAGGGGCAGTATTATAGTAGTTATATTCTTGTACATAGGGGCAGTATTATAGTAGTTATATTCCTATACATAGGGTCAGTATTATAGAAGTTATATTCTTGTATATAGCAGCAGTAATATAGTAGTTATATTCTTGTACATAGGAGCAGTATTATAGTAGTTATATTCTTGTACATAGGAGCAGTATTATAGTATTTATATTCTTTTACATAGGAGCAGTATTATAGTAGTTATATTCTTGTACATAGGGGGCATCATAATAGTAGTTATATTCTTGTACATAGGAGCAGTATTATAGTAGTTATATTCTTGTACATAGGAGCAGTATTATAGTAGTTATATTCTTTTACATAGGGGGCATCATTATAGTAGTTATATTCTTGGACATAGGGGCAGTATTATAATAGTTATATTCTTGTACATAGGAGCAGTATTATAGTAGTTATATTCTTGTACATAGGAGCAGTATTAGAGTAGTTATATTCTTGTACATAGGAGCAGTATTAGAGTAGTTATATTCTTGTACATAGGAGCAGTATTAGAGTAGTTATATTCTTGTACATAGGAGCAGTATTATAGCAGTTATATTCTTGTATATAGGAGCAGTATTATAGTAGTTATATTCTTGTACATAGGAGCAGTATTGTAGTAGTTATATTCTTGTACAAAGGGGGCAGTATTATAGTACTTATATTCTTGTACATAGGAGCAGTATTATAGTAGTTATATTCTTGTACATAGGGGCAGTATTTTAGTAGTTATATTATTGTACATAGGGGCACTATTATAGTAGTTATATTCTTGTACATAGGGGCAGTATTATAGTAGTTATATTCTTGTACATAGGAGCAGTATTATAGTAGTTATATTCTTGTACATAGGGGCAGTATTATAGTAGTTATATTCTTGTACATAGGAGCAGTATTATAGTAGTTATGTTCTTGTACATAGGAGCAGTATTATAGTAGTTATATTCTTGTACATAGGGGCAGTATTATAGTAGTTATATTCTTGTACATAGGAGCACTATTATAGTAGTTATATTCTTGTACATAGGGGGCATCATAATAGTAGTTATATTCTTGTACATAGGAGCAGTATTATAGTATTTATATTCTTTTACATAGGAGCAGTATTATAGTAGTTATATTCTTGTACATAGGGGGCATCATAATAGTAGTTATATTCTTGTACATAGGAGCAGTATTATAGTAGTTATATTCTTGTACATAGGAGCAGTATTATAGTAGTTATATTCTTTTACATAGGGGGCATCATTATAGTAGTTATATTCTTGGACATAGGGGCAGTATTATAATAGTTATATTCTTGTACATAGGAGCAGTATTATAGTAGTTATATTCTTGTACATAGGAGCAGTATTAGAGTAGTTATATTCTTGTACATAGGAGCAGTATTAGAGTAGTTATATTCTTGTACATAGGAGCAGTATTATAGCAGTTATATTCTTGTATATAGGAGCAGTATTATAGTAGTTATATTCTTGTACATAGGAGCAGTATTGTAGTAGTTATATTCTTGTACATAGGGGGCAGTATTATAGTAGTTATATTCTTGTACATAGGAGCAGTATTATAGTAGTTATATTCTTGTACATAGGGGCAGTATTTTAGTAGTTATATTATTGTACATAGGGGCACTATTATAGTAGTTATATTCTTGTACATAGGGGCAGTATTATAGTAGTTATATTCTTGTACATAGGAGCAGTATTATAGTAGTTATATTCTTGTACATAGGGGCAGTATTATAGTAGTTATATTCTTGTACATAGGAGCAGTATTATAGTAGTTATGTTCTTGTACATAGGAGCAGTATTATAGTAGTTATATTCTTGTACATAGGGGCAGTATTATAGTAGTTATATTCCTGTACATAGGAGCACTATTATAGTAGTTATATTCTTGTACATAGGAGCAGTATTATAGTAGTTATATTCTTGCACATGGGGGCAGTATTATAGTGGTTATATTCTTGTACATAGAAGCAGTATTATAGTAGTTATATTATTGTACATAGGAGCAGTATTATAGTAGTTATATTCTTGTACATAGGGGCAGTATTATAGTAGTTATATTCTTGTACATAGGAGCAGTATTATAGTAGTTATATTCTTGTAGATATGGGCAGTATTATAGTAGTTATATTCTTGTACATAGGGGCAGTATTATAGTAGTTATATTATTATACATAGGAGCAGTATTATAGTAGTTATATTCTTGTACATAGCAGCAGTATTATAGTAGTTATATTCTTGTACATAGGGGCAGTATTATAGTAGTTATATTCTTGTACATAGGGGCAGTATTATAGTAGTTATATTCTTGTACATAGGAGCAGTATTATAGTAGTTATATTCTTGTACATAGGGGCAGTATTATAGTAGTTATATTCTTGCACTTAGGGGCAGTATTATAGTAGTTATATTCTTATACATAGGAGCAGTATTATAGTAGTTATATTCTTGTACATAGGAGCAGTATTATAGTAGTTATATTCTTGTACATAAGGGCAGTATTATAGTAGTTATATTCTTGTATATAGGGGCAGTATTATAGTAGTTATATTCTTATACATAGGAGCAGTATTATAGAAGTTATATTCTTGTATATAGCAGCAGTATTATAGTAGTTATATTCTTGTATATATGAGCAGTATTATAGTAGTTATATTCTTGTACATAGGAGCAGTATTATAGTAGTTATATTCTTGTACATAGGAGCAGTATTATAGTAGTTATATTCTTGTACATAGGGGGCATCATTATAGTAGTTATATTCTTATACATAGGGGCAGTATTATAGTAGTTATATTCTTGTACATAGGAGCAGTATTATAGTAGTTATATTCTTGTACATAGGAGCAGTATTATAGTAGTTATATTCTTGTACATAGGAGCAGTATTATAGTAGTTATATTCTTGTACATAGGAGCAGTATTATAGTAGTTATATTCTTGTACATAGGGGCAGTATTATAGTAGTTATATTCCTGTACATAGGAGCACTATTATAGTAGTTATATTCTTGTACATAGGAGCAGTATTATAGTAGTTATATTCTTGCACATGGGGGCAGTATTATAGTGGTTATATTCTTGTACATAGAAGCAGTATTATAGTAGTTATATTATTGTACATAGGAGCAGTATTATAGTAGTTATATTCTTGTACATAGGGGCAGTATTATAGTAGTTATATTCTTGTACATAGGAGCAGTATTATAGTAGTTATATTCTTGTAGATATGGGCAGTATTATAGTAGTTATATTCTTGTACATAGGGGCAGTATTATAGTAGTTATATTATTATACATAGGAGCAGTATTATAGTAGTTATATTCTTGTACATAGCAGCAGTATTATAGTAGTTATATTCTTGTACATAGGGGCAGTATTATAGTAGTTATATTCTTGTACATAGGGGCAGTATTATAGTAGTTATATTCTTGTACATAGGAGCAGTATTATAGTAGTTATATTCTTGTACATAGGGGCAGTATTATAGTAGTTATATTCTTGCACTTAGGGGCAGTATTATAGTAGTTATATTCTTATACATAGGAGCAGTATTATAGTAGTTATATTCTTGTACATAGGAGCAGTATTATAGTAGTTATATTCTTGTACATAAGGGCAGTATTATAGTAGTTATATTCTTGTATATAGGGGCAGTATTATAGTAGTTATATTCTTATACATAGGAGCAGTATTATAGAAGTTATATTCTTGTATATAGCAGCAGTATTATAGTAGTTATATTCTTGTATATATGAGCAGTATTATAGTAGTTATATTCTTGTACATAGGAGCAGTATTATAGTAGTTATATTCTTGTACATAGGAGCAGTATTATAGTAGTTATATTCTTGTACATAGGGGGCATCATTATAGTAGTTATATTCTTATACATAGGGGCAGTATTATAGTAGTTATATTCTTGTACATAGGAGCAGTATTATAGTAGTTATATTCTTGTACATAGGAGCAGTATTATAGTAGTTATATTCTTGTACATAGGAGCAGTATTATAGTAGTTATATTCTTGTACATAGGAGCAGTATTATAGTAGTTATATTCTTGTACATAGGGGCAGTATTATAGTAGTTATATTCTTGTACATAGGGGCAGTATTATAGTAGTTATATTCTTATACATAGGAGCAGTATTATAGAAGTTATATTCTTGTATATAGCAGCAGTATTATAGTAGTTATATTCTTGTACATAGGAGCAGTATTATAGTAGTTATATTCTTGTACATAGGAGCAGTATTATAGTAGTTATATTCTTGTACACAGGAGCAGTATTATAGTAGTTATATTCTTGTACATAGGGGGCATCATAATAGTAGTTATATTCTTGTACATAGGAGCAGTATTATAGTAGTTATATTCTTGTACATAGGAGCAGTATTATAGTAGTTATATTCTTGTACATAGGGGGCATCATTATAGTAGTTATATTCTTATACATAGGGGCAGTATTATAGTAGTTATATTCTTGTACATAGGAGCAGTATTATAGTAGTTATATTCTTGTACATAGGAGCAGTATTATAGTAGTTATATTCTTGTACATAGGAGCAGTATTATAGTAGTTATATTCTTGTACATAGGAGCAGTATTATAGTAGTTATATTCTTGTACATAGGGGGCAGTATTATAGTAGTTATATTCTTATACATAGGGGCAGTAGTATAGTAGTTATATTCTTGTACATAGGGGCAGTATTATAGTAGTTATATTCTTGTACATAGGAGCAGTATTATAGTAGTTATATTCTTGCACATAGGGGCAGTATTATAGTAGTTATATTCTTGTACATAGGGGCAGTATTATAGTAGTTATATTCCGGTACATAGGGGCAGAATTATAGTAGTTACATTCTTGCACATAGGTGCAGTATTATAGTAGTTATATTCTTGTACATAGGAGCAGTATTATAGTAGTTATATTCTTGTACATAGGGGCATCATTATAGTAGTTATATTCTTGTACATAGGGGCAGTATTATAGTAGTTATATTCTTGTACATAGGAGCAGTATTATAGTAGTTATATTCTTGTACTTAGGGGCAGTATTATAGTAGTTGTAGTCTTGTACATAGGGGCAGTATTATAGTAGTTATATTCTAGTACATAGGAGCAGTATTATAGTAGTTATATTCTTGCACATAGGGGCAGTATTATAGTAGTTATATTCTTGTACATAGGAGCAGTATTATAGTAGTTATATTCTTGTACATAGGGGGCATCATTATAGTAGTTATATTCTTGGACATAGGGGCAGTATTATAATAGTTATATTCTTATACATAGGAGCAGTATTATAGTAGTTATATTCTTGTACATAGGAGCAGTATTATAGTAGTTATATTCTTGTACTTAGGGGCAGTATTATAGTAGTTATATTCTAGTACATAGGAGCAGTATTATAGTAGTTATATTCTTGCACATAGGGGCAGTATTATAGTAGTTATATTCTTGTACATAGGAGCAGTATTATAGTAGTTATATTCTTGTACATAGGGAGCATCATTATAGTAGTTATATTCTTGGACATAGGGGCAGTATTATAATAGTTATATTCTTGTACATAGGAGCAGTATTATAGTAGTTATATTCTTGTACATAGGAGCAGTATTAGAGTAGTTATATTCTTGTACATAGGGGCAGTATTATAGTAGTTATATTCTTGTACATAGGAGCACTATTATAGTAGTTATATTGTTGTACATAGGAGCAGTATTATAGTAGTTATATTTTTGCACATGGGGGCAGTATTATAGTGGTTATATTCTTGTACATAGAAGCAGTATTATAGTAGTTATATTATTGTACATAGGAGCAGTATTATAGTAGTTATATTCTTGTACATAGAGGCAGTATTATAGTAGCTATATTCTTGTACATAGGAGCAGTATTATAGTAGTTATATTCTTGTAGATATGGGCAGTATTATAGTAGTTATATTCTTGTACATAGGGGCAGTATTATAGTAGTTATATTATTATACATAGGAGCAGTATTATAGTAGTTATATTCTTGTACATAGCAGCAGTATTATAGTAGTTATATTCTTGTACATAGGGGCAGTATTATATTAGTTATATTCTTGTACATAGGGGCAGTATTATAGTAGTTATATTCTTGTACATAGGAGCAGTATTATAGTAGTTATATTCTTGTACATAGGGGAAGTATTATAGTAGTTATATTCTTGTACATAGGGGCAGTATTATAGTAGTTATATTCTTATACATAGGAGCAGTATTATAGTAGTTATATTCTTGTACATAGGAGCAGTATTATAGTAGTTATATTCTTGTACATAGGGGCAGTATTATAGTAGTTATATTCTTGTACATAGGGGCAGTATTATAGTAGTTATATTCTTATACATAGGAGCAGTATTATAGAAGTTATATTCTTGTATATAGCAGCAGTATTATAGTAGTTATATTCTTTTATATAGGAGCAGTATTATAGTAGTTATATTCTTGTACATAGGAGCAGTATTATAGTAGTTATATTCTTGTACATAGGAGCAGTATTATAGTAGTTATATTCTTGTACATAGGGGGCATCATTATAGTAGTTATATTCTTATACATAGGGGCAGTATTATAGTAGTTATATTCTTGTACATAGGGGCAGTATTTTAGTACTTATATTCTTGTACATAGGAGCAGTATTATAGTAGTTATATTCTTGTACATAGGAGCAGTATTATAGTAGTTATATTCCTGTACATAGGAGCAGTATTATAGTAGTTATATTCTTGTACATAGGAGCAGTATTATAGTAGTTATATTCTTGTACATAGGGGCAGTATTATAGTAGTTATATTCTTGTACATAGGGGCAGTATTATAGTAGTTATATTCTTATACATAGGGTCAGTATTATAGAAGTTATATTCTTGTATATAGCAGCAGTATTATAGTAGTTATATTCTTGTACATAGGAGCAGTATTATAGTAGTTATATTCTTGTACATAGGAGCATTATTATAGTATTTATATTCTTGTACATAGGAGCAGTATTATAGTAGTTATATTCTTGTACATAGGGGGCATCATAATAGTAGTTATATTCTTGTACATAGGACCAGTATTATAGTAGTTATATTCTTGTACATAGGAGCAGTATTATAGTAGTTATATTCTTGTACATAGGGGGCATCATTATAGTAGTTATATTCTTATACATAGGGGCAGTATTATAGTAGTTATATTCTTGTACATAGGGGCAGTATTATAGTAGTTATATTCTTGTACATAGGAGCAGTATTATAGTAGTTATATTCTTGTACATAGGAGCAGTATTATAGTAGTTATATTCTTGTACATAGGAGCAGTATTATAGTAGTTATATTCTTGTACATAGGAGCAGTATTATAGTAGTTATATTCTTGTACATAGGGGGCAGTATTATAGTAGTTATATTCTTATACATAGGGGCAGTAGTATAGTAGTTATATTCTTGTACATAGGGGCAGTATTATAGTAGTTATATTTTTGTACATAGGAGCAGTATTATAGTAGTTATATTCTTGCACATAGGGGCAGTATTATAGTAGTTATATTCTTGTACATAGGGGCAGTATTATAGTAGTTATATTCCTGTACATAGGGGCAGAATTATAGTAGTTATATTCTTGCACATAGGGGCAGTATTATAGTAGTTATATTCTTGTACATAGGAGCAGTATTATAGTAGTTATATTCTTGTACATAGGGGGCATCATTATAGTAGTTATATTGTTGTACATAGGGGCAGTATTATAGTAGTTATATTCTTGTACATAGGAGCAGTATTATAGTAGTTATATTCTTGTACTTAGGGGCAGTATTATAGTCGTTGTAGTCTTGTACATAGGGGCAGTATTATAGTAGTTATATTCTTGTACATAGGAGCAGTATTATAGTAGTTATATTCTTGTACATAGGAGCAGTATTATAGCAGTTATATTCTTGTATATAGGAGCAGTATTATAGTAGTTATATTCTTGTACATAGGAGCAGTATTGTAGTAGTTATATTCTTGTACATAGGGGGCAGTATTATAGTAGTTATATTCTTGTACATAGGAGCAGTATTATAGTAGTTATATTCTTGTACATAGGGGGCAGTATTATAGTAGTTATATTCTTGTACATAGGAGCAGTATTGTAGTAGTTATATTCTTGTACATAGGGGGCAGTATTATAGTAGTTATATTCTTGTACATAGGAGCAGTATTATAGTAGTTATATTCTTGTACATAGGGGGCAGTATTATAGTAGTTATATTCTTGTACATAGGAGCAGTATTATAGTAGTTATATTCTTGTACATAGGGGCACTATTATAGTAGTTATATTCTTGTACATAGGAGCAGTATTATAGTAGTTATATTCTTGTACATAGGAGCAGTATTATAGTAGTTATATTCTTGTACATAGGAGCAGTATTATAGTAGTTATATTCTTGTACATAGGAGCAGTATTATAGTAGTTATATTCTTGTACACAGGAGCTGTATTATAGTAGTTATATTCTTGTACATAGGGGGCAGTATTATAGTAGTTATATTCTTGTACATAGGGGCAGTATTATAGTAGTTATATTCTTGTATATAGGAGCAGTATTATAGTAGTTATATTCCTGTACATATGGGCAGTATTATAGTAGTTATATTCTTGTACATAGGAGCAGTATTATAGTAGTTATATTCTTGTACATAGGGGGCAGTATTATAGTAGTTATATTCCTGTACATAGGGGGCAGTATTATAGTAGTTATATTCTTGTACATAGGGGGCAGTATTATAGTAGTTATATTCTTGTACATAGGGGACAGTATTATAGTAGTTATATTTCTGTACATAGGGGCAGTATTATAATAGTTATATTCTTGTACATAGGAGAAGTATTATAGTAGTTATATTCTTGTACATAGGAGCAGTATTATAGTATTTTTATTCTTTTACATAGGAGCAGTATTATAGTAGTTATATTCTTGTACATAGGGGGCATCATAATAGTAGTTATATTCTTGTACATAGGAGCAGTATTATAGTAGTTATATTCTTGTACATAGGAGCAGTATTATAGTAGTTATATTCTTTTACATAGGGGGCATCATTATAGTAGTTATATTCTTGGACATAGGGGCAGTATTATAATAGTTATATTCTTGTACATAGGAGCAGTATTATAGTAGTTATATTCTTGTACATAGGAGCAGTATTAGAGTAGTTATATTCTTGTACATAGGGGCAGTATTATAGTAGTTATATTCTTGTACATAGGAGCACTATTATAGTAGTTATATTGTTGTACATAGGAGCAGTATTATAGTAGTTATATTTTTGCACATGGGGCAGTATTATAGTGGTTATATTCTTGTACATAGAAGCAGTATTATAGTAGTTATATTATTGTACATAGGAGCAGTATTATAGTAGTTATATTCTTGTACATAGAGGCAGTATTATAGTAGCTATATTCTTGTACATAGGAGCAGTATTATAGTAGTTATATTCTTGTAGATATGGGCAGTATTATAGTAGTTATATTCTTGTACATAGGGGCAGTATTGTAGTAGTTATATTATTATACATAGGAGCAGTATTATAGTAGTTATATTCTTGTACATAGCAGCAGTATTATAGTAGTTATATTCTTGTACATAGGGGCAGTATTATATTAGTTATATTCTTGTACATAGGGGCAGTATTATAGTAGTTATATTCTTGTACATAGGAGCAGTATTATAGTAGTTATATTCTTGTACATAGGGGAAGTATTATAGTAGTTATATTCTTGTACATAGGGGCAGTATTATAGTAGTTATATTCTTATACATAGGAGCAGTATTATAGTAGTTATATTCTTGTACATAGGAGCAGTATTATAGTAGTTATATTCTTGTACATAGGGGCAGTATTATAGTAGTTATATTCTTGTACATAGGGGCAGTATTATAGTAGTTATATTCTTATACATAGGAGCAGTATTATAGAAGTTATATTCTTGTATATAGCAGCAGTATTATAGTAGTTATATTCTTTTATATAGGAGCAGTATTATAGTAGTTATATTCTTGTACATAGGAGCAGTATTATAGTAGTTATATTCTTGTACATAGGAGCAGTATTATAGTAGTTATATTCTTGTACATAGGGGGCATCATTATAGTAGTTATATTCTTATACATAGGGGCAGTATTATAGTAGTTATATTCTTGTACATAGGGGCAGTATTTTAGTAGTTATATTCTTGTACATAGGAGCAGTATTATAGTAGTTATATTCTTGTACATAGGAGCAGTATTATAGTAGTTATATTCCTGTACATAGGAGCAGTATTATAGTAGTTATATTCTTGTACATAGGAGCAGTATTATAGTAGTTATATTCTTGTACATAGGGGCAGTATTATAGTAGTTATATTCTTGTACATAGGGGCAGTATTATAGTAGTTATATTCTTATACATAGGGTCAGTATTATAGAAGTTATATTCTTGTATATAGCAGCAGTATTATAGTAGTTATATTCTTGTACATAGGAGCAGTATTATAGTAGTTATATTCTTGTACATAGGAGCATTATTATAGTATTTATATTCTTGTACATAGGAGCAGTATTATAGTAGTTATATTCTTGTACATAGGGGGCATCATAATAGTAGTTATATTCTTGTACATAGGACCAGTATTATAGTAGTTATATTCTTGTACATAGGAGCAGTATTATAGTAGTTATATTCTTGTACATAGGGGGCATCATTATAGTAGTTATATTCTTATACATAGGGGCAGTATTATAGTAGTTATATTCTTGTACATAGGGGCAGTATTATAGTAGTTATATTCTTGTACATAGGAGCAGTATTATAGTAGTTATATTCTTGTACATAGGAGCAGTATTATAGTAGTTATATTCTTGTACATAGGAGCAGTATTATAGTAGTTATATTCTTGTACATAGGAGCAGTATTATAGTAGTTATATTCTTGTACATAGGGGGCAGTATTATAGTAGTTATATTCTTATACATAGGGGCAGTAGTATAGTAGTTATATTCTTGTACATAGGGGCAGTATTATAGTAGTTATATTCTTGTACATAGGAGCAGTATTATAGTAGTTATATTCTTGCACATAGGGGCAGTATTATAGTAGTTATATTCTTGTACATAGGGGCAGTATTATAGTAGTTATATTCCTGTACATAGGGGCAGAATTATAGTAGTTATATTCTTGCACATAGGGGCAGTATTATAGTAGTTATATTCTTGTACATAGGAGCAGTATTATAGTAGTTATATTCTTGTACATAGGGGGCATCATTATAGAAGTTATATTGTTGTACATAGGGGCAGTATTATAGTAGTTATATTCTTGTACATAGGAGCAGTATTATAGTAGTTATATTCTTGTACTTAGGGGCAGTATTATAGTCGTTGTAGTCTTGTACATAGGGGCAGTATTATAGTAGTTATATTCTTGTACATAGGAGCAGTATTATAGTAGTTATATTCTTGTACATAGGAGCAGTATTATAGCAGTTATATTCTTGTATATAGGAGCAGTATTATAGTAGTTATATTCTTGTACATAGGAGCAGTATTGTAGTAGTTATATTCTTGTACATAGGGGGCAGTATTATAGTAGTTATATTCTTGTACATAGGAGCAGTATTATAGTAGTTATATTCTTGTACATAGGGGGCAGTATTATAGTAGTTATATTCTTGTACATAGGAGCAGTATTATAGTAGTTATATTCTTGTACATAGGGGCACTATTATAGTAGTTATATTCTTGTACATAGGAGCAGTATTATAGTAGTTATATTCTTGTACATAGGAGCAGTATTATAGTAGTTATATTCTTGTACATAGGAGCAGTATTATAGTAGTTATATTCTTGTACATAGGAGCAGTATTATAGTAGTTATATTCTTGTACACAGGAGCTGTATTATAGTAGTTATATTCTTGTACATAGGGGGCAGTATTATAGTAGTTATATTCTTGTACATAGGGGCAGTATTATAGTAGTTATATTCTTGTATATAGGAGCAGTATTATAGTAGTTATATTCCTGTACATATGGGCAGTATTATAGTAGTTATATTCTTGTACATAGGAGCAGTATTATAGTAGTTATATTCTTGTACATAGGGGGCAGTATTATAGTAGTTCTATTCCTGTACATAGGGGGCAGTATTATAGTAGTTATATTCTTGTACATAGGGGGCAGTATTATAGTAGTTATATTCTTGTACATAGGGGACAGTATTATAGTAGTTATATTTCTGTACATAGGGGCAGTATTATAATAGTTATATTCTTGTACATAGGAGCAGTATTATAGTAGTTATATTCTTGTACATAGGAGCAGTATTATAGTATTTTTATTCTTTTACATAGGAGCAGTATTATAGTAGTTATATTCTTGTACATAGGGGGCATCATAATAGTAGTTATATTCTTGTACATAGGAGCAGTATTATAGTAGTTATATTCTTGTACATAGGAGCAGTATTATAGTAGTTATATTCTTTTACATAGGGGGCATCATTATAGTAGTTATATTCTTGGACATAGGGGCAGTATTATAATAGTTATATTCTTTTACATAGGAGCAGTATTATAGTAGTTATATTCTTGTACATAGGAGCAGTATTAGAGTAGTTATATTCTTGTACATAGGAGCAGTATTAGAGTAGTTATATTCTTGTACATAGGAGCAGTATTATAGCAGATATATTCTTGTATATAGGAGCAGTATTATAGTAGTTATATTCTTGTACATAGGAGCAGTATTGTAGTAGTTATATTCTTGTACATAGGGGGCAGTATTATAGTAGTTATATTCTTGTACATAGGAGCAGTATTATAGTAGTTATATTCTTGTACATAGGGGCAGTATTTTAGTAGTTATATTATTGTACATAGGGGCACTATTATAGTAGTTATATTCTTGTACATAGGGGCAGTATTATAGTAGTTATATTCTTGTACATAGGAGCAGTATTATAGTAGTTATATTCTTGTACATAGGGGCAGTATTATAGTAGTTATATTCTTGTACATAGGAGCAGTATTATAGCAGTTATGTTCTTGTACATAGGAGTAGTATTATAGTAGTTATATTCTTGTACATAGGGGCAGTATTATAGTAGTTATATTCTTGTACATAGGAGCACTATTATAGTAGTTATATTCTTGTACATAGGAGCAGTATTATAGTAGTTATATTCTTGCACATGGGGGCAGTATTATAGTGGTTATATTCTTGTACATAGAAGCAGTATTATAGTAGTTATATTATTGTACATAGGAGCAGTATTATAGTAGTTATATTCTTGTACATAGGGGCAGTATTATAGTAGTTATATTCTTGTACATAGGAGCAGTATTATAGTCGTTATATTCTTGTAGATATGGGCAGTATTATAGTAGTTATATTCTTGTACATAGGGGCAGTATTATAGTAGTTATATTATTATACATAGGAGCAGTATTATAGTAGTTATATTCTTGTACATAGGAGCAGTATTATAGTAGTTATATTCTTGTAGATATGGGCAGTATTATAGTAGTTATATTCTTGTACATAGGAGCAGTATTATAGTAGTTATATTCTTGTACTTAGGGGCAGTATTATAGTCGTTGTAGTCTTGTACATAGGGGCAGTATTATAGTAGTTATATTCTTGTACATAGGAGCAGTATTATAGTAGTTATATTCTTGTACATAGGAGCAGTATTATAGCAGTTATATTCTTGTATATAGGAGCAGTATTATAGTAGTTATATTCTTGTACATAGGAGCAGTATTGTAGTAGTTATATTCTTGTACATAGGGGGCAGTATTATAGTAGTTATATTCTTGTACATAGGAGCAGTATTATAGTAGTTATATTCTTGTACATAGGGGGCAGTATTATAGTAGTTATATTCTTGTACATAGGAGCAGTATTATAGTAGTTATATTCTTGTACATAGGGGCACTATTATAGTAGTTATATTCTTGTACATAGGAGCAGTATTATAGTAGTTATATTCTTGTACATAGGAGCAGTATTATAGTAGTTATATTCTTGTACATAGGAGCAGTATTATAGTAGTTATATTCTTGTACATAGGAGCAGTATTATAGTAGTTATATTCTTGTACACAGGAGCTGTATTATAGTAGTTATATTCTTGTACATAGGGGGCAGTATTATAGTAGTTATATTCTTGTACATAGGGGCAGTATTATAGTAGTTATATTCTTGTATATAGGAGCAGTATTATAGTAGTTATATTCCTGTACATATGGGCAGTATTATAGTAGTTATATTCTTGTACATAGGAGCAGTATTATAGTAGTTATATTCTTGTACATAGGGGGCAGTATTATAGTAGTTCTATTCCTGTACATAGGGGGCAGTATTATAGTAGTTATATTCTTGTACATAGGGGGCAGTATTATAGTAGTTATATTCTTGTACATAGGGGACAGTATTATAGTAGTTATATTTCTGTACATAGGGGCAGTATTATAATAGTTATATTCTTGTACATAGGAGCAGTATTATAGTAGTTATATTCTTGTACATAGGAGCAGTATTATAGTATTTTTATTCTTTTACATAGGAGCAGTATTATAGTAGTTATATTCTTGTACATAGGGGGCATCATAATAGTAGTTATATTCTTGTACATAGGAGCAGTATTATAGTAGTTATATTCTTGTACATAGGAGCAGTATTATAGTAGTTATATTCTTTTACATAGGGGGCATCATTATAGTAGTTATATTCTTGGACATAGGGGCAGTATTATAATAGTTATATTCTTTTACATAGGAGCAGTATTATAGTAGTTATATTCTTGTACATAGGAGCAGTATTAGAGTAGTTATATTCTTGTACATAGGAGCAGTATTAGAGTAGTTATATTCTTGTACATAGGAGCAGTATTATAGCAGATATATTCTTGTATATAGGAGCAGTATTATAGTAGTTATATTCTTGTACATAGGAGCAGTATTGTAGTAGTTATATTCTTGTACATAGGGGGCAGTATTATAGTAGTTATATTCTTGTACATAGGAGCAGTATTATAGTAGTTATATTCTTGTACATAGGGGCAGTATTTTAGTAGTTATATTATTGTACATAGGGGCACTATTATAGTAGTTATATTCTTGTACATAGGGGCAGTATTATAGTAGTTATATTCTTGTACATAGGAGCAGTATTATAGTAGTTATATTCTTGTACATAGGGGCAGTATTATAGTAGTTATATTCTTGTACATAGGAGCAGTATTATAGCAGTTATGTTCTTGTACATAGGAGCAGTATTATAGTAGTTATATTCTTGTACATAGGGGCAGTATTATAGTAGTTATATTCTTGTACATAGGAGCACTATTATAGTAGTTATATTCTTGTACATAGGAGCAGTATTATAGTAGTTATATTCTTGCACATGGGGGCAGTATTATAGTGGTTATATTCTTGTACATAGAAGCAGTATTATAGTAGTTATATTATTGTACATAGGAGCAGTATTATAGTAGTTATATTCTTGTACATAGGGGCAGTATTATAGTAGTTATATTCTTGTACATAGGAGCAGTATTATAGTAGTTATATTCTTGTAGATATGGGCAGTATTATAGTAGTTATATTCTTGTACATAGGGGCAGTATTATAGTAGTTATATTATTATACATAGGAGCAGTATTATAGTAGTTATATTCTTGTACATAGCAGCAGTATTATAGTAGTTATATTCTTGTACATAGGGGCAGTATTATAGTAGTTATATTCTTGTACATAGGGGCAGTATTATAGTAGTTATATTCTTGTACATAGGAGCAGTATTATAGTAGTTATATTCTTGTACATAGGGGCAGTATTATAGTAGTTATATTCTTGTACATAGGGGCAGTATTATAGTAGTTATATTCTTATACATAGGAGCAGTATTATAGTAGTTATATTCTTGTACATAGGAGCAGTATTATAATAGTTATATTCTTGTACATAAGGGCAGTATTATAGTAGTTATATTCTTGTACATAGGGGCAGTATTATAGTAGTTATATTCTTATACATAGGAGCAGTATCATAGAAGTTATATTCTTGTATATAGCAGCAGTATTATAGTAGTTATATTCTTGTATATATGAGCAGTATTATAGTAGTTATATTCTTGTACATAGGAGCAGTATTATAGTAGTTATATTCTTGTACATAGGAGCAGTATTATAGTAGCTATATTCTTGTACATAGGGGGCATCATTATAGTAGTTATATTCTTATACATAGGGGCAGTATTATAGTAGTTATATTCTTGTACATAGGGGCAGTATTATAGTAGTTATATTCTTGTACATAGGAGCAGTATTATAGTAGTTATATTCTTGTACATAGGAGCAGTATTATAGTAGTTATATTCTTGTACATAGGAGCAGTATTACAGTAGTTATATTCTTGTACATAGGAGCAGTATTATAGTAGTTATATTCTTGTACATAGGGGCAGTATTATAGTAGTTATATTCTTGTACATAGGGGCAGTATTATAGTAGTTATATTCTTATACATAGGAGCAGTATTATAGAAGTTATATTCTTGTATATAGCAGCAGTATTATAGTAGTTATATTCTTGTACATAGGAGCAGTATTATAGTAGTTATATTCTTGTACATAGGAGCAGTATTATAGTAGTTATATTCTTGTACACAGGAGCAGTATTATAGTAGTTATATTCTTGTACATAGGGGGCATCATAATAGTAGTTATACTCTTGTACATAGGAGCAGTATTATAGTAGTTATATTCTTGTACATAGGAGCAGTATTATAGTAGTTATATTCTTGTACATAGGGGGCATCATTATAGTAGTTATATTCTTATACATAGGGGCAGTATTATAGTAGTTATATTCTTGTACATAGGAGCAGTATTATAGTAGTTATATTCTTGTACATAGGAGCAGTATTATAGTAGTTATATTCTTGTACATAGGAGCAGTATTATAGTAGTTATATTCTTGTACATAGCAGCAGTATTATAGTAGTTATATTCTTGTACATAGGGGGCAGTATTATAGTAGTTATATTCTTATACATAGGGGCAGTAGTATAGTAGTTATATTCTTGTACATAGGGGCAGTATTATAGTAGTTATATTCTTGTACATAGGAGCAGTATTATAGTAGTTATATTCTTGCACATAGGGGCAGTATTATAGTAGTTATATTCTTGTACATAGGGGCAGTATTATAGTAGTTATATTCCTGTACATAGGGGCAGAATTATAGTAGTTATATTCTTGCACATAGGTGCAGTATTATAGTAGTTATATTCTTGTACATAGGAGCAGTATTATAGTAGTTATATTCTTGTACATAGGGGGCATCATTATAGTAGTTATATTCTTGTACATAGGGGCAGTATTATAGTAGTTATATTCTTGTACATAGGAGCAGTATTATAGTAGTTATATTCTTGTACTTAGGGGCAGTATTATAGTAGTTGTAGTCTTGTACATAGGGGCAGTATTATAGTAGTTATATTCTTGTACATAGGAGCAGTATTATAGTAGTTATATTCTTGCACATAGGGGCAGTATTATAGTAGTTTTATTCTTGTACATAGGAGCAGTATTATAGTAGTTATATTCTTGTACATAGGGGGCATCATTATAGTAGTTATATTCTTGGACATAGGGGCAGTATTATAATAGTTATATTCTTGTACATAGGAGCAGTATTATAGTAGTTATATTCTTGTACATAGGAGCAGTATTAGAGTAGTTATATTCTTGTACATAGGAGCAGTATTAGAGTAGTTATATTCTTGTACATAGGAGCAGTATTATAGCAGTTATATTCTTGTATATAGGAGCAGTATTATAGTAGTTATATTCTTGTACATAGGAGCAGTATTATAGTAGTTATATTCTTGTACATAGGAGCAGTATTATAGTAGTTATATTCTTGTACATAGGGGGCATCATTATAGTAGTTATATTCTTATACATAGGGGCAGTATTGTAGTAGTTATATTCTTGTACATAGGGGCAGTATTTTAGTAGTTATATTCTTGTACATAGGAGCAGTATTATAGTAGTTATATTCTTGTACATAGGAGCAGTATTATAGTAGTTATATTCTTGTACATAGGAGCAGTATTATAGTAGTTATATTCTTGTACATAGGAGCAGTATTATAGTAGTTATATTCTTGTACATAGGGGCAGTATTATAGTAGTTATATTCTTGTACATAGGAGCAGTATTATAGTAGTTATATTCTTATACATAGGGTCAGTATTATAGAAGTTATATTCTTGTATATAGCAGCAGTATTATAGTAGTTATATTCTTGTACATAGGAGCAGTATTATAGTAGTTATGTTCTTGCACATGGGGGCAGTATTATAGTGGTTATATTCTTGTACATAGAAGCAGTATTATAGTAGTTATATTATTGTACATAGGAGCAGTATTATAGTAGTTATATTCTTGTACATAGGGGCAGTATTATAGTAGTTATATTCTTGTACATAGGAGCAGTATTATAGTAGTTATATTCTTGTAGATATGGGCAGTATTATAGTAGTTATATTCTTGTACATAGGGGCAGTATTATAGTAGTTATATTATTATACATAGGAGCAGTATTATAGTAGTTATATTCTTGCACATAGCAGCAGTATTATAGTAGTTATATTCTTGTACATAGGGGCAGTATTATAGTAGTTATATTCTTGTACATAGGGGCAGTATTATAGTAGTTATATTCTTGTACATAGGAGCAGTATTATAGTAGTTAAATTCTTGTACATAGGGGCAGTATTATAGTAGTTATATTCTTGTACATAGGGGCAGTATTATAGTAGTTATATTCTTATACATAGGAGCAGTATTATAGTAGTTATATTCTTGTACATAGGAGCAGTATTATAGTAGTTATATTCTTGTACATAAGGGCAGTATTATAGTAGTTATATTCTTGTACATAGGGGCAGTATTATAGTAGTTATATTCTTATACATAGGAGCAGTATTATAGAAGTTATATTCTTGTATATAGCAGCAGTATTATAGTAGTTATATTCTTGTATATATGAGCAGTATTATAGTAGTTATATTCTTGTACATAGGAGCAGTATTATAGTAGTTATATTCTTGTACATAGGCGCAGTATTATAGTAGCTATATTCTTGTACATAGGGGGCATCATTATAGTAGTTATATTCTTATACATAGGGGCAGTATTATAGCAGTTATATTCTTGTACATAGGGGCAGTATTATAGTAGTTATATTCTTGTACATAGGAGCAGTATTATACTAGTTATATTCTTGTACATAGGAGCAGTATTATAGTAGTTATATTCTTGTACATAGGAGCAGTATTACAGTAGTTATATTCTTGTACATAGGAGCAGTATTATAGTAGTTATATTCTTGTACATAGGGGCAGTATTATAGTAGTTATATTCTTGTACATAGGGGCAGTATTATAGTAGTTATATTCTTATACATAGGAGCAGTATTATAGAAGTTATATTCTTGTATATAGCAGCAGTATTATAGTAGTTATATTCTTGTACATAGGAGCAGTATTATAGTAGTTATATTCTTGTACATAGGAGCAGTATTATAGTAGTTATATTCTTGTACACAGGAGCAGTATTATAGTAGTTATATTCTTGTACATAGGGGGCATCATAATAGTAGTTATATTCTTGTACATAGGAGCAGTATTATAGTAGTTATATTCTTGTACATAGGAGCAGTATTATAGTAGTTATATTCTTGTACATAGGGGGCATCATTATAGTAGTTATATTCTTATACATAGGGGCAGTATTATAGTAGTTATATTCTTGTACATAGGAGCAGTATTATAGTAGTTATATTCTTGTACATAGGAGCAGTATTATAGTAGTTATATTCTTGTACATAGGAGCAGTATTATAGTAGTTATATTCTTGTACATAGGAGCAGTATTATAGTAGTTATATTCTTGTACATAGGGGGCAGTATTATAGTAGTTATATTCTTATACATAGGGGCAGTAGTATAGTAGTTATATTCTTGTACATAGGGGCAGTATTATAGTAGTTATATTCTTGTACATAGGAGCAGTATTATAGTAGTTATATTCTTGCACATAGGGGCAGTATTATAGTAGTTATATTCTTGTACATAGGGGCAGTATTATAGTAGTTATATTCCTGTACATAGGGGCAGAATTATAGTAGTTATATTCTTGCACATAGGTGCAGTATTATAGTAGTTATATTCTTGTACATAGGAGCAGTATTATAGTAGTTATATTCTTGTACATAGGGGGCATCATTATAGTAGTTATATTCTTGTACATAGGGGCAGTATTATAGTAGTTATATTCTTGTACATAGGAGCAGTATTATAGTAGTTATATTCTTGTACTTAGGGGCAGTATTATAGTAGTTGTAGTCTTGTACATAGGGGCAGTATTATAGTAGTTATATTCTTGTACATAGGAGCAGTATTATAGTAGTTATATTCTTGCACATAGGGGCAGTATTATAGTAGTTATATTCTTGTACATAGGAGCAGTATTATAGTAGTTATATTCTTGTACATAGGGGGCATCATTATAGTAGTTATATTCTTGGACATAGGGGCAGTATTATAATAGTTATATTCTTGTACATAGGAGCAGTATTATAGTAGTTATATTCTTGTACATAGGAGCAGTATTATAGTAGTTATATTCTTGTACATAGGAGCAGTATTATAGTAGTTATATTCTTGTACACAGGAGCAGTATTATAGTAGTTATATTCTTGTACATAGGGGGCATCATAATAGTAGTTATATTCTTGTACATAGGAGCAGTATTATAGTAGTTATATTCTTGTACATAGGAGCAGTATTATAGTAGTTATATTCTTGTACATATGGGCATCATTATAGTAGTTATATTCTTATACATAGGGGCAGTATTATAGTAGTTATATTCTTGTACATAGGAGCAGTATTATAGTAGTTATATTCTTGTACATAGGAGCAGTATTATAGTAGTTATATTCTTGTACATAGGAGCAGTATTATAGTAGTTATATTCTTGTACATAGGAGCAGTATTATAGTAGTTATATTCTTGTACATAGGGGGCAGTATTATAGTAGTTATATTCTTATACATAGGGGCAGTAGTATAGTAGTTATATTCTTGTACATAGGGGCAGTATTATAATAGTTATATTCTTGTACATAGGAGCAGTATTATAGTAGTTATATTCTTGCACATAGGAGCAGTATTATAGTAGTTATATTCTTGTACATAGGAGCAGTATTATAGTAGTTATATTCTTGTACACAGGAGCTGTATTATAGTAGTTATATTCTTGTACATAGGGGGCAGTATTATAGTAGTTATATTCTTGTACATAGGGGCAGTATTATAGTAGTTATATTCTTGTATATAGGAGCAGTATTATAGTAGTTATATTCCTGTACATATGGGCAGTATTATAGTAGTTATATTCTTGTACATAGGAGCAGTATTATAGTAGTTATATTCTTGTACATAGGGGGCAGTATTATAGTAGTTCTATTCCTGTACATAGGGGGCAGTATTATAGTAGTTATATTCTTGTACATAGGGGGCAGTATTATAGTAGTTATATTCTTGTACATAGGGGACAGTATTATAGTAGTTATATTTCTGTACATAGGGGCAGTATTATAATAGTTATATTCTTGTACATAGGAGCAGTATTATAGTAGTTATATTCTTGTACATAGGAGCAGTATTATAGTATTTTTATTCTTTTACATAGGAGCAGTATTATAGTAGTTATATTCTTGTACATAGGGGGCATCATAATAGTAGTTATATTCTTGTACATAGGAGCAGTATTATAGTAGTTATATTCTTGTACATAGGAGCAGTATTATAGTAGTTATATTCTTTTACATAGGGGGCATCATTATAGTAGTTATATTCTTGGACATAGGGGCAGTATTATAATAGTTATATTCTTTTACATAGGAGCAGTATTATAGTAGTTATATTCTTGTACATAGGAGCAGTATTAGAGTAGTTATATTCTTGTACATAGGAGCAGTATTAGAGTAGTTATATTCTTGTACATAGGAGCAGTATTATAGCAGATATATTCTTGTATATAGGAGCAGTATTATAGTAGTTATATTCTTGTACATAGGAGCAGTATTGTAGTAGTTATATTCTTGTACATAGGGGGCAGTATTATAGTAGTTATATTCTTGTACATAGGAGCAGTATTATAGTAGTTATATTCTTGTACATAGGGGCAGTATTTTAGTAGTTATATTATTGTACATAGGGGCACTATTATAGTAGTTATATTCTTGTACATAGGGGCAGTATTATAGTAGTTATATTCTTGTACATAGGAGCAGTATTATAGTAGTTATATTCTTGTACATAGGGGCAGTATTATAGTAGTTATATTCTTGTACATAGGAGCAGTATTATAGCAGTTATGTTCTTGTACATAGGAGCAGTATTATAGTAGTTATATTCTTGTACATAGGGGCAGTATTATAGTAGTTATATTCTTGTACATAGGAGCACTATTATAGTAGTTATATTCTTGTACATAGGAGCAGTATTATAGTAGTTATATTCTTGCACATGGGGGCAGTATTATAGTGGTTATATTCTTGTACATAGAAGCAGTATTATAGTAGTTATATTATTGTACATAGGAGCAGTATTATAGTAGTTATATTCTTGTACATAGGGGCAGTATTATAGTAGTTATATTCTTGTACATAGGAGCAGTATTATAGTAGTTATATTCTTGTAGATATGGGCAGTATTATAGTAGTTATATTCTTGTACATAGGGGCAGTATTATAGTAGTTATATTATTATACATAGGAGCAGTATTATAGTAGTTATATTCTTGTACATAGCAGCAGTATTATAGTAGTTATATTCTTGTACATAGGGGCAGTATTATAGTAGTTATATTCTTGTACATAGGGGCAGTATTATAGTAGTTATATTCTTGTACATAGGAGCAGTATTATAGTAGTTATATTCTTGTACATAGGGGCAGTATTATAGTAGTTATATTCTTGTACATAGGGGCAGTATTATAGTAGTTATATTCTTATACATAGGAGCAGTATTATAGTAGTTATATTCTTGTACATAGGAGCAGTATTATAGTAGTTATATTCTTGTACATAAGGGCAGTATTATAGTAGTTATATTCTTGTACATAGGGGCAGTATTATAGTAGTTATATTCTTATACATAGGAGCAGTATCATAGAAGTTATATTCTTGTATATAGCAGCAGTATTATAGTAGTTATATTCTTGTATATATGAGCAGTATTATAGTAGTTATATTCTTGTACATAGGAGCAGTATTATAGTAGTTATATTCTTGTACATAGGAGCAGTATTATAGTAGCTATATTCTTGTACATAGGGGGCATCATTATAGTAGTTATATTCTTATACATAGGGGCAGTATTATAGTAGTTATATTCTTGTACATAGGGGCAGTATTATAGTAGTTATATTCTTGTACATAGGAGCAGTATTATAGTAGTTATATTCTTGTACATAGGAGCAGTATTATAGTAGTTATATTCTTGTACATAGGAGCAGTATTACAGTAGTTATATTCTTGTACATAGGAGCAGTATTATAGTAGTTATATTCTTGTACATAGGGGCAGTATTATAGTAGTTATATTCTTGTACATAGGGGCAGTATTATAGTAGTTATATTCTTATACATAGGAGCAGTATTATAGAAGTTATATTCTTGTATATAGCAGCAGTATTATAGTAGTTATATTCTTGTACATAGGAGCAGTATTATAGTAGTTATATTCTTGTACATAGGAGCAGTATTATAGTAGTTATATTCTTGTACACAGGAGCAGTATTATAGTAGTTATATTCTTGTACATAGGGGGCATCATAATAGTAGTTATACTCTTGTACATAGGAGCAGTATTATAGTAGTTATATTCTTGTACATAGGAGCAGTATTATAGTAGTTATATTCTTGTACATAGGGGGCATCATTATAGTAGTTATATTCTTATACATAGGGGCAGTATTATAGTAGTTATATTCTTGTACATAGGAGCAGTATTATAGTAGTTATATTCTTGTACATAGGAGCAGTATTATAGTAGTTATATTCTTGTACATAGGAGCAGTATTATAGTAGTTATATTCTTGTACATAGGAGCAGTATTATAGTAGTTATATTCTTGTACATAGGGGGCAGTATTATAGTAGTTATATTCTTATACATAGGGGCAGTAGTATAGTAGTTATATTCTTGTACATAGGGGCAGTATTATAGTAGTTATATTCTTGTACATAGGAGCAGTATTATAGTAGTTATATTCTTGCACATAGGGGCAGTATTATAGTAGTTATATTCTTGTACATAGGGGCAGTATTATAGTAGTTATATTCCTGTACATAGGGGCAGAATTATAGTAGTTATATTCTTGCACATAGGTGCAGTATTATAGTAGTTATATTCTTGTACATAGGAGCAGTATTATAGTAGTTATATTCTTGTACATAGGGGGCATCATTATAGTAGTTATATTCTTGTACATAGGGGCAGTATTATAGTAGTTATATTCTTGTACATAGGAGCAGTATTATAGTAGTTATATTCTTGTACTTAGGGGCAGTATTATAGTAGTTGTAGTCTTGTACATAGGGGCAGTATTATAGTAGTTATATTCTTGTACATAGGAGCAGTATTATAGTAGTTATATTCTTGCACATAGGGGCAGTATTATAGTAGTTATATTCTTGTACATAGGAGCAGTATTATAGTAGTTATATTCTTGTACATAGGGGGCATCATTATAGTAGTTATATTCTTGGACATAGGGGCAGTATTATAATAGTTATATTCTTGTACATAGGAGCAGTATTATAGTAGTTATATTCTTGTACATAGGAGCAGTATTAGAGTAGTTATATTCTTGTACATAGGAGCAGTATTAGAGTAGTTATATTCTTGTACATAGGAGCAGTATTATAGCAGTTATATTCTTGTATATAGGAGCAGTATTATAGTAGTTATATTCTTGTACATAGGAGCAGTATTATAGTAGTTATATTCTTGTACATAGGAGCAGTATTATAGTAGTTATATTCTTGTACATAGGGGGCATCATTATAGTAGTTATATTCTTATACATAGGGGCAGTATTGTAGTAGTTATATTCTTGTACATAGGGGCAGTATTTTAGTAGTTATATTCTTGTACATAGGAGCAGTATTATAGTAGTTATATTCTTGTACATAGGAGCAGTATTATAGTAGTTATATTCTTGTACATAGGAGCAGTATTATAGTAGTTATATTCTTGTACATAGGAGCAGTATTATAGTAGTTATATTCTTGTACATAGGGGCAGTATTATAGTAGTTATATTCTTGTACATAGGGGCAGTATTATAGTAGTTATATTCTTATACATAGGGTCAGTATTATAGAAGTTATATTCTTGTATATAGCAGCAGTATTATAGTAGTTATATTCTTGTACATAGGAGCAGTATTATAGTAGTTATGTTCTTGCACATGGGGGCAGTATTATAGTGGTTATATTCTTGTACATAGAAGCAGTATTATAGTAGTTATATTATTGTACATAGGAGCAGTATTATAGTAGTTATATTCTTGTACATAGGGGCAGTATTATAGTAGTTATATTCTTGTACATAGGAGCAGTATTATAGTAGTTATATTCTTGTAGATATGGGCAGTATTATAGTAGTTATATTCTTGTACATAGGGGCAGTATTATAGTAGTTATATTATTATACATAGGAGCAGTATTATAGTAGTTATATTCTTGCACATAGCAGCAGTATTATAGTAGTTATATTCTTGTACATAGGGGCAGTATTATAGTAGTTATATTCTTGTACATAGGGGCAGTATTATAGTAGTTATATTCTTGTACATAGGAGCAGTATTATAGTAGTTAAATTCTTGTACATAGGGGCAGTATTATAGTAGTTATATTCTTGTACATAGGGGCAGTATTATAGTAGTTATATTCTTATACATAGGAGCAGTATTATAGTAGTTATATTCTTGTACATAGGAGCAGTATTATAGTAGTTATATTCTTGTACATAAGGGCAGTATTATAGTAGTTATATTCTTGTACATAGGGGCAGTATTATAGTAGTTATATTCTTATACATAGGAGCAGTATTATAGAAGTTATATTCTTGTATATAGCAGCAGTATTATAGTAGTTATATTCTTGTATATATGAGCAGTATTATAGTAGTTATATTCTTGTACATAGGAGCAGTATTATAGTAGTTATATTCTTGTACATAGGCGCAGTATTATAGTAGCTATATTCTTGTACATAGGGGGCATCATTATAGTAGTTATATTCTTATACATAGGGGCAGTATTATAGCAGTTATATTCTTGTACATAGGGGCAGTATTATAGTAGTTATATTCTTGTACATAGGAGCAGTATTATACTAGTTATATTCTTGTACATAGGAGCAGTATTATAGTAGTTATATTCTTGTACATAGGAGCAGTATTACAGTAGTTATATTCTTGTACATAGGAGCAGTATTATAGTAGTTATATTCTTGTACATAGGGGCAGTATTATAGTAGTTATATTCTTGTACATAGGGGCAGTATTATAGTAGTTATATTCTTATACATAGGAGCAGTATTATAGAAGTTATATTCTTGTATATAGCAGCAGTATTATAGTAGTTATATTCTTGTACATAGGAGCAGTATTATAGTAGTTATATTCTTGTACATAGGAGCAGTATTATAGTAGTTATATTCTTGTACACAGGAGCAGTATTATAGTAGTTATATTCTTGTACATAGGGGGCATCATAATAGTAGTTATATTCTTGTACATAGGAGCAGTATTATAGTAGTTATATTCTTGTACATAGGAGCAGTATTATAGTAGTTATATTCTTGTACATAGGGGGCATCATTATAGTAGTTATATTCTTATACATAGGGGCAGTATTATAGTAGTTATATTCTTGTACATAGGAGCAGTATTATAGTAGTTATATTCTTGTACATAGGAGCAGTATTATAGTAGTTATATTCTTGTACATAGGAGCAGTATTATAGTAGTTATATTCTTGTACATAGGAGCAGTATTATAGTAGTTATATTCTTGTACATAGGGGGCAGTATTATAGTAGTTATATTCTTATACATAGGGGCAGTAGTATAGTAGTTATATTCTTGTACATAGGGGCAGTATTATAGTAGTTATATTCTTGTACATAGGAGCAGTATTATAGTAGTTATATTCTTGCACATAGGGGCAGTATTATAGTAGTTATATTCTTGTACATAGGGGCAGTATTATAGTAGTTATATTCCTGTACATAGGGGCAGAATTATAGTAGTTATATTCTTGCACATAGGTGCAGTATTATAGTAGTTATATTCTTGTACATAGGAGCAGTATTATAGTAGTTATATTCTTGTACATAGGGGGCATCATTATAGTAGTTATATTCTTGTACATAGGGGCAGTATTATAGTAGTTATATTCTTGTACATAGGAGCAGTATTATAGTAGTTATATTCTTGTACTTAGGGGCAGTATTATAGTAGTTGTAGTCTTGTACATAGGGGCAGTATTATAGTAGTTATATTCTTGTACATAGGAGCAGTATTATAGTAGTTATATTCTTGCACATAGGGGCAGTATTATAGTAGTTATATTCTTGTACATAGGAGCAGTATTATAGTAGTTATATTCTTGTACATAGGGGGCATCATTATAGTAGTTATATTCTTGGACATAGGGGCAGTATTATAATAGTTATATTCTTGTACATAGGAGCAGTTTTATAGTAGTTATATTCTTGTACATAGGAGCAGTATTATAGTAGTTATATTCTTGTACATAGGAGCAGTATTATAGTAGTTATATTCTTGTACACAGGAGCAGTATTATAGTAGTTATATTCTTGTACATAGGGGGCATCATAATAGTAGTTATATTCTTGTACATAGGAGCAGTATTATAGTAGTTATATTCTTGTACATAGGAGCAGTATTATAGTAGTTATATTCTTGTACATAGGGGCATCATTATAGTAGTTATATTCTTATACATAGGGGCAGTATTATAGTAGTTATATTCTTGTACATAGGAGCAGTATTATAGTAGTTATATTCTTGTACATAGGAGCAGTATTATAGTAGTTATATTCTTGTACATAGGAGCAGTATTATAGTAGTTATATTCTTGTACATAGGAGCAGTATTATAGTAGTTATATTCTTGTACATAGGGGGCAGTATTATAGTAGTTATATTCTTATACATAGGGGCAGTAGTATAGTAGTTATATTCTTGTACATAGGGGCAGTATTATAATAGTTATATTCTTGTACATAGGAGCAGTATTATAGTAGTTATATTCTTGCACATAGGAGCAGTATTATAGTAGTTATATTCTTGTACATAAGGGGGCATCATTATAGTAGTTATATTCTTGTACATAGGGGCAGTATTATAGTAGTTATATTCTTGTACATAGGAGCAGTATTATAGTAGTTATATTCTTGTACTTAGGGGCAGTATTATAGTAGTTGTAGTCTTGTACATAGGGGCAGTATTATAGTAGTTATATTCTTGTACATAGGAGCAGTATTATAGTAGTTATATTCTTGCACATAGGGGCAGTATTATAGTAGTTATATTCTTGTACATAGGAGCAGTATTATAGTAGTTATATTCTTGTACATAGGGGGCATCATTATAGTAGTTATATTCTTGGACATAGGGGCAGTATTATAATAGTTATATTCTTGTACATAGGAGCAGTATTATAGTAGTTATATTCTTGTACATAGGAGCAGTATTAGAGTAGTTATATTCTTGTACATAGGAGCAGTATTAGAGTAGTTATATTCTTGTACATAGGAGCAGTATTATAGCAGTTATATTCTTGTATATAGGAGCAGTATTATAGTAGTTATATTCTTGTACATAGGAGCAGTATTATAGTAGTTATATTCTTGTACATAGGAGCAGTATTATAGTAGTTATATTCTTGTACATAGGGGGCATCATTATAGTAGTTATATTCTTATACATAGGGGCAGTATTGTAGTAGTTATATTCTTGTACATAGGGGCAGTATTTTAGTAGTTATATTCTTGTACATAGGAGCAGTATTATAGTAGTTATATTCTTGTACATAGGAGCAGTATTATAGAAGTTATATTCTTGTACATAGGAGCAGTATTATAGTAGTTATATTCTTGTACATAGGAGCAGTATTATAGTAGTTATATTCTTGTACATAGGGGCAGTATTATAGTAGTTATATTCTTGTACATAGGGGCAGTATTATAGTAGTTATATTCTTATACATAGGGTCAGTATTATAGAAGTTATATTCTTGTATATAGCAGCAGTATTATAGTAGTTATATTCTTATACATAGGAGCAGTATTATAGTAGTTATATTCTTGTACATAGGAGCATTATTATAGTATTTATATTCTTGTACATAGGAGCAGTATTATAGTAGTTATATTCTTGTACATAGGGGGCATCATAATAGTAGTTATATTCTTGTACATAGGACCAGTATTATAGTAGTTATATTCTTGTACATAGGAGCAGTATTATAGTAGTTATATTCTTGTACATAGGAGCAGTATTATAGTAGTTATATTCTTGTACATAGGGGCAGTATTATAGTAGTTATATTCTTGTACATAGGGGGCAGTATTATAGTAGTTATATTCCTGTACATAGGGGGCAGTATTATAGTAGTTATATTCTTGTACATAGGGGACAGTATTATAGTAGTTATATTTCTGTACATAGGGGCAGTATTATAATAGTTATATTCTTGTACATAGGAGCAGTATTATAGTAGTTATATTCTTGTACATAGGGGGCAGTATTATAGTAGTTATATTCTTGTACATAGGGGCAGTATTATAGTAGTTATATTCTTGTACATAGGAGCAGTATTATAGTAGTTATATTCTTGTACATAGGAGCAGTATTATAGTAGTTATATTCTTGTACACAGGAGCTGTATTATAGTAGTTATATTCTTGTACATAGGGGGCAGTATTATAGTAGTTATATTCTTGTACATAGGGGCAGTATTATATTAGTTATATTCTTGTACATGGGAGCAGTATTATTGTAGTTATATTCTTGTACACAGGAGCTGTATTATAATAGTTATATTCTTGTACATAGGGGGCAGTATTATAGTAGTTATATTCTTGTACATAGGAGCAGTATTATAGTAGTTATATTCTTGTACATAGGGGCAGTATTATTGTAGTTATATTCTTGTACACAGGAGCAGTATTATAGTAGTTATATTCTTGTACATAGGGGGCAGTATTATAGTAGTTATATTCTTGTACATAGGAGCAGTATTATAGTAGTTATATTCTTGTACATAGGGGGCAGTATTATAGTAGTTATATTCTTTTACATAGGAGCAGTATTATAGTAGTTATATTCTTGTACATAGGGGCACTATTATAGTAGTAATATTCTTGTACATAGGAGCAGTATTATAGTAGTTATATTCTTGTACATAGGAGCAGTATTATAGTAGTTATATTCTTGTACATAGGAGCTGTATTATAGTAGTTATATTCTTGTACATAGGGGGCAGTATTATAGTAGTTATATTTCTGTACATAGGGGGCAGTATTATAGTAGTTATATTCTTGTACATAGGGGGCAGTATTATAGTAGTTATATTTCTGTACATAGGAGCAGTATTATAGTAGTTATATTCTTGTACATAGGGGGCAGTATTATAGTAGTTATATTTCTGTACATAGGGGGCAGTGTTATAGTAGTTATATTCTTGTACATATGAGCAGTATTATAGTAGTTATATTCTTGTACATAGGAGCAGTATTATAGTAGTTATAGTCTTGTACATAGGAGCAGTATTATAGTAGTTATATTCTTGTACATAGGAGCAGTATTATAATAGTTATATTCTTGTACATAGGAGCAGTTTTATAGTAGTTATATTCTTGTACATAGGGGGCAGTATTATAGTAGTTATATTCTTTTGTATAAGAGGAAATATTAAAAAAAGTTTTCTTCATTTGTCTTAAAAATAAATTGTGACGTTTCAAACCTCATGATCAAATAGGGTATTAACAAGTATCTCAGTGCTGTGGCAATCTACCATGTTGAACATATTGTAGCTAGGTGGATTATACATGATAAGAATCTTCAGTGAAGTGTATATCCCTTTAAGTTAGTTTGAAAAATTATAATATTTCCCCTAATCTTGTCTCCATAGCATTGTCTCACGTCCTGTACCAGATCCTTGTATTATTATAACATAAAAGTGATGGATATGACAGTTTGTATTTATTTCGGCTGGCAGACCTAATGTAAGAACAGATTACCCACAAATTGTTCCACAGGGACCCAGTTTAATTCATTTTTGGAATTCCTCTTTGTAATCTTGTGATATGTTCCAGCATTTTGCATTTATTTCATGTTAATCACCTTGGTGACCAAACATGAGAATGTCAGGGAAGATTAAAGTGTAAGAGTAATGATATGGATACCTCTCAGGGTAGTGTCTGTGTACAGTCTAGCCTTTGGGCTCTTCATTCATTTGACTTATAAAGTGCTTGTTAAGTGGCTATTAGAAAATTCCAGGCAGCTTTTTCTCTCCGATACAAAATGACAAACTGGACGCAGGGATGAAACTTTGTATTTGCATCAACAAAAATATATTAAAAGAGTAACTAAATATTTGTAAATATTTTTGATATCATGTTGTTGTTTTAATTGCAAGCAAATTAATGGTGGGTCCAGGTTCTCAGACCACCAGCTCAGGAGACAGGTGCGTACAACTCCTTCATGAAACCACATCTTCACAGTGCTCCATCTAATTAATACCCTGGAAAAAAAAAATTGTACTCTTCTCCTTATTTTCCACAATAAGATTCCTTTGCTGTGTTGTCAGCTGTTTATGGACCATGGATTTTAGTGTAAGAAAAATGTCAGCAAAATCCCCCTAGAACAGAGAAAATTTCTATCAGAATTGCTGTAAATGATGGCGGCTGTGTCCTGAATACTTTGTAGCATGAGGCTAAATGTGAATTCTGAACACAACCACATCCCCAATTATAAGAGGGTGTTCACACTTATGCAACCACATTATTTTAGTTTTGTTATTTTCATTCTCCCATAATAGAATTCTACAGATAAGGGTGACATTAAACAAGAAAAACTTTTGGACATGTTCCTTCTTGGTCTGATTTTTTTTATCTGGCATTTTAATAGGGATATTTAGACTTTTAATATCCACTGCATCACTGAGAGATGGGAACTTCATTTTTTTTTCTAACACAGAGTTATAAGGCCTGATAAGAGGATGGCAGTCTGCAGCCACCACTAGGGGGCGCTCAGGCACTTTCTGCATACTTGCTTTACAGACATTTGCTTCCACACCACATATCCCACATAATGTTATTTCATCATTAGAGCGTAAGCTCAGCTGGCCAGGGAAGGAGAGGGCAGAAGAGGCCGATTAGTAAAACAGAGAAAACTATGCGACATCACAGATAAATAAATCTGAATATTCATATAAAGTCCAATCGCAGAATAGCAAATCCTCAGATTGATTTCTTATGTATTAATCAGGAGGCGAATTCTCATTTCCTGTAATCCTCACAATATATCAATGTATCCGAGCGATGGATAGAAGGCGAGCAGAAAACCATCCGGAGCTCGTAATTATCAGCTGAATGGTAATAATCCCCCGAAATCACCAGAATGAGAATACAACCTGTCTGCAGGACGGTGACAAAAGACCGTATCACACAGGATGGGTTTAGATACACGGCTCAGCAGACTGTATCACACAGGATGGGTTTAGATACACGGCTCAGAAGACAGTATCACACAGGATAGGATTAGATACACAGCTCAGCAGACAGTATCACACAGGAGAGGATTAGATACACAGCTCAGCAGACAGTATCACACATGATAGGTTTAGATACACGGCTGAGCAGACAGTATCACACAGGAGAGGATTAGATACACGGCTCAGCAGACAGTATCACACAGGAGAGGATTAGATACACAGCTCAGCAGACAGTATCACACAGGACAGGATTAGATACACAGCTCAGCAGACAGTATCACACAGGAGAGGATTAGATACACAGCTCAGCAGACAGTGTCACACAGGAGAGGATTAGATACACAGCTCAGCAAACAGTATCACACAGGAGAGGATTAGATACACAGCTCAGCAGACAGTGTCACACAGGAGAGGATTAGATACACAGCTCAGCAGACAGTATCACACAGGATAGGATTAGATACACAGCTCAGCAGACAGTATCACACAGGAGAGGATTAGATACACAGCTCAGCAGACAGTGTCACACAGGAGAGGATTAGATACACAGCTCAGCAAACAGTATCACACAGGAGTGGATTAGATACACAGCTCAGCAGACAGTGTCACACAGGGTAGGATTAGATACACAGCTCAGCAGACAGTATCACACAGGATAGGATTAGATACACAGCTCAGCAGACAGTATCACACAGGAGAGGATTAGATACACAGCTCAGCAGACAGTGTCACACAGGAGAGGATTAGATACACAGCTCAGCAAACAGTATCACACAGGAGTGGATTAGATACACAGCTCAGCAGACAGTATCACACAGGAGAGGATTAGATACACGGCTCAGCAGACAGTATCACACAGGATAGGATTAGATACACAGGTCAGCATACAGTATCACACAGGATAGGATTAGATACACAGCTCAGACATCAGTATCACACAGGAGAGGATTAGATACACAGCTCAGCAGACAGTATCACACAGGATAAGATAAGATACACGGCTCAGCAGACAGTATCACCAATGATAGGATTAGATACACGGCTCAGCAGACAGTATCACACAGGATAGGATTAGATACACGGCTCAGCAGACAGTATCACCAATGATAGGATTAGATACACGGCTCAGCAGACAGTATCACACAGGAGAGGATTAGATACATGGCTCAGCAGACCGTATCACGCAGGAGAGGATTAGATACACAGCTCAGCAGACAGTATCACACAGGATAGGATTAGATACACAGCTCAGCAGACAGTATCACACAGGATAGGATTAGATACACGGCTCAGCAGACAGTATCACACAGGATAGGATTAGATACACAGCTTAGCAGACAGTATAACACAGGAGAGGATTAGATACAAAGCTCAGCAGACAGTATCACACAGGAGAGGATTAGATACACAGCTCAGCAGACGTATCACACAGGAGAGGATTAGATACACAGCTCAGCAGAGAGTATCACACAGGATAGGATTAGATACACAGCTCAGCAGACAGTATCACACAGGAGAGGATTAGATACATAGCTCAGCAGACAGTATCACACAGGATAGGATTAGATACACAGCTCAGCAGACAGTATCACACAGGATAGGATTAGATAGAGGGCTCAGCAGACAGTATCACACAGGATAGGATTAGATACACGGCTCAGCAGACAGTATCACACAGGATAGGATTAGATACACGGCTCAGCAGACAGTATCACACAGGATAGGATTAGATACACAGCTCAGCAGACAGTATCACACAGGATAGGATTAGATACACAGCTCAGCAGACAGTATCACACAGGATAGGATTAGATGCACAGCTCAGCAAACAGTATCACACAGGATAGGATTAGATACACAGCTCAGCAGACAGTATCACACAGGATAGGATTAGATACACAGCTCAGCAGACAGTATCACACATGATAGGATTAGATACACGTCTCAGCAGAAAGTATCACACAGGAGAGGATTAGATACACAGCTTAGCAGACAGTATAACACAGGATAGGATTAGATACACAGCTCATCAGAAAGTATCACACAGGAGAGGATTAGATACACAGCTTAGCAGACAGTATAACACAGGAGAGGATTAGATACACAGCTCAGCAGAGAGTATCACACAGGATAGGATTAGATACACAGCTCAGCAGACAGTATCACACAGGATAGGATTAGATACATAGCTCAGTAGACAATATCACACAGGAGAGGATTAGATACACAGCTCAGCAGAAGTATCACACAGGAGAGGATTAGATACACAGCTCAGCAGAGAGTATCACACAGGATAGGATTAGATACACAGCTCATCAGACAGTATCACCCAGGATAGGATTAGATACACGGCTCAGCAGACAGTATCACCCAGGATAGGATCAGATACACGGCTCAGCAGAGAGTATCACACAGGATAGGATTAGATACACGGCTCAGCAGACAGTATCACACAGGAGAGGATTAGATACACAGTTCAGCAGAGAGTATCACACAGGATAGGATTAGATACACAGCTCAGCAGACAGTATCACACAGGAGAGGATTAGATACATAGCTCAGTAGACAGTATCACACAGGATAGGATTAGATACAGAGCTCAGCAGGCAGTATCACACAGGAGAGGATTAAATACACGGCTCTGCAGAAGTATCACACAGGAGAGGATTAGATACACAGCTCTGCAGAAGTATCACACAGGAGAGGATTAGATACACAGCTCAGCAGAGAGTATCACACAGGATAGGAATAGATACACAGCTCATCAGACAGTATCACCCAGGAGAGGATTAGATACACGGCTCAGCAGACAGTATCACACAGGAGAGGATTAGATACACGGCTCAGGAGACAGTATCACACAGGACAGGATTAGATACACAGCTCAGCAGACAGTATCACACAGGATAGGATTAGATGCATGACTCAGCAGACAGTATCACACAGGATAGGATTAGATACACGGCTCAGCAGACAGTATCACACAGGAGAGGATTAGATAAATGGCTCAGCAGACAGTATCACACAGGATAGGATTAGATACACAGCTCAGCAGACAGTATCACACAGGATAGGATTAGATACACAGCTCAGCAGACAATATCACACAGGATAGGATTAGATACACAGCTCAGCAGACAGTATCACGCAGGAGAGGATTAGATACACGGCTCAGCAGACCGTATCACGCAGGAGAGGATTAGACACACGGCTCAGCAGACAGTATCACACAGGAGAGGATTAGATACACGGCTCAGCAGACAGTATCACACAATAGAGGATTAGATACACGGCTCAGCAGACAGTATCACACAAGAGAGGATTAGATACACGGCTCAGCAGACAGTATCACACAAGAGAGGATTAGATACACGGCTCAGCAGACAGTATCACACAATAGAGGATTAGATACACAGCTCAGCAGACAGTATCACACAATAGAGGATTAGATACACAGCTCAGCAGACAGTATCACACAGGAGAGGATTAGATACATAGCTCAGCAGACAGTATCACACAGGATAGGATTAGATACACAGCTCAGCAGACAGTATCACACAATAGAGGATTAGATACACAGCTCAGCAGACGTATCACACAGGAGAGGATTAGATACACAGCTCAGCAGAGAGTATCACACAGGATAGGATTAGATACACAGCTCAGCAGAGAGTTTCACACAGGATAGGATTAGATACACAGCTCAGCAGACAGTATCACACAGGAGAGGATTAGATACACTGCTCAGCAGACAGTATCACACAGGATAGGATTAGATACACGGCTCAGCAGACAATATCACACAGGATAGGATTAGATACACGGCTCAGCAGACAGTATCACACAGGAGAGGATTAGATACACGGCTCAGCTGACAGTATCACACAGGAGAGGATTAGATACACGGCTCAGCAGACAATATCACACAGGATAGGATTAGATGCACAGCTCAGCAGACAGTATCACGCAGGAGAGGATTAGATACACGGCTCAGCAGACCGTATCACGCAGGAGAGGATTAGATACACGGCTCAGCAGACAGTATTACACAGGAGAGGATTAGACACACGGCTCAGCAGACAGTATCACACAGGATAGGATTAGATACACGGCTCAGCAGACAGTATTACGCAGGAGAGGATTAGATACACAGCTCAGAAGACAGTATCACACAGGATAGGATTAGATAAACGGCTCAGCAGACAGTATCACACAGGATAGGATTAGATACACTGCTCAGCAGACAGTATCACACAGGAGAGGATAAGATACACAGCTCAGCAGACAGTATCACACAGGAGAGGTTTAGATACACGGCTCAGGAGACAGTATCACACAGGATAGGATTAGATACACGGCTCAGCAGACAGTATCACACAGGATAGGATTAGATACACGGCTCAGCAGACAGTATCACACAGGATAGGATTAGATACACGGCTCAGCAGACAGTATCACACAGGATAGGATTAGATACACAGCTCAGCAGACAGTATCACACAGGATAGGATTAGATACACGGCTCAGCAGACAGTATAACACAGGAGAGGATTAGATACACGGCTCAGGAGACAGTATCACACAGGATAGAATTAGATACACGGCTCAGCAGACAGTATCACACGGGATAGGAGTAGATATACGGCTCAGCAGACAGTATCACACAGGAGAGGATTAGATACACGGCTCAGCAGACAGTATAACACAGGAGAGGATTAGATACACAGCTCAGCAGACAGTATTACACAGGAGAGGATTAGATACACGGCTCAGCAGACAGTATTACACAGGAGAGGATTAGATACACGGCTCAGCAGACAGTATCACACAGGAGAGGATTAGATACACGGCTCAGGAGACAGTATCACACAGGATAGGATTAGATACACGGCTCAGCAGACAGTATCACACAGGATAGGAGTAGATATACGGCTCAGCAGACAGTATCACACAGGAGAGGATTAGATACACGGCTCAGGAGACAGTATCACACAGGATAGGATTAGATACACAGCTCAGCAGACAGTATCACACAGGATAGGATTAGATACACAGCTCAGCAGACAGTATCACACAGGATAGGAGTAGATCTACGGCTCAGCAGACAGTATCACACAGGATAGGATTAGATACACAGCTTAGCAGACAGTATCACACAGGAAAGGATAAGATACACGGCTCAGCAGACAGTATCACACAGGATAGGATTAGATACACAGCTAAGCAGACAGTATCACACAGGGTAGGATTAGATACACGGCTCAGCAGACAGTATCACGCAGGAGAGGATTAGATACACGGCTCAGCAGACAGTATCACACAGGAGAGGATTAGATACACGGCTCAGCAGACAGTATCACACAGGATAGGATTAGATACACGGCTCAGCAGATAGTATCACACAGGATAGGATTAGATACACAGCTCAGCAGACAGTATCACATAGGATAGGATTAGATACACGGCTCAGCAGACAGTATCACACAGGATAGGATTAGATACACAGCTCAGCAGACAGTATCACATAGGATAGGATTAGATACATGGCTCAGCAGACAGTATCACATAGGATAGGATTAGATACACAGCTCAGCAGACAGTATAACACAGGATAGGATTAGATACACTGCTCAGCAGACAGTATCACATAGGAGAGGATTAGATACACAGCTCAGCAGACAGTATCACACAGGATAGGAATAGATACACGGCTCAGCAGACAGTATCACGCAGGAGAGGATTAGATACACAGCTTAGCAGACAGTATCACACAGGATAGGATTAGATACACTGCTCAGCAGACAGTATCACATAGGAGAGGATTAGATACACAGCTCAGCAGACAGTATCACACAGGATAGGATTAGATACACAGCTCAGCAGACAGTATAACACAGGGTAGGATTAGATATACGGCTCAGCAGACAGTATCACACAGGAGAGGATTAGATACACAGCTCAGCAGACAGTATCACACAGGATAGGATTAGATACACAGCTTAGCAGACAGTATCACACAGGGTAGGATTAGATACACGGCTCCGCAGACAGTATCACACAGGAGAGGATTAGATACACGGCTCAGCAGACAGTATCACACAGGATAGGATTAGATACACGGCTCAGCAGACAGTATCACACAGGATAGGAATAGATACACGGCTCAGCAGACAGTATCACGCAGGATAGGAATAGATACACGGCTCAGCAGACAGTATCACGCAGGAGAGGATTAGATACACGGCTCAGCAGACCATATCACGCAGGAGAGGATTAGATACACGGCTCAGCAGACAGTATCACACAGGATGGGTTTAGATACACGGCTCAGAAGACAGTATCACACGGGATAGGATTAGATACACAGCTCAGCAGACAGTATCACACAGGGGAGGATTAGATACACAGCTCAGCAGACAGTATCACACAGGATGGTTTTAGATACACGACTCAGCAGACAGTATCACACAGGATAGGATTAGATACACAGCTCAGCAGACAGTATCACACAGGGGAGGATTAGATACACGGCTCATCAGACAGTATCACACAGGATGGTTTTAGATACACGACTCAGCAGACAGTATCACACAGGATAGGATTAGATACACGGCTCAGCAGACAGTATCACACAGGATAGGATTAGATACACGGCTCAGCAGACAGTATCACACAGGATAGGATTAGATACACGGCTCAGCAGACAGTATTACACAGGAGAGGATTAGATACACGGCTGAGCAGACAGTATCACACAGGAGAGGATTAGATACACGGCTCAGCAGACAGTATTACACAGGAGAGGATTAGATACACGGCAGAGCAGACAGTATTACACAGGAGAGGATTAGATACAGAGCTCAGCAGCCAGTATCACACAGGAGAGGATTAGATACACGGCTCAGCAGACAGTATCACACAGGATAGGAATAGATACACGGCTCAGCAGACAGTATCACGCAGGAGAGGATTAGATACACGGCTCCGCAGACAGTATCACACAGGAGAGGATTAGATACACGGCTCAGCAGACAGTATCACACGGGATAGGATTAGATACACAGCTCAGCAGACAGTAGAACACAGGAGAGGATTAGATATACGGCTCAGCAGACAGTATCACACAGGATAGGATTAGATACACGGCTCAGCAGACAGTATCACACAGGATAGGATTAGATACACGGCTCAGCAGACAGTATCACACAGGATAGGATTAGATACACGGCTCAGCAGACAGTATTACACAGGAGAGGATTAGATACACGGCTGAGCAGACAGTATCACACAGGAGAGGATTAGATACACGGCTCAGCAGACAGTATTACACAGGAGAGGATTAGATACACGGCAGAGCAGACAGTATTACACAGGAGAGGATTAGATACACAGCTCAGCAGCCAGTATCACACACTAGAGGATTAGATACATGGCTCAGCAGACAATGTCACGCCGGATAGGATTAGATACACGGCTCAGCAGACAGTATCACCAATGATAGAATTAGATATACGGCTCAGCAGACAGTATCACACAGGATAGGATTAGATACACGGCTCAGCAGACAGTATCACCAATGATAGGATTAGATACACGGCTCAGCAGACAGTATCACGCAGGAGAGGATTAGATACACGGCTCAGTAGACCGTATCACGCAGGAGAGGATTAGATACACAGCTCAGCAGACAGTATCACACAGGATAGGATTAGATACACGGCTCAGCAGACAGTATCACACAGGATAGGATTAGATACACGGCTCAGCAGACAGTATCACACAGGATAGGATTAGATACACAGCTTAGCAGACAGTATAACACAGGAGAGGATTAGATACAAAGCTCAGCAGACAGTATCACACAGGAGAGGATTAGATACACAGCTCAGCAGACGTATCACACAGGAGAGGATTAGATACACAGCTCAGCAGACAGTATCACACAGGAGAGGATTAGATACACGGCTCAGCAGACAGTATCACACAGGAGAGGATTAGATACATAACTCAGCAGACAGTATCACACAGGAGAGGATTAGATACACAGCTCAGCAGACGTATCACACAGGAGAGGATTAGATACACAGCTCAGCAGACAGTATCACACAGGAGAGGATTAGATACATAACTCAGCAGACAGTATCACACAGGAGAGGATTAGATACACAGCTCAGCAGACGTATCACACAGGAGAGGATTAGATACACAGCTCAGCAGACAGTATCACACAGGATAGGATTAGATACACAGATCAGCAGACAGTATCACACAGGATAGGATTAGATACACGGCTCAGCAGACAGTATCACACAGGATAGGATTAGATACACGGCTCAGCAGACAGTATCACACAGGAGAGGATTAGATACACAGCTCATCAGAAAGTATCACACAGGAGAGGATTAGATACACAGCTTAGCAGACGTATCACACAGGAGAGGATTAGATACACAGCTCAGCAGAGAGTATCACACAGGATAGGATTAGATACACAGCTCAGCAGACAGTATCACACAGGAGAGGATTAGATACACAGCTCAGCAGACAGTATCACACAGGATAGGATTAGATACACAGCTCAGCAGAAGTATCACACAGGAGAGGATTAGATACACAGCTCATCAGACAGTATCACCCAGGATAGGATTAGATACACAGCTCAGCAGAGAGTATCACACAGGATAGGATTAGATACACAGATCATCAGACAGTATCACCTAGGATAGGATTTGATACACGGCTCAGAGACAGTATCACACAGGAGAGGATTAGATACACGGCTCAGGAGACAGTATCACACAGGACAGGATTAGATACACGGCTCAGCAGACAGTATCACACGGGAGAGGATTAAATACACAGCTCAGCAGACAGTATCACACAGGATAGGATTAGATACACGGCTCAGCAGAAAGTATCACACAGGAGATTATTAGATACACAGCTTAGCAGACGTATCACACAGGAGAGGATTAGATACACAGCTCAGCAGAGAGTATCACACAGGATAGGATTAGATACACAGCTCAGCAGACAGTATCACACAGGATAGGATTAGATACAGAGCTCAGCAGACAGTATCACACAGGAGAGGATTAGATACACAGCTCATCAGACAGTATCACCCAGGATAGGATTAGATACACGGCTCAGAGACAGTATCACACAGGAGAGGATTAGATACACGGCTCAGGAGACAGTATCACACAGGACAGGATTAGATACACAGCTCAGCAGACAGTATCACACAGGATAGGATTAGATACACGGCTCAGCAGACAGTATCACACAGGAGAGGATTAGATAAATGGCTCAGCAGACAGTATCACACAGGATAGGATTAGATACACAGCTCAGCAGACAGTATCACACAGGATAGGATTAGATACACGGCTCAGCAGACAGTATCACACAGGAGAGGATTAGATACACGGCTCAGCAGACACTGTCACACAGGGTAGGATTAGATACACGGCTCAACAGACAAGATCACACAGGATAGGATTAGATACACGGCTCAGCAGACAGTATCACACAGGATAGGATTAGATACACGGCTCAACAGACAAGATCAAACAGGATAGGATTAGATACACGGCTCAGCAGACAGTATCACACAGGATAGGATTAGATACACCACTCAGCAGACAGTATCACACAGGATAGGATTAGATACACAGCTCAGCAGACAGTATCACACAGGATAGGATTAGATACACGGCTCAGCAGACAGTATCACATGGGAGAGGATTAGATACACGGCTCAGCAGACAGTATCACACAGGATAGGATTAGATACACGGCTCAGCAGACAGTATCACACAGGATAGGATTAGATACACAGCTCAGCAGACAATATCACACAGGATTGGATTAGATACACGGCTCAGCAGACAGTATCACACAGGATAGGATAAGATACACAGCTCAGCAGACAGTATCACACAGGATAGGATTAGATACACAGCTCAGCAGACAATATCACACAGGATTGGATTAGATATACGGCTCAGCAGACGTATCACACAGGAGAGGATTAGATACACAGCTTAGCAGATAGTATAACACAGGAGAGGATTAGATACACAGCTCAGCAGACAGTATCACACAGGATAAGATTAGATACACGGCTCAGCAGACAGTATCACACAGGATAGGATTAGATACACAGCTCAGCAGACAGTATCACACAGGAGAGGATTAGATACACGTCTCAGCAGACAGTATCACACAGGAGAGGATTAGATACACGGCTCAGCAGACAGTATCACACAGGATAGGATTAGATACACGGCCCAGCAGACAGTATCACACAGGATAGGATTAGATACACAGCTCAGCAGACAATATCACACAGGATAGGATTAGATACACGGCTCAGCAGACAGTATCACACAGGATAGGATTAGATACACGGCTCAGCAGACAGTATCACACAGGAGAGGATTAGATACACAGCTCAGCAGAGAGTATCACACAGGATAGGATTAGATACACAGCTCAGCAGACAGTATCACACAGGAGAGGATTAGATACATAGCTCAGCAGACAGTATCACACAGGATAGGATTAGATACACAGCTTAGCAGACAGTATAACACAGGAGAGGATTAGATACACAGCTCAGCAGAGAGTATCACACAGGATAGGATTAGATACACAGCTCAGCAGACAGTATCACACAAGAGAGGATTAGATACATAGCTCAGCAGACAGTATCACACAGGATAGGATTAGATTCACAGCTCAGCAGACAGTATCACACAGGAGAGGATTAGATACACAGCTCAGCAGACGTATCACACAGGAGAGGATTAGATACACAGCTCAGCAGAGAGTATCACACAGGATAGGATTAGATACACAGCTCATCAGACAGTATCACCCAGGATAGGATTAGATACACAGCTCAGCAGACAATATCACACAGGATAGGATTAGATGCACAGCTCAGCAGACAGTATCACGCAGGAGAGGATTAGACACACAGCTCAGCAGACAGTATCACACAGGATAGGATTAGATACATGGCTCAGCAGACAGTATCACACCGGATAGGATTAGATACACAGCTCAGCAGACAGTATCACACAGGATAAGATTAGATACACAGCTCAGCAGACAGTATCACACAGGATAGGATTAGATACACGGCTCAGCAGACAGTATCACGCAGGAGAGGATTAGATACACGGCTCAGCAGACAGTATCACACCGGATAGGATTAGATACACAGCTCAGCAGACAGTATCACACAGGATAGGATTAGATACAGGGCTAAGCAGACAGTATCACACCGGATAGGAATAGATACACGTCTCAGCAGACAGTATCACGCAGGAGAGGATTAGATACACGGCTCAGCAGACCGTATCACGCAGGAGAGGATTAGACACACGGCTCAGCAGACAGTATCACACAGGATAGGATTAGATACACGGCTCAGAAGACAGTATCACACGGGATAGGATTAGATACACGGATCAGCAGACAATATCACACAGGATAGGATTAGATACACGGCTCAGCAGACAGTATCACACGGGATAGGATTAGATACACGGATCAGCAGACAATATCACACAGGATAGGATTAGATACACAGCTTAGCAGACAGTATCACACAGGATAGGATTAGATACACGGCTCAGCAGACAGTATCACACAGGAGAGGATTAGATACACGGCTCAGCAGACAGTATCACAGGAGAGGATTAGATACACAGCTCAGCAGACAGTATAACACAGGAGAGGATTAGATACACGGCTCAGCAGACAGTATCACAAAGGAGAGGATTAGATACACGGCTCAGGAGACAGTATCACACAGGATAGGATTAGATACACGGCTCAGCAGACAGTATCACACAGGATAGGATTAGTTACACAGCTCAGCAGACAGTATCACACAGGAGAGGATTAGATACACGGCTCAGCAGACAGTATCACAGGAGAGGATTAGATACACAGCTCAGCAGACAGTATAACACAGGAGAGGATTAGATACACGGCTCAGCAGACAGTATCACAAAGGAGAGGATTAGATACACGGATCAGGAGACAGTATCACACAGGATAGGATTAGATACACGGCTCAGCAGACAGTATCACACAGGATAGGATTAGATACACAGCTCAGCAGACAGTATCACACAGGATATTATTAGATACACAGCTCAGCAGACAGTATAACACAGGAGAGGATTAGATACACGGCTCAGGAGACAGTATCACACAGGATAGGATTAGATACACGGCTCAGCACAGTATCACACGGGATAGGATTAGATACACAGCTCAGCAGACAGTATAACACAGGAGAGGATTAGATACACAGCTCAGCAGACAGTATCACACAGGAGAGGATTAGATACACGGCTCAGCAGACAGTATCACACAGGAGAGGATTAGATACACGGCTCAGGAGACAGTATCACACAGGATAGGATTAGATACACAGTTTAGCAGACAGTATAACACAGGAGAGGATTAGATACACAGCTCAGCAGAGAGTATCACACAGGATAGGATTAGATACACAGCTCAGCAGACAGTATCACACAGGAGAGGATTAGATACATAGCTCAGCAGACAGTATCACACAGGATAGGATTAGATTCACAGCTCAGCAGACAGTATCACACAGGAGAGGATTAGATACACAGCTCAGCAGACGTATCACACAGGAGAGGATTAGATACACAGCTCAGCAGAGAGTATCACACAGGATAGGATTAGATACACAGCTCAGCAGACAATATCACACAGGATAGGATTAGATGCACAGCTCAGCAGACAGTATCACACAGGAGAGGATTAGATACACGACTCAGCAGACCGTATCACGCAGGATAGGATTAGATACATGGCTCAGCAGACAGTATCACACCGGATAGGATTAGATACACAGCTCAGCAGACAGTATCACACAGGATAAGATTAGATACACAGCTCAGCAGACAGTATCACACAGGATAGGATTAGATACACAGCTCAGCAGACAGTAACACACAGGATAGGATTAGATACACGGCTCAGCAGACAGTATCACGCAGGAGAGGATTAGATACACAGCTCAGCAGACAGTAACACACAGGATAGGATTAGATACACGGCTCAGCAGACAGTATCACGCAGGAGAGGATTAGATACACGGCTCAGCAGACAGTAACACACAGGATAGGATTAGATACACGGCTCAGCAGACAGTATCACGCAGGAGAGGATTAGATACACGGCTCAGCAGACAGTATCACACCGGATAGGATTAGATACACAGCTCAGCAGACAGTATCACACAGGATAGGATTAGATACACAGCTCAGCAGACAGTACCACACAGGATAGGATTAGATACACGGCTCAGCAGACAGTATCACGCAGGAGAGGATTAGATACACGGCTCAGCAGACAGTAACACACAGGATAGGATTAGATACACGGCTCAGCAGACAGTATCACGCAGGAGAGGATTAGATACACGGCTCAGCAGACAGTATCACACCGGATAGGATTAGATACACAGCTCAGCAGACAGTATCACACAGGATAGGATTAGATACACAGCTCAGCAGACAGTACCACACAGGATAGGATTAGATACACGGCTCAGCAGACAGTATCACGCAGGAGAGGATTAGATACACGGCTCAGCAGACAGTATCACAAAGGAGAGGATTAGATACACAGCTCAGCAGACAGTATCACACAGGATAGGATTAGATACAGGGCTAAGCAGACAGTATCACACCGGATAGGATCAGATACACAGCTCAGCAGACAGTATCACGCAGGAGAGGATTAGATACACGGCTCAGCAGACCGTATCACGCAGGAGAGGATTAGACACACGGCTCAGCAGACAGTATCACACAGGATAGGATTAGATACACGGCTCAGAAGACAGTATCACACAGGATAGGATTAGATACACAGCTCAGCAGACAGTATCACACGGGATAGGATTAGATACACAGCTCAGCAGACAGTATCACACGGGATAGGATTAGATACACGGATCAGCAGACAGTATCACACAGGATAGGATTAGATACACAGCTCAGCAGACAGTATCACACAGGATAGGATTAGATACACAGCTTAGCAGACAGTATCACACAGGAGAGGATTAGATACACAGCTCAGCAGACAGTATCACAGGAGAGGATTAGATACACAGCTCAGCAGACAGTATAACACAGGAGAGGATTAGATACACGGCTCAGCAGACAGTATCACACAGGATAGGATTAGATACACGGTCAGAAGACAGTATCACACGGGATAGGATTAGATACACAGCTCAGCAGACAGTATAACACAGGAGAGGATTAGATACACGGCTCAGCAGACAGTATCACACAGGAGAGGATTAGATACATGGCTCAGTAGACAGTATCACACAGGATAGGATTAGATACACGGCTCAGCAGACAGTATCACACAGGATAGGATTAGATACACGGCTCAGCAGACAGTATCACACAGGATAGGATTAGATACACAGCTCAGCAGACAGTATCACACAGGATAGGATTAGATACACAGCTCAGCAGACAGTATAACACAGGAGAGGATTAGATACACGGCTCAGGAGACAGTATCACACAGGATAGGATTAGATAGACGGCTCAGCAGACAGTATCACACGGGATAGGATTAGATACACAGCTCAGCAGACAGTATAACATAGGAGAGGATTAGATACACAGCTCAGCAGACAGTATCACACAGGAGAGGATTAGATACACGGCTCAGCAGACAGTATCACACAGGAGAGGATTAGATACATGGCTCTGGAGACTGTTTCACACAGGATAGGATTAGATACACGGCTCAGCAGACAGTATCACACAGGATAGGATTAGATACACAGCTCAGCAGACAGTATCACACAGGATAGGATTAAATATACGGCTCAGCAGACAGTATCACACAGGATAGGATTAGATACACAGCTTAGCAGACAGTATCACACAGGAAAGGATTAGATACACGGCTCAGCAGACAGTATCACACAGAATAGGATTAGATACACAGCTAAGCAGACAGTATCACACAGGGTAGGATTAGATACACGGCTCAGCAGACAGTATCACGCAGGAGAGGATTAGATACACGGCTCACCAGACAGTATCACACAGGAGAGGATTAGATACACGGCTCAGCAGACAGTATCACACAGGATAGGATTAGATACACTGCTCAGCAGACATATCACATAGGATAGGATTAGATACACAGCTCAGCAGACAGTATCACACAGGGTAGGATTAGATATACGGCTCAGCAGACAGTATCACACAGGATAGGATTAGATACATGGTTCAGCAGACAGTATAACACAGGGTAGGATTAGATATACGGCTCAGCAGACAGTATCACACAGGATAGGATTAGATACACAGCTTAGCAGACAGTATCACACAGGATAGGATTAGATACACTGCTCAGCAGACAGTATCACATAGGATAGGATTAGATACACAGCTCAGCAGACAGTATTACACAGGGTAGGATTAGATATACGGCTCAGCAGACAGTATCACACAGGAGAGGATTAGATACACAGCTCAGCAGACAGTATCACACAGGGTAGGATTAGATACACAGCTCAGCAGACAGTATAACACATGGTAGGATTAGATATACGGCTCAGCAGACAGTATCACACAGGATAGGATTAGATACACAGCTTAGCAGACGTATCACACAGGAGAGGATTAGATACATGGCTCAGCAGATAGTATCACACAGGATAGGATTAGATACACGGCTCAGCAGACAGTATCACACAGGAGAGGATTAGATACACGGCTCAGCAGACAGTAGCACACAGGATAGGAATAGATACACGGCTCAGCAGACAGTATCACGCAGGGTAGGATTAGATACACGGCTCCGCAGACAGTTTCACACAGGAGAGGATTAGATACACGACTCAGCAGACAGTATCACACAGGATAGGAATAGATACACGGCTCAGCAGACAGTATCACGCAGGATAGGAATAGATACACGGCTCAGCAGACAGTATCACACAGGATAGGATTAGATACACGGCTCAGCAGACAATATCACGCAGGAGAGGATTAGATACACGGCTCAGCAGACCGTATCACGCAGGAGAGGATTAGACACACGGCCCAGCAGACAGTATCACACAGGATTGGATTAGATACACGGCTCAGCAGACAGTATCACACAGGATGGGTTTAGATACACGGCTCAGAAGACAGTATCACACGGGATAGGATTAGATACACAGCTCAGCAGACAGTATCACACAGGATGGTTTTAGATACACGGCTCAGCAGACAGTATCACACAGGATAGGATTAGATACACGGCTCAGCAGACAGTATCACACAGGATAGGATTAGATACACGGCTCAGCAGACAGTATCACACAGGATAGGATTAGATACACGGCTCAGCAGACAGTATTACACAGGAGAGGATTAGATACACGGCTGAGCAGACAGTATCACACAGGAGAGGATTAGATACACGGCTCAGCAGACAGTATTACACAGGAGAGGATTAGATACACGGCTGAGCAGACAGTATTACACAGGAGAGGATTAGATACACAGCTCAGCAGCCATTATCACACAGGAGAGGATTAGATACATGGCTCAGCAGACAATGTCACGCAGGATAGGATTAGATACACGGCTCAGCAGACAGTATCACACAGGATAGGATTAGATACACGGCTCAGCAGACAGTATCACACAGGATAGGATTAGATACACGGCTCAGCAGACAGTATTACACAGGAGAGGATTAGATACACGGCTGAGCAGACAGTATTACACAGGAGAGGATTATATACACAGCTCAGCAGCCAGTATCACACAGGAGAGGATTAGATACACGGCTCAGCAGACAGTATCACACAGGAGAGGATTAGATACACGGCCAAGCAGACAGTATCACACAAGATAGGATTAGATACACGGCTCAGGAGACAGTATCACACAGGATAGGATTAGATACACTGCTCAGCAGACAGTATCACACAGGATAGGATTAGATACATGGCTCAGCAGACAGTATCACACAGGATAGGATTAGATACACGGCTCAGCAGACAGTATCACAAAGGATAAGATTAGATACACAGCTCAGCAGACAGTATCACACAGGATAGGATTAGATACACGGCTCAGCAGACAGTATCACACAGGAGAGGATTAGATACACGGCTCAGCAGACAGTATCACACAGGATAGGATTAGATACACGGCTCAACAGACAAGATCACACAGGATAGGATTAGATACACGGCTCAGCAGACAGTATCACACAGGATAGGATTAGATACACCTCTCAGCAGACAGTATCACACAGGATAGGATTAGATACACGGCTCAACAGACAAGATCAAACAGGATAGGATTAGATACACGGCTCAGCAGACAGTATCACACAGGATAGGATTAGATACACCACTCAGCAGACAGTATCACACAGGATAGGATTAGATACACAGCTCAGCAGACAGTATCACATAGGATAGGATTAGATACACGGCTCAGCAGACAGTATCACATGGGAGAGGATTAGATACACGGCTCAGCAGACAGTATCACACAGGATAGGATTAGATACACGGCTCAGCAGACAGTATCACACAGGATAGGATTAGATACACAGCTCAGCAGACAATATCACACAGGATTGGATTAGATACACGGCTCAGCAGACAGTATCACACAGGATAGGATTAGATACACAGCTCAGCAGACAGTATCACACAGGATAGGATTAGATACACAGCTCAGCAGACAATATCACACAGGATTGGATTAGATATACGGCTCAGCAGACAGTATCACACAGGAGAGGATTAGATACACAGCTTAGCAGATAGTATAACACAGGAGAGGATTAGATACATAGCTCAGCAGACAGTATCACACAGGATAGGATTAGATACACGGCTCAGCAGACAGTATCACACAGGATAGGATTAGATACACAGCTCAGCAGACAGTATCACACAGGAGAGGATTAGATACACGGCTCAGCAGACAGTATCACACAGGAGAGGATTAGATACACGGCTCAGCAGACAGTATCACACAGGATAGCATTAGATACACGGCCCAGCAGACAGTATCACACAGGATAGGATTAGATACACAGCTCAGCAGACAATATCACACAGGATAGGATTAGATACACGGCTCAGCAGACAGTATCACACAGGATAGGATTAGATACACGGCTCAGCAGACAGTATCACACAGGAGAGGATTAGATACATAGCTCAGCAGACAGTATCACACAGGATAGGATTAGATACACAGCTTAGCAGACAGTATAACACAGGAGAGGATTAGATACACAGCTCAGCAGAGAGTATCACACAGGATAGGATTAGATACACAGCTCAGCAGACAGTATCACACAGGATAGGAATAGATACACGGCTCAGCAGACAGTATCACACAGGAGAGGATTAGATACACAGCTCAGCAGACGTATCACACAGGAGAGGATTAGATACACAGCTCAGCAGAGAGTATCACACAGGATAGGATTAGATACACAGCTCATCAGACAGTATCACCCAGGATAGGATTAGATACACAGCTCAGCAGACAATATCACACAGGATAGGATTAGATGCACAGCTCAGCAGACAGTATCACGCAGGAGAGGATTAGATACACAGCTCAGCAGACAGTATCACACAGGATAGGATTAGATACATGGCTCAGCAGACAGTATCACACCGGATAGGATTAGATACACAGCTCAGCAGACAGTATCACACAGGATAAGATTAGATACACAGCTCAGCAGACAGTATCACACAGGATAGGATTAGATACACGGCTCAGCAGACAGTATCACACCGGATAGGAATAGATACACGTCTCAGCAGACAGTATCACGCAGGAGAGGATTAGATACACGGCTCAGCAGACCGTATCACGCAGGAGAGGATTAGACACACGGCTCAGCAGACAGTATCACACAGGATAGGATTAGATACACGGCTCAGAAGACAGTATCACACAGGATAGGATTAGATGCACAGCTCAGCACACAGTATCACACAGGAGAGGATAAGATACATAGCTCAGCAGACAGTATCACACAGGATAGGATTAGATTCACAGCTCAGCAGACAGTATCACACAGGAGAGGATTAGATACACAGCTCAGCAGACGTATCACACAGGAGAGGATTAGATACACAGCTCAGCAGAGAGTATCACACAGGATAGGATTAGATACACAGCTCATCAGACAGTATCACCCAGGATAGGATTAGATACACAGCTCAGCAGACAATATCACACAGGATAGGATTAGATGCACAGCTCAGCAGACAGTATCACGCAGGAGAGGATTAGATACACAGCTCAGCAGACAGTATCACACAGGATAGGATTAGATACATGGCTCAGCAGACAGTATCACACCGGATAGGATTAGATACACAGCTCAGCAGACAGTATCACACAGGATAAGATTAGATACACAGCTCAGCAGACAGTATCACACAGGATAGGATTAGATACACGGCTCAGCAGACAGTATCACACCGGATAGGATTAGATACACAGCTCAGCAGACAGTATCACACAGGATAGGATTAAATACAGGGCTAAGAAGACAGTATCACACCGGATAGGAATAGATACACGTCTCAGCAGACAGTATCACGCAGGAGAGGATTAGATACACGGCTCAGCAGACCGTATCACGCAGGAGAGGATTAGACACACGGCTCAGCAGACAGTATCACACAGGATAGGATTAGATACACGGCTCAGAAGACAGTATCACACGGGATAGGATTAGATACACGGATCAGCAGACAATATCACACAGGATAGGATTAGATACACGGCTCAGCAGACAGTATCACACAGGATAGGATTAGATACACAGCTTAGCAGACAGTATCACACAGGAGAGGATTAGATACACGGCTCAGCAGACAGTATCACAGGAGAGGATTAGATACACAGCTCAGCAGACAGTATAACACAGGAGAGGATTAGATACACGGCTCAGCAGACAGTATCACAAAGGAGAGGATTAGATACACGGCTCAGGAGACAGTATCACACAGGATAGGATTAGATACACGGCTCAGCAGACAGTATCACACAGGATAGGATTAGTTACACAGCTCAGCAGACAGTATCACACAGGAGAGGATTAGATACACGGCTCAGCAGACAGTATCACAGGATAGGATTAGATACACAGCTCAGCAGACAGTATAACACAGGAGAGGATTAGATACACGGCTCAGCAGACAGTATCACAAAGGAGAGGATTAGATACACGGATCAGGAGACAGTATCACACAGGATATTATTAGATACACAGCTCAGCAGACAGTATCACACAGGATAGGATTAGATACACGGCTCAGCACAGTATCACACGGGATAGGATTAGATACACAGCTCAGCAGACAGTATAACACAGGAGAGGATTAGATACACAGCTCAGCAGACAGTATTACACAGGAGAGGATTAGATACACGGCTCAGGAGACAGTATCACACAGGATAGGATTAGATACACAGTTTAGCAGACAGTATAACACAGGAGAGGATTAGATACACGGCTCAGCAGACAGTATCACAGGAGAGGATTAGATACACAGCTCAGCAGACAGTATAACACAGGAGAGGATTAGATACACGGCTCAGCAGACAGTATCACAAAGGAGAGGATTAGATACACAGCTCAGCAGACAGTATCACACAGGATAGGATTAGATACACAGCTTAGCAGACAGTATCACACAGGAGAGGATTAGATACACGGCTCAGCAGACAGTATCACAGGAGAGGATTAGATACACAGCTCAGCAGACAGTATAACACAGGAGAGGATTAGATACACGGCTCAGGAGACAGTATCACACAGGATAGGATTAGATACACGGCTCAGCAGACAGTATCACACAGGATAGGATTAGTTACACAGCTCAGCAGACAGTATCACACAGGAGAGGATTAGATACACGGCTCAGCAGACAGTATCACAGGATAGGATTAGATACACAGCTCAGCAGACAGTATAACACAGGATAGGATTAGATACACGGCTCAGCAGACAGTATCACACAGGATAGGATTAGATACACAGCTCAGCAGACAGTATCACACAGGATATTATTAGATACACAGCTCAGCAGACAATATCACACAGGATAGGATTAGATACACGGCTCAGCACAGTATCACACGGGATAGGATTAGATACACAGCTCAGCAGACAGTATAACACAGGAGAGGATTAGATACACAGCTCAGCAGACAGTATTACACAGGAGAGGATTAGATACACGGCTCAGCAGACAGTATCACACAGGAGAGGATTAGATACACGGCTCAGGAGACAGTATCACACAGGATAGGATTAGATACACAGTTTAGCAGACAGTATAACACAGGAGAGGATTAGATACACAGCTCAGCAGAGAGTATCACACAGGATAGGATTAGATACACAGCTCAGCAGACAGTATCACACAGGAGAGGATTAGATACATAGCTCAGCAGACAGTATCACACAGGATAGGATTAGATTCACAGCTCAGCAGACAGTATCACACAGGAGAGGATTAGATACACAGCTCAGCAGACGTATCACACAGGAGAGGATTAGATACACAGCTCAGCAGAGAGTATCACACAGGATAGGATTAGATACACAGCTCAGCAGACAATATCACACAGGAGAGGATTAGATACATAGCTCAGCAGACAGTATCACACAGGATAGGATTAGATTCACAGCTCAGCAGACAGTATCACACAGGAGAGGATTAGATACACAGCTCAGCAGACGTATCACACAGGAGAGGATTAGATACACAGCTCAGCAGAGAGTATCACACAGGATAGGATTAGATACACAGCTCAGCAGACAGTATCACACAGGATAGGATTAGATACACGGCTCAGCAGACAGTATCACGCAGGAGAGGATTAGATACACAGCTCAGCAGACCGTATCACGCAGGAGAGGATTATACACACAGCTCAGCAGACAGTATCACACAGGATAGGATTAGATACACAGCTCAGCAGACAGTATCACACAGGATAAGATTAGATACACAGCTCAGCAGACAGTATCACACAGGATAGGATTAGATACACAGCTCAGCAGACAGTATCACACAGGATAAGATTAGATACACAGCTCAGCAGACAGTATCACACAGGATAGGATTAGATACACAGCTCAGCAGACAGTAACACACAGGATAGGATTAGATACACGGCTCAGCAGACAGTATCACGCAGGAGAGGATTAGATACACGGCTCAGCAGACAGTATCACACCGGATAGGATTAGATACACAGCTCAGCAGACAGTATCACACAGGATAGGATTAGATACACAGCTCAGCAGACAGTATCACACAGGATAGGATTAGATACACGGCTCAGCAGACAGTATCACGCAGGAGAGGATTAGATACACGGCTCAGCAGACAGTATCACACAGGAGAGGATTAGATACACAGCTCAGCAGACAGTATCACACAGGATAGGATTAGATACAGGGCTAAGCAGACAGTATCACACCGGATAGGATCAGATACACAGCTCAGCAGACAGTATCACGCAGGAGAGGATTAGATACACGGCTCAGCAGACCGTATCACGCAGGAGAGGATTAGACACACGGCTCAGCAGACAGTATCACACAGGATAGGATTAGATACACGGCTCAGAAGACAGTATCACACGGGATAGGATTAGATACACGGATCAGCAGACAGTATCACACAGGATAGGATTAGATACACAGCTCAGCAGACAGTATCACACAGGATAGGATTAGATACACAGCTTAGCAGACAGTATCACACAGGAGAGGATTAGATACACGGCTCAGCAGACAGTATCACAGGAGAGGATTAGATACACAGCTCAGCAGACAGTATAACACAGGAGAGGATTAGATACACGGCTCAGCAGACAGTATCACAAAGGAGAGGATTAGATACACGGCTCAGGAGACAGTATCACACAGGATAGGATTAGATACACGGCTCAGCAGACAGTATCACACAGGATAGGATTAGTTACACAGCTCAGCAGACAGTATCACACAGGAGAGGATTAGATACACGGCTCAGCAGCCAGTATCACACAGGAGAGGATTAGATACACGGCTCAGCAGACAGTATCACAAAGGAGAGGATTAGATACACGGCTCAGCAGACAGTATCACAAAGGAGAGGATTAGATACACGGCTCAGCAGACAGTATCACACAGGAGAGGATTAGATACACGGCTCAGCAGACAGTATCACAAAGGAGAGGATTAGATACACGGCTCAGCAGCCAGTATCACACAGGAGAGGATTAGATACACGGCTCAGCAGACAGTATCACACAGGAGAGGATTAGATACACGGCTCAGCAGACAGTATCACACAGGAGAGGATTAGATACACTGCTCAGCAGACAGTATCACAAAGGAGAGGATTAGATACACGGCTCAGGAGACAGTATCACACAGGATAGGATTAGATACACGGCTCAGCAGACAGTATCACACAGGATAGGATTAGATACACAGCTCAGCAGACAGTATCACACAGGATAGGATTAGATACACAGCTTAGCAGACAGTATCACACAGGATAGGATTAGATACACGGCTCAGCAGACAGTATCACACAGGATAGGATTAGATACACAGCTCAGCAGACAGTATCACACAGGATAGGATTAGATACACAACTCAGCAGACAGTATAACACAGGAGAGGATTAGATACACGGCTCAGGAGACAGTATCACACAGGATAGGATTAGATACACGGCTCAGCAGACAGTATCACACGGGATAGGATTAGATACACAGCTCAGCAGACAGTATAACACAGGAGAGGATTAGATACACAGCTCAGCAGACAGTATCACACAGGAGAGGTTTAGATACACGGCTCAGCAGACAGTATCACACAGGAGAGGATTAGATACACGGCTCAGGAGACAGTATCACACAGGATAGGATTAGATACATGGCTCAGCAGACAGTATCACACAGGATAAGATTAGATACACAGCTCAGCAGACAGTATCACACAGGAGAGGATTAGATACACAGCTCAGCAGACAGTATCACACAGGAGAGGATTAGATACACAGCTCAGCAGACGTATCACACAGGAGAGGATTAGATACACAGCTCAGCAGAGAGTATCACACAGGATAGGATTAGATACACGGCTCAGCAGACAGTATCACACAGGAGAGGAATAGATACATAGCTCAGCAGACAGTATCACACAGGAGAGGATTAGATACATAGCTCAGCAGACAGTATCACACAGGAGAGGATTAGATACATAGCTCAGCAGACAGTATCACACAGGATAGGATTAGATGCACAGCTCAGCAGACAGTATCACACAGGAGAGGATTAGATACACAGCTCAGCAGACAGTATCACACAGGATAGGATTAGATACACGGCTCAGCAGACAGTATCACACAGGATAGGATTAGATACACGGCTCAGCAGACAGTATCACACAGCATAGGATTAGATACACAGCTCAGCAGAGAGTATCACACAGGATAGGATTAGATACACAGCTCAGCAGACAGTATCACACAGGAGAGGATTAGATACATAGCTCAGCAGACAGTATCACACAGGATAGGATTAGATGCACAGCTCAGCAGACAGTATCACACAGGAGAGGATTAGATACACGGCTCAGCAGACAGTATCACACAGGATAGGATTAGATACACGGCTCAGCAGACAGTATCACACATGATAGGATTAGATACACGGCTCAGCAGACAGTATCACACATGACAGGATTAGATACACGGCTCAGCAGACAGTATCACACATGATAGGATTAGATGCACAGCTCAGCAGACAGTATCACACAGGAGAGGATTAGATACACGGCTCAGCAGACAGTACCACACAGGATAGGATTAGATACACGGCTCAGCAGACAGTATCACACAGGATAGGATTAGATACACAGCTCAGCAGACAGTATCACACAGGATAGGATTAGATACACGGCTGAGGAATCAGTATCTCACAGGATAGGATTAGATACACGGCTCAGCAGACAGTATCACACGGGAGAGGATTAAATACACAGCTCAGCAGACAGTATCACACAGGATAGGATTAGATACACAGCTCATCAGAAAGTATCACACAGGAGAGGATTAGATACACAGCTTAGCAGACAGTATAACACAGGAGAGGATTAGATACACAGCTCAGCAGACAGTATCACACAGGAGAGGATTAGATACATTAGCTCAGCAGACGTATCACACAGGAGAGGATTAGATACACAGCTCAGCAGAGAGTATCACACAGGATAGGATTAGATACATAGCTCAGCAGACAGTATCACACAGGATAGGATTAGATACACAGCTCAGCAGACAGTATCACACAGGAGAGGATTAGATACACAGCTCAGCAGACGTATCACACAGGAGAGGATTAGATACACAGCTCAGCAGAGAGTATCACACAGGATAGGATTAGATACACAGCTCATCAGACAGTATCACTCAGGATAGGATTAGATACATGGCTCAGCAGACAATATCACACAGGATAGGATTAGATACACAGCTCAGCAGACAGTATCACACAGGATAGGATTAGATGCACGGCTCAGCAGACGTATCACACAGGATAGGATTAGATACACGGCTCAGCAGACAGTATCACACAGGATAGGAGTAGATACACGGCTCAGCAGACAGTATCACACAGGATAGGATTAGATACACGGCTCAGCAGACAGTATCACGCAGGAGAGGATTAGATACACGGCTCAGCAGACCGTATCACGCAGGAGAGGATTAGACACACAGCTCAGCAGACAGTATCACACAGGATAGGATTATATACACGGCTCAGCAGACCGTATCACGCAGGAGAGGATTAGACACACAGCTCAGCAGATCGTATCACGCAGGAGAGGATTAGATACACGGCTCAGCAGACAGTATCACACCGGATAGGATTAGATACACAGCTCAGCAGACAGTATCACACAGGAGAGGATAAGATACACGGCTCAGCAGACAGTATCACACAGGATAGGATTAGATACACAGCTCAGCAGACAGTATCACACAGGAGAGGATTAGATACACGGCTCAGCAGACAGTATCACACAGGATAGGAATAGATACACAGCTCAGCAGACAGTATCACGCAGGAGAGGATTAGATACACAGCTCAGCAGACAGTATCACACAGGATAGGATTAGATACACGGCTCAGCAGACAGTATCACACAGGATAGGATTAGATACACGGCTCAGCAGACAGTATCACACAGGATAGGATTAGATACACGGCTCAGCAGACAGTATCACGCAGGAGAGGATTAGATACACAGCTCAGCAGACAGTATCACACAGGAGAGGATTAGATACACGGCTCAGCAGACAGTATCACACAGGATAGGAATAGATACACGGCTTAGCAGACAGTATCACGCAGGAGAGGATTAGATACACGGCTCAGCAGACAGTATCACACAGGATAGTATTAGATACACGGCTCAGCAGACAGTATCACACAGGATAGGATTAGATACACGGTTCAGCAGACAGTATCACGCAGGAGAGGATTAGATACACAGCTCAGCAGACAGTATCACACAGGATAGGATTAGATACAAGGCTCAACAGACAGTATCACACAGGATAGGATTAGATACACAGCTCAGCAGACAGTATCACACAGGATAGGAATAGATACACGGCTCAGCAGACAGTATCACACAGGATAGGATTAGATACAAGGCTCAGCAGACAGTATCACACAGGATAGGATTAGATACACGACTCAGCAGACCGTATCACGCAGGAGAGGATTAGAAACACAGCTCAGCAGACAGTATCACACAGGATAGGATTAGATACAAGGCTCAACAGACAGTATCACACAGGATAGGATTAGATACACAGCTCAGCAGACAGTATCACACAGGATAGGAATAGATACACGGCTCAGCAGACAGTATCACACAGGATAGGATTAGATACAAGGCTCAGCAGACAGTATCACACAGGATAGGAATAGATACACGGCTCAGCAGACAGTATCACACAGGATGGGTTTAGATACACGGCTCAGAAGACAGTATCACACGGGATAGGATCAGATACACAGCTCAGCAGACAGTATCACACAGGATGGGTTTAGATACACGGCTCAGCAGACAGTATCACACAGGATAGGATTAGATACACGGCTCAGCAGACAGTATTACACAGGAGAGGATTAGATACACGGCTGAGCAGACAGTATCACACAGGATAGGATTAGATACACAGCTCAGCAGCCAGTATCACACAGGATAGGATTAGATACACGGCTCAGCAGACAGTATCACACAGGATAGGATTAGATACACGGCTCAGCAGACAGTATTACACAGGAGAGGATTAGATACACGGCTGAGCAGACAGTATCACACAGGATAGGATTAGATACACAGCTCAGCAGCCAGTATCACACAGGAGAGGATTAGATACATGGCTCAGCAGACAATGTCACACAGGATAGGATTAGATACACGGCTCAGCAGACAGTATCACACAGGATAGGAATAGATACACGGCCCAGCAGACAGTATCACACAGGATAGGATTAGATACACGGCTCAGGAGACAGTATCACACCGGATAGGATTAGATACACGGCTCAGCAGACAGTATCACACAGGATAGGATTAGATACATGGCTCATCACAAAGTATCACACAGGATAGGATTAGATACACGGCTCAGCAGACAGTATCACGCAGGAGAGGATTAGATACACAGCTCAGCAGACAGTATCACACAGGATAGGATTAGATACACGGCTCAGCAGACAGCATCACCCATGATAGGATTAGATACACGGCTCAGCAGACAGTATCACACAGGATAGGATTAGACACACGGCTCAGCAGACAGCATCACCCATGATAGGATTAGATACACGGCTCAGCAGACAGTATCACACAGGATAGGATTAGATACACAGCTCAGCAGACAGTATCACACAGGATAGGATTAGATACACGGCTCCGGAGACCGTATCACACAGGATAGGATTAGATACACGGCTCAGCAGACAGTATCACACAGGATAGGATTAGATACACAGCTCAGCAGACAATATCACACATGATAGGATTAGATACACGGCTCAGCAAACAGTATCACACAGTATAGGATTAGATACACTGCTCAGCAGACAGTATCACACAGGATAGGATTAGATGCACAGCTTAGCAGACAGTATAACACAGGATGGGTTTAGATACACGGCTAAGCAGACAGTATTACACAGGATAGGATTAGATACACGGCTCAGCAGACAGTATCACACAGGATAGGATTAGATACACGGCTCAGCAGACAGTATTACACAGGAGAGGATTAGATACACGGCTCAGCAGACAGTATCACACAGGAGAGGATTAGATACACAGCTTAGCAGACAGTATAACACAGGATAGGATTAGATACACAGCTCAGCAGACAGTATCACACAGGATAGGATTAGATACACAGCTCATCAGAAAGTATCACACAGGAGATGATTAAATACACAGCTCAGCAGACAGTATCACACAGGAGAGGATTAGATACACAGCTCAGCAGACGTATCACACAGGAGAGGATTAGATACACAGTTTAGCAGACATATCACACAGGAGAGGATTAGATACACAGCTCAGCAGACAGTATCACACAGGATAGGATTAGATACACAGCTCAGCAGACAGTATCACACAGGAGAGGATTAGATTCATAGCTCAGCAGACAGTATCACACAGGAGAGGATTAGATACACAGCTCAGCAGACAGTATCACACAGGATAGGATTAGATACACGGCTCAGCAAACAGTATCACACAGAATAGGATTAGATATACAGCTCAGCAGACGTATCACACAGGAGAGGATTAGATACACAGCTCAGCAGAGAGTATCACACAGGATAGGATTAGATACACAGCTCAGCAGAGAGTATCACACAGGAGAGGATTAGATACACGGCTCAGCAGACAGTATCACACAGGATAAGAATAGATACACAGCTCAGCAGACAGTATAACACAGGGTAGGATTAGATACACAGCTCAGCAGACAGTATCACACAGGATAGGATTAGATACACAGCTCATCAGACAGTATCACCCAGGATAGGATTAGATACACAGCTCAGCAGACAGTATCACACAGGATAGGATTAGATACACAGCTCAGCAGACAGTATCGCAAAGGATAGGATTAGATACACGACTCAGCAGACAGTATCACACAGCATAGGATTAGATACACAGCTCAGCAGACAGTGTCACACAGGAGAGGATTAGATACAGCTCAGCAGACAGTATCACACAGGATAGGATTAGACACACAGCTCAGCAGACAGTATCACCCAGGATAGGATTAGATACACGGCTCAGCAGACAGTATCACACAGGAGAGGATTAGATACACAGCTCAGCAGACAGTATCACACAGGATAGGATTAGATTCACGGCTCAGCAGACAGTATCACGCAGGAGAGGATTAGATACACGGCTCAGCAAACAGTATCACACAGGATAGGATTAGATACACAGCTCAGCAGACAGTATCACACCGGATAAGATTAGATACACAGCTCAGCAGACAGTATCACACAGGATAGGATTAGATACACAGCTCAGCAGACAGTATCACATAGGATAGGATTAGATACACGGCTCAGCAGACAGTATCACGCAGGAGAGGATTAGATACATGGCTCAGCAGACAGTATCACACAGGATAGGATTAGATACACGGCTCAGCAGACTGTATCACACAGGATAGGATTAGATACACAGCTCAGCAGACAGTATCACACAGGAAAGGATTAGATACACGGCTCAGCAGACAGTATCACGCAGGAGAGGATTAGATACACGGCTCAGCAGACAGTATCACACAGGATAGGATTAGATACACAGCTCAGCAGACAGTATCACACCGGATAGGATTAGATACACAGCTCAGCAGACAGTATCACACAGGATAGGATTAGATACACAGCTCAGCAGACAGTATCACAAAGGATAGGATTAGATACATGACTCAGCAGACAGTATCACACAGGATAGGATTAGATACACAGCTCAGCAGACAGTATCACACAGGATAGGATTAGATACACGGCTCAGCAGACAGTATCACGCAGGAGAGGATTAGATACACGGCTCAGCAGACAGTATCACGCAGGAGAGGATTAGATACACGGCTCAGCAGACAGTATCACACAGGATAGGATTAGATACACGGCTCAGCAGACAGTATCACACCGGATAGGATTAGATACACAGCTCAGCAGACAGTATCACACAGGATAGGATTAGATACACAGCTCAGCAGACAGTATCACACAGGATAGGATTAGATACACAGCTCAGCAGACAGTATCACACAGGATAGGATTAGATACACGGCTCAACAGACAGTATCACACATGATAGGATTAGATACACGGCTCAGCAGACAGTATCACACAGGATAGGATTAGATACACAGCTCAGCAGACAGTATCACACAGGATAGGATTAGATACACAGCTCAGCAGACAGTATCACACAGGATAGGATTAGATACACAGCTCAGGAGACAGTATCACACAGGATAGGATTAGATACACGGCTCAGCAGACAGTATCACACAGGATAGGATTAGATACACGGCTCAGGAGACGGTATCACACAGGAGAGGATTAGATACACGGCTCAGCAGACAGTATCACACATGATAGGATTAGATACACAGCTCAGCAGACAGTATCACACAGGATAGGATTAGATACACGGATTAGCAGACAGTATAACACAGGAGAGGATTAGATACACAGCTCAGCAGACAGTATCACACAGGATAGGATTAGATACATAGCTCAGCAGACAGTATCACACAGGATAGGATTAGATACACAGCTCAGCAGACGTATCACACAGGATAGGATTAGATACACAGCTCAGCAGACAGTATAACACAGGGTAGGATTAGATACACGGCTCAGCAGACAGTATCACACAGGAGAGGATTAGATACACGGCTCAGCAGACAGTATCACACAGGAGAGGATTAGATACACAGCTCAGCAGACAGTATCACACAGGATAGGATTAGATACACAGCTCAGCAGACAGTATCACACAGGAGAGGATTAGATACACGGCTCAGCAGACAGAATCACACAGAAGAGGATTAGATACACAGCTCAGCAGACAGAATCACACAGGAGAGGATTAGATACACGGCTCAGCAGAAAGAATCACACAGAAGAGGATTAGATACACGGCTCAGCAGACAGTATCACACAGGAGAGGATTAGATACACAGCTCAGCAGACAGTATCACACAGGAGAGGATTAGATACACGGCTCAGCAGACAGAATCACACAGAAGAGGATTAGATACACAGCTCAGCAGACAGTATCACACAGGATAGGATTAGATACACAGCTCAGCAGAAAGAATCACACAGAAGAGGATTAGATACACAGCTCAGCAGACAGTATCACACAGGAGAGGATTAGATACACAGCTCAGCAGACAGTATCACACAGGATAGGATTAGATACACAGCTCAGCAGAAAGAATCACACAGAAGAGGATTAGATACACGGCTCAGCAGACAGTATCACACAGGAGAGGATTAGATACACTGCTCAGCAGACAGTATCACACAGGAGAGGATTAGATACACGGCTCAGCAGTCAGTATCACACAGGATAGGATTAGATACACAGCTCAGCAGACAGTATCACACAGGCTAGGATTAGATACACGGCTCAGCAGACAGTATCACACAGGAGAGGATTAGATACACAGCTCAGCAGACAGTATCACACAGGATAGGATTAGATACACAGCTCAGCAGACAGTATCACACAGGATAGGATTAGATACACAGCTCAGCAGACAGTATCACACAGGATAGGATTAGATACACGGCTCAGCAGACAGTATCACACAGGATAGGATTAGATACACAGCTCATCAGACAGTATCACACAGGATAGGATTAGATACACAGCTCAGCAGACAGTATCACACAGGATAGGATTAGATACACAGCTCAGCAGACAGTATCACACAGGAGAGGATTAGATACATAGCTCAGCAGAGAGTATCACACAGGATAGGATTAGATACACAGCTCAGCAGACAATATCACACAGGATAGGATTAGATACACAGCTCAGCAGACAGTATCACACAGGAGAGGATTAGATACATAGCTCAGCAGACAGTATCACACAGGATAGGATTAGATACACGGCTCAGCAGACAGTATCACACAGGATAGGATTAGATACACAGCTTAGCAGACAGTATAACACAGGAGAGGATTAGATACACGGCTCAGCAGACAGTATCACACAGGAGAGGATTAGATACACGGCTCAGCAGACAATATCACACAGGATAGGATTAGATACACAGCTCAGCAGACAGTATCACACAGGAGAGGATTAGATACATAGCTCAGCAGACAGTATCACACAGGATAGGATTAGATACACAGCTCAGCAGACAGTATCACACAGGAGAGGATTAGATACACAGCTCAGCAGACAGTATCACACAGGAGAGGATTAGATACACATCTCAGCAGACGTATCATACAGGAGAGGATTAGATACACAGCTCATCAGACAGTATCACCCGGGATAGGATTAGATACACAGCTCAGCAGACAATATCACGCAGGAGAGGATTAGATACACGGCTCAGCAGACAATATCACACAGGATAGGATTAGATACACGGCTCAGCAGACAATATCACACAGGATAGGATTAGATACACGGCTCAGCAGACAGTATCACACAGGATAGGATTAGATACACGGCTCAGCAGACAATATCACACAGGATAGGATTAGATACACGGCTCAGCAGACAGTATCACGCAGGAGAGGATTAGATACACAGCTCAGCAGACAGTATCACACAGGATAGGATTAGATACACAGCTCAGCAGACCGTATCACGCAGGAGAGGATTAGACACACAGCTCAGCAGACAGTATCACACAGGATAGGATTAGATACATGGCTCAGCAGACAGTATCACACCGGATAGGATTAGATACACAGCTCAGCAGACAGTATCACACAGGATAGGATTAGATACACAGCTCAGGAGACAGTATCACACAGGATAGGATTAGATACACGGCTCAGCAGACAGTATCACGCAGGAGAGGATTAGATACACGGCTCAGCAGACAGTATCACACAGGAGAGGATTAGATACACAGCTCAGCAGACAGTATCACACAGGATAGGATTAGATACACAGCTCAGCAGACAGTATCACACAGGAGAGGATTAGATACATAGCTCAGCAGACAGTATCACACAGGATAGGATTAGATACACAGCTCAGCAGACAGTATCACACAGGAGAGGATTAGATACACATCTCAGCAGACGTATCACACAGGAGAGGATTAGATACACAGCTCATCAGACAGTATCACCCGGGATAGGATTAGATACACAGCTCAGCAGACAGTATCACACAGGAGAGGATTAGATACACAGCTCAGCAGACAGTATCACACAGGATAGGATTAGATACACGGCTCAGCAGACAGTATCACACAGGATAGGATTAGATACACGGCTCAGCAGACAGTATCACACATGATAGGATTAGATACACGGCTCAGCAGACAGTATCACACATGACAGGATTAGATACACGGCTCAGCAGACAGTATCACACATGATAGGATTAGATGCACAGCTCAGCAGACAGTATCACACAGGAGAGGATTAGATACACGGCTCAGCAGACAGTACCACACAGGATAGGATTAGATACACGGCTCAGCAGACAGTATCACACAGGATAGGATTAGATACACAGCTCAGCAGACAGTATCACACAGGATAGGATTAGATACACGGCTGAGGAATCAGTATCACACAGGATAGGATTAGATACACGGCTCAGCAGACAGTATCACACGGGAGAGGATTAAATACACAGCTCAGCAGACAGTATCACACAGGATAGGATTAGATACACAGCTCATCAGAAAGTATCACACAGGAGAGGATTAGATACACAGCTTAGCAGACAGTATAACACAGGAGAGGATTAGATACACAGCTCAGCAGACAGTATCACACAGGAGAGGATTAGATACATTAGCTCAGCAGACGTATCACACAGGAGAGGATTAGATACACAGCTCAGCAGAGAGTATCACACAGGATAGGATTAGATACATAGCTCAGCAGACAGTATCACACAGGATAGGATTAGATACACAGCTCAGCAGACAGTATCACACAGGAGAGGATTAGATACACAGCTCAGCAGACGTATCACACAGGAGAGGATTAGATACACAGCTCAGCAGAGAGTATCACACAGGATAGGATTAGATACACAGCTCATCAGACAGTATCACCCAGGATAGGATTAGATACATGGCTCAGCAGACAATATCACACAGGATAGGATTAGATACACAGCTCAGCAGACAGTATCACACAGGATAGGATTAGATGCACGGCTCAGCAGACGTATCACACAGGATAGGATTAGATACACGGCTCAGCAGACAGTATCACACAGGATAGGAGTAGATACACGGCTCAGCAGACAGTATCACACAGGATAGGATTAGATACACGGCTCAGCAGACAGTATCACGCAGGAGACGATTAGATACACGGCTCAGCAGACCGTATCACGCAGGAGAGGATTAGACACACAGCTCAGCAGACAGTATCACACAGGATAGGATTAGATACACGGCTCAGCAGACCGTATCACGCAGGAGAGGATTAGACACACAGCTCAGCAGATCGTATCACGCAGGAGAGGATTAGATACACGGCTCAGCAGACAGTATCACACCGGATAGGATTAGATACACAGCTCAGCAGACAGTATCACACAGGAGAGGATAAGATACACGGCTCAGCAGACAGTATCACACAGGATAGGATTAGATACACGGCTCAGCAGACAGTATCACACAGGATAGGATTAGATACACAGCTCAGCAGACAGTATCACACAGGAGAGGATTAGATACACGGCTCAGCAGACAGTATCACACAGGATAGGAATAGATACACGGCTTAGCAGACAGTATCACGCAGGAGAGGATTAGATACACGGCTCAGCAGACAGTATCACACAGGATAGGATTAGATACACGGCTCAGCAGACAGTATCACACAGGATAGGATTAGATACACGGCTCAGCAGACAGTATCACGCAGGAGAGGATTAGATACACAGCTCAGCAGACAGTATCACACAGGAGAGGATTAGATACACGGCTCAGCAGACAGTATCACACAGGATAGGAATAGATACACGGCTTAGCAGACAGTATCACGCAGGAGAGGATTAGATACACGGCTCAGCAGACAGTATCACACAGGATAGTATTAGATACACGGCTCAGCAGACAGTATCACACAGGATAGGATTAGATACACGGTTCAGCAGACAGTATCACGCAGGAGAGGATTAGATACACAGCTCAGCAGACAGTATCACACAGGATAGGATTAGATACAAGGCTCAACAGACAGTATCACACAGGATAGGATTAGATACACAGCTCAGCAGACAGTATCACACAGGATAGGAATAGATACACGGCTCAGCAGACAGTATCACACAGGATAGGATTAGATACAAGGCTCAGCAGACAGTATCACACAGGATAGGATTAGATACACGACTCAGCAGACCGTATCACGCAGGAGAGGATTAGAAACACGGCTCAGCAGACAGTATCACACAGGATGGGTTTAGATACACGGCTCAGAAGACAGTATCACACGGGATAGGATCAGATACACAGCTCAGCAGACAGTATCACACAGGATGGGTTTAGATACACGGCTCAGCAGACAGTATCACACAGGATAGGATTAGATACACGGCTCAGCAGACAGTATTACACAGGAGAGGATTAGATACACGGCTGAGCAGACAGTATCACACAGGATAGGATTAGATACACAGCTCAGCAGCCAGTATCACACAGGATAGGATTAGATACACGGCTCAGCAGACAGTATCACACAGGATAGGATTAGATACACGGCTCAGCAGACAGTATTACACAGGAGAGGATTAGATACACGGCTGAGCAGACAGTATCACACAGGATAGGATTAGATACACAGCTCAGCAGCCAGTATCACACAGGAGAGGATTAGATACATGGCTCAGCAGACAATGTCACACAGGATAGGATTAGATACACGGCTCAGCAGACAGTATCACACAGGATAGGAATAGATACACGGCCCAGCAGACAGTATCACACAGGATAGGATTAGATACACGGCTCAGGAGACAGTATCACACAGGATAGGATTAGATACACGGCTCAGCAGACAGTATCACACAGGATAGGATTAGATACATGGCTCATCAGAAAGTATCACACAGGATAGGATTAGATACACGGCTCAGCAGACAGTATCACGCAGGAGAGGATTAGATACACAGCTCAGCAGACAGTATCACACAGGATAGGATTAGATACACGGCTCAGCAGACAGCATCACCCATGATAGGATTAGATACACGGCTCAGCAGACAGTATCACACAGGATAGGATTAGACACACGGCTCAGCAGACAGCATCACCCATGATAGGATTAGATACACGGCTCAGCAGACAGTATCACACAGGATAGGATTAGATACACAGCTCAGCAGACAGTATCACACAGGATAGGATTAGATACACGGCTCCGGAGACCGTATCACACAGGATAGGATTAGATACACGGCTCAGCAGACAGTATCACACAGGATAGGATTAGATACACAGCTCAGCAGACAATATCACACAGTATAGGATTAGATACACTGCTCAGCAGACAGTATCACACAGGATAGGATTAGATGCACAGCTTAGCAGACAGTATAACACAGGATGGGTTTAGATACACGGCTAAGCAGACAGTATTACACAGGATAGGATTAGATACACGGCTCAGCAGACAGTATCACACAGGATAGGATTAGATACACGGCTCAGCAGACAGTATTACACAGGAGAGGATTAGATACACGGCTCAGCAGACAGTATCACACAGGAGAGGATTAGATACACAGCTTAGCAGACAGTATAACACAGGATAGGATTAGATACACAGCTCAGCAGACAGTATCACACAGGATAGGATTAGATACACAGCTCATCAGAAAGTATCACACAGGAGATGATTAAATACACAGCTCAGCAGACAGTATCACACAGGAGAGGATTAGATACACAGCTCAGCAGACGTATCACACAGGAGAGGATTAGATACACAGTTTAGCAGACATATCACACAGGAGAGGATTAGATACACAGCTCAGCAGACAGTATCACACAGGATAGGATTAGATACACAGCTCAGCAGACAGTATCACACAGGAGAGGATTAGATTCATAGCTCAGCAGACAGTATCACACAGGAGAGGATTAGATACACAGCTCAGCAGACAGTATCACACAGGATAGGATTAGATACACGGCTCAGCAAACAGTATCACACAGAATAGGATTAGATATACAGCTCAGCAGACGTATCACACAGGAGAGGATTAGATACACAGCTCAGCAGAGAGTATCACACAGGATAGGATTAGATACACAGCTCAGCAGAGAGTATCACATAGGAGAGGATTAGATACACGGCTCAGCAGACAGTATCACACAGGATAAGAATAGATACAGACAGTATAACACAGGGTAGGATTAGATACACAGCTCATCAGACAGTATCACCCAGGATAGGATTAGATACACAGCTCAGCAGACAGTATCACACAGGATAGGATTAGATACACAGCTCAGCAGACAGTATCGCAAAGGATAGGATTAGATACACGACTCAGCAGACAGTATCACACAGCATAGGATTAGATACACAGCTCAGCAGACAGTGTCACACAGGAGAGGATTAGATACAGCTCAGCAGACAGTATCACACAGGATAGGATTAGACACACAGCTCAGCAGACAGTATCACCCAGGATAGGATTAGATACACGGCTCAGCAGACAGTATCACACAGGAGAGGATTAGATACACAGCTCAGCAGACAGTATCACACAGGATAGGATTAGATTCACGGCTCAGCAGACAGTATCACGCAGGAGAGGATTAGATACACGGCTCAGCAAACAGTATCACACAGGATAGGATTAGATACACAGCTCAGCAGACAGTATCACACCGGATAAGATTAGATACACAGCTCAGCAGACAGTATCACACAGGATAGGATTAGATACACAGCTCAGCAGACAGTATCACATAGGATAGGATTAGATACACGGCTCAGCAGACAGTATCACGCAGGAGAGGATTAGATACATGGCTCAGCAGACAGTATCACACAGGATAGGATTAGATACACGGCTCAGCAGACTGTATCACACAGGATAGGATTAGATACACAGCTCAGCAGACAGTATCACACAGGAAAGGATTAGATACACGGCTCAGCAGACAGTATCACGCAGGAGAGGATTAGATACACGGCTCAGCAGACAGTATCACACAGGATAGGATTAGATACACAGCTCAGCAGACAGTATCACACCGGATAGGATTAGATACACAGCTCAGCAGACAGTATCACACAGGATAGGATTAGATACACAGCTCAGCAGACAGTATCACAAAGGATAGGATTAGATACATGACTCAGCAGACAGTATCACACAGGATAGGATTAGATACACAGCTCAGCAGACAGTATCACACAGGATAGGATTAGATACACGGCTCAGCAGACAGTATCACGCAGGAGAGGATTAGATACACGGCTCAGCAGACAGTATCACGCAGGAGAGGATTAGATACACGGCTCAGCAGACAGTATCACACAGGATAGGATTAGATACACGGCTCAGCAGACAGTATCACACCGGATAGGATTAGATACACAGCTCAGCAGACAGTATCACACAGGATAGGATTAGATACACAGCTCAGCAGACAGTATCACACAGGATAGGATTAGATACACAGCTCAGCAGACAGTATCACACAGGATAGGATTAGATACACGGCTCAACAGACAGTATCACACATGATAGGATTAGATACACGGCTCAGCAGACAGTATCACACAGGATAGGATTAGATACACAGCTCAGCAGACAGTATCACACAGGATAGGATTAGATACACAGCTCAGCAGACAGTATCACACAGGATAGGATTAGATACACAGCTCAGGAGACAGTATCACACAGGATAGGATTAGATACACGGCTCAGCAGACAGTATCACACAGGATAGGATTAGATACACGGCTCAGGAGACGGTATCACACAGGAGAGGATTAGATACACGGCTCAGCAGACAGTATCACACATGATAGGATTAGATACACAGCTCAGCAGACAGTATCACACAGGATAGGATTAGATACACGGCTTAGCAGACAGTATAACACAGGAGAGGATTAGATACACAGCTCAGCAGACAGTATCACACAGGATAGGATTAGATACACGGCTCAGCAGACAGTATCACACAGGATAGGATTAGATACACAGCTCAGCAGACGTATCACACAGGATAGGATTAGATACACAGCTCAGCAGACAGTATAACACAGGATAGGATTAGATACACGGCTCAGCAGACAGTATCACACAGGAGAGGATTAGATACACGGCTCAGCAGACAGTATAACACAGGGTAGGATTAGATACACGGCTCAGCAGACAGTATCACACAGGAGAGGATTAGATACACAGCTCAGCAGACAGTATCACACAGGAGAGGATTAGATACACGGCTCAGCAGACAGTATCACACAGGAGAGGATTAGATACACAGCTCAGCAGACAGTATCACACAGGATAGGATTAGATACACAGCTCAGCAGACAGTATCACACAGGAGAGGATTAGATACACGGCTCAGCAGACAGAATCACACAGAAGAGGATTAGATACACAGCTCAGCAGACAGAATCACACAGGAGAGGATTAGTTACACGGCTCAGCAGAAAGAATCACACAGAAGAGGATTAGATACACGGCTCAGCAGACAGTATCACACAGGAGAGGATTAGATACACAGCTCAGCAGACAGTATCACACAGGAGAGGATTAGATACACGGCTCAGCAGACAGAATCACACAGAAGAGGATTAGATACACAGCTCAGCAGACAGTATCACACAGGATAGGATTAGATACACAGCTCAGCAGAAAGAATCACACAGAAGAGGATTAGATACACGGCTCAGCAGACAGTATCACACAGGAGAGGATTAGATACACAGCTCAGCAGACAGTATCACACAGGATAGGATTAGATACACAGCTCAGCAGACAGTATCACACAGGATAGGATTAGATACACAGCTCAGCAGACAGTATCACACAGGATAGGATTAGATACACAGCTCAGCAGACAGTATCACACAGGATAGGATTAGATACACAGCTCATCAGACAGTATCACACAGGATAGGATTAGATACACAGCTCAGCAGACAGTATCACACAGGATAGGATTAGATACACAGCTCAGCAGACAGTATCACACAGGAGAGGATTAGATACATAGCTCAGCAGAGAGTATCACACAGGATAGGATTAGATACACAGCTCAGCAGACAATATCACACAGGATAGGATTAGATACACAGCTCAGCAGACAGTATCACACAGGAGAGGATTAGATACATAGCTCAGCAGACAGTATCACACAGGATAGGATTAGATACACGGCTCAGCAGACAGTATCACACAGGATAGGATTAGATACACAGCTTAGCAGACAGTATAACACAGGAGAGGATTAGATACACGGCTCAGCAGACAGTATCACACAGGAGAGGATTAGATACACGGCTCAGCAGACAATATCACACAGGATAGGATAAGATACACAGCTCAGCAGACAGTATCACACAGGAGAGGATTAGATACATAGCTCAGCAGACAGTATCACACAGGATAGGATTAGATACACAGCTCAGCAGACAGTATCACACAGGAGAGGATTAGATACACAGCTCAGCAGACAGTATCACACAGGAGAGGATTAGATACACATCTCAGCAGACGTATCACACAGGAGAGGATTAGATACACAGCTCATCAGACAGTATCACCCGGGATAGGATTAGATACACAGCTCAGCAGACAATATCACGCAGGAGAGGATTAGATACACGGCTCAGCAGACAATATCACACAGGATAGGATTAGATACACGGCTCAGCAGACAATATCACACAGGATAGGATTAGATACACGGCTCAGCAGACAGTATCACACAGGATAGGATTAGATACACGGCTCAGCAGACAATATCACACAGGAGAGGATTAGATACACGGCTCAGCAGACAGTATCACGCAGGAGAGGATTAGATACACAGCTCAGCAGACAGTATCACACAGGATAGGATTAGATACACAGCTCAGCAGACCGTATCACGCAGGAGAGGATTAGACACACAGCTCAGCAGACAGTATCACACAGGATAGGATTAGATACATGGCTCAGCAGACAGTATCACACCGGATAGGATTAGATACACAGCTCAGCAGACAGTATCACACAGGATAGGATTAGATACACAGCTCAGGAGACAGTATCACACAGGATAGGATTAGATACACGGCTCAGCAGACAGTATCACGCAGGAGAGGATTAGATACACGGCTCAGCAGACAGTATCACACAGGAGAGGATTAGATACACAGCTCAGCAGACAGTATCACACAGGAGAGGATTAGATACATAGCTCAGCAGACAGTATCACACAGGATAGGATTAGATACACAGCTCAGCAGACAGTATCACACAGGAGAGGATTAGATGCACAGCTCAGCAGACAGTATCACACAGGATAGGATTAGATACACGGCTCAGCAGACAGTATCACACAGGATAGGATTAGATGCACAGCTCAGCAGACAGTATCACACAGGAGAGGATTAGATACATAGCTCAGCAGACAGTATCACAAAGGATAGGATTAGATACACGGCTCAGCAGACAGTATCACACAGGATAGGATTAGATGCACAGCTCAGCAGACAGTATCACACAGGATAGGATTAGATACACGGCTCAGCAGACAGTATCACACAGGATAGGATTAGATGCACAGCTCAGCAGACAGTATCACACAGGATAGGATTAGATACACGGCTCAGCAGACAGTATCACACAGGATAGGATTAGATACACGGCTCAGCAGTCAGTATCACACAGGATAGGATTAGATACACGGCTCAGCAGACAGTATCACACAGGATAGGATTAGATACACGGCTCAGCAGACAGTATCACACAGGATAGGATTAGATACACGGCTCAGCAGTCAGTATCACACAGGATAGGATTAGATACACGGCTCAGCAGACAGTATCACACAGGATAGGATTAGATACACGGCTCAGCAGACAGTATCACACAGGAGAGGATTAGATACACAGCTCAGCAGACAGTATCACACAGGATAGGATTAGATACACAGCTCAGCAGACAGTATCACACAGGATAGGATTAGATACACGGCTCAGCAGACAGTATCACACAGGATAGGATTAGATACACAGCTCAGCAGACGTATCACACAGGATAGGATTAGATACACAGCTCAGCAGACAGTATAACACAGGATAGGATTAGATACACGGCTCAGCAGACAGTATCACACAGGAGAGGATTAGATACACGGCTCAGCAGACAGTATAACACAGGGTAGGATTAGATACACGGCTCAGCAGACAGTATCACACAGGAGAGGATTAGATACACAGCTCAGCAGACAGTATCACACAGGAGAGGATTAGATACACGGCTCAGCAGACAGTATCACACAGGAGAGGATTAGATACACAGCTCAGCAGACAGTATCACACAGGATAGGATTAGATACACAGCTCAGCAGACAGTATCACACAGGAGAGGATTAGATACACGGCTCAGCAGACAGAATCACACAGAAGAGGATTAGATACACAGCTCAGCAGACAGAATCACACAGGAGAGGATTAGATACACGGCTCAGCAGAAAGAATCACACAGAAGAGGATTAGATACACGGCTCAGCAGACAGTATCACACAGGAGAGGATTAGATACACAGCTCAGCAGACAGTATCACACAGGAGAGGATTAGATACACGGCTCAGCAGACAGAATCACACAGAAGAGGATTAGATACACAGCTCAGCAGACAGTATCACACAGGATAGGATTAGATACACAGCTCAGCAGAAAGAATCACACAGAAGAGGATTAGATACACGGCTCAGCAGACAGTATCACACAGGAGAGGATTAGATACACAGCTCAGCAGACAGTATCACACAGGATAGGATTAGATACACAGCTCAGCAGACAGTATCACACAGGATAGGATTAGATACACAGCTCAGCAGACAGTATCACACAGGATAGGATTAGATACACAGCTCAGCAGACAGTATCACACAGGATAGGATTAGATACACAGCTCATCAGACAGTATCACACAGGATAGGATTAGATACACAGCTCAGCAGACAGTATCACACAGGATAGGATTAGATACACAGCTCAGCAGACAGTATCACACAGGAGAGGATTAGATACATAGCTCAGCAGAGAGTATCACACAGGATAGGATTAGATACACAGCTCAGCAGACAATATCACACAGGATAGGATTAGATACACAGCTCAGCAGACAGTATCACACAGGAGAGGATTAGATACATAGCTCAGCAGACAGTATCACACAGGATAGGATTAGATACACGGCTCAGCAGACAGTATCACACAGGATAGGATTAGATACACAGCTTAGCAGACAGTATAACACAGGAGAGGATTAGATACACGGCTCAGCAGACAGTATCACACAGGAGAGGATTAGATACACGGCTCAGCAGACAATATCACACAGGATAGGATAAGATACACAGCTCAGCAGACAGTATCACACAGGAGAGGATTAGATACATAGCTCAGCAGACAGTATCACACAGGATAGGATTAGATACACAGCTCAGCAGACAGTATCACACAGGAGAGGATTAGATACACAGCTCAGCAGACAGTATCACACAGGAGAGGATTAGATACACATCTCAGCAGACGTATCACACAGGAGAGGATTAGATACACAGCTCATCAGACAGTATCACCCGGGATAGGATTAGATACACAGCTCAGCAGACAATATCACGCAGGAGAGGATTAGATACACGGCTCAGCAGACAATATCACACAGGATAGGATTAGATACACGGCTCAGCAGACAATATCACACAGGATAGGATTAGATACACGGCTCAGCAGACAGTATCACACAGGATAGGATTAGATACACGGCTCAGCAGACAATATCACACAGGAGAGGATTAGATACACGGCTCAGCAGACAGTATCACGCAGGAGAGGATTAGATACACAGCTCAGCAGACAGTATCACACAGGATAGGATTAGATACACAGCTCAGCAGACCGTATCACGCAGGAGAGGATTAGACACACAGCTCAGCAGACAGTATCACACAGGATAGGATTAGATACATGGCTCAGCAGACAGTATCACACCGGATAGGATTAGATACACAGCTCAGCAGACAGTATCACACAGGATAGGATTAGATACACAGCTCAGGAGACAGTATCACACAGGATAGGATTAGATACACGGCTCAGCAGACAGTATCACGCAGGAGAGGATTAGATACACGGCTCAGCAGACAGTATCACACAGGAGAGGATTAGATACACAGCTCAGCAGACAGTATCACACAGGAGAGGATTAGATACATAGCTCAGCAGACAGTATCACACAGGATAGGATTAGATACACAGCTCAGCAGACAGTATCACACAGGAGAGGATTAGATACACATCTCAGCAGACGTATCACACAGGAGAGGATTAGATACACAGCTCATCAGACAGTATCACCCGGGATAGGATTAGATACACAGCTCAGCAGACAATATCACGCAGGAGAGGATTAGATGCACAGCTCAGCAGACAGTATCACACAGGATAGGATTAGATACACGGCTCAGCAGACAATATCACACAGGATAGGATTAGATACACGGCTCAGCAGACAGTATCACGCAGGAGAGGATTAGATACACAGCTCAGCAGACAGTATCACACAGGATAGGATTAGATACACAGCTCAGCAGACCGTATCACGCAGGAGAGGATTAGACACACAGCTCAGCAGACAGTATCACACAGGATAGGATTAGATACATGGCTCAGCAGACAGTATCACACCGGATAGGATTAGATACACAGCTCAGCAGACAGTATCACACAGGATAGGATTAGATACACAGCTCAGGAGACAGTATCACACAGGATAGGATTAGATACACGGCTCAGCAGACAGTATCACGCAGGAGAGGATTAGATACACGGCTCAGCAGACAGTATCACACAGGAGAGGATTAGATACACAGCTCAGCAGACAGTATCACACAGGATAGGATTAGATACAGGGCTAAGCAGACAGTATCACACCGGATAGGAATAGATACACGGCTCAGCAGACAGTATCACGCAGGAGAGGATTAGATACACGGCTCAGCAGACCGTATCACGCAGGAGAGGATTAGACACACGGCTCAGCAGACAGTATCACACAGGATAGGATTAGATACACGGCTCAGAAGACAGTATCACACGGGATAGGATTAGATACACGGATCAGCAGACAGTATCACATAGGATAGGATTAGATACACGGCTCAGCAGACAGTATCACACAGGATAGGATTAGATACACAGCTTAGCAGACAGTATCACACAGGAAAGGATTAGATACACGGCTCAGCAGACAGTATCACAGGAGAGGATTAGATACACAGCTCAGCAGACAGTATAACACAGGAGAGGATTAGATACACGGCTCAGCAGACAGTATCACAAAGGAGAGGATTAGATACACGGCTCAGGAGACAGTATCACACAGGATAGGATTAGATACACGGCTCAGCAGACAGTATCACACAGGATAGGATTAGATACACAGCTCAGCAGACAGTATCACACAGGAGAGGATTAGATACACGGCTCAGCACACAGTATCACAGGATAGGATTAGATACACGGCTCAGCAGACAGTATCACAAAGGAGAGGATTAGATACACGGCTCAGGAGACAGTATCACACAGGATAGGATTAGATACACAGCTCAGCAGACAGTATCACACAGGATAGGATTAGATACACAGCTCAGCAGACAGTGTAACACAGGAGAGGATTAGATACACGGCTCAGGAGACAGTATCACACAGGATAGGATTAGATACACGGCTCAGCAGACAGTATCACACGGGATAGGATTAGATACACAGCTCAGCAGACAGTATAACACAGGAGAGGATTAGATACACAGCTCAGCAGACAGTATCACACAGGAGAGGATTAGATACACGGCTCAGCAGACAGTATCACACAGGAGAGGATTAGATACACGGCTCAGGAGACAGTATCACACAGGATAGGATTAGATACACGGCTCAGCAGACAGTATCACACAGGATAGGATTAGATACACGGCTCAGCAGACAGTATCACACAGCATAGGATTAGATACACAGCTCAGCAGAGAGTATCACACAGGATAGGATTAGATACACAGCTCAGCAGACAGTATCACACAGGAGAGGATTAGATACATAGCTCAGCAGACAGTATCACACAGGATAGGATTAGATGCACAGCTCAGCAGACAGTATAACACAGGATAGGATTAGATACACGGCTCAGCAGACAGTATTACACAGGAGAGGATTAGATACACAGCTCAGCAGACAGTATCACACAGGATAGGATTAGATACACGGCTCAGCAGACAGTAACACACATGATAGGATTAGATGCACAGCTCAGCAGACAGTATCACACAGGAGAGGATTAGATACACGGCTCAGCAGACAGTACCACACAGGATAGGATTAGATACACGGCTCAGCAGACAGTATTACACAGGAGAGGATTAGATACACAGCTCAGCAGACAGTATCACACAGGATAGGATTAGATGCACAGCTCAGCAGACAGTATCACACAGGAGAGGATTAGATACATAGCTCAGCAGACAGTATCACAAAGTATAGGATTAGATACACGGCTCAGCAGACAGTATCACACAGGATAGGATTAGATGCACAGCTCAGCAGACAGTATCACACAGGATAGGATTAGATACACGGCTCAGCAGACAGTATTACACAGGATAGGATTAGATGCACAGCTCAGCAGACAGTATCACACAGGATAGGATTAGATACACGGCTCAGCAGACAGTATCACACAGGATAGGATTAGATACACGGCTCAGCAGTCAGTATCACACAGGATAGGATTAGATACACGGCTCAGCAGACAGTATCACACAGGATAGGATTAGATACACGGCTCAGCAGACAGTATCACACAGGATAGGATTAGATACACGGCTCAGCAGTCAGTATCACACAGGATAGGATTAGATACACGACTCAGCAGACAGTATCACACAGGATAGGATTAGATACACAGCTCAGCAGACAGTATCACACGGGAGAGGATTAAATACACAGCTCAGCAAACAGTATCACACAGGATAGGATTAGATACACAGCTCAGCAGACAGTATCACACAGGATAGGATTAGATACACGGCTCAGCAGACAGTATCACACAGGATAGGATTAGATACACGGCTCAGCAGACAGTATCACACAGGATAGGATTAGATACACGGCTCAGCAGACAGTATCACACAGGATAGGATTAGATACACAGCTCAGCAGACAGTATCACGCAGGAGAGGATTAGAAACACGACTCAGCAGACAGTATCACACAGGATGGGTTTAGATACACGGCTCAGAAGACAGTATCACACGGGATAGGATCAGATACACAGCTCAGCAGACAGTATCACACATGATGGGTTTAGATACACGGCTCAGCAGACAGTATTACACAGGATAGGATTAGATACACGGCTCAGCAGACAGTATTACACAGGAGAGGATTAGATACACGGCTGAGCAGACAGTATTACACAGGAGAGGATTAGATACAAAGCTCAGCAGCCAGTATCACACAGGAGAGGATTAGATACATGGCTCAGCAGACAATGTCACGCAGGATAGGATTAGATACACGGCTCAGCAGACAGTATCACACAGGATAGGATTAGATACACGGCTCAGCAGACAGTATCACACAGGATAGGATTAGATACACGACTCAGCAGACCGTATCACGCAGGAGAGGATTAGAAACACGGCTCAGCAGACAGTATCACACAGGATGGGTTTAGATACACGGCTCAGAAGACAGTATCACACGGGATAGGATCAGATACACAGCTCAGCAGACAGTATCACACAGGATGGGTTTAGATACACGGCTCAGCAGACAGTATTACACAGGAGAGGATTAGATACACGGCTGAGCAGACAGTATTACACAGGAGAGGATTAGATACAAAGCTCAGCAGCCAGTATCACACAGGAGAGGATTAGATACATGGCTCAGCAGACAATGTCACGCAGGATAGGATTAGATACACGGCTCAGCAGACAGTATTACACAGGAGAGGATTAGATACACGGCTGAGCAGACAGTATTACACAGGAGAGGATTAGATACAAAGCTCAGCAGCCAGTATCACACAGGAGAGGATTAGATACATGGCTCAGCAGACAATGTCACGCAGGATAGGATTAGATACACGGCTCAGCAGACAGTATCACACAGGATAGGATTAGATACACGGCCCAGCAGACAGTATCACACAGGATAGGATTAGATACACGGCTCAGGAGACAGTATCACACAGGAGAGGATTAGATACACGGCTCAGCAGACAGTATCACACAGGATAGGATTAGATACATGGCTCAGCAGAAAGTATCACACAGGATAGGATTAGATACACGGCTCAGCAGACAGTATCACGCAGGAGAGGATTAGATACACAGCTCAGCAGACAGTATAACACAGGATAGGATTAGATACACGGCTCAGCAGACAGTATCACAAAGGACAGGATTAGATACAGAGCTCAACAGACAAGATCACACAGGATAGGATTAGACACACGGCTCAGCAGACAGCATCACCCATGATAGGATTAGATACACGGCCCAGCAGACAGTATCACACAGGATAGGATTAGATACACAGCTCAGCAGACAGTATCACACAGGATAGGATTAGATGCACAGCTCAGCAGACAAGATCACACAGGATAGGATTAGATACACGGCTCAGCAGACAGTATCACACAGGATAGGATTAGATACACGGCTCCGGAGACAGTATCACACAGGATATGATTAGATACACGGCTCAGCAGACAGTATCACACAGGATAGGATTAGATACACAGCTCAGCAGACAATATCACACAGGATAGGATTAGATACACGGCTCAGCAAACAGTATCACACAGTATAGGATTAGATACAAAGCTCAGCAGACAGTATCACACAGGATAGGATCAGATACACTGCTCAGCAGACAGTATCACACAGGATAGGATTAGATACATGGCTTAGCAAACAGTATAACACAGGAGAGGATTAGATACACAGCTCAGCAGACAGTATCACACAGGAGAGGATTAGATACACAGCTTAGCAGACAGTATAACACAGGATAGGATTAGATACACAGCTCAGCAGACAGTATCACACAGGATAGGATTAGATACACGGCTCAGCAAACAGTATCACACAGGATAGAGTTAGATACAGCTCAGCAGACAGTATCACACAGGAGAGGATTAGATACACAGCTCAGCAGACGTATCACACAGGAGAGGATTAGATACACAGTTTAGCAGACGTATCACACAGGAGAAGATTAGATACACAGCTCAGCAGAGAGTATTACACAGGATAGGATTAGATACACAGCTCAGCAGACAGTATCACACAGGAGAGGATTAGATTCATAGCTCAGCAGATAGTATCACACAGGAGAGGATTAGATACATAGCTCAGCAGACGTATCACACAGGAGAGGATTAGATACACGGCTCAGCAGACAGTATCACACAGGATAGGATTAGATACACAGCTCAGTAGACAGTATCACACAGGATAGGATTAGATACACGGCTCAGCAAACAGTATCACACAGAATAGGATTAGATATACAGCTCAGCAGACGTATCACACAGGAGAGGATTAGATACACAGCTCAGCAGAGAGTATCACACAGGATAGGATTAGATACACAGCTCAGAGACAGTATCACACAGGAGAGGATTAGATACACGGCTCAGCAGACAGTATCACACAGGATAGGATTAGATACACAGCTCAGCAGAGAGTATCACACAGGATAGGATTAGATACACAGCTCAGCAGACATTATCACACAGGAGAGGATTAGATACACAGCTCAGCAGAGAGTATCACACAGGATAGGATTAGATACACAGCTCAGCAGACAGTATCACACAGTAGAGGATTAGATACACGGCTCAGCAGACAGTATCACACAGGATAGGATTAGATACACAGCTCAACAGACAGTATCACAAAGGATAGGATTAGATACACGACTCAGCAGACAGTATCACACAGCATAGGATTAGATGCACAGCTCAGCCGACAGTGTCACACAGGAGAGGATTAGATACACGGCTCAGCAGACAGTATCACACAGGATAGGATTAGACACACAGCTCAGCAGACAGTATCACACAGGAGAGGATTAGATACACAGCTCAGCAGACAGTATCACACAGGATAGGATCAGATACACAGCTCAGCAGACAGTATCACACAGGAGAGGATTAGATACACTGCTCAGCAGACAGTATCACACAGGATAGGATTAGATACACAGCTCAGCAGACAGTATCACACCGGATAGGATTAGATACACAGCTCAGCAGACAGTATCACACAGGATAGGATTAGATACACGGCTCAGCAGACAGTATCACGCAGGAGAGGATTAGATACACGGCTCAGCAGACAGTATCACACAGGACAGGATTAGATACACGGCTCAGCAGACAGTATCACGCAGGAGAGGATTAGATACACTGCTCAGCAGACAGTATCACACAGGATAGGATTAGATACACAGCTCAGCAGACAGTATCACACCGGATAGGATTAGATACACAGCTCAGCAGACAGTATCACACAGGATAGGATTAGATACACGGCTCTGCAGACAGTATCACGCAGGAGAGGATTAGATACACGGCTCAGCAGACAGTATCACACAGGACAGGATTAGATACACGGCTCAGCAGACTGTATCACACAGGATAGGATTAGATACACAGCTCAGCAGACAGTATCACACAGGATAGGATTAGATACACGGCTCAGCAGACAGTATCACGCAGGAGAGGATTAGATACACGGCTCAGCAGACAGTATCACACAGGATAGGATTAGATACACAGCTCAGCAGACAGTATCACACCGGATAGGATTAGATACACAACTCAGCAGACAGTATCACACAGGATAGGATTAGATACACAGCTCAGCAGACAGTATCACAAAGGATAGTATTAGATACACGACTCAGCAGACAGTATCACACAGGATAGGATTAGATACACGGCTCAGCAGACAGTATCACGCAGGAGAGGATTAGATACACGGCTCAGCAGACAGTATTACGCAGGAGAGGATTAGATACACGGCTCAGCAGACAGTATCACACAGGATAGGATTAGATACACAGCTCAGCAGACAGTATCACACAGGATAGGATTAGATACACAGCTCAGCAGACAGTATCACAAAGGATAGTATTAGATACACGACTCAGCAGACAGTATCACACAGGATAGGAATAGATACACGGCTCAGCAGACAGTATCACGCAGGAGAGGATTAGATACACGGCTCAGCAGACAGTATTACGCAGGAGAGGATTAGATACACGGCTCAGCAGACAGTATCACGCAGGATAGGATTAGATACACAGCTCAGCAGACAGTATCACACAGGAGAGGATTAGATACACAGCTCAGCAGACAGTATCACACAGGATAGGATTAGATACACAGCTCAGCAGACAGTATCACACAGGATAGGATTAGATACACAGCTCAGCAGACAGTATCACACAGGATAGGATTAGATACACAGCTCAGCAGACAGTATCACACAGGATAGGATTAGATACACGGCTCAGCAGACAGTATCACAGAGGATAGGATTAGATACACGGCTCAGCAGACAGTATCACACAGGAGAGGATTAGATACACAGCTCAGCAGACAGTATCACACAGGAAAGGATTAGATACACAGCTCAGCAGACAGTATCACACAGGATAGGATTAGATACACAGCTCAGCAGACAGTATCACACAGGATAGGATTAGATACACAGCTCAGCAGACAGTATCACACAGGATAGGATTAGATACACGGCTCAGCAGACAGTATCACAGAGGATAGGATTAGATACACAGCTCAGCAGACAGTATCACACAGGATAGGATTAGATACACAGCTCAGCAGACAGTATCACACAGGATAGGATTAGATACACAGCTCAGCAGACAGTATCACACAGGATAGGATTAGATACACGGCTCAGCAGACAGTATCACAGAGGATAGGATTAGATACACGGCTCAGCAGACAGTATCACACAGGAGAGGATTAGATACACAGCTTAGCAGACAGTATAACACAGGAAAGGATTAGATACACAGCTCAGCAGACAGTATCACACAGGAGAGGATTAGATACACAGCTCAGCAGACGTATCACACAGGAGAGGATTAGATACACAGCTCAGCAGAGAGTATCACACAGGATAGGATTAGATACACAGCTCAGCAGACGTATCACACAGGATAGGATTAGATACACAGCTCAGCAGACGTATCACACAGGATAGGATTAGATACACAGCTCAGCAGACGTATCACACAGGATAGGATTAGATACACAGCTCAGCAGACGTATCACACAGGATAGGATTAGATACACAGCTCAGCAGACAGTATCACACAGGATAGGATTAGATACACAGCTCAGCAGACGTATCACACAGGATAGGATTAGATACACAGCTCAGCAGACGTATCACACAGGATAGGATTAGATACACGGCTCAGCAGACAGTATCACACAGGATAGGATTAGATACACGGCTCAGCAGACAGTATCAAGCAGGAGAGGATTAGATACACGGCTCAGCAAACAGTATCACACAGGATAGGATTAGATACACAGCTCAGCAGACAGTATCACACAGGAGAGGATTAGATACACGGCTCAGCAGACAGTATCACACAGGAGAGGATTAGATACACGGCTCAGCAGACAGTATCACACAGGATAGGATTAGATACACTGCTCAGCAGACGGTATCACACAGGATAGGATTAGATACACAGATCAGCAGACAGTATCACACAGGAGAGGATTAGATACACAGCTCAGCAGACAGTATCACACAGGATAGGATTAGATACACTGCTCAGCAGACGGTATCACACAGGATAGGATTAGATACACAGCTCAGCAGACAGTATCACACAGGATAGGATTAGATACACAGCTCAGCAGACAGTATCACACAGGACAGGATTAGATACACAGCTCAGCAGACAGTATCACACAGGAGAGGATTAGATACACGGCTCAGCAGACAGTATCACACAGGAGAGGATTAGATACACGGCTCAGAAGACAGTATAACACAGGGTAGGATTAGATACACGGCTCAGCAGACAGTATCACACAGGAGAGGATTAGATACACAGCTCAGCAGACAGTATCACACAGGAGAGGATTAGATACACGACTCAGCAGACAGTATCACACAGGAGAGGATTAGATACACGGCTCAGCAGACAGAATCACACAGAAGAGGATTAGATACACAGCTCAGCAGACAGTATCACACAGGATAGGATTAGATACACAGCTCAGCAGACAGTATCACACAGGATAGGATTAGATACACAGCTCAGCAGACAATATCACACAGGATAGGATTAGATACACAGCTCATCAGACAGTATCACACAGGATAGGATTAGATACACAGCTCAGCAGACAGTATCACACAGGATAGGATTAGATACATAGCTCAGAAGACAGTATCACACAGGACAGGATTAGATACACAGCTCAGCAGACAGTATTAGACAGGATAGGATTAGATACACAGCTCAGCAGACAGTATCACAGCTCAGCAGACAGTATCACACAGGATAGGATTAGATACACGGCTCAGCAGACAGTATCACACAGGATAGGATTAGATACACAGCTCAGCAGACAGTATCACAGCTCAGCAGACAGTATCACACAGGATAGGATTAGATACACGGCTCAGCAGACAGTATCACACAGGATAGGATTAGATACACAGCTCAGCAGACAGTATCACAGCTCAGCAGACAGTATCACACAGGATAGGATTAGATACACGGCTCAGCAGACAGTATCACACAGGATAGGATTAGATACACAGCTCAGCAGACAGTATCACAGCTCAGCAGACAGTATCACACAGGAGAGGATTAGATACACAGCTCAGCAGACAGTATTAGACAGGATAGGATTAGATACACAGCTCAGCAGACAGTATCACAGCTCAGCAGACAGTATCACACAGGATAGGATTAGATACACACCTCAGCAGACAGTGTCACACCGGATAGGATTAGATACACGGCTCAGCAGACAGTATCACACAGGATAGGATTAGATACACGGCTCAGCAGACAGTATCACGCAGGAGAGGATTAGATACACGGCTCAGCAAACAGTATCACACAGGATAGGATTAGATACACAGCTCAGCAGACAGTATCACCCAGGATAGGATTAGACACACAGTTCAGCAGACAGTATCACACAGGATAGGATTAGATACATGGCTCAGCAGACAGTATCACACAGGATAGGATTAGATACACGGCTCAGCAGACAGTATCACACAGGATAGGATTAGATACACAGCTCAGCAGACGTATCACACAGGATAGGATTAGATACATAGCTCAGCAGACAGTGTCACACCGGATAGGATTAGATACACGGCTCAGCAGACAGTATCACACAGGATAGGATTAGATACACGGCTCAGCAGACAGTATCACACAGGAGAGGATTAGATACATAGCTCAGCAGACAGTATCACACAGGATAGGATTAGATACACGGCTCAGCAGACAGTATCACACAGGATAGGATTAGATACACGGCTCAGCAGACAGTATCACGCAGGAGAGGATTAGATACACGGCTCAGCAAACAGTATCACACAGGATAGGATTAGATACACAGCTCAGCAGACAGTATCACACAGGATAGGATTAGATACACAGCTCAGCAGACAGTATCACACAGGATAGGATTAGATACACGGCTCAGCAGACAGTATCACGCAGGAGAGGATTAGATACACGGCTCAGCAGACAGTATCACACAGGATAGGATTAGATACACGGCTCAGCAGACAGTATCACACAGGATATGATTAGATACACAGCTCAGCCATCAGTATCACACAGGAGAGGATTACATACACAGCTCAGCAGACAGTATCACACAGGATAGGATTAGATACACGGCTCAGCAGACAGTATCACGCAGGAGAGGATTAGATACATGACTCAGCAGACAGTATCACACAGGAGAGGATTAGATACACGGCTCAGCAGACAGAATCACACAGAAGAGGATTAGATACACAGCTCAGCAGACAGTATCACACAGGATAGGATTAGATACACAGCTCAGCAGACAGTATCACAGGATAGGATTAGATACACAGCTCAGCAGACAGTATCACACAGGATAGGATTAGATACACGGCTCAGCAGACAGTATCACGCAGGAGAGGATTAGATACACGGCTCAGCAGACAGTATCACACAGGATAGGATTAGATACACGGCTCAGCAGACAGTATCACACAGGATATGATTAGATACACAGCTCAGCCATCAGTATCACACAGGAGAGGATTACATACACAGCTCAGCAGACAGTATCACACAGGATAGGATTAGATACACGGCTCAGCAGACAGTATCACGCAGGAGAGGATTAGATACATGACTCAGCAGACAGTATCACACAGGAGAGGATTAGATACACGGCTCAGCAGACAGAATCACACAGAAGAGGATTAGATACACAGCTCAGCAGACAGTATCACACAGGATAGGATTAGATACACAGCTCAGCAGACAGTATCACACAGGAGAGGATTAGATACACGGCTCAGCAGACAGTATCACACAGGAGAGGATTAGATACACGGCTCAGCAGACAGTATCACACAGGATAGGATTAGATACACAGCTCAGCAGACAGTATCACACAGGACAGGATTAGATACACAGCTCAGCAGACAGTATCACACAGGAGAGGATTAGATACACGGCTCAGCAGACAGTATCACACAGGAGAGGATTAGATACACGGCTCAGCAGACAGTATCACACAGGAGAGGATTAGATACACGGCTCAGAAGACAGTATCACACAGGAGAGGATTAGATACACGGCTCAGCAGACAGTATCACACAGGGTAGGATTAGATACACGGCTCAGCAGACAGTATCACACAGGAGAGGATTAGATACACAGCTCAGCAGACAGTATCACACAGGAGAGGATTAGATACACGACTCAGCAGACAGTATCACACAGGAGAGGATTAGATACACGGCTCAGCAGACAGAATCACACAGAAGAGGATTAGATACACAGCTCAGCAGACAGTATCACACAGGATAGGATTAGATACACAGCTCAGCAGACAGTATCACACAGGATGGGATTAGATGCACAGCTCAGCAGACAGTATCACACAGGATAGGATTAGATACACGGCTCAGCAGACAGTATCACACAGGATAGGATTAGATACACAGCTCAGCAGACAGTATCACACAGGATAGGATTAGATACACAGCTCAGCAGACAGTATCACACAGGATAGGATTAGATACACAGCTCAGCAGACAGTATCACACAGGAGAAGATTAGATACACGGCTCAGCAGACAGTATCACACAGGATAGGATTAGATACACGGCTCAGCAGACAGTATCACGCAGGAGAGGATTAGATACACGGCTCAGCAAACAGTATCACACAGGATAGGATTAGATACACAGCTCAGCAGACAGTATCACCCAGGATAGGATTAGACACACAGCTCAGCAGACAGTATCACACAGGATAGGATTAGATACATGGCTCAGCAGACAGTATCACACAGGATAGGATTAGATACACGGCTCAGCAGACAGTATCACACAGGATAGGATTAGATACACGACTCAGCAGACAGTATCACACAGGGGAGGATTAGATACATAGCTCAGCAGACAGTATCACACAGGATAGGATTAGATACACAGCTCAGCAGACAGTATCACACAGGAGAGGATTAGATACATAGCTCAGCAGACAGTGTCACACCGGATAGGATTAGATACACGGCTCAGCAGACAGTATCACACAGGATAGGATTAGATACACGGCTCAGCAGACAGTATCACACAGGAGAGGATTAGATACATAGCTCAGCAGACAGTGTCACACCGGATAGGATTAGATACACGGCTCAGCAGACAGTATCACACAGGATAGGATTAGATACACGGCTCAGCAGACAGTATCACACAGGAGAGGATTAGATACATAGCTCAGCAGACAGTATCACACAGGATAGGATTAGATACACGGCTCAGCAGACAGTATCACACAGGATAGGATTAGATACACGGCTCAGCAGACAGTATCACGCAGGAGAGGATTAGATACACGGCTCAGCAAACAGTATCACACAGGATAGGATTAGATACACAGCTCAGCAGACAGTATCACACCGGATAGGATTAGATACACAGCTCAGCAGACAGTATCACACAGGATAGGATTAGATACACAGCTCAGCAGACAGTATCACACAGGATAGGATTAGATACACGGCTCAGCAGACAGTATCACGCAGGAGAGGATTAGATACACGGCTCAGCAGACAGTATCACACAGGATATGATTAGATACACAGCTCAGCCATCAGTATCACACAGGAGAGGATTACATACACAGCTCAGCAGACAGTATCACACAGGATAGGATTAGATACACGGCTCAGCAGACAGTATCACACAGGAGAGGATTAGATACATGACTCAGCAGACAGTATCACACAGGAGAGGATTAGATACACGGCTCAGCAGACAGAATCACACAGAAGAGGATTAGATACACAGCTCAGCAGACAGTATCACACAGGATAGGATTAGATACACAGCTCAGCAGACAGTATCACACAGGATAGGATTAGATACACGGCTCAGCAGACAATATCACACAGGATAGGATTAGATACACGGCTCAGCAGACAGTATCACACAGGATAGGATTAGATACACAGCTCAGCAGACAGTATTACACAGGAGAGGATTAGATACACGGCTCAGCAGACAGTATCACACAGGATAGGATTAGATACACAGCTCAGCAGACAATATCACACAGGATAGGATTAGATACACAGCTCATCAGACAGTATCACACAGGATAGGATTAGATACACAGCTCAGCAGACAGTATCACACAGGATAGGATTAGATACATAGCTCAGAAGACAGTATCACACAGGACAGGATTAGATACACAGCTCAGCAGACAGTATTAGACAGGATAGGATTAGATACACAGCTCAGCAGACAGTATTAGACAGGATAGGATTAGATACACAGCTCAGCAGACAGTATTAGACAGGATAGGATTAGATACACAGCTCAGCAGACAGTATCACAGCTCAGCAGACAGTATCACACAGGAGAGGATTAGATACACAGCTCAGCAGACAGTATTAGACAGGATAGGATTAGATACACAGCTCAGCAGACAGTATCACAGCTCAGCAGACAGTATCACACAGGATAGGATTAGATACACACCTCAGCAGACAGTGTCACACCGGATAGGATTAGATACACGGCTCAGCAGACAGTATCACACAGGATAGGATTAGATACACGGCTCAGCAGACAGTATCACGCAGGAGAGGATTAGATACACGGCTCAGCAAACAGTATCACACAGGATAGGATTAGATACACAGCTCAGCAGACAGTATCACACCGGATAGGATTAGATACACAACTCAGCAGACAGTATCACACAGGATAGGATTAGATACACAGCTCAGCAGACAGTATCACAAAGGATAGTATTAGATACACGACTCAGCAGACAGTATCACACAGGATAGGATTAGATACACAGCTCAGCAGACAGTATCACACAGGATAGGAATAGATACACGGCTCAGCAGACAGTATCACGCAGGAGAGGATTAGATACACGGCTCAGCAGACAGTATTACGCAGGAGAGGATTAGATACACGGCTCAGCAGACAGTATCACACAGGATAGGATTAGATACACAGCTCAGCAGACAGTATCACACAGGAGAGGATTAGATACACAGCTCAGCAGACAGTATCACACAGGATAGGATTAGATACACAGCTCAGCAGACAGTATCACACAGGATAGGATTAGATACACAGCTCAGCAGACAGTATCACACAGGATAGGATTAGATACACAGCTCAGCAGACAGTATCACACAGGATAGGATTAGATACACGGCTCAGCAGACAGTATCACAGAGGATAGGATTAGATACACGGCTCAGCAGACAGTATCACACAGGAGAGGATTAGATACACAGCTCAGCAGACAGTATCACACAGGAAAGGATTAGATACACAGCTCAGCAGACAGTATCACACAGGATAGGATTAGATACACAGCTCAGCAGACAGTATCACACAGGATAGGATTAGATACACAGCTCAGCAGACAGTATCACACAGGATAGGATTAGATACACGGCTCAGCAGACAGTATCACAGAGGATAGGATTAGATACACAGCTCAGCAGACAGTATCACACAGGATAGGATTAGATACACAGCTCAGCAGACAGTATCACACAGGATAGGATTAGATGCACAGCTCAGCAGACAGTATCACACAGGATAGGATTAGATACACGGCTCAGCAGACAGTATCACAGAGGATAGGATTAGATACACGGCTCAGCAGACAGTATCACACAGGAGAGGATTAGATACACAGCTCAGCAGACAGTATCACACAGGAGAGGATTAGATACACAGCTCAGCAGACGTATCACACAGGAGAGGATTAGATACACAGCTCAGCAGAGAGTATCACACAGGATAGGATTAGATACACAGCTCAGCAGACAGTATCACACAGGATAGGATTAGATACACAGCTCAGCAGACGTATCACACAGGATAGGATTAGATACACAGCTCAGCAGACGTATCACACAGGATAGGATTAGATACACAGCTCAGCAGACGTATCACACAGGATAGGATTAGATACACAGCTCAGCAGACAGTATCACACAGGATAGGATTAGATACACAGCTCAGCAGACGTATCACACAGGATAGGATTAGATACACAGCTCAGCAGACGTATCACACAGGATAGGATTAGATACACGGCTCAGCAGACAGTATCACACAGGATAGGATTAGATACACGGCTCAGCAGACAGTATCAAGCAGGAGAGGATTAGATACACGGCTCAGCAAACAGTATCACACAGGATAGGATTAGATACACAGCTCAGCAGACAGTATCACACAGGAGAGGATTAGATACACGGCTCAGCAGACAGTATCACACAGGAGAGGATTAGATACACGGCTCAGCAGACAGTATCACACAGGATAGGATTAGATACACTGCTCAGCAGACGGTATCACACAGGATAGGATTAGATACACAGATCAGCAGACAGTATCACACAGGAGAGGATTAGATACACAGCTCAGCAGACAGTATCACACAGGATAGGATTAGATACACTGCTCAGCAGACGGTATCACACAGGATAGGATTAGATACACAGCTCAGCAGACAGTATCACACAGGATAGGATTAGATACACAGCTCAGCAGACAGTATCACACAGGACAGGATTAGATACACAGCTCAGCAGACAGTATCACACAGGAGAGGATTAGATACACGGCTCAGCAGACAGTATCACACAGGAGAGGATTAGATACACGGCTCAGAAGACAGTATAACACAGGGTAGGATTAGATACACGGCTCAGCAGACAGTATCACACAGGAGAGGATTAGATACACAGCTCAGCAGACAGTATCACACAGGAGAGGATTAGATACACGACTCAGCAGACAGTATCACACAGGAGAGGATTAGATACACGGCTCAGCAGACAGAATCACACAGAAGAGGATTAGATACACAGCTCAGCAGACAGTATCACACAGGATAGGATTAGATACACAGCTCAGCAGACAGTATCACACAGGATAGGATTAGATACACAGCTCAGCAGACAATATCACACAGGATAGGATTAGATACACAGCTCATCAGACAGTATCACACAGGATAGGATTAGATACACAGCTCAGCAGACAGTATCACACAGGATAGGATTAGATACATAGCTCAGAAGACAGTATCACACAGGACAGGATTAGATACACAGCTCAGCAGACAGTATTAGACAGGATAGGATTAGATACACAGCTCAGCAGACAGTATCACAGCTCAGCAGACAGTATCACACAGGATAGGATTAGATACACGGCTCAGCAGACAGTATCACACAGGATAGGATTAGATACACAGCTCAGCAGACAGTATCACAGCTCAGCAGACAGTATCACACAGGATAGGATTAGATACACGGCTCAGCAGACAGTATCACACAGGATAGGATTAGATACACAGCTCAGCAGACAGTATCACAGCTCAGCAGACAGTATCACACAGGATAGGATTAGATACACGGCTCAGCAGACAGTATCACACAGGATAGGATTAGATACACAGCTCAGCAGACAGTATCACAGCTCAGCAGACAGTATCACACAGGAGAGGATTAGATACACAGCTCAGCAGACAGTATTAGACAGGATAGGATTAGATACACAGCTCAGCAGACAGTATCACAGCTCAGCAGACAGTATCACACAGGATAGGATTAGATACACACCTCAGCAGACAGTGTCACACCGGATAGGATTAGATACACGGCTCAGCAGACAGTATCACACAGGATAGGATTAGATACACGGCTCAGCAGACAGTATCACGCAGGAGAGGATTAGATACACGGCTCAGCAAACAGTATCACACAGGATAGGATTAGATACACAGCTCAGCAGACAGTATCACCCAGGATAGGATTAGACACACAGTTCAGCAGACAGTATCACACAGGATAGGATTAGATACATGGCTCAGCAGACAGTATCACACAGGATAGGATTAGATACACGGCTCAGCAGACAGTATCACACAGGATAGGATTAGATACACAGCTCAGCAGACGTATCACACAGGATAGGATTAGATACATAGCTCAGCAGACAGTGTCACACCGGATAGGATTAGATACACGGCTCAGCAGACAGTATCACACAGGATAGGATTAGATACACGGCTCAGCAGACAGTATCACACAGGAGAGGATTAGATACATAGCTCAGCAGACAGTATCACACAGGATAGGATTAGATACACGGCTCAGCAGACAGTATCACACAGGATAGGATTAGATACACGGCTCAGCAGACAGTATCACGCAGGAGAGGATTAGATACACGGCTCAGCAAACAGTATCACACAGGATAGGATTAGATACACAGCTCAGCAGACAGTATCACACCGGATAGGATTAGATACACAGCTCAGCAGACAGTATCACACAGGATAGGATTAGATACACAGCTCAGCAGACAGTATCACACAGGATAGGATTAGATACACGGCTCAGCAGACAGTATCACGCAGGAGAGGATTAGATACACGGCTCAGCAGACAGTATCACACAGGATAGGATTAGATACACGGCTCAGCAGACAGTATCACACAGGATATGATTAGATACACAGCTCAGCCATCAGTATCACACAGGAGAGGATTACATACACAGCTCAGCAGACAGTATCACACAGGATAGGATTAGATACACGGCTCAGCAGACAGTATCACGCAGGAGAGGATTAGATACATGACTCAGCAGACAGTATCACACAGGAGAGGATTAGATACACGGCTCAGCAGACAGAATCACACAGAAGAGGATTAGATACACAGCTCAGCAGACAGTATCACACAGGATAGGATTAGATACACAGCTCAGCAGACAGTATCACACAGGAGAGGATTAGATACACGGCTCAGCAGACAGTATCACACAGGAGAGGATTAGATACACGGCTCAGCAGACAGTATCACACAGGATAGGATTAGATACACTGCTCAGCAGACGGTATCACACAGGATAGGATTAGGTACACAGATCAGCAGACAGTATCACACAGGAGAGGATTAGATACACAGCTCAGCAGACAGTATCACACAGGATAGGATTAGATACACTGCTCAGCAGACGGTATCACACAGGATAGGATTAGATACACAGCTCAGCAGACAGTATCACACAGGATAGGATTAGATACACAGCTCAGCAGACAGTATCACACAGGACAGGATTAGATACACAGCTCAGCAGACAGTATCACACAGGAGAGGATTAGATACACGGCTCAGCAGACAGTATCACACAGGAGAGGATTAGATACACGGCTCAGAAGACAGTATCACACAGGAGAGGATTAGATACACGGCTCAGCAGACAGTATCACACAGGGTAGGATTAGATACACGGCTCAGCAGACAGTATCACACAGGAGAGGATTAGATACACAGCTCAGCAGACAGTATCACACAGGAGAGGATTAGATACACGACTCAGCACACAGTATCACACAGGAGAGGATTAGATACACGGCTCAGCAGACAGAATCACACAGAAGAGGATTAGATACACAGCTCAGCAGACAGTATCACACAGGATAGGATTAGATACACAGCTCAGCAGACAGTATCACACAGGATGGGATTAGATGCACAGCTCAGCAGACAGTATCACACAGGATAGGATTAGATACACGGCTCAGCAGACAGTATCACACAGGATAGGATTAGATACACAGCTCAGCAGACAGTATCACACAGGATAGGATTAGATACACAGCTCAGCAGACAGTATCACACAGGATAGGATTAGATACACAGCTCAGCAGACAGTATCACACAGGAGAAGATTAGATACACGGCTCAGCAGACAGTATCACACAGGATAGGATTAGATACACGGCTCAGCAGACAGTATCACGCAGGAGAGGATTAGATACACGGCTCAGCAAACAGTATCACACAGGATAGGATTAGATACACAGCTCAGCAGACAGTATCACCCAGGATAGGATTAGACACACAGCTCAGCAGACAGTATCACACAGGATAGGATTAGATACATGGCTCAGCAGACAGTATCACACAGGATAGGATTAGATACACGGCTCAGCAGACAGTATCACACAGGATAGGATTAGATACACGACTCAGCAGACAGTATCACACAGGGGAGGATTAGATACATAGCTCAGCAGACAGTATCACACAGGATAGGATTAGATACACAGCTCAGCAGACAGTATCACACAGGAGAGGATTAGATACATAGCTCAGCAGACAGTGTCACACCGGATAGGATTAGATACACGGCTCAGCAGACAGTATCACACAGGATAGGATTAGATACACGGCTCAGCAGACAGTATCACACAGGAGAGGATTAGATACATAGCTCAGCAGACAGTGTCACACCGGATAGGATTAGATACACGGCTCAGCAGACAGTATCACACAGGATAGGATTAGATACACGGCTCAGCAGACAGTATCACACAGGAGAGGATTAGATACATAGCTCAGCAGACAGTATCACACAGGATAGGATTAGATACACGGCTCAGCAGACAGTATCACACAGGATAGGATTAGATACACGGCTCAGCAGACAGTATCACGCAGGAGAGGATTAGATACACGGCTCAGCAAACAGTATCACACAGGATAGGATTAGATACACAGCTCAGCAGACAGTATCACACCGGATAGGATTAGATACACAGCTCAGCAGACAGTATCACACAGGATAGGATTAGATACACAGCTCAGCAGACAGTATCACACAGGATAGGATTAGATACACGGCTCAGCAGACAGTATCACGCAGGAGAGGATTAGATACACCGCTCAGCAGACAGTATCACACAGGATATGATTAGATACACAGCTCAGCCATCAGTATCACACAGGAGAGGATTACATACACAGCTCAGCAGACAGTATCACACAGGATAGGATTAGATACACGGCTCAGCAGACAGTATCACACAGGAGAGGATTAGATACATGACTCAGCAGACAGTATCACACAGGAGAGGATTAGATACACGGCTCAGCAGACAGAATCACACAGAAGAGGATTAGATACACAGCTCAGCAGACAGTATCACACAGGATAGGATTAGATACACAGCTCAGCAGACAGTATCACACAGGATAGGATTAGATACACGGCTCAGCAGACAATATCACACAGGATAGGATTAGATACACGGCTCAGCAGACAGTATCACACAGGATAGGATTAGATACACAGCTCAGCAGACAGTATTACACAGGAGAGGATTAGATACACGGCTCAGCAGACAGTATCACACAGGATAGGATTAGATACACAGCTCAGCAGACAATATCACACAGGATAGGATTAGATACACAGCTCATCAGACAGTATCACACAGGATAGGATTAGATACACAGCTCAGCAGACAGTATCACACAGGATAGGATTAGATACATAGCTCAGAAGACAGTATCACACAGGACAGGATTAGATACACAGCTCAGCAGACAGTATTAGACAGGATAGGATTAGATACACAGCTCAGCAGACAGTATTAGACAGGATAGGATTAGATACACAGCTCAGCAGACAGTATTAGACAGGATAGGATTAGATACACAGCTCAGCAGACAGTATCACAGCTCAGCAGACAGTATCACACAGGATAGGATTAGATACACACCTCAGCAGACAGTGTCACACCGGATAGGATTAGATACACGGCTCAGCAGACAGTATCACACAGGATAGGATTAGATACACGGCTCAGCAGACAGTATCACGCAGGAGAGGATTAGATACACGGCTCAGCAAACAGTATCACACAGGATAGGATTAGATACACAGCTCAGCAGACAGTATCACCCAGGATAGGATTAGACACACAGCTCAGCAGACAGTATCACACAGGATAGGATTAGATACATGGCTCAGCAGACAGTATCACACAGGATAGGATTAGATACACGGCTCAGCAGACAGTATCACACAGGATAGGATTAGATACACGACTCAGCAGACAGTATCACACAGGAGAGGATTAGATACATAGCTCAGCAGACAGTGTCACACCGGATAGGATTAGATACACGGCTCAGCAGACAGTATCACACAGGATAGGATTAGATACACGGCTCAGCAGACAGTATCACACAGGAGAGGATTAGATACATAGCTCAGCAGACAGTATCACACAGGATAGGATTAGATACACGGCTCAGCAGACAGTATCACACAGGATAGGATTAGATACACGGCTCAGCAGACAGTATCACGCAGGAGAGGATTAGATACACGGCTCAGCAAACAGTATCACACAGGATAGGATTAGATACACAGCTCAGCAGACAGTATCACACCGGATAGGATTAGATACACAGTTCAGCAGACAGTATCACACAGGATAGGATTAGATACACAGCTCAGCAGACAGTATCACACAGGATAGGATTAGATACACGGCTCAGCAGACAGTATCACGCAGGAGAGGATTAGATACACGGCTCAGCAGACAGTATCACACAGGATAGGATTAGATACACACCTCAGCAGACAGTGTCACACCGGATAGGATTAGATACACGGCTCAGCAGACAGTATCACAGCTCAGCAGACAGTATCACACAGGATAGGATTAGATACACACCTCAGCAGACAGTGTCACACCGGATAGGATTAGATACACGGCTCAGCAGACAGTATCACACAGGATAGGATTAGATACACGGCTCAGCAGACAGTATCACGCAGGAGAGGATTAGATACACGGCTCAGCAAACAGTATCACACAGGATAGGATTAGATACACAGCTCAGCAGACAGTATCACCCAGGATAGGATTAGACACACAGCTCAGCAGACAGTATCACACAGGATAGGATTAGATACATGGCTCAGCAGACAGTATCACACAGGATAGGATTAGATACACGGCTCAGCAGACAGTATCACACAGGATAGGATTAGATACACGACTCAGCAGACAGTATCACACAGGAGAGGATTAGATACATAGCTCAGCAGACAGTGTCACACCGGATAGGATTAGATACACGGCTCAGCAGACAGTATCACACAGGATAGGATTAGATACACGGCTCAGCAGACAGTATCACACAGGAGAGGATTAGATACATAGCTCAGCAGACAGTATCACACAGGATAGGATTAGATACACGGCTCAGCAGACAGTATCACACAGGATAGGATTAGATACACGGCTCAGCAGACAGTATCACGCAGGAGAGGATTAGATACACGGCTCAGCAAACAGTATCACACAGGATAGGATTAGATACACAGCTCAGCAGACAGTATCACACCGGATAGGATTAGATACACAGCTCAGCAGACAGTATCACACAGGATAGGATTAGATACACAGCTCAGCAGACAGTATCACACAGGATAGGATTAGATACACGGCTCAGCAGACAGTATCACGCAGGAGAGGATTAGATACACGGCTCAGCAGACAGTATCACACAGGATAGGATTAGATACACGGCTCAGCAGACAGTATCACACAGGATATGATTAGATACACAGCTCAGCCATCAGTATCACACAGGAGAGGATTACATACACAGCTCAGCAGACAGTATCACACAGGATAGGATTAGATACACGGCTCAGCAGACAGTATCACACAGGATAGGATTAGATACACAGCTCAGCAGACAGTATCACACAGGATAGGATTAGATACACGGCTCAGCAGACAGTATCACACAGGAGAGGATTAGATACATAGCTCAGCAGACAGTATCACACAGGATAGGATTAGATACACGGCTCAGCAGACAGTATCACACAGGATAGGATTAGATACACGGCTCAGCAGACAGTATCACGCAGGAGAGGATTAGATACACGGCTCAGCAAACAGTATCACACAGGATAGGATTAGATACACAGCTCAGCAGACAGTATCACACCGGATAGGATTAGATACACAGCTCAGCAGACAGTATCACACAGGATAGGATTAGATACACAGCTCAGCAGACAGTATCACACAGGATAGGATTAGATACACGGCTCAGCAGACAGTATCACGCAGGAGAGGATTAGATACACGGCTCAGCAGACAGTATCACACAGGATAGGATTAGATACACGGCTCAGCAGACAGTATCACACAGGATATGATTAGATACACAGCTCAGCCATCAGTATCACACAGGAGAGGATTACATACACAGCTCAGCAGACAGTATCACACAGGATAGGATTAGATACACGGCTCAGCAGACAGTATCACACAGGATAGGATTAGATACACAGCTCAGCAGACAGTATCACGCAGGAGAGGATTAGATACATGGCTCAGCAGACAGTATCACACAGGATAGGATTAGATACACGGCTCAGCAGACAGTATCACGCAGGAGAGGATTAGATACACGGCTCAGCAGACAGTATCACACAGGATAGGATTAGATACACGGCTCAGCAGACAGTATCACACTGGAGAGGATTAGATACACGGCTCAGCAGACAGTATCACGCAGGAGAGGATTAGATACACGGCTCAGCAGACAGTATCACACTGGAGAGGATTAGATACACGGCTCAGCAGACAGTATCACGCAGGAGAGGATTAGATACACGGCTCAGCAGACAGTATCACGCAGGAGAGGATTAGATACACGGCTCAGCAGACAGTATCACGCAGGAGAGGATTAGATACACGGCTCAGCAGACAGTATCACACAGGATAGGATTAGATACACGGCTCAGCAGACAGTATCACAGAGGATAAGATTAGATACACAGGTAACATATCTGAACAATATCCCATATAGAATAAATACACGGTGTTCTGCTTATACAGCTCTTCAGCGGATCCATGTGTCTCCATGGCTACAGAAGCGCTGTGTATGCGGATCTAGCAGTATTACACAGATGGTGCGGGATATCACATATCTGCCCCGCGCTGCAGACAGTGAGCGCTGGATATTGCAGTGATGATACATTGTTGCACTTCTTTTCTCCAGAGTTTATGTAAAGTGTCATCTGCAGTTGATGATTCCTTGATCAGGGATCCTGCGCCCGTCTCCTCTCCACATACCAGCAGACGCCGGACTGTAGAGCGAGGGGTTATGACAACCGGCGCACTGACCCCACTGTTGCTAAGTAACAATCACTGGGAGAGGGGAAAATACAATTTGCAATTAATTGGACAAAATATTACGAAAACGACCTCATATCTATAAACGCCGTCCAAGGAACACGAAGATAAGGTCAGATTATTTTTTTTCCTACTTAGACCAAAATTAATGTTCTCATTACTGCACAAGTGGAATCATAAAAAGTATGGCCGGACGAGCGGCATCAAAGAAACGCTTATCTATAACGAAACTGACCAACATAGAAAAACATCCCATATTGGGGGCAATAAGGGGTCACCGCTTACTCATTACTGTGACCTCACACAATGGAGATATCCAGACTCACAACACCACCCTCCAGAGCTCTGAACATTCACCCGCTTTATGTCCAACCATTGTGCCCGCTTTAACTTTGTATTCTAAAATGATATTAAGTTTTTCTGAAGAAAAAAAAAGAATGAAATGGTATTCCATAATAAATTTCTGTAGATTCTGCTCCTTCAAAAATATCACATACAGTCCTCTAAATAAAAAAATAAAACTACTATAATACTAATGCCCCTATGTACAAGAATATAACTACTATAATACTGCCCCTATGTACAAGAATATAACTACTATAATACTGCCCCTATGAACAAGAATATAACTACTATAATACTGCCCCCTATGTACAAGAATATAACTACTATAATACTGCTCCTATGTACAAGAATATAACTACTATAATACTGCCCCTATGTACAAGAATATAACTACTATAATACTGCCCCCTATGTACAAGAATATAACTACTATAATACTGCCCCTATGTACAAGAATATAACTACTATAAAACTGATCCTAATGTACAAGAGTATTACTACTATAATACTGCCCCTATGTGCAAGAATATAACTACTATAATACTGCTCCTATGTACAAGAATATAACTACTATAATACTGCCCCCTATGTACAAGAATATAACTACTATAATACTGCTCCTATGTACAAGAATATAACTACTATAATACTGCCCCTATGTACAAGAATATAACTACTATAAAACTGCTCCTAATGCACAAGAGTATAACTACTATAATACTGCCCCTATGTGCAAGAATATAACTACTATAATACTGCCCCTATGTGCAAGAATATAACTACTATAATACTGCTCCTATGTACAAGAATATAACTACTATAATACTGCCCCTATGTGCAAGAATATAATTACTATAATACTGCCCCTATGTACAAGAATATAACTACTATAAAACTGCTCCTAATGTACAAGAGTATAATTACTATAATACTGCCCCTATGTGCAAGAATATAATTACTATAATACTGCCCCTATGTACAAGAATATAAGTACTATAAAACTGCTCCTAATGTACAAGAGTATAACTACTATAATACTGCCCCCTATGTACAAGAATATAACTACTATAATACTGCTCCTATGTACAAGAATATAACTACTATAATACAGCTCCTATGTACAAGAATATAATTACTATAACACTGCTCCTATGTACAAGAATATAACTACTATAATACTGCCCCTATGTACAAGAATATAACTGCTATAATACTGCCCCCTATGTACAAGAATATAACTACTATAATACTGCCCCTAATGTACAAGAGTATAACTACTATAATACTGCCCCTATGTACAAGAATATAATTACTATAATACTGCCCCCTATGTAGAAGAATATAACTACTGTAATACTGCCCCCTATGTACAAGAATATAACTACTATAATACTGCTCCCATGTACAGGAATATAACTACTATAATACTGCTCCTATGTACAAGGATATAACTACTATAATACTGCCCCCTATGTACAAGAATATAATTACTATAATACTGTTCCCACGTACAAGAATATAACTACTATAATACTGCACCTATGTACAAGAATATAACTACTATAATACTGTCCCCTATGTACAAGAATATAACTACTATAATACTGCCGACTATGTACAAGAATATAACTACTATAATACTGCCCCTATTTACAAGAATATAACTACTATAATACTGCCCCTATTTACAAGAATATAACTGCTATAATACTGCACCCTATGTATAAGAATATAACTACTATAATACTGCCCCTATGTACAACATTATAACTACTATAATACTGCCCCTATGTACAAGAATATAAATACTATAATACTGCCCCTATTTACAAGAATATAACTACCATAATACTGCCCCTATGTACAACAATATAACTACTATAATACTGCCGCCTATGTACAAGAATATAACTACTATAATACTGCCCCTATTTACAAGATTATAACTACTATAATACTGCCCCTATTTACAAGAATATAACTACTATAATGCTGCTCCTATGTACAAGAATATAACTACTATAATACTGCTCCCTATGTACAAGAATATAACTACTATAATACTGCCCCCTATGTACAAGAATATAACTACTATAATACTGCCCGTATTTACAAGAATATATCTATTATAATACTGCTCCTATGTACAAGAATATAACTACTATAATACTGCTCCTTATGTACAAGAATATAACTACTATAATACTGTCGCCTATGTACAAGAATATAACTACTATAATACTGCCCCTATTTACAAGAATATAACTACTATAATACTGCCCCCTATGTACAAGAATATAACAACTATAATACTGCCCCTATGTACAAGAATATAACTACTATAATACTGCTCCCTATATACAAGAATATAACTACTATAATACTGCCTCTTTATACAAGAATATAACTACTATAATACTGCTCCCCTAAGTGCAAGAATATAACTACTATCATACTGCCCCCTATTTATAAGAATATAACTACTATAATGCTGCTCCTATGTACAAGAATATAACTGCTATAATACTGCTCCCTATGTACAAGAATATAACTACTATAATACTGCCACCTATGTACAAGAATATAACTACTATAATACTGCCCCTATTTACAAGAATATAACTACTATAATACTACCCCTATTTACAAGAATATAACTACTATAATACGGCTCCTATGTACAAGAATATAACTACTATAATACTGCTCCCTATGTACAAGAATATAACTACTATAATACTGCTCCCTATGTACAAGAATATAACTACTATAATACTGCCCCCTATGTACAAGAATATAACTACTATAATAATGCCCCTATTTACAAGAATATAACTACTATAATACTGCTCCTATGTGCAAGAATATAACTACTATAATACTGCCCCTATATAAAAGAATATAACTACTATAATACTGCTCCTATGTACAAGAATATAACTACTATAATACTGCCCCTATATAAAAGAATATAACTACTATAATACTGCCCCCTATGTACAAGAATATAACTACTATAATACTGCTCCTATGTATTATAATATTACTACTATAATACTGTCCCTATGTACAATAATATAACTACTATAATACTGCCCCCTATGTACAAGAATATAACTACTATAATACTGCTCCTATGTATTATAATATTACTACTATAATACTGTCCCTATGTACAAGAATATAACTACTATAATACTGCCCTTATGTACAAGAATATAACTACTATAATGCTGCTCCCTATGTACAAGAATATAACTACTATAATACTGCCCCCTATGTACAAGAATATAACTACTATAATACTGCTCCTATGTACAAGAATATAACTGCTATAATACTGCTCCCTATGTACAAGAATATAACTACTATAATACTGCCACCTATGTACAAGAATATAACTACTATAATACTGCCCCTATTTACAAGAATATAACTACTATAATACTACCCCTATTTACAAGAATATAACTACTATAATACCTCTCCTATGTACAAGGATATAACTACTATAATACTGTCCCTATGTACAAGAATATAACTGCTATAATACTGCCCCCTATGTACAAGAATATAACTACTATAATACTGCTCCCTATGTACAAGAATATAACTACTATAATACTGCCCCCTATGTACAAGAATATAACTACTATAATACTGCCCCTATTTACAAGAATATAACTACTATCATACTGCTCCTATGTGCAAGAATATAACTACTATAATACTGCCCCTATATACAAGAATATAACTACTATAATACTGTTCCTATGTACAAGAATATAACTACTATAATACTGCCCCTATATACAAGAATATAACTACTATAATACTGCCCCTATGTACAAGAATATAACTACTATAATACTGCCCCCTATGTACAAGGATATAACTACTATAATACTGCCCCCTATGTACAAGAATATAATTACTATAATACTGTTCCCACGTACAAGAATATAACTACTATAATACTGCACCTATGTACAAGAATATAACTACTATAATACTGTCCCCTATGTACAAGAATATAACTACTATAATACTGCCGACTATGTACAAGAATATAACTACTATAATACTGCCCCTATTTACAAGAATATAACTACTATAATACTGCCCCTATTTACAAGAATATAACTGCTATAATACTGCACCCTATGTATAAGAATATAACTACTATAATACTGCCCCTATGTACAACAATATAACTACTATAATACTGCCCCTATGTACAAGAATATAAATACTATAATACTGCCCCTATTTACAAGAATATAACTACCATAATACTGCCCCTATGTACAACAATATAACTACTATAATACTGTCGCCTATGTACAAGAATATAACTACTATAATACTACCCCTATTTACAAGAATATAACTACTATAATACTGCCCCTATTTACAAGAATATAACTACTATAATACTGCTCCTATGTACAAGAATATAAATACTATAATACTGCTCCCTATGTACAAGAATATACCTACTATAATACTGCCCCCTATGTACAAGAATATAACTACTATAATACTGCCCGTATTTACAAGAATATATCTATTATAATACTGCTCCTATGTACAAGAATATAACTACTATAATACTGCTCCCTATGTACAAGAATATAACTACTATAATACTGTCGCCTATGTACAAGAATATAACTACTATAATACTGCCCCTATTTACAAGAATATAACTACTATAATACTGCCCCCTATGTACAAGAATATAACTACTATAATACTGCCCCTATGTACAAGAATATAACTACTATAATACTGCTCCCTATATACAAGAATATAACTACTATAATACTGCCCCTTTATACAAGAATATAACTACTATAATACTGCTCCCCTAAGTGCAAGAATATAACTACTATCATACTGCCCCCTATGTATAAGAATATAACTACTATAATGCTGCTCCTATGTACAAGAATATAACTGCTATAATACTGCTCCCTATGTACAAGAATATAACTACTATAATACTGCCACCTATGTACAAGAATATAACTACTATAATACTGCCCCTATTTACAAGAATATAATTACTATAATACTACCCCTATTTACAAGAATATAACTACTATAATACGGCTCCTATGTACAAGAATATAACTACTATAATACTGCTCCCTATGTACAAGAATATAACTGCTATAATACTGCCCCCTATGTACAAGAATATAACTACTATAATACTGCCCCTATTTACAAGAATATAACTACTATAATACTGCTCCTATGTACAAGAATATAACTACTATAATACTGCCCCTATATAAAAGAATATAACTACTATAATACTGCCCCCTATGTACAAGAATATAACTACTATAATACTGCTCCTATGTATTATAATATTACTACTATAATACTGTCCCTATGTACAAGAATATAACTACTATAATACTGCCCCCTATGTACAAGAATATAACTACTATAATACTGCTCCTATGTATTATAATATTACTACTATAATACTGTCCCTATGTACAAGAATATAACTACTATAATACTGCCCCTATGTACAAGAATATAACTACTATAATGCTGCTCCCTATGTACAAGAATATAACTACTATAATACTGCCCCCTATGTACAAGAATATAACTACTATAATACTGCTCCTATGTACAAGAATATAACTGCTATAATAATGCTCCCTATGTACAAGAATATAACTACTATAATACTGCCACCTATGTACAAGAATATAACTACTATAATACTGCCCCTATTTACAAGAATATAACTACTATAATACTACCCCTATTTACAAGAATATAACTACTATAATACGTCTCCTATGTACAAGGATATAACTACTATAATACTGTCCCTATGTACAAGAATATAACTACTATAATACTGCCCCCTATGTACAAGAATATAACTACTATAATACTGCTCCCTATGTACAAGAATATAACTACTATAATACTGCCCCCTATGTACAAGAATATAACTACTATAATACTGCCCCTATTTACAAGAATATAACTACTATCATACTGCTCCTATGTGCAAGAATATAACTACTATAATACTGCCCCTATATACAAGAATATAACTACTATAATACTGCTCCTATGTACAAGAATATAACTACTATAATATTGCCCCTATATACAAGAATATAACTACTATAATACTGCCCCTATGTACAAGAATATAACTACTATAATACTGCCCCCTATGTACAAGAATATAACTACTATAATACTGCTCCCTATGTACAAGAATATAACTACTATAATACTGCCCCCTATGTACAAGAATATAACTACTATAATACTGCCCCTATTTACAAGAATATAACTACTATCATACTGCTCCTATGTGCAAGAATATAACTACTATAATACTGCCCCTATATACAAGAATATAACTACTATAATACTGCCCCCTATGTACAAGAATATAACTACTATAATACTGCTCCTATGCATTATAATATTACTACTATAATACTGTCCCTATGTACAAGAATATAACTACTATAATACTGCCCCCTGTGTACAAGAATATAACTATTATAATACTGCTCCTATGTAAAAGAATATAACTACTATAATACTGCCCCCTATGTACAAGAATATAACTACTATAATACTGCCCCCTATGTACAAGAATATAACTACTATAATACTGCTCTTATGTATTATAATATTACTACTATAATACTGTCCCTATATACAAGAATATAACTACTATAATACTGCCCCCTATGTACAAGAAGATAACTATTATAATACTGCTCCTATGTACAAGAATATAACTACTATAATACTGCCCCTATATACAAGAATATAACTACTATAATACTGCCCCCTATGTACAAGAATATAACTACTATAATACTGCTCCTATGTATTATAATATTACTACTATAATACTGTCCCTATGTACAAGAATATAACTACTATAATACTGCCCCCTATGTACAAGAATATAACTATTATAATACTGCTCCTATGTATTATAATATTACTACTATAATACTGTCCCTATGTACAAGAATATAACTACTATAATACTGCCCCTATGTACAAGAATATAACTACTATAATACTGCCCCCTATGTACAAGAATATAACTATTATAATACTGCTCCCTATGTACAAGAATATAACTACTATAATACTGCCCCCTATGTACAAGAATATAACTATTATAATACTGCTCCCTATGTATAAGAATATAATTACTTTAATACTGCTCCTACAGTGCCTTGTGAAAGTATTTGGCCCCCTTGAACTTTTCTACCTTTTGCCACATTTCTGGCTTCAAACATCTACTATATAATCGTCTTATCCCGTCTGTCTGTCCCTCCCGGAAATCCCGTGTCGCTGATTGGTCTGGCTGCGGCCTATCAGCGACTCGGGATTTCAGAACAAGATGCCTGCCGTTAGCGGTTCATCTGCCGCACGGAGGTCAGCGGCGTCGCAGCCGGGAGATGACCGGTGATAGCCGGTCATCTCCCGGCTGCTAGCAGCGGAAGTACCCGCACAGGCTGCGCCGCTCCCCGGTCTTCACGCGGCGGCCGCGACCAATCTGCGATTTTGGCGCCAAATTTAAACACGCTCTCCAGCCAATTGGCGCCGGATTTAAAATAAGTACGCCACCGTCGGGAGATAGCAGGGCTGACTCCGCCCATGTGGTCATGTGACACACCAACTGCCCATGACGTACTGAACGCTGGCTGTGTGTGGTCAGCGATGTTGTCACAAGCAGTATTGACAACATGACGTAATTACAAAATTCATTAGGGGCCCCGGGGGGATACATTGGGGGGTTAATTTAAAGTAGTGCACAACCCATTTAAACACTGCTTCGCTGATTAGTCGCGCCCGGTCGGCCGCATACATATTCTAGAATACCCGATGTGTTAGAATCGGGCCACCATCTAGTAAAGATATAAATTCAAATTTTTTTGTGAAGAATCAACAACAAGTGGGACACAATCGTGAAGTGGAACGAAATTTATTGGATATTTTAAACTTTTTAAAAAAATAAAAACTGAAAAGTGGGGCGTGCGATATTATTCGGCCCCCTTGAGTTAATACTTTGTAGCGCCACCTTTTGCTGCGATTACAGCTGCAAGTCGCTTGGGTTATGTCTCTATCAGTTTTGCACATCGAGAGGCTGAAATTCTTGCCCATTCTTCCTTGCGAAATAGCTCGAGCTCATTGAGGTTGGATGGGGGGCGTTTGTGAACAGCAGTTTTCAGCTCTTTCCACAGATTCTTGATTGGATTCAGGTCTGGACTTTGACTTGGCCATTCTAACACCTGGATACGTTTATTTTTGAACCATTCCACTGTAGATTTTGCTTTATGTTTGGGATCATTGTCTTGTTGGAAGATAAATCTCCGTCCCAGTCTCAGGTCTTTTACAGACTCCAACAGGTTTTCTTCCAGAATGGTCCTGTATTTGGCTCCGTCCATCTTCCCATCAATTTTAACCATCTTCCCTGTCCCTGCTGAAGAAAAGCAGGCCCAAACCATGATGCTGCCACCACCATGTCTGACAGTGGGGATGGTGTTTTAAAGGTGATGAGCTGGGTTGCTTTTACGCCAAACATATCGTTTTGCATTGTGGCCAAAAAGTTTGATTTTGGTTTCATCTGACCAGAGCACCTTATTCCACATGTTTGGTGTGTCTCCCAGGTGGCTTGTGGCAAACTTCAAACAAGACTTTTTATGGATACCCTTGAGAAATGGCTTTCTTCTTGCCACTGTTCCATAAAAGCCAGATTTGTGCAGTGTACGACTGATTGTTGTCCTGTGGACAGACTCTCCCACCTCAGCTGTAGATCTCTGCAGTTCATCCAGAGTGATCATGGACCTTTTGGCTGCATCTCTGATCAGTCTTCTCCTTGTTCGAGATGAAAGTTTAGAGGGACGGCTGGGTCTTGGTAGATTTGCAGTGGTCTGATACTCCTTCCATTTCGATATGATCGCTTGCACAGTGCTCCTTGAGATGTTTAAAACTTGGGAAATCTTTTTGTATCCAAATCCGGCTTTAAACTTCACCACAACAGTGTCTCGGACCTGCCTGGTGTGTTCCTTGGTCTTCATGATGCTCTCTGCACTTGAAACAGAACCCTGAGACTATCACAGAGCAGGTGCATTTATACGGAGACTTGATTACACACAGGTGGATTCTATGTATCATTACTAGTGTTGAGCGATACCTTCCGATATCGGGAAATATTGGATCGGATTGGATCGGACCGATACCGAAAAAGTATCGGATATCGCCGATTCCGATACCGGAAACCAATGCAAGTCAATGGGACAGAAATATCGGAATGAAAATAAACCCTTTCTTTCCTTGTAGGTTAATTCTACATGAAGGAAAACAACTAAGAATAATGTAGAATGTATTGGGGGAGGTGGGGAGACAATAAAGGCATAGAGGTTTAGCCCAATCAAATGGAATAGCAGGAATTAATATTTTTTTTAAGACGTTCTGAGTTACGGAAATATTGACTATGTTAAGTATTTTTATATTTTGTCAGATATTTATGTTTCACTACTTCCACGCTCTTCACCTTCTTTTTTACTTCTCCCACACTTTCTCCTTCATCATCCTCAGCATCTTTTTCATGACCGTGTACGGCCAACCCGGGTTCCACCGTTTAACCTGTTCCTCCCATTTTCCAGCACTCACCTTTTCCCACAAATAAAAACACTGCACCTGTAATTTCTTTGGATAAATTTGGCCACAGCGGCCATTTTATTAACAAACAACATTAACACATTAACAGTGTTATAAATAAATAAGAAGGGAGGGTTCTTGGAGTTAAAAATTAGATCTGGCATAAATTAAACCGAACTGGAACCACCATATTACCCTCAGCCGTCCATCACCAGCTCAAGGGCACCAAAAGCTCCCAGGGTAAAACCCCGTCCAGAGCCCAAAAACCAAATGCCAGATCACCCCCGCTCAATTAACCAATTGGCTGTAATTTTAACCAAATTATTCCCACCGACACTTCTGTGCCAACTCCAAGAACCCCACCCCCCACCAAGCCACTGCGACAAACACCCTACCTCATTTTTCTTTATTTTTTATTCACTTTTTTTTTTTATTTTTATTTATTTTTTATTTTTTTATCAATTATAATAGACATATGTCCATATTACTCCTTAACGTTTTCCACCATACCACCGCCACTTCCCACTTATACTTGAACAGATGCAACCAGAAAAAAGGGGTGGGTGGGTGGGAACTTTCTCCTGTAACTTCCCTGCCGGACTGACTAATTTCCCGCACTTTTTCTTGATATACTCACCCTTCCACCACCAACTGCCCGCCCCTCAGCTCTAATTCCCAATCCTGATCCTTTATCTCAAAAAATTCCACCCTCGTGGCCCATCCCGGTCATGTGGGGCTTCCATCCAGCTTCCCTTGCTTCCAGCCCCTTTCTTGACCGTGTACGGCCAACCCGGGTTCCACCGTTTAACCTGTTCCTCCCATTTTCCAGCACTCACCTTTTCCCACAAATAAAAACACTGCACCTGTAATTTCTTTGGATAAATTTGGCCACAGCGGCCATTTTATTAACAAACAACATTAACACATTAACAGTGTTATAAATAAATAAGAAGGGAGGGTTCTTGGAGTTAAAAATTAGATCTGGCATAAATTAAACCGAACTGGAACCACCATATTACCCTCAGCCGTCCATCACCAGCTCAAGGGCACCAAAAGCTCCCAGGGTAAAACCCCGTCCAGAGCCCAAAAACCAAATGCCAGATCACCCCGCTCAATTAACCAATTGGCTGTAATTTTAACCAAATTATTCCCACCGACACTTCTGTGCCAACTCCAAGAACCCCACCCCCCGTCATAAACGAACAGCCCTGACCACCTCAGGCTCGTGAGTGCCCCAAAAAATCGCCAAAGCCCTCTCATTCCCCTCCTGTATAACCAATGCCCACAAATCGGTACCAATGTAATTCAAATGTACACCATCATTTGCCCAAAAATTTCCAACTCCCGCCTCGAGTTCAAAATGTCGAACGCTTACTCCCCCGTTCCTGGACACAAAGGCTGATATGGCTCTATTTAACCTCACTCTCACCCTATTAATCCCCTTCAAAGATCTAGCCTCCCTTCACCTTTTTTTTTTTTTTTTTTTGGCACAATGTCAGACCAGACCGTCAACACCACAGGAAAGGATGTCCATAACCTTAAAAATTAAATCGAATGTCCCTCATCAGTTCCCTGACCGGGCGAGCCCCTAAGTCATTCCCCCCCATATGCACCACCAAAATATCCAGCGTCCGAACCAAACGGGCTGCCTTATGAAATTCAGGCAGCACCCTTCTCCATACCATGCCTCTGGAGACGAGCCACCGAACCACAACTTGCTCTCTCCTAAAACCCAACTGCCTACCGTCTGGCCTCCCGTCCGCTCGCAACACCCCCAGTGGACGAAGGAATGTCCCAGAATCCACGCTAACAATGGGACACCATCTGCAACAAACAACCACAATGTATTCAATACTTAACAAGATGAAAAACAAACCTCAGCCCCCTGTACCTAATGCCGCACAAAGGACAAATAATGATCAGAACTCCACCTCCCTATCCGCTTTGTCACATCCTTGCCTAAGCCCAAGCCATTGGCTTCTGACGCCGCGCCAATTCTAAAAGAATGTGACCCGTACACCTCCGGGCGAAAGCCCCAACTCCCAAACTCCTTTCTTAAATACTGCTATTTAAGAAAAGTCCCCATTTTCATGACATAATAAGGAACCCACTCGCCCAGGCCAAAATTGCCAGTCTACTTGGTGCCACCGATTCAGACAATCTCAGCGCACCAAAAAACGCTAACGAAAAGGTTAACCTAAACAATGTAGCTTCACAACTGAACAACAAGTTTCGTCTAACACTAAACCCAAACGTCACCGGTCTTCTGTTATCCAGCACCTTATCTCCTCTCCTAAAGCCCCTAAGTGCTTGCTACACTAAAAAGGACTTTGTAACATCTCTTATCCCCACTTTTGAAACAGACCATCCAATCTCCGCTGCCCTACCTACAAGAAAGAACACCGCCGTCTCCCCATCACCGACATTCTCCACCAAACCCCACTGCATTATCCAACATTTCCATACTCGCCACGATGCCTCGTATGAGGACCAGGTCTGCCTCGTAATGGACTCTCGTATTAAACGTCCCCACTCCTCCATAACCAGCTGCCACAAATGCGAAGGGCATTCCTGTCCCACGTCCTCCGCCTCTGGTGCTAGCGCCCGAAAAACGATCCCACTGAAAACGAGACAAGGCATCTGCGAAGGAATTTTTACACCAGCACCTCCTGCAGTATCTGTAAAAAATCTCACAATCACGATTGCTCAAAAACTCGTGCTGAATTAACGACCTGCCATTATAATTTTCCAAAAAACATTTTCCAAACCTTCAAATCCTCCTTGTGATCCTTATTTAAACGAATGAAATGATGGAGGGCGCGCACTCCTGCTGTCGCCCTTGCCAACCCGCGACAAAATATCCTGCCCATTGGCATAATGCTGCATGCGAAATTCAAATGACCTAACAGGGATTGGAGCTCCTTCAGCGTCACCTTACGCAACCTCCTGACTCTATCAACCTCCTGCTTGAGCAAACTCAATTTATCATCAGGTAACCGACACTCCATCCTCTCCGTATCAATTAGGATGCCCAAAAAATTAACAAGGTGCAAGGTCCCTCTGTTTTTTTTTTTTTTTTAATTTGCTGCCAAAGGTATGCCAAAAATGCTCCGCTACCCACACCATAGTTCCTAACAAAGTCCTACACAACAACGATTGCTGAGGGCCTATAAACAAAATGTCATCCAAATAATGAATGACCGACTGAACTGATGCCAGGTCCCTCACCACCCATTCCAAAAAGGTACTAAACGTTTCAAACTGGGAACACGTAATTGCGTAGCCCATATGCAAACACCTGTCCACGTAGTATTCCCCTTTCCAAAAACAACCTAACAATGGGAAGCTATCCGGATGTACTGACAGCAATCCAAATGCCGATTCCATATCAGTTTTAGCTAGCAACGATCCTGGCCCATATCTCCACACCCATCCCACCGCCGCATCGAATGCTGAATAATCCACCGAACATAATTCCTGAGCAATGCCATCATTCACCGAAAAAACCCCTTAGGGTATGACAAATGCTGAATCAAATGAAACTTATTAGCCTCTTTTTGGGCACGACCCCCAACGGCAAAACAATCACCCTGCTGCTAGGTAAATCCTGAAACGGACCAGCCATCCTGCCCAATTCCACCTCCTTTGCCAGTTTCAAGCTAACCACTTCCAGATGAAGGGAAGCCGACATCACTTTTTTAAGAGAAAAGGGGACCTCATGATCAGGAGGAGGAATTCTAAAACCTTCCAAAAAAGACCATCTGAAATGGCCTTAGCCTTCAACTGATCTGGATACCTACTTCGAAAGGGGGCCATCTCGTGAACCCTCACCGGAGTCACCCCCTTGACCGGTACCCATTGGCATTTTTCCATTACCCTTCTTAAAGCATTTAGATGCTCCGTGTGAAATACCGTTGCAATGGGAGCACACATGTTTAAATTTGCAGGAGTTCCCATACTTACACTGGCCATCATTAAATTGCCAGCAAGATCCCGCTTCCTTCTTTGTGCACTCTGACTACTTCCCCCGTGTCCTGCCGATTAGTTCCCACTACCGCTGCTCCCGTGAAAGGACTGCCCATACCTCACCGGAGTCACAACTTTCAGCCACAACCCGATGTCCTTTGATCCCATCTAATCTGCGGGCGGACTGCCTTCCTCTGCCGATATTGCTAGTCGTATCGTAACCATGTCTGGCCCCCCTATGTGCGATGAGCCTCCCCTATAGCATCCAGGTAGCAAAATAAGCCTGAGGAATTATCCGGAGCTTTTTTCCCAATGACACTAGCCATTATTGCAAAAGCTTGCAACCAATTAACAAACGTCTGAGGAATGAACCTCCACCTACGCTTTTCTTCCTCCATTTTATTATTATTATTATTATTTTTTATTTATTTATTTATTTATTTTTTTTGCTGTCGTCCTTTTCTCCCTTGTCCAAATTAAACTTTTCAAGAGAAAGTAGGGAAAAAATTTCTACAAATTCATCCCACCCAATTTTTTCTTTAACCTCTTTATTTATTTATTTTTTTAAATGTGCCCAGCTGCCCCTCAAAGCACACGTATACCTCCCCTTTCGCCCTATCATCCAGTTTTACGGCATCCGCTTTATCCTTTTCTGTCTGTACAGAAACCGATACCCCCTAAAGTCCCCCTCAGTACACACCGCCGCCCTTGCCGATTCACTCCCCACCTGCGACGCCACACGTCGACCGGGTAACCAAGCCCCCATCGGAGATAACCCTGCCTCACTGGCTCCACCAGTGCCTAAACTAGCCAGAATTTGTGACATGTTTGCCAAATTATCCCTGAGCCCCACGACATCTAACCACGCCTCCCCCTAACATTTACACCACAGGGCCCTGCCAACTGCCTATCCCCTACCCCATCCGCTACAGACCCAGTGGGTGACAAAACAAACATAGACGCATACTCACGGAGCTGCGCAGGTGCTGTGTCCCCGCCAGCCGTACGTCCTGAGTCCTGCCGATTCCTTGGGTTGTCCTGATCCTCTCCGTATTCCGATCCTCCCTCTCGCTGTTGCTCAAGGCCCGCGCCCCTGGCCTCCTCGTCACCAGGGGGGACCTGAGCACGTGCCGATGCCCCCGCAGCTCGTCCGCTGCACGTTTCTGCACCGATCCTTCCTGCCGTCCGTGATCCAGCAAGACCTCTAGACCTGGGCCCCCCAGCCCAGTCTGTGCTGATCTGTGGGGGGGGGGGGCTGCCAGGCAGCTCCATGCTGCTCCCCGCCGCTCTGCTACCGTGACTCCGGTGACTGGGGCCAGGCAACAGGTCTCCAAACTGCCGCTGCCTGCCCGAAAAATGCCATACTGTCCTCCACTGTCGATTTGACTGGCAGGCACCCCGACTGGTACATCGCCAGGTGTGCCTGCCGCGCTGCTGCTCCTCCTGGCCCTTCTTTTTTTTTTTCTTTTTTTTTTATAACGGCCGTCCGCCGCCGTGAACCGCTGCTGGCCCTGTTTACGGGGGCCAGCGTCATCGCTGCCCCACAACTTCCTGTCCGGCCCGGTCACGTGTACAGGAAGTGACGCGGGCCGAACTTCCGGCGAAGCCACGCCCCCGGACTGGTGACGCGGCTCTAGTGCGGGCCTTGCTTCCGGCGCGGCCCGGGCTCTATTACTGCGGCGCGCCGCCGGAGCAGGCCGCACTTCCGGTGGGGCCCTCGGTCCAGACCCTGCTAGCGATCCGCTGACGGAAGCACCCACAGGCCGGCTGGGCGGATTCCTGCAGAGGTGGGCGCAGCGGCAGGGGGGTTCCGCCGCCGGGCTCACCTGGCTCAGGGTCCCATGAGGGGCTCCGCAGCCTGCGTCTGCAGTACGTGGGAGTCTCTGGCAAAAGCCTCTCAGGGGGCCGCGCTCTCCTTGCCCTTCTTCCTGACCCCGCCGCCGATTCCTCGGATGAGCCATGCAGCAACCCTTAAAGCTTTGCCTCCAGCCACCCTCCACGCCTGGATCGAGCCGCATCCCACAGTCTGCTAAACAGAGATTCCACGGTCTCCATTACGCCCGGTCAGTGTCCAGAACAATGGGTGAGCAGATATTAAAATTTTTTTTTTTTGGTGAACTTTCTCCTGTAACTTCCCTGCCGGACTGACTAATTTCCCGCACTTTTTCTTGATATACTCACCCTCCCACCACCAACTGCCCGCCCCTCAGCTCTAATTCCCAATCCTGATCCTTTATCTCAAAAAATTCCACCCTCGTGGCCCATCCCGGTCATGTGGGGCTTCCATCCAGCTTTCCTTGCTTCCAGCCCCTTTCTTCCTCTTCTTCTTCACCTTCTTCATCTTCTTCTTCACCTTCTTCGTATTATTCTTTTTTTTTACATTCTTCATATTCTACTTCTTCATCTTCTTCATATTCTTCTTCTTCATCATATTCTTATTTGTGACAGGCATTCCTGTAGTTGTTATCTATAAAAGGTTGGACATTACACCTTTCGTTCTGCCCGTCACAAAAGATTTACAACAGGATTTGTCCGCGTTCAGTTTGGCCTGCAGCAGCAGGTCTTTTCCAGGGGCACCACGAGGAGGAACGGACTCACCCCCATACACTGCTTAGTCATCTTCTGCTTATAATTTAGATATTATCTTTTGCTCTGATATTTAGTCTTATGCTTAATGTTCTTCCGCTTTTTGTTCTGCAGCTTCTTGTATTTCTGCTTCTTGGTTTTCTGTCTCTTGTTCTTCTGTATCTTGGTGCTTGTCTTCTCTTCTTTGTCCTCTTGGTCAACTTCTTCAGGGTCATCTTCTTGGTCTTCTTCGGGGTGGTCTTCAGGGTCGTCGTCTTCGGGGGTCCTAGTCTTCGGGGTCCTCGTCTTCTTCGGGTTGGTCTTCTGGGTCCTCGTCTTCGGGGTCCTCGTCTTCTTCGGGGTGGTCTTCAGGGTCCTCGTCTTCTTCGGGGTGGTCTTCAGGGTCCTCGTCTTCTTCGGGGTGGTCTTCAGGGTCCTCGTCTTCAGGGTCGTTGTCTTCGGGGTCCTCGTCTTCTTAGGGTTGGTCTTCAGGGTCCTCGTCTTCAGGGTCCTCGTCAGGGAGATCCAGAGTGATTACCAAGAACCATTTCAAAAAGCTTGAACTTGGAAATGTAGCAGAAGGTACAAGAAAGCTGAGGAACTACCGAGAACCAGCTGACGGTACTGGAACCCGGATGGGTAGCAGAAGGTACAAGAGCCAATGGAACTGCCGAAGACCAGCTGACGGTACTGGAACTCGGTTACTAAGCAGGAGGTACCTGTGCCAGAAAGCACTACCAAGGACCAGCAGACGTTGGTGGAACTTGGATACCGAGAAGGAAGCACCTAATCCAAAGGCACTGCCGAGAACCAGCTGACGGTACTGGAACCCGGATGGGTAGCAGAAGGTACCCATGTAAAAAAAAGTTCAAGGCCGCGAGCCGGCCGCAGTTACCAAAACCCACAGTCCTACAGGGGGTGCTTGTCCTATTGGCACTATGGAACCAGCCTTCATTGCCTGATCCCGAAGCCCACATAGGAGTCACCTAAACTGCAGGCACCATAGAGTCGGCTAACCCGACCGCAACACGACAGGACAACGCATTGGAGGCAAAGTGACGTTGACACTACCCGGAAACAGCTGGCGTGCTGGAACCAGGCTGGGCAGGAGGGAGTACCCGTGCCAAAGACACTGCTGAGAACCAGCTGACGGTACTGGAACCCGGATGGGTAGTAGAAGGTACAAGAGCCAATGGAACTGCCGAAGACCAGCTGACGGTACTGGAACTCGGTTACTAAGCAGGAGGTACCTGTGCCAGAAAGCACTACCAAGGACCAGCAGACGTTGGTGGAACTTGGATACCGAGAAGGAGGCACCTAATCCAAAGGCACTGCCGAGAACCAGGTGACGGTACTGGAACCCGGATGGGTAGCAGAAGGTACCCATGTAAAAAAAAGTTCAAGGCCGCGAGCCGGCCGCAGTTACCAAAACCCACAGTCCTACAGGGGGTGCTTGTCCTATTGGCACTATGGAACCAGCCTTCATTGCCAGATCCCGCAGCCCACATAGGAGTCACCTAAACTGCAGGCACCATAGAGTCGGCTAACCCGACCGCAACACGACAGGACAACGCATTGGAGGCAAAGTGACGTTGACACTACCCGGAAACAGCTGGCGTGCTGGAACCAGGCTGGGCAGGAGGGAGTACCCGTGCCAAAGTCACTGCCGAGAACCAGCTGACGGTACTGGAACCCGGATGGGTAGTAGAAGGTACAAGAGCAAATTGAACTACCGAGGACCAGCTGACGGTACTGGAACCCGGATGGGTAGCAGAATGTACAAGAGCCAATGGAACTGCCGAAGACCAGCTGACGGTACTGGAACTCGGTTACTAAGCAGGAGGTACCTGTGCCAGAAAGCACTACCAAGAACCAGCAGACGTTGGTGGAACTTGGATACCGAGAAGGAGGCACCTAATCCAAAGGCACTGCCGAGAACCAGCTGACGGTACTGGAACCCGGATGGGTAGTAGAAGGTAAAAGAGCAAATGGAACTACCGAGAACCAGCTGGCGGTGCTGGAACCCAGGGTAAATACTAAAAACAGAGTGGAGCCAGAGGTGTAATTGGAGCAAGTTTTAAATCAGTAGTACAGTGGATGTGGACAAAGCAGGAGAATTTGCCGGACACACAGCTGGGGATCAGCTGACGTTACTGAACCCCAATGACATGGCAGCAAGTGTTGACTGTGCAGACGGCACTTCCGAGCGCCAACTGGCGGTGTTGGAGCTCAGGGATAATACTGAAAACAGAGGAGCCAGAGGTGTAATTGGAGCAACTTTAAAATCTGTAGTAGTGAGAATGTGGACAGAGCAGGAGAAATTGCCGTTCCCACAGCCGGGGAACAGCTGACGTTACTGAACCCCAATGACATGGCAGCAAGTGTTGACTGTGCAGACGGCACTTCCGAGCGCCAACTGGCGGTGTTGGAGCTCAGGGATTACAGTTCAGGTGGTAGAAACATGAACAGAACAGGAGACCTGGATACTTTTGCCAACAATTATTTATTCTGGAAGAGGACTGGCAAATTCATGAGAGATCCAGGCCTTGTTCATTTTGAGAAAAGTAAGCCGGTCAACGTTATCGGAGGATAGTCGCATGCGACGGTCTGTTAGTACACCACCTGCGGCACTAAAGACGCGTTCCGATAATACACTAGCAGCAGGGCAAGCTAGCACCTCCAATGCATACTGACTTAGCTCTGGCCATGTATCTAGCTTACAGACCCAAAACTTGAAGGGAGAAGAGCCGTCTGGGAGTACACTAAGAGGGCAAGACATGTAGTCTGTCACCATCTGACGGAAACGTTGCCTCCTGCTGACTGGAGCCGTCTGTGATGGTGTAGACATTTGTGGCGGCGGGGACACAAAACTTTGCCACATTTCGGCCATACTGGTCTTGCCTTGTGCTGAGGCGCTGCTCCCTCTTTGTGCAGAGCTTCCTCCACTGCCTCGACGCACTGAGCTGCTTTGTAAAGCACTAGCAGCACTGCTCTCGGTTGGAATGGAGAACATGATGGAATGCACCAGTGCGTCTTGGTACTCCCGCATTTTACGCTCCCGGTTCAACGGTGTTATGAGGCTTTGTAAGTTGTCCCGGTAGCGAGGATCTAGGAGGGTGGACACCCAATAATCAGCCGTGTTGAGAATGTGGGCGATGCGGCGGTCGTTTCTCAGGCACTGCAGCATGAAATCAACCATGTGCTGCAGACTGCCAACTGGCTAAGAAACGCTGTCCCCTGCTTGAGGCGTGATCTCTGCCTGCTCTGCATCACCCCACCCTCGCTCTAGATACTGACTACTAGAGCATTGTGTACCTCCCTCCTCTGGACAGATGTCTTCCTCATCCATTGACTCCTCCTCATCCTCCTCACAAAGTGTCCCTGCCTAGGCCTTTGTGAGGAACCACGTTGCGCAGACTGTAGAGAAGCAGATGGCATTTGTGACTCCTCATCCTCCACCTCTTCCAAAACCTCGTCCCTTAGTGCTTGCAGTGTTTTTTCAAGCAGGCAGATAAAGGGGATAGTCATGCTGACTAGTGCATCATCTGTACTCGCCATCCGCGTGGAATAATCGAAGGCACGCAAAACGTGGCAAATGTCCTTCATAGAGGCCCACTCAGTGGTGGTGAAGTGTGAACGGCGCGCACTGCGACTTCTTTGCGCCTGCTGCAGCTGGTACTCCATTACTGCTGCCTGCTGCTCACACAACCTCTCCAACATATGTAACGTTGAATTCCACCTGGTGGGTAGGTCACATATGATGCGATGTTCCGGAAGACGTAATCGGCGCTGCAGAGCTGCAATGCGTGATCTTGCATTGCTGGAACGTCGCAAGTGAGCGCACTCTATGCGGATCTTGTGAAGCAGTGCATCAAGATCCGGATAGTCCCTCAAAAAACTCTGCACGACCAAGTTGAGCACATGTGCCAGACATGGGATGTGAGTGAGGTTGCCTAGGCCCAGAGCTGCCACCAGATTTCGGCCATTGTCACACACTACCATGCCTGGCTGGAGATTCGCTGGCACAAACCACACGTCGCTCTGCTGCTTGATGGCATTCCAGAGCTCCTGCGCTGTGTGGCTTCGATTCCCCAAAGAAATTAATTTTAATACGGCCTGTTGACGTTTGGCCACGGCTGTGCTCATATTGGTCACCATAACAGGTAACCGTTCACGGGTCGATGTGGAGGTAGACCGTGACGGCTCCTGCAGCGCTGATTCAGAGGAACTGGAGTATGAGGAGGAGTCAATGTGTACAGACTGGATTCCTGCAATCCTTGGAGTTGGCAGAACACGTACAGCGCCACTCTCAAGATCTGTACCCGGCTCCACAACATTTACCCAATGGGCAGTGAGGGAAAGGTATCGTCCCTGTCCATGCTTACTGGTCCACGCATCGGTGGTCAGGTGGACCTTGCTACTGACGGCGTTTTGTAGCGCATGTTTAATTTTTCCCTCCACATGATGTTGCAGGGCAGGGACGGCTTGCCTGCTGAAATAAAATCGGCTGGGCACGTTGTATTGTGGAACTGCCAATGCCATAAAGTTATGGAATGTGTCAGTCTCCACCAGCCTGAATGATAGCATTTCAAGGGCCAGTAGTTTAGCAATGCCAGCATTCAGAGCCTGTGCTCGGGGGTGGTTTGCCGAGTATGGGCGCCTTTTCTCCCATGCCTGTGCTAACGATGGCTGTAGACTGGCCTGGGAGTGTGAGGATGACTGGGAAAGTGGTGCTGTGGGTGGAATTACACTGTGTCTCTGTACAACAGTGCCAGAGATTCTTCCATGGCGATCCTGTGAGGAAGCCGAACCAGCTGTGTGTGAGCTGGAGGAAGAGGCTATAACACGAGCTGAAGAGGTGGTAGGTGGCGCTGTAGGTTGGCCTAGGTCTTCAGTGTGTTTTTGTAACTCCATCACGTGCTTGGTCCGCACATGTTTCCACATATTTGTGGTATTGAGGTTGCTGACACTTTTCCCTCTTTTCACCTTCTGATTACACAGCTTGCATTTGACAAAGCAAATGTCATCTGCAACTGTGTCAAAAAAGGACCAGGCACTGCAAGTCTTGGGAGCGCCCGCTTTGGATTTTGGAAGAGCCATGCTCCTAATGGGTGCCGAAGTGGAGGCTACAGGCAACCAAGTCTGCCCCCTCCCTCTCCCTCCTTTTTGGGCTGTTCGGGGAATCTCTTCCTCAGAGCTGCTCCCACCACCATCCTGTCCCTCACGCCATGATGGGTCAAGGACCTCATCATCTACACCACCCTCTTCAAACAACTGCTTCTCCTGGGTAGTCTCGACAGCACAGTACGCACCAGAAAGTGGCACCTGAGTCTCATCATCAGATGCGTACTGAGGTGTGCTGCTGACCATAGGCACTGGCCCACCCGCCTCTTCAGATTCAGAGAGACAAAACGGTTGCGCATCACTGCATACTACCTCTTCTTCAAATTCTCGAATTCAGCTTGGCTGGCCCCCTCTTTCCAAGCCAAGAGATTCAGAGAACAGAAGTAGAGATGGCTCCTGTCCAGGGCTCTCTGACTGCCTGGGCAATTTGGCAGGTGGTGAAGAGACAGATGGGTGCTCTTCAGTGCTCAGGACCTGAGAGGATCTGGAACTAATTGAAGTCGATGCGTTAGCTGCCATCCATCCGACAACGGCTTCAATTTGGTCCTCCCGCAGCAGTGGGGTACGGCTAGCTCCTACAAAGCTGCGCATAAAGGACTGTTCCCTGGTAAAACTGGGGGATGCTGAGTCACTGGTGCCCGCAGCAGACACAGAATCCCCACGTCCTCTCCCTGCAGGCACAGAATCCTCAGGTCCTCTCCCTGCAGAAACTCCACGCCCACGCCCACGCCCACGACCACATGCCTTACTCCCTGCCTTCTTCATCTTGGTAGACTGATAAAGATAGGCAGAAAAGTACTAAGGGCTTAGTGTGCTTATTCCTGAACAGCTGCTAACAGGTATAAGAAACACTGATTTTATAAAGTGTGGACTAGACTTTAATATGAGCTAATGTGGCCTACACAACTGTAAAGTGGAGTGTTTGGTGAACTTTATTTAGGTTTTTTTTGTCACAAAAAGACACTGGATGTGCCTAAAGATGTAATAACGATAGTATCACAAACTTTTTGTAGCTATTACAATGTAGGAAGGTAACCTACAATGCAATAGATGAGGCTGCAAAAAATAGGCTAATACTAATCTGGCTGGGGCTGCAGGGCCCAATGCTGCAGAAATGCTCCTCTATCTACTCCTATATAGTGTGTTTGGAACCAATTTAGCTGAATACGGATGGAACCACCACACTAATAGGAGATATCAGGAAAAATTATGAATTGGCAAAAAAGGACAATGTATGAGGCAGTGACACACACTGAGTGCATTACAACCAGACGTGGCTGAAGCACACACTACAGGGTGAGCTGCACTCACACACACAGACCTTGCAGACAGCGGTGAACAGTACAGATGCAGAGCACTGTGCACTAGCGCTGCAAGACCAAAAAAAAATGTCTCTATCTACTCCTATATAGTGTGTTTGGAACCAATTTAGCTGAATACGGATGGAACCACCACACTAATAGGAGAAATCAGGAAAAATTATGAATTGGCAAAAAAGGACAATGTATGAGGCAGTGACACACACTGAGTGCACTACAACCAGACGTGGCTGAAGCACACACTACAGGGTGAGCTGCACTCACACACACAGACCTTGCAGACAGCGGTGAACAGCACAGAGAACTGTGCACTAGCGCTGCAAGGCACAGCGATTTATAAAGTAGCTTGGGTAAAGCAGAATAGACCAAATAGGTAGCTAAAACTGTCCCTCAGAACAACAGCATCCTATCCCTAACTGAATTCACAGCAGAGTGAGCTCAAAATGGCGGTGGCGGCTTTTATAGTGCATCATGACATCATTTCAGCAGCCAATCACAGCCATGCCATTAGTTAAGATGCCTACATGCCTAACAGGATGTGCCCACACTTCTTAGGATCCTCATTGGCTGAATAAAATGAAAATGGCTCATTGCATTATGGGAACTTCCGATTCCGGTATACGATATTGCAAAAGTATCGGAATTAAGTATCGGAATTCCGATACCGCGAATATCGGCCGATACCCGATATTTCAGTATCGGAATGCTCAACACTAATCATTACCAGTCATTTAGGACAACATTGGATCATTCAGAGATCCTCACTGAACTTCTGCACTGACAGTAAAGTGGCCGAATAATATTGCACGCGACAATTTCAGTTTTTAATTTTTTTAAAAAGTTTAAAATATCCAATAAATTTCGTTCCACTTCACGATTGTGTCCCATTTGTTGTTGATTCTTCCCCCCCAAAACAGAATTTTATATCTTTATGTTTGAAGCCAGAAATGTGGCAAAAGGTAGAAAAGTTCATTGGGGCCAAATACTTTCACAAGGCACTGTATATACAAGAATATAACTACTATAATACTGCCACTGTGTACAAGAATATAATTACTATAATACTGCTCCTATGTACAAGAATATAACTACTATAATACTGCCCCTATGTACAAGAATATAACTACTATAATACTGCTCCTATGCACAAGAATATAACTACTATAATACTGCCCCTATGTACAAGAATATAACTACTATAATACTGCTCCTCTGCACAAGAATATAACAACTATAATACTGCTCCTATGTACAAGAATATAACTACTATAATACTGCCCCATGTACAAGAATATAACTACTATAATACTGGTCCTATGTACAAGAATATAACTACTATAATATTGCTCCTATGTACAAGAATATAACTACTATAATACTGCCCCTATGTACAATAATATAACTACTATAATACTGCCCCCTATGTACAAGAATATAACTACTATAATACTGCCCCCTATGTACAAGAATATAACAACTATAATACTGACACCTATGTACAAGAATATAACTACTATAATACTGACACCTATGTACAAGAATATAACAACTATAATACTGCTCCTATGTACAAGAATATAACTACTATAATACTGCTCCTATGTACAAGAATATAACTACTATAATACTGCTCCTATGTACAAGAATATAACAACTATAATACTGCTTCTATGTACAAGAATATAACTACTATAATACTGCCACATGCACAAGAATATAACTACTATAATACTGCTCCTATGTACAAGAATATAACTACTATAATACTGCCCCTTGTACAAGAATATAACTACTATAATACTGCTCCTATGTACAAGAATATAACTACTATAATACTGCCCCTTTATACAAGAATATAACTACTATAATACTGCTCCTATGTACAAGAATATAACTACTATAATACTGCCCCTTGTACAAGAATATAACTACTATAATACTGCTCCTATGTACAAGAATATAACAACTATAATACTGCTTCTATGTACAAGAATATAACTACTATATTACTGCCACATGTACAAGAATATAACTACTATAATACTGGTCCTATGTACAAGAATATAACTACTATAATACTGCCCCATGTTCAAGAATATAACTACTATAATACTGCTCCTATGTACAAGAATATAACTACTATAATACTGCTCCCTATGTACAAGAATATAACTACTATAATACTGCTCCTATGTACAAGAATAAAACTACTATAATACTGCTCCTATGTACCAGAATATAACTACTATAATACTGGTCCTATGTACAAGAATATAATTACTATAATACTGCCCCTTTGTACAAGAATAAAACTACTATAATACTGCCCCCTATATACAAGAATATAACTACTATAATACTGCTCCTATGTATAAGAATATAACTACTATAATACTGGTCCTATGTACAAGAATATAATTACTATAAGGCTATGTGCCCACGATGCAGAAGTGCTGCGGATTTTTCCTGAGCGTTTCTGCATCTCCCTGGTAGAAAAATCGCATGCGGATTGTACATGTGGATTGTACATGTGAATTGTACATGCGGATTGTACATGTGGATTGTACATGCGGATTGTACATGCGGATTGTACATGTGGATTGTACATGCGGATTGTACATGTGGATTGTACATGCGGATTTTACATGCGGATTGTACATGCGGATTGGACATGCGGATTGGACATGCGGATTGTACATGCGGATTGTACATGCGGATTTTACATGCGGATTGTACATGCGGATTGTACATGCGGATTGTACATGCGGATTTTACATGCGGATTGTACATGTGGATTGTACATGCGGATTGGACATGCGGATTGGACATGCGGATTGGACATGCGGATTGTACATGCGGATTGTACATGCGGATTGTACATGCGGATTGGACATGCGGATTGGACATGCGGATTGGACATGCGGATTGTACATGCGGATTGTACATGCGGATTGTACATGCGGATTTTACATGCGGATTGTACATGCGGATTGTACATGTGGATTGTACATGTGAATTGTACATGCGGATTGTACATGTGGATTGTACATGCGGATTGTACATGCGGATTGTACATGTGGATTGTACATGCGGATTGTACATGTGGATTGTACATGCGGATTTTACATGTGGATTGTACATGCGGATTGGACATGCGGATTGGACATGCGGATTGTACATGCGGATTGTACATGCGGATTTTACATGCGGATTGTACATGCGGATTGTACATGCGGATTGTACATGCGGATTTTACATGCGGATTGTACATGCGGATTGTACATGCGGATTGGACATGCGGATTGGACATGCGGATTGTACATGCGGATTGTACATGCGGATTGTACATGTGGATTGTACATGCGGATTGGACATGCGGATTGGACATGCGGATTGGACATGCGGATTGGACATGCGGATTGTACATGCGGATTGTACATGCGGATTTTACATGCGGATTGTACATGCGGATTGTACATGCGGATTTTACATGCGGATTTTACATGCGGATTGTACATGTGGATTGGACATGCGGATTGGACATGCGCATTGGACATGCGGATTGGACATGCGGATTGGACATGCGGATTTTACATGCGGATTGTACATGCGGATTGTACATGCGGATTTTACATGCGGATTTTACATGTGGATTGTACATGCGGATTGGACATGCGGATTGGACATGCGGATTGGACATGCGGATTGTACATGCGGATTGTACATGCGGATTGTACATGTGGATTGGACATGCGGATTGGACATGCGGATTGGACATGCGGATTGTACATGCGGATTGTACATGCGGATTTTACATGCGGATTGTACATGCGGATTGTACATGCGGATTGTACATGCGGATTTTACATGCGGATTGTACATGTGGATTGTACATGCGGATTGGACATACGGATTGGACATGCGGATTGGACATGCGGATTGGACATGCGGATTGGACATGCGGATTGTACATGTGGATTGGACATGCGGATTGGACATGCGGATTGGACATGCGGATTGGACATGCGGATTGTACATGCGGATTGTACATGCGGATTGTACATGCGGATTGGACATGCGGATTGGACATGCGGATTGTACATGTGGATTGTACATGCGGATTGTACATGCGTTTTTCCTGCCAGGGACATGCGGATGTGAAGTGTTCTTCACATGCATTTCTGAATGCGGATTGACAAGCGCTTTCCAAGCGATTTTAGCATCACTTGGAAAGTGCTTGTCAACTAGGTCACACTGTATAAATCCATGCAACCGGCATGGATTTATATAGTGTGACCCGAGAGAGTGGTAAAAATAAAAAAATAAATGCACACTTACCCTCCGATGGCCCCCGGTGTCCTGCTTTACACTCCGTTCTCCCTTGCCGACAGCGGTGGATTGAAAGACCTGCCGACGTCAGCGTCGCGTGACCCGTCACATGACTCTGACGTCAGCGCACGTCCTTCAATCCACCGCAAAGTGCCGGGAAGCAAGGAGGAGCGCAGCGCGGGCCGCCGGAAGGTAAGTATACATTTATTTTTTATTTTATTCTTTTTTTACTGATTTTTTAATGGTACCTGGGTGTGGATAAGACTCTCCTCTCATCTACACCCGGGTACCATCCGCACATTAGAACGCTAGGATTACGCATCTTCATATACAGTGATGTGTAATCCATGCGATCTAATGCAAGTCAATGGTGGCGAAGACGCTCCACTTCCGCAAAATAATTGGTAGTGCTGCGGTTTTTTCCGCAATGATAATCCGCAGCGGAAATTTCTGCAGCATGTGCACAGCACATGTGGATTATCATTGGGGAACATGGCAGACCTTCTACCATGCGTTTTTAATGCGTTTCCGCAGCTGCAAAAACGCTGCAGAAATGCATTAAAAACGCATCCTGGGCACACAGCCTAATACTGCTCTCTGTTTATAAGAATATATCTACTAAAATATTTTTTTCTATGTATAGGAGAACTCCTTTACCATGGTTCCCTTAAAAGTACCATTTTGTTCTGCAAATTAATCTTTATATATTTCTGGAAGTTTTGATTTCTCTAAGAAGGAAAAAAAATAAATCAGTAACAATGTTAACATGGCGTTTCAGGTCTCTAATAACGTTGTTATAATATGGATTTAAATTCAGTGAAATTTACATAATCTCTGTGGGATTTGTAAAACCTCAAAGTGAAATGGTAAAACTCCATGGTGGTTTATTTTGCTGGAGGAAGTAGAAATAGGAAGAGCGATAGCCACAGAAAATAAATAATAAACGCCTCAAGTAAAGACGGTCGCTCTTCTCATATTCATAGGGAACAAATCTTGTCTGGAATATAAAGCTGCAGTATATCTATGGAATAAACAACATCATTAGCTCAAAAATACTCCAAATATATTTTAAAAAGAAAGTTTTCAAAACTTTTTCACTTTATTTTTTAGCCACATTAATCGTGTGTGTTTATTTGCGGCTATTTTGGAGTCCTCACAGTTGAGGGGTAGTACTATAGAGAAACAACCCAGAACTCAGTAATTGCTGTCAGCAAGTTTGATCCACCTATGTGCCAAATTCTGAAGCCTGTGCCCTCTGGAGGGAAAGTTATTAAGCAGTGAGGATAGCGCTGATCTGCGGTTTTCTGGACGGCGCCTGATGTCACATATACAATATTTATCAATAAATAGCAAGATAAAAGCATTAAAAATGTTAGGTATCCGCGGAGGCAGAGTTTAGTTTAGTGCATTTTCCCGCCCATAGCACTTAACAGCTCATTTGCATACTTTTCAATATTCAGGTAATTGATTGACAATATAAATGTACCAATCAGTTCATTTTACACTGAACCAAATAAATGGTATAGAGGCATCAAACTTTATAGTTACTGATTCCCTTTAATGCATGATTTTGCTCTTTATAAGGCTTTCGTTTACCTAAGCGGTAGCAATTTTTAGGGTCACTTTGGCACCTGAATGCTTTGGCAATAAACTCCAGGACTGCCAAAGTTAAAACTTGTATTTTCAAGCAGCTGAGTTTTGCGTTAAGAAAAACTCCGACTGCTGATAGTTTGCAGATACTAAACTATAATATCCCTGGTGGTCTAGAGTAGCTTAGAGCTTATTGGAAAAGTCCTTGGTGATCCAGAGAAGCTTCAGGGTCTGTAAGTGTTCATCACTGTTAGTCCACTAGGTGTGAAATGATTAATGGTAATTAACCTGATGGTTTAAAATACTTAGTGTTCTAATGATAATATCCCTGGTGAGCTAGAGTCCCTTATAACTTAATGATAATATCCCTGGTGAGCTAGATTAACTTATATCTTAATGATAATATCCCTGGTGAGCTAGAATAACTTATATCTTAATGATAATATCTTTGGTGAGCTACAGTAACTCATATCTTAATGATAATATCCGTGGTGAGCTAGAGTAACTTATATCTAGAGATGAGCGTTGTTCTACTCGAACTGTTCGCCAATCTCAAATTCGAGCTGTTTTGGGCGGTGTTCGAGCCGTTCGGCGAACACGAACAATTTGAGAAAAATTCGGCTGTTTGAGGTTATGTTCGATAACTGTTCGTGCACCAAAATCATAACTGGATTTTTTCTCAGTAATGATGAAAATTAATGTTAATACACAGTTTGAGTGTACAGCGGGGCGGGGGGAGGGGCAGGGGATGGATCTCTGCAGGAACAATGAAGATCTCCATTTTTTTTTCTCTTTCCCGCATTTGCAGTGGGGAGGTGCAATCTGTCAGCCTATCAGCAGCGCACACACGGAGCAAAGTGCTTTTTTTCACACAAGCAAGGGCATGTGTCATTGGCAGTGTATGTCACATGTCCTTGCCCTATAAGACCAAGCCATTTTCCCCGTCGCCACCATTTTCTCACTGCTGCAGCTGCGTGTTTGACGGCACCGCTTTTGCTGTGTGCGCTATACCTTGTTAATTTCAAGCCAATTTTCGCACAAATCTACAGATAGCTTGGGAGTAGGGAATAGTTGTGATTGCAGTCCTTTTAAGGACTAGGTTACAGCATTTCCTACGACTTTTATCAGGCAGGTCTGTGCTCTTAAATAGATAGATTGTGGGAGTAAAGACTAATTGTAATTGGAGTCCTTTTCAGGACTAGGTTACATCAGTTCCTATCAGTTTTTGCCAGGCAGGTCTGTGCCAGTGCTGTGCAAGTTTTTTTCACAGCATTTGGCTGAATCTAGCAAAGCTAATCCTTTTTGGCCTATTGCAGAGTGTGTTAGTCAGTGGAGTAGCCTATCTGTGTTGCAAGATATACCACCTGTGTATAGAATACCAATTTTTTTACTGCACCTAGTGAAGTAAAATCTTTTGGGCATAGCATCATTCTATTAGTCCATCTATACTGACCTCCATCAGGTTGCAAATTGAATATAATTTTTTTCTGCATCTAGCTCTGAAAAAATATTGGGCTTCTAGCTGTGTGTGGGACTTGTTCTATTAATCCATCTATACAGACCTCCATCAGGTTGCAAACTGAATATATTTTTTTCTGCATCTACCTCTGAAAAAATATTGGGCTTCTAGCTGTGTGTGGGACTTGTTCTATTAGTCCATCTATACAGACCTCCATCAGGTTGCAAACTGAATATATTTTTTTCTGCATATACCTCTGAAAAAATATTGGGCTTCTAGCTGTGTGTGTGACTTGTTGTATTTGTCCATCTATACTGACCTCCATCAGGTTGCAAACTGAATATATTTTTTTCTGCATCTACCTCTGAAAAAATATTGGGCTTCTAGCTGTGTGTGGGACTTGCTCTATTAGTCCATCTATACTGACCTCCATCAGGTTGCAAACTGAATATATTTTTTTCTGCATCTACCTCTGAAAAAATATTGGGCTTCTGTGTGTGGGGCTTGTTCTATTAATCCATCTATACAGACCTCCATCAGGTTGCAAACTGAATATATTTTTTTCTGCATCTACCTCTGAAAAAATATTGGGCTTCTAGCTGTGTGTGGGACTTGTTCTATTAATCCATCTATACAGACCTCCATCAGGTTGCAAACTGAATATATTTTTGTCTGCATCTAGCTCTAAAAAAATATTTGGCCTTCTATCTGTGTGTGGGACTTGTTCTATTAGTCCATCTCTACTGACCTCCATCAGGTTGCAAACTGAATATAATTTTTTTCTGCATCTACCTCTGAAAAAATATTTGGGCTTCTAGCTGTGTGTGGGACTTGTTCTATTAGTCCATCTATACTGACCTCCATAAGGTTGCAAACTGAATATAATTTTTTTCTGCATCTAGCACTGAAAAAATATTTGGCCTTCTAGCAGTGTGTGGGACTTGTTCTATTAGTCATCTATACTGACCTCCATCAGGTTGCAAATTCAAAATAATTTTTTGTCTGCATCTACCTCTGAAAAAATATTTGGCCTTCTAGCAGTGTGTGGGACTTGTTCTATTAGTCCATCTATACTGACCTCCATCAGGTTGCAAACTGAATATAATTTTTTTCTGCATCTAACTCTGAAAAAATATTTGGCCTTCTAGCAGTGTGTGGGACTCATTGTATCTGTCTGAGATGATTTAGTGAATCCTGCTTTGAGCAGGGGGTTGGACCAGATGACCCAGGAGGTCCCTTCCAACTCTACCATTCTATGATTCTATGATTCTATGATTCTATTAGTCCATCTATACCAAGCTCCACCAGCTTTTCAATTAATAATAATTTTTCGCTGCATCTAGCCCTGAAAATAATTTTTCTTCCCAATAGTGGTAGCAATAGAAATATGGGGCGCGCTCCTGGCTTACAAAAATATACGCTTCATAACAAAAAACACCAGCCTAGCGCACTGCATTAATAAGATGGCATCATCGTCTCCCCCAGTGCTAGGCCTACTACCCAGGCTAGCATTCCTGTGCCTAAAACACAATGTATGGGTCCGCGCTAGCCACTATGCTGAGGGGTCTAAAGCTGCTGCTAACGCTTTATAACAATTCAATTGGCAGATTTTCACAGAGCTCTTCCACAATGCCCACCCATCAGGACAACAGTTGCCCACCTTCCCTATGGGATCTAGTGGCGAATAGTTGATGCCATTAATCAGAGCGTCAGTTGCCCCGTCGACGTGGCAAGCATACGGTAAGGCATGGGAAGAGTGGACATGACTAGTAGCAGGCAGACGGGTTGACCAATGTGAACAAGCCAGATCACAAGTCACCATAGAATTTCTCCACCAGCTAATGATGAGGGGCATATCAGGGGCGTCAGCGCAGCGGTGTCTGACCGGAGTAGCATTTCACTTCCAACTACTGAATTGGGGAGATGTGACAAAGATTCATCATCAGACAATCCATAAAAGGGTGGTCAGCCAAGTCAGGAGTGTAGACGTCCCGTCCCGTGTCACTAAAACTGATTTCTCACATCATATCCCTAACACCATTAACATGACACTCACAATTTGAAGCAACACTAATGTCTACTGCATTTGTGATCGCCTTCTTCGGGGCGCTATGCATAAGCGAATTAGTCCCTCAATCCAAAATTAGCACCAGTGGAGGCTTATTACACCAGAACGTAGTCATAGGCAATAATGCAATACGTCTACGCATACACAAATCGAAAATGGTTCCAGCGGGCAGGGGCACTTGGGTACTTCTACAACCCACAAACGGTACACTGAGTCGGGTAACAATAGTAAAACCATATCTAACCATCAGATCACAAAGTAATTTGTTCCTATCACACATTGATGGGACGCCATTATCAAGATACCAGTTCCAAGCTATATTTAATAAATGCATAACATCGGCAGGGAACCACCCCAAAGATTACGGGACACACTCATTCCGCATAGGTGCGGCCACGGAAGCAGCAAGAGCAGGACTGTCAGAAACGGAAGTTCAGAGGATAGAGAGATGGTGATCCACGTGTTTGGCAAGATACATAAGACCGGACTTGTTATCCTAACGTGGTTTGTTTCTTTTACAGGTGACGCTAAGCCAACAGTGTGGGTGATAGGCCACTCGTATATATATTGGGCAGATTAAAGGGCGAAAGTCCGCCCAGGCGGGAGGAAATTAGAGTTTCATAACACATATTTCAACTGGAGAGGTATTAGAGGCCTGCTATGGCCACAGGTACTAATGGAGGTAATCAAGGTAGGGAGAGAGGCAAGATGTCTGGTCATCTTAGTTATACAGGCCGGGGGAAACAACCTAGGTCATCACAAGAGCGCATAACTAATGGCAATAATGAAACTAGACACTGAGCGCTTCAGAGAATTTTTCACAAAACTAGCTATAGTATGGTCCGAGATTGTGCCGATAGCGGTATGGCAAGGTGCGCGAGACATCACGGCCATCGAATGGACAAGGCGGGTAATAAATATTCGGATGGCAAAATTTAGAAGAGACAGAGGCGGTGTAGTGGTACGACACCGACAACTGGAAGGAGATAAAGCAGGCCTCATACGGCCCGACGGTGTTCACTTAATGGATATTGGACTGGACATAATCCTGTCAGGACTCCAGGACGGAGTGGAACAAGCGTTAAGAGTGATGGGTGGGGGTCAGAGTCCTGCATACGAGTACGCAGGATCCTCCGTGGCCTGGAAATAGAAAGGACATGTTGGAGAGTTACACTTGTTGGCCAAGTTGCCGGAGTGGAGACCCAGGGCATGCTGCAACAAGCTGAATTATTTTAGAAATAAAATGTCTTTCTAATGGAATGAGTATAAAGAGTTAATAAAGCTGTGACCGATCCTCACCCATCCAGTTGTAAGAGTTACATTATTGTATTGTCAAGGAAAGGGGGGCGGTAGGGGGGCTGAGCGTCTGGGTTTGGTTGGGGGTCCCCACAGTCTGCCTAGGCTAGATGCATTTAAAAATTCTTATTAGATACACAGGCGGTGCAGCTTGCTTCGCAGCTGGGCTACTACGCCCAAAGTATTGCCTAGGCTAGATGCAGTTAAAAATTCTACGCTGACTAGCAGACACTGAAGATTTGGAGCAGACCTCTGAGTAAACAGCTCTTCAGACTCAATCATCTGTGTTACCCCAAGCCATAGTGTATGTAGTTTCTTACAGTTAAAAGGGGGGGGGAGCGACCCAACCCACCTGGAATTGACGATGCCAACGTCACGTAAGACACAGCAAGGGGACTCCAAAAAGAGTTTCCATTTTTTCCCAAAATTGTGGCACAGACACCACTTAACCCTAGAACGCATACCTGGGGCCTCGCAGTCCCGCCCTGTTAATTGTTTTCTATTTTCTGCAAGATTACTTTAGTTAGAATTTTGAAACTCTAGGTATTCTTCATGTATATAGTTGTTTGTCATTTGAGTTTGAGTTATTCAATGTTATTTGCACACGGGCCTAAAAGGCCCCAGGTATATGAAAGTGTAGATTTTTATGGTCATGCGTTCTAGGGTTAAGTGGCATCAATTGCCCCACAGTTGCTTAAAACGGTTGGTGAGGTGATATTACCAAATCCTCAAGCTTTTAGCCTCCCAAGGATAACACAGGATTAGAAAAGTCCTTGCGAATCCATGATTTGTTCATCTTTATGAACGTGAGTCTGTCTACATTCTCAGTGGACAGCCGCGTGCGCTTATCTGTCAGCACACCATCAGCAGCGCTGAACACACGTTCAGAGAGAACACTGGCTGCAGGGCATGACAAGATCTCCAAGGCGTGAGTGGCGAGCTCCGGCCATTTTTCCAGATTGGAATACCAAAATGAGCAAGGGTCCAGTGACACAGTCATGGCTTCGATGTTCACTTGGAGATACTCCTGCACCATCCTCTCTAGGCATTGACTATGTGTCAGACTTCTTGTCTCCTGTGGCCTTGCAAAGGATGGTCTAAAAAAGTGGTGAAACGATTTCACAAAATTGCAGTTACCAGCAGATACTGTGTTACTGTTACGGTTTGAGTGATGAAGACTCGACAGTCCCGCGGTTGGCAAGTTAGAACTGTGAGATTCACTTCGTGCACCACTGGTGTTTTGTGGAAAAGCACATGTAAGATTCTGCAACAGCGTCTCCAGATACTCCTGCATGCGTCAATCCCTTTTTTATGGCAGGAATTATTTCGGCAAATTTACTTTTGTACCGGGGATCTAAGAGTGTGGCAACCCAGTAGTCATGATTACTTCGAATTCTGCAATCTGAGGGTCATGTTGCAGGTAGTGCAGCAAGAAGGCACTCATGTGTCTTGCGCATCCAGGAGGACCAAGTCCTTGTTGTGTTGGTAGCGAGGTAAGAATCATGCTTCTTTCCTCTGCCCTCTCCCCCCAACCTCGCACAACAGAAATGTGATCAAGGTCTCCGTCATCTGATGAGTCTTCCATGCCCATCGCCAGTTCAACCTCCACTTCTTCCTCGGCTCCTGCACCTTACTCAACAGTTTGGCTGCTACCATGCGCCCTGTTTAATCCCTCTCCCCCACCCTCCCATGCCTGCCTCCTTGGTGCTGCCAACCGTCTGGACCTTGGAGATGTTATCCCTTCCGCATACGACTCCTCCTCTACTTCCTCCACCTCCTCTTGTCCGACCACCTGACTCTGAATTCTGTTTAATGTGTGCTCCAGCATGTAAATCACCGGAATAGTTATGTTGATAATGGCATCGTCGTCAGCACTAAACATCTTCGTCGCCATTTCAAAACTGTGCAGAAAGGTGTGTGGCGCCCCTGAGGGTGCAGTCACCACAGAGTTACTGCATCTCACCCAGAGGTGTGGTATCTCACCCTCAGGTAAGGAAGGCGTATGGCTCGGGACCCTAACACCTGCATCCAACACATACCCGCAGTGGGGTTAGGGCGAGATTGCTCCTAAGGGAGAGCACAGTCCCAGGTCCCTAGCTGGTGGGAGGATCCTATGTAGTGGGTGCTTAGGGGAGCAGCTTAGGGGAGCACATGACAGGGAGAGTATAAATAGGAAGCCATCTTAGAAAGAGCAAGCCAGTCAGAGGAGGAAAAGTGACAGGAGCAGAGGCTCGGCATGAGCTCTGCTCCGGAGGCGGGCCTAGCCTGGGAGGCCCAGGACTGAAGGAGAGAACAGAGGAGTGGGAGCAGGAAGGCTCCAGGAACCGAATGGACCCTAGGGCTACGGGCCGTGCAGAAGGCCACCTGTACTCCCGCTGCTACCAGGAGGTAGAGGGGTCAGGCCAGATAAGGGGAACCGGTCCCTCAACTAGAGGAGAAACAGCAAGGCTCAACTAGAAACCGGAGGCTGCAGCATTTCATGTACTGCAGGCAAAAGTCCACACCAGTCTCACTAAGAAGGTAGCCACATAGGACCCAGGGGACGGAACACAAGTCGCCCGCCAAGGCCCGAGGATACCGGATAGAAGTGTCACTGGGTGTGAGGTGCAGGGAGAAGGCCAGAGAAAGGACACACAGAAGGGGGTCCTGCTAAGTACTCCGGAGCTATCTGGGGGTGGACTGAGCCCCTCACTGAGTACGCACAGCACGACGGGTGAGATAGCTCTGGTACCTGTAATCTGGACTGCAACAACTGTGAGTAAAGATCTTGGGACTGCATCACACGGACTCTGTGTTCATTACTGACTCCCTGCACTACAACCACCATCATCCACCCACACTGCCCTAAAGCTACACTCTTCCTGTGGTGAGTAATAATACCATTGCAGCAAAACCACCAGCTTCAGAGGACTGTTCCCCAGCGGCGGCCCCTTTGGCCGCACTCCACAGGTGGCGTAGTCGGACATTATAAAATCCATATATACAAATTACCGTTGGATTGACCGCCCTGGGTCACGGACCGGGTCACCGCCACAGTGACTACAACCCCCAGCGTCTACCGGCCCGGCTCCGGGTACCCCACGGCCCAGGGGGCGCGTCAACTTCATAGGTCCCTGATCTGAGACCACTCCTGCTGTGTGATTTGCCCCACATCTGGATCTCGTTGGCCCAGGCTATACATCAGAAACTATTGCACCAGGGCTTGTCGGTGCTGCCACAGTCGCTGCAACATGTGCAGAGTTGAATTCCACCATGTCGGCACATCGCATTTCAGCCGGTGAACTGGCAGGCCCAACGACTTCTGTAGAGATTTAAGTCGTTGAGCTGCGGGATGCGAACGGCGGAAGTGAGCACACAGCGACCGTGCCCTCTGCAGAAGGCCATCTAGTCCGGGATAGTGGGCTAAAAATTTATGGACAACCAGGTTCAACACGTGAGCCATACAAGGCACGTGTGTAACATTGCCCCGGCGAAGGGCCGCACCCAGGTTTGCAGCATTGTCGCACACGGCCTTCCCTGGTTGCAGGTCCAGTGGAGACAACCATTCATGAAACTGGGTCTCCAGAGCTGACCACAAGTCCTCAGCTGTGCGACTCACATTTCCCAGACATTTCAAAGTAAACACTGATGCCGTTGAGCCCTGCTGCCAGCATAGTAAGGAGGTGCGCAGTTAGAAAGCAGGTGGCATTACCAGACAGGCTTTGGGTGCAGGTGGAGGACCGAGAGGAGGTTGAGGAGGCAGAAGCAGTGGAGGAACTTCTAGATAAAGAGGATTGACGTACAACTCGCGGGGACGGCAAGACTTGGACAGCAGCCCCTTGTCCTGCTGTCACCATAGTTACCCAGTGCCCTGTCAGCGACATGTAACGCCCCTGTCCATGCCTACTCGTCCAAGTGTCTGTGGTGAAATGCACCCTGTCACACACAGAGTTTCTCAAAGAAGCGGTGATGTTGTGTACGACATGCTGGTGGAGCGCAGGCACACCTTTCTTTGAGAAGTAGTGCCGACTGGGCATCTGGTACTGGGGCACTGCGACGGACATAAGGTCTCAAAAATCCACTGTGTCCTCCAGGCGGAAAGGCAGCATTTCTGTAGCCAACAGCTTGCAGATGGTGAAATTCAACCTCTTAGCTTTCTCATGGCTAGGAGGAAATGGTCTTTTACTTGTCCACATCTGAGGGACCGAGGGCTGGCTGTTGTGCTTTGACGGGGTTGAGTAGGGTGTCCCTGGCAAACTGCCGGTCTGTGAGGAAGATGCAGGCGGACATGTTAGGTTGCCTTGATCCAAAGGTGGTGCTCTCGATGTCAGAGAGCTCTCAACACCAGCAGGTGTTTCCACTTCCCAATGAACTGACGACCTGCCAATCACACTGGCTGTTGCAGGTAAAGAGGTGGCAGGTCTGCGTCCAAAAACATGTGTGACTGCTGTCCCCCCAGTCACAGAGGATGAAGAGGCCGCGGATGCACAAGATGGGGCAGACGGTGGTTGGCCCAGCCTGCTAGGCCGCATTGTAGCACAGTGAGCTTCCCACTGCAACTTATGCTTCATATCCATGTGACGGTACATGCATGAAGTACTCAAACTATGGATTTTTTGGCCTCTACTTAGCTTTTGGTGACAAATATTACAGATAACACGAGTTGGGTCATCTTTATCGATCTGAATAAATGACCAGGCTATGCAAGGCTTAGAGCCCATGCGACCTGAAGAGCCACTACGACTTGTGGTCAGAGGCGGAGTTGTGGTTGAGGATGCAGTTGTTGACGTGCTTCCAGTACTCCGTCTCTGTCCAGGAAGGCGCAACCTAACCTCGTCGTCAATAGCATCTGTTACGCCCCGCTGCGCTTGGTATCACAGATCCTAGAAGAGTGTACTGATGGAATCCTCCACAAGAGGCCCCCATAAACATTCACACATCTCCACCTTCCACCTCAGACCAGCAGAGGGAGCCCGTTAGGGATATAAATAGGGAAGGTGGAGCTAGGCAGTTCAGTTCCTCTGAAGAGTTCCTGCAGTAGAGAAGCCTAAGAGAGGTCAGTCTGCAGTGGAGCTCAGTCTAGTCTAGAGAACTCAGTTAATAGTTCAGCAGTGGAGCACGAGGCTCCTGCTAGCTAGATTCAGGGAGCCCAGATAGAGCTTAAGGTGTGCCGGCGTCATAAGATCGGTGAAGCGCGGCAAGCTGCCGTTAGTGTGTATAGCCTATTGAGGGCCCGAGTAGGCCGAAGGCGAGTGGCGAGTTAGTACATAAGGGGCAGAGGAGCTTAACCAGCTCACCCCAAAGCATTTACCGGACACCGGATCCGAGCTTACCGGGATCTCTATGACCCAGTAAGGCATAACCGGAATCCCTGGAGAACTACAAGTCCCAGGATCGCTAAGGTGCTGATACGTAACAGAGCCAGGAGACGCTTAGGCCCCGCATACTGGGAGCGTGAACTTCAAGAGAAGGCCCTACCACAAGGTCAGCCAGCGCAGGACAGAGACAAAGTTAGGCCTAGCTCCAGGCAGGTCAGAAACTTACTGCGCAGAGGCAAGAAACAGGAGGCCCTACACCCGCTCATTGGGGAGGATCCTGATATGCACCCTTCACCCTACAGTGCTCCAGGATGTGCCTGAATTTCCTCCAGTAAAAGGTACTGAAGTGACTACCGTGTCCGTTTCCGTTCTTGCTCTGACCCAGCTGGGTCTCGCCTGTCCTGCATTCCCCCTGCATACGCTGCCCTGAGACCTAGATCCACCTGTGGGGAGTTATACCATCGAGCTGCCTTATCACGGGCCTCAGTGGACTGCTGCAGCGCTGGTGCTTCTCACCAGATACCACAGGTGGTGTCACAAACTCTTATAAAATTAACAATTATCCACCCTTTTAAAGAGTGACCCCAGGGTACAGGCCAGGGAGCCGACCACCGCGACATCCCAAAGGCCAGGCAAAGGCCCGGGTGACCTCATCGACTGGCTGACTGTGGGTTGACAGTAAGTGGGATCTCCAACCTTGTCATCATCACCCTGTGTGTTATCACACCCGTCGTCCTCAAAGCCAACCTCTTCCTGCCCTGACCGAAAAGTCAAGTTGTCGCTCCAATCAGGTATTTGAGTCTCATCATCGTCTTCATCATTGTCTCCACCAACAGGAGTTACAGTTTGGGAACGAGGGTCTACATTATGCTCAGAACCTTCTTCATCTGGTCCTGGATCCGACTTATAAAGATTCTGGGCATCAGTGCAGATCATTTCCTCGTCTGGATTAACAGAAGCTCTGGAGCAGACCTCCGTTTCCCAGGCTATAGTATGAGTAAACAGCTGTGCAGACTCAACCATCTGTGTTACCCCATACTCAGACGGGCAGCTGGAGACTTGGGAGCTGTGAGGAAGCAAGTGCGATTGGGGTGACACCTCTGAGGACTGGAGTATTTGTGATGTTGAAGTTGAGGTGGAGGAGAGCCCACTTGAAGGAGCACTTGATATCCGCTGAAGCACCTGCTATTTTTGTGCCTCATCTGGAATTTGTAGCGATGGGCGTGTCCGTAACAAAGGGATCGTATCACATTGTCCACGAAAAGAAGTCGACATGTTAGTTTGGCTGGAAGATGGTCTTTCTTCTGCAGATGTTACTCCCCCCCCACCGCGGGGGGCTCGACCCACCAGCGGACAGGCACCAGTATTAGGAGAGGGGGGCTGGCCGTCAGGGTCCACCGCGGCTCTGGCACAAACCCGGCGACACGGAGGTGGCATGGGCAGGAACGGACTGGCCGTGTCGGCTTCTCACTTTTTGGATTTTAGAAGGGCATGACATGCCTATATCTGTGTCTCCCCCTCCTTTTACTCCTCCACCTCTTTTCTTTTCGCATGACTATATGTACTTGTCACTTTTCCATGTGTTAGTTATGTCTTCTGAGCAGCTTGTCAGCTTTTGGACACCTTTCAAGGTGTTTTCTATGTGTTTCTATGTGTTTTTGTTTGCCTGCCATTGGTTTTAACGGTGTTCGAAGGTGTTCGACGAACAGTTCGACGAACAGTTCGGCGAACACACGGGTGTTCGACGAACCGAACCGAACTCGAACACTACGGGGGTGGCTCAACACTACTTATATCTTAATGATAATATCTTTGGTGAGCTAGAGTAACTCATATCTTAATGATAATATCCGTGGTGAGCTAGAGTAACTTATATCTTAATGATAATATCTTTGGTAAGCTAGAGTAACTTATATCTTTATGATAATATCCCTGGTGAGAAAGATTAACGTATATCTTAATGATAGTATCTTTGGTGAGCTAGAGTAACTCATCAATTCTCTCCTTCGTCCCCCTGCACCTCCTCCCTCTTCTCTCATCTCAGCCGAAGACTTTGCCTCATTCTTCAAGCAGAAGATTGACACCATCAGGCAAAGCTTTTGTCAAAAGTCTCCACAGCCCCTCCTCATATCTATTCAACCTTCCTCCTCCAAAACCAGCTTCTCCACCATATTTGAAGGTCAATTCTCCTCTTTTCTCTCCAAATCACACTTCACCACCTGCGAACTTGACCCAATCCCATCCCACATCATCCCTAACCTTACCACAGTCTTCATCCCAACCCTAACCCACCTTTTCAACCTGTCACTAACAACCAGTGTCTTCCCCTCATGTTTCAAACATACCACAATCACACCCATCCTCAAAAACCCCTCCCTTGACCCATCCTCTCTTACTAGCTATCGTCCCATATCACTTTTCCTCTATGCCTCAAAACTACTAGAGCAACATGTCCACCTTGAACTGTCCTCCCACCTCTCCTCCTCCTCCTCCCTCTTTGACCACCTACAGTCAGGCTTCCGACCGCACCACTCCACTGAAACTGCCCTGACCAAAGTCACCAACGACCTACTAACCGCCAAATCCAAGCGACACTACTCTGTCCTCCTCCTCCTGGACCTGTAATCTGCCTTCGACACAGTGGACCATTCCCTCTTACTACAGATTCTCTCTTCTCTTGGCATCATGGACTTGGCCCTATCTTGGATCTTTTCATACCTAACAGACAGGACATTCAGTGTCTCCCACTCACACACCACCTCCTCATCTCGCCCCCTATCTGTCGGTGTCCCCCAAGGTTCAGTCCTAGGACCCCTGCTCTTCTCCACTAACACCTTTGGCCTGGGACAGCTCATAGAGTCTCACAGCTTTCAGAATCACCTCTATGCTGATGACACACAGATCTACCTCTCTGGACCTGACATCACCTCCTTACTAACCAAAATCCCACAATGTCTGTCCGCTATCTCATCCTTATTCTCTGCCAGATTTCTAAAACTTAACATGGATAAAACAGAGTTCATCATCTTTCCACCCTCTCATTCATATCCCCCATGTGACCTATCCATCAACGTCAATGGCTGCCCACTCTCCCCAGTCCCACAAGCTCGCTGCCTTGGGGTAACCCTGGACTCTGACACATCCAAGCCCTTTCCACTTCCTGCCAACTCCAACTCAAAAATATCTCCTGGATCCACCCATTCCTCAGCAAAGACTCTGCAGAAACACTAGTGCACCCTCATCATCTCCCGCCTTGACTACTGCAACCTCCTGCTCTGTGGCCTCCCCTCTAACACTCTCGCGCCCCTCCAATCTATCCTAAACTTTGCTGCTCGATTAAACCACCTGTCCCCCCGCTATTCCCTGACCTCTCCCCTCTGTCAATCCCTTCACTGGCTCCCCATTGCCCAGAGACTCAAGTTCAAAACTCTAACCCTGGCATACAAAGCAATTCACAACCTGTCTCCTCCATACATCTGTGACCTAGTCTCCCGGTACTTACCTGCACGCAACCTCCGATCCTCACAAGATCTCCTTCTCTACTCCCCTCTTATCTCCTCCTCCCACAATCACATACAAGATTTCTCCTGTGCATCCCCCCTACTCTGGAACTCTCTACCCCAACATATCAGACTCTCGCCTACCGTGGAAACCTTCAAAAGGAGCCTGAAGAACTACCTCTACCTCTTCTGGCAAGCCTACAACCTGCAGTAACCACCACCCCACCACATTACTGCATAACCAGTTCTACCCTCACCTACTGTATCCTCACCCATCCCCTGTAGACTGTGAGCCCTCGTGGGCAGGGTCCTCTCTCCTCCTGTACCACTCGCTGACTCATTTTGTTAAGATTATGTAAATGTTTTTGCTATGTACAGTGACGCGCCCCCTGGGCCATATTCTTTAGGGGGAATATCCGGAGCCGGATCAGATGGGGGTTGTAGTCTTCCGAGTGGCTGTGACCCGGTCCGTGCCCAGGGTGTCAAACTCAGTTGTATGTGGCAGTCCTACAGATGTTAATAAGTTCTTAATGTCGACTACGCCACCCGTTGTATTGCGGTCACTATGGCCGCCGCTGCAGCAGGGTCCGCTGAGGCTGATGGTGTAGGTGCAGCTTTGGTGATATAACCCCCAACGGGTGGGGTATAGCCTCAGGGGGTCAGGTGCAGAGGATGGGGGTTGTGGTGGTGCAGCATAGGTGTTTAATGAAGACAGAGTCGGGTTATGCAGTTAAGGGTATTTACTCACTGCTGATGTTCCGGTCACTCCAGCTTCAAGTGACCTCCCGAGCCGTGCTGCATCCACCAGGTCCTGGATCCAGCCAACCCCCAAGCGAGTCTGGAGCGTGACCCTGAGCTCTCCTTCTGTCCTTTCTCTGGCCGTCCCCACTAGTGATCCACCCAGGTCCAGCTCCCTCGGGCCTTCTGTTGGGAGACCCTTGGCCTTGGGTTCCCTGACCCTCCACGTGGTATGCCTTCGTGGTGGATGTGGTGGGTGGCCGTGGCAGACGCTGCCCACGGCCTCCGGTCTCTGGCTGGGGTGTGTTTTTGCCCCCACCAGCTTGGGTTCCGGTACCCTGATGCCAACTCTTCACCCGCTGATGGACTTTGGGTTCTCAGAGTTCCTTTTCTGTTTCCCCCTCTGGGTCTTTCTTTCTTCTCCTCTCTCACTCTGGCTCAGGCTTCTCTGCTTCTCTGCTCTGCTCTTCTGCTCTCCAACAGACTCCTTGCAAAAGGCTGACTCACTCCTCCTCTACAGCAGACTGACCCTGATCTTTGATGGTGCCCACCTTATATACACCCTCTATGTGTGAGCTCAGGTGACCAGCACCCAATGAGCTCCTATCTTTACCCAGGCTGCTCCCCCTATCTGCCCCTACACTACTTGGGATGTACCACCCCCCTCCCACTCCAGCCAGGAACAGACTCGGTCGTACCTGCACATTTCTAAGTGGGAGTACCGTCGGCCTGTTCCTCGGAAATGGGATGTATGTAGTGCATGCAGCCTACCGAGCTCAGTTCCACACTCCATCCTTACCCGGGAGTGGAATATCACACCTCCGGGTTGAGGTGCAATACCCCTGTAGCAGCCGAATCCTCAGGGTGCTACATTCCCCCCTGGTAAATCACAGCACGTCCTCGGGCTGTAAGACATAACACCAAAACATACAAATTTTTGCATAAACATATAAAACATATAAAACATTATATATATATATATCAATATAAAACATTCTCGTCGCCTCTGGCTCCTCCTCCGGTCACTGTGCAACGTGTGACCGGGTAAAGTGCGACAGTCTCTCTAGAAAACTGGTTTTCCTATAAAACCGGTAGGGGGCGCTTTAGGACGCGCAACTATATACAAGGATATGGCCGCTCTCAGTCCTCGGCCAGGTATTAGGGAGGAATGACCGCTCTCAGTCCTCGGTCAGTGGGATTTAGGGAAATACGGGTAACAGTTCACACATGCTGGTCCCAACGGGGACTATATTAGCAACAACAGTTTCAGTTTCAGTTTACGGTTTCAGTTCACGATTTCAGTTTACTGTGCCCCGACGGGCAACTATATACAGCTTCTGCTTCGCTGTCCTTAGCGACGGCGTCCTCCTGCTCTTGCTTTTTGGTTACCTTTGGCTCTAGTTTCAGACCCGTCCGGGTCCTCTTGTTCTTCCTCCTCACACCGCAGCTCTTCCTCCGTCAGGCGATGCACATGGAGGGCGTAAGGACCTTTGGCACACTTGTGCCGGGTGAAGGTGACCTCGTCCCCGATGTAAAGGTCACGACCTCTGTGTCCCTCCGGTAGGTGGGACTCAACGTCTCTCCTGGTTACGAAGACGTCGCCTAGGGTGTGGTGGTCTCGGATGAAGCCCCACCCATGCTGCAGGTTAAACTTTATCACAGTCCCGGTGGTGCGGGGACTATGCGCTGCACGGGGGTCTCTCCTGGCCCGGCTCTTCTGCTCCGCGCTCCTTATTTGAGCTAGCTGTTCCCGGACCCGCCTCTCTCTCCGCTCCCTCTCGAAGTCCTCGAGCTGTTGGCGGCAGCACTCAGCACGCTCCGCTGCAGCTGCCCGAGTCTCTTGAGTGAACCCCATAAGATCTTCTCCGGTGGGGTCCCACTCAAACTGTGCTTCCGCTAGCGGGGGCGAGATCCTCTTTACGGGCTTTGGAGCCGGGATCAGGGGTTCATCCAGGGGTCTCTCTCTCCGTAGTCGGGGATGGTGGAACTCCGGTGGCCATATAAATGGCTGCCCATCCGGGCACGTATGCTGGGCGTACAGGTCCTCTCCCAGATGCGGCACTCTTGGTCTTATGGGCGCGGTGGTGTTAGCGCCCGGGTTGCCCGGGCCTTGCGGCCAGGCCTGGGGTATCTGGAAGGTAAAGGGCACCGTAAGGACGGCGGCGCCCTGGGCTACTTGGCCCTGTGACCAGGCCGGGGGCTCCGCGGAGGTAGGGGGCGCTGTTGGTATTGCGGCGCCCGGGGGTACTAGGCCTTGCGACCAGGCTGGTGGTACTTCCTGCTTGGTCACGCTCGGGGTCGAGGCGTGTGACGTCACAGGGGTCGCGGCTCCCGTTTGAGGCCTAGTCTGCGGCGGTGACGTTGCAGCGACGGGCACGGCAGGATAGACTTCGGGCTCTGCGACGGGGAGCTGGGGCAGGCACGCGGTTTCCCGGTTTGGGGTATAGACGTCCCCTTTACCTGCCTCCACTCGTTCGGCTCCCTCCTCGGCGCCGTCTCCGGCCTTCAGTCCTCCCGCGCCATCCTCAGAGGCGGTCTGTCTCCTCGTCTCGGGTGGCGTGCTCCGCTGACAGGTCTCGGTCTGCTGGGCCATCTCACGGCTCCACTCCGCCAACGTCTCTCGCTGCACCCGGGCCATCCTCCTTGCGAGGCCCTCCAGAGCGGTCTGTGCACACTCCCGGTCTCGGGGGAGCTGTGCTAGGACCTCCACTAGGCCTAGTGGGGTCGTTGTTTCCAGCAGGCTCCTGACCAACGGGTCGGTGCTGCTCTGCTCTCCTACAGTCGTCTCCAGCAGGCTCCTGGCCAGCGGGCCGGTGCTGCTCTGCTCTCCCTCCTCGGTTTCTAGCAGGCTCCTGGCCAACGGGCCGGTGCTGCTCTGCTTTCTCGCCATCTCCGGGTAAGCTCCTCCGATATTCTTCTCCAGGCTTCTTGCCTCCGGGTGCGCTCGCTCTAGACTGCTCCAGGCGGCACCCATCTTTGTTCTCTCCTTTCGTCTCCTCCCACCTCGAGGGCGGTCCCGGGGCCACTTGGTGACTGTCAGCTCCAGGGGCAGTTCTTTCACGCTGACAGACACCTCTAGCATCGCAGTCTCTGTTGGTGGGGGCGGTTTCCACTTTTGGCGCCATTTTCGGTCCTGGCCCACGATGGGAGGTGGCCTCTCGCCACCCTCTGGCACGCCCATAATGGCGTCCGCTCTTCCAACGCGGGAAACCTTCGGAAATGGCGGGAATCGCTTCCCAGTGGCGGGAAACTCTGCAGATGGCGGGAAAAAGCTGTTAATGGCGGACAACCGGCAGGAATCGACTGGTGATGGGGTCCGATGGCGGGGACCCTCCGGAACCGGCAGGAGACTTCTTTTTGAGGTAAACTTGCACTTTTCTTCAGGCACGCAGTACCCGGGTGTTGTGGGCACGTAATCCTGCCGACTACGCCAAAGTTGACGCGCCCCCTGGGCCATATTCTTTAGGGGGAATATCCGGAGCCGGATCAGATGGGGGTTGTAGTCTTCCGAGTGGCTGTGACCCGGTCCGTGCCCAGGGTGTCAAACTCAGTTGTATGTGGCAGTCCTACAGATGTTAATAAGTTCTTAATGTCGACTACGCCACCCGTTGTATTGCGGTCACTATGGCCGCCGCTGCAGCAGGGTCCGCTGAGGCTGATGGTGTAGGTGCAGCTTTGGTGATATAACCCCCAACGGGTGGGGTATAGCCTCAGGGGGTCAGGTGCAGAGGATGGGGGTTGTGGTGGTGCAGCATAGGTGTTTAATGAAGACAGAGTCGGGTAATGCAGTTAAGGGTATTTACTCACTGCTGATGTTCCGGTCACTCCAGCTTCAAGTGACCTCCCGAGCCGTGCTGCATCCACCAGGTCCTGGATCCAGCCAACCCCCAAGCGAGTCTGGAGCGTGACCCTGAGCTCTCCTTCTGTCCTTTCTCTGGCCGTCCCCACTAGTGATCCACCCAGGTCCAGCTCCCTCGGGCCTTCTGTTGGGAGACCCTTGGCCTTGGGTTCCCTGACCCTCCACGTGGTATGCCTTCGTGGTGGATGTGGTGGGAGGCCGTGGCAGACGCTGCCCACGGCCTCCGGTCTCTGGCTGGGGTGTGTTTTTGCCCCCACCAGCTTGGGTTCCGGTACCCTGATGCCAACTCTTCACCCGCTGATGGACTTTGGGTTCTCAGAGTTCCTTTTCTGTTTCCCCCTCTGGGTCTTTCTTTCTTCTCCTCTCTCACTCTGGCTCAGGCTTCTCTGCTTCTCTGCTCTGCTCTTCTGCTCTCCAACAGACTCCTTGCAAAAGGCTGACTCACTCCTCCTCTACAGCAGACTGACCCTGATCTTTGATGGTGCCCACCTTATATACACCCTCTATGTGTGAGCTCAGGTGACCAGCACCCAATGAGCTCCTATCTTTACCCAGGCTGCTCCCCCTATCTGCCCCTACACTACTTGGGATGTACCACCCCCCTCCCACTCCAGCCAGGAACAGACTCGGTCGTACCTGCACATTTCTAAGTGGGAGTACCGTCGGCCTGTTCCTCGGAAATGGGATGTATGTAGTGCATGCAGCCTACCGAGCTCAGTTCCACACTCCATCCTTACCCGGGAGTGGAATATCACACCTCCGGGTTGAGGTGCAATACCCCTGTAGCAGCCGAATCCTCAGGGTGCTACATACAGTACAGACCAAAAGTTTGGACACACCTTCTCATTTAAAGATTTTTCTGTATTTTCCTGACTTTGAAAATTGTATATTCACACTGAAGGCATCAAAACTATGAATTAACACATGTGGAATTATATACTTAACAAAAAGTGTGAAACAACTGAAAATATGTCTTATATTCTAGGTTCTTAAAAGTAGCCACCTTTTGCTTTGATGACTGGTTTGCACACTCTTGGCATTCTCTTGATGAGCTTCAAGAGGTAGTCACCGGAAATGGTTTTCACTTCACAGGTGTGCCCTGTCAGGTTTAATAAGTGCGATTTCTTGCCTTATAAATGGGGTTGTGACTAGTGTTGAGCCACCCCCGTAGTGTTCGAGTTCGGTTCGGTTCGTCGAACACCCGTGTGTTCGCCGAACTGTTCGTCGAACTGTTCGTCGAACACCTTCGAACACCATTAAAACCAATGGCAGGCAAACAAAAACACATAGAAACACATAGAAAACACCTTCAAAGGTGTCCAAAAACTGACAAACTGCTCTGAAGACACAACTAACACATGGAAAAGTGACAAGTACATATAGTCATGCGAAAAGAAAAGAGGTGGAGGAGTAAAAGGAGGGGGAGACACAGATATAGGCATGTCATGCCCTTCTAAAATCCAAAAAGTGAGAAGCCGACACGTTCAGTCCGCTTCTGCCCGTGCCACCTCCGTGTCGCCGGGTTTGTGCCAGAGCCGCGGTGAACCCTGACGGCCAGCCCCCCTCTCCCAATACTGGTGCCTGTCCGCTGGTGGGTCGAGCGAGCCCCCCTGTGGTGGAGGCAGCTCTAAGCTTTTTAATTTAAATTGTATCTCTAATTTGAATGAATACACTTTAAATCCATTTACAAGGATCTATTGGAGGGCAAGTCTCATGCCAGCAGCCGCGTAATTCCAGCTCCAGTAGCGTCCACTAAAGCTGCTGCAGTTAAAAAGCTTTTATAAGGATCGAGCTCGGCTGTCCACCGCAAGGCATCCTACTGCCAGTCCCAGCCCCTATGCCTTGGGGTGCCTCCTGATGCTCTTCACTGAGTATCCCGTGGTCCCGAAGCATTTCCTTTGAAAAAATTAAGTGTCAAAACTACAGGTGGTGTAGCTTGCTTAACAGCCGGGATAATCCGCTGACTAGCAGACACTGCTACTAGGCACAAAGTATTTCCTGGGCTAGATGCAGTTAAAAATTTGTAATTAGATACTCTCGTTGGATGCTGAGAAAGCATTCCATAGAGTCTCCTGGCATGCCATATATGATTCTCTTAAAAAGCTTGGGGTAGGGGTCTAGGGGACCCTTTTATAGCCAAAATCACTGCCCTGTATCGCAATACGTCACCTAGGCTGAAGATAAATGGAACTGTATTACCCTGAGGGCTCGGTTGCTACAGAGGTATTGCACCTCACCCAGAGGTGTGATATCTCACTCTCAGGTAAGGATGGAGTGTGGATCAGGACCCGACACCTGCATGCATTACACCACATTGCCGTGGGGCAGGGCGACCAATATGCCCCTGAGATGGGCACGACAGTCCCTGTCCCTGGCTGGAGTGGGGGGAGGGAACACTGAGGAAGGGGAACCCTGTAGTGCAGGAGCAGGGAGGAAGCAGTTCCTGGGTGCATTGAGAAGGGAGTATAAAAGGTGGGCACCATCTTAGTTCAGTGCAGAGAAGTCTGAGCAGAAGTGGCAGGGAGCAGGGGCTCTGCATGAGCTCTGCTCCGGAGGCGGGCCTAGTAACAGAGGCCCAGGCCTGGAAGAGGGAGAAGGAAGGAAGAGGAGCGGAGAAGGCTCCAGGAACGAGGAACGAAGGGATCCCAGGGGTGCGGACGGGCGAGTCGCCACCACACGCCCGAATCCACCTGCGTGGAGGGGTCAGGCCAAAGGGGGAGACCGGTCCCCGAAACTAGTGGAGGCAGGAAACGACCCTCAGCTAGAAACAGGAGGCTGTGACATTTTATGTGGCGCAGCCCCTCGCTACACCCGCTAGGAAGGCACCACATAGGGTCAGGTAAACTGGCGCCAAGTTTACCAAGAGGAGGCCCGAGGCAGCCGGACAGAAGGGTTGGTAAGAAAGGCCAGACAAAGGACACACAAAGGGGGTCCTGTGAAGCGCTCCAAAGTTATCTGGGAGTTGTCTGAGCCCCTCACCTGGTGAGCACAGTACGACGTGGTCAGCCGTTACCTGCAGACGTGGTCTGGATAATAAGAACTGTGAGTAAAGGCCCTGGACTGCATCACTGACTCCGTGTCGTTACTGCTGCTGCCCTGCACCATCACCCCCATCCTCTGCATACACTGCCCTGAGGCTATACTCCTCCCGTGGGGAGTTATGCTACGCTCTGCTGCACCCACAACACCAGCCTCAGCGGTCTGCCCTGGAGCGGCGGTTCACTCTGACCGCAATCCACGGGTGGCGTAGTCGGACATTTAAACATCAAAACCACATAAATAGTTCCGCCACTGGTTTGACCGCCCTGAGCCACGGAACCGGGTTGCCGCCACGGAGACTACAACCACCAGCATCCACCAAAAAGGGTCCGGCTCCGGGTGTCCCAAGGCCCAGGGGGCGCGTCAGAACATTTTCATCACCTTTCACAATCACCAATGGGACAAGGCAGGGATGTCCTCTTTCCCCTCTCTTATACATCCTAGTGACGGAGCACCTGCTCTCATCAATTCGCCATAACCCCAATATTAGGTGGATTGAGGTGGGAGGCACCGAGTACAAGTGCTCTCTATTTGCTGATGATGTCCTAGTATATATCACTCAATCACATATATCCATCCATGCTGTTATGGCTGAAATAGATCACTTTGTTACATGGTCAAATTTTAAAATCAATGCAGCGAAGTCTGAGGCCCTCGATGTCTCCCTCCCCAAATCCATACAGGATTCCATCCAGTCCAACTTTCCCTTTGCCTGGCCCTCACAGGGTATCAAATACTTAGGAATTCCTATTCATAGGGACCTCTCCCATCTATGTTATCTTAATTTTGGGCCCTTTATTGAACAACTCCATACAGACCACGGTTGGCAAGTTAGAACTGCAAGATTCACTACGTGAACCACTGGTGTTTTGTGGAAAAGCACATGTACACTGTGTTCCAAATTATTATGCAAAAAGTGTTTAGGAGTGATAAGGGAAGAATTTGTTTGTTTGTCAGTTAAACTCATTGATGGTGATGTGTGTCAGGGCTCTTTATATCACTGTAAGCAATTGCAGACACCTGTGCTAATTAGTTTGGCAGGTGTGTCCAATGAAAGGCAAGACTACTTAAGAAGGCTGTCTCACATTATTAAGCAGCCTACATTTTCTGCCAAAATGGGAAAGAAAAAGGATGTGTCGGCTGCTGAGAAGCAACAAATTGTGGAGTGTTTAGGTCAAGGCATGACTACAATCAACATTGTGCGATGATCAGGATGAAGTGTCTTGGCAATCAAGAAGTATGTAGCTGATTCACAGTACACACGTGTGCGTGCTGATAAGGGCAAATTGAGGACTCTTTCCTACAGGCAATTACGTCAGGTTAAAAGAGCAGCGGCAAAAAAGCCTTGTCATAGCAGCAGACAAGTTTTTGAAGCTGCTGGTGCCTCCAACGTCCCCCGAACAACAAGATGCAGGGTCCTTCAGAGGTTTGCAGCTGTGCCTACGCCATCCTGTCGACCTCCTTTATCCACTTCACACAAGCAGAAACGGCTCCAGTGGGCCAAACATTACATGAAGACTGATTTCAAAACTGTTTTGTTCACGGATGAGTGCCGTGCAGCGCTCGATGGTCCAGATGGATGGAGTGGAGGATGGCTGGTTGATGGACACCCCACGCAAACACGGCTACAGCGCCAACAAGGAGGAGGTGGAGTAATGTTTTGGGCTGGAATCATGAGGAGAGAGATTGTTGGCCCCTTTAGGATCCCTGAAGGCGCTAAAGATGAACTCCATAATGTATGTGGATTTTCTCAAACAGCACTTCCTGCCATGGTTCAAGAAGAAGAACCGTGTATTTCACAGCAAGATCATTTTTTTGCATGATAATGCACCATCTCATGCTGCACATAAAACATCTGCATCTCTGGCTGATATGGGCATAAAAGGGGACAAACTTATGGTGTGACCCCCATGCTGCCCTGACCTCTACCCCATTCAGAACCTCTGGAGCATCATCAAAAGGAGTGTCTATGATGGCGGGAGGCAGTTCACATCTAAGAAACAGCTCTGGGAGGGTATTCTGTCCTCATGCAAAACAATTGAAACAGAAACCATCCAAAACCTGACAAATTCAATGGACGAGAGAGTCCAGAAGCTCCTTTCGAACAAGGGGTCCTATGTGAAAATGTAACATCACCTAGAATAAAGGTTTGAGTTGAAAACTGCTTGATTTCAGTTTCTAATAACCTGCTAATGCTTATAATTTCAAAAATGACCATTTTTTTGGTCTTTATTAAAATGAAAAGGTTGATCGAAAAGTTTGTGGGATCTAAGAGTGTGGCAACCCAGTAGTCATGATTACTTCGAATTCTGACAATAAGAGGGTCATGTTGCAGGTAGTGCAGCAAGAAGGCACTTATGTGTCTTGTGCATCTCGGAGCCCCAAAATTATTTTCCGGGCTAGATGCAGCTAAAAATTATTATTAATTTTAAATCTGGTGGAGCTTAGTATAGATGGACTAATAGGATCAGTGCTGCACACTGCTACAAAGCCCAAATTATTTTCCAGCCAAGATACAGATAAACATGATTAGTAATTTTAAATCTGGTGGAGCTTATTATAGATGGCCTAATAGAATTAGTGCTGCACACTGCTACAAAGCCCAAATTATTTTCCAGCCAAGATACAGATAAACATGATTAGTAATTTGAAAGCTTAAAACGGTTGGTAGGGTGATTTTAACCAATCATCAAGCTTTTACTCTCCCCAGGATGACACAGGGGTAGAAAAGTCGTTTCGGATCCATGATTTGTTCATCTTTATGAACGTGAGTCTGTCTACATTATCAGTGGAGAGCCGCGTGCGCTTATCTGTCAGCACACCACCAGCAGCGCTGAACACACGTTCAGACAGAACGCTGGCTGCGGGGCATGACAAGATCTCCAAGGCGTAAGTGGCTAGCTCCGGCCATTTATCCAGATTGGAAGCCCAAAAAGAGCAAGGGTCCAGTGACACAGTCATGGCTTCAATGTTTACTTGGAGATACTCCTGTACCATCGTCTCTAGGCGTTGACTATGTGTCAGACTTCTTGTCTCCTGTGGCCTTGCAAAGGATGGGCTAAAAAAGTGGTGAAATGATTGCGCAAAATTGATGTTACCAGCAGATACTCTGGTTCTGTTATGGTTTGAGTGCTGAACACTTGACGGTCCCACGGTTGGCAAGTTGGAACTGTGAGATTCACTAAGTGCACCACTGGTGTTTTGTGGAAAAGCACATGTAAGATTCTGCAACAGTCTCTGCTGATACTCCTGCATGCGTGCATCCCTTTCTATGGCAGGAATAATTTCTGCAAATTTACTTTTGTACCGGGGATCTAACAGTGTGGCAACCCAGTAGTCAGGATTATTTCTAATTCTCACAATTCGAGGGTCATGTTGCAGGTAGTGCAGCAAGAAGGCACTCATGTGTGTTGCGCATCCAGGAGCACCAAGTCCCTGTTGTGTTGGTGGCGAGGTAACAATCATGCTTCCTTCCTCTGTCCTCTCCCCCCAACCTCGCACAACAGAAATGTGATCAAGGTCTCCCTCATCTGATGAGTCTTCCATCAGTTCGTCCTCCACTACTTCCTGGGCTCCTGCACCTTCCTCACTAGTTTGGCTGCTACCATGCACCCTGGTAAAACCATCTCCCCCACCCTCACATGCCTGCCGCCTTGGTGCTGCCGACCATCTGGACCTTGCAGATGTTAGCCCTTCCGCATACAACTCCTCCTCCTCTACTTCCTCCACCTCCTCTTGTGCCACCACCTGACTCCGAATTCTGTTTAACATGTGCTCCAGCATGTAAATCACCGGAATAGTCATGCTGATAATGGCATCGTCAGCACTAAACATCTTCGTCGCCATTTCAAAACTGTGCAGAAGGGTGCATAGGTCCCTGATCTGAGACCACTCCTCCAGCGTGATTTGCCCCACGTCTGGATCTCGTTGGCCCAGGCTATACGTCAGAACGTATTGCACCAGGGCTTGTCGGTGCTGCCACAGTCGCTGCAACATGTGCAGAGTTGAATTCCACCGGGTAGGCACATCGCATTTTAGCCGGTGAAGTGGCAGGCCCAACGACTTCTGTAGAGATGTAAGTCGCTGAGCTGCGGGATGCGAACGGCGGAAGTGAGCACACAGCGACCGTGCCCTCTGCAGAAGGCCATCTAGTCTGGGATAGTGGGCTAAAAATTGCTGGACAACCAGGTTCAACACGTGAGCCATACAAGGCACGTGTGTGACATTGCCCCGGCGAAGGGCCGCACCCAGGTTTGCAGCATTGTCGCACACGGCCTTCCCTGGTTTCAGGTCCAGTGGAGACAACCATTCATGAAATTGGTTCTCCAGAGCTGACCACAACTCCTCAGCTGTGTGACTCACATTTCCCAGACATTTCAAAGTAAAAACCGCCTGATGACATTGAGCCCTACTGCCAGCATAGTAAGGGGGTGTGCAGGATCCCTTCTGCGCAGTTAGAAAGCTTGTGGCATGACCAGACAGGCTTTGGGTGCAGGTGGAAGACCGAGAGGAGGTTGAGGAGGCAGAAGCAGTGGAGGAACTTTGACATAAAGAGGATTGACGCACAACTCGTGGGGACGGCAAGACTTGGACAGCAGCCCCTTGTCCTGCTGTCACCATAGTTACCCAGTGCCCAGTCAGCGACATGTAACGCCCCTGTCCATGCCTACTCGTCCAAGTGTCTGTGGTGAAATGCACCCTGTCACACACAGAGTTTTTCAAAGAAGCTGTGATGTTGTGTGCGACATGCTGGTGGAGCGCAGGCACACCTTTCTTTGAGAAGTAGTGCCGACTGGGCATCTGGTACTGGGGCACTGCGACAGACATAAGGTCTCGAAAATCCTCTGTGTCCACCAGGCGGAAAGGCAGCATTTCTGTAGCCAAGAGCTTGCAGATGGTGAAATTCAACCTCTTAGCTTTCTCATGGCTAGGAGGAAATGGTCTTTTACTTGTCCACATCTGAGGGACCGAGGGCTGGCTATTGTGCTTAGACGGAGTTGATAAGGGTGTCCCCGGCAAACTGCCGGTCTGTGAGGAAGGTGCAGGCGGACATGTTAGGTTGCCTTGATCCAAAGGTGGTGCTATCGATGTCGGACAGCGCTCAACACCAGCTGGTGTTACCACCTCCAAAGAAAATGATGACCTGCCAATCACGCTGGCTGTTGCGGGTAAAGAGGTGGCAGGTCTGCGCCCCAAAACAGGTGTGACTGCTGTCCCCCCAGTCACAGAGGATGAAGAGGCCGCGGATGCACAAGATATGGCAGACGGTGGTTGGCCCGGCCGGCTAGGCCGCATTGTAGCACACTGAGCTTCCCACTGCAACTTATGCTTCATGTCCATGTGCCGGTTCATGCATGAAGTACTCAAACTATGTATTTTTTGGCCTCTACTTAGCTTTTGCTGACAAATGTTACAGATAACACGAGTTGGGTCATCTTTATCGATCTGAAAAAATGCCCAGGCTATGCAAGGCTTAGCACCCATGCGACCTGAAGAGCCACCACGACTTGTGGTGAGAGGCAGAGTTGTGTTTGAGGATGCAGTTGTTGACGTGCTTCCAGTACTACGTCTCTGTCCAGGAAGGCGCAACCTGACCTCGTCGTCACTAGCATCTTCCTCCACCTCCTCTGCTGACCTCATCTCTTGGCTGACTGTGGGTTGACAGTAAGTGGGATCTCCAACCTCATCATCATCACCCTGTGCGTTATCACACCCGTCGTCCTCAGAGCCAACCTGTTCCTGCCCTGACAAAAAACTAAAGTTGTCGCTCCAATCAGGTATTTGAGTCTCATCATCGTCTTCCTCATTGTCTCCACCAACAGGAGTTACAGTTTGGGAATGAGGGTCTACATTATGGTCAGAACCTTCAGCGTCTGGTCCTGGATCCGACTCATAAAGATTCTGGGCATCAGTGCAGATCATTTCCTCGTCTGGATTCACAGAAGCGCTGGAGTCGACCTCTGATTCCCAGGCTATAGTATGAGTAAACAGCTCTGCAGACTCAACCATCTGTTCTACCTCATACTCAGACGGGCAGCTGGAGATTTGGGAGCTGTGAGGAAGCAAGTGCGATTGGGGTGACACCTTTGAGGACTGGAGTATTTGTGATGTTGAAGTTGATGTGGAGGAGAGCCCACTTAAAGGAGCACTTGATATCCGTTGAAGCACCTGCTGTTTTTGTGCCTCATCTGGAATTTGTAGCGATTGGCGTGGCCGTAAGAAAGGGATCTTATCACATTGTCCGCTAAAAGAAGTAGACATTTTAGTTTGGCTGGAAGATGGTCTTTCTTCTGCAGATGTTACTGTTGCTTTAACATCTACCCCACGGACACAACCTTTTTTCCCCTTCCCAACACGCCTATTCCCCTTTCCACCAGCAGCAGGCCTTTTTCCACTCATTTTGGTGGTTAACTAATTCACAACTCTGGAGTTGTTTGCACAAAAAAACAATGGATGGGAACCGAGCAGAGCTGAGTGGCCAAACTGAGGTATTAGGCCAAAACTATTGGCTGGGTTTGATGCAGAAAAAAATTATATTCAATTTGCAACCTGATGGAGGTCAGTATAGATGGACTAATAGAACAAGTCCCACACACAGCTAGAAGCCCAAATATTTTTTCAGAGGTAGATGCAGAAAAAAATATATTCAGTTTGCAACCTGATGGAGGTCAGTATAGATGGACTAATAGAGAAAGTCCCACACAATGCTAGAAGGCCAAATATTTTTTCAGAGCTAGATGCAGACAAAAAAATTATTTTGAATTTGCAACCTGATGGAGGTCAGTATAGGTGGACTAATAGAACAAGTCCCACACACTGCTAGAAGGCCAAATATTTTTTCAGAGCTAGATGCAGAAAAAAATTATATTCAGTTTGCAACCTGATGGAGGACAGTATAGATGGACTAATAGAGAAAGTCCCACACACTGCTAGAAGGCCAAATATTTTTTCAGAGCTAGATGCAGAAAAAAATTATATTCAGTTTGCAACCTGATGGAGGTCAGTATAGATGGACTAATAGAGAAAGTCCCACACACTGCTAGAAGGCCAAATATTTTTTCAGAGCTAGATGCAGAAAAAAATTATATTCAGTTTGCAACCTGATGGAGGTCTGTATAGATGGATTAATAGAACAAGTCCCACACACAGCTAGAAGCCCAATATTTTTTCAGAGGTAGATGCAGAAAAAAATATATTCAGTTTGCAACCTGATGGAGGTCAGTATAGATGGACTAATACAACAAGTCCCACACACAGCTAGAAGCCCAATATTTTTTCAGAGCTAGATGCAGAAAAACATTATATTCAATTTGCAACCTGATGGAGGTCAGTATAGATGGAGTAATAGAACAAGTCCCACACACAGCTAGAAGCCCAAATATTTTTTCAGAGCTAGATGCAGATAAAAATTATTTTTAATTTGAACCTGATGGAGGTCAGTATAGATGGACTAATAGAGAAAGTCGCACACACTGCTAGAAGGCCAAATATTTTTTCAGAGCTAGATGCAGAAAAAAATTATATTCAGTTTGCAACCTGATGGAGGTCTGTATAGATGGATTAATAGAACAAGTCCCACACACAGCTAGAAGCCCAATATTTTTTCAGAGGTAGATGTAGAAAAAAATATATTCAGTTTGCAACCTGATGGAGGTCAGTATAGATGGACTAATACAACAAGTCCCACACACTGCTAGAAGCCCAATATTTTTTCAGAGCTAGATGCAGAAAAAAATTATATTCAATTTGCAACCTGATGGAGGTCAGTATAGATGGACTAATAGAGAAAGTCCCACACACTGCTAGAAGGCCAAATATTTTTTCAGAGCTAGATGCAGAAAAAAATTATATTCAGTTTGCAACCTGATGGAGGTCAGTATAGATGGACTAATACAACAAGTTCCACACACAGCTAGAAGCCCAATATTTTTTCAGAGCTAGATGCAGAAAAAAATTATATTCAATTTGCAACCTGATGGAGGTCAGTATAGATGGAGTAATAGAACAAGTCCCACACACAGCTAGAAGCCCAAATATTTTTTCAGAGGTAGATGCAGAAAAAAATTATATTCAGTTTGCAACCTGATGGAGGTCTGTATAGATGGATTAATAGAACAAGTCCCACACACAGCTACAAGCCCAATATTTTTTCAGAGGTAGATGCAGAAAAAAATATATTCAGTTTGCAACCTGATGGAGGTCAGTATAGATGGATTAATAGAACAAGTCCCACACACAGCTAGAAGCCCAATATTTTTTCAGAGCTAGATGCAGAAAAAAATTATATTCAATTTGCAACCTGATGGAGGTCAGTATAGATGGAGTAATAGAACAAGTCCCACACACAGCTAGAAGCCCAAATATTTTTTCAGAGCTAGATGCAGAAAAAAATTATTTTTAATTTGCAACCTGATGGACGTCAGTATAGATGGACTAATAGAGAAAGTCCCACACACTGCTAGAAGGCCAAATATTTTTTCAGAGCTAGATGCAGACAAAAAATTATTTTGAATTTGCAGCGTGATGGAGGTCAGTATAGATGGACTAATAGAACAAGTCCCACACACATCTAGAAGCCCAAATATTTTTTCAGAGGTAGATGCAGATAAAAATTATTTTTAATTTGCAACCTGATGGAGGTCAGTATAGATGGACTAATAGAAAGTCCCACACACTGCTAGAAGGCCAAATATTTTTTCAGAGCTAGATGCGGAAAAAAATTATATTCAGTTTGCAACCTGATGGAGGTCAGTATAGATGGATTAATAGAACAAGTCCCACACACAGCTAGAAGCCCAATATTTTTTCAGAGGTAGATGCAGAAAAAAATATATTCAGTTTGCAACCTGATGGAGGTCAGTATAGATGGACTAATACAACAAATCCCACACACAGCTAGAAGCCCAATATTTTTTCAGAGCTAGATGCAGAAAAAAATTATATTCAATTTGCAACCTGATGGAGGTCAGTATAGATGGACTAATAGAGAAAGTCTCACACACTGCTAGAAGGCCAAATATTTTTTCAGAGCTAGATGCAGAAAAAAATTATATTCAGTTTGCAACCTGATGGAGGTCTGTATAGATGGATTAATAGAACAAGTCCCACACACAGCTAGAAGCCCAATATTTTTTCAGAGGTAGATGCAGAAAAAAATATATTCAGTTTGCAACCTGAGGAGGTCAGTATAGATGGACTAATACAACAAGTCCCACACACAGCTAGAAGCCCAATATTTTTTCAGAGCTAGATGCAGAAAAAAATTATATTCAATTTGCAACCTGATGGAGGTCAGTATAGATGGAGTAATAGAACAAGTCCCACACACAGCTAGAAGCCCAAATATTTTTTCAGAGGTAGATGCAGAAAAAAATTATATTCAGTTTGCAACCTGATGGAGGTCAGTATAGATGGACTAATAGAGAAAGTCCCACACACTCCTAGAAGGCCAAATATTTTTTCAGAGCTAGATGCAGAAAAAAATTATATTCAGTTTGCAACCTGATGGAGGTCTGTATAGATGGATTAATAGAACAAGTCCCACACACAGCTAGAAGCCCAATATTTTTTCAGAGGTAGATGCAGAAAAAAATATATTCAGTTTGCAACCTGATGGAGGTCAGTATAGATGGACTAATACAACAAGTCCCACACACAGCTAGAAGCCCAATATTTTTTCAGAGCTAGATGAAGAAAAAAATTATATTCAATTTGCAACCTGATGGAGGTCAGTATAGATGGAGTAATAGAACAAGTCCCACACACAGCTAGAAGCCCAAATATTTTTTCAGAGGTAGATGCAGAAAAAAATTATATTCAGTTTGCAACCTGATGGAGGTCAGTATAGATGGACTAATAGAGAAAGTCCCACACACTGCTAGAAGGCCAAATATTTTTTCAGAGCTAGACGCAGAAAAAAATTATATTCAGTTTGCAACCTGATGGAGGTCAGTATAGATGGACTAATACAACAAGTTCCACACACAGCTAGAAGCCCAATATTTTTTCAGAGCTAGATGCAGAAAAAAATTATATTCAATTTGCAACCTGATGGAGGTCAGTATAGATGGAGTAATAGAACAAGTCCCACACACAGCTAGAAGCCCAAATATTTTTTCAGAGGTAGATGCAGAAAAAAATTATATTCAGTTTGCAACCTGATGGAGGTCTGTATAGATGGATTAATAGAACAAGTCCCACACACAGCTACAAGCCCAATATTTTTTCAGAGGTAGATGCAGAAAAAAATATATTCAGTTTGCAACCTCATGGAGGTCAGTATAGATGGATTAATAGAACAAGTCCCACACACAGCTAGAAGCCCAATATTTTTTCAGAGCTAGATGCAGAAAAAAATTATATTCAATTTGCAACCTGATGGAGGTCAGTATAGATGGAGTAATAGAACAAGTCCCACACACAGCTAGAAGCCCAAATATTTTTTCAGAGGTAGATGCAGAAAAAAATTATATTCAGTTTGCAACCTGATGGAGGTCTGTATAGATGGATTAATAGAACAAGTCCCACACACAGCTACAAGCCCAATATTTTTTCAGAGGTAGATGCAGAAAAAAATATATTCAGTTTGCAACCTGATGGAGGTCAGTATAGATGGATTAATAGAACAAGTCCCACACACAGCTAGAAGCCCAATATTTTTTCAGAGCTAGATGCAGAAAAAAATTATATTCAATTTGCAACCTGATGGAGGTCAGTATAGATGGAGTAATAGAACAAGTCCCACACACAGCTAGAAGTCCAAATATTTTTTCAGAGCTAGATGCAGAAAAAAATTATTTTTAATTTGCAACCTGATGGACGTCAGTATAGATGGACTAATAGAGAAAGTCCCACACACTGCTAGAAGGCCAAATATTTTTTCAGAGCTAGATGCAGACAAAAAATTATTTTGAATTTGCAGCGTGATGGAGGTCAGTATAGATGGACTAATAGAACAAGTCCCACACACATCTAGAAGCCCAAATATTTTTTCAGAGGTAGATGCAGATAAAAATTATTTTTAATTTGCAACCTGATGGAGGTCAGTATAGATGGACTAATAGAAAGTCCCACACACTGCTAGAAGGCCAAATATTTTTTCAGAGCTAGATGCGGAAAAAAATTATATTCAGTTTGCAACCTGATGGAGGTCAGTATAGATGGATTAATAGAACAAGTCCCACACACAGCTAGAAGCCCAATATTTTTTCAGAGGTAGATGCAGAAAAAAATATATTCAGTTTGCAACCTGATGGAGGTCAGTATAGATGGACTAATACAACAAATCCCACACACAGCTAGAAGCCCAATATTTTTTCAGAGCTAGATGCAGAAAAAAATCATATTCAATTTGCAACCTGATGGAGGTCAGTATAGATGGACTAATAGAGAAAGTCTCACACACTGCTAGAAGGCCAAATATTTTTTCAGAGCTAGATGCAGAAAAAAATTATATTCAGTTTGCAACCTGATGGAGGTCTGTATAGATGGATTAATAGAACAAGTCCCACACACAGCTAGAAGCCCAATATTTTTTCAGAGGTAGATGCAGAAAAAAATATATTCAGTTTGCAACCTGAGGAGGTCAGTATAGATGGACTAATACAACAAGTCCCACACACAGCTAGAAGCCCAATATTTTTTCAGAGCTAGATGCAGAAAAAAATTATATTCAATTTGCAACCTGATGGAGGTCAGTATAGATGGAGTAATAGAACAAGTCCCACACACAGCTAGAAGCCCAAATATTTTTTCAGAGGTAGATGCAGAAAAAAATTATATTCAGTTTGCAACCTGATGGAGGTCAGTATAGATGGACTAATAGAGAAAGTCCCACACACTCCTAGAAGGCCAAATATTTTTTCAGAGCTAGATGCAGAAAAAAATTATATTCAGTTTGCAACCTGATGGAGGTCTGTATAGATGGATTAATAGAACAAGTCCCACACACAGCTAGAAGCCCAATATTTTTTCAGAGGTAGATGCAGAAAAAAATATATTCAGTTTGCAACCTGATGGAGGTCAGTATAGATGGACTAATACAACAAGTCCCACACACAGCTAGAAGCCCAATATTTTTTCAGAGCTAGATGCAGAAAAAAATTATATTCAATTTGCAACCTGATGGAGGTCAGTATAGATGGAGTAATAGAACAAGTCCCACACACAGCTAGAAGCCCAAATATTTTTTCAGAGGTAGATGCAGAAAAAAATTATATTCAGTTTGCAACCTGATGGAGGTCAGTATAGATGGACTAATAGAGAAAGTCCCACACACTGCTAGAAGGCCAAATATTTTTTCAGAGCTAGATGCAGAAAAAAATTATATTCAGTTTGCAACCTGATGGAGGTCAGTATAGATGGACTAATACAACAAGTTCCACACACAGCTAGAAGCCCAATATTTTTTCAGAGCTAGATGCAGAAAAAAAATTATATTCAATTTGCAACCTGATGGAGGTCAGTATAGATGGAGTAATAGAACAAGTCCCACACACAGCTAGAAGCCCAAATATTTTTTCAGAGGTAGATGCAGAAAAAAATTATATTCAGTTTGCAACCTGATGGAGGTCTGTATAGATGGATTAATAGAACAAGTCCCACACACAGGTACAAGCCCAATATTTTTTCAGAGGTAGATGCAGAAAAAAATATATTCAGTTTGCAACCTCATGGAGGTCAGTATAGATGGATTAATAGAACAAGTCCCACACACAGCTAGAAGCCCAATATTTTTTCAGAGCTAGATGCAGAAAAAAATTATATTCAATTTGCAACCTGATGGAGGTCAGTATAGATGGAGTAATAGAACAAGTCCCACACACAGCTAGAAGCCCAAATATTTTTTCAGAGCTAGATGCAGACAAAAAATTATTTTGAATTTGCAGCGTGATGGAGGTCAGTATAGATGGACTAATAGAACAAGTCCCACACACAGCTAGAAGCCCAAATATTTTTTCAGAGCTAGATGCAGAAAAAAATTAGTTTTAATTTGCAACCTGATGGAGGTCAGTATAGATGGACTAATAGAGAAAGTCCCACACACTGCTAGAAGGCCAAATATTTTTTCAGAGCTAGATGCAGACAAAAAATTATTTTGAATTTGCAGCGTGATGGAGGTCAGTATAGATGGACTAATAGAACAAGTCCCACACACAGCTAGAAGCCCAAATATTTTTTCAGAGGTAGATGCAGATAAAAATTATTTTTAATTTGCAACCTGATGGAGGTCAGTATAGATGGACTAATAGAGAAAGTCCCACACACTGCTAGAAGGCCAAATATATTTTCAGAGCTAGATGCAGAAAAAAATTATATTCAGTTTGCAACCTGATGGAGGTCTGTATAGATGGATTAATAGAACAAGTCCCACACACAGCTAGAAGCCCAATATTTTTTCAGAGGTAGATGCAGAAAAAAATATATTCAGTTTGCAACCTGATGGAGGTCAGTATAGATGGACTAATACAACAAGTCCCACACACAGCTAGAAGCCCAATATTTTTTCAGAGCTAGATGCAGAAAAAAATTATATTCAATTTGCAACCTGATGGAGGTCAGTATAGATGGACTAATAGAGAAAGTCTCACACACTGCTAGAAGGCCAAATATTTTTTCAGAGCTAGATGCAGAAAAAAATTATATTCAGTTTGCAACCTGATGGAGGTCAGTATAGATGGATTAATAGAACAAGTCCCAAACACAGCTAGAAGCCCAATATTTTTTCAGAGCTAGATGTAGAAAAAAATTATATTCAATTTGCAACCTGATGGAGGTCAGTATAGATGGAGTAATAGAACAAGTCCCACACACAGCTAGAAGCCCAAATATTTTTTCAGAGGTAGATGCAGAAAAAAATTATATTCAGTTTGCAACCTGATGGAGGTCAGTATAGATGGACTAATAGAACAAGTCCCACACACAGCTACAAGCCCAATATTTTTTCAGAGGTAGATGCAGAAAAAAATATATTCAGTTTGCAACCTGATGGAGGTCAGTATAGATGGACTAATTTTTCTCAAATTGTTCGTGACGCGCCCCTGGGCCTGTGTCGCGCTGCGTTGCGCACGCGGGAGCCTACCCGGAGCCGGATCAGTGGAGGGTTGTAGTCTCGTGGCGGTGACCCGGTCCGTGCCCAGGGAGTCAAACTAGACGGCAGTCTATTAGTAGTAAATAGTTGATGACTACGCCACCCGTTGAGTGCAGCCAGGAAGCTGCTGCTGCAGGGCAGACCGCTGAGGCCGGTGGTAGGATTGTGCAGCGTGATAGTATAACCCCCAACGGGAGGGGTATGGCCTCAGGGCAGCCGACGTGGATGATAGGGGTAGCAGGAACCACTCAGAGACGGTACGGTGTAGTTCAGGGTCTTTACTGGTAACAACGACAGACTCTCCCGGAGTACTTGCTAGCAAACGGGGCCTGGTCAGTCTTTGAGCAGATGGGATCTCCCCTGGCCAGGCGTAGTTGTAGGCCTCCCAAACTGACTGTACTCTTCTGGCTACCTTGCTAGTAGCTGATGTAAGTAGCCCACGTCCCTGAGTGTACCGTGTGGTGCTCACCCGTATGGCCGGTGACTCGGGGCCTTCTAATGGCTTCCGCTCCACGATGGCGGTGCTGGTCCCACGCGTGTGACCGTGCCTTCGGGCTTCTGGGCCAGAGGACCTGAAATCCCCTGCCCGACGGATTCTGCTGCTGGGTAGGAGTTAGTCCCCACAGCCTCGGACTCCGGGTCCGGTAAAGAATCTTCTTAGTCAGGGCGAGCTCTGTAGCTGCCAGCCCCTGACTCCTTGTAACTCTGCTGTTTCCTATGCTGCTTCTCTTCTCCACTCTCCTTGTCTGACTCACCCTGCCTCAGCCCCGGGTTTATACAGGGGAAGTTCTTCCCCTCCCAAGTCTGGGCAGGAGGTGTGGCATGCACAGGATCCCTGACCAAAGGACCTCCCACCTGCTCTCAGACATAATATCTCTATCACTGTGGCAACCAGACCCCTGGGGTGTCACATTCCCCCCTAGTGAAATTTAGTACTCCGGGACTAAACACATTTAGAAAAACATAACAAAGTATAACAATAACAATACTATAAGAAAAACACATAAGATGGTTACGGCGTGTCCGCAACCGGATGCAGTCTTTGAAGAAAAGCAAAGGTGTCCATTTCACCAACACAGGGAGACGTAACCAGGTAGGGGTCTGTCCTACCCCGAGTCCTTAACAGTCTCTAGTCCATCCTGGGTTACGCTCCAACTATATACAAGGATTCCCGGTAAATCCACCAAGGTTTCCTAAAAATAACTAGAAACACAAAATTATACACAAGCAACAAGACACAGAAAAACATAAATAAAACAATTTATACACTTTAAATTCTCCAGCGTGCGGGTAACTAGCCTCTAGTGGCCCTAGTGGACCTACGGAGCTGACTGTCTGGCCCTGAACTACAGGGTGTAGGAGCTGTCAAGGGTAAACTGGGCAGCTGTCTACCGGCTCTTTGTCTCACTAGGGGTACGGCAGGCTCACTATAAGCAGAGGGTTGATTCTCCTGTTCTACTCGTGTGGAGTCTTCTGCCTCCTGGACCGGCTGTTCTTCCAGCTCTACCCGTTGCTCCGTAGGTTCTTGGGATGATGGTTGGAGGAAGGTGAGTACGGGTACCACAACTGCACCATTGACTTGAGTCCAAGACCGAGGTAAGTCCCCGAGCACGGTACTAACCATATCTTCCCTTTCTTCTACGGGTCGATGGTCTTCTTGTTCTTCTTCAGGGTTCCTCAGTTGTTCGGGACACTTCTTCAGGTGGTCCCGGGATACAATGGCTGTGGTTTCCCCTCCGTCTTTACTGATGGTACAGACCTTCGGGTTCTCGTGGCTTGAGGGCAGTACGGTGTACGGGTCCTTCTCCCACTGGTCATCCAACTTGTGGAGCCGTCTTTTCCTCTTCAAGACCTGCTCTCCGGGTACCAGGGGAACAGCGGGAGCATACTGGTTGTAAGTCTTCTCTTGTCTTTCCCTAGCCTGACAGAGACTTCGCTCCACGCTCTCTTGTACTCTCCGGTACTGCTGCTGCCTCTCTGTGTCCCAGTCTGTTTCTGGTGAAGTGTCCTCAGGTGTCAGGACTCCCATTTCCAGGTCAACAGGTAACTTACCAGGTCTCGCCCTCATTAGGTAAGCCGGGGTACAGTTGGTGGAACCTACCGGGATGTGGTTGTATAGGTCCACCAGATCGGGCAACTTCTCAGGCCACAGACTGCGTTCTTCCAGGGGCAATGTTTTTAGAAGATCCATTACCACCTGGTTCATTTTTTCACAAAGTCCATTAGTTTGCGGATGGTAGGGTGTCGTCCTTATCTTCCGGCAGCCATACAGATTGCAGAATTCCTGGAAGACCTCCGCTTCAAAGGCAGGTCCCTGGTCCATCAGCACTTGGTCCGGGTACCCGTGTGGACGGCAGAAGTGCTGCTGGAAGGCTCTAGCTGCTGTTTGAGCCGTTAAGTCCTTGACGGGGACGACAACCAAGAACCGGGACAAATGATCCACGATGGTTAACGCGTAGACGTAGCCACTTCTGCTTGGGGTCAGTTTTACATGATCCAAGGCTACCAGTTCCAACGGTTGCCGGGTGACGATGGACTGCAGGGGAGTCTTCTGGCTGGCCCGGTCCTTCCTTCTCAGATTGCACGGGCCACAGTCTCTGCACCACTTCTCGATGGTTCCCCTCATGCCTACCCAGTGGAACCGCTCGCGCAGCAGGAACTCCAGCTTTTTCCACCCGAAGTGTCCAGCTCCGTCGTGGTATGCCTCCATCACCATGGCTGCGTCTCTTCGTGGCACCACCACTTGCCAGAGTAGTTCATGCGTCCGGGAGTTGACCATTCTGCGGCACAACTTCCCCTTGTAAAGGAATAGTCGACTCTTCTCCGCCCATAGTTGTTTGGCTTCCTCCGGAGCGTCTGGTTCAAGGCGAGCCTCCGGCCGAGTCAGCATCTCCTTCACCAGTCGGACGGCAGGGTCGCTGTCTTGCGTTTCCGCCCAGTTGTAGTGGGGTAAGGGGTTCAACGTAGCAGCCTGCTTACCCCTTACCCGGTGGGAATACTGGATAGTCCCATGACGGTGGAACGCAGGGAGTTCAACTTCTTCCAGTCCCTCCGGATCTTCTCCTTCGTCCGGCAGGTTGGGCATCCTGGACAGGGCATCCGCGTTAGTATTGGAGCGTCCTGCCCGGTATTTGATTGTGAACTCGTAGTTGGACAGACGGGCCATCCACCTCTGCTCCAGGGCACCGAGTCTTGCCGTGTCCAGGTGTGTCAACGGGTTGTTATCCGTGTATACGGTGAACCGGGAAGAAGCGAGGTAATGCCTAAAGCGCTCGGTGACTGCCCATACCACGGCCAGGAACTCTAGCTTAAATGAGCTGTAATTCTCGGGGTTCCTTTCGGTGGGTCGCAGTTTTCGGCTGGCATAGGAGATTACTCGTTCTCTCCCCTGCTGAATCTGGGACAGTACGGCTCCTAGCCCGATGTTACTGGCGTCGGTGTAGAGGATGAAGGGCTGGCTATAGTCCGGGTACGCCAAGATTTCATCCCCCGTGAGGGCCATCTTCAGCTGGCGGAAGGACTCTTCTTCTAGCTCTTCCCATTTGAAGGGCGGTTTCTGGTTCTTGGCCTTTCGGGACTGGCCTATCAGGAGGTCCTGCATAGGCGCTGCCTTTTTGGTGAAACCGGGAATAAACCTTCGGTAGTAGCCTACCAACCCTAGGAACTGCCGCACTTCTTTTACGCTGGAGGGGCTTGGCCATCCCTTAATTGCGGTGATCTTATCGGGGTCGGGAGCCACTCCGTCAGCGCTCACCACGTGTCCCAGGTATTGCACCTTTGGTTTCAGGAGGTGACACTTGGAGGGTTTCACCTTTAGGCCGTAACTCGCCAGAGCTTCGAACACCTCCGCCAGGTGTTTCAGGTGGTCCTCATAAGTTTTGGAGTATACGATGACATCGTCCAGGTACAACAGGACCGTCTCGAAGTTTCTGTGGCCCAGACAGCACTCCATTAATCGTTGGAAGGTTCCTGGGGCGTTGCAGAGTCCGAACGGCATGCAGGTGAACTCGCTAAGTCCCATCGGGGTGGTGAATGCGGTCTTCTCCCGGTCCGCCTCTGCTACAGGAACCTGCCAGTACCCGCTAGTGAGATCCAAGGTAGAGAAGAAGTTAGCAGATCTTAAAGCAGCCAATGACTCCTCTATCCTTGGTAAGGGGTACGCATCCTTGTGTGTGATACGGTTGATTTTCCGGTAATCTACACACATCCTCATGGTGTTGTCTTTCTTTTTGACTAAAACTAGTGGGGCTGCCCAGGGGCTACAGCTATCCCGGATTACCCCAGCCTCCTTCATGTCTCTAAGCATCCCCTTGGCGTGTTGGTAATGTGCAGGGGGTACGGGTCGATACCTCTCTTTTATGGGAGGATGATCTCCCGTGGGGATGCGATGTTCTACCCCCTTGACTCGCCCGAAGTCTAACGGGTGTTTACTAAACACTCTCTCATACTCTTGAACCACCCGATAGACTCCTTGTTTCTGATGTGAGGGAGTGGAGTCAGTACCCAAATGTAGTTGCTGACACCAGTCCTCCATGTCTTTCTTAGAGCCGTTACCTTCCTCCGGGTGAGATGGAGGCAAGGGTTCCACAGATTGTATAGAACTTTGATTAGTGGTATATAATTTGGCTAGCGTGGCATACCGGGGCAGGTACACTTCCCTCTCCCCGATATTTATTATGCGAATGGGCACCCTCCCATGGCGTACATTGACCACCCCCCGTGCTGTCAAAATGGTGGGCCTACTGTCTGAGTAAACTGGTTCTACCATTGCCTGGTAATCTCTACCTCTCAGACCAATAGCTGCCCGGCACCAAATCATCATTTCACTTTTTGGGGGCATGGCAATAGGAAAAGGGTCACACATTCTTACGCTACCAATCTCACCGCCGGAGAGTTCCACTTGTTGCCGTTGCATCAGTGCCCGGATCTCTTTCTGGAGCACCCGCTGCTCGCCGGAGCTGGCGTTCTTGGCAACCTGCTGTAAAAGGAAAATCACCTCTGCAAGACAATTTTCAATTACGTTAGTTCCTAGAGTTATTTTTGGGTGACTCTCATGTTTATCAATATCTACAATGATCAGTCCCTGTGCGGCCAGTTCGACTCTACCGATTTTGAGGGTCACCTCTTTAAATCCGATCTGTGGCACGGGCTGGCCATTGCTGGCGATGATACTCAAGTCGTCGTCAGGGTAGCGGGTAATATCCGAGTCATTCCAGTACTGCTTGAAGAGCACGTACGGGATGGTGGTGACCTGTGACCCGGTATCCAGTAGGGCACTCATGGGAATGCCATCCAGTACCACAGGCAAGACTGGACGTCCTCCCACATATCTGTCGCGCCAGTTCGATGGGCCTGGTGATCTTTTTCCTGGGGGTTGGCCCTCTACCCCAGGTTGTGCCCGTTTAAAGAACAGTACCTTTCCATATGTCCGGGTTGATTGCAGCGGCGGCAGATGGGTCGTCCGTCCTCGCTGTATCGGTCACTGGGTCTTCCTCTGGCTGGTGGGGTCCTCCTTGGTCGACGCCACGGGATGTCCTCCGGTCCGGATGCCAGCTGGATCTTCCCTGGGGTGGAAACCTGTAAAGACTGCACAGTTCGGGTTAGCGCAGCAACGCTCTTAGCTAGCTCTTGGACCTGATGGTGTAGGTCTGGAGCCGGGTCATTGTCCAAAGCCTGCGCATCAGCTCCCACAGGCCCTGCTGACAAGGGCGCCGCCTCCTGGTAGTAAGTGGTAGTGGGGCGTCTGTGGGTCACAACGCCACCTGGTGCCGGTTCTCGGAGCACCCGGATGGCTCTGTCCTTGAACTGTGCAAAGTCCAGATGGGGATCCTGTAAGGCCATTGCCCGCAACTGGGTTCGGTGGGCATTGCAATATAAACCCTCTATAAATTGTTCAGTCAACAGCCTGTCCTCGTTTCCCACCCCATCAGGGTCGGTCTGCTTTATGGCCCTCAGGGCCTCTTGTAGGTTTAGTGCATAGTCCCTTATACTCTCATGCGCTCGCTGCTTGCACCCGTAGAATCTAAGCTTAATCTCGGCTGAGGTGCGGGTATCAAAGGTGTCCTTCAGCCGGGTTAGTATCCCTGCGACAGTCTTCCTCCCAGGTGGCCAGGATTTTACTTCACTTTTGGCTGCCCCGGTTAGTTGGGCCACCAGGATGCTCACTTTTTGCTCTTCTGTGAGGGGGTACACCTGGAAGAGGCTATCCAGGCTATCATGCAGGGTATGTGACTCCCCTGAGTACTGGGGTAGCCAAGCTGCTCCCGGGATATAGGGCATGGTGAAGGGCATAACTGCAGCAGCGGTAGCGCTGGCGGGGGTTGAGGCAGTGAAGCTCTCCTCCGTATCCGACATCTTCCTCCCCCCTAGTGGACCGTGGCCTACCTTGCGATGATCCTCTTCCGTAGGCCGCGGCTCCGCAGTGGATCGTCAGGGTTGAGGACCTTCCGTCGCGCTCCTGTGACGTCGGCTTCTGCTGGGCTCCTTCCAGGACCTTACGCAACGTCCGGACGTGAGGCGGGGCTTCAGTTCTCGCGCGCTTTCGGAGTCCACGCCCCTCTTCTTCCCGCGCGGCGTCCTCAAGATGGCGTCCAATGGCGGGAAAACTCCACGGATGGCGGGAAGAAGGTCGAAGATGGCGCCGGATGGCGGGAAAACTTCGCGGATGGCGGGAAGAAGGTAGAAGATGGCGCCGGATGGCGGGAAACCTTCACCACTGGTAAGTTTGAACAGTCTTTGCTTTTCAGGCACGCAGTACCCGGTGGTTGCGGGCACGAAATCCTGCCGACTACGCCAAAGTTGACGCGCCCCTGGGCCTGTGTCGCGCTGCGTTGCGCACGCGGGAGCCTACCCGGAGCCGGATCAGTGGAGGGTTGTAGTCTCGTGGCGGTGACCCGGTCCGTGCCCAGGGAGTCAAACTAGACGGCAGTCTATTAGTAGTAAATAGTTGATGACTACGCCACCCGTTGAGTGCAGCCAGGAAGCTGCTGCTGCAGGGCAGACCGCTGAGGCCGGTGGTAGGATTGTGCAGCGTGATAGTATAACCCCCAACGGGAGGGGTATGGCCTCAGGGCAGCCGACGTGGATGATAGGGGTAGCAGGAACCACTCAGAGACGGTACGGTGTAGTTCAGGGTCTTTACTGGTAACAACGACAGACCCTCCCGGAGTACTTGCTAGCAAACGGGGCCTGGTCAGTCTTTGAGCAGATGGGATCTCCCCTGGCCAGGCGTAGTTGTAGGCCTCCCAAACTGACTGTACTCTTCTGGCTACCTTGCTAGTAGCTGATGTAAGTAGCCCACGTCCCTGAGTGTACCGTGTGGTGCTCACCCGTATGGCCGGTGACTCGGGGCCTTCTAATGGCTTCCGCTCCACGATGGCGGTGCTGGTCCCACGCGTGTGACCGTGCCTTCGGGCTTCTGGGCCAGAGGACCTGAAATCCCCTGCCCGACAGATTCTGCTGCTGGGTAGGAGTTAGTCCCCACAGCCTCGGACTCCGGGTCCGGTAAAGAATCTTCTTAGTCAGGGCGAGCTCTGTAGCTGCCAGCCCCTGACTCCTTGTAACTCTGCTGTTTCCTATGCTGCTTCTCTTCTCCACTCTCCTTGTCTGACTCACCCTGCCTCAGCCCCGGGTTTATACAGGGGAAGTTCTTCCCCTCCCAAGACTGGGCAGGAGGTGTGGCATGCACAGGATCCCTGACCAAAGGACCTCCCACCTGCTCTCAGACATAATATCTCTATCACTGTGGCAACCAGACCCCTGGGGTGTCACATTCGTGTTCGCCGAACGGCTCGAACACCGCCCAAAACAGCTCGAATTTGAGATTGGCGAACAGTTCGAGTAGAACAACGCTCATCTCTAGTTGTGACCATCAGTTGTGTTGTGCAGAAGTCAGGTGGATACACCGCTGATAGTCCTACTGAATAGACTATTAGAATTTGTATTATGGCAAGAGAAAAGCAGCTAAGTAAAGAAAAACGAGTGGCCATCATTACTTTAAGAAATGAAGGTCAGTCAGTCCGAAAAATTGGGCAAACTTTGAAAGTGTCCCCAAGTGCAGTTGCAAAAACCATCAAGCGCTACAAAGAAACTGGCTCACATGAGGACCGCCCCAGGAAAGGAAGACCAAGAGTCACCTCTGCTTCTGAGGATAAATTTATCGGAGTCACCAGCCTCAGAAATCGCAGGTAAACAGCAGCTCAGATTAGAGACCAGGTCAATGCCACACAGAGTTCTAGCAACAGACACATCTCTTCAACAACTGTTAAGAGTAGTGTTGAGCCACCCCCGTAGTGTTCGGGTTCGGTTCGGTTCGTCGAACACCGGGATGTTCGAGGAACTGTTCGTCGAACTGTTCGTCGAACACCTTAGAACACCGTCGAACACCGTTAAAACCAATGGCAGGCAAACAAAAACACATAGGAACACATAGAAAACACCTTCAAAGGTGTCCAAAAGCTGACAAACTGCTCAGAAGACGCTTTCTTTAAAAAAGCTGGCCGGCAATTCAGCAGCGGCATACACCGGTACCTGACAATTTAGACATGAAGGAATAGAGCATCACACATAGATTAGATAGATAGAAACATGTCAGTCACATATATATGAAGTACTGTGACAGTGTTTCTTACTGTACTTGTCATTTACTGCAAAGGATTTATTAAAAAAAATAATAGTGTTTTCATGCACCGTCTCTTTAAAAAAGCCGGCCGGCAATTCAGCATCTGTACCCGACAATTTAGAATAGAAGGAATAGAGAATCACACATAGATTATATAGATAGAAACATGTCAGCCACATATATACGAAGTACAGTGACAGTGTTGCTTACTGTACTTGTCATTTAGTGTAAAGGATTTATTAAAAAATATAATAGTGTTTTCATGCACCGTCTCTTTAAAAAAGCCGGCCGGCAATTCAGCAGCGGTACCCGACAATTTATAACAGACAGAATAGAGCTTCACACATAGATTAGATAGCTAGAAACATGTCAGTCACATATATATGATGTACAGTGACAGTGTTGCTTACTGTACTTGTCATTTACTGCAAAGGATTTATTAAAAAAAATAATAGTGTTTTCATGCACCGTCTCTTTAAAAAAGCCGGCCGGCAATTCAGCATCTGTACCCGACAATTTATAACAGACAGAATAGAGCTTCACACATAGATTAGATAGATAGAAACATGTCAGTCACATATATAATAAGTACAGTGACAGTGTTGGTTACTGTACTTGTCATTTAGTATTAAAATAAAGGATTTATTATTAAAAAAAATTGGCGTGGGGTTCCCCGTAATTTTAGTCTCTAGCGGAGGTTAAGCAGACAGCTGGGGCAGATGTTTGAAGCCTGGGAAGGGGGTAATACCCACGGAGCTTCCCAGGCTACTAATATCAGCCCCCAGCTGAATACCTAGCCTTTACTAGCTATTAAAATGGAGGACCCCCCCCAAAAAAATGACGTGGGGTCCCCCCTAATTTAATAGCTAGCAAAGGCTAGGCAGACAGCTGGGGGCTGATATTAATAGCCCAGGAAGGGAGCCATGAATATTGGCCCCCTCCCAGGCTAGAAACACCAGCCGTCAGCCGCCCCAGAAATGGCGCATCCATAGGATGCGCCAATTCTGGCACTTAGCCTCGCTCTTCCACGCTGCCCTGGTGCGGTGGCAGGGGGTAATAGGGTTGGGGTTGATGTCAGCTTATAATGCCAGCTGACATCAAGCCCAGGTTAGTAATGGAGAGGCGTCTATAAGACACCCCCATTACTAACCCCATAGTCAAAGTTAAAAAAAAAACACAAACACCCAGAATAAAGTCCTTTAATTGAAATAAAGACACAATTCTTTATTGTTCTAAATTAAACCATACTTACCATCACGCCCATTCCAGCTGAAGCCAACGATCTCCTGCAATAAAAGAAAAATAATAAAGCAACCTCATCCTTACCTTTCCATGGTTCCCAGGACAGCTTCAGCTCTGCTACATCGAGATGACAGGCTGGACCGCAGCAGAACGCTGCCATCCAGCCTGTCATCCCGCAGACACTGAGAAGCGCAGGCATGCTTGCGCTCCTCAGTGTCTGACTGTGACGGCATCCAGATGAGCCGACCATGAACTCGGCTCACCTCATGTACGTCACTGACAGCGTGGGAAAATTCTCCTGCACTCAGCGCTTCAGCGTGAGAATTTTCCCACGCTGTCAGTGACGTGCATGAGGTGAGCCGAGTTCATTGGACATGACCTCGGCTCATCTGGATGCCGTCACAGCCAGACACTGAGTAGCGCAAGCAAGCCTGCGCTTCTCAGTGTCTGCGGGATGACAGGCTGGATGGCAGCGTTCTGCTGTGGTACAGCCTGTCATCTCGATGTAGCAGAGCTGAAGCTGTCATGGGAACCATGGAAAGGTAAGGATGATGTTGCTTCGTTATTTTTCTTTTATTTCAGGAGATCGTTGGCTTCAGTTGGAATGGGCGTGATGGTAAGTATGGTTTAATTTAGAACAATAAAGAATTGTGTGTTTATTTCAATTAAAGGACTTTATTCTGGGTGTTGTGTTTTTTTTAAATACTTTACTAGAAATTCATGGCGGTCATGTCTAATATTGGCGTGACCCCATGAATTTCGGGCTTAGGGCCAGCTGATAATGCCAAGCTGGCCTTAACCCCTTTATTACCCAGTGAGCCACCGCACCAGGGCCCTGGATGAGTTGGGTATAGCGCCAGAAGATGGCGCTTCTATGAACGCGCCATTTTCCGGGGCGGCTGCGGACTGCAATTTGCAGCGGGGGGGGCCCAGAAAGCTTGGGCCTCCCTGCGCTGCAGATTCCAGCCCCCAGCTGCCTAGTTGTACCTGGCTGGACACAAAAATAGTGCGAATCTCCACGTATTTTTTTTTTAAATTCATGAAATTCATGGAATAATTAAGAAAAAACCATCACGCCCATTCCAGCTGAAGCCAACGATCTCCTGCAATAAAAGAAAAATAATAAAGCAACCTCATCCTTACCTTTCCATGGTTCCCAGGACAGCTTCAGCTCTGCTACATCGAGATGACAGGCTGGACCGCAGCAGAACGCTGCCATCCAGCCTGTCATCCCGCGGACACTCAGAAGCGCAGGCATGCTTGCGCTCCTCAGTGTCTCGCTGTGACGGCATAAAGATGAGACAAGCTCATGTCCAATGAACTCGGCGCACCTCATGCACGTCACTGACAGCGTGGTAGAATTCTCCTGCACTCAGCACTTCAGCATGAAAATTCTCCCACGCTGTCAGTGATGTACATGAGGTCAGCTGAGTTCATTGGACATGAATGAGCTCACCTCATGCACGTCACTGACAGCGTGGGAAAATTCTCACGCTGAAGCGCTGAGTGCAGGAGAATTTTCCCGCGCTGTCAGTGACGTGCATGAGGTGAGCTCATTCATATCCAATGATCTCAGCTCACCTCATGCACGTCACTGACAGCGTAGGAAAATTCTCCTGCACTCAGCGCTACAGCGTGAGAATTCTCCCACGCTGTCAGTGACGTACATGAGGTCAGCTGAGTTCATTGGACATGTGTCTTTATTTCAATTAAACGACTTTATTCTGGGTGTTTGTGTTTTCTTTTAACTTTGACTATGGGGTTAGTAATGGGGGTGTCTTATAGACGCCTCTCCATTACTAACCTGGGCTTGATGTCAGCTGGCATTATAAGCTGACATCAACCCCAACCCTATTACCCCCTGCCACCGCACCAGGGCAGCGTGGAAGAGCGAGGCTAAGTGCCAGAATTGGCGCATCCTATGGATGCGCCATTTCTGGGGCGGCTGACGGCTGGTGTTTCTAGCCTGGGAGGGGGCCAATATTCATGGCTCCCTTCCTGGGCTATTAATTTCAGCCCCCAGCTGTCTGCCTAGCCTTTGCTAGCTATTAAATTAGGGGGGACCCCACGTCATTTTTTTGGGGGGGGTCCTCCATTTTAATAGCTAGTAAAGGCTAGGTATTCAGCTGGGGGCTGATATTAGTAGCCTGGGAAGCTCCGTGGGTATTACCCCCTTCCCAGGCTTCAAACATCTGCCCCAGCTGTCTGCTTAACCTCCGCTAGAGACTAAAATTACGGGGAACCCCACGCCAATTTTTTTTAATAGTAAATCCTTTATTTTAATACTAAATGACAAGTACAGTAACCAACACTGTCACTGTACTTATTATATATGTGACTGACATGTTTCTATCTATCTAATCTATGTGTGAAGCTCTATTCTGTCTGTTATAAATTGTCGGGTACAGATGCTGAATTGCCGGCTGGCTTTTTTAAAGAGACAGTGCATGAAAACACTATTTTTTTTTTAATAAATCCTTTGCAGTAAATGACAAGTACAGTAAGCAACACTGTCACAGTACTTCATATATATGTGACTGACATGTTTCTATCTACCTAATCTATGTGTGATTCTCTATTCTTTCTGTTATAAATTGTCGGGTACAGATGCTGAATTGCCAGCCGGCTTTTTTAAAGAGACGGTGCATGAAAACACTATTATTTTTTTTAATAAATCCTTTGCAGTAAATGACAAGTACAGTAAGCAACACTGTCACAGTACTTCATATATATGTGACTGACATGTTTCTATCTATCTAATCTATGTGTGAAGCTCTATTCTGTCTGTTATAAATTGTCGGGTACCGCTGCTGAATTGCCGGCCGGCTTTTTTAAAGAGACGGTGCACGAAAACACTATTATATTTTTTAATAAATCCTTTACACTAAATGACAAGTACAGTAAGCAACACTGTCACTGTACTTCGTATATATGTGGCTGACATGTTTCTATCTATCTAATCTATGTGTGATTCTCTATTCCTTCTATTCTAAATTGTCGGGTACCGCTGCTGAATTGCCGGCCGGCTTTTTTAAAGAGACGGTGCATGAAAACACTATTAATTTTTTTGATAAATCCTTTACACTAAATGACAAGTACAGTAAGCAACACTGTCACTGTACTTCATATATATGTGACTGACATGTTTCTATCTATCTAATCTATGTGTGATGCTCTATTCCTTCATGTCTAAATTGTCGGGTACCGGTGTATACCGCTGCTGAATTGCCGGCTTTTCATGTTTCACTGTGAGCACTGTTCCCATCGATTTGGGCAATCACTGTAATGCCACAACCACCATGGCTGTGGCATTACAGTGAGTGGCAGACAATCCCTGCATGATTGGTGCTCTAAATAGCGCCAGACATGCAGGACACGCTTTTGGTGCACGAACAGTTATCGAACATAACCTCGAACAGCCGAATTTTTTGCAAATCGTTCGGGTTCGTCGAACAACTCGAACACCACCCAAAACAGCTCGAATTTGAGATTGGCGAACAGTTCTAGTCGAACACCGCTCATCTCTAGTTAAGAGGAGACTTTGTGCAGCAGGCCTACATGGTAAAATAGCTGCTAGGAAACCACTGCTAAGGACAGGCAACAAGCAGAAGAGACTTGTTTGGGCTAAAAAACACAAGGAATGGACATTAGACCAGTGGAAATCTGTGCTTTGGTCTGATGAGTCCAAATTTGAGATCTTTGGTTCCAACCACCGTGTCTTTGTGCGACGCAGAAAATGTGAACGGATGGACTCTACATGCCTGGTTCCCACCGTGAAGCATGGAAGAGGAGGTGTGATGGTGTGGTGGTGCTTTGCTGGTGACACTGTTGGGGATTTATCCAAAATTGAAGCCATACTGAACCAGCATGGCTACCACAGCATCTTGCAGCGGCATGCTATTCCAACCGGTTTGCGTTTAGTTGGACCATCATTTATTTTTCAAAAGAACAATGACCCCAAACACACCTCCAGGCAGTGTAAGGGCTATTTGACCAAGAGGGAGAGTGATGGGGTGCTACGCCAGATGACCTGGCCTCCACAGTCACCAGACCTGAACCCAATCGAGATGGTTTGGGGTGAGCTGGACCGCAGAGTGAAGGCAAAAGGGCCAACCAGTGCTAAGCATCTCTGGGAACTCCTTCAAGATTGTTGGAAGACCATTTCCGGTGACTACCTCTTGAAGCTCATCAAGAGAATGCCAAGAGTGTGCAAAGCAGTCATCAAAGCAAAAGGTGGCTACTTTGAAGAACCTAGAATATAAGACATATTTTCAGATGTTTCATACTTTTTTGTTAAGTATATAATTCCACATGTGTTAATTCATAGTTTTGATGCCTTCAGTGTGAATGTTCAATTTTCATAGTCATGAAAATACAGAAAAATCTTTAAATGAAAAGGTGTGTCCAAACTTTTAGTCTGTACTGTATATCCCTATCACATGTAAAGTGCCATGGAATAAATGGCGCTATAATAATAAATAATAATAATATCCCTGTTGATCTAGAATAACTTAGATCTTAATTAGTGTTGAGCGAGCATGCTCGACACTGCTCGGTACTCGCCCGAGCATCACGCTACTCGGGATGTTCGGCGAGCACCGAGCATTTCCGGGTTACTCGGGCGGGAGATCGGGTCTCCGCCCTGCATGTTTGGCACTCTTTACAGAGCCAATGAACATGCAGGGATTGCCAGCCAGTCACTGTAATGCCGCAGCCATGTTGGTAGTGGGCATTACAGTGATTGGCTGGCCGCATAGAGTCACCTCGAGTATTTAAAACCGGGCGCCGCCAACTTGGACACTGTCGCTCCGAATCAGACAGTGTAGGGACAGCCCTGCTGATTTAGGGAGAGATATATCATGCGAAATAGTTAGTGTAGGGTCTATTAAGCCCCTGTCTCACATAGCGAGATCGCTGCTGAGTCACGGTTTTGGTGACGCAACAGCGACCTCACCAGCGATGTCGCTATGTGTGACACTTTGCAGCGATCAGGCCCCCAGCTGTGAGGTCGCTGATCACTGCGAAATGTCCTGGACCATTTTTTGGTCTTTGCCCTCCTGCTGGTCAGCACACATCGCTGTGTGTGACCAGCGGGACCAGCGATCAGGCTGGTAACCATGATAAACAGTGGGTTACTAGCGGCACACGCGCACTTAGTAACCCGCTGTTTATCATAGTTACCACTCTGCTACGGTGAGCGGTAACCCCCCGCTCACCGTAGCAGAGTGGTAACCATGATAAACAGCGGGTTACTAGGTGCGCGTGTACCCCTAGTAACCCGCTGTTTATCATGGTTACCAGCCTGCTCCTGCTTCAGCAGACTGGTAACCAGGAGCAGGACATCGTGGAAAGATTCTTTCCACGATGTCGCTGCTCCCCTGATCGTTGGTGAGCCTGCCTGTTTGACAGCTCACCAGCGATCACATAGCGACGCAGCAACGATCCCTGACAGGTCGTATCGTTGTCAGGATCGCTGCAGCGTCGCTAAGTGGGACGGACCTTAAAGGCTGCCAGATGAAACAAACGGTCCTTCTCAGGACTAATATCCATCCCAGATATCAGGCAGGCAGGCAGGCTGTATAGGAGATGCAGTGGTTATACCAGCAAACGCTGCATTACAGTCCTGTGTGCTCCTGTTGCTGAAATTGCTGGACTTAGCTCAGGTCTCAAGGGCCAGGAAAAATCCTTTTTTTTTTCATCTAAATCCTCTTTTTTTTTCCTCCTTCACACTGTACAAATACCGGTCTTATCAACCTTTTGGTGTCCCCCCCCCCCAAAAAAAAAAGTGTGTCTGTGATTTTTCAGACACAAATATATCTGTTGAAAGTAGTCTGGTGTAGACTAGAGAAATAGAAGTGTGGTTTTGCATTTCCACGGAATAAACCTCTGTATTATCCAGTTTTGGGCCATTTGTATCTAAAAAAAAAAACAGTTTGAGTGTGTCGCTCACTGTTCAGCCGCAAATATATCTATTTAAAAAAGTCTGGTATACACCAGTAAATTATAACTGTGGTTTTGCTGTTCCAAGGTAAAAAATCTCTATTATCCTGCTTTTGGCATTTTTTGCCGTAAAAAAAACTAATAGTGTCTTCCTGATTTTTCAGACACAAATATATCTGTTGAAAATAGTCTGGTGTAGGCCCGAGAAATACAAGTGTGGTTTTGCAGTTCCATGGGTCAAATCTCTGTATTATCCTGCTTTTTTGCATTTTTTGCTGTAAAGAAAAACAGAAGGGTCTCCTGATTGTTCAGACACAAATATATCTGTTGAAAATAGTCTGGTGTAGGCCCGAGAAATACAAGTGTGGTTTTGCAGTTCCACGGGTCAAATCTCTGTATTATCCACTTTTGGGCCATTTTTACCTAAAAAAAACCAGTTTGAGTGTGTCGCTCACTGTTCAGCCGTAAATATATCTATTTAAAATTTTCTGGTATACCCCAGTAAACAATAACTGTGGTTTTGCCATTCCAAAGTAAAAAATCTCTATTATCCAGCTTTTGGTATTTTTTCCATAAAGAAAAACAGTAATAGTTTCTCCCTGATTGTCCAGATTGTTTAAAAGAGTCGGGTGTAGGCCAGAGAAACAGAACTGTGGTTTTCCTCTTCCACGGTTCTAATCTACTTTTTATTACCATTTTTCCATTGATAGTGCGAGTGTAAGCTATTTTACTTCATTTACAATGGGCAAGGCGCGTGGCAAGGGACGTGGAAGTGGACATTCTGGTGATGGTGCGTGCAGAGGACGGGGCCGTGGCCAAGGTGAAAATGTGCCACAACCAACAGCCACATCTTCTCGCTCCCACTTCTTGACCGAATTACTAGGGAAGCACAGAACAACACCCGTATTGCGAACTGATCAGTGTGAACAGGTTATTAATTGGATAGCAGATAATACTTCCAGTTACCTGGGCACCACCACCTCCGGTCTGTCTTCCACACGGTCAACTCTTAGTAGCCGTGAGTCTGGACCGCATACTCCTCCTCACCCTGATGCTCCTTCCCCCCACCATGCCGAGTGTCATTAGACAGCAACTGATCCCACACTTGGACACTCTGAAGAGCTGTTCACTGGTCCATTTCCAGATTTGTGCCCCTCGCCTGCTCTGCTTGAAGTGGTGGAAGAGGAGATCCCATGTAGCGATGCCCAAATATTTGAACAGCCACGGCCACAGGAAGTCGACGCTGGCAATTTGTCACAAGAGGTGGACGATGACGAGACACAATTGCCAGGAAGTGAGGAGGAGGATCGTGGTGCACAAGTGGAAGAGGAGGAGGTGGTGGATGATCTAGTAACTGACCCAACGTGGCAGGAGGACATGCAGAGCGAGGCCAGCAGCACACAGGGGGAGGGAGGCAGAGTACCCCAACAGGCAGGAAGAAGCAGTGTGGTGGCCGCACACAGAAGGCGGGCAACAGTTCCCCGTAACACCAACACGAGGGACGTTGCCAGTACAACCTGTAGGTCTTCCAGATTCTGGAATTTTTTTAAAGACTCTGCTGATAACCCCAAAAAGGCCATTTGTACCACCTGCCATGCCAGCATCAGCAGGGGTGACAAAACTACCAGCCTGACCACCACCAGCATGATCAGGCACATGTCAGCAAAGCACCCGACTTTGTGGGGCGAACCCCAGGGTCCACGACCAGTGTCAGCAGGTGTCACCACTGCTTCTTCCGCTGTTGTGCATACAATAGAACCCCCTGTTGTGTGTGCAAGGCAATCCCCTGTCCATACTGCATGCAAAGATGCCCCCTCCTCTCAGTCTTCACTTGTTATGGCAGTTTCTCAAGAAACAGCATCAACGTCCACGTCGCACCGGAGTGTTCAGTTGTCCATATCCCAGACCTATGAACGAAAGCGGAAATTCGCAGCTAACGCCCCACAGGCCACAGTCCTAAATTTGCACATTTCACGACTGCTTGCATTGGAAATTCTGCCTTTTAGGCTGGTGGAGACGGAATCCTTCCGCAACCTTATGGCGGTGGCCGTCCCTCGGTACTCGGTCCCCAGCCGACACTATTTTGCCCGGTGTGCCATCCCCGCACTACACAAGCACGTGTCCCAAAAAATCTGCCGTGCCCTCAACAACGCAGTTACTGGGAGAGTCCACCTGACAACGGACACATGGACAAATGCTTGTGACCAGGGACGGTACATCTCCCTGACGGCACACTGGGTAAACATAGTGGAAGCCGGGACCCAGTCGGACCTTGGGACGGAACACATCCTCCCCACACCGATGATTGCGGGCCCTATGTCAGTCAGAGTTGCCCCCACAGTGTACAGTTCCTGCGCATCATCCTCCTCCTCATGTTCAGCCTCCATCTCAGATATCACCACATCAGTTACAAGCTGGAAGCACTGCAATATTGCCTCCGCCAAGCGGCAACAGGCTGTGCTGAAACTCATAAGCTTAGGTGATAAACCTCACACTGCTTGTGAGTTGTGGACAGCTGTGAAAGAGCAGGCCAATCTGTGGCTGAGACCGCTGAACCTACATCCAGGCATGGTCGTGTGTGACAATGGCCGTAACCAGGTGGCGGCTCTGAGGCGAGGCGAGATCACACACGTACCATGCCTGGCTCATGTGCTTAACCTCGTGGTTCAGCGGTTTCTTAAATCGTACCCCGAGTTACCAGATCTGCTCATCAAAGTACGCCGCATGTCAGCTCATTTTCGCAAGTCGGCTACAGCTTCCGCCGCCCTTGCTGTGTTGCAGCAGCGTTTGCAGCTTCCATTACACTGACTGGTGTGTGATGTCCCCACACGTTGGAACTCTACCCTCCACATGTTGCAAAGGATTTGTGAGCAGAAGAGAGCAGTTGTGGAGTATCAGCTGCAGCAAGGCCGTCGATATTCAGTTCAGACTCCACACGTCAGACCTCAGGAGTGGACCTGGATATCTGACATATGTACCATCTTGACAAACTTTGAGGAGTCCAACAAGATGGTGAGTGGCGATGACACAATCATTAGTGTCAGCATTCCACTTGTCTGTCTTTTGCAACGCTCTCTGCAGAGAATTAAAGAGGAGGCATTGCAGCCAGAGTATGATGAGATGGATTAAGAAACCGTAGCGGTTGATTACACACAGCCCAGCCTCATCTCATCCCAACGTGCATTGGGGGACAATGAGGGAGAGGAGGAGGAGGAAGAAGATCAGGAGCTTGTATCATGCGCTGTAGACGGTAGTACCTGTACAACTGTCATACCGTCGGTTCAGCGTGGGTGGCATGAGGACAGGGGGGAGGAGGAGGAGGAGGAGAGCATAGTCAGTCGTCATCTTGGTGAGGACACGGAAGTCTTGCCCTCTACCAGTCTGGCACGCATGGCTGACTTTATGTTACGCTGCCTTAACCGTGACCCTCGCGTTGCCAAAATGATGGGTGACAGTCATTACTGGTTGGTGACACTTTTAGACCCCCGCTACAAGGAGAACTTTCACTCTCTTATTCCTGAGGTGGAGAGGTATACAAAAATGGGGCAGTACCAGAAGGCCCTTGCTGCAGAACTGTTAAAAAAATTCCCATCTGAACACGCTAGCGACAGAGGTCACAGTTCGTTGACCAACCAAGGCGTACAAGCAAGAGAGAGGCAACTCCAATCCAGCAGAGGCAGGGGAACACTGTCAACGTTCTGGGACAGTTTTCTGAGACCCGCCCAGCTTACAGGCCCTGAGGCGTGGGGTACTCTCACAAGGAGTGGAAAGTTTCAAAAGATGGTGAGGGAGTACCTTGCCAACCTTACCAGCGTCCTCCGTGATTCCTCTGTGCCTTTTAATTATTGGGTATCCAAGCTGGACACTTGGAATGAACTCGCTCTGTACGCCTTGGAGGTCCTGGCCTGCCCTGCCGCTAGCGTGCTATGAGAGCGTGTTTATAGTGCCGCTGGGGGAATTATAACTGATAAGCACACTCGCCTGTCAACTGACAATGCTGACAAGCTGACTCATCAAAATGAACAAGGGCTGGATTGGGACAGACTTCTCATCACCACCAAATGACAGCAGAGTAACAAAGTCAAATCCACTGTGTTATTTCGGGAGGTGTATTCACATGCACCGCTTCACACCCACACATGGGTATACGCTTCCTCATTTCGACTGTTTTATGTTCTTCTCCTTATCCTCAGCCTCCACCACCACTATACCACCAGGGTGACCGTGGTCCGTGTTGCCATTATTGAAAGTTCCTCCATTCTTATTTTTGTCAGCTTTTGCTTGGAAGGCATAAGCAAAGACTGTGGGAGACCCACTCCCCAATAATGGGAATAATATTTTTAAGATGCTGTACTGTATGGCTCTTGGAAGGGGCATTAAAAGCATCTTGTTAAGCTACTGCAACCTCCACCACTTTTCCAAGGGGCATTAAAAGCGTCTTGTTAAACCACTCTTAACTCCACAGCTCTTCCAAGGGGCATTGAAATGTTGTTTTTAATTAACTCTAACCTCCACGACTCTTCGAACGGGCATTGCATTTCCTCCTAATTTTTGGCAGCTTTTGCTTGGAAGGCATAAGCAAAGACTATGGGAAACACACTCCCCAATAATGGGAATAATGTTTGTAATATGCTGTACTGCATGTCTCTTGTAAGGGGCATTGCAAGTTCCTCCGTCCTAATTTTTGGCAGCTTTTGCTTGGAAGGCATAAGCAAAGACTATGGGAGACACACTCCCCAATAATGGGAATAATGTTTGGAATATGCTGTACTGCATGGCTCTTGTAAGGGGCATTGCAAGTTCCTCCGTCCTAATTTTTGGCAGCTTTTGCTTGGAAGGCATAAGCAAAGACTATGGGAGACCCACTCCCCAATAATGGGACTTATGTATGTAATATGCTGTACTGCATGGCTCTTGTAAGGGGCATTGCAAGTTCCTCCGTCCTAATTTTTGGCAGGTTTTGCTTGGATGGCATAAGCAAAGACTACGAGAGACACACTCCCCAATAATGTGAATAATGTTTGTAATATGCTGTACTGTATGGCTCTTGGAAGGGGCATTAAAAGTGTCTTGTTAAGCTACTGCGACCTCCACCACTTTTCCAAGAGGCATTAAAACCGTCTTGTTAAGCTACTGCGACCTCCACGTCTCTTCCAAGGGGCATTCAAACCGTCTTGTTAAGCTACTGGGACCTCCACTTCTTTTCCGATGGGCATTAAAACCGTCTTGTTAAGCTACTCTGACCTCCACGTCTCTTCAAAGGGGCATTAAAACAGTCTTCTTAAACCACTCTGAACTCCACAGCTCTTCCAAGGGGCATTGAAATGTTGTTTTTAATTACCCCTTACCTCCACGACTCTTCCAACGGGCATTGCATTTCCTCCTAAGTTTAGTCAGCTTTTGCTTTTCAATGCAAAGGCGAAAACTAAGGGAGACCCACTCCCCAATAATGGGTAGAAGTTTTTTAGTACGCTGTAATCCACGTCTGTTTCAAGGGGCATTGCAGTTCCTCATAATTTTTGGAAAGCCTTCCATTCACTGCTTAGGCCAACATTGCACAGGAGACCCAGTTGCTATAAATGGAAAAAACGGTTTAGTTAAGGCCTTCTGACCTCCATGTCACTTCCAAGGGGCATTGGAGTGCCTCAAAATTTTTGGTAGGCATTGCATTCACTGTATGCCCTATAACTGTGTAGCCGAACCGCTCCTTTTGTTACAGAAACATATCCTACAAGACATGTGTGGTTGACTGGCCTGATATTGATGTGAATGGTCCCTGCTCCTCCTGCTCTTTCTCCTTTGCCACCACCTCATCCATAATTTATCACCTGAAACTTTGCTCTAACGGGAGTCATAGAGCTGGGATAGTAGCAGGAAAACATCCAGCAATCCGCGGAGGAGGTAGGATATGCGCCAAAACGCTGACCACCTCAGGCCTAGCCGCTACTAAATACATGCGCTTGCATTCCAAGAAAACAAAGCAGATGCTAACTTCTATCATCATCATCATCATGGTCCTCACCTTGGCACTCTCAACTCCCCTGATGGAGAAGCCAGGGCCCACCGGAGGAGTCTGGTTCTCTGGTGGGCTCGTCCATTGCTGCTCTAATGCAGGCCGAGCTAAGAAAAGTGTGTGGGGGGATGTTCCAAGGAGAAATAGGGGCGGCTGGGGACCGTCTATGGACACCCGACTGCCCCCAGGCGGCTGGGGACCATGTGTGGACACCCGGCCACGGGGTGGCTGGGGACAGAGTATGGACACCTGGCCGCCGCCTGGCGACTGGGGACCGAGTGTGGACACCCGGCCGCCGGGCGGCTGGGGACTGAGTATGGATTCCAGGCCGCCAACGCAGCCATGACGTGGTGGCCAGATTCCGCCTCCACATGCCTAAAATGCAGAATTTCAAGTGCAAGCAAGCAAGCAGTATGGTATTGCAGCCTGGGGATGGTTGGGTGGTTGGCTGCATATTTGCGCTTGCATTGCAAGTAATGGGGGAGGTACAATTGAACACTGCCCTGGGACAAGGACTTGCACGGGGATAGTAGCAAGTCTGCATCTTCTGATGCGGCAAGGATCACTTCTGATGGGCACACTTTTAGGCAGTGACCTGGGTGTCAGAGATGCTTCCAGCGGTCTTCCCCATGCTGTCCCCATGTCTTTTCAGCACTGTATGCATGTGTCACACAGCACATGGCCAAATAAGGTTGTAAAATGTTAAAATGACATTTCCCGGTGAATTCATTTGTCAAGGTTGAAAGCAATACAAAAGTGCAAAAACGCATAAAAAATCCTACTTGTGAACATAGCCCTAGGTGTGGAGGAGTATTTTTGTTTTTGGTTATTTATTTTACCTTATACACAAGTCTTTACCCTGGAAAGGATGTTCCTTAACATATTTCACAGGAAAGCAGTTTCAGTTTAGTTATTGAACGTTTTATTATGAGCCTGTAAAAGTGGCTTAATACCTCTGACCACTTTGTTGACAGCAGTGACCTGGGGGGCAGAAATGCTTCCTGGGGCGATCCCCATGCTATCCCCATGTCATTTGAGCACTGTCACTATCGTTTTGGACACTTGTTAGGCTTTCTACAGACTGCCGGGGGTGCCGCCGCAAAAATGCTCAGGTCTCCCATAGACTAACATTGGGCTCGTTGCTCGGGTCGAGCACCCGAGCTCGGCCCGAGCTTCGAGCACCCGAGCATTTTAGTGCTCGCTCAACACTAATCTTAATAATAATATTGCTGGTTAGCTACAATATATGTGCATTCATACTGAATGATTTTCATGAGCGAGCTTTCCTTTGAATTTTACTATACTATATTTTACTATAAATCATGGAGTTCAAATGGGCTGCCATTCACCTGTAAATTTAATAACATGTTCATTCATACTATGAAATAATGTTTTAGGTCTGAACAATAGATAATCTTTCTTGGCAGCGCATTGCACTGTGTAAATAGGACCTGTGCTGCCGAGTATAATGGTAGCCTATGAGCACAGAACAATCTATTACTGATAGCTGAGTGAAGCCTGAAGTGAGTTAGAGTAACTTAGAGCTGAATGATGATATCCCAGGTGGGCTAGAGTAACTTAGAACATAGTAATACTATCCCAGGTGGGCTAGAGTAACTTAGAGCTGAATGATAATATCCCAGGTGGGCTAGAGTAACTTAGAGCATAGTGATACCATCCCAGGTGGGCTAGAGCAGAGGTCCCCAACCGCCGGTCCGCGGACCAGGACCGGGCCATTGGGGTTTTTCAGCCGGTCCGCGGGGGGCTAGAGTAACTGAGAACATACTGATACTATCCCTGGTGGGCTAGAGTAACTTAGAGCTGAATGATGATATCCCAGGTGGGCTAGAGTAACTTAGAGCATAGTGATACCATCCCAGGTGGGCTAGAGTAACTGAGAACATAGTGATACTATCCCTGGTGGGCTACAGTAACTTAGAGCTGAATGATGATATCCCAGGTGGGCTAGAGTAACTTAGAGCATAGTGATACCATCCCAGGTGGGCTAGAGCAGAGGTCCCCAACCGCCGGTCCGCGGACCAGGACCGGGCCATTGGGGTTTTTCAGCCGGTCCGCGGGGGGCTAGAGTAACTGAGAACATACTGATACTATCCCTGGTGGGCTAGAGTAACTTAGAGCTGAATGATGATATCCCAGGTGGGCTAGAGTAACTTAGAGCATAGTGATACCATCCCAGGTGGGCTAGAGTAACTGAGAACATAGTGATACTATCCCTGGTGGGCTACAGTAACTTAGAGCTGAATGATGATATCCCAGGTGGGCTAGAGTAACTTAGAGCATAGTGATACTATCCCAGGTGGGCTAGAGTAACTTAGAGCATAGTGATACTATCCCAGGTGGGCTAGAGTAACTGAGAACATAGTGATACTATCCTAGGTGGGCTAGAGTAACTTAGAGCTGAATGATGATATCCCAGGTGGGATAGAGTAACTTAGAGCATAGTGATACTATCCCAGGTGGGCTAGACTGAGTAACTTAGTGCTGAATGATAATATCCCAGGTGGGCTAGAGTAACTTAGAGCATAGTGATACTATCCCAAGTGGGCTAGAGTAACTAAGAGCTGAATGATGATATCCCAGGTGGGCTTGAGTAACGTAGAGCTTAATGATAATATCTCAGGTGGGCTAGAGTAACTTAGAGCATAGTGATACTATCCCAGGTGGGCTACAGTAACTTAGAGCTGAATGATAATATCTGTAACCTAGTGATATACTGTAAATGTACACAGTCGATACCTTGACACAAGGACGCCCAATTCTCTACACTTTTGGGTTGCTTTTGATACATAGGCATGGACTGAGATTTCTGTTTATCCATACCTCACCTGTATAGGTGCCCTGGCTATTCGGTTATTCGCCCCTTGTAATGTATCATTCTATCATTTTTTTGCCTTATTGCTAGTGATGAACGAACACTAAAATGCTCGGGTGCTCGTTGCTCGGGTCGAGCACATTGGAATACTAGGGTGCTCGACTTTAGCAACAAGCTCAATGTAAGTCTATGGGAAACGCGAGAATTTTTCATGCTTCTCCCCCTGGCGGTCTGCAGAGGGCCTAAAAATTGCCCAAATCGATGGGAACAGTGCTCAAATGACATGGGGACAGCATGGGGAAGACCCCTGGAAGCATTTCTGACTCCCAGGTCACTGCTGTTAACAACGTTGTCAGAGTATTACGCCACTTTTACGGATTCACAATAAAACATACAAAAACTAAACCAAAATGGATTTTCCTGGGAAATATGTTAAGGAACACCCTTTCCAGGGTAATGACTTGTATATAAAGCAAAATAAATAACCAAAAACAAAAATACTCCTCCACACCTTGGGCTATGTTCACACGTAGCGTTTTTGTTGTGTTTTTGCACTTTTGCATTGCTTTCAACCAAGACAAATGCATTCACCATGAAATGTCATTTTAACATTTTACAATCTTATCTGGCCATGTGGTGTATGACACATCATCAGACACATGCATATAGTGCTGAAAAGACATGGGAACAGCATGGGGAAGACCTCTGGAAGCATCTCTGACTCCCAGGTCACTGCCTAAAAGTGTGCCCATCATAAGTGATCCTTGGCGCATACGAAGATGCCTCTGCCATGCACCGGTCGTTGCAGACTTGCAACAATCACCGTCCACGTCCTTGTCCCAGTGCAGTGTTCAGTTGTCCCTACCCCATTCGTTGGAATGCAAGCGCAAGTATGCAGCCAGCCACTCACCAACCCACAGGCTGCAATACTATACTGCCAAATTTTTGACAGCTGCTTGCACTTGAAATGTGGCCTTTTAGGGTCGTGGAGGCGGAAGCTTATCATAACCTCATGCTGGCGGCAGCCGGGTGTCCATACTCGGTCCCCAGCCGCCACAGTTTCTCCCGGTGTCGCCTCCGCCTTCCACAAGCACGGGTCCCACAACATTACCCGTACCCTCCCCAGTGCACTTACTGGGAAGGACGGCCTAATCACAAACACGTGGACAGGTGAATGTGGCCAGGGACGGTACGGAGCCAATCCACAAATTTTTTTTGCTGAGAGTTGTATTTAGCTTGGTGAAAGGACTGGCATAGAGGGAAACTGTATCTACCCTGCGTGTCATTTCTCCCAGGAGTCCTCAAATGCAGCTTGTTGCAGAAGCAATGGCAGCCTGTCCAACATCAACTCGCACTTGACGGTGGTGCTTTGACACACACATCTTTCTTTGCGCATTTAATTTCTTGGATACAGAGTTGGACAATGGTATGATCTGTAATGCGTTTTGAGAAATAACATGCATAAGCATGGCCGATCCACATTAAAAAAGCAGCAATAGAGTGTCCGGGAACCTTCCCCCACACTTTTCTTAGCCAGGGATGTTTTTCGGCAGGGTTGGACGGGCTCACCAGAGAACCGGAGACTCCTCTGGCGGGCCCTGGCTTCTCCTTCAGGAGAGTTCATAATGACAAGGTGATGATGATAGTGGCCACCATCTGCTTAGTTTTCTGTTACTTGGAATACAAGCGCAAGTATGCAGCCAGCAGCCACCCACAGACCGCAACACTAAAATGCCAGATTTCTGGGCAACTTTTTGCACTTGAAATATGGCCTTTTAAGCTCTTGGAGGCGGAAGCTTTTCACAACCTCATGCCGGCAGCGGCCGGGTGTCCATACTCGGTCCCCAGCCGCCACTGTTTCTCCCGGTGTCCCTCCGCCTTCCACAAGCATGGGTACCACAACATTACCCGTACCCTCCCCAGAAAACTTACTGGGAAGGACCGCCTAATCACAAACACGTGGACAGGTGAATGTGGCCAGGGACGGTATGGAGCCAGTCCACAACTTTTTTGCTGAGAGTTATGTTTAGCTCGGTGAAAAAACTGGCAAAGAGGGAAACCGTATCTACCCTGCGTGTCATTTCTCCCAGGAAGTCATCTAAAGCTGCTTGCACTTGAAATGTGGCCTGAACATTACTGCTGGTACTTTTCTGTGGGAATTTGCTAGCCTCCTACCAGCCTGAAATATTTCCAGCAAACTATGGTACAACGCCATGGTATTAGCACTGCCCCCAGTACCAGTAGCGAAGCCATCTCCAATTTCCTTCTCAGGAATTTTATTTGGTAGACTGAGTGGCTGCCCAAATACATTTTCTCACAAAGGAGCTGAAGATAGAGTGGCAGCAGGTGCAAGTTTCTCCAGCCTGTTAGATATTAGAGGGTGAATGGCAGCACATTGGATCAGTGGTTAGCACTTGCAGCGCTGGGATCCTGGGTTCAAATCCCAGCAAGGACAACATCTGCAAGGACTTTGTATGTTCTCCCCGTGTTTGCATGTGTTCCCTCCTCAGTAAAAATAGAGTGTCCGGGAATATTCCCACACACTTTTATTAGCCGGGACTGCTTTTCGGCAGGGTTGAAAGGTCCCACCAGAGAATCTTCTGGTGTGCCCTGGCTTTTACCTCAGGAGAGTTCATGATAGCGCTAACTTTGCAGCTGCTATGGGGCTCTTGAGCGGGGGAGAAAGGTTAGCCCTCAGAATCAAATCCTCTGGTGGGCACAATTTTTTTCAATCTGAAACAGCTTCTCAGTGGGAGTTGTATTTCACCACAGGCATGTTCTTTAGCTCAGTGAAAGGACTGGCATAGAGGGAAACCGTATCTACCCAGGCTGTCATTTCTCCGTCACCAGGTTCCACCCATTGTCACACACGACCATGCCTGGCTGTATGTTCAGCGGTGAGAACCACAGATCAGGCTGCTGTGTTACAGCTTTCAACAACTCTGCAGAGCTGGGCGGTTTGTCAATTAAGCATTAAGCACGTTATCTTCAGCACAGCCTGTTGCCGCTTGGCCAAGGCAGTGCTGCAGTGCTTTCAGCTTGTGACTGATGTGGTCATTTCGGAGATGGAGATGGAGGTGCATGAGCTGAACAATGTGATTACATTGAGGTTACATTGGTGACTAAAGAAAGATCCTATTGTTTTGTTTTTTTTACGTTATATTTTAAGACAAATGCATTCACCGGGAAATGTCATTTTAACATTTTACAACATTATCGGGCAATGTGGTGTGTGACACATCATCAGACACATCCTGTTTTATTTATGATGGAGGGACTCTGAAAGTCATAAAGCCTATTTTTACAGGGCTATCAGATGGCCCTTACTATTCTTAAAAGGCCAGCAGTCGGCCCTCGCTATTGTTAGAGAGCCATCAGCCGGCTATGCATTGTTGTTCTTATTATTAACAAGTGGGTCTCCTATACTGTTATTGCGTATCCAGTGACTGCAAGGGCTGCCAAAAATTTGGACGCAACCCAATAGCCCTTTGAAGAGACATAGAGGAGGGTCTCAGTAAAAAAAATGTTCCCATTATAAAGGAGCGGGTCTCCTATAGTGGTAATGCCCATGCTGTGACTGCAAGGGCTGCCAACATTTGATAAAAACCCCACTAAGAATTTAAAGACACATAGAGCAGGGCCACAGTAACGACAAATTCCATTTAGAAAGGAGAGGGTCTGCTATACAGTTATATTGTATGCAGTGAGTCCAACGGCTGACCAAATTTAGGAAAAACCCCACAAATAATTTAAAGACACACAGAGCAGGGCCACAGTAACAAGGTACAACATGTTCCCATTAGAAAGGAGAGGGTCTGCTATACAGTTATATTGTATGCAGTGAGTCCAACGGCTGACCAATTTTAGGAAAAACCCCACTAAGAATTTAAAGACACATAGAGCAGGGCCGCAGTAACGACAAATTCCCAATAGAAACGAGAGAGTCTCATATAGTGATGGCCTATGCAGTGAATGCAAGGGCTGCCAAAAATTTGGAGGCAGTTCAATGACCCTTGGAAGAGAAGTGGAGGAGCGCCTCATAAAAAAATGTTCCCATTAGAAAGGAGCGGGCCTCCTATACTTGTTATGCCCATGCACTAAGTGTATGGGCTGACAGACATTTACCCCTGGGGGGTATACATGAACTGTATAATTTTTTTTTTTACGGCCATCATAAACACCCTTTAAAAAAATTATGTGGGTGTTGCATCACAGACCACGGTCACCCTGGTGATATGGTGGTGGAGGATGAGGAGAAGGAGGAGGACAAGAGAAAATAGCCAAAATCAGGAAGCGTATACCCATGTGTGGGTGTGAAGAGGTGCATGGGAATACACCTCCCAAGAAAAGACACTGGATTTGAGTTCATGTTACGCTGCTATCATTCGGTGGTGTTGAGAAGTATGGCCCAATCCAGCCCTTGTTAATTTTTATAAGAGTCAGCCTGTCAGCATTTTCAGTTGACAGGCAGATGCGCTTATCAGTTATAATTCCACCAGTGGCACTAAAAACCCGCTCTGATAAAACGCTGGTGGCAGGGCAGGCCAGGACCTCCAAGGCATAGAGAGCCAGTTCATTCCACGTATCCAGCTTTGATACCCAATAATTATAAGGCACAGAGGAATCACTGAGGATGTTGGTACGGTCGGCAAGGTACTCCCTCAGCATCTTCCCAAACATTGCACTCCTTGTGAGAGTACCCCGCGCCATAGGCCTGTGCGATGGGAGGGTCTGAGAAAACTCTCCCAGAACTATGACAGTGTTCCCTTGCCTCTGCTGGATTGAAGTTCTGTCTCTCTCACCTGTACTCCTTCGTTGTCCAACGAAGTGTGCCCTCCGCCGCCAGCGTTTTCAGATGGGAATTTTTTTAATACTTCCGCAACAAGGGCCTTCTGGTACAGCCCCATTTTTGTAGACCTGTCCGCCCCAGGAATAAGAGATATAAAGTTCTCCTTGTAGTGTGGGTCTAGAAGTGTCACCAACCAGAAATGACTGTCACCCAAAATTTTGAGAACGTGAGGGTCATGGGAAAGGCAGCGTAACATAAACTCAGCCATGCGTGCCAGACTGCTAACAGGCAAGACTTCCGTGTCCTCACCAAGAGGATGACTGACCATGCTCTCCTCCTCCTCCTCTCTGTCCTCTGGCCATCCACTCTGAACAGACGGTATGACAGCTGTGCAGGTAGTACCGTCTATAATGCTTGAAACTAACTCCTGTCCTTCCTCCTACTCCTCCTCTTCCTCATTGTCACCCAATCAAGGTTGGGATGAGATGAGGCTTGGCTGTGTGTAATCACCCTGTATGGTTCCTTGCTCCATCTCATCGTGCTCCGCCTGTAATGCATCCTCTTTGATTTTGAGCAGAGAGCATTTCAGAAGACAGAGAAGCGGGATGGTGACGCTAATTATGGCGTCATCGCCGCTCACCATCTTAGTGGAGTCCTCAAAGTTTTGGAGGATGGTACATATGTCTGACATCCATGTCGACTCCTGAGGTCTTATGTGTGGAGTTTGAACTGAATACTGATGGCCTTGTTGCAGCTGGTACTCAACAACTGCTCTCTTCTGCTCACAAATCCTTCCCAACGTCTGCAGTGTCGAGTTCCAATGCATGGGGACATCACACACCAGTCTGTGAGCCGGATGCTGCAAACGCTGCTGAAACACTGCATGGGCTGCGGAAGCTGTAGCTGACTTTCTAAAATAGGCACACAGGCGGCATACTTTAACAAGCTGATCCGGCAGCTCCGGGTAGGATTTGAGAAACCGTTGAACCACGAGGTTAAGCACATGGGCCAGGCATGGTACGTGTGTGAGCTCTCCTCGCCTCAGAGCCGCCACCAGGTTCCGGCCATTGTCACACACGACTATGCCTGGCTGTAGGTTCAGCGGTGTGAGCCACAGATCTGCCTGCTCTTTCACAGCTGCCCACAACTCTTCAGCATTGTACGTTTTTTCACCTAAGCATATTAGCTTCAGCACAGCCTGTTGCCGCTTGGCCAAGGCAGTGCTGCAGTGCTTCCAGCTTGTGACTGATGTGGTCATTTCGGAGATGGAGGCTGAAGAGGAGGAGGAGGCTGAGGAGGATGAGGTGCAGGAGCTGTAGACCGTGGGGGAAACCCTGATTGACCTAGGGCCCGCAATCCTTGGCGTTGGGAGGACGTGTTCCGTCCCAAGGTCCGAATGGGTCCCGGCTTCCACTATGTTAACCCAGTGTGCCGTCAGCAAGATGTACTGTCCCTGCCCACAAGCACTTGTCCACGTGTCCATGGTTAGGTGAACTTTACCGGTAACTGCATTGTTGAGAGCACGGCTAATGTTTTGGGACACGAGCTTGTGTAATGCGGGGATGGCACACCGGGAAAAATAGTGGTGGCTGGGGACCGAGTACTGAGGGACGGCCGCCGCCATCAGGTTGCGGAATGCTTCTGTCTCCATGAGCTGAAAAGGCAACATTTCGAGCGCAAGCAGTCGTGAAATGTGAGAATTAAGTAGTGTGGCCTGTGGGGCGTTGGCTACATATTTGTGCTTGCGTTCCAAGACTGGGGTATGGACAACTGAACGCTGCGCTGGGACAAGGACGTGCTTCCTGATGATGCTACTTGAGAGTGTGCAACGACAGGTGCAGGGCAGGAGGCGTCTTTGCATGCACCATGGACAGGGGATTGGCTTGCATGCACAACAGCGGAAGAAGCAATGGTGCCACCCGCAGACACTGTTCCTGGACCCTGAGGTTTGGCCCACAAAGTTGGGTGCTTTGCTGCCATGTGCCTGATCACGCTGGTGGTGGTCAGGCTGGTCGTTTTGCCACCCCTGCTGATACTGGCCTGGCAGGTGTTGCAAATGGCCTTTTTGTGGTTATCGGCAGAGTCTTTAAAAAGCAACCAGACTCGGGAAGACCTAACAGTTGTACTGGCAACTTCCTTTGTGTTGGTGTTACGGTGAACGGTTGCCTGCCTTCTGTCTGCGGCCACCACACAGCTTCTTCCCGCCTGTTGGCGTGCTCTGCCTCCTTCCCCCTGTGTGCTGCTGTCCTCGCTCTGCATATCCTCCTGCCAGGTTGGGTCAGTTACTATATCGTCCACCACCTCGTCTTCCACTTCCGCACCCTGGTCCTCCTCCTGACTTTCTGGCAATTGTGTCTCATCATCATCCACCTCTTGTGACACTTTCCCACTGTCGCCATCATGTGACCGTGGCTGCTCAAATATTTGGGCATCGCTACACGCAATCTCCTCTTGCCCCGCTTCAAGTGGACCGGGCGAGAGGCCCGAATCTATAAATGGAAATGTGAACAGCTCTACAGAATGTCCAAGTGTGGGATCAGTTGTCTCTGGGTACTCGGCATGGTGGGAGGAAGGAGGATCAGGGTGAGGAATATGTGGTCCAGACTCACAGCTACTGAGACTTGACTGTGTGGAAGACAGGGTGGTGGTGGTGGCTAAGTGACTGGAAGCATTATCTGCTATCCAACCAACAACCTTTTGACACTGCTCTGGGTTCAATAGTGGTGTGCTGCGGTCCCCTAGAAATTGGGACAGGAAGGTCAGGCGAGAAGATGTGAGTGTTTGTTGTGGCACAATTTTGGCTTGCCCACGGCCTTGTCCTCGGCCTCTGCATGCACCATTACCATCACGTCCAGTTCCCCGTCCCTTGCCACGTGCCTTGCCCATTTTAAATGGAGGACAGTATCTTCCACGCTCACTACAAATGACTGAGTTTGGAGCAAACTTATATGTGATCTGTGTGACGTATAAAACAGAGTTTTAAATACCTGGCCTGTAGGTAAGTAGTTTGAACAGCAAACTGCTGTGAATTGCTTCAATGACACACTGAAAGAAATTTTTAATGGAGGTCAGAAATGGCAGTATTTTCTGACAACGTATATGTGATCCGTTTGACGGAGAAAACAGAGTTTTAAATAGCTGGATTTCTAGTGCTGTAATATGGAAATGACCTGGCTGTATTCTGCAGTGCCAACAAGCAAATAGTGCAGAAAAACCGTGTTCTCTGGATTGCTTTTTAAGCAAATAATGAGGATTAAGATCCAAAGAAAAGTATTCCTGGCCCCTGACACCTGGGCCTTTGTATAGAAATATCTAACAGCAGCAGAAGGCTGAACTGGAATGGAGCCTCTTGTGCTATATGCACTGCAGTCTGCTATATACACTCCCTGCCTATATATACTGCCTGCCTGATATCTCTGCAGATGGATTAGTCCTCAGAAGGACTGTTTGTTAAGATGGATATGTGTAATGTACGGTTTTTCTCCCTACACTACCTAATACACAATCAAATCTCTCCTTGACGGCGCAGCACCTCTCCCTACACTGTCTGATTCCGGAGTGACTGTGAGGAGCATGGCAGCGCCAGGTCTGATACAGACCTGATGACACTGTGCGGCCAGCCAATCACTGTAATGCTACAACCAACATGGCTACGGCATTACAGTGCATGGCAGGCAATTTCTGCATGTTCATTGGCTCTCTAAAGAGCGCCAAACATGCAGAGAGGGGGCCCAAGTTCCCGCCCGAGCAACCCGGAAATATTCGGCGAGCGCAGAGCATCTCGACCAGTGAGATGGGCGAGCACCGAGCAGTAGCGAGCATGCTCGCTCATCACTACTTATTGCCCCTTGTTCACAACTTTCCATTTCTTCACTGTGAGAGCGAATAGCCGGGCGCCATGGAAAGCTTTAAAAACTGAAGGATCCTGATTACACATTGACGTTATCTATGTGAAGAGTCTTTTGTTTGACGTTTTGAGCCATTAGCTAATTAGATGAAGCAAGGAAATTAACAAGCTCCTCTCACAACATCTATATTTAATGAGTCCGTTATCTGATATACAGCTTTATTAAGGAAAGATTGTTGAATGCGGCACAGGGTGAAGGAAATATTGGGAAATCCAGATGAGGACAACAAATCAGCAAAATTATCCACACAACAGGATACAAGGCTGACGGCTGATGTCACAGATAATATCTTCATTAGTGTAATATTATAGATATCACTCTATTGTCTGCAATGGGGAGGGGGTGTCAGTCAGTGACCGACCGATGAAAGCAAAAATACATTTGTGGCACAACAAATAGCTGGATGCCATTAACTAAACCTCACCGTCCTCTATCATTAGTTAGACCCCATTCTAAGTTCTACCTTTAATTACACTCCAACTGCCCAGTGCTACCCTCAATAAGACCGCACCTGCCCAGCTTTACCAATAATTAGACCACCCCTGCCCTGCTCTACCATTAATAACACACCACACCTGCCCAGCTCTACCATTAATTAGATAACACCTATCCAGCTCTACCATTAATTAAACCACACCTGCCCAGCTCTACCATTAATTAGATCACACCTACCCAGCTCTACCATTAATTAGATCACACCTGCCCAGCTTTACCATTAATTACACCACACCTGCCCAGCTTTACCATTAATTACACCCCAACTGCCCAGTGCTACCCTCAATAAGACCACACCTGCCCAGCTTTACCATTAATTACACCACACCTGCCCAGCTCTACCATTAATTAGATCACACCTACCCAACTCTTCCATTAATTAAACCACACCTGCCCAGCTTTACCATTAATTACACCACACCTGCCCAGCTCTGCCATTAATTAGACCATACCTGCCCAGCTCTGCCATTAATTACACCACACCTGCCCAGATTTACCATTAATTAGACAACACCTGCCCAGCTCTTCCATTAATTAGACCATACCTGCCCAGCTCTACCATTAATTACACCACACCTGCCAAGCTTTACCATTAATTAGACCACAACTGCCCAGCTTTACCATTAATTACACCACACTTGCCAAGATTCACCATTAATTACAATACACCTGCCCAGCTTTACCATTAATTAGACAACACCTGCCCAGCTCTTCCATTAATTAGACCACACCTGCCCAGCTCTTTCATTAATTAGACCAAACCTGCCCAGCTTTACCATTAATTACACCACACCTGTCCAGCTCTTCAATTAATTGGACCACACCTGCCCAGCTTTACCATTAATTACACCACACCTGCACAGCTCTACTATTAATTAGACCACACCTGCCCAGCTCTACCATTAATTAGACCACACCTGCCCTGCTCTACCATTAATTACACCACACCTGCCCAGCTTTACCATTAATTACACCACACCTGCCCAGCTTTACCATTAATTACACCACACCTGCACAGCTCTACTATTAATTAGACCACACCTGCCCAGCTCTACCATTAATTAGACCACACCTGCCCTGCTCTACCATTAATTACACCACACCTGCCCAGCTTTACCATTAATTACACCACACCTGCCCAGCTTTACCATTAATTACACCCCAACTGCCCAGTGCTACCCTCAATAAGACCACACCTGCCCAGCTCTTTCATTAATTAGACCAAACCTGCCCAGCTTTACCATTAATTACACCACACCTACCCAACTCTTCCATTAATTAAACCACACCTGCCCAGCTTTACCATTAATTACACCACACCTGCCCAGCTCTGCCATTAATTACACCACACCTGCCCAGATTTACCATTAATTAGACAACACCTGCCCAGCTCTTCCATTAATTAGACCATACCTGCCCAGCTCTACCATTAATTACACCACACCTGCCAAGCTTTACCATTAATTAGACCACAACTGCCCAGCTTTACCATTAATTACACCACACTTGCCAAGATTCACCATTAATTACAATACACCTGCCCAGCTTTACCATTAATTAGACAACACCTGCCCAGCTCTTCCATTAATTAGACCACACCTGCCCAGCTCTTTCATTAATTAGACCAAACCTGCCCAGCTCTACCATTAATTACACCACACCTGTCCAGCTCTTCAATTAATTGGACCACACCTGCCCAGCTTTACCATTAATTACACCACACCTGCACAGCTCTACTATTAATTAGACCACACCTGCACAGCTCTACCATTAATTAGACCACATCTGCCCAGCTCTACCATTAATTAGACCACACCTGCCCAGCTCTTTCATTAATTAGACCAAACTTGCCCAGCTTTACCATTAATTACACCACACCTGCCCAGCTTTACCATTAATTACACTACACCTGCCCAGCTCTACCATTAATTAGATCACACCTACTTAGCTTTACCATTAATTACACAACACCTGCCCAGCTCTACCATTGAAAACACCATAGCTGCCCAGATTTACCATTAATTACACCACACCTGCCCAGTAGTGTTGAGCCACCCCCGTAGTGTTCGAGTTCGGTTCGGTTCGTCGAACACCCGTGTGTTCGCCGAACTGTTCGTCGAACTGTTCGTCGAACACCTTCGAACACCGTTAAAACCAATGGCAGGCAAACAAAAACACTAGTGTTGAGCCACCCCCGTAGTGTTCGAGTTCGGTTCGGTTCGTCGAACACCCGTGTGTTCGCCGAACTGTTCGTCGAACTGTTCGTCGAACACCTTCGAACACCGTTAAAACCAATGGCAGGCAAACAAAAACACATAGAAACACATAGAAAGCACCTTCAAAGGTGTCCAAAAGCTGACAAACTGCTCAGAAGACACAACTAACACATGGAAAAGTGACAAGTACATATAGTCATGCGAAAAGAAAAGAGGTGGAGGAGTAAAAGGAGGGGGAGACACAGATATAGGCATGTCATGCCCTTCTAAAATCCAAAAAGTGAGAAGCCGAGACGGCCAGTCCGCTCCTGCCCGTGCCACCTCCGTGTCGCCGGGTTTGTGCCAGAGCCGCGGTGAACCCTGACGGCCAGCCCCCCTCTCCCAATACTGGTGCCTGTCCGCTGGTGGGTCGAGAGAGCCCCCCTGTGGTGGAGGCAGCTCTAAGCTTTTTAATTTAAATTGTCCCTCTAATTTGAATGAATACACTTTAAATCCATTTACAAGGATCTATTGGAGGGCAAGTCTCATGCCAGCAGCCGCGTAATTCCAGCTCCAGTAGCATCCACTAAAGCTGCTGCAGTTAAAAAGCTTTTATAAGGATCGAGCTCGGCTGTCCACCGCAAGGCATCCTAGTGCCAGTCCCAGCCCCTATGCCTTGGGGTGCCTCCTGATGCTCTTCACTAAGTATCCCGTGGTCCCGAAGCATTTCCTTTGAAAAAATTAAGTGTCCAAACTACAGGTGGTGTAGCTTGCTTAACAGCCGGGATAATCCGCTGACTAGCAGACACTGCTACTAGGCACAAAGTATTTCCTGGGCTAGATGCAGTTAAAAATTTGTAAGTAGATACTCTCGTTGGATGCTGAGAAAGCATTCCATAGAGTCTCCTGGCACGCCATATATGATTCTCTTAAAAAGCTTGGGGTAGGGGTCTAGGGGACCCTTTTATAGCCAAAATCACGGCCCTGTATCACAATACGTCACCTAGGCTGAAGATAAATGGAACTGTAGCACCGAGGGCTCGGTTGCTACAGACGTATTGCACCTCACCCAGAGGTGTGATATCTCACTCTCAGATAAGGATGGAGTGTGGATCAGGACCCGACACCTGCATGCATTACACCACATTGCCGTGGGGCAGGGCGACCAATATGCCCCTGAGATGGGCACGACAGTCCCTGTCCCTGGCTGGAGTGGGGAGAGGGAACACTGAGGAAGGGGAACCCTGCAGTGCAGGAGCAGGGAGGAAGCAGTTCCTGGGTGCATTGAGAAGGGAGTATAAAAGGTGGGCACCATCTTAGTTCAGTGCAGAGAAGTCTGAGCAGAAGTGGCAGGGAGCAGGGGCTCTGCATGAGCTCTGCTCCGGAGGCGGGCCTAGTAACAGAGGCCCAGGCCTGCAAGAGGGAGAAGGAAGGAAGAGGAGCGGAGAAGGCTCCAGGAACGAGGAATGAAGGGATCCCAGGGGTGCGGACGGGCGAGTCGCCACCGCACGCCCGAATCCACCTGCGTGGAGGGGTCAGGCCAAAGGGGGAGACCGGTCCCCGAACTAGTGGAGGCAGGAAACGACCCTCAGCTAGAAACCGGAGGCTCTGACATTTTATGTGGCGCAGCCCCTTGCTCCACCCGCTAGGAAGGCACCACATAGGGTCAGGGAAACTGGCGCCAAGTTTACCAAGAGGAGGCCCGAGGCAGCCGGACAGAAGTGTTGGTAAGAAAGGCCAGACAAAGGACACACAAAGGGGGTCCTGTGAAGCGCTCCAAAGTTATCTGGGAGTTGTCTGAGCCCCTCACCTGGTGAGCACAGTACGACGTGGGCAGCCGTTACCTGCAGACGTGGTCTGGATAATAAGAACTGTGAGTAAAGGCCCTGAACTGCATCACTGACTCCGTGTCGTTACTGCTGCTGCCCTGCACTATCACCCCCATCCTCCTCATACACTGCCCTGAGGCTATACTCCTCCCATGGGGAGTTATGCTACGCTCTGCTGCACCCACAACACCAGCCTTAGCGGTCTGCCCTGTAGCGGCGGTTCACTCTGACCGCAATCCACGGGTGGCGTAGTCGGACATTTAAACATCAAAACCACATAAATAGTTCCGCCACTGGTTTGACCGCCCTGAGCCACGGAACCGGATCGCCGCCACGAAGACTACAACCACCAGCATCCACCAAAAAGGGTCCGGCTCCGGGTGTCCCAAGGCCCAGGGGGCGCGTCAGAACATTTTCATCACCTTTCACAATCACCAATGGGACAAGGCAGGGATGTTCTCTGTCCCCTCTCTTATACATCCTAGTGACGGAGCACCTGCTCTCATCAATTCGCCATAACCCCAATATTAGGTGGATTGAGGTGGGAGGCACCGAGTACAAGTGCTCTCTATTTGCTGATGATGTCCTAGTATATATCACTCAATCACATATATCCATCCATGCTGTTATGGCTGAAATAGATCACTTTGTTACATGGTCAAATTTTAAAATCAATGCAGCGAAGTCTGAGGCCCTCGATGTCTCCCTCCCCAAATCCATATAGGATTCCATCCAGTCCAACTTTCCCTTTGCCTGGCCCTCACAGGGTATCAAATACTTAGGAATTCCTATTCATAGAGACCTCTCCCATCTATGTTATCTTAATTTTGGGCCCTTTATTGAACAACTCCATACAGACCACGGTTGGCAAGTTAGAACTGTAAGATTTACTACGTGAACCACTGGTGTTTTGTGGAAAAGCACATGTACACTGTGTTCCAAATTATTATGCAAAAAGTGTTTAGGAGTGATAAGGGAAGAATTTGTTTGTTTGTCAGTTAAACTCATTGATGGTGATGTGTGTCAGGGCTCTTTATATCACTGTAAGCAATTGCAGACACCAGTGCTAATTAGTTTGTCAGGTGTGTCCAATGAAAGGCAAGACTACTTAAGAAGGCTCTCTCACATTATTCAGCAGCCTACATTTTCTGCCAAAATGGGAAAGAAAAAGGATGTGTCGGCTGCTGAGAAGCAACAAATTGTGGAGTGTTTAGGTCAAGGCATGACTACAATCAACATTGTGCGATGATCAGGATGAAGTGTCTTGGCAATCAAGAAGTATGTAGCTGATTCACAGTACACACGTGTGCGTGCTGATAAGGGCAAATTGAGGACTCTTTCCTACAGGCAATTACGTCAGGTTGAAAGAGCAGCGGCAAAAAAGCCTTGTCATAGCAGCAGACAAGTTTTTGAAGCTGCTTGTGCCTCCAACGTCCCCCGAACAACAAGATGCAGGGTCCTTCAGAGGTTTGCAGCTGTGCATACGCCATCCTGTCGACCTCCTCTATCCACTTCACACAAGCAGAAACGGCTCCAGTGGGCCAAACATTACATGAAGACTGATTTCAAAACTGTTTTGTTCACGGATGAGTGCCGTGCAGCGCTCGATGGTCCAGATGGATGGAGTGGAGGATGGCTGGTTGATGGACACCCCACGCAAACACGGCTACAGCGCCAACAAGGAGGAGGTGGAGTAATGTTTTGGGCTGGAATCATGGGGAGAGAGATTGTCGGCCCCTTTAGGATCCCTGAAGGCGCTAAAGATGAACTCCATAATGTATGTGGATTTTCTCAAACAGCACTTCCTGCCATGGTTCAAGAAGAAGAACCGTGTATTTCACAGCAAGATCATTTTTCTGCATGATAATGCACCATCTCATGCTGCACATAAAACATCTGCATCTCTGGCTGATATGGGCATAAAAGGGGACAAACTTATGGTGTGACCCCCATGCTCCCCTGACCTCTACCCCATTCAGAACCTTTGGAGCATCATTAAAAGGAGTGTCTATGATGGCGGGAGGCAGTTCACATCTAAGCAACAGCTCTGGGAGGGTATTCTGTCCTCATGCAAAACAATTGAAGCAGAAACCATCCAAAATCTGACAAATTCAATGGACGAGAGAGTTCAGAAGCTCCTTTCGAACAAGGGGTCCTATGTGAAAATGTAACATCACCTAGAATAAAGTTTTGAGTTGAAAACTGTTTGATTTCAGTTTCTAACAACCTGCTAATGCTTATAATTTCAAAAATGACCATTTTTTTGGTCTTTATTAAAATGAAAAGGTTGATCGAAAAGTTTGGGGGATCTAAGAGTGTGGCAACCCAGTAGTCATGATTACTTCGAATTCTGACAATATGAGGGTCATGCTGCAGGTAGTGCAGCAAGAAGGCACTTATGTGTCTTGCGCATCTCGGAGCCCCAAAATTATTTTCCGGGCTAGATGCAGCTAAAAATTATTTTTAATTTTAAATCTGGTGGAGCTTATTATAGATGGCCTAATAGGATCAGTGCTGCACACTGCTACAAAGCCCAAATTATTTTCCAGTCAAGATACAGATAAACATGATTAGTAATTTGAAAGCTTAAAACGGTTGGTAGGGTGATTTTAAACAATCATCAAGCTTTTACTCTCCCCAGGATGACACAGGGGTAGAAAAGTCGTTTCGGATCCATGATTTGTTCATCTTTATGAACGTGAGTCTGTCTACATTATCAGTGGAGAGCCGCGTGCGCTTATCTGTCAGCACACCACCAGCAGCGCTGAACACACGTTCAGACAGAACGCTGGCTGCGGGGCATGACAAGATCTCCAAGGCGTAAGTGGCTATCTCCGGCCATTTATCCAGATTGGAAGCCCAAAAAGAGCAAGGGTCCAGTGACACAGTCGTGGCTTCAATGTTTACTTGGAGATACTCCTGTACCATCGTCTCTAGGCGTTGACTATGTGTCAGACTTCTTGTCTCCTGTGGCCTTGCAAAGGATGGGCTAAAAAAGTGGTGAAATGATTCCGCAAAATTGATGTTACCACCAGATACTGTGGTTCTGTTACGGTTTGAGTGCTGAACACTTGACGGTCCCACGGTTGGCAAGTTGGAACTGTGAGATTCACTACGTGCACCACTGGTATTTTGTGGAAAAGCACATGTAAGATTCTGCAACAGTCTCTGCTGATACTCCTGCATGCGTGCATCCCTTTCTATGGCAGGAATAATTTCTGCAAATTTACTTTTGTACCGGGGATCTAACAGTGTGGCAACCCAGTAGTCAGGATTATTTCTAATTCTCACAATTCGAGGGTCATGTTGCAGGTAGTGCAGCAAGAAGGCACTCATGTGTGTTGCGCATCCAGGAGCACCAAGTCCCTGTTGTGTTGGTGGCGAGGTAACAATCATGCTTCCTTCCTCTGTCCTCTTCCCCCAACCTCGCACAACAGAAATGTGATCAAGGTCTCCCTCATCTGATGAGTCTTCCATCAGTTCGTCCTCCACTTCTTCCTGGGCTCCTGCACCTTCCTCACTAGTTTGGCTGCTACCATGCGCCCTGGTAAAACCATCTCCCCCACCCTCACATGCCTGCCGCCTTGGTGCTGCCGACCGTCTGGACCTTGCAGATGTTAGCCCTTCCGCATACAACTCCTCCTCCTCTACTTCCTCCACCTCCTCTTGTGCCACCACCTGACTCCGAATTCTGTTTAACATGTGCTCCAGCATGTAAATCACCGGAATAGTCATGCTGATAATGGCATCGTCAGCACTAAACATCTTCGTCGCCATTTCAAAACTGTGCAGAAGGGTGCATAGGTCCCTGATCTGAGACCACTCCTCCAGCGTGATTTGCCCCACCTCTGAATCTCGTTGGCCCAGGCTATACGTCAGAACGTATTGCACCAGGGCTTGTCGGTGCTGCCACAGTCGCTGCAACATGTGCAGAGTTGAATTCCACCGGGTAGGCACATCGCATTTTAGCCGGTGAAGTGGCAGGCCCAACGACTTCTGTAGAGATGTAAGTCGCTGAGCTGCGGGATGCGAACGGCGGAAGTGAGCACACAGCGACCGTGCCCTCTGCAGAAGGCCATCTTGTCTGGGATAGTGGGCTAAAAATTTCTGGACAACCAGGTTCAACACGTGAGCCATACAAGGCACGTGTGTGACATTGCCCCGGCGAAGGGCCGCACCCAGGTTTGCAGCATTGTCGCACACGGCCTTCCCTGGTTTCAGGTCCAGTGGAGACAACCATTCATGAAATTGGTTCTCCAGAGCTGACCACAACTCCTCAGCTGTGTGACTCACATTTCCCAGACATTTCAATGTAAAAACCGCCTGATGACGTTGAGCCCTACTGCCAGCATAGTAAGGAGGTGTGCAGGATCCCTTCTGCGCAGTTAGAAAGCTTGTGGCATGACCAGACAGGCTTTGGGTGCAGGTGGAAGACCGAGAGGAGGTTGAGGAGGCAGAAGCAGTGGAGGAAAAATGACATAAAGAGGATTGACGCACAACTCGTGGGGACGGCAAGACTTGGACAGCAGCCCCTTGTCCTGCTGTCACCATAGTTACCCAGTGCCCACTCAGCGACATGTAACGCCCCTGTCCATGCCTACTCGTCCAAGTGTCTGTGGTGAAATGCACCCTGTCACACACAGAGTTTCTCAAAGAAGCGGTGATGTTGTGTGCGACATGCTGGTGGAGCGCAGGCACACCTTTCTTTGAGAAGTAGTGCCGACTGGGCATCTGGTACTGGGGCACTGCGACGGACATAAGGTCTCGAAAATCCTCTGTGTCCACCAGGCGGAAAGGCAGCATTTCTGTAGCCAAGAGCTTGCAGATGGTGAAATTCAACCTCTTAGCTTTCTCATGGCTAGGAGGAAATGGTCTTTTACTTGTCCACATCTGAGGGACCGAGGGCTGGCTATTGTGCTTAGACGGGGTTGATAAGGGTGTCCGCGGCAAACTGCCGGTCTGTGAGGAAGATGCAGGCGGACATGTTAGGTTGCCTTGATCCAAAGGTGGTGCTATCGATGTCGGACAGCGCTCAACACCAGCTGGTGTTACCACCTCCAAAGAAAATGATGACCTGCCAATCACGCTGGCTGTTGCGGGTAAAGAGGTGGCAGGTCTGCGCCCCAAAACAGGTGTGACTGCTGTCCCCCCAGTCACAGAGGATGAAGAGGCCGCGGATGCACAAGATATGGCAGACGGTGGTTGGCCCGGCCGGCTAGACCGCATTGTAGCACACTGAGCTTCCCACTGCAACTTATGCTTCATGTCCATGTGCCGGTTCATGCATGAAGTACTCAAACTATGTATTTTTTGGCCTCTACTTAGCTTTTGCTGACAAATGTTACAGATAACACGAGTTGGGTCATCTTTATCGATCTGAAAAAATGCCCAGGCTATGCAAGGCTTAGCACCCATGCGACCTGAAGAGCCACCACGACTTGTGGTGAGAGGCAGAGTTGTGTTTGAGGATGCAGTTGTTGACGTGCTTCCAGTACTACGTCTCTGTCCAGGAAGGCGCAACCTGACCTCGTCGTCACTAGCATCTTCCTCCACCTCCTCTGCTGACCTCATCTCTTGGCTGACTGTGGGTTGACAGTAAGTGGGATCTCCGACCTCATCATCATCACCCTGTGCGTTATCACACCCGTCGTCCTCAGAGCCAACCTGTTCCTGCCCTGACAAAAAACTAAAGTTGTCGCTCCAATCAGGTATTTGAGTCTTATCATCGTCTTCCTCATTGTCTCCACCAACAGGAGTTACAGTTTGGGAATGAGGGTCTACATTATGGTCAGAACCTTCTGCGTCTGGTCCTGGATCCGACTCATAAAGATTCTGGGCATCAGTGCAGATCATTTCCTCGTCTGGATTCACAGAAGCGCTGGAGTCGACCTCTGATTCCCAGGCTATAGTATGAGTAAACAGCTCTGCAGACTCAACCATCTGTTCTACCTCATACTCAGATGGGCAGCTGGAGATTTGGGAGCTGTGAGGAAGCAAGTGCGATTTGGGTGACACCTTTGAGGACTGGAGTATTTGTGATGTTGAAGTTGATGTGGAGGAGAGCCCACTTAAAGGAGCACTTGATATCCGTTGAAGCACCTGCTGTTTTTGTGCCTCATCTGGAATTTGTAGCGATTGGCGTGGCCGTAAGAAAGGGATCTTATCACATTGTCCGCTAAAAGAAGTAGACATTTTAGTTTGGCTGGAAGATGGTCTTTCTTCTGCACCTACCCCACGGACACAACCTTTTTTCCCCTTCCCAACACGCCTATTCCCCTTTCCACCAGCAGCAGGCCTTTTTCCACTCATTTTGGTGGTTAACTAATTCACAACTCTGGAGTTGTTTGCACAAAAAAACAATGGATGGTAACCGAGCAGAGCTGAGTGGCCAAACTGTGGTATTAGGCCAAAACTATTGGCTGGGTTAGATGCAGAAAAAAATTATTTTTAATTTGCAACCTGATGGAGGTCAGTATAGATGGACTAATAGACCAAGTCCCACACACCGCTAGAAGCCCAAATATTTTTTCAGAGCTAGATGCAGAAATTTTTTTTATTCAATTTGCAACCTGATGGAGGTCAGTATAGATGGACTAATAGACCAAGTCCCACACACTGCTAGAAGCCCAAATATTTTTTCAGAGCTAGATGCAGAAAAAAAATATTTTTAATTTGCAACCTGATGGAGGTCAGTATAGATGGACTAATAGACCAAGTCCCACACACCGCTAGAAGCCCAAATATTTTTTCAGAGCTAAATGAAGAAAAAAATTATTTTTAATTTGCAACCTGATGGAGGTCAGTATAGATGGACTAATAGACCAAGTCCCACACACCGCTAGAAGCCCAAATATTTTTTCAGAGCTAGATGCAGAAAAAAATTATTTTTAATTTGCAACCTGATGGAGGTCAGTATAGATGGACTAATAGACCAAGTCCCACACACCGCTAGAAGCCCAAATATTTTTTCAGAGCTAGATGCAGAAAAAAATTATTTTTAATTTGCAACCTGATGGAGGTCAGTATAGATGGACTAATAGACCAAGTCCCACACACCGCTAGAAGCCCAAATATTTTATCAGAGCTAGATGCAGAAAAAAATTATATTCAATTTGCAACCTGCTCGACGTCAGTATAGAAGGACTAATAGAACAAGTCCCACACACTGCTAGAAGCCCAAATATTTTTTCAGAGCTAAATGAAGAAAAAAATTATTTTTAATTTGCAACCTGATGGAGGTCAGTATAGATGGACTAATAGACCAAGTCCCACACACTGCTAGAAGCCCAAATATTTTTTCAGAGCTAGATGCAGAAAAAAATTATTTTTAATTTGCAACCTGATGGAGGTCAGTATAGATGGACTAATAGACCAAGTCCCACACACCGCTAGAAGCCCAAATATTTTTTCAGAGCTAGATGCAGAAAATTTTTTTATTCAATTTGCAACCTGATGGAGGTCAGTATAGATGGACTAATAGACCAAGTCCCACACACTGCTAGAAGCCCAAATATTTTTTCAGAGCTAGATGCAGAAAAAAATTATTTTTAATTTGCAACCTGATGGAGGTCAGTATAGATGGACTAATAGAACAAGTCCCACACGCTGCTAGAAGCCCAAATATTTTTTCAGAGATAAATGAAGAAAAAAATTATTTTTAATTTGCAACCTGATGGAGGTCAGTATAGATGGACTAATAGACCAAGTCCCACACACTGCTAGAAGCCCAAATATTTTTTCAGAGCTAGATGCAGAAAAAAATTATTTTTAATTTGCAACCTGATGTAGGTCAGTATAGATGGACTAATAGACCAAGTCCCACACACCGCTAGAAGCCCAAATATTTTTTCAGAGCTAGATGCAGAAAAAAATTATATTCAATTTGCAACCTGCTGGAGGTCAGTATAGAAGGACTAATAGAACAAGTCCCACACACTGCTAGAAGCCCAAATATTTTTTCAGAGCTAAATGAAGAAAAAAATTATTTTTAATTTGCAACCTGATGGAGGTCAGTATAGATGGACTAATAGACCAAGTCCCACACACTGCTAGAAGCCCAAATATTTTTTCAGAGTTAGATGCAGAAAAAAATTATATTCAGTTTGCAACCTGATGGAGGTCAGTATAGATGGACTAATAGAATGATGCTATGCCCAAAAGATTTTACTTCACTAGGTGCAGTAAAAAAATTGGTATTCTATACACAGGTGGTATATCTTGCAACACAGATAGGCTACTCCACTGACTAACACACTCTGCAATAGGCCAAAAAGGATTAGCTTTGCTAGATTCAGCCAAATGCTGTGAAAAAAACTTGCACAGCACTGGCACAGACCTGCCTGGCAAAAACTGATAGGAACTGATGTAACCTAGTCCTGAAAAGGACTCCAATTACAATTAGTCTTTACTCCCACAATCTATCTATTTAAGAGCACAGACCTGCCTGATAAAAGTCGTAGGAAATGCTGTAACCTAGTCCTTAAAAGGACTGCAATCACAACTATTCCCTACTCCCAAGCTATCTGTATATTTGTGCGAAAATTGGCTTGAAATTAACAAGGTATAGCGCACACAGCAACAGCGGTGCCGTCTAACACGCAGCTGCAGCAGTGAGAAAATGGTGGCGACGGGGAAAATGGCTTGGTCTTATAGGGCAAGGACATGTGACATACACTGCCAATCACACATGCCCTTGCTTGTGTGAAAAAAAGCACTTCGCTCCGTGTGTGCGCTGCTGATAGGCTGACAGATTGCACCTCCCCACTGCAAATGCGGGAAAGAGAAAAAAAAATGGAGATCTTCATTGTTCCTGCAGAGATCCATCCCCTGCCCCTCCCCCCGCCCCGCTGTACACTCAAACTGCGTATTAACATTAATTTTCATCATTACTGAGAAAAAATCCAGTTATGATTTTGGTGCACGAACAGTTATCGAACATAACCTCGAACAGCCGAATTTTTCTCAAATTGTTCGTGTTCGCCGACCGGCTCGAACACCGCCCAAAACAGCTCGAATTTGAGATTGGCGAACAGTTCGAGTAGAACAACGCTCATCTCTAAAAAACACATAGAAACACATAGAAAACACCTTCAACGGTGTCCAAAAGCTGACAAACTGCTCAGAAGACACAACTAACCCATGGAAAAGTGACAAGTACATATAGTCATGCGAAAAGAAAAGAGGTGGAGGAGTAAAAGGAGGGGGAGACACAGATATAGGCATGTCATGCCCTTCTAAAATCCAAAAAGTGAGAAGCCGACACGTTCAGTCCGCTCCTGCCCGTGCCACCTCCGCGTCGCCGGGTTTGTGCCAGAGCCACGGTGAACCCTGACGGCCAGCCCCCCTCTCCCAATACTGGTGCCTGTCCGCTGGTGGGTCGAGCGAGCCCCCCCGTGGTGGAGGCAGCTCTAAGCTTTTTAATTTAAATTGTCTCTCTAATTTGAATGAATACACTTTAAATCCATTTACAAGGATCTATTGGAGGGCAAGTCTCATGCCAGCAGCCGCGTAATTCCAGCTCCAGTAGCGTCCACTAAAGCTGCTGCAGTTAAAAAGCTTTTATAAGGATCGAGCTCGGCTGTCCACCGCAAGGCATCCTACTGCCAGTCCCAGCCCCTATGCCTTGGGGTGCCTCCTGATGCTCTTCACTGAGTATCCCGTGGTCCCGAAGCATTTCCTTTGAAAAAATTAAGTGTCCAAACTACAGGTGGTGTAGCTTGCTTAACAGCCGGGATAATCCGCTGACTAGCAGACACTGCTACTAGGCACAAAGTATTTCCTGGGCTAGATGCAGTTAAAAATTTGTAATTAGATACTCTCGTTGGATGCTGAGAAAGCATTCCATAGAGTCTCCTGGCACGCCATATATGATTCTCTTAAAAAGCTTGGGGTAGGGGTCTAGGGGACCCTTTTATAGCCAAAATCACGGCCCTGTATCGCAATACGTCACCTAGGCTGAAGATAAATGGAACTGTAGCACCCTGAGGGCTCGGTTGCTGCAGACGTATTGCACCTCACCCAGAGGTGTGATATCTCACTCTCAGGTAAGGATGTAGTGTGGATCAGGACCCGACACCTGCATGCATTACACCACATTGCCGTGGGGCAGGGCGACCAATATGCCCCTGAGATGGGCACGACAGTCCCTGTTCCTGGCTGGAGTGGGGGGAGGGAACACTGAGGAAGGGGAACCCTGTAGTGCAGGAGCAGGGAGGAAGCAGTTCCTGGGTGCATTGAGAAGGGAGTATAAAAGGTGGGCACCATCTTAGTTCAGTGCAGAGAAGTCTGAGCAGAAGTGGCAGGGAGCAGGGGCTCTGCATGAGCTCTGCTCCGGAGGCGGGCCTAGTAACAGAGGCCCAGGCCTGGAAGAGGGAGAAGGAAGGAAGAGGAGCGGAGAAGGCTCCAGGAATGAGGAACGAAGGGATCCCAGGGGTGCGGACGGGCGAGTCGCCACCGCACGCCCGAATCCACCTGCGTGGAGGGGTCAGGCCAAAGGGGGAGACCCGTCCCTGAAACTAGTGGAGGCAGGAAACGACCCTCAGCTAGAAACAGGAGGCTGTGACATTTTATGTGGCGCAGCCCCTCGCTACACCCGCTAGGAAGGCACCACATAGGGTCAGGGAAACTGGCGCCAAGTTTACCAAGAGGAGGCACGAGGCAGCCGGACAGAAGGGTTGGTAAGAAAGGCCAGACAAAGGACACACAAAGGGGGTCCTGTGAAGCGCTCCAAAGTTATCTGGGAGTTGTCTGAGCCCCTCACCTGGTGAGCACAGTACGACGTGGGCAGCCGTTACCTGCAGACGTGGTCTGGATAATAAGAACTGTGAGTAAAGGCCCTGGACTGCATCACTGACTCCTTGTCGTTACTGCTGCTGCCCTGCACCATCACCCCCATCCTCCGCATACACTGCCCTGAGGCTATACTCCTCCCGTGGGGAGTTATGCTACGCTCTGCTGCACCCACAACACCAGCCTCAGCGGTCTGCCCTGGAGCGGCGGTTCACTCTGACCGCAATCCACGGGTGGCATAGTCGGACATTTAAACATCAAAACCACATAAATAGTTCCGCCACTGGTTTGACCGCCCTGAGCCACGGAACCGGGTCGCCGCCACGGAGACTACAACCACCAGCATCCACCAAAAAGGGTCCGGCTCCGGGTCTCCCAAGGCCCAGGGGGCGCGTCAGAACATTTTCATCACCTTTCACAATCACCAATGGGACAAGGCAGGGATGTTCTCTGTCCCCTCTCTTATACATCCTAGTGACGGAGCACCTGCTCTCATCAATTCGCCATAACCCCAATATTAGGTGGATTGAGGTGGGAGGCACCGAGAACAAGTGCTCTCTATTTGCTGATGATGTCCTAGTAAATATCACTCAATCACATATATCCATCCATGCTGTTATGGCTGAAATAGATCACTTTGTTACATGGTCAAATTTTAAAATCAATGCAGCGAAGTCTGAGGCCCTCGATGTCTCCCTCCCCAAATCCATATAGGATTCCATCCAGTCCAACTTTCCCTTTGCCTGGCCCTCACAGGGTATCAAATACTTAGGAATTCCTATTCATAGAGACCTCTCCCATCTATGTTATCTTAATTTTGGGCCCTTTATTGAACAACTCCATACAGACCACGGTTGGCAAGTTAGAACTGTAAGATTCACTACGTGAACCACTGGTGTTTTGTGGAAAAGCACATGTACACTGTGTTCCAAATTATTATGCAAAAAGTGTTTAGGAGTGATAAGGGAAGAATTTGTTTGTTTGTCAGTTAAACTCAGTGATGGTGATGTGTGTCAGGGCTCTTTATATCACTGTAAGCAATTGCAGACACCTGTGCTAATTAGTTTGGCAGGTGTGTCCAATGAAAGGCAAGACTACTTAAGAAGGCTGTCTCACATTATTAAGCAGCCTACATTTTCTGCCAAAATGGGAAAGAAAAAGGATGTGTCGGCTGCTGAGAAGCAACAAATTGTGGAGTGTTTAGGTAAAGGCATGACTACAATCAACATTGTGCGATGATCAGGATGAAGTGTCTTGGCAATCAAGAAGTATGTAGCTGATTCACAGTACACACGTGTGCGTGCTGATAAGGGCAAATTGAGGACTCTTTCCTACAGGCAATTACGTCAGGTTGAAAGAGCAGCGGCAAAAAAGCCTTGTCATAGAAGCAGACAAGTTTTTGAAGCTGCTGGTGCCTCCAACGTCCCCCGAACAACAAGATGCAGGGTCCTTCAGAGGTTTGCAGCTGTGCATACGCCTTCCTGTCGACCTCCTCTATACACTTCACACAAGCAGAAACGGCTCCAGTGGGCCAAACATTACATGAAGACTGATTTCAAAACTGTTTTGTTCACGGATGAGTGCCGTGCAGCGCTCGATGGTCCAGATGGATGGAGTGGAGGATGGCTGGTTGATGGACACCCCACGCAAACACGGCTACAGCGCCAACAAGGAGGAGGTGGAGTAATGTTTTGGGCTGGAATCATGGGGAGAGAGATTGTCGGCCCCTTTAGGATCCCTGAAGGCGCTAAAGATGAACTCCATAATGTATGTGGATTTTCTCAAACAGCACTTCTTGCCATGGTTCAAGAAGAAGAACCGTGTATTTCACAGCAAGATCATTTTTTTGCATGATAATGCACCATCTCATGCTGCACATAAAACATCTGCATCTCTGGCTGATATGGGCATAAAAGGGGACAAACTTATGATGTGACCCCCATGATCCCCTGACCTCTACCCCATTCAGAACCTTTGGAGCATCATTATAAGGAGTGTCTATGATGGCGGGAGGCAGTTCACATCTAAGCAACAGCTCTGGGAGGGTATTCTGTCCTCATGCAAAACAATTGAAGCAGAAACCATCCAAAACCTGACAAATTCAATGGACGAGAGAGTTCAGAAGCTCCTTTCGAACAAGGGGTCCTATGTGAAAATGTAACATCACCTAGAATAAAGTTTTGAGTTGAAAACTGTTTGATTTCAGTTTCTAACAACCTGCTAATGCTTATAATTTCAAAAATGACCATTTTTTGGTCTTTATTAAAATGAAAAGGTTGATCAAAAAGTTTGGGGGATCTAAGAGTGTGGCAACCCAGTAGTCATGATTACTTCGAATTCTGACAATATGAGGGTCATGCTGCAGGTAATGCAGCAAGAAGGCACTTATGTGTCTTGCGCATCTCGGAGCCCCAAAATTATTTTCCGGGCTAGATGCAGCTAAAAATTATTATTAATTTTAAATCTGGTGAAGCTTTAGTATAGATGGCCTAATAGGATCAGTGCTGCACACTGCTACAAAGCCCAAATTATTTTCCAGTCAAGATACAGATAAACATGATTAGTAATTTTAAATCTGGTGGAGCTTATTATAGATGGCCTAATAGAATCAGTGCTGCACACTGCTACAAAGCCCAAATTATTTTCCAGCCAGGATACAGATAAACATGATTAGTAATTTGAAAGCTTAAAACGGTTGGTAGGGTGATTTTAACCAATCATCAAGCTTTTACTCTCCCCAGGATGACACAGGGGTAGAAAAGTCGTTTCGGATCCATGATTTGTTCATCTTTATGAACGTGAGTCTGTCTACATTATCAGTGGAGAGCCGCGTGCACTTATCTGTCAGCACACCACCAGCAGCGCTGAACACACGTTCAGACAGAACGCTGGCTGCGGGGCATGACAAGATCTCCAAGGCGTAAGTGGCTAGCTCCGGCCATTTATCCAGATTGGAAGCCCAAAAAGAGCAAGGGTCCAGTGACACAGTCATGGCTTCAATGTTTACTTGGAGATACTCCTGTACCATCGTCTCTAGGCGTTGACTATGTGTCAGACTTCTTGTCTCCTGTGGCCTTGCAAAGGATGGGCTAAAAAAGTGGTGAAATGATTCCGCAAAATTGATGTTACCAGCAGATACTGTGCTTCTGTTACGGTTTGAGTGCTGAACACTTGACGGTCCCACGGTTGGCAAGTTGGAACTGTGAGATTCACTACGTGCACCACTGGTATTTTGTGGAAAAGCACATGTAAGATTCTGCAACAGTCTCTGCTGATACTCCTGCATGCGTGCATCCCTTTCTATGGCAGGAATAATTTCTGCAAATTTACTTTTGTACCGGGGATCTAACAGTGTGGCAACCCAGTAGTCAGGATTATTTCTAATTCTCACAATTCGAGGGTCATGTTGCAGGTAGTGCAGCAAGAAGGCACTCATGTGTGTTGCGCATCCAGGAGCACCAAGTCCCTGTTGTGTTGGTGCCGAGGTAACAATCATGCTTCCTTCCTCTGTCCTCTCCCCCCAACCTCGCACAACAGAAATGTGATCAAGGTCTCCCTCATCTGATGAGTCTTCCATCAGTTCGTCCTCCACTTCTTCCTGGGCTCCTGCACCTTCCTCACTAGTTTGGCTGCTACCATGCGCCCTGGTAAAACCATCTCCCCCACCCTCACATGCCTGCCGCCTTGGTGCTGCCGACTGTCTGGACCTTGCAGATGTTAGCCCTTCCGCATACAACTCCTCCTCCTCTACTTCCTCCACCTCCTCTTGTGCCACCACCTGACTCCGAATTCTGTTTAACATGTGCTCCAGCATGTAAATCACCGGAATAGTCATGCTGATAATGGCATCGTCAGCACTAAACATCTTCGTCGCCATTTCAAAACTGTGCAGAAGGGTGCATAGGTCCCTGATCTGAGACCACTCCTCCAGCGTGATTTGCCCCACCTCTGGATCTCGTTGGCCCAGGCTATACGTCAGAACGTATTGCACCAGGGCTTGTCGGTGCTGCCACAGTTGCTGCAACATGTGCAGAGTTGAATTCCACCGGGTAGGCACATCGCATTTTAGCCGGTGAAGTGGCAGGCCCAACGACTTCTGTAGAGATGTAAGTCGCTGAGCTGCGGGATGCGAACGGCGGAAGTGAGCACACAGCGACCGTGCCCTCTGCAGAAGGCCATCTAGTCTGGGATAGTGGGCTAAAAATTGCTGGACAACCAGGTTCAACATGTGAGCCATACAAGGCACGTGTGTGACATTGCCCCGGCGAAGGGCCGCACCCAGGTTTGCAGCATTGTCGCACACGGCCTTCCCTGGTTTCAGGTCCAGTGGAGACAACCATTCATGAAATTGGTTCTCCAGAGCTGACCACAACTCCTCAGCTGTGTGACTCACATTTCCCAGACATTTCAATGTAAAAACCACCTGATGACGTTGAGCCCTACTGCCAGCATAGTAAGGAGGTGTGCATGATCCCTTCGGCGCAGTTAGAAAGCTTGTGGCATGACCAGACAGGCTTTGGGTGCAGGTGGAAGACCGAGAGGAGGTTGAGGAGGCAGAAGCAGTGGAGGAACTTTGACATAAAGAGGATTGACGCACAACTCGTGGGGACGGCAAGACTTGGACAGCAGCCCCTTGTCCTGCTGTCACCATAGTTACCCAGTGCCCAGTCAGCGACATGTAACGCCCCTGTCCATGCCTACTCGTCCAAGTGTCTGTGGTGAAATGCACCCTGTCACACACAGAGTTTCTCAAAGAAGCGGTGATGTTGTGTGCGACATGCTGGTGGAGCGCAGGCACACCTTTCTTTGAGAAGTAGTGCCGACTGAGCATCTGGTACTGGGGCACTGCGACGGACATAAGGTCTCGAAAATCCTCTGTGTCCACCAGGCGGAAAGGCAGCATTTCTGTAGCCAAGAGCTTGCAGATGGTGAAATTCAACCTCTTAGCTTTCTCATGGCTAGGAGGAAATGGTCTTTTACTTGTCCACATCTGAGGGACCGAGGGCTGGCTATTGTGCTTAGACGGGGTTGATAAGGGTGTCCCCGGCAAACTGCCGGTCTGTGAGGAAGATGCAGGCGGACATGTTAGGTTGCCTTGATCCAAAGGTGGTGCTATCGATGTCGGACAGCGCTCAACACCAGCTGGTGTTACCACCTCCAAAGAAAATGATGACCTGCCAATCACGCTGGCTGTTGCGGGTAAAGAGGTGGCAGGTCTGCGCCCCAAAACAGGTGTGACTGCTGTCCCCCCAGTCACAGAGGATGAAGAGGCCGCGGATGCACAAGATATGGCAGACGGTGGTTGGCCCGGCCGGATAGGCCGCATTGTAGCACACTGAGCTTCCCACTGCAACTTATGCTTCATGTCCATGTGCCGGTTCATGCATGAAGTACTCAAACTATGTATTTTTTGGCCTCTACTTAGCTTTTGCTGACAAATGTTACAGATAACACGAGTTGGGTCATCTTTATCGATCTGAAAAAATGCCCAGGCTATGCAAGGCTTAGCACCCATGCGACCTGAAGAGCCACCACGACTTGTGGTGAGAGGCAGAGTTGTGTTTGAGGATGCAGTTGTTGACGTGCTTCCAGTACTACGTCTCTGTCCAGGAAGGCACAACCTGACCTCGTCGACCCTAGCATCTTCCTCCACTTCCTCTGCTGACCTCATCTCTTGGCTGACTGTGGGTTGACAGTAAGTGGGATCTCCAACCTCATCATCATCACCCTGTGCGTTATCACACCCGTCGTCCTCAGAGCCAACCTGTTCCTGCCCTGACAAAAAACTAAAGTTGTCGCTCCAATCAGGTATTTGAGTCTTATCATCGTCTTCCTCATTGTCTCCACCAACAGGAGTTACAGTTTGGGAATGAGGGTCTACATTATGGTCAGAACCTTCTGCGTCTGGTCCTGGATCCGACTCATAAAGATTCTGGGCATCAGTGCAGATCATTTCCTCGTCTGGATTCACAGAAGCGCTGGAGTCGACCTCTGATTCCCAGGCTATAGTATGAGTAAACAGCTCTGCAGACTCAACCATCTGTTCTACCTCATACTCAGACGGGCAGCTGGAGATTTGGGAGCTGTGAGGAAGCAAGTGCGATTGGGGTGACACCTTTGAGGACTGGAGTATTTGTGATGTTGAAGTTGATGTGGAGGAGAGCCCACTTAAAGGAGCACTTGATATCCGTTAAAGCACCTGCTGTTTTTGTGCCTCATCTGGAATTTGTAGCGATTGGCGTGGCCGTAAGAAAGGGATCTTATCACATTGTCCGCTAAAAGAAGTAGACATTTTAGTTTGGCTGGAAGATGGTCTTTCTTCTGCAGATGTTACTGTTGCTTTAACACCTACCCCACGGACACAACCTTTTTTCCCCTTCCCAACACGCCTATTCCCCTTTCCACCAGCAGCAGGCCTTTTTCCACTCATTTTGGTGGTTAACTAATTCACAATTCTGGAGTTGCTTGCACAAAAAAACAATGGATGGGAACCGAGCAGAGCTGAGTGGCCAAAGTGTGGTATTAGGCCAAAACTATTGGCTGGGTTAGAAGCAGAAAAAAATTATATTCAATTTGCAACCTGATGGAGGTCAGTATAGATGGACTAATAGAACAAGTCCCACACACAGCTAGAAGCCCAAATATTTTTTCAGAGGTAGATGCAGAAAAATTTTTTATTCAGTTTGCAACCTGATGGAGGTCGGTATAGATGGATTAATAGAACAAGTCCCACACACAGCTACAAGCCCAATATTTTTTCAGAGGTAGATGCAGAAAAAAAATATATTCAGTTTGCAACCTGATGGAGGTCAGTATAGATGGACTAATAGAGAAAGTCCCACACACTGCTAGAAGGCCAAATATTTTTTCAGAGCTAGATGCAGACAAAAAATTATTTTGAATTTGCAACCTGATGGAGGTCAGTATAGGTGGACTAATAGAACAAGTCCCACACACTGCTAGAAGGCCAAATATTTTTTCAGAGCTAGATGCAGAAAAAAATTATATTCAGTTTGCAACCTGATGGAGGTCTGTATAGATGGATTAATAGAACAAGTCCCATACACAGCTAGAAGCCCAAATATTTTTTCAGAGGTAGATGCAGATAAAAATTATTTTTAATTTGCAACCTGATGGAGGTCAGTATAGATGGACTAATAGAGAAAGTCCCACACACTGCTAGAAGGCCAAATATTTTTTCAGAGCTAGATGCAGATAAAAATTATTTTTAATTTGCAACCTGATGGAGGTCAGTATAGATGGACTAATAGAGAAAATCCCACACACTGCTAGAAGGCCAAATATTTTTTCAGAGCTAGATGCAGATAAAAATTATATTCAATTTGCAACCTGATGGAGGTCAGTATAGATGGACTAATAGAACAAGTCCCACACACAGCTAGAAGCCCAAATATTTTTTCAGAGGTACCGTAGATGCAGATAAAAATTATTTTTAATTTGCAACCTGATGGAGGTCAGTATAGATGTACTAATACAACAAGTTCCACACACAGCTAGAAGCCCAATATTTTTTCAGAGGTAGATGCAGAAAAAAATATATTCAGTTTGCAACCTGATGGAGGTCTGTATAGATGGATTAATAGAACAAGTCCCACACACAGCTAGAATCCCAAATATTTTTTCAGAGGTAGATGCAGAAAAAAATTATATTCAGTTTTCAACCTGATGGAGGTCTGTATAGATGGATTAATAGAACAAGTCCCACACACAGCTAGAAGCCCAATATTTTTTCAGAGGTAGATGCAGAAAAAAAATATATTCAGTTTGCAACCTGATGGAGGTCAGTATAGATGGACTAATAGAGAAAGTCCCACACACTGCTAGAAGGCCAAATATTTTTTCAGAGGTAGATGCAGACAAAAAATTATTTTTAATTTGCACCCTGATGGAGGTCAGTATAGATGGACTAATAGAGAAAGTCCCACACACTGCTAGAAGGCCAAATATTTTTTCAGAGCTAGATGCAGATATAAATTATTTTTAATTTGCAACCTGATGGAGGTCAGTATAGATGGACTAATAGAGAAAGTCCCACACACTGGTAGAAGGCCAAATATTTTTTCAGAGCTAGATGCAGAAAAAAATTATATTCAGTTTGCAACCTGATGGAGGTCTGTATAGATGGATTAATAGAACAAGTCCCACACACAGCTAGAAGCCCAAATATTTTTTCAGAGGTAGATGCAGAAAAAAATTATATTCAGTTTTCAACCTGATGGAGGTCAGTATAGATGGACTAATAGAGAAAGTCCCACACACTGCTAGAAGCCCAAATATTTTTTCAGAGGTAGATGCAGACAAAAAATTATTTTTAATTTTCAACCTGATGGAGGTCAGTATAGATGGACTAATAGAGAAAGTCCCACACACAGCTAGAAGCCCAAATATTTTTTCAGAGGTAGATGCAGACAAAAAATTATTTTTAATTTTCAACCTGATGGAGGTCAGTATAGATGGACTAATAGAACAAGTCCCACACACTGCTAGAAGCCCAAATATTTTTTCAGAGCTAGATGCAGAAAAAAATTATATTCAATTTGCAACCTGATGGAGGTCAGTATAGATGGACTAATAGAATGATGCTATGCCCAAAAGATTTTACTTCACTAGGTGCAGTAAAAAAATTGGTATTCTATACACAGGTGGTATATCTTGCAACACAGATAGGCTACTCCACTGACTAACACACTCTGCAATAGGCCAAAAAGGATTAGCTTTGCTAGATTCAGCCAAATGCTGTGAAAAAAACTTGCACAGCACTGGCACAGACCTGCCTGGCAAAAACTGATAGGAACTGACGTAACCTAGTCCTGAAAAGGACTCCAATTACAATTAGTCTTTACTCCCACAATCTATCTATTTAAGAGCACAGACCTGCCTGATAAAAGTCGTAGGAAATGCTGTAACCTAGTCCTTAAAAGGACTGCAATCACAACTATTCCCTACTCCCAAGCTATCTGTAGATTTGTGCGAAAATTGGCTTGAAATTAACAAGGTATAGCGCACACAGCAACAGCGGTGCCGTCTAACACGCAGCTGCAGCAGTGAGAAAATGGTGGCGACGGGGAAAATAGCTTGGTCTTATAGGGCAAGGACATGTGACATACACTGCCAATCACACATGCCCTTGCTTGTTTGAAAAAAAGCACTTCGCTCCGTGTGTGCGCTGCTGATAGGCTGACAGATTGCACCTCCCCACTGCAAATGCGGGAAAGAGAAAAAAAAATGGAGAACTTCATTGTTCCTGCAGAGATCCATCCCCTGCCCCTCCCCCCACCCCGCTGTACACTCAAACTGCGTATTAACATTAATTTTCATCATTACTGAGAAAAAATCCAGTTATGATTTTGGTGCACGAACAGTTATCGAACATAACCTCGAACAGCCGAATTTTTCTCAAATTGTTCGTGTTCGCCGACCGGCTCGAACACCGCCCAAAACAGCTCGAATTTGAGATTGGCGAACAGTTTGAGTAGAACAACGCTCATCTCTACTACCCAGCTCTGCCATTAATTACACCACACCTACCCAGCTTTACCATTAATTACACCACACCTGCCCAGCTCTACCATTAATTAGACCACAACTGCCCAGATTCACCATTAATTACACCACACCTGCCCAGCTCTGCCATTAATTAGATCACACCTGGCCAGCTTTACCATTAATTACACTACACCTGCCCAGCTTTACCATTAATTAGACAACACCTGCCCAGCTCTTCCATTAATTAGACCACACCTGCCCAGCTTTACCATTAATTACACTACACCTGCCCAGCTTTACCATTAATTAGACAACACCTGCCCAGCTCTTCCATTAATTAGACCACACCTGCCCAGCTTTACATTAATTACACCACACCTGCCCAGCTCTTCCATTAATTGGACCACACCTGCCCAGCTTTACCATTAATTACACCACACCTGCCCAGCTCTACTATTAATTAGACCACACCTGCCCAGCTCTACTATTAATTAGACCACACCTGCCCAGCTCTACCATTAATTAGACCACACCTGCCCAGCTCTTTCATTAATTAGATCACACCTGCAGAGCTTTACCATTAATTACACCACACCTGCCCAGCTTTACCATTAATTACACTACACCTGCCCAGCTCTACCATTAATTAGATCACACCTACCCAGCTTTACCATTAGACTATACCTTCCCAGCTTTACCATTAATTACACAACACCTGCCCAGATTTACCAATAATTACACCACACCTGCCCAGCTCTGGCATTAATTACACCACACCTGCCCAGCTCTACCATTAATTACACCACACCTGCCCAGCTCTGCCATTAATTACACCACACCTGCCCAGCTCTACCATTAATTACACCACACCTGCCCAGCTCTACCATTAATTACACCACACCTGCCCAGCTTTACCATTAATTAGACCACAACTACCAAGCTTTACCATTAATTACACCACACTTGCCCAGATTCACCATTAATTAGACCACACATGCCCAGCTCTGCCATTAATTAGATCACACCTGCATAGCTTTACCATTAATTAGACAACAACTGCCCAGCTTTACCATTAATTAGACCACACCTGCCCAGATTCACCATTAATTCCACCACACCTGCCAAGCTTTACCATTAATTACACTACACCTGCCCAGCTTTACCATTAATTAGACAACTGCCTGGCTTTACCATTAATTAGACCACACCTGCCCAGCTTTACCATTAATTACACCACACCTGCCCAGCTCTACCATTAAGTACACCACACTTGCGCAGCTCTAACATTAAATAGACACCTGCCCAGCTCTATCATTAATTAGACCACACCTGCCCAGCTCTTTCATTAATTAGACCACACCTGCCCAGCTTTACCATTTATTACACCACACCTGCCCAGCTCTTCCATTAAATGGACCACACCTGCCCAGCATTACCATTAATTACACACCTGCCCAGCTCTACCATTAATTAGACCAAACCTGCACAGCTCTACTATTAATTAGACCACACCTGCACAGCTCTACCATTAATTAGACCACACCTGCCCAGCTCTACCATTAATTACACCACACCTGCCCAGCTCTTTCATTAATTACACCACACCTGCCCAGCTCTACCATTAATTACACCACACCTGCCCAGCTTTGCCATTAATTAGAACACACCTACCCAGCTTCACCATTAATTACACCACACCTGCCCAGCTCTACCATTAATAACACCACACCTGCCCAGATTTACCATTAATTACACCACACCTGCCCAGCTCTACCATTAATTACACCACACCTGCCCAGCTTTACCATTAATTAGACCACACCAACCCAGCTCTTGCATTAATTAGACCACACCTGCCCAGCTCTACCATTAATTACACCACACCTGCGAAGCTCTACCATTAATTAGACCACACCTGCCCAGCTTTACCATTAGACCACACCTGCTCAGCTCTTTCATTAACTAGACCACACCTGCCCAGCTCTACCATTAATTAGACCACACCTGCCCAGCTTTACCATTAATTATACTACAACTGCCCAGCTTTACCATTAATTACAATATACCTGCCCAGCTTTACCATTAATTACACCACACCTGCCCAGCTCTGCCATTAATTAGATCACACCTGCACAGCTTTACCATTAATTACACCACACCTGCCAGCTCTGCCATTAATTAGATCACACCTACCCAGCTTTACCATTAATTACACTACACCTGCACAGCTCTAACATTAATTACACCACACCTGACCAGCTTTACCATTAATTAAACCACACCAGCCCAGCTCATACATTAGTTAGACCACACCTGCCCAGCTTTACTATTATTTGCACCACACCTGCCCAGCTCTACCATTAATTACACCACACCTGCGCAGCTCTACCATTAATTAGACCACATCTGCCCAGCTCTACCATTAATTAGACCACAACTGCCCATCTCTTTCATTAATTAGACCACACCTGCCCAGCTCTGCCAGCTCTACCATTAATTAGCCCACACCTGCCCAGCTTTACCATTAATTACACCACACCTGCCCAGTTTTACCATTAATTACACTACACCTGCCCAGCTCTTCCATTAATTAGACCACACCTACCCAGCTTTACCATTAATTAGACCATACCTGCCCAGCTCTACCATTATTTAGACCACACCTGCCCAGCTTTACCATTAATTACACCACACCTGCCCAGCTTTACCATTAATTACACTACACCTGCCCAGCTCTACCATTAATTACACTACACCTGCCCAGCTCTACCATTAATTAGACCACACCTGCCCAGCTTTACCATTAATTACACTACACCTGCACAGCTCTAACATTAATTACACCACACCTGCCCAGTTTTACCATTAATTAGACCACACCAGCCCAGATCTACCATTATTTAGGCCACACCTGCCCAGCTTTACCATTAATTACACCACACCTGCCCAGCTTTACCATTAATTACACTACACCTGCCCAGCTCTACCATTAATTACACTACACCTGCCCAGCTCTACCATTAATTAGACCACACCTGCCCTGCTTTACCATTAATTACACCACACCTGCCCAGCTCTACCATTAATTACACCACACCTATGCAGCTCTACCATTAATTAGACCACACCTGCCCAGCTTTACCATTAATTAGACCACACCTGCCCAGCTTTACCATTAATTAGACCACAACTGCCCAGCTTTAACATTAATTACACTACACCTGCCTAGCTTTACCATTAATTAGACCACAACTGCCCAGCTTTACCATTAATTAGACCACAACTGCCCAGCTTTACCATTAAATACACTACACCTGCCCAGCTTTACCATTAATTACACCACACCTGCCAAGCTCTTCCATTAATTAGACCACAGCTGCACAGCTTTACCATTAATTACACCACACCTGCACACCTATGCAGCTTTATCATTAATTAGACCATACCTGCGCAGCTTTAACATTAATTACACCACACCTGCCCAGCTCTACCATTAATAACACCACATCTGCCCAGATTTACCATTAATTACACCACACCCGCCCAGATCTGCCATTAATTACACCACACCTGCCCAGCTCTACCATTAATAACACCACACCTGCCCAGATATACCATTAATTACACCACACCTACCCAGCTCTACCATTAATTACACCACACCTGTCCAGCTTTTCCATTAATTAGACAACACCTGCCCAGCTCTTTCATTAATTAGACTACACCTGCCCAGTTTTACCATTAATTACACCACACCTGCCCAGCTCTTCCATTAATTAGACCACACCTGTCCAGCCTTACCATTAATTACACCACACCTGCCCAGCTCTACCATTAATTACACCACACCTGCCCAGCTCTACCATTAATTATGCCACAGCTGCGCAGCTCTACCATTAATTAGACCACACCTGCCCATCTCTACCATTAGACCACACCTACCCAGCTCTTTCATTAATTAGACCACACCTGCCCAGCTCTACCATTAATTAGACCATACTTGCCCAGCTTTACCATTAATTAGACCACACCTGCCCAGCTTTACCATTAATTACACTACACCTGCTGAGCTCTTCCATTAATTAGACCACACCTGCCCAGATCTACCATTAATTACACCACACCTGCCCAGCTTTACAATTAATGAGACCACACCTGCACAGCTATACCATTAATAAGACCACACCTGCCCAGCTATACAATTAATTACACTACACCTGCCCAGCTCTACCATTAATTACACCACACCTGCCCAGCTTTACCATTAATTAGATCACAAGTACCCAGCTTTACAATTAATTACACACCTGCCCAGCTCTACCATTAATAACACCACACCTGCCCAGATTTATCATTAATTACACCACACATGCCCAGCTCTACCATTAATTACACCACACCTGCCCAGCTCTACCATTAATTACACTACACTTGCCCAGCTCTACCATTAATTAGACCACACCTGCCCTGCTTTACCATTAATTACACATCACCTGCCCAGCTCTACCATTAATTACACCACACCTATGCAGCTCTACCATTAATTAGACCACACCTGCCCAACTCTACCATTAATTAGACCACACCTGCCCAGCTTTACCATTAATTAGACCACAACTGCCCAGCTTTACCATTAATTACACCACACCTGCCCAGCTCTTCCATTAATTAGACCACACCTGCACAGCTTTACCATTAATTACACCACACCTGCCCAGCTCTGCCACTAATTACATCACACCTACGCAGCTTTATCATTAATTAGACCAAACGTGCCCAGCTTTAACATTAATTACACCACACCTGCCCAGCTCTACCATTAATAACACCACATCTGCCCAGATTTACCATTAATTACACCACACCTGCCCAGCTCTGCCATTAATTACACCACACCTGCCCAGCTCTACCATTAATAACACCACACCTGCCCAGCTCTACCATTAATTACACAACACCTGTCCAGCTTTTCCATGCATTAGACAACACCTGCCCAGCTCTTTCATTAATTAGACTACACCTGCCCAGTTTTACCATTAATTACACCACACCTGCCCAGCTCTTCCATTAATTAGACCACACCTGTCCAGCTTTACCATTAATTACACCACACCTGCCCAGCTCTACCATTAATTACACCACACCTGCCCATCTCTACCATTAATTACGCCACAGCTGCGCAGCTCTACCATTAATAAGACCACACCTGCCCATCTCTACCATTAGACCACACCTGCCCAGCTCTTTCATTAATTAGACCACACCTGCCCAGCTCTACCATTAATTAGACCATACTTGCCCAGCTTTACCATTAATTACACCACACCAGCCCAGCTTTACCATTAATTACACTACACCTGCCGAGCTCTTCCATTAATTAGACCACACCAGCCCAGCTTTACCATTAATTACACTACACCTGCCGTGCTCTACCATTAATTAGACCATACTTGCCTAGCTCTACAATTAATTACACCACACCTGCCCAGCTTTACAATTAAATAGACCACACCTGCCCAGCTATACCATTAATTAGACCACACCTACCCAGCTTTACAATTAATTACACTACACCTGCCCAGCTCTACCATTAATTACACCACACCTGTCCAGCTTTACCATTAATTACATCACAAGTACCCAGCTTTAGAATTAATTACACCACACCTGCCCAGCTCTACCATTAATAACACCACACCTGTCCAGATTTATCATTAATTACACCACACATGCCCAGCTCTACCATTAATTACACCACACCTGCCCAGCTTTACCATTAATTAGGCAACACCTGCCCAGCTCTTCCATTAATTAGACCACAACTGCCCAGCTTTACCAATAATTACACCACACCTACGCAGCTCTACCATTAATTACACCACACCTGCGCAGCTCTACCGTTAATTAAATCACATCTGCCCAGCTCTACCATTAATTAGACCACACCTGCCCAGCTCTACCATTAATTAGACCATACCTGCCCAGCTTTACCATTAATTACACCACACCTGCCCAGCTTTACCATTAATTACACCACACCTGTCCAGCTTTACCATTAATTACACTACACCTGCCCAGCTCTTCCATTAATTAGACCACACCTGCCCAGCTCTACCATTAATTACACCACACCTGCCCAGCTTTAACACTAATTAGATCACACCTACCCAGCTTTACCATTAATTACACCACACCTGCCCAGCTCTGCCATTAATTAGATCACACCTACCCAGCTTTATCATTATTAGACCATACCTGCCCAGCTTTATTATCAACTACACCACACCTGCCCAGCTCTACCATTAATAACACCACACCTGCCCAGATTTACAATTAATTACACCACACCTGCCCAGCTCTACCATTAATTACACCACAGCTTCCCAGCTCTACCATTAATTACACCACACCTGCCCAGCACTACCATTAATCAGACCACACCTGCCCAGCTCTACCATGAATTAGACCACAACTGCCCAGCTCTACCATTAATTAGACCACACCTGCCCAGCTTTACCATTAAATAGACCACAACTACCCAGCTTTACCATTAATTACACTACACCTGCCCAGCTTTACCATTAATTGCACCACACCTGCCTAGCTCTTCCATTAATTAGATCACACCTGCACAGCTTTACCATTAATTACACCACACCCGCCCAGCTCTGCCATTAATTAGATCACACCTGCCCAGCTTTACCATTAATTTGACCATACCTGCCCAGCTTTACCATTAATTACACCACACCTGCCCAGCTCTACCATTAATAGCACCACACCTGCCGAGATTTACCATTAATTACACGACACCTGCTCAGCTCTGCCATTAATTACACCACACCTGCCCAGCTCTACCATTAATTAAACCACAAATGCACAGCTTTTCCATTAATTAGACAACACCTGCGCAGCTATTTCATTAATTAGACCACACCTGCCCAATTTTACCATTAATTACACCACACCTGCCCAGCTCTTCCATTAATTACCCCACACCTGTCCAGCTTTACCATTAATTACACCACACTTGCCCAGCTCTACCATTAATTACACCACACCTGCCCAGCTCTACCATTAATTACATCACACCTGCGCAGCTCTACCATTAATTAGACCACACCTGCCCAGCTCTACCATTAATTAGACCACACCTGCCCAGCTCTACCATTAATTAGACCATACCTGCCCAGCTTTACCGTTAATTACACCACACCTGCCCAGCTTTACCATTAATTACACCACACCTGTCCAGCTTTACCATTAATTACACCACAAATGCCCAGCTTTTCCATTAATTAGACAACACCTGCGCAGCTATTTCATTAATTAGACCACACCTGCCCAATTTTACCATTAATTACACCACACCTGCCCAGCTCTTCCATTAATTACCCCACACCTGTCCAGCTTTACCATTAATTACACCACACTTGCCCAGCTCTACCATTAATTACACCACACATGCCCAGCTCTACCATTAATTACATCACACCTGCGCAGCTCTACCATTAATTAGACCACACCTGCCCAGCTCTACCATTAATTAGACCACACCTGCCCAGCTTTATCATTAATTACACCACACCTGCCCAGCTTTACCATTAATTACACAACACCTGCCCAGCTCTTCCATTAATTAGACCACACCTGCCCAGCTCTTCTATTAATTAGACCACACCTGCCCAGCTCTAACATTAATTACACCACACCTGCCCAGTTCTTCCATTAATTAGACTACACCTGCCCAGCTTTACCATTAATTACACCACACCTGCCCAGCTCTACCATTAATTAGACCACACCTGTACTGCTTTAACATTAATTACACCACACCTGCCCAGCTCTACCATTAATTACACCACACCTACGCATCTCTAACATTAATTAGACCACACCTGCACAGCTCTACCATTAATTAGACCACACCTGCCCAGCTCTACCATGAATTAGACAAATCCTGCCCAGCTCTACCATTAATTAGACCACACCTGCCCAGCTTCACCATTAATTAGACGACAACTGCCCAGCTTTAACATTAATTACACTTCACCTGCCCAGCTTTTCCATTAATTACACCACACCTTCCCAGCTCTTCCATTAATTAGATCACACCTGCACAGCTTTACCATTAATTACACCACACCTGCCCAGCTTTACCATTAATTACACCACACCTGCCCAGCTTTACCATTAATTAGGCAACACCTGCCCAGCTCTTCCATTAATTAGACCACAACTGCCCAGCTTTACCAATAATTACACCACACCTACGCAGCTCTACCATTAATTACACCACACCTGCGCAGCTCTACCGTTAATTAAATCACATCTGCCCAGCTCTACCATTAATTAGACCACACCTGCCCAGCTCTACCATTAATTAAACCATACCTGCCCAGCTTTACCATTAATTACACCACACCTGCCCAGCTTTACCATTAATTACACCACACCTGTCCAGCTTTACCATTAATTACACTACACCTGCCCAGCTCTTCCATTAATTAGACCACACCTACCCAGCTCTACCAATAATTACAGCACACCTGCCCAGCTTTAACACTAATTAGATCACACCTACCCAGCTTTACCATTAATTACACCACACCTGCCCAGCTCTGCCATTAATTAGATCACACCTACCCAGCTTTATCATTATTAGACCATACCTGCCCAGCTTTATTATCAACTACACCCAACCTGCCCAGCTCTACCATTAATAACACCACACCTGCCCAGATTTACAATTAATTACACCACACCTGCCCAGCTCTACCATTAATTACACCACAGCTTCCCAGCTCTACCATTAATTACACCACACCTGCCCAGCACTACCATTAATCAGACCACACCTGCCCAGCTCTACCATGAATTAGACCACAACTGCCCAGCTCTACCATTAATTAGACCACACCTGCCCAGCTTTACCATTAAATAGACCACAACTACCCAGCTTTACCATTAATTACACTACACCTGCCCAGCTTTACCATTAATTGCACCACACCTGCCTAGCTCTTCCATTAATTAGATCACACCTGCACAGCTTTACCATTAATTACACCACACCCGCCCAGCTCTGCCATTAATTAGATCACACCTGCCCAGCTTTACCATTAATTTGACCATACCTGCCCAGCTTTACCATTAATTACACCACAACTGCCCAGCTCTACCATTAATAGCACTACACCTGCCGAGATTTACCATTAATTACACCGCAAATGCACAGCTTTTCCATTAATTAGACAACACCTGCGCAGCTATTTCATTAATTAGACCACACCTGCCCAATTTTACCATTAATTACACCACACCTGCCCAGCTCTTCCATTAATTACCCCACACCTGTCCAGCTTTACCATTAATTACACCACACTTGCCCAGCTCTACCATTAATTACACCACACCTGCCCAGCTCTACCATTAATTACATCACACCTGCGCAGCTCTACCATTAATTAGACCACACCTGCCCAGCTCTACCATTAATTAGACCACACCTGCCCAGCTCTACCATTAATTAGACCATACCTGCCCAGCTTTACCGTTAATTACACCACACCTGCCCAGCTTTACCATTAATTACAACACACCTGTCCAGCTTTACCATTAATTACACCACAAATGCCCAGCTTTTCCATTAATTAGACAACACCTGCGCAGCTATTTCATTAATTAGACCACACCTGCCCAATTTTACCATTAATTACACCACACCTGCCCAGCTCTTCCATTAATTACCCCACACCTGTCCAGCTTTACCATTAATTACACCACACTTGCCCAGCTCTACCATTAATTACACCACACATGCCCAGCTCTACCATTAATTACATCACACGCGCAGCTCTACCATTAATTAGACCACACCTGCCCAGCTCTACCATTAATTAGACCACACCTGCCCAGCTTTATCATTAATTACACCACACCTGCCCAGCTTTACCATTAATTACACAACACCTGCCCAGCTCTTCCATTAATTAGACCACACCTGCCCAGCTCTTCTATTAATTAGACCACACCTGCCCAGCTCTAACATTAATTACACCACACCTGCCCAGTTCTTCCATTAATTAGACTACACCTGCCCAGCTTTACCATTAATTACACCACACCTGCCCAGCTCTACCATTAATTAGACCACACCTGTACTGCTTTAACATTAATTACACCACACCTGCCCAGCTCTACCATTAATTACACCACACCTACGCATCTCTACCATTAATTAGACCACACCTGCACAGCTCTACCATTAATTAGACCACACCTGCCCAGCTCTACCATGAATTAGACAAATCCTGCCCAGCTCTACCATTAATTAGACCACACCTGCCCAGCTTCACCATTAATTAGACGACAACTGCCCAGCTTTACCATTAATTACACTTCACCTGCCCAGCTTTTCCATTAATTACACCACACCTACCCAGCTCTTCCATTAATTAGATCACACCTGCACAGCTTTACCATTAATTACACCACACCTGCCCAGCTTTACCATTAATTACACCACACCTGCCCAGCTCTACCATTAATTAGACGACAACTGCCCAGCTTTACCATTAATTACACTTCACCTGCCCAGCTTTTCCATTAATTACACCACACCTTCCCAGCTCTTCCATTAATTAGATCACACCTGCCCAGCTCTACCATGAATTAGACAAATCCTGCCCAGCTCTACCATTAATTAGACCACATCTGCCCAGCTTCACCATTAATTAGACGACAACTGCCCAGCTTTACCATTAATTACAGTTCACCTGCCCAGCTTTTCCATTAATTACACCACACCTTCCCAGCTCTTCCATTAATTAGATCACACCTGCACAGCTTTACCATTAATTAGACCATACCTGCCCAGCTTTACCATTAATTACACCACACCTGCCCAGCTCTACCATTAATAAAACCACACCTGCCCAGATTTACCATTAATTACACCACACCTGCCCAGCTCTACCATTAATTACACCACACCTGCCCAGCTCTACCATTAATAACACCACACCTGCCCAGCTTTACCATTAATTACACCACACCTGCCCAGCTTTACCATTAATTAGACGACAACTGCCCAGCTTTACCATTAATTACACTTCACCTGCCCAGCTTTTCCATTAATTGCACCACACCTTCCCAGCTCTTCCATTAATTAGATCACACCTGCACAGCTTTACCATTAATTAAACCATACCTGCCCAGCTTTACCATTAATTACACCACACCTGCCCAGCTCTACCATTAATAAAACCACACCTGCCCAGATTTACCATTAATTACACCACACCTGCCCAGCTCTACCATTAATTACACCACACCTGCCCAGCTCTACCATTAATAACACCACACCTGCCCAGATATACCATTAATTACACCACACCTGCCCAGGTCTACCATTAATTACACAACACCTGTACAGCTTTTCCATGAATTAGACAACACCTGCCCAGCTCTTTCATTAATTAGACTACACCTGTCCAGCTTTACCATTAATTACACCACACCTGCCCAGCTCTACCATTAATTACACCACACCTGACCAGCTCTACCATTAATTAGACCACACATGCCCATCTCTACCATTAATTAGACCACACCTGCCCAGCTCTTTCATTAATTAGACCACACCTGACCAGCTCTACCATTAATTAGACCATACTTGCCCAGCTTTACCATTAATTACACCACACCTGCCCAGCTTTACCATTAATTACTCTACACCTGCCGAGCTCTTCCATTAATTAGACCACAACTGCCCAGCTCTACCAATAATTACACCACACCTGCACAGCTTTACCATTAATTAGACCACACCTGCCCAGCTATACCATTAATTAGGCAACACCTGCCCAGTTCTTCCATTAATTAGACCACACCTGCCCAGCTTTGCCCATAATTACACCACACCTACGCAGCTCTACCATTGATTACACCACAGCTGCGCAGCTCTACCATTAATTAGACCACATCTGCCCAGCTCTATCATTAATTAGACCACACCTGCCCAACTCTACCATTAATTAGACCATACCTGCCCAGCTTTAACATTAATTACACCACATCTGCCCAGTTTTACCATTAATTACACTACACCTGCCCAGCTCTTCCGTTAATTAGACCACACCTGCCCAGATTTACAATGAATTAGACCATACCTGCCCAGCTTTACCATTAACTACACAACACCTGCCCAACTTTACCATTAATAACACCACACCTGCCCAGATTTACCATTAATTACACCACACTTGCCCAGCTCTACCATTAATTACACCACACCTACGCAGCTCTACCATTAATTACACCACACCTGCCCAGCTCTACCATTAATCAGACCACACCTGCCCAGCTCTACCATGAATTAGACCACAATTGCCCAGCTCTACCATTAATGAGACCACACCTGCCCAGCTTTACCATTAAATAGACCACAACTGCCCAGCTTTACTATTAATTACACTACACCTGCCCAGCTTTACCATTAATTACACCACACCTGCCCAGCTCTTCCATTAATTAGATCACACCTGCATAGATTTACGATTAATTAGACCACACCTGCCCAGCTCTGCCATTAATTAGATCACACCTGCCCAGCTTTACCATTAATTACACCACACCTGCCCAGCTCTGTCATTAATTAGATCACACCTACCCAGCTTCACCATTAATTAGACCATGCCTGCCCAGCTTTACCATTAAATACACCACACCTGCCCAGCTCTACCATTAGTAACACCACACCTGCCCAGATTTACCATTAATTACACCACACCTGCCCAGCTCTGCCATTAATTACACCACACCTGCCCAGCTCTACCATTAATAACACCACACCTGCCCAGATTTACCATTAATTACACCACACCTGCCCAGCTCTACCATTAATTACACCACACCTGCCCAGCTTTTCCATTAATTAGACAACACCTGCGCAGCTATTTCATTAATTAGACCACACCTGCCCAATTTTACCATTAATTACACCACACCTGCCCAGATCTTCCATTAATTAGACCACACCTGTCCAGCTTTAACATTAATTAGACCACACTTGCCCAGCTCTACCATTAATTACACCACACCTGCCCAGCTCTACCATTAATTACATAACATCTGCGCAGCTCTACCATTAATTAGACCACACCTGCCCAGCTTTACCATTAATTAGATCACACCTACCCAGCTTTACCATTAATTACACCACACCTCCCCTGCTCTGCCATTAATTAGATCACACCTACCCAGCTTTATCATTAATTAGACCATACCTGCCCAGCTTTACCATTAATTACACCACACCTGCCCAGCTCTACCATTAATAACACCACACCTGCCCAGATTTACCATTAATTACACCACACCTGCCCAGCTCTACCATTAATTACACCACACCTGCCCAGCTTTACCATTAATTAGGCAACACCTGCCCAGCTCTTCGATTAATTAGACCACACCTGCCCAGCTTTACCATTAATTACACCACACCTGCCCAGCTCTTCCATTAATTAGACCACACCTGCCCTGCTTTACCATTAATTACACCACACCTGCCCAGCTCTACCATTAATTACACCACACCTACGCAGGTCTACCATTAATTAGACCACACCTGCCCAGCTCTACCATTAATTAGACCACACCCACCCAGCTCTACCATGAATTAGACCACACCTGCCTAGCTCTACCATTAATTAGACCACACCTGCCCAGCTTTACAATTAATTAGACCACAACTGCCCAGCTTTACCATTAAGTACACTACACCTGCCCAGCTTTACCATTAATTACACCACACCTGCCCAGCTCTTCCATTAATTAGATCACACCTGCACAGCTTTACCATTAATTACACCACACCTGCCCAGCTCTGCCATTAATTAGATCACATCTACCCAGCTTTACCATTAATTAGACCATACCTGCCCAGCTTTACCATTAATTACACCACACCTGCCCAGCTCTACCATTAATCACACCACACCCGCCCAGATTTATTATTAATTACACCACACCTGCCCAGCTCTTCCATTAATTAGACCACAACTGCCCAGCTCTACCATTAATTACACCACACCTGCCCAGCTCTTCCATTAATTAGACCATACCTGTCCAGCTTTACCATTAATTACACCACACCTGCCCAGCTCTACCATTAATTAGACCACACCTGCCCAGCTCTACCATGAATTAGGCCACACCTGCCCAGCTCTACCATTTATTAGACCACACCTGCTCAGCTTTACAATTAATTAGACCACAACTGCCCAGTTTTACCATTAATTACACTACACCTGCCCAGCTTTACCATTAATTACACCACACCTGCCCAGCACTTCCATTAATTAGATCACACCTGCACAGCTTAACCATTAATTACACCACACCTGCCCAGCTCTGCCATTAATTAGATCACACCTACCCAGCTTTACCATTAATTAGACCATACCTGCCCAAGTCTTCCATTAATTACACCACACCTGCACAGCTCTACCATTAATTACACCACACCTGCCCAGCTCTACCATTAATTAGACCACACCTGCCCAGCTCTACCATTAATTAAACCACACCTACCCAGCTTTACCATTAAATACACCACACTTGCCCAACTCTACCATTAATTACACCACACCTGCCCAACTCTTCCATTAATTACACCACACCTGCCCACGTTTAACATTAATTACACCACACCTGCCCAGCTTTACCATTAATTACACCACACCTGCCCAGGTTTACCATTAATTACACCACACCAGCCCAACTCTTCCATTAATTAGACCACACCTGCCAAGCTTTACCATTAATTAGACCACACCTGTCCAGCTCTACCATTAATTAGACCACAGCTGCCCAGCTCTACCATTAATTAGACCACACCTCCCCAGGTTTACCATTAATTAGACCACACCTGCCCAAGTCTTCCATTAATTACACCACATCTGCCCAGGTTTACCATTAATTACACCACACCTGCCCAGATATACCATTAATTACGCCACAGCTGCCCAGCTTCACCATTACTTAGACCACACCAGCCCAGGTTTGCCATTAATTACACCACACCTGCCCAACTCTTCCATTAATTTGACCACACCTGCCCAACTCTTCCATTAATTAGACCACACCTGCCCAGCTTTACCATTAATTAGACCACACCTGCCCATCTCTACCATTAATTACACCACACCTGCCCAGCTCTACCATTAATTAGACCACACCTGCCCAGTTTTACCATTAATTACACCACACCTGCCCAGCTCTTCCATTAATTAGACCACACCTGCGCTGCTTTACCATTAATTACACCACACCTGCCCAGCTCTACCATTAATTACACCACACCTACGCAGGTCTACCATTAATTAGACCACACCTGCCCAGCTCTACCATTAATTAGACCACACCCGCCCAGCTCTACCATGAATTAGACCACACCTGCCCAGCTCTACCATTAATTAGACCACACCTGCCCAGCTTTACAATTAATTAGACCACAACTGCCCAGCTTTACCATTAAGTACACTACACCTGCCCAGCTTTACCATTAATTACACCACACCTGCCCAGCTCTTCCATTAATTAGATCACACCTGCACAGCTTTACCATTAATTACACCACACCTGCCCAGCTCTGCCATTAATTAGATCACATCTACCCAGCTTTACCATTAATTAGACCATACCTGCCCAGCTTTACCATTAATTACACCACACCTGCCCAGCTCTACCATTAATTAGTCCACACCTTCCCAGCTTTACCATTAATTACACCACATCTGTCCAACTCTTCCATTAATTATACCACACGTGCCCAGTTTTACCAATAATTAGACCACACCTGCCCAGCTCTTCCATTAATTACACCACACGGGCCCAGCTTTACCGTTAATTAGACCACACCTGCCCAGCTTTACCAATAATTACACCACACCTGCCCAGCTTTACCATTAATTACACCACACCTGCCCAACTCTTCCTTTAATTACACCACACCTGCCCAGGTTTACCATTAATTACACCACACCTGCCCAGCTTTACCATTAATTAGATCACACCTGTCCAGCTCTACCATTAATTAGACCACACCTGCCCAGCTCTACCATTAATTAGACCACACCTCCCCAGCTTTACCATTAATTAGACCACACCTGCCCAGCTTTACCATTAGTTACACCACACCTGCCCAGCTTTACCATTAGTTACACCACACCTGCCCAGCTTTACCATTAATTAGACCACACCAGCCCAGGTTTGCCATTAATTACACCACACCTGCCCAACTCTTCCATTAATTAGATCACACCTGCCCAGCTTTACCAATAATTAGATAACACCTGCCCAGCTCTACCATTAATTAGACCACACCTGCCCAGCTTTACCATTAATGACACCCCACCTGCCCAGGTTTACCATTAATTACACCACACCTGCACAGCTCTACCAATAATTAGACCACACCTGCTCAGCTATACCATTAACTACACCACACCTGCCCAGCTTTACCATTAATTACACCACACCTGCCCAGCTTTACCATTTATTACACCACACCTGCCCTGGAGTGATGGCATCCTGTCCATCCAGGTCATCAATTGACTGCAGAGTCAGTTGGCTGAATAAATGGGTTGTCATCACATCCGGTCCTGGTGGAAACTCAATGGCACCGTAGTGGCACAGGATTCCTTTGGAATATTAAGTAACACTATTCTTTTTTTCTCATTTTTATTAGTTTTTCAGGGTTTTAAAATGTTGAAAATTAACTCTTAAATTAAGAACTATTAAATTCATATTAGAAAAGGAAGAGTTTGAGTAATTCAGTGTAAGACATTAGGTGCATTAAGAATATCTGACTTTATTAAGATTTGCTATTGACCTCCCCTATGACCACTTCCACGCCTTTGCCCTTCGTTGAGTCGTTCTGCATTGTGATGATGCAAGGAGCCGCTGTACCTCGGCCCCGGGCTGAGCTGACATGTGCTTCATTGAATATGCTGCTCATAGTGAGCTGATATAAATAACAGGAGACTTTTTGGCCACATGACTTTTTGTGAATATCCTGTGCCCGGCTTATTGTCACTGTCAATTCAAATCAGAAACTAGTAAGCCGTAGGATAGGGATCAGCCATTGAGACCGCAGCTCTCTTCCTTGTTAGTAGAGATACTTAAGACCTTGATTTGTATTCTGCGCCTTAAGTTACATTCTATATCTTTCCAATACAAAGTTGTCCAAGTGAATCTGCCGTCTCGATGCTCTGAGACTATGTCGCTTTCAATAATGGCCCTGTTGTCTCATAATGTTAATGAAGGGGATTGAATCAGAAGGGAACCAGCGGACCCAAGTTCTAGAAGTTTGAAGTTAAAGTTTCCTTTCTTTTTGGCAATTGGATTTTATTTGCTCTTCTCTCCTTCTCTATCACCGTTTCCAATAACAATAAAAAGAAGAAATTACTATTGAAAGTGGATGTAATTTCAAATTTACATCAAGCATGACAATAATGTAACGTTTCTAAACAGTTATGGAAACAACGCCGCGCCTCACCTACACCAGATTCATCAACGAACGCCGCGCCTCACCCACACCAGATTCATCAACGAACGCCGCGCCTCACCTACACCAGATTCATCAAGGAACGCCGCGCCTCACCTACACCAGATTTATCAACGAACGCCGCGCCTCACCTACACCAGAGTCATCAACGAACGCCGCGCCTCACCTACACCAGATTCATCAACGAACGCCGCGCCTCACCCACACCAGATTCATCAACGAACGCCGCGCCTCACCTACACCAGATTCATCAAGGAACGCCGCGCCTCACCTACACCAGATTTATCAACGAACGCCGCGCCTCACCTACACCAGATTCATCAACGAACGCCGCGCCTCACCTACACCAGATTCATCAGCGAACGCCGCGCCTCACCTACAACAGATTCATTAACGAACGCCGCGCCTCACCTACACCAGTTTTATCAACGAACGCCGCGCCTCACCTACACCAGATTCATCAGCGAACGCCGCGCCTCACCTACACCAGATTCATTAACGAACGCCGCGCCTCACCTACACCAGATTCATCAGCGACACGCCGCGCCTCACCTACAACAGATTCAACAACGAACGCCGCGCCTCACCTACACCAGATTCATCAGCGAACGCCGCGCCTCACCTACACCAGATTCATCAACGAACGCCGCGCCTCACCTACACCAGATTCATCAACGAACGCCGCGCCTCACCTACAACAGATTCATCAACGAACGCCGCGCCTCACCTACACCAGATTCATCAACGAACGCCGCGCCTCACCTACAGCAGATTCATCAGCGAACGCCGCGCCTCACCTACAACAGATTCATCAACGAACGCAGCGCCTCACCTACAACAGATTCATCAACGAACGCCGCGCCTCACCTACACCAGATTCATCAACGAACGCCGCGCCTCACCCACACCAGATTCATCAACGAACGCCGCGCCTCACCTACAACAGATTCATCAACGAACGCCGCGCCTCACCTACACCAGATTCATCAACGAACGCCGCGCCTCACCCACACCAGATTCATCAACGAACGCCGCGCCTCACCTACACCAGATTCATCAACGAACGCCGCGCCTCACCTACACCAGATTCATCAACGAACGCCGCGCCTCACCTACACCAGATTCATCAGCGAATGCCGCGCCTCACCTACACCAGATTAAGGAACGAATGGCGCGCCTCACCTACACCAGATGCATCAGCGAACACCACGCCTCACCTACACCAGAATCATCAACGAACACCGCGCCTCACCTACACCAGATTAATCAATGAACACCGCGCCTCACCTACACCAGATTCATCAGCGAATGCCGCACCTCACCTACACCAGATTCATCAGCGAACGCCGCGCCTCACCTACACCAGATTCATCAACGAACACCGCGCCTCACCTACACCAGATTCATCAACGAACGACGCCTCACCTACACCATATTAATCAACGAACGCCGCGCCTCACGTACACCAGATTCATCAACGACTGCCACGCCTCACGTACACCAGATTCATCAACGAACGCCGCGCCTCACGTACACCAGATTTATCAACGAACGCCGCGCCTCACGTACACCAGATTCATCAATGAACGCCACGCCTCACCTACACCAGATTTATCAACGAACGCCGCGCCTCACCTACACCAGATTCATCAACGAACGCCGCGCCTCGCCTACACCAGATTCATCAACGAACGCCGCGCCTCACCTACACCAGATTCATCAACGAACGCCGCGCCTCACCTACACCAGATTCATCAGCGAACGCCGCGCCTCACCTACAGCATATTCATCAACGAACGCCGCGCCTCACCTACACCAGATTCATCAACGAACGCCGCGCCTCACCTACAACAGATTCATTAACGAACGCCGCGCCTCACCTACACCAGATTTATCAACGAACGCCGCGCCTCACCTACACCAGATTCATCAACGAACGCCGCGCCTCACCTACACCAGATTCATCAACGAACGCCGTGCCTCACCTACACCAGATTCATCCACGAACGCCGCGCCTCACCTACACCAGATTCATCAGCGAACGCCGCGCCTCACCTACACCAGATTCATCAGCGAACGCCACGACTCACCTACACCAAATTCATCAACGAACACCGCGCCTCACCTACACCAGATTCATCAACGAACGCCGCGCCTCACCTACACCAGATTTATCAATGAACGCTGCGCCTCACCTACACCAGATTCATCAATGAACGCCACGCCTCACCTACTCCAGATTCATCAGCGAACGCCGCGCCTCACCTACACCAGATTCATCAACGAACGCCGCGCCTCACCTACACCAGATTTATCAACGAATGCCGCGCCTCACCTACACCAGATTTATCAACGAACGCCGCGCCTGACCTACACCAGATTTATCAGCGAACGCCGCACCTCACCTACACCAGATTTATCAAAGAACGTGCCTCACCTATACCAGATTTATCAAAGAACGCCACGCCTCACCTACACAAGAATAATCAACGAACACCGCGCCTCACCTACACCAGATTCATCAGCGAACGCCGCGCCTCACCTACTCCAGATTCATCAGCGAACGCCGCGCCTCACCCACACCAGATTCATCAACGAACACCGCGCCTCACCTACACCAGATTCATCAACGAACGACGCCTCACCTACACCAGATTAATCAACGAACACCGCGCCTCACCTACACCAGATTCATCAGCGAACGCCACGCCTCACCTACACCAGATACATCAGCGAACGCCGCGCCTCACCTACACCAGATTAATCAACGAACACCGCGCCTCACCTACACCAGATTCATCAACGAACGTCGCCTCACCTACACCAGATTCATCAACGAACACCGCGCCTCACCTACACCAGATTAATGAACGAACACCGCGCCTCACCTACACCAGATTCATCAGCGAACGCCGCGCCTCACCTACACCAGATTCATCATCGAACACCGCGCCTCACCTACACCAGATTCATCAACGAACGACGCTTCACCTACACCATATTAATCAACGAACGCCGCGCCTCATGTACTCCAGATTCATCAGCGAATGCCGCGCCTCACCTACACCAGATTCATCAACGAACACCGCGCCTCACCTACACCAGATTCATCAACGAACGACGCCTCACCTACACCATATTAATCAATGAACGCCGCGCCTCACGTACACCAGATTCATCAACGACTGCCACGCCTCACGTACACCAGATTCATCAACGAACGCCACGCCTCACCTACACCAGATTTATCAACGAACGCCGCGCCTCACCTACACCAGATTCATCAGCGAACGCCGCGCCTCACCCACACCAGATTCATCAACGAACACCGCGCCTCACCTACACCAGATTCATCAACGAACGACGCCTCACCTACACCAGATTAATCAACGAACGCCGCGCCTCACCTACACCAGATTAATCAACGAACACTGCGCCTCACTGACACCAGATTTATCAACGAACGCCGCGCCTCACCTACACCAGATTTATCAACGAACGCCGCGCCTGACCTACACCAGATTTATCAGCGAACGCCGCACCTCACCTACACCAGATTTATCAATGAACGTGCCTCACCTATACCAGGTTTATCAAAGAACACCACGCCTCACCTACACCAGATTAATCAACGAACACCGCGCCTCACCTACACCAGATTCATCAGCGAACGCCGCGCCTCACCTACACCAGATTCATCAGCGAACGCCGCGCCTCACCCACACCAGATTCATCAACGAACACCGCGCCTCACCTACACCAGATTCATCAACGAACGACGCCTCACCTACACCAGATTATTCAACGAACGCCGCGCCTCACCTACACCAGATTAATCAACGAACACTGCGCCTCACCTACACCAGATTCATCAGCGAACGCCGCGCCTCACCTACACCAGATTCATCAGCGAACGCCGCGCCTCACCTACACCAGATTCATCAACGAACACCGCGCCTCACCTACACCAGATTCATCAACGAACGACGCCTCACCTACACCATATTAATCAACGAACGCCGCGCCTCACGTACACCAGATTCATCAACGACTGCCACGCCTCACGTACACCAGATTCATCAACGAACGCCGCTCCTCACCTGCACCAGATTTATCAATGAACGCCGCGCCTCACCTACACCAGATTTATCAACGAACGCCGCGCCTCACCTACACAAGATTCATCAACGAACGCCGTGCCTCACTTACACCAGATTTATCAATGAACGCCGCGCCTCACCTACACCAGATTCATCAATGAACGCCACGCCTCACTTACACCAGATTTATCAACGAACGCCGCGGCTCACCTACACCAGATTTATCAACGAACGCCGCGCCTCACCTACACCAGATTTATCAATGAACGTGCCTCACCTATACCAGATTTATCAAAGAACACCTCGCCTCACCTACACCAGATTCATCAGCGAACGCCGCGCCTCACCTACACCAGATTCATCAGCGAACGCCGCGCCTCACCTACACCAGATTCATCAACGAACATCGCGCCTCACCTACACCAGATTCATCAACGAACGACGCCTCACCTACACCAGATTAATCAACGAACGCCGCGCCTCACGTACACCAGATTCATCAACGAACGCCACGCCTCACGTACACAAGATTCATCAACGAACGCCGCGCCTCACCTACACCAGATTAATCAACGAACGCCGCGCCTCACGTACACCAGATTCATCAACGAACGCCACGCCTCACTTACACCAGATTTATCAATGAACGCCGCGCCTCGCCTACACCAGATTCATCAACGAACGCCGCGCCTCACCTACACCAGATTCATCAACGAACGCCGCACCTCACCTACACCAGATTCATCAACGAACGCCGCGCCTCACCTACACCAGATTTATCAGCGAATGCCGCGCTTCACCTACACCAGATTTATCAGTGAACGCCGCGCCTCACCTACACCAGATTAATCAACGAACGCCGCGCCTCACGTACACCAGATTCATCAACGAACGCCACGCCTCACGTAGACCAGATTCATCAACGAACGCCGCGCCTCACCTACACCAGATTTATCAACGGACGCCGCGCCTCACGTACACCAGATTCATCAACGAACGCTGAGCCTCACCTGCACCAGATTAATCAGCGAACGCCGCGCCTCACGTACACCACCATACTTTTGTGTACATGCAAAGTATAAAAGCACATTCACACTGTGGCCATTTTACAGAAAAAAAATCACTGGAATTAATTGTAGTACTTGTAGTAGTATTAGAATAGTAGTTATAGCAGCTCTTGACGTAGTATCAATAGTAGCTGAATAGTATTAGAAGAGTTGTAGGAATTGCAGCATTAGAGTAATAGTCGCAGTATGTGAAGTTAGTATCACTAGTAATAGCCCAGTGGTACTAGGAGAGTAATAATGGTGATGATGTTGTGGCAATAGCCCCTGCAGCAGATGAAGCAAATATGTCAATTATTAATATTTTATTATTATTATTATTAGTGAGCTTGTTAATGTAATTATTATTTTTTCCATAATAGTAGTATCTGAAGTAATTGAATTAGTGGTAATAGCTGTAATAGGGATAAAAGTAGTAATAGTAGAATATTTAAAGCAATTTTAGAATTAGTAATAGTGATAGTAAATGTAGTAGTAGTGGTAGTAGCAATAGCAACTTAAGTAGTGGTGTGGTAGTAATACAAAGCATACTTGATGATGTAATAGCAGAGTAATAGTGGTAGTGGTAGAAATAGTAGTATTTGAAGTGATGGTAGAAGTAGTTGTAATAGTATATTGGTAATAGAAGTAGCAGTTTAAGTATTAGTTCTAGAAGAGTAGCAATGGTATTAGTAGGGATAGTAAAAGCAATTATTATTATATTAGTAGTAGTAGTAACAGTAGTGGTAAGAATAGTAGTAGAAGTACAGAATTTGAAGTGATGGTAGTACTAGTATTTGTAATAGTATAGAAGTACTATATAAAATATTAGTATAAGAAAAATAGTAATGGTACTAGTAGAATAATAGTAGCAGAAACAATTATTATTATTATTAGTATTAGTAGTAGTAGTAGTGGTAACAGTAGTGGAAAGAATAGTAGTAGTCTTGGAAGTAATGGTATAAGTAGTTGTAATAGAATAATAGTAGTAAATTAAGTATTAGTACTAGAAGAGTAGTAATGTAGTAAATGTGCTAGTAGAGTAATAGTAGTAGAAACAATTATTATTATAACTATTATTATTGTTATACTAATAACAGTAGTGGTAAGAATAGTAGTAGAAGTGTTTGAAGTGACGGTAGTAGTAGTAGCATAGCAGTAATAGAAGTAGTATATGGAGTATTAGTACTAGAAAAATAGTAATGGTACTAGTAGAGTAATAGTAGAAACAATAATTAGTAGTAGTGGTAATAGTAGTAATAGTAGTAGTAGTAATAGAATAGTAGTAGTAGTGGTAGTAGTAGTAGTTGTAATAGAATAATAGTAGTAGTAGTAGTTGTAGTCGTAGTAGTAGTTGCAATAGAATAGTATTAGTAGTTGTAGTAGTAGTAGTTGTAATAGAATAGTACAACCCCTGGCAAAAATTATGGAATCACCGGGCTTGGAGGATGTTCATTCAGTTGTTTAATGTTGTTGAAAAAAAAGCAGATCACAGACATGGCACAAAACTAGTCATTTCAAATGGCAAATTTAGGGCTTTAAGAAACACTAAAAGAAATCAAGAATAAAAATGTGGTACTCAGTAAGTGCAATTTTTTTTCAGACCAAGCAGAGGGAAAAAATTATGGAATCACTCAATTCTGAGGAAAAAATTATGGAATCATGAAAAACAAACACGCAAAAGAACACTCCAATACATCACTAGTATTTTGTTGCACCACCTCTGGCTTTAATAACAGCTTGCAGTCTCTGAGGCATGGACTTAATGAGTGACAAACAGTACTCTTCATCAATCTGGCTCCAACTTTCTCTGATTGCTGTTGCCAGATCAGCTTTGCAGGTTGGAGCCTTGTCATGGACCATTTTCTTCAACTTCCACCAAAGATTTTCAATTGGATTGAGATCTGGACTATTTGCAGGCCATGACATTGACCTTATGTGTCTTCTTTCAAGGAATGTTTTCACAGTTTTTGCTCTATGGCAGGATGAATTATCATCTTGAAAAATGATGTCATCATCCCCAAACATCCTTTCAATTGATGGGATAAGAAAACTGTCCAAAATATCAATGTAAACTTGGGCATTTATTGAAGATGCAATGACAGCCATCTCCCCAGTGCCTTTACCTGACATGCAGCCCCATATCATCAATGACTGTGGAAATTTGCATGTTCTCTTCATGCAGTCATCTTTATAAATCTCATTGGAACGGCACCAAACAAAATTCCAGCATCATCACCTTGCCCAACGCAGATTCACGATTCATCACTGAATATGACTTTCATCCAGTCATCCACAGTCCACGATTGCTTTTCCTTAGCCCATTGTAACCTTGTTTTTTTTTGTTTAGGTGATAATGATGGCTTATGTTTAGCTTTTCTGTATGTAAATCCCATTTCCTTTAGGCGGTTTCTTACAGTTCGGTCACAGACATTGACTCCAGTTTCCTCCCATTCGTTTCTCATTTGTTTTGTTGTGCATTTCCTGTTTTGGAGACATATTGCTTTAAGCTTCCGGTCTTGACGCTTTGATGTCTTCCTTGGTCTACCAGTATGTTTGCCTTTAACAACCTTCCCATGTTATTTGCATTTGGTCCAGATTTTAGACACAGCTGACTGTGAACAACCAACATCTTTTGCAACATTGCCTGATGATTTACCTTCTTTTAAGAATTTGATAATCCTCTCCTTTGTTTCAATTGACATCTCTCGTGTTGGAGCCATGATTCATGTCAGTCCTCTTGGTGCAACAGCTCTCCAAGGTGTGATCACTCCTTTTTAGATGCAGACTAACGAGCAGATCTAATTTGATGCAGGTGTTAGTTTTGGAAATGAAAATTTACAGGGTGATTCCATAATTTTTTCCTCAGAATTGAGTGATTCTATATTTTTTTCCCTCTGCTTGGTCTGAAAAAAATTACCCTTACTGAATACTACATTTTTAATCTTGATTTCTTTTAGTGTTTCTTAAAGTCCCAAAGTTGGCATTTGTAATGACTTTAGTTTTGTGCCATGTCTATGATCTGCTTTTTTTCAACAACATTAAACAACTGAATGAACATCCTCCATGCCCGGTGATTCCATAATTTTTCCAGGGGTTGTAGTAGTAGTAGTAGTAGCAGCAGTAGTAGTTGTAATAGAATAATAGTAGTAGTTTTAATAGAATAGTAGTTGTAGTAGTAGTAGTTGTAATAGAATAATAGTAGTAGTTGTAATAGAATAGTAGTTGTAGTAGTAGTAGTTGTAATAGAATAATAGTAGTAGTAGTAGTATATGAAGTATTAGTGCTAGAAGAGCAGTCATGGTGCTAGTAGAGTAATAGTAGTAGAAGCTATTACTATTATTCGTAGTAACATTGTGGGTAATAGTAGTGACACCATCATTAATACCATCCAATGATCCTGTTGTAGTTCATTAATGAGGACGGCAGCAAATCCACAAGGTTCCTTTATTCTGACAGACCGACTTTCAGAATAACAGAGACTGAAACTTTTTGTTTTTCAGGAAGGTTTTATGTCTCATTAAAGGAATCGTGAAGATATTTTATGGGTTTTGGAAAGCGGGTGTGAACGTCCCTGTATGTTGGACTATTTTATCCTGCTGGCACCGCTGCATTGACATCAATTCTTCTATCTCTGCTGTATACAGTAATGGGGATTATCATTGTTGCAGTATTTGCATCAGTAATGATGTGAGGTACTCGGGACCGCTGCTTTCTCGTACATTGGTCTTACCATAATAATAATAATAATCTTTCTTTATATAGTGCCAACAAATTCCGCAGCGCTGTACAATTCAGAGGTTCATATACAGTACAACAGTCATAAGTAACATAGCTAAAGATAATACAATAATTAAAGCAAAAATAATGACAACCCTGCTCGTAAGAGCTTACAATCTACAATGAGGTGGGGGTGACACAATGTATAGGGGCTTATGTACAACGATGGTCTGGCCATCTTGAGGGGATAGGGGATAGATAAAGGCGCCATGAGCTGTCCCAGCCAGTATCTGTAGTGCTTTTGGGTGCGGTGGAGTTTGGTGGAGACTTCTGTTTGGAGAAATAATGAATGGGCTATGTATATAAAGGGACTTCAATTAGGAAACGTGATAGGCTGCCCTAAACAGGTGTGTTTTTAGGAAGCGCCTTGGGGTAGAGCATTCCAAAGAATAGGTGCAGCTCGGGAGAAGTCTTGAAGCCGGGAGTGGGAGGTACGGATTAGTGTGGATGTTAGTCGAAAGTCGCTTACGGAGCGTAGAGAACGGGTAGGCCGATAAACAGAAATGAGGGAAGAGATGTAGGGGGCGCCGCACTGTGGAGAGCTTTGTGGGTGAGAACAAGCAATTTAAATTGGATTCTGTAATTCATGGGCAGCCAGTGCAATGACTGGCACAGAGCAGCGGAGTCTGAGTAACAATCAGCCAGATAGATGACCCTGGCTGCTGCATTAAGGATGGACTGGAGGGGGGAAAGTCAAGTGAGTGGGAGGCCAATTAATAGAGAGTTACAGTAGTCAAGGCGGGAGTGGATCAGGGCAACAGTGAGTTATATTGTTGTTTCCAAGGTGAGAAAGGGGCGGATTCTAGAGATGTTCTTCAGGTGCAAGAGATTGTATATGGAAGGTGAAGGAGAGATTAGTGTCAAACACAACAACACGCCTGCTGTTATTGTGGTGCCACACACAGAGAGAGATGTCAGATTTAGGGAGGTGAGTAGACGGCGGGAGCAGAAGAAGTTCAGTTTTGGAAAGGTTGAGTTTCAGGTAGAGAGCGGACATGATGTTGGAACCTGCGGCCAGACAGTCACTGGTGTTCTGTAATACAGCGGGGGTGAGGTCAGGGGGTGAGGTGTATAGTTGTGTCATCAGCATAAAGATGGTACTGAAAGCCAAATCTGCTGATGATCTGCCCAATTGGGGCAGTGTAGAGAGAGGAGAGAAGAGGGCCAAGGACTGACCCCTGAGGGACCCCAATAGTGAGAGGAAGAGGGGAAGAAGCAGAGCCAGCGAACGATACACTGAAAGAGTGGGCAGATAGGTAGGAGGAGAACCAGGAGAGAGCAGTGTCCTTTATGCCAATTGAGTGGAGCATAGAGAGTAGAAGGTGGTGGTCAACGGTGTCGAAAGCTGCAGAGAGGTCAAGAAGCAAGATCATGATGGAAAGTTTGTAATGGAAACATGAACACAAACGTCCATTATGCTGCACTTTATTATTATTATTATTATTATTATTATTATTAATAAACACAATATAATAAATATCAGTAAAATTAAAAGTAGCTGAACAGCTTTGGATCAAGAGCTCAGACTTTATTTACCACTAACACCAGGCGACGACTTTGTGGTTGTGGCCCTTGATGCCTGCACTATGGATTTTCAATTTTCCATCATCATGGACGGTCTGCAGGGATGACTTAACTCAATAAATCCACATTTCGGATCATTAAAATGTGATTACTTTTGATTGCGTCTTACAACAATCAATCTTTTGTGTTTACTTTGTAAGAAAATTAACAAGTATTGCAGGAAATAAAAATAAAAAAATAATAATCAGCCTCCTAATGAATGGACTGATGGATGGTTTGGTCTAGGACGTCCTGTGAAAAGTGGGAAAATCATATATCAGATATTACAGTGCTTTTTATTGTATCATTAAGGGAAAGAAAGTTGCAATTTAAAAAAATAGTTACGAGGATAGTTGCAACCCTCATTCCAACAGGGAAACATTGAAATAGCCCAGGAGCCTTAATAATGTCACAATTTTCCAACACATTGTGAGCAACGTTCTGTCGGAGATTCTCAGATTTTATATTAAAAGAGTTTAATCAATGTATAACAATGTTCTGCTAAAATATACATTTATGTGTTTAAAGTGTGTTATGCCCTTAGTCATGAAACCCGTAGCTGTCCTAGCTCTGCTGTACACGATGTTTCAGTCATGCTATTTATCTTGGACTTTGTACTTACCCACAAATAAATAAGCTTTGTTTGTTCGTGAAGCCGCAGGATCCATTTTCTGCACCAACATTTGAACACATTTTTATAGGCATGCTGCAATGTTTTAAAACATTAAACAGGAAGACTCACCCTTTATCACCCCATGGATCCCCCGCAGCTGGCTCGGGAGGTTTATGCCAGCTCTGGAAGTGATTTCTTCTCAATTCGGAACTTACCAGGACTGCTGCAGCTTGGGATTGGCTGCAATGGTCCAATGGCTAGAGGATTACTTCATCCGATGTTTCTCTGATGATATGCTTTTTTAGTCATCTGGCTGCTGCAGACAATCACAGGCTGCATCAGTCCTACTAACTCCCTAACAGAGAAGACATCGCTTTCAGATCTGGCACAGAAATCCAGAGCAACAGACCCAGGATTCACAGGGGGTGCCGATGTGTGACTATGTCTCCATCTAAAAAAATGCATTCAAGGGTCGGTAACTGGTTTAAGACTCGTCTACTCCTTCTTTACTCCACTGTCCCCACCTGACTCCATCCCCCCAGAATACTCTTTCCACCACAAAACTCCTCTGTCCTTCCAGGCACCTGTGCTCCCTCCAGCTCCCTCTTTCCCATACATTCTATCATCTCTGTATAACTTTGCGCCCTCAAGAATCATCTGTGTCCTACAGACACTTCTGTTCTCTATAGCTTCTTCTGTCCCCTACAAACTCCTCTATCCAGTCAAGACCCCTTTGTCTCCCTACACACCACAGTCTCCTCCAGACACCTCTGTCCTCTTCTAAAAACTTTCTCTCCCCTCCATAACCCTCTGCCCTTTCCAGACACCAACATGCCACCTCAAGACACCTCTGTCTCTTTCATGCAGTTCTGTCACCTCCAAACCTCTTTCTCCTCTTCCAACACTTCGGTCTCCTCCCAAGCTCCTCTATTTCTCTAGACCTCTCATCGGCCTTCAGATAACCCTGTCCATTCCAGACTCCATCCATCTCTATTCTTCAGACCCGTCAGTCCTCTCCATATTTTTCTGTCCCCTTCAGACTCTTCTGTCTCCACTACACATCTCTGATCCTTCCATATTCCTCAATCCCCTATAGACTCCACGGTGCCATTCAGACACATATGTCTTCTTCCTATCTCTCTGCTTCCTTCAGACTCTGCTCTAGACACCTCTTCTCTTTCCAGACAACACTATCCCACCACCAGACTACGCTATCCCCTCCAAACATTTGTCCCCTTCAAGCTCATTGTCTTCTCCAGACCTCTCAATTCCCTTCAGATAGCTTTCTCCTCTCTACCTACCACTGTCTCCTACAGACTCGTCAGTCTCTCTTCAGCTTCTTTCAGGCACCTCCAAGTTCTATGAAGAAACAATGGGATGAGTTTGGTGGAGGAAATCAAGTGATTGCGCAAGAGAGGACCTTAACCTCACACAACACATGTAGGAAAAATCTACATCATAATCGGGAGTCAGACCTCAAAAATGTGGCACAAATTCCCATAGAAACTCAAAAATGTTGTGGAAACATTTCCCAAAAGACCAGAAGTTCTTACAGTCAAAAGAGAGACAAAGTCCAAATTTAAGCTTCCTCTGTTGGAATGTGAAGTCCACCAAGAAAATACGGATGGTGTGATCAGATGTCCACAGTTTTTTGGTTACATAGTGAATCATTATGAGAAATGCAACATATGAAAATAGTAACCAGCCCAATTGTTCCTTTGGAAATCATGAAGTACATAAGGTGACCAGGAGGCCTACCACCATCTCGTGGCAAAATGTGATTCAATAGGAAATATAATCAGGGCAGAATATTACAATTTAAAGAGAACCTGTCACGTCCTAGCTGCTATGTACACTGCCCCCATATCGTTGTTAATAATGCAATGTGCATCACAAGCTGTTTTTATGAAAATCGGTGGTAGTGTAATGATGTTATAACGTTTTATATACTTTGTCTTAACTGCTCGTATTCAGCCATAGGAGTGTGATTCTCAGATTCAGTCATGGGCGGGTGCCGGGTTCAGTTAGTGCTAGCGCCGCCCATGACATTTGAATACTGCTCCTGGCAAGCTCTAAGTTTGTGGGGCGCATACGCATTTGCACACGTTGGGACGCTGGTCCGGTGCGTGCGCACTGAGGCTGTGTGATTACCAGCTTCAGTGCGCCACGCGCTGTCACCTGTGAATCCCGGCACGTCCGCGGTCAATGTATCGGGCGGTAACCGCTGCAGTGTCACTGCGCAGGCGCTCTACAAACCTAGCGCCTGCCAGGACCAGTATTCAAATGTCTTGTGCGGCGCCAGCACTAACTGAACACGGCACTCACCCAAGATTGAATGTGAGAATCACACCCCTAAGACTGAATATGAGCAGGTAAGACAAAGTATATAAAACATTATAACATCATTATTAGAGATGAGTGGTGTTCGAATCGAACTGTTCGCCAATCTCAAATTCGAGCTGTTTTGGGCGGTGTTCGAGCCGTTCGGCGAACACGAACAATTTGAAAAAAATTCGGCTGTTCGAGGTTATGTTCGATAACTGTTCGTGCACCCAAATCATAACTGGATTTTTTTTCAGTAATGCTGAAAATTAATGTTAATATGCAGTTTGAGTGTACAGCGGGGCGGGGGGAGGGGCAGGGGATGGATCTCTGCAGGAATAATGAAGATCACCATTTTTTTTTCTCTTTCCCGCATTTATAGTGGGGAGGTGCAGTCTGTCAGCCTATCAGCAGCCCACACACGGAGCGAAGTGCTTTTTTTCACACAAGCAAGGGCATGTGTCATAGGCAGTGTATGTCACATGTCCTTGCCCTATAAGACCCAGCCATTTTCCCCGTCGCCACCATTTTCTCACTGCTGCAGCTGCGTGTTAGACGGCACCGCTGTTGCTGTGTGCGCTATACCTTGTTAATTTCAAGCCAATTTTCGCACAAATCTACAGATAGCTTGGGAGTAGGGAATAGTTGTGATTGCAGTCCTTTTAAGGACTAGGTTACATAATTTCCTACGACTTTTATCAGGCAGGTCTGTGCTCTTAAATAGATAGGTTGGGAGTAAAGACTAATTGTGATTGCAGTCCTTTTCAGGGCTAGGTTACATCAGTTCCTATCACTTTTATCAGGCAGGTCTGTGCTCTTAAATAGATAGGTTGGGAGTAAAGACTAATTGTAATTGCAGTCCTTTTGAGGGCTAGGTTACATCAGTTCCTAGCACTTTTTGCCAGGCAGGTCTGTGCCAGTGCTGTGCAAGTTTTTTTCACAGCATTTGGCTAAATCTAGCAAAGCAAATCCTTTTTGGCCTATTGCAGAGTGTGTTAGTCAGTGGAGTAGCCTATCTGTGTTGCAAGCTACACCACCTGTGTATAGAATGCAAATTTTTTTACTGCACCTAGTGAAGTAAAACCTTTTGGGCATAGCATCATTCTATTAGTCCATCTATACTAACCTCCACCAGGTTGCAAATTCAATATAATTTTTATCTGCATCTAGCTCTGAAAAAATATTTCGGCTTGTAGCAGTGTGTAGGACTTGTTCTATTAGTCCATCTATACTAACCTCCACCAGGTTGCAAATTCAATATAATTTTTTTCTGCATCTAGCTCTGAAAAAATATTTCGGCTTGTAGCAGTGTGTGGGACTTGTTCTATTAGTCCATCTATACTAACCTCCACCAGGTTGCATATTCAATATAATTTTTATCTGCATCTAGCTCTGAAAAAATATTTTGGCTTGTAGCAGTGTGTGGGACTTGTTCTATTAGTCCATCTATACTAACGTCCACCAGGTTGCAAATTCAATATAATTTTTATCTGCATCTAACCCAGCCAAGACTTTTGGGCTAATACCACAGTTTGGCCACTCAGCTCTGCTCGGTTCCCATCCATTGTTTTTTGTGCAAACAACTCCAGAGTTGTGAATTAGTTAACCACCAAAATGAGTGGAAAAAGACCTGCTGCTAGTGGAAAGGGGAATAGGCGTGTTGGGAAGGGAAAAAAAGGTTGTGTCCGTGGGGTAGGTGTTAAAGCAACAGTAACATCTGCAGAAGAAAGACCATCTTCCAGCCAAACTAAGATGTCTACTTCTTTTAGCGGACAATGTGATAAGATCCCTTTCTTACGGCCACGCCAATCGCTATAAATTCCAGATGAGGCACAAAAACAGCAGGTGCTTCAACGGATATCAAGTGCTCCTTTAAGTGGGCTCTCCTCCACCTCAACTTCAACATCACAAATACTCCAGTCCTCAGAGGTGTCACCCCAATCGCACTTGCTTCCTCACAGCTCCCAAGTCTCCAGCTGCCCGTCTGAGTATGGGGTAGAAAACATGGTTGAGTCTGCAGAGCTGTTTACTCATACTATAGCCTGGGAATCAGAGGTCGGCTCCAGAGCTTCTGTTAATCCAGACGAGGAATTGATCTGCACTGATGCCCAGAATCTTTATGAGACAGATCAAGGACCAGACGCAGAAGGTTCTGACCATAATATAGACCCTCGTTCCCAAACTGTAATTCCTGTTGGTGGAGACAATGAGGAAGACGATGATGAGACTCAAATACCTGATTGGAGCGACAACTTTAGTTTTTTGTCAGGGCAGGAAGAAGTTGGCTCTGAGGACGACGGGTGTGATAACACACAGGGTGATGATGACGAGGTTGGAGATCCCACTTACTGTCAACCCACAGTCAGCCAGTCGATGAGGTCAGCAGAGGAGGTGGAGGAGGATGCTAGTGACGACGAGGTCAGGTTGCGCCTTCCTGGACAGAGATGTAGTACTGGAAGCACGTCAACAACTGTATCCTCAAACACAACTCTGCCTCTGACCACAAGTCGTGGTGGCTCTTCAGGTTGCATGGGTGCTAAGCCTTGCATAGCCTGGGCATTTTTTCAGATCGATAAAGATGACCCAACTCTTGTTATCTGTAACATTTGTCAGCAAAAGCTAAGTAGAGGCCAAAAAATACATCGTTTGAGTACTTCATGCATAAACCGGCACATGGATATGAAGCATAAGTTGCAGTGGGAAGCTCACTGTGCTACAATGCGGCCTAGCCGGCTGGGCCAACCACCGTCTGCCATATCTTGTGCATCCGCGGCCTCTTCATCCTCTGTGACTGGGGGGACAGCAGTCACACCTGTTTTGGGACACAGACCTGCCACCTCTTTACCCGCAACAGCCATCGTGATTGGCAGGTCATCATTTTCTTTGGAGGTGGAAACACCAGCTGGTGTTGAGCGCTGTCCGACATCGATAGCACCACCTTTGGATCAAGGCAACCTAACATGTCCGCCTGCATCTTCCTCTCAGACCGGCAGTTTGCCGGGGACACCCTTCTCAACCCCGTCTAAGCACAACAGCCAGCCCTCGGTCCCTCACATGTGGACAAGTAAAAGACCATTTCCTCCTAGCCATGAGAAAGCTAAGAGGTTGAATTTCACCATCTGCAAGCTCTTGGCTACAGAAATGCTGCCTTTCCGCCTGGTGGACACAGAGGATTTTCGAGACCTTATGTCCGTCGCAGTGCCCCAGTACCAGATGCCCAGTCGGCACTACTTCTCAAAGAAAGGTGTGCCTGCGCTCCACCAGCATGTCGCACACAACATCACCGCTTCTTTGAGAAACTCTGTGTGTGACAGGGTGCATTTCACCACAGACACTTGGACGAGTAGGCATGGACAGGGGTGTTACATGTTGCTGACTGGGCACTGGGTAACTATGGTGACAGCAGGACAAGGGGCTGCTGTCCAAGTCTTGCCGTCCCGCCGAGTTGTGCGTCAATCCTCTTTATCTCGAAGTTCCTCCACTGCTTCTGCCTCCTCAACCTCCTCTCTGTCCTCCACCTGCACCCAAAGCATGTCTGGTCATGCCACAAGCTTTCAAACTGCACAGAAGGGATCCTGCACACCTCCTTACTATGCTGGCAGCAGGGCTCAACGTCATCAGGCGGTTTTTACTTTGAAATGTCTGGGAAATGTGAGTCACACAGCTGAGGAGTTGTGGTCAGCTCTGGAGAACCATTTTCATGAATGGATGTCTCCACTGGACCTGAAACCAGGGAAGGCCATGTGCGACAATGCTGCAAACCTGGGTGCGGCCCTTTGACGGGGCAATGTCACACACGTGCCTTGTATGGCTCACGTGTTGAACCTGGTTGTCCAGCAATTTTTAGCCCACTATCCCGGACTAGATGACCTTCTGCAGAGCGCACGGTCGCTGTGTGCTCACTTCACCGGCTAAAATGCGATGTGCCTACGTGGTGGAATTCAACTCTGCACATGTTGCAGCGACTGTGGCTGCACCGACAAGCCCTGGTGCAATACGTTCTGACGTATAGCCTGGGCCAACGAGATCCAGAGGTGGGGCAAATCACGCTGGAGGAGTGGTCTCAGATCAGGGACCTATGCACCCTTCTGCATAGTTTTGAAATGGCGACGAAGATGTTTAGTGCTGACGATGCCATTATCAGCATGACAATTCCGGTGATTTACATGCTGGAGCACATGTTAAACAGAATTCGGAGTCAGGTGGTGGCACAAGAGGAGGTGGAGGAAGTAGAGGAGGAGGAGTTGTATGCGGAAGGGCTAACATCTGCAAGGTCCAGACGGTCAGCAGCACCAAGGCGGCAGGCATGTGAGGGTGGGGGAGATGGTTTTACCAGGGTGCATGGTAGCAGCCAAACTAGTGAGGAAGGTGCATGAGCCCAGGAAGAAGTGGAGGACGAACTGATGGAAGACTCATCAGATGAGAGAGACCTTGATCACATTTCTGTTGTGCGAGGTTGGGGGGAGAGGGCAGAAGAAGGAAGCATGATTGTTACCTCGCCACCAACAGAACAGGGACTTGGTGCTCCTGGATGCGCAAGACACATGAGTGCCTTCTTGCTGCACTACCTGCAACATGACCCTCGAATTGTGAGAATTAGAAATAATCCTGACTACTGGGTTGCCACACTCTCAGATCCCCGGTACAAAAGTAAATTTGCAGAAATTATTCCTGCCATAGAAAGAGATGCACGCATGCAGGAGTATCAGCAGAGACTGTTGCAGAATCTTACATGTGCTTTTCCACAAAACACTAGTGGTGCACGTAGTGAATCTCACAGTTCCAACTTGCCAACCGTGGGACCGTCGAGTGTTCAGCACTCAAAAAGTAACAGAAACACAGTATCTGCTGGTAACATCAATTTTGTGGAATCATTTCACCACTTTTTTAGCCCATCCTTTGCAAGGCCACAGGAGACAAGAAGTCTGACACATAGTCAACGCCTAGAGACGATGGTACAGGAGTATCTCCAAGTAAACATTGAAGCCATGACTGTGTCACTGGACCCTTGCTCTTTTTGGGTTTCCAATCTGGATAAATGGACGGAGCTCGCCACTTACGCCTTGGAGATCTTGTCATGCCCCGCAGCCAGCGTTCTGTCTGAACGTGTGTTCAGCGCTGCTGGTGGTGTGCTGACAGATAAGCGCACGCGGCTCTCCACTGATAATGTAGACAGACTCACGTTCATAGAGATGAACAAATCATGGATCCGAAACGACTTTTCTACCCCTGTGTCATCCTGGGGAGAGTAAAAGCTTGATGATTTGTTAAAATCACCTCACCAACTAATCATGTTTATCTGTATCTTGGCTGGAAAATAATTTGGGACTTGTAGCAGTGTGCAGTACTGATTCTATTAGGCCATCTATACTAAACTCCACCAGATTTAAAATTACTAATCATGTTTAACTGTATCTTGGCTGGAAAATAATTTGGGCTTTGTAGCAGTGTGCAGTACTGATTCTATTAGGCCATCTATACTAAGCTTCACCAGCTTTCAAATTAATAATCATTTTCAGCTGCATCTAGCCTGGAAAATAATTTTGGGGCTCCTAGATGCGCAAGACACATGAGTGCCTTCTTGCTGCACTACCTGCAACATGACCCTCAGATTGTCAGAATTCGAAATAATCCTGACTACTGGTTTGCCACAATCTTAGATCACCCACACTCTTCGATCAACCTTTTCATTTTAATAAAGAACAAAAAAATGGTCATTTTTGAAATTATAAGCATTAGCAGGTTATTAGAAACTGAAATCAAACAGTTTTCAACTCAAAACTTTATTCTAGGTGATGTTACATGTGCACATAGGACCCCTTGTTCGAAAGGAGCTTCTGAACTCTCTCGTCCATTGAATTTATCAGATTTTGGATGGTTTCTGCTTCAATTGTTTTGCATGAGGACAGAATACCCTCCCAGAGCTGTTGCTTAGATGGGAACTGCCTCCCGCCATCATAGACACTCCTTTTGATGATGCTCCAGAGGTTCTCAATGGGGTTGCGGTCATGGGAGCATGGGGGTCACACCATAAGTTTGTCCCCTTAAATGCACATATCAGCCAGAGATGAAGGGGCCGACAATCTCTCTCCCCATGATTCCAGCCCAAAACATTACTCCACCTCCTCCTTGTTGGCGCTGTAGCCGTGTTTGCGTGGGGTGTCCATCAACCAGCCATCCTCCACTCCATCCATCTGGACCATCGAGCGTTGCACGGCACTCATCGGTGAACAAAACAGTTTTGAAGTCAGTCTTCATGTATTGTTTGGCCCACTGGAGCCGTTTCTGCTTGTGTACAGTGGATAGAGGAGGTCGACAGGATGGCTTACGCACAGCTGCAAACCTCTGAAGGACCCTGCATCTTGTTGTTCGGGGGACGTTGGAGGCACGAACAGCTTCAAAAACTTGTCTGCCGCTATGACAAGGCTTTTTTGCCGCTGCTCTTTTAACCTGACGTAATTGCCTGTAGGAAAGAGTCAGCTACATACTTCTTGATTGTGCGATGATCAGGATGAAGTGTCTTGGCAATGATGATTGTAGTCAAGCCTTGCCCTAAACACTCCACAATTTGTTGCTTCTCAGCAGCCGACACATCCTTTTTCTTTCCCATTTTGGCAGAAAATGTAGGCTGCTTAATAATGTGGGACAGCCTTCTTAAGTAGTCTTGCCTTTCATTGGACACACCTGCCAAACTAATTAGCACAGGTGTCTGCAATTGCTTACAGTGATATAAAGAGCCCTGACTCACATCACCATCAATGAGTTTAACTGACAAACCAAAAAATTCTTCCCTTATCACTCCTAAACACTTTTTGCATAATAATTTGTAACACAGTGTACATGTGCTTTTCCACAAAACACCAGTGGTTCCCGTAGTGAATCTTACAGCTCTAACTTGCCAACCGTGGTCTGTATGGAGTTGTTCAATAAAGGGCCCAAAATTAAGATAATATAGACGGGAGAGGTCTCTATGAATACGAATTCCTAAGTATTTGATACCCTGTGAGGGCCAGGCAAAGGGAAAGTTGGACTGGATGGAATCCTATATGGATTTGGGGAGGGAGACATCGAGGGCCTCAGACTTCGCTGCATTGATTTTAAAATTTGACCATGTAACAAAGTGATCTATTTCAGCCATAACAGCATGGATGGATATATGTGATTGAGTGATATATACTAGGACATCATCAGCAAATAGAGAGCACTTGTACTCGGTGCCTCCCACCTCAATCCACCTAATATTGGGGTTATGGCGAATTGATGAGAGCAGGTGCTCCGTTACTAGGATGTATAAGAGAGGGGACAGAGGACATCCCTGCCTTGTCCCATTGGTGATTATGAAAGGTGATGAAAATGTTCTATTTATCTTAAGCCTAGGTGACGTATTGCGATACAGGGCCGTGATTTTGGCTATAAAAGGGTCCCCTAGACCCCTACCCCAAGCTTTTTAAGAGAATAATATATGGCGTGCCAGGAGACTCTATGGAATGCTTTCTCAGCATCCAACGAAAGTATCTAATTACAAATTTGTAACTGTATCTAGCCCAGGAAATACTTTGTGCCTAGTAGCAGTGTCTGCTAGTCAGCGGATTATCCCGGCTGTTAAGCAAGCTACACCACCTGTAGTTTGGACACTTAATTTTTTCAAAGGAAATGCTTCAGGCCCCCGAGACACTCAGTGAAGAGCATCGGGAGGCACCCCAAGGCACAGGGGCTGGGACTGGCGGTAGGACGCCTTGCGGTGGACCGCCAAGGTCGATCCTTATAAAAGCTTTTTAACTGCAGCAGCTTTAGTGGACGCTACTGGAGCTGGAATTCCCGCAGCTGCTGTCATCAGACTTGCTCTTCAATAGATCCTTGTAAAAGGATTTAAAGTGTATTCATCCAAATTAGAGAGACAATTTAAATTAAAAAGCTTAGACCTGCCTCCACCGCAGGGGGGCTCGCTCGACCCACCAGCGGACAGGCACCAGTATTGGGAGAGGGGGGCTGGCCGTCAGGGTCCACCGCAGCTCTGGCACAAACCCGGCGACACGGAGGTGGCACGGGCAGGAGCGGACTGAACGTGTCGGCTTCGCACTTTTTTGGATTTTAGAAGGGCATGACATGCCTATATCTGTGTCTCCCCCTCCTTTTACTCCTCCACCTCTTTTCTTTTCGCATGACTATATGTACTTGTCACTTTTCCATGTGTTAGTTGTGTCTTCTGAGCAGTTTGTCAGCTTTTGGACACCTTTGAAGGTGTTTTATATGTGTTTCTATGTGTTTTTGTTTGCCTGGCATTGGTTTTAACGGTGTTCGAAGGTGTTCGTCGAACAGTTCGACGAACAGTTCGGCGAACATACGGGTGTTCGACGAACCGAACCGAACTCGAACACTACGGGGGTGGCTCAACACTAAACATTATACTACCACCGATTTTCATGAAAACAGGTTGTTAGTGATGCACATTGCACATTGCATCACTAACAACACTATGGGGGCAGTGTAGATAGCAACTAGGACGTGACAGGTTCCCTTTAATGTCAATAGCTTCTCATCTGCTAAAAAGAAAGAACAAACAAAAACAAATAAACTTGAGTTTTGTGTGAAAGTTTTCAAAATAAATAAAAGATCGCAGCCTTTATAGTAAACGTCTCATCTTCAGTGAGAAAAAGGAGCACTATTAAAGTAGTTCAATTCTAAAATGGGCAGTATTACAGTATAGTAGCTATATTCTTGTACATAGGGGCAGTATTATAGTAGTTATATCCTTGTACATAGGGGCAGTATTATAGCAGTTATATTCTTGTACATTGGAGCAGTATTATAGTAGTCATATTCTTGTACATAGGAGCAGTATTATAGTAGTTATATTCTTGTACATAGGGAGCAGTATTATAGTAGTTATATTCTTGTATATAGGCGCAGTATTATAGTAGTTATATTCTTGTACATAGGGGTAGTATTATAGTAGTTATATTCTTGTATATAGGCGCAGTATTATAGTAGTTATATTCTTGTACATAGGGGCAGTATTATAGTAGTTATATTCTTGTACATTGGAGCAGTATTATAGTAGTCATATTCTGGTACATAAGGGCAGTATTATAGTAGTTATATTCTTGTACACAGGAGCCGTATTATAGTAGTTATATTCTAGTACATAGGGGGCAGTATTATAGTAGTTATATTCTTGTACATAGGGGCAGTATTATAGTAGTTATATTCTTGTACACAGGAGCCGTATTATAGTAGTTATATTCTAGTACATAGGGGGCAGTATTATAGTAGTTATATTCTTGTACACAGGAGCAGCATTATAGTAGTTATATACTTGTACATAGGGGCAGTATTATAGTAGTTATATTCTTGCACATAGGAGCATTATTATAGTAGTTATATTCTTGTACATAGGAGCAGTATTATAGTAGTTATATTCTTGTACATAGGAGCAGTATTATAGTAGTTATATTCTTGTACATAGGAGCAGTATTATAGTAGTTATATTCTTGCACATAGGAGCAGTATTATAGTAGTTATATTCTTGTGCATAGGAGCAGTATTATAGTAGTTATATTCTTGTATATAGGAGCAGTATTATAGTAGTTCTATTCTTGTATATAGGGGCAGTATTATAATAGTTATATTCTTGTACATAGGAGCAGTATTATAGTAGTTATATTCTTGTACATAGGAGCAGTATTATAGTAGTTATATTCTTGTACATAGGGCTGCATTATAGTAGTTATTTTCTTGTACATAGGGGGCAGTACTATAGTAGTCATATTCTTGTATATAGGGGGCAGTATTATTATAGCAGTAATATTCTTGTACATAGGAGCAGCATTATAGTAGTTATATTCTTGTACATAGGGGCAGTATTATAGTAGTTATATTCTTGTACATAGCAGCAGTATTATAGTAGTTATACTCTTGTACATAGGAGCAGTATTATAGTAGTTATATTATTGTACATAGGAGCAGTATTATAGTAGTTATATTCTTATACCTAGGGGCTGTATTATAGTCATTATTATTTTGTATGTAGGTGACAATATTTGACTCGTATTATTAACGGGGCAGTATGTTTCTCAATGTTATAAATACTGTAAATACTTTTATGCCCAAAAATGGCACAAGTATTCTCGGATTGATATCTTTATTGGCTAACCAAAAAAATATATATAATTCCAGCTTTCAGAGCACAAAGGTTCTTTTTTCAGTAAATATTACAAATGAATTGATAAGACAAAAGGCACAACATTTAAGAGATATCACAGCAAGACATTTGTGCATGAGGAGTAAGGGGTGATGTCTCCTAATGATAAGTCAAGGAGACCAAATTGAGGAGTTTTGGTTGAAAATGGCAAGTCTGTGGGAATGTTTAATTATCTGGAGACCTTCTGGTGGAGGTGTGAATTATATCCATGTAGTGAGTCATAAATCCAGGTGTTAGATTGAGTCATGTTGTCAAGGAATTGAACATTTGTATCAGTTTAAATTCCAAAAATTGTCTCTCTTTTAGTTTTAAGACATTTAGATCTTTCAAACAGTGTCCCGGTCCAGAGAAATGTTTTCCCACAGGTGTGTCCAGTTCATTCTTAATTGTGTGTCTGTGTAAATTCATTCTCCTTTGCAGTTGTTGCATGGTTTCCCCAATATAAACACCTTCCGAGCATCTTGTACACTGTATCATGTCACCACTTTGGAGGATGTACATGAAAAGATATCCATGATCTTATAGTCCTGATTTGTGTTTGGTATACGGACTGTATTTGATGGTAATATGTGGGTACAAGTTTTGCACTTTTTATTGTTACATGGGAATGTGCCCGTCACTGATGGTGATGAGAGGAAACTTCTCACAAGGAGATTCCTTAAGTTAGGGGGCTGTTTGTAGGACAGAAGTGGTGATTCTGGGAATATTTCTCTCAGTCTGTGGTCTCTGTGGAATATGGGTTGGAGATCAGCACCAGTCTTCTTAGGATGGTTCATGTGGGGGTTGTATGTGACCACAAGAGGTACCCTGTTGTTGTCCTCCCTCTGTCTATAATCCAGGAGGCTGCTTCTTGGGATCCTTGTAGCTCTGTGGATCTGTTCATCTATTACCAGTGGATGGGATCCTTGTTGTAGGAATGTATTCCTCAGTGATAGCAGCTGTAGTTTTCTGTCCTTACTGTCTGAATATATTTGAATGTACCTCAGAGATTAACTGTAGATGATGGATTTTTTTGTGTGTCTTGGATGAAAGCTGTTCCATCTAAGATGCATCAGACATCTTGTGGGCTTATGGTAAATTGATGTTTGCATGGTTCTGTCTTTGATGTATATGGTCGTGTCCAGAAAATGTATTTGGGATTTTGAGAAGTTGAAGGTTAGCTTGATAGTTGGGTGGAACCTGTTGAAGTTATCATGGAAGGTCAGCAGATCATCTTTTTAGCCTCTCCAGATTATTAGCAGATCATCAATGTAACGGCGGAAGTATGCTAGAGGTTTAATAGAGCAACCATCCACTGGTAATAGATGAACAGATCCACAGAGCTACAAGGATACCAAGAAGCAGCCTCCTGGATTACAGACAGCGGGAGGACAACAACAGGGCACCTCTTGTGGTTACATACAACCCCCACATGAACATCCTAAGGAAAATAGGTGCTGATCTCCAACCCATATTCCACAGAGACCACAAACTGAAAGAAATATTCCCAGAACTACCACTTCTCTTCTACAAACAGCCCCCTAACTTAAGGATGGGCACATTCCCATGTAAAAACAAAATATGCAAAACTTGTACCCACATATTACCATCACATACAGTCCATGTACCTAACACAAATCAGTACTACAAAATCATGGATGTCTGTTCATGTACATCCTCCAATGTGGTGACATGATTAGTGTTGAGCCACCCCCGTAGTGTTCGAGTTCGGTTCGGCTCGTCGAACACCCGTGTGTTCGCCGAACTGTTCGTCGAACTGTTCGTCGAACACCTTCGAACACCGTTAAAACCAATGGCAGGCAAACAAAAACACATAGAAACACATAGAAAACACCTTCAAAGGTGTCCAAAAGCTGACAAACTGCTCAGAAGACACAACTAACACATGGAAAAGTGACAAGTACATATAGTCATGCGAAAATAAAAGAGGTGGAGGAGTAAAAGGAGGGGGAGACACAGATATAGGCATGTCATGCCCTTCTAAAATCCAAAAAGTGAGAAGCCGACACGGCCAGTCCGCTCCTGCCCGTGCCACCTCCGTGTCGCCGGGTTTGTGCCAGAGCCGCGGTGAACCCTGATGGCCAGCCCCCCTCTCCCAATACTGGTGCCTGTCCGCTGGTGGGTCGAGCGAGCCCCCCTGTGGTGGAGGCAGCTCTAAGCTTTTTAATTTAAATTGTCTCTCTAATTTGAATGAATACACTTTAAATCCATTTACAAGGATCTATTGGAGGGCAAGTCTCATGCCAGCAGCCGCGTAATTCCAGCTCCAGTAGCGTCCACTAAAGCTGCTGCAGTTAAAAAGCTTTTATAAGGATCGAGCTCGGCTGTCCACCGCAAGGCATCCTACTGCCAGTCCCAGCCCCTATGCCTTGGGGTGCCTCCTGATGCTCTTCACTGAGTATCCCATGGTCCCGAAGCATTTCCTTTGAAAAAATTAAGTGTCTAAACTACAGGTGGTGTAGCTTGCTTAACAGCCGGGATAATCCGCTGACTAGCAGACACTGCTACTAGGCACAAAGTATTTCCTGGGCTAGATGCAGTTAAAAATTTGTAATTAGATACTCTCGTTGGATGCTGAGAAAGCATTCCATAGAGTCTCCTGGCACGCCATATATGATTCTCTTAAAAAGCTTGGGGTAGGGGTCTAGGGGACCCTTTTATAGCCAAAATCACGGCCCTGTATCGCAATACGTCACCTAGGCTGAAGATAAATGGAACTGTAGCACCCTGAGGGCTCGGTTGCTACAGACGTATTGCACCTCACCCAGAGGTGTGATATCTCACTCTCAGGTAAGGATGGAGTGTGGATCAGGACCCGACACCTGCATGCATTACACCACATTGCCATGGGGCAGGGCGACCAATATGCCCCTGAGATGGGCACGACAGTCCCTGTCCCTGGCTGGAGTGGGGGGAGGGAACACTGAGGAAGGGGAACCCTGTAGTGCAGGAGCAGGGAGGAAGCAGTTCCTGGGTGCATTGAGAAGGAAGTATAAAAGGTGGGCACCATCTTAGTTCAGTGCAGAGAAGTCTGAGCAGAAGTGGCAGGGAGCAGGGGCTCTGCATGAGCTCTGCTCCGGAGGCGGGCCTAGTAACAGAGGCCCAGGCCTGGAAGAGGGAGAAGGAAGGAAGAGGAGCGGAGAAGGCTCCAGGAACGAGGAATGAAGGGATCCCAGGGGTGCGGACGGGCGAGTCGCCACCGCACGCCCGAATCCACCTGCGTGGAGGGGTCAGGCCAAAGTGGAGACCAGTCCCCGAACTAGTGGAGGCAGGAAACGACCCTCAGCTAGAAACCGGAGGCTGTGGCGCAGCCCCTCGCTACACCCGCTAGGAAGGCACCACATAGGGTCAGGGAAACTGGCGCCAAGTTTACCAAGAGGAGGCCCGAGGCAGCCGGACAGAAGTGTTGGTAAGAAAGGCCAGACAAAGGACACACAAAGGGGGTCCTGTGAAGTGCTCCAAAGTTATCTGGGAGTTGTCTGAGCCCCTCACCTGGTGAGCACAGTACGACGTGGGCAGCCGTTACCTGCAGACGTGGTCTGGATAATAAGAACTGTGAGTAAAGGCCCTGGACTGCATCACTGACTCCGTGTCATTACTGCTGCTGCCCTGCACAATCACCCCCATCCTCCGCATACACTGCCCTGAGGCTATACTCCTCCCGTGGGGAGTTATGCTACGCTCTGCTGCACCCACAACACCAGCCTCAGCGGTCTGCCCTGTAGCGGCGGTTCACTCTGACCGCAATCCACGGGTGGCGTAGTCGGACATTTAAACATCAAAACCACATAAATAGTTCCGCCACTGGTTTGACCACCCTGAGCCACGGAACCGGGTCGCCGCCACGAAGACTACAACCACCAGCATCCACCAAAAAGGGTCCGGCTCCGGGTGTCCCAAGGCCCAGGGGGTGCATCAGAACATTTTCATCACCTTTCACAATCACCAATGGGACAAGGCAGGGATGTCCTCTGTCCCCTCTCTTATACATCCTAGTGACGGAGCACCTGCTCTCATCAATTCGCCATAACCCCAATATTAGGTGGATTGAGGTGGGAGGCACCGAGTACAAGTGCTCTCTATTTGCTGATGATGTCCTAGTATATATCACTCAATCACATATATCCATCCATGCTGTTATGGCTGAAATAGATCACTTTGTTACATGGTAAAATTTTAAAATCAATGCAGCGAAGTCTGAGGCCCTCGATGTCTCCCTCCCCAAATCCATATAGGATTCCATCCAGTCCAACTTTCCCTTTGCCTGGCCCTCACAGGGTATCAAATACTTAGGAATTCCTATTCATAGAGACCTCTCCCATCTATGTTATCTTAATTTTGGGCCCTTTATTGAACAATTCCATACAGACCACGGTTGGCAAGTTAGAACTGGAAGATTCACTACGTGAACCGCTGGTGTTTTGTGGAAAAGCACATGTACACCGCGTTCCAAATTATTATGCAAAAAGTGTTTAGGAGTGATAAGGGAAGAATTTGTTTGTTTGTCAGTTAAACTCATTGATGGTGATGTGTGTCAGGGCTCTTTATATCACTGTAAGCAATTGCAGACACCTGTGCTAATTAGTTTGGCAGGTGTGTCCAATGAAAGGCAAGACTACTTAAGAAGGCTCTCTCACATTATTAAGCAGCCTACATTTTCTGCCAAAATGGGAAAGAAAAAGGATGTGTCGGCTGCTGAGAAGCAACAAATTGTGGAGTGTTTAGGTCAAGGCATGACTACAATCAACATTGTGCGATGATCAGGATGAAGTGTCTTGGCAATCAAGAAGTATGTAGCTGATTCACAGTACACACGTGTGCGTGCTGATAAGGGCAAATTGAGGACTCTTTCCTACAGGCAATTACGTCAGGTTGAAAGAGCAGCGGCAAAAAAGCCTTGTCATAGCAGCAGACAAGTTTTTGAAGCTGCTTGTGCCTCCAACGTCCACCGAACAACAAGATGCAGGGTCCTTCAGAGGTTTGCAGCTGTGCATACGCCATCCTGTCGACCTCCTCTATCCACTTCACACAAGCAGAAACGGCTCCAGTGGGCCAAACATTACATGAAGACTGATTTCAAAACTGTTTTGTTCACGGATGAGTGCCGTGCAGCGCTCGATGGTCCAGATGGATGGAGTGGAGGATGGCTGGTTGATGGACACCCCACGCAAACACGGCTACAGCGCCAACAAGGAGGAGGTGGAGTAATGTTTTGGGCTGGAATCATGGGGAGAGAGATTGTCGGCCCCTTTAGGATCCCTGAAGGCGCTAAAGATGAACTCCATAATGTATGTGGATTTTCTCAAACAGCACTTCCTGCCATGGTTCAAGAAGAAGAACCGTGTATTTCACAGCAAGATCATTTTTCTGCATGATAATGCACCATCTCATGCTGCACATAAAACATCTGCATCTCTGGCTGATATGGGCATAAAAGGGGACAAACTTATGGTGTGACCCCCATGCTCCCCTGACCTCTACCCCATTCAGAACCTTTGGAGCATCATTAAAAGGAGTGTCTATGATGGCGGGAGGCAGTTCACATCTAAGCAACAGCTCTGGGAGGGTATTCTGTCCTCATGCAAAACAATTGAAGCAGAAACCATCCAAAACCTGACAAATTCAATGGACGAGAGAGTTCAGAAGCTCCTTTCGAACAAGGGGTCCTATGTGAAAATGTAACATCACCTAGAATAAAGTTTTGAGTTGAAAACTGTTTGATTTCAGTTTCTAACAACCTGCTAATGCTTATAATTTCAAAAATGACCATTTTTTTGGTCTTTATTAAAATGAAAAGGTTGATCGAAAAGTTTGGGGGATCTAAGAGTGTGGCAACCCAGTAGTCATGATTACTTCGAATTCTGACAATATGAGGGTCATGCTGCAGGTAGTGCAGCAAGAAGGCACTTATGTGTCTTGCGCATCTCGGAGCCCCAAAATTATTTTCCGGGCTAGATGCAGCTAAAAATTATTTTTAATTTTAAATCTGGTGGAGCTTATTATAGATGGCCTAATAGGATCAGTGCTGCACACTGCTACAAAGCCCAAATTATTTTCCAGTCAAGATACAGATAAACATGATTAGTAATTTGAAAGCTTAAAACGTTTGGTAGGGTGATTTTAACCAATCATCAAGCTTTTACTCTCCCCAGGATGACACAGGGGTAGAAAAGTCGTTTCGGATCCATGATTTGTTCATCTTTATGAACGTGAGTCTGTCTACATTATCAGTGGAGAGTGCGCTTATCTGTCAGCATACCACCAGCAGCGCTGAACACACGTTCAGACAGAACGCTGGCTGCGGGGCATGACAAGATCTCCAAGGCGTAAGTGGCTAGCTCCGGCCATTTATCCAGATTGGAAGCCCAAAAAGAGCAAGGGTCCAGTGACACAGTCATGGCTTCAATGTTTACTTGGAGATACTCCTGTACCATCGTCTCTAGGCGTTGACTATGTGTCAGACTTCTTGTCTCCTGTGGCCTTGCAAAGGATGGGCTAAAAAAGTGGTGAAATGATTCCGCAAAATTGATGTTACCAGCAGATACTGTGGTTCTGTTACGGTTTGAGTGCTGAACACTTGACGGTCCCACGGTTGGCAAGTTGGAACTGTGAGATTCACTACGTGCACCACTGGTATTTTGTGGAAAAGCACATGTAAGATTCTGCAACAGTCTCTGCTGATACTCCTGCATGCGTGCATCCCTTTCTATGGCAGGAATAATTTCTGCAAATTTACTTTTGTACCGGGGATCTAACAGTGTGGCAACCCAGTAGTCAGGATTATTTCTAATTCTCACAATTCGAGGGTCATGTTGCAGGTAGTGCAGCAAGAAGGCACTCATGTGTGTTGCGCATCCAGGAGCACCAAGTCCCTGTTGTGTTGGTGGCGAGGTAACAATCATGCTTCCTTCCTCTGTCCTCTCCCCCCAACCTCGCACAACAGAAATATGATCAAGGTCTCCCTCATCTGATGAGTCTTCCATCAGTTCGTCCTCCACTTCTTCCTTGGCTCCTGCACCTTCCTCACTAGTTTGGCTGCTACCATGCGCCCTGGTAAAACCATCTCCCCCACCCTCACATGCCTGCCGCCTTGGTGCTGCCGACCTTCTGGACCTTGCAGATGTTAGCCCTTCCGCATACAACTCCTCCTCCTCTACTTCCTCCACCTCCTCTTGTGCCACCACCTGACTCCGAATTCTGTTTAACATGTGCTCCAGCATGTAAATCACCGGAATAGTCATGCTGATAATGGCATCGTCAGCACTAAACATCTTCGTCGCCATTTCAAAACTGTGCAGAAGGGTGCATAGGTCCCTGATCTGAGACCACTCCTCCAGCGTGATTTGCCCCACCTCTGAATCTCGTTGGCCCAGGCTATACGTCAGAACGTATTGCACCAGGGCTTGTCGGTGCTGCCACAGTCGCTGCAACATGTGCAGAGTTGAATTCCACCGGGTAGGCACATCGCATTTTAGCCGGTGAAGTGGCAGGCCCAACGACTTCTGTAGAGATGTAAGTCGCTGAGCTGCGGGATGCGAACGGCGGAAGTGAGCACACAGCGACCGTGCCCTCTGCAGAAGGCCATCTAGTCTGGGATAGTGGGCTAAAAATTGCTGGACAACCAGGTTCAACACGTGAGCCATACAAGGCACGTGTGTGACATTGCCCCGGCGAAGGGCCGCACCCAGGTTTGCAGCATTGTCGCACACGGCCTTCCCTGGTTTCAGGTCCAGTGGAGACAACCATTCATGAAATTGGTTCTCCAGAGCTGACCACAACTCCTCAGCTGTGTGACTCACATTTCCCAGACATTTCAATGTAAAAACCGCCTGATGACGTTGAGCCCTACTGCCAGCATAGTAAGGAGGTGTGCAGGATCCCTTCTGCGCAGTTAGAAAGCTTGTGGCATGAGCAGACAGGCTTTGGGTGCAGGTGGAAGACCGAGAGGAGGTTGAGGAGGCAGAAGCAGTGGAGGAACTTTGACATAAAGAGGATTGACGCACAACTCGTGGGGACGGCAAGACTTGGACAGCAGCCCCTTGTCCTGCTGTCACCATAGTTACCCAGTGCCCAGTCAGCGACATGTAACGCCCCTGTCCATGCCTACTCGTCCAAGTGTCTGTGGTGAAATGTGACGCGCCCCCTGGGCCAGTGTTGTTGGGGATACCCGGAGCCGGATCAGATGGGGGTTGTAGTCTCCGAGTGGCTGTGACCCGGTCCGTGCCCAGGGTGTCAAGCTCAGTGTGTGGCAGTCCTTATGATGTTACTAAATGTTCTTTTGTGTTGACTACGCCACCCGTTGAATTGCGGTCAGTACGGCCGCCGCTGCAGCAGGGTCCGCTGAGGCTGGTGATGTATGTGCAGCTCAGGTAGTATAACCCCCAACGGGAGGGGTATAGCCTCAGGGGGTCAGTTGCAGAGGATGGGGGTTGTGGTGGTGCAGCGGGGATGGAAATGAGACTCAGAGTCGGGCTGTGCAGTTCAGGGTTTGTTTACTTACTGCAGTTGTTCTGGTCACTCCGGCCTTAAGTGACCACCCGAGCCGTGCTGCGTCCACCAGGTCCTGGACTCGGCCAACCCCCAGGTGATTCTGGAGCGTGGTCCTGAGCTCCCTTTCTGTCCTGTCCTCTTCTCTGGCCTTCCCCACCAGGGATCCACCTATGTCCGGCTCCCTCGGGCCTCTTGGTGGTAAACCCTTGTCTCTGGGTTCCCTGACCCTATTCCTGGTCTGCCTTCCGGGTGGATTTAGTGGGTGATCGTGGCAGATCAATCCTGCCCACGACCTCCGGTTCCTGGCTAAGGTGTGCTGTAGCCTCTGCCAGCTTGGGATCCGGTACCCTGTTGCCAACTCTTCACCCTCTGATCTAATTTGGGCTCTTGGAGTTCCTTCGTTCTCCCCCTCTGGGTCTTTCTTTCTCCTCTCTCTCTCTGGGCCTTGGAGCTGCTCTTCTCCTCTGCTCTCTTCCTCTGACTCTGCACAAAGACTGACAGACTGACCCTGATCTAAGATGGTGCCCACCTTATATACTCCCTCTATGTGTGAGCTCAGGTGACCAGCACCCAATGAGCTCCTAGCACTACCCAGACTGCTCCCCCTATCTGCCCCTACACTACTGGGATGTTCCACCCCCCTCCCACTCCAGCCAGGAACAGACTCTGTCGTACCTGCACATTTCTCTAGTGGGAGTACCATCGGTCTGTTCCTCGGAAATGGGATGTGTGTAGTGCATGCAGCTAACTGAGCTCAGTTCCACACTCCATCCTTACCCGGGAGTGGAATATCACACCTCTGGGTTGAGGTGCAATACCCCTGTAGCAGCCGAATCCTCAGGGTGCTACATTCCCCCCTGGTAAACCACAGCACGTCCTCGGGCTGTAAGATATAAACATCCACAAACATACATTTTTTTTCATAATACATAAACATATAAAACATATAAAACATCATCAGCAGCAATAAACTTTTCATATAAACATTCTTGTCTTCTGGTACCTCCGGTCACGGTGCAACTTGTGACCGGGTAAAGTGCGACAGTCTCTCTTGGAAGAAAAACAGTTTCCTATAAAACCGGTAGGGGGCGCTTTAGGAAGCGCAACTATATACAAGGGGATATGGCCGCTCTCAGTCCTCGGCCAGGTATTAGGGAGGATTGACCGCTCTCAGTCCTCGGTCAGTGGGAATAGGGACACACGGGGTTAACAGTTCACTCTTGGCTGGTCCCAACGGGGACTATATTTTAACTAGAACAGTTCTTATACCCTGACGGGTAACTTTATACAGTCTCTCTCTACCGTACTTCAACGACGGCGTCCTCCTGCTCTTTCTTTGTGGACAGTTTCAGTTTCAGACCCGTCCGGGTCCTCTTGCTCCTCCTCACACCGCAGCTCCTCCTCCGTCAGGCGATGCACATGGAGGGCGTAGGGTCCTTTGGCACACTTGTGCCGGGTGAAGGTGACCTCGTCCCCTAAATACAGGTCACGACCTCTGTGTCCCTCCGGTAGGTGGGACTCAACGTCTCTCCTGGTCACGAAGACGTCGCCTGGGGTGCGGTGATCCCTGATGAAACCCCACCCATGCTGCAGATTGAACTTTATCACAGTCCCGATGGTACGGGGACCATGCGCTGCACGGGGGTTTCTCCTGGTCCGGCTCTTCTGCTCCGCGCTCCTTATTTGGGCTTGCTGTTCCCGGACCCGCCTCTCTCTCCGCTCCCTCTCAAAGACCTCGAGCTGCTGGCGGCAGCACTCTGCACGCTCCGCTGCGGCTGCCCGAGTCTCCTGAGTGAACCCCATGAGGTCTTCTCCGGTGGGATCCCACTCAAACTGGGTCTCTTCTAGCGGGGGCGAGATCCTCTTTATGGGCTTTGGAGCCGGGATCAGGGGTTCGCACATGGCCCTTGCTTTTTGCAGCTCCAGCTGGATGTATTCCTGGGGCCATACGAAGGGCTGCCCATCCGGGCACGTATGCTGGGCGAACAGGTCCTCACCCAGGTGCGGTACTTTAGGTGTTATGGGCGCCGTGGTGGTAGCGGCGCCCGGGTTAACCAGGCCTTGCGACCAGGCCTGGGGCACCTTGAAAGTAAAGGGCACCGTTAGAACGGCGGCGCCCTGTGTTACTTGGCCCTGCGACCAGGCCGGGGGCTCCGCGGAGGTAGGGGGCGCTGTTGGTATTGCGTCGCCCGGGGGTACTAGGCCTTGCGACCAGGCCGATGGTACTTCCTGCTTGGCCACGCTCGGGGTCGAGGCGTGTGACGTCACAGGGGTCGCGGCTTCCGTTTGAGGCCTAGTCTGCGGCGGTGACGTTGCAGCGACGGGCACGGCAGGGGGTACTTCGGGCTCTGCGACGGGGAGCTGGGGCAGGCACGCGGTTTCCCGGCTCGGGGTAGTGACCTCCCCTTTACCTGCCTCCATTCGTTCGGCTCCCTTCTCGGCGCCGTCTCCGGCCTTCAGTCCTCCTGCGCCATCCTCAGAGGCGGTCTGTCTCCTCGTCTCGGGTGGCGTGCTCCGCTGACGAGTCTCGGTCTGCTGGGCCATCTCTCGGCTCCACTCCGCCAACGTCTCTCGCTGTACCCGGGCCATCCTCCGTGCGAGGCCCTCCAGCGCGGTCTGTGCACACTCCCGGTCTCGGGGGAGCTGTGCTAGGATCTCCAGCAGGCCTTCTGGAGTGGCGACCTGCAACAGGCTCCTGACCACTGGGTCGGTGCTGCCTGACTCTCCCTCCAGACGTCTTGTCTCCGGGTGCGCTCTCTCCAGACTCCTCCAGGTGACACCCATCTTTGTTCTCTTCTTCTGTCTCCGCCCACATCGAGGGTGGTCCCGGGGCAACTTCAGTTCCAGGGGCAGTTCTCTTACGCTGATGGACACTTCCAGCATCACAGTCTCTGTTGGTGGGCGCGGTTTCCGCTTTTGGCGCCATTCTTCGACCTGGCCCACGATGGGAGGTGGTCTCTTGCCACCCTCTGGCATGCCCATAATGGCGTCCGCTCCCCCAAGGCGGGAAATCTTTGGAAATGGCGGGAATCGTCTCCCAGTGGCGGGAAACTCCATGGATGGCGGGAAAAAGCTGCAAATGGCGGACAACCGGCGGGAAACGACCTGTGATGGGGTCCGTTGGCGGGGACCCTCCGGAACCGGCAGGAGACTTCTTTTTAAGGTAACGGTGAACTTTTCTTCAGGCACGCAGTACCCGGTTGTTGCGGGCACGTTATCCTGCCGACTACGCCAAAGTTGACGCGCCCCCTGGGCCAGTGTTGTTGGGGATACCCGGAGCCGGATCAGATGGGGGTTGTAGTCTCCGAGTGGCTGTGACCCGGTCCGTGCCCAGGGTGTCAAGCTCAGTGTGTGGCAGTCCTTATGATGTTACTAAATGTTCTTTTGTGTCGACTACGCCACCCGTTGAATTGCGGTCAGTACGGCCGCCGCTGCAGCAGGGTCCGCTGAGGCTGGTGATGTATGTGCAGCTCAGGTAGTATAACCCCCAACGGGAGGGGTATAGCCTCAGGGGGTCAGTTGCAGAGGATGGGGGTTGTGGTGGTGCAGCGGGGATGGAAATGAGACTCAGAGTCGGGCTGTGCAGTTCAGGGTTTGTTTACTTACTGCAGTTGTTCTGGTCACTCCGGCCTTAAGTGACCACCCGAGCCGTGCTGCGTCCACCAGGTCCTGGACTCGGCCAACCCCCAGGTGATTCTGGAGCGTGGTCCTGAGCTCCCTTTCTGTCCTGTCCTCTTCTCTGGCCTTCCCCACCAGGGATCCACCTATGTCCGGCTCCCTCGGGCCTCTTGGTGGTAAACCCTTGTCTCTGGGTTCCCTGACCCTATTCCTGGTCTGCCTTCCGGGTGGATTTAGTGGGTGATCGTGGCAGATCAATCCTGCCCACGACCTCCGGTTCCTGGCTAAGGTGTGCTGTAGCCTCTGCCAGCTTGGGATCCGGTACCCTGTTGCCAACTCTTCACCCTCTGATCTAATTTGGGCTCTTGGAGTTCCTTCGTTCTCCCCCTCTGGGTCTTTCTTTCTCCTCTCTCTCTCTGGGCCTTGGAGCTGCTCTTCTCCTCTGCTCTCTTCCTCTGACTCTGCACAAAGACTGACAGACTGACCCTGATCTAAGATGGTGCCCACCTTATATACTCCCTCTATGTGTGAGCTCAGGTGACCAGCACCCAATGAGCTCCTAGCACTACCCAGACTGCTCCCCCTATCTGCCCCTACACTACTGGGATGTTCCACCCCCCTCCCACTCCAGCCAGGAACAGACTCTGTCGTACCTGCACATTTCTCTAGTGGGAGTACCATCGGTCTGTTCCTCGGAAATGGGATGTGTGTAGTGCATGCAGCTAACTGAGCTCAGTTCCACACTCCATCCTTACCCGGGAGTGGAATATCACACCTCTGGGTTGAGGTGCAATACCCCTGTAGCAGCCGAATCCTCAGGGTGCTACATTCCCCCCTGGTAAACCACAGCACGTCCTCGGGCTGTAAGATATAAACATCCACAAACATACATTTTTTTTTCATGAAACATAAACATATAAAACATATAAAACATCATCAGCAGCAATAAACTTTTCATATAAACATTCTTGTCTTCTGGTACCTCCGGTCACGGTGCAACTTGTGACCGGGTAAAGTGCGACAGTCTCTCTTGGAAGAAAAACAGTTTCCTATAAAACCGGTAGGGGGCGCTTTAGGAAGCGCAACTATATACAAGGAGATATGGCCGCTCTCAGTCCTCGGCCAGGTATTAGGGAGGATTGACCGCTCTCAGTCCTCGGTCAGTGGGAATAGGGACACACGGGGTTAACAGTTCACTCTTGGCTGGTCCCAACGGGGACTATATTTTAACTAGAACAGTTCTTATACCCTGACGGGTAACTTTATACAGTCTCTCTCTACCGTACTTCAACGACGGCGTCCTCCTGCTCTTTCTTTGTGGACAGTTTCAGTTTCAGACCCGTCCGGGTCCTCTTGCTCCTCCTCACACCGCAGCTCCTCCTCCGTCAGGCGATGCACATGGAGGGCGTAGGGTCCTTTGGCACACTTGTGCCGGGTGAAGGTGACCTCGTCCCCTAAATACAGGTCACGACCTCTGTGTCCCTCCGGTAGGTGGGACTCAACGTCTCTCCTGGTCACGAAGACGTCGCCTGGGGTGCGGTGATCCCTGATGAAACCCCACCCATGCTGCAGATTGAACTTTATCACAGTCCCGATGGTACGGGGACCATGCGCTGCACGGGGGTTTCTCCTGGTCCGGCTCTTCTGCTCCGCGCTCCTTATTTGGGCTTGCTGTTCCCGGACCCGCCTCTCTCTCCGCTCCCTCTCAAAGACCTCGAGCTGCTGGCGGCAGCACTCTGCACGCTCCACTGCGGCTGCCCGAGTCTCCTGAGTGAACCCCATGAGGTCTTCTCCGGTGGGATCCCACTCAAACTGGGTCTCTTCTAGCGGGGGCGAGATCCTCTTTATGGGCTTTGGAGCCGGGATCAGGGGTTCGCACATGGCCCTTGCTTTTTGCAGCTCCAGCTGGATGTATTCCTGGGGCCATACGAAGGGCTGCCCATCCGGGCACGTATGCTGGGCGAACAGGTCCTCACCCAGGTGCGGTACTTTAGGTGTTATGGGCGCCGTGGTGGTAGCGGCGCCCGGGTTAACCAGGCCTTGCGACCAGGCCTGGGGCACCTTGAAAGTAAAGGGCACCGTTAGAACGGCGGCGCCCTGTGTTACTTGGCCCTGCGACCAGGCCGGGGGCTCCGCGGAGGTAGGGGGCGCTGTTGGTATTGCGTCGCCCGGGGGTACTAGGCCTTGCGACCAGGCCGATGGTACTTCCTGCTTGGCCACGCTCGGGGTCGAGGCGTGTGACGTCACAGGGGTCGCGGCTTCCGTTTGAGGCCTAGTCTGCGGCGGTGACGTTGCAGCGACGGGCACGGCAGGGGGTACTTCGGGCTCTGCGACGGGGAGCTGGGGCAGGCACGCGGTTTCCCGGCTCGGGGTAGTGACCTCCCCTTTACCTGCCTCCATTCGTTCGGCTCCCTTCTCGGCGCCGTCTCCGGCCTTCAGTCCTCCTGCGCCATCCTCAGAGGCGGTCTGTCTCCTCGTCTCGGGTGGCGTGCTCCGCTGACGAGTCTCGGTCTGCTGGGCCATCTCTCGGCTCCACTCCGCCAACGTCTCTCGCTGTACCCGGGCCATCCTCCGTGCGAGGCCCTCCAGCGCGGTCTGTGCACACTCCCGGTCTCGGGGGAGCTGTGCTAGGATCTCCAGCAGGCCTTCTGGAGTGGCGACCTGCAACAGGCTCCTGACCACTGGGTCGGTGCTGCCTGACTCTCCCTCCAGACGTCTTGTCTCCGGGTGCGCTCTCTCCAGACTCCTCCAGGTGACACCCATCTTTGTTCTCTTCTTCTGTCTCCGCCCACATCGAGGGTGGTCCCGGGGCAACTTCAGTTCCAGGGGCAGTTCTCTTACGCTGATGGACACTTCCAGCATCACAGTCTCTGTTGGTGGGCGCGGTTTCCGCTTTTGGCGCCATTCTTCGACCTGGCCCACGATGGGAGGTGGTCTCTTGCCACCCTCTGGCATGCCCATAATGGCGTCCGCTCCCCCAAGGCGGGAAATCTTTGGAAATGGCGGGAATCGTCTCCCAGTGGCGGGAAACTCCATGGATGGCGGGAAAAAGCTGCAAATGGCGGACAACCGGCGGGAAACGACCTGTGATGGGGTCCGTTGGCGGGGACCCTCCGGAACCGGCAGGAGACTTCTTTTTAAGGTAACGGTGAACTTTTCTTCAGGCACGCAGTACCCGGTTGTTGCGGGCACGTTATCCTGCCGACTACGCCAAAGTTGACGCGCCCCCTGGGCCAGTGTTGTTGGGGATACCCGGAGCCGGATCAGATGGGGGTTGTAGTCTCCGAGTGGCTGTGACCCGGTCCGTGCCCAGGGTGTCAAGCTCAGTGTGTGGCAGTCCTTATGATGTTACTAAATGTTCTTTTGTGTCGACTACGCCACCCGTTGAATTGCGGTCAGTACGGCCGCCGCTGCAGCAGGGTCCGCTGAGGCTGGTGATGTATGTGCAGCTCAGGTAGTATAACCCCCAACGGGAGGGGTATAGCCTCAGGGGGTCAGTTGCAGAGGATGGGGGTTGTGGTGGTGCAGCGGGGATGGAAATGAGACTCAGAGTCGGGCTGTGCAGTTCAGGGTTTGTTTACTTACTGCAGTTGTTCTGGTCACTCCGGCCTTAAGTGACCACCCGAGCCGTGCTGCGTCCACCAGGTCCTGGACTCGGCCAACCCCCAGGTGATTCTGGAGCGTGGTCCTGAGCTCCCTTTCTGTCCTGTCCTCTTCTCTGGCCTTCCCCACCAGGGATCCACCTATGTCCGGCTCCCTCGGGCCTCTTGGTGGTAAACCCTTGTCTCTGGGTTCCCTGACCCTATTCCTGGTCTGCCTTCCGGGTGGATTTAGTGGGTGATCGTGGCAGATCAATCCTGCCCACGACCTCCGGTTCCTGGCTAAGGTGTGCTGTAGCCTCTGCCAGCTTGGGATCCGGTACCCTGTTGCCAACTCTTCACCCTCTGATCTAATTTGGGCTCTTGGAGTTCCTTCGTTCTCCCCCTCTGGGTCTTTCTTTCTCCTCTCTCTCTCTGGGCCTTGGAGCTGCTCTTCTCCTCTGCTCTCTTCCTCTGACTCTGCACAAAGACTGACAGACTGACCCTGATCTAAGATGGTGCCCACCTTATATACTCCCTCTATGTGTGAGCTCAGGTGACCAGCACCCAATGAGCTCCTAGCACTACCCAGACTGCTCCCCCTATCTGCCCCTACACTACTGGGATGTTCCACCCCCCTCCCACTCCAGCCAGGAACAGACTCTGTCGTACCTGCACATTTCTCTAGTGGGAGTACCATCGGTCTGTTCCTCGGAAATGGGATGTGTGTAGTGCATGCAGCTAACTGAGCTCAGTTTCACACTCCATCCTTACCCGGGAGTGGAATATCACACCTCTGGGTTGAGGTGCAATACCCCTGTAGCAGCCGAATCCTCAGGGTGCTACAAATGCACCCTGTCACACACAGAGTTTCTCAAAGAAGCGGTGATGTTGTGTGCGACATGCTGGTGGAGCGCAGGCACACCTTTCTTTGAGAAGTAGTGCCGACTGGGCATCTGGTACTGGGGCACTGCGACGGACATAAGGTCTCGAAAATCCTCTGTGTCCACCAGGCGGAAAGGCAGCATTTCTGTAGCCAAGAGCTTGCAGATGGTGAAATTCAACCTCTTAGCTTTCTCATGGCTAGGATCAAATGGTCTTTTACTTGTCCACATCTGAGGGACCGAGGGCTGGCTATTGTGCTTAGACGGGGTTGATAAAGGTGTCCCCGGCAAACTGCCGGTCTGTGAGGAAGATGCAGGCGGACATGTTAGGTTGCCTTGATCCAAAGGTGGTGCTATCGATGTCGGACAGCGCTCAACACCAGCTGGTGTTACCACCTCCAAAGAAAATGATGACCTGCCAATCACGCTGGCTGTTGCGGGTAAAGAGGTGGCAGGTCTGCGCCCCAAAACAGGTGTGACTGCTGTCCCCCCAGTCACAGAGGATGAAGAGGCCGCGGATGCACAAGATATGGCAGACGGTGGTTGGCCCGGCCGGCTAGGCCGCATTGTAGCACACTGAGCTTCCCACTGCAACTTATGCTTCATGTCCATGTGCCGGTTCATGCATGAAGTACTCAAACTATGTACTTTTTGGCCTCTACTTAGCTTTTGCTGACAAATGTTACAGATAACACGAGTTGGGTCATCTTTATCGATCTGAAAAAATGCCCAGGCTATGCAAGGCTTAGCACCCATGCGACCTGAAGAGCCACCACGACTTGTGGTGAGAGGCAGAGTTGTGTTTGAGGATGCAGTTGTTGACGTGCTTCCAGTACTACGTCTCTGTCCAGGAAGGCGCAACCTGACCTCGTCGTCACTAGCATCTTCCTCCACCTCCTCTGCTGACCTCATCTCTTGGCTGACTGTGGGTTGACAGTAAGTGGGATCTCCGACCTCATCATCATCACCCTGTGCGTTATCACACCCGTCGTCCTCAGAGCCAACCTGTTCCTGCCCTGACAAAAAACTAAAGTTGTCGCTCCAATCAGGTATTTGAGTCTTATCATCGTCTTCCTCATTGTCTCCACCAACAGGAGTTACAGTTTGGGAATGAGGGTCTACATTATGGTCAGAACCTTCTGCGTCTGGTCCTGGATCCGACTCATAAAGATTCTGGGCATCAGTGCAGATCATTTCCTCGTCTGGATTCACAGAAGCGCTGGAGTAGACCTCTGATTCCCAGGCTATAGTATGAGTAAACAGCTCTGCAGACTCAACCATCTGTTCTACCTCATACTCAGACGGGCAGCTGGAGATTTGGTAGCTGTGAGGAAGCAAGTGCGATTTGGGTGACACCTTTGAGGACTGGAGTATTTGTGATGTTGAAGTTGATGTGGAGGAGAGCCCACTTAAAGGAGCACTTGATATCCGTTGAAGCACCTGCTGTTTTTGTGCCTCATCTGGAATTTGTAGCGATTGGCGTGGCCGTAAGAAAGGGACCTTATCACATTGTCCGCTAAAAGAAGTAGACATTTTAGTTTGGCTGGAAGATGGTCTTTCTTCTGCAGATGTTACTGTTGCTTTAACACCTACCCCACGGACACAACCTTTTTTCCCCTTCCCAACACGCCTATTCCCCTTTCCACCAGCAGCAGGCCTTTTTCCACTCATTTTGGTGGTTAACTAATTCACAACTCTGGAGTTGTTTGCACAAAAAAACAATGGATGGTAACCGAGCAGAGCTGAGTGGCCAAACTGTGGTATTAGGCCAAAACTATTGGCTGGGTTAGATGCAGAAAAAAAATATTTTGAATTTGCAACCTGATGGAGGTCAGTATAGATGGACTAATAGAGAAAGTCCGACACACTACTAGAAGGCCAAATATTTTTTCAGAGGTAGATGCAGAAAAAAATATATTCAGTTTGCAACCTGATGGAGGTCAGTATAGATGGATTAATAGAACAAGACCCACACACAGCTAGAAGCCCAATATTTTTTCAGAGGTAGATGCAGAAAAAACTATATTCAGTTTGCAACCTGATGGAGGTCAGTATAGATGGACTAATAGAGCAAGTCCCACACACTGCTAGAAGCCCAAATATTTTTTCAGAGGTACTGTAGATGCAGATAAAAATTAGTTTTAATTTGCAACCTGATGGAGGTCAGTATAGATGGACTAATAGAGAAAGTCCGACACACTACTAGAAGGCCAAATATTTTTTCAGAGGTAGATGCAGAAAAAAATATATTCAGTTTGCAACCTGATGGAGGTCAGTATAGATGGATTAATAGAACAAGACCCACACACAGCTAGAAGCCCAATATTTTTTCAGAGGTAGATGCAGAAAAAAATATATTCAGTTTGCAACCTGATGGAAGTCAGTATAGATGGACTAATAGAACAAGTCCCACACACTGCTAGAAGCCCAAATATTTTTTCAGAGGTACTGTAGATGCAGATAAAAATTAGTTTTAATTTGCAACCTGATGGAGGTCAGTATAGATGGACTAATAGAGAAAGTCCGACACACTACTAGAAGGCCAAATATTTTTTCAGAGGTAGATGCAGAAAAAAATATATTCAGTTTGCAACCTGATGGAGGTCAGTATAGATGGACTAATACAACAAGTCCCGCACACAGCTAGAAGCCCAAATATTTTTTCAGAGGTACTGTAGATGCAGATAAAAATTATTTTTAATTTGCAACCTGATGGAGGTCAGTATAGATGGACTAATAGAGAAAGTCCGACACACTACTAGAAGGCCAAATATTTTTTCAGAGGTAGATGCAGAAAAAAATATATTCAGTTTGCAACCTGATGGAGGTCAGTATAGATGGACTAATACAACAAGTCCCACACACAGCTAGAAGCCCAAATATTTTTTCAGAGGTACTGTAGATGCAGATAAAAATTTGTTTTAATTTGCAACCTGATGGAGGTCAGTATAGATGGACTAATAGAGAAAGTCCGACACACTACTAGAAGGCCAAATATTTTTTCAGAGCTAGATGCAGAAAAAAATTATATTCAGTTGCAACCTGATGGAGGTCAGTAAAGATGGATTAATAGAACAAGACCCACACACAGCTAGAAGCCCAATATTTTTTCAGAGGTAGATGCAGAAAAAAATATATTCAGTTTGCAACCTGATGGAGGTCAGTATAGATGGACTAATAGAACAAGTCCCACACACTGCTAGAAGCCCAAATATTTTTTCAGAGGTACTGTAGATGCAGATAAAAATTAGTTTTAATTTGCAACCTGATGGAGGTCAGTATAGATGGACTAATAGAGAAAGTCCGACACACTACTAGAAGGCCAAATATTTTTTCAGAGCTAGATGCAGAAAAAAATTATATTCAGTTTGCAACCTGATGGAGGTCAGTATAGATGGACTAATAGAGAAAGTCCGACACACTACTAGAAGGCCAAATATTTTTTCAGAGGTAGATGCAGAAAAAAATATATTCAGTTTGCAACCTGATGGAGGTCAGTATAGATGGATTAATAGAACAAGACCCACACACAGCTAGAAGCCCAATATTTTTTCAGAGGTAGATGCAGAAAAAACTATATTCAGTTTGCAACCTGATGGAGGTCAGTATAGATGGACTAATAGAACAAGTCCCACACACAGCTAGAAGCCCAAATATTTTTTCAGAGGTACTGTAGATGCAGATAAAAATTAGTTTTAATTTGCAACCTGATGGAGGTCAGTATAGATGGACTAATAGAGAAAGTCCGACACACTACTAGAAGGCCAAATATTTTTTCAGAGGTAGATGCAGAAAAAAATATATTCAGTTTGCAACCTGATGGAGGTCAGTATAGATGGATTAATAGAACAAGACCCACACACAGCTAGAAGCCCAATATCTTTTCAGAGGTAGATGCAGAAAAAAATATATTCAGTTGGCAACCTGATGGAGGTCAGTATAGATGGACTAATAGAACAAGTCCCACACACTGCTAGAAGCCCAAATATTTTTTCAGAGGTACTGTAGATGCAGATAAAAATTAGTTTTAATTTGCAACCTGATGGAGGTCAGTATAGATGGACTAATAGAGAAAGTCCGACACACTACTAGAAGGCCAAATATTTTTTCAGAGGTAGATGCAGAAAAATATATATTCAGTTTGCAACCTGATGGAGGTCAGTATAGATGGACTAATACAACAAGTCCCACACACAGCTAGAAGCCCAAATATTTTTTCAGAGGTACTGTAGATGCAGATAAAAATTAGTTTTAATTTGCAACCTGATGGAGGTCAGTATAGATGGACTAATAGAGAAAGTCCAACACACTACTAGAAGGCCAAATATTTTTTCAGAGCTAGATGCAGAAAAAAATTAAATTCAGTTTGCAACCTGATGGAGGTCAGTATAGATGGATTAATAGAACAAGACCCACACACAGCTAGAAGCCCAATATTTTTTCAGAGGTAGATGCAGAAAAAACTATATTCAGTTTGCAACCTGATGGAGGTCAGTATAGATGGACTAATAGAACAAGTCCCACACACTGCTAGAAGCCCAAATATTTTTTTCAGAGGTACTGTAGATGCAGATAAAAATTAGTTTTAATTTGCAACCTGATGGAGGTCAGTATAAATGGACTAATAGAGAAAGTCCGACACACTACTAGAAGGCCAAATATTTTTTCAGAGCTAGATGCAGAAAAAAATTATATTCAGTTTGCAACCTGATGGAGGTCAGTATAGATGGACTAATAGAGAAAGTCCGACACACTACTAGAAGGCCAAATATTTTTTTCAGAGGTAGATGCAGAAAAAAATATATTCAGTTTGCAACCTGATGGAGGTCAGTATAGATGGATTAATAGAACAAGACCCACACACAGCTAGAAGCCCAATATTTTTTCAGAGGTAGATGCAGAAAAAACTATATTCAGTTTGCAACCTGATGGAGGTCAGTATAGATGGACTAATAGAACAAGTCCCACACACAGCTAGAAGCCCAAATATTTTTTCAGAGGTACTGTAGATGCAGATAAAAATTAGTTTTAATTTGCAACCTGATGGAGGTCAGTATAGATGGACTAATAGAGAAAGTCCGACACACTGCTAGAAGGCCAAATATTTTTTCAGAGGTAGATGCAGAAAAAAATATATTCAGTTTGCAACCTGATGGAGGTCAGTATATCTGGATTAATAGAACAAGACCCACACACAGCTAGAAGCCCAATATTTTTTCAGAGGTAGATGCAGAAAAAAATATATTCAGTTTGCAACCCGATGGAGGTCAGTATAGATGGACTAATAGAACAAGTCCCACACACTGCTAGAAGCCCAAATATTTTTTCAGAGGTACTGTAGATGCAGATAAAAATTAGTTTTAATTTGCAACCTGATGGAGGTCAGTATAGATGGACTAATAGAGAAAGTCCGACACACTACTAGAAGGCCAAATATTTTTTCAGAGGTAGATGCAGAAAAAAATATATTCAGTTTGCAACCTGATGGAGGTCAGTATAGATGGATTAATAGAACAAGACCCACACACAGCTAGAAGCCCAATATTTTTTCAGAGGTAGATGCAGAAAAAAATATATTCAGTTTGCAACCTGATGGAGGTCAGTATAGATGGACTAATAGAACAAGTCCCACACACTGCTAGAAGCCCAAATATTTTTTCAGAGGTACTGTAGATGCAGATAAAAATTAGTTTTAATTTGCAACCTGATGGAGGTCAGTATAGATGGACTAATAGAGAAAGTCCGACACACTACTAGAAGGCCAAATATTTTTTCAGAGGTAGATGCAGAAAAAAATATATTCAGTTTGCAACCTGATGGAGGTCAGTATAGATGGACTAATACAACAAGTCCCACACACAGCTAGAAGCCCAAATATTTTTTCAGAGGTACTGTAGATGCAGATAAAAATTAGTTTTAATTTGCAACCTGATGGAGGTCAGTATAGATGGACTAATAGAGAAAGTCCGACACACTACTAGAAGGCCAAATATTTTTTCAGAGCTAGATGCAGAAAAAAATTATATTTAGTTTGCAACCTGATGGAGGTCAGTATAGATGGATTAATAGAACAAGACCCACACACAGCTAGAAGCCCAATATTTTTTCAGAGGTAGATGCAGAAAAAAATATTTTCAGTTTGCAACCTGATGGAGGTCAGTATAGATGGACTAATAGAACAAGTCCCACACACTGCTAGAAGACCAAATATTTTTTCAGAGGTACTGTAGATGCAGATAAAAATTAGTTTTAATTTGCAACCTGATGGAGGTCAGTATAAATGGACTAATAGAGAAAGTCCGACACACTACTAGAAGGCCAAATATTTTTTCAGAGCTAGATGCAGAAAAAAATTATATTCAGTTTGCAACCTGATGGAGGTCAGTATAGATGGACTAATAGAGAAAGTCCGACACACTACTAGAAGGCCAAATATTTTTTTCAGAGGTAGATGCAGAAAAAAATATATTCAGTTTGCAACCTGATGGAGGTCAGTATAGATGGATTAATAGAACAAGACCCACACACAGCTAGAAGCCCAATATTTTTTCAGAGGTAGATGCAGAAAAAACTATATTCAGTTTGCAACCTGATGGAGGTCAGTATAGATGGACTAATAGAACAAGTCCCACACACAGCTAGAAGCCCAAATATTTTTTCAGAGGTACTGTAGATGCAGATAAAAATTAGTTTTAATTTGCAACCTGATGGAGGTCAGTATAGATGGACTAATAGAGAAAGTCCGACACACTGCTAGAAGGCCAAATATTTTTTCAGAGGTAGATGCAGAAAAAAATATATTCAGTTTGCAACCTGATGGAGGTCAGTATAGATGGATTAATAGAACAAGACCCACACACAGCTAGAAGCCCAATATTTTTTCAGAGGTAGATGCAGAAAAAAATATATTCAGTTTGCAACCTGATGGAGGTCAGTATAGATGGACTAATAGAACAAGTCCCACACACTGCTAGAAGCCCAAATATTTTTTCAGAGGTACTGTAGATGAAGATAAAAATTAGTTTTAATTTGCAACCTGATGGAGGTCAGTATAGATGGACTAATAGAGAAAGTCCGACACACTACTAGAAGGCCAAATATTTTTTCAGAGGTAGATGCAGAAAAATATATATTCAGTTTGCAACCTGATGGAGGTCAGTATAGATGGACTAATACAACAAGTCCCACACACAGCTAGAAGCCCAAATATTTTTTCAGAGGTACTGTAGATGCAGATAAAAATTAGTTTTAATTTGCAACCTGATGGAGGTCAGTATAGATGGACTAATAGAGAAAGTCCAACACACTACTAGAAGGCCAAATATTTTTTCAGAGCTAGATGCAGAAAAAAATTAAATTCAGTTTGCAACCTGATGGAGGTCAGTATAGATGGATTAATAGAACAAGACCCACACACAGCTAGAAGCCCAATATTTTTTCAGAGGTAGATGCAGAAAAAACTATATTCAGTTTGCAACCTGATGGAGGTCAGTATAGATGGACTAATAGAACAAGTCCCACACACTGCTAGAAGCCCAAATATTTTTTTCAGAGGTACTGTAGATGCAGATAAAAATTAGTTTTAATTTGCAACCTGATGGAGGTCAGTATAAATGGACTAATAGAGAAAGTCCGACACACTACTAGAAGGCCAAATATTTTTTCAGAGCTAGATGCAGAAAAAAATTATATTCAGTTTGCAACCTGATGGAGGTCAGTATAGATGGACTAATAGAGAAAGTCCGACACACTACTAGAAGGCCAAATATTTTTTTCAGAGGTAGATGCAGAAAAAAATATATTCAGTTTGCAACCTGATGGAGGTCAGTATAGATGGATTAATAGAACAAGACCCACACACAGCTAGAAGCCCAATATTTTTTCAGAGGTAGATGCAGAAAAAACTATATTCAGTTTGCAACCTGATGGAGGTCAGTATAGATGGACTAATAGAACAAGTCCCACACACAGCTAGAAGCCCAAATATTTTTTCAGAGGTACTGTAGATGCAGATAAAAATTAGTTTTAATTTGCAACCTGATGGAGGTCAGTATAGATGGACTAATAGAGAAAGTCCGACACACTGCTAGAAGGCCAAATATTTTTTTCAGAGGTAGATGCAGAAAAAAATATATTCAGTTTGCAACCTGATGGAGGTCAGTATAGATGGATTAATAGAACAAGACCCACACACAGCTAGAAGCCCAATATTTTTTCAGAGGTAGATGCAGAAAAAAATATATTCAGTTTGCAACCCGATGGAGGTCAGTATAGATGGACTAATAGAACAAGTCCCACACACTGCTAGAAGCCCAAATATTTTTTCAGAGGTACTGTAGATGCAGATAAAAATTAGTTTTAATTTGCAACCTGATGGAGGTCAGTATAGATGGACTAATAGAGAAAGTCCGACACACTACTAGAAGGCCAAATATTTTTTCAGAGGTAGATGCAGAAAAAAATATATTCAGTTTGCAACCTGATGGAGGTCAGTATAGATGGATTAATAGAACAAGACCCACACACAGCTAGAAGCCCAATATTTTTTCAGAGGTAGATGCAGAAAAAAATATATTCAGTTTGCAACCTGATGGAGGTCAGTATAGATGGACTAATAGAACAAGTCCCACACACTGCTAGAAGCCCAAATATTTTTTCAGAGGTACTGTAGATGCAGATAAAAATTAGTTTTAATTTGCAACCTGATGGAGGTCAGTATAGATGGACTAATAGAGAAAGTCCGACACACTACTAGAAGGCCAAATATTTTTTCAGAGGTAGATGCAGAAAAAAATATATTCAGTTTGCAACCTGATGGAGGTCAGTATAGATGGACTAATACAACAAGTCCCACACACAGCTAGAAGCCCAAATATTTTTTCAGAGGTACTGTAGATGCAGATAAAAATTAGTTTTAATTTGCAACCTGATGGAGGTCAGTATAGATGGACTAATAGAGAAAGTCCGACACACTACTAGAAGGCCAAATATTTTTTCAGAGCTAGATGCAGAAAAAAATTATATTTAGTTTGCAACCTGATGGAGGTCAGTATAGATGGATTAATAGAACAAGACCCACACACAGCTAGAAGCCCAATATTTTTTCAGAGGTAGATGCAGAAAAAAATATGTTCAGTTTGCAACCTGATGGAGGTCAGTATAGATGGACTAATAGAACAAGTCCCACACACTGCTAGAAGACCAAATATTTTTTCAGAGGTACTGTAGATGCAAATAAAAATTAGTTTTAATTTGCAACCTGATGGAGGTCAGTATAAATGGACTAATAGAGAAAGTCCGACACACTACTAGAAGGCCAAATATTTTTTCAGAGCTAGATGCAGAAAAAAATTATATTCAGTTTGCAACCTGATGGAGGTCAGTATAGATGGACTAATAGAGAAAGTCCGACACACTACTAGAAGGCCAAATATTTTTTTCAGAGGTAGATGCAGAAAAAAATATATTCAGTTTGCAACCTGATGGAGGTCAGTATAGATGGATTAATAGAACAAGACCCACACACAGCTAGAAGCCCAATATTTTTTCAGAGGTAGATGCAGAAAAAACTATATTCAGTTTGCAACCTGATGGAGGTCAGTATAGATGGACTAATAGAACAAGTCCCACACACAGCTAGAAGCCCAAATATTTTTTCAGAGGTACTGTAGATGCAGATAAAAATTAGTTTTAATTTGCAACCTGATGGAGGTCAGTATAGATGGACTAATAGAGAAAGTCCGACACACTGCTAGAAGGCCAAATATTTTTTCAGAGGTAGATGCAGAAAAAAATATATTCAGTTTGCAACCTGATGGAGGTCAGTATAGATGGATTAATAGAACAAGACCCACACACAGCTAGAAGCCCAATATTTTTTCAGAGGTAGATGCAGAAAAAAATATATTCAGTTTGCAACCTGATGGAGGTCAGTATAGATGGACTAATAGAACAAGTCCCACACACTGCTAGAAGCCCAAATATTTTTTCAGAGGTACTGTAGATGCAGATAAAAATTAGTTTTAATTTGCAACCTGATGGAGGTCAGTATAGATGGACTAATAGAGAAAGTCCGACACACTACTAGAAGGCCAAATATTTTTTCAGAGGTAGATGCAGAAAAATATATATTCAGTTTGCAACCTGATGGAGGTCAGTATAGATGGCCTAATACAACAAGTCCCACACACAGCTAGAAGCCCAAATATTTTTTCAGAGGTACTGTAGATGCAGATAAAAATTAGTTTTAATTTGCAACCTGATGGAGGTCAGTATAGATGGACTAATAGAGAAAGTCCAACACACTACTAGAAGGCCAAATATTTTTTCAGAGCTAGATGCAGAAAAAAATTAAATTCAGTTTGCAACCTGATGGAGGTCAGTATAGATGGATTAATAGAACAAGACCCACACACAGCTAGAAGCCCAATATTTTTTCAGAGGTAGATGCAGAAAAAACTATATTCAGTTTGCAGCCTGATGGAGGTCAGTATAGATGGACTAATAGAACAAGTCCCACACATTGCTAGAAGCCCAAATATTTTTTTCAGAGGTACTGTAGATGCAGATAAAAATTAGTTTTAATTTTCAACCTGATGGAGGTCAGTATAAATGGACTAATAGAGAAAGTCCGACACACTACTAGAAGGCCAAATATTTTTTCAGAGCTAGATGCAGAAAAAAATTGTATTCAGTTTGCAACCTGATGGAGGTCAGTATAGATGGACTAATAGAGAAAGTCCGACACACTACTAGAAGGCCAAATATTTTTTTCAGAGGTAGATGCAGAAAAAAATATATTCAGTTTGCAACCTGATGGAGGTCAGTATAGATGGATTAATAGAACAAGACCCACACACAGCTAGAAGCCCAATATTTTTTCAGAGGTAGATGCAGAAAAAACTATATTCAGTTTGCAACCTGATGGAGGTCAGTATAGATGGACTAATAGAACAAGTCCCACACACTGCTAGAAGCCCAAATATTTTTTCAGAGGTACTGCAGATGCAGATAAAAATTAGTTTTAATTTGCAACCTGATGGAGGTCAGTATAGATGGACTAATAGAGAAAGTCCGACACACTACTAGAAGGCCAAATATTTTTTCAGAGGTAGATGCAGAAAAAAATATATTCAGTTTGCAACCTGATGGAGGTCAGTATAGATGGATTAATAGAACAAGACCCACACACAGCTAGAAGCCCAATATTTTTTCAGAGGTAGATGCAGAAAAAAATATATTCAGTTTGCAACCTGATGGAGGTCAGTATAGATGGACTAATAGAACAAGTCCCACACACTGCTAGAAGCCCAAATATTTTTTCAGAGGTACTGTAGATGCAGATAAAAATTAGTTTTAATTTGCAACCTGATGGAGGTCAGTATAGATGGACTAATAGAGAAAGTCCGACACACTACTAGAAGGCCAAATATTTTTTCAGAGGTAGATGCAGAAAAAAATATATTCAGTTTGCAACCTGATGGAGGTCAGTATAGATGGACTAATACAACAAGTCCCACACACAGCTAGAAGCCCAAATATTTTTTCAGAGGTACTGTAGATGCAGATAAAAATTAGTTTTAATTTGCAACCTGATGGAGATCAGTATAGATGGACTAATAGAGAAAGTCCGACACACTACTAGAAGGCCAAATATTTTTTCAGAGCTAGATGCAGAAAAAAATTATATTTAGTTTGCAACCTGATGGAGGTCAGTATAGATGGATTAATAGAACAAGACCCACACACAGCTAGAAGCCCAATATTTTTTCAGAGGTAGATGCAGAAAAAAATATGTTCAGTTTGCAACCTGATGGAGGTCAGTATAGATGGACTAATAGAACAAGTCCCACACACTGCTAGAAGCCCAAATATTTTTTCAGAGGTACTGTAGATGCAGATAAAAATTAGTTTTAATTTGCAACCTGATGGAGGTCAGTATAAATGGACTAATAGAGAAAGTCCGACACACTACTAGAAGGCCAAATATTTTTTCAGAGCTAGATGCAGAAAAAAATTATATTCAGTTTGCAACCTGATGGAGGTCAGTATAGATGGACTAATAGAGAAAGTCCGACACACTACTAGAAGGCCAAATATTTTTTTCAGAGGTAGATGCAGAAAAAAATATATTCAGTTTGCAACCTGATGGAGGTCAGTATAGATGGATTAATAGAACAAGACCCACACACAGCTAGAAGCCCAATATTTTTTCAGAGGTAGATGCAGAAAAAACTATATTCAGTTTGCAACCTGATGAAGGTCAGTATAGATGGACTAATAGAACAAGTCCCACACACAGCTAGAAGCCCAAATATTTTTTCAGAGGTACTGTAGATGCAGATAACAATTAGTTTTAATTTGCAACCTGATGGAGGTCAGTATAGATGGACTAATAGAGAAAGTCCGACACACTACTAGAAGGCCAAATATTTTTTCAGAGGTAGATGCAGAAAAAAATATATTCAGTTTGCAACCTGATGGAGGTCAGTATAGATGGATTAATAGAACAAGACCCACACACAGCTAGAAGCCCAATATTTTTTCAGAGGTAGATGCAGAAAAAAATATATTCAGTTTGCAACCTGATGGAGGTCAGTATAGATGGACTAATAGAACAAGTCCCACACACTGCTAGAAGCCCAAATATTTTTTCAGAGGTACTGTAGATGCAGATAAAAATTAGTTTTAATTTGCAACCTGATGGAGGTCAGTATAGATGGACTAATAGAGAAAGTCCGACACACTACTAGAAGGCCAAATATTTTTTCAGAGGTAGATGCAGAAAAAAATATATTCAGTTTGCAACCTGATGGAGGTCAGTATAGATGGATTAATAGAACAAGACCCACACACAGCTAGAAGCCCAATATTTTTTCAGAGGTAGATGCAGAAAAAAATATATTCAGTTTGCAACCTGATGGAGGTCTGTATAGATGGACTAATAGAGAAAGTCCCACACACTGCTAGAAGGCCAAATATTTTTTCAGAGGTAGATGCAGAAAAAAATATATTCAGTTTGCAACCTGATGGAGGTCAGTATAGATGGACTAATAGAGAAAGTCCCACACACTGCTAGAAGGCCAAATATTTTTTCAGAGCTAGATGCAGAAAAAAATTATATTCAATTTGCAACCTGATGGAGGTCAGTATAGATGGACTAATAGAATGATGCTATGCCCAAAAGATTTTACTTCACTAGGTGCAGTAAAAAAATTGGTATTCTATACACAGGTGGTATATCTTGCAACACAGATAGGCTACTCCACTGACTAACACACTCTGTAATAGGCCAAAAAGGATTAGCTTTGCTAGATTCAGCCAAATGCTGTGAAAAAAACTTGCACAGCACTGGCACAGACCTGCCTGGCAAAAACTGATAGGAACTCATGTAACCTAGTCCTGAAAAGGACTGCAATTACAATTAGTCTTTACTCCCACAACCGATTTATTTAAGAGCACAGACCTCCCTGATAAAAGTCGTAGGAAATGCTGTAACCTAGTCCTTAAAAGGACTGCAATCACAACTATTCCCTACTCCCAAGCTATCTGTATATTTGTGCGAAAATTGGCTTGAAATTAACAAGGTATAGCGCACACAGCAACAGCGGTGCCGTCTAACACGCAGCTGCAGCAGTGAGAAAATGGTGGCGACGGGGAAAATGGCTTGGTCTTATAGGGCAAGGACATGTGACATACACTGCCAATCACACATGCCCTTGCTTGTGTGAAAAAAAGCACTTCGCTCCGTGTGTGCGCTGCTGATAGGCTGACAGATTGCACCTCCCCACTGCAAATGCGGGAAAGAGAAAAAAAAATGGAGATCTTCATTGTTCCTGCAGAGATCCATCCCCTGCCCCTCCCCCCACCCCGCTGTACACTCAAACTGCGTATTAACATTAATTTCCATCATTACTGAGAAAAAATCCAGTTATGATTTTGGTGCCCGAACAGTTATCGAACATAACCTCGAACAGCCGAATTTTTCTCAAATTGTTCGTGTTCGCCGAACGGCTCGAACACCGCCCAAAACAGCTCGAATTTGAGATTGGCGAACAGTTCGAGTAGAACAACGCTCATCTCTAGACATGATACAATGTACAAGGTGCCTGGAAGGAGTTTATATTGGAGAAACTATGCAAAAACTGCAAACGAGAATGAATTTACACAGACACACAATCAGGAATGAACTGGACGCCTATGGGAAAACATTTCTCTGGCCCGGGACTTTGTGTGACAGATCTAAAAGTTATAAAAATAAAAGGTAATTTCAAGGACGACAGAGAGAGAAAATTTTGGGAATTCAAACTGATAAGAATGGTCAATTCCTTGACAACATGACTCAATCTAACACCTCGATTTATGACTCACTACATGGATTCAATTCATACCTCCACCAGACGGTCTCCAGATGATTAAATATTCCCACAGACTTGCCATTTGCAACTAAAAACCTTACATTTGATCTCTTTGACTTATCATTAGGAGACATCACCCCTTCCACCTCATGAACAAATGTCTTGCTGTAACATCTCTTAAATATTGTGCCTTTTGTCTTATCAATTCATTTGCAATCCTTCCTGAAGAAGGAGCCTCTGTGCTCTGAAAGCTGCAATTATATATATTTTTTTGGGGTTAGCCAATAAAGGTATCACTCCGAGAATACTTGTGTCATTTTTAGGCATAAAAGTATTTACATCCATTTTTCTGGCTAACATGGTACCACAATATAAGTTTGCATTATACATCAATTTTATGGGAAATGTAAGAAGTTTGGACTTTGGTCTCACAGTCATTATTTTGCATTGTGGATATAACTCGCTCTTATCACTTTACAAGTTAAAAAATATTGTATTTCGACCATGGAGCTTACATTCTTTCGTGAACACAATTCCCTGTAATTTCATGAGATCAGTGACAGAAATCAGTTTGTTGAAATGAGAATAACATATGATCTGCCTCGAAGACATGATGAACATATTGCCGTCAGAGCTGCACAGATTGCAAAATGTGAAATATGAAGAGTCAGTGTCTTCAGCGCAATGTGAGCGTTACTGTATATATACAGGATAGTGGCATGTCGCGTAGTTGCAGTATGTGAATCCTCTCCATACACCATCTGTGACCGGCTATTTAAAGACCGCCATATACTGTGCACCCCGTATCTACTGCAGTCGTTAATATTATTAGTCACTGTGTCAAATGAATAACATTTTCCTAGAGACTGAATGTAGATGATCAGACATGGATGTAAAGCTCTGTGTGGTCATGTAGTTGGTTCTTTTAGCCAACAGATCAGGGAACATGAACTCGGCAGATACCATAACTAGTGTTGAGCATTCCGATACTGTAATATCGGGTATCGGCCGATATTCGCGGTATCGGAATTCCGATACTTAATTCCGATACTTTTACAATATCGGATACCGGAATCGGAAGTTCCCATAATGCCTGCGCTCTGCAGTGTCTGTGAAGGATGACAAGTTGGATGGCAGCGCGATCCAGCCTGTCATCAGAATGCCATCCCAGCGGGGGAGAATTCTCCTGATTGTTTAAAAGCCGGCGGGCGGTATAAAGCCGCCGGCTTTTAAACAATCACACAGCCCCATACTGCTTCCCCGCAGCCTCCCACCCCGATCCTCCGCTCCCCTCGCCACCTCCCATCCCGATCGTAAGTTAGGACCGGGCGGGGAGCGCAGCTCCAAGGAGCGGGGAGTGAAGGACCCGGGCGGGGAAGCCGGCAGTGAAAAGACTTCACCGCCGGCTTTCCCGTTCTGTGCTGCGCTTTCCCGCCGGTTATTTCAAATGAACAGCTGAGGTATCAGCTGATGCCGATCAGCTGTTCATTTGAATTAGCCGCGGTGCCCTCAGAGGGTTCATGTGAGTTCATGCTTGACTGCATGAACTCACATGAACTTTCCCACGGCCGCACAGGTCAGCCTCACCTCCCAGACCCGTCATGATTAGTGTGTGTGCGGGGTGTGTGTGCGGGGTGTGTGTGCGGGTGTGCGCGGTGTCTGTGCGATGTGTGCGGGTGTGTGCGGTGTGTGTGCGGGTGTGTGCGTGCAGGCAGACATAGGCCGATGTGACACTACTACTCCCATCGGCCTATGTCTGTCCCCCGTCCACTCCTGCCAGCAGGATCAGCTCGATGGGAGCAGTAGTTCCCATCAGACTGATCCTGCTATTTAAATTGCCCTACTGTGTCCCCAATAAATGTTAAATACATGTCATTGGTGGCCAGTGGTTACCTACAATAAATTAGTTCATACATTACCTGTCCCCGCCGATCGCCACCTAAAATAAAGTAAAAAATAAAAAACGACACCTATACTCACCTAGACACCTAATTCCCCGAAGCCATCGATCTCCTGTAATAAAATATAAAATAATAAACCACAACCTTATCCTTACCCCTCCGTAGCAGTCCACGAGTGTCCCACGAAGATCTCCAGTTCAGAGCAGCCACATAGAATGTGACCGCTCTGAACCGCTGCCGCCGCTAGAATGACGGGGCCGTAAGGGTTCACCGGAGTTCAGGCAGCGCTGCTCCGGTTAGCTCCTTTACGGCCCTGCTGTATCGTGAGAAATTCCCACGGTACAGCAGTGACGTAAAGGAGGTCTCCGGAGCTGCGCTGCCTGAATGCACTCCGGTGACCTCAGTCAGTGGCTCCCGCTGCCGGGAGCGGACGTGTTCCCGGCAGCGTGAGCTTACAGCAGCCATGCACAGCTGTCACCATCTCCAGATGTGACAGATGTGCATGGGAGATCAGCGCAGGAACGTGGACAGGTAACTATTATTTTTAGTAAACTAAGAATTAAATAAAATTGTGTTTTATTTCAAATAAATTATTTTTTTCTGGGTGTAGTGTGTTTTTTCTTTTTAACACTTTGTAGGTTAGTAATGGGGGTGTCTTATAGACGCCCATCATTACTAACCTGGGCTTCATGGCAGCTGGCGCTGACATGAACCCCACCACTATTACCCCCTGCCACCGCACCAGGGCAGCGTGGAAGAGCGAGGCTAAGTGCCAGAGTTGGCGCATCCTATGGATGCGCCATTTCTGGGGCGGCTGACGACTGGTGTTTCTAGCCTGGGAGGGGGCCAATATTCATGGCACCCTTCCTGGGCTATTAATATCAGCCCCCAGCTGTCTGCCTAGCCTTTGTTAGCTATTAAAATAGGGGGGACCCCACGTCATTTTTTTTGGGGGGGTCCCCCATTTTAATAGCTAGTAAAGGCTAGGTATTCAGCTGGGGGCTGATATTAGTAGCCTGGGAAGCTCCGTGGGTTTTACCCCCTTCCCAGGCTTCAAACATCTGCCCCAGCCGTCTGCTTAACCTCCGCTAGAGACTAAAATTATGGGGGATCCCACGCCATTTTTTTTTTAAAATAAATCCATTATTTTAACACTAAATGACATTTGAGGAGTTAATAAAGATGCAGTCCCTAAATTATTATTTATTTTTTAATTAATTTTTCCCAAAACTTTTGACGTGGGCTTCGCCATATTTTTGTATGCCAGCCAGGTACAGCATCCAGCTTCTATGAACGCGCCATTTTCCGGGGCGGCTGCGGACTGCAATTTTCAGCGGGGGGCAGAAAGCTTGGGCCTCCCTGCGCTGCAGATTCCATCCCCCAGCTGCCTAGTTGTACCTGGCTGGACACAAAAATAGGGAGAAGCTCCACGTTTTTTTTTTTTTAATTATTTCATGAAATTCATGGAATAATTAAGAAAAAAAGGGCTTCCCTATATTGTTGTGTCCAACCAGGTACAAATAGGCAGCTGGTGGTTGGGGGCAGCCCGTTCCTGCCTGCTGTACCTGGCTGGACCCAAATATAGTGCAAAGCCCCACGTCAATTTTTTTTTAATTATTTCAGGAAATTCATGAAATAATTAAAAAAAAATTATGTGGGGCTTCGCACTATATTTGTGTCCAGCCAGGTACAGCAGGCAGGAACGGGCTGCCCCCAACCACCAGCTGCCTATTTGTACCTAGCCGGACACAACAATATAGGGAAGCCCTTTTTTTCTTAATTATTCCATGAATTTCATGAAATAATTAAAAAAAAAAATACGTGGGGCTTCGCCCTATTTTTGTGTCCAGCCAGGTACAACTAGGCAGCTGGGGGCTGGAATCCGCAGCGCAGGGAGGCCCAAGCTTTCTGGGCCCCACCCGCTGCAAATTGCAGTCCGCAGCCGCCCCGGAAAATGGCGCGTTCATAGAAGCGCCATCTTCTGGCGCTGTACCCAACTCATCCAGGGCCCTGGTGCGGTGGCTCACTGGGTAATAAAGGGGTTAAGGCCAGCTTGGCATTATCAGCTGGCCCTAAGCCCGAAATTCATGGGGTCACGCCAATATTAGACATGACCACCATGAATTTCTAGTAAAGTATTTAAAAAAAACACAAACACCCAGAAAAAAGTCCTTTAATTGAAATAAAGACACAATTCGTTATTGTTCTAAATTAAACCATAGTTAGCATCACGCCCATTCCAGCTGAAGCCAACGATCTCCTGCAATAAAAGTAAAATAATAAAGCAACCTCATCCTTACCTTTCCATGGTTCCCAGGACAGCTTCAGCTCTGCTACATCGAGATGACAGGCTGGACCGCAGCAGAACACTGCCATCCAGCCTGTCATCCCGCAGACACTGAGAAGCGCAGGCATGCTTGCGCTCCTCAGTGTCTCGCTGTGACGGCATCCAGATGAGCCGAGGTCATGTCCAATGAACTCAGCTCACCTCATGCACGTCACTGACAGCGTGGGAAAATTCTCCTGCACTCAGCGCTTCAGCGTGAGAATTTTCCCACGCTGTCAGTGGCGTGCATGAGGTGCGCCGAGTTCATTGGACATGACCTCACCTCATGCACGTCACTGACAGCGTGGGAAAATTCTCACGCTGAAGCGCTGAGTGCAGGAGAATTCTCCCACGCTGTCAGTGACGTACATGAGGTGAGCCGAGTTCATTGTCGGCTCATCTGGATGCCGTCACAGCCAGACACTGAGGAGTGGAAGTATGCCTGCGCTTCTCAGTGTCTGCGGGATGACAGGCTGGATGGCAGCGTTCTGCCGCGGTCCAGCCTGTCATCTCGATGTAGCAGAGCTGGAGCCGTCGTGGGAGCCATGGAAAGGTAAGGATGAGGTTGCTTTATTATTTTTCTTTTATTGCAGGAGATCGTTGGCTTCAGCTGGAATGGGTGTGATGGTAAGTATGGTTTAATTTAGAACAATAAAGAATTGTGTGTTTATTTCAATTAAAGGACTTTTTTCTGGGTGTTTGTGTTTTTTTTAAATACTTTACTAGAAATTCATGGTGGTCATGTCTAATATTGGCGTGACCCCATGAATTTCGGGCTTAGGGCCAGCTGATAATGCCAAGCTGGCCTTAACCCCTTTATTACCCAGTGAGCCACCGCACCAGGGCCCTGGATGAGTTGGGTACAGCGCCAGAAGATGGCGCTTCTATGAACGCGCCATTTTCCGGGGCGGCTGCGGACTGCAATTTGCAGCGGGGGTGGCCCAGAAAGCTTGGGTCTCCCTGCGCTGCGGATTCCAGCCCCCAGCTGCCTAGTTGTACCTGGCTGGACACAAAAATAGGGCGAAGCTCCACGTTTTTTTTTTTTAAATTCATGAAATAATTAAGAAAAAAAGGGCTTCCCTATATTGTTGTGTCCAGTCCAACCAGGTACAAATAGGCAGCTGGTGGTTGGGGGCAGCCCGTTCCTGCCTGCTGTACCTGGCTGGACCCAAATATAGGGCGAAGCCCCACATCAATTTTTTTTAATTATTTCATGAATTTCCTGAAATGATTTAAAAAAAAATACGAGAAGCTTCTCCCTATTTTTGTGTCCAGCCAGGTACAACTAGGCAGCTGGGGGATGGAATCTGCAGCGCAGGGAGGCCCAAGCTTTCTGCCCCCCCCCCCCGCTGAAAATTGCAGTCCGCAGCCACCCCGGAAAATGGCGCGTTCATAAAAGCTGGATGCTGTACCTGGCTGGCATACAAAAATATGGCGAAGCCCACGTCAAAAGTTTTGGGAAAAAATAATTAAAAAATAAATAATAATTTAGGGACTGCATCTTTATTAACTCCTCAAATGTCATTTAGTGTTAAAATAAAGGATTTATTTTAAAAAAAATTGACGTGGGGCTTCGCCCTATATTTGTGTCCAGCCAGGTACAGCAGGCAGGAATAGGCTGCCCCCAACCACCAGCTGCCTATTTGTACCTGGCCGGACACAACAATATAGGGAAGCCCTTTTTTTCTTAATTATTCCATGAATTTCATGAAATAATTAAAAAAAAAATACGTGGGGCTTCGCCCTATTTTTGTGTCCAGCCAGATACAACTAGGCAGCTGGGGGCTGGAATCCGCAGCGCAGGGAGGCCCAAGCTTTCTGGGCCCCACCCGCTGCAAATTGCAGTCCGCAGCCGCCCCAGAAAATGGCGCGTTCATAGAAGCGCCATCTTCTGGCGCTGTACCCAACTCATCCAGGGCCCTGGTGCGGTGGCTCACTGGGTAATAAAGGGGTTAAGGCCAGCTTGGCATTATCAGCTGGCCCTAAGCCCGAAATTCATGGGGTCACGCCAATATTAGACATGACCACCATGAATTTCTAGTAAAGTATTTAAAAAAACACAACACCCAGAAAAAAGTCCTTTAATTGAAATAAACACACAATTCTTTATTGTTCTAAATTAAACCATACTTACCATCACGCCCATTCCAGCTGAAGCCAACGATCTCCTGCAATAAAAGTAAAATAATAAAGCAACCTCATCCTTACCTTTCCATGGTTCCCACGACAGCTTCAGCTCTGCTACATCGAGATGACAGGCTGGACCGCAGCAGAACGCTGCCATCCAGCCTGTCATCCCGCAGACACTGAGAAGCGCAGGCATACTTCCACTCCTCAGTCTCTGGCTGTGACGGCATCCAGATGAGCCGAGGTCATGTCCAATGAACTCAGCTCACCTCATGTACGTCACTGACAGCGTGGGAAAATTCTCCTGCACTCAGCACTTCAGCGTGAGAATTTTCCCACGCTGTCAGTGACGTGCATGAGGTGAGCTGAGTTCATTGGACATGAACTCGGCTCATCTGGATGACGTCACAGAGAGACACTGAGGAGCGCAAGCATGCCTGCGCTTCTCAGTGTCTGCGGGATGACAGGCTGGATGGCAGCGTTCTGCTGCGGTCCAGCCTGTCATCTCGATGTAGCAGAGCTGAAGCTGTCGTGGGAACCATGGAAAGGTAAGGATGAGGTTGCTTTATTATTTTACTTTTATTGCAGGAGATCGTTGGCTTCAGCTGGAATGGGCGTGATGGTAAGTATGGTTTAATTTAGAACAATAAAGAATTGTGTCTTTATTTCAATTAAAGGACTTTATTCTGGGTGTTTGTGTTTTCTTTTAACTTTGACTATGGGGTTAGTAATGGGGGTGTCTTATAGACGCCTCTCCATTACTAACCTGGGCTTGATGTCAGCTGGCATTATAAGCTGACATCAACCCCAACCCTATTACCCCACTGCCACCGCTACAGGGCAGCGTGGAAGAGCGAGGCTAAGTGCCAGAATTGGCGCATCCTATGGATGCGCCATTTCTGGGGCGGCTGACGGCTGGTGTTTCTAGCCTGGGAGGGGGCCAATATTCATGGCACCCTTCCTGGGCTATTAATATCAGCCCCCAGCTGTCTGCCTAGCCTGTGCTAGCTATTAAATTAGGGGGGACCCCACGTTATTTTTTTTGGGGGGTTCCCCCATTTTAATAGCTAGTAAAGGCTAGGTATTCAGCTGGGGGCTGATATTAGTAGCCTGGGAAGCTCCATGGGTATTACCCCCTTCCCAGGCTTCAAACATTTGCCCCAGCTGTCTGCTTAACCTCCGCTAGAGCCTAAAATTAAGGGGAACCCCACGCCAATTTTTTTTTAAATAAATCCTTTATTTTAACACTAAATGACAAGTACAGTAAGCAACACTGTCACTGTACTTCATATATATGTGACTGACATGTTTCTATCTATCTAATCTATGTGTGATTCTCTATTCTTTCTATTCTAAATTGTCGGGTACAGATGCTGAATTGCCGGCCGGCTTTCTTAAAGAGACGGTGCATGAAAACACTATTATTTTTTTAAATAAATCCTTTACACTAAATGACAAGTACAGTAAGCAACACTGTCACTGTACTTCATATATATGTGACTGACATGTTTCTATCTATCTAATCTATGTGTGAAGCTCTATTCTTTCTGTTATAAATTGTCGGGTACCGCTGCTGAATTGCCGGCCGGCTTTTTTAAAGAGACGGTGCACGAAAACACCAATATTTTTTTTAATAAATCCTTTACACTAAATGACAAGTACAGTAAGCAACACTGTCACTGTACTTCATATATATGTGACTGACATGTTTCTATCTATCTAATCTATGTGTGATTCTCTATTCTTTCTATTCTAAATTGTCGGGTACCGCTGCTGAATTGCCGGCCGGCTTTCTTAAAGAGACGGTGCATGAAAACACTATTATTTTTTTAAATAAATCCTTTACACTAAATGACAAGTACAGTAAGCAACACTGTCACTGTACTTCTTATATATGTGGCTGACATGTTTCTATCTATCTAATCTATGTTTGAAGCTCTATTCTGTCTGTTATAAATTGTCGGGTACAGATGCTGAATTGCCGGCCGGCTTTTTTAAAGAGACGGTGCACGAAAACACTAATATTTTTTTTAATAAATCCTTTACACTAAATGACAAGTACAGTAAGCAACACTGTCACTGTACTTCATATATATGTGACTGACATGTTTCTATCTATCTAATCTATGTGTGAAGCTCTATTCTTTCTGTTGTAAATTGTCGGGTACCGGTGTATGCCGCTGATGAATTGCCGGCTTTTCATGTCATTCTACATTATTCTTAGTTGTTTTCCTTCATGTAGAATTAACCTACAAGGAAAGAAAGGGTTTATTTTCATTCCGATATTTGTGTCCCATTGACTTGCATTGGTTTCCGGTATCGGAATCGGCGATATCCGATACTTTTTGGGTATCGGCCCGATCCAATCCGATACGATATTTCCTGATATCGGAAGGTATCGCTCAACACTAACCATAACGTTTGCTACAAACATAGTTACATAAAACCGAAGGCATAAAAGTCCGAACAATTGGAGCAGGTAATATAAACTTGTGGCACCTCCTTAAGACAATATCCTATAGGAAGGCTTTAGGGTATTGGAAGGCTTTTGATAATCATTTTTAAACCAATAGTTTGACTTTTAGTCATATTGCAAGGCTCATTAAAGGGTCGATATTGACTTTTAGTATCGCTGCTTCCAGTAGGCGGCGCTAGAGTTCTAGTCCTCTTCCTCTCTGAAGAGACAATTTGCATATTTAATTTCCCAGAGGAGCATTGCAAGGCTTATAATCCTCCTCACTCTGACATGCCAGGCTTGGCTTGCCACTCTCCACAAGGACCCTTCAACCAATAGCGAAATGCCAATAAATCCTTTATAACCAGACCCCAAGAAAATAAGTAAAACGTAACTTGTAATTAGATAATAAAAAAATAAAGTAAATCTATGGAGCATATCATTTGATCAAGTGTAGATTAAAAACACACTGCACCCTAAAAGGTAAAGTTTAGAAATATAACCACTAATGAGAGGCGTGAATTTAAAAATAAATATGTCATTAAATTCCCAACAATGTATAAACTAGAAGCCATTATCGGAAAGTTATAAGTTATTATTTCACATTATTACTGGTCCATATACCTGGGTGTAATATATTACTACTGTAGCAAAATATTAATTCAATTGTTCCTGTAGCTAATAGCTACTACCCCTGATACAGTGAGAATCTCTATATACAGAGGAGATCACAATTGCACAATATTCTGATTGTTAAGCGTAGCTCTAATGCATTGCTGCACTAGTAAAGCAATTGTTATTGTATCTCGATGCTGCCACTAATGTATCGATGATCACTAAAGTCACATCAAGGGTTTGTTCCTGCAGCTGATTATTGCTGTACATGAACTCGCTGCTGTAGCCAGATGTCTCATCTTAGGAGAAACTTAATAGTTTCTGTAGCAAATACACTGCGCGCAGAATTATTAGGCAAAGAAGTATTTTGATCACATGATACTTTTTCTACATGTTGTCCTACTCCAAGCTGCACAGGCTTGAGAGCCAACTACCAATTAAGTAAATCTGGTGATGTGCGTCTCTGTAATGAGGAGGGGTGTTGACTAATGACATCAACACCCTATATAAGGTGTGCTTAATTATTAGGCAACTTCTTTTCCTTTGGCAAAATGGGTCAGAAGAGAGATTTGACGGGCTCTGAAAAGTCCAAAATTGTGAGATGTCTTGCAGAGGGATGCAGCAGTCTTGAAATTTCCAAACTTTTGAAGCGTGATCACCGAACAATCAAGAGTTTCATGGCAAATAGCCAACAGGGTCACAAGAAGCGTGTTGGCCAAAAAAGGCGCAAAATAACTGCCCATGAATTGTGGAAAATCAAGCGTGAAGCTGCCAAGATGCCATTCGTCACCAGTTTTGCCATATTTCAGAGCTGCAACGTTACTGGAGTATCAAAAAGCACAAGGTGTGCGATACTCAAGGACATGGCCAAGGTAAGGAAGGCTGAAAAATTACCTCCTTTGAACAAGAAACATAAGATAAAACGTCAAGAATGGGCCAAGAAATATCTTAAGACTGATTTTTCAAAGGTTTTATGGACTGATGAAATGAGAGTGACTCTTGATGGGCCAGATGCATGGGCCAGAGGCTGGATCAGTAAAGGGCAGAGAGCTCCACTCCGACTCAGACGCCAGCAAGGTGGAGGTGGGGTACTGGTATGGGCTGGTATCATCAAAGATGAACTTGTGGGACCTTTTCGGGTTGAGGAAGGAGTGAAGCTCAACTCCCAGACCTACTGCCAGTTTCTGGAAGACAACTTCTTCAAGCAGTGGTACAGGAAGAAGTCGGTATCGTTCAAGAAAAACATGATTTTCATGCAGGACAATGCTCCATCACATGCATCCAACTACTCCACAGCATGGCTGGCCAGTAAAGGTCTAAAAGAAGAAAAAATAATGACATGGCCCCCTTGTTCACCTGATCTGAACCCCATAGAGAACCTGTGGTCCATCATAAAATGTGAGATCTACAGGGAGGGAAAACAGTATGTAGCACCCTGAGGATTCGGCTGCTACAGGGGTATTGCACCTCAACCCAGAGGTGTGATATTCCACTCCCGGGTAAGGATGGAGTGTGGAACTGAGCTCAGAAAGCTGCATGCACTACACACATCCCATTTCCGAGGAGCAGACCAACGGTACTCCCACTTAGAAATGTGCAGGTACGACCGAGTCTGTTCCTGGCTGGAGTGGGAGGGGGGTGGTACATCCCAGTAGTGTAGGGGCAGATAGGGGGAGCAGCCTGGGAAAAGTTAGGAGCTCATTGGGTGCTGGTCACCTGAGCTCACACATAGAGGGAGTATTTAAGGTGGGCACCATCTAAGATCAGGGTCAGTCTTTGCAGAGGAGTCAGTCTGCCACAGTCGGTCAGTCGGTCAGTCTGTCAGAGTGTAACCTGAAGAGAGCAGAGGAGCAGAGCAGCCCAGAGAGAGAGAGGAGAAGAAAGAAAGACCCAGAGAGGGGAAACAAAAAGGAACTCTGAGAACCCATATACGAACCTGGGGTGAAGAGTTGGCAAAAGGGTACCGGATCCCAAACTGGTGGGGGCTAAAGCACACCTCAGCCAGAGACCGGAGGCCGTGGGCAGCATCTGCCACGGCCACCCACCACATCCACCCTGAAGGCAAACCACGTGTAGGGTCAGGGAACCCAAGGCCAAGGGTCGCCCAACAGAAGGCCCGAGGGAGCTGGACCTAGGTGGATCCCTGGTGGGGACGGCCAGAAGAAAGGACAAGAAGGAGGGCTCAGGGACACGCTCCGGACTTGCTTGGGGGTTGGCTGAATCCAGGACCTGGTGGACGCAGCATGGCTCGGGTGGTCACTCAAGGCCGGAGTGACCGGAATATCTGCAGTAAGTAAACACCCTGAACTGCACAACCCGACTCTGTCTTTAATTATCATCTATGCTGCACCACCACAACCCCCATCCTCTGCACCTGACCCCCTGAGGCCATACCCCTCCCGTTGGGGGTTATACTATCTAAAGCTGCACCAACACCATCAGCCTCAGCGGACCCTGCTGCAGCGGCGGCCGTAGTGACCGCAATCCAACGGGTGGTGTAGTCGACATAACGAACTTTGTAACATCTGTAGGACTGCCACATACTCTGAGCTTGACACCCTGGGCACGGACCGGGTCACAGCCACTCGGAGACTACAACCCCCATCTGATCCGGCTCCGGGTATTCCCCTAAAGAATATGGCCCAGGGGGTGCGTCAACTTTGGCGTAGTCGGCAGGATTACGTGCCCGCAACACCCGGGTACTGCGTGCCTGAAGAAAAGAACAAGTGTACCTCAAAAAGAAGTCTCCTGCCGGTTCCGGAGGGTCCCTGCCATCGGACTCCATCACAGGTCGATTCCCGCCGGTTGTCCGCCATTAACAGCTTTTTCCCGCCATCTGCAGAGTTTCCCGCCACTGGGAGACGATTCCCGCCATTTCCGAAGATTTCCCGCCTTGGGGGAGCGGACGCCATTATGGGCATGCCAGAGGGTGGCAAGAGGCCACCTCCCATCGTGGGCGAGGACCGAAAATGGCGCCAAAAGTGGAAACCGCCCCCACCAACAGAGACTGTGATGCTAGAGGTGTCTGTCAGCGCGAAAGAACTGCCCCTGGAGCTGACAATCACCAAGTGGCCCCGGGACCGCCCTCGAAGTGGGAGGACTGAGAAGAAGAGAGCAAAGATGGGTGTCGCCTGGAGCAGTCTGGAGAGAGCGCACCCGGAGACAAGACGTCTGGAGGAGAGTCCAGAGAGAGCCTACCCGGAGATGGAGGAAGAGCCAGGCAGCACCGACCCAGCGGTCAGGAGCCTGATGCGGGCCGCCACTCCAGGCAGCACCGACCCAGTGGTCAGGAGCCTGTTGCCGGTCGCCACTCCAGAAGGCCTGCTGGAAACCACGAGAGGAGAGCAGAGCAGCACCGACCCGTTGGTCAGGAGCCTGCTAGAAGCAACGACCCCACTAGGCTTAGTGGAGGTCCTAACACAGCTCCCCCGAGATCGGGAGTGTGCACAGACTGCGCTGGAGGGCCTCGCACGGAGGATGGCCCGGGTGCAGCGGGAGACGTTGGCGGAGTGGAGCCGAGAGATGGCCCAGCAGACAAGAACCCGTCAGCGGAGCACGCCACCCGAGACGAGGAGACAGACCGCCTCTGAGGATGGCGCAGGAGGACTGAAGGCCGGAGACGGCGCCGAGAAGGGAGCCGAACGAAAGGAGGCAGGTAAAGGGGACGTCTCTACCCCAAACCGGGAAACCGCGCACCTGCCCCAGCTCCCCGTCGCAGAGCCCGAAGTATCCCCTGCCGTGCCCGTCGCTGCAACGTCACCGCCGCAGACTAGGCCTCAAACGGGAGCCGCGACCCCTGTGACGTCACACGCCTCGACCCCAAGCGTGACCAAGCAGGAAGTACCATCGGCCTGGTCGCAAGGCCTAGTACCCCCGGGCGCCGCAATACCAACAGCGCCCCCTACCTCCGCGGAGCCACCGGCCTGGTCGCAGGGCCAAGTAGCCCAGGGCGCCGCCGTCCTTACGGTGCCCTTCACTTTCCAGGTGCCCCAGGCCTGGCCGCAAGGCCTGGGCAACCCGGGCGCCACCACCACCGCGCCCATAAAACCAAGAGTGCCGCATCTGGGAGAAGATCTGTTCGCCCAACATACGTGCCCGGATGGGCAGCCCTTTATATGGCCACCGGAGTTTCACCATCCCCGACTCCGGAAAGAAAGAGCCCTAGACGAGCCCCTGATTCCGGTTCCAAAGCCCGTAAAAAGGACCTCGCCCCCGCTAGAGGAGGCACAGTTTGAGTGGGACCCCACCGGAGAAGACCTCATGGGGTTCACTCAGGAGACTCGGGCAGCTGCAGCGGAGCGTGCAGAGTGCTGCCGGCAGCAGCTCGAGGTCTTTGAGAGGGAGCGGAGAGAGAGGCGGGTCCGGGAACAACAAGCCCAAATAAAGAGCGCGGAGCAGAAGAGCCGGGCCAGGAGGAGTCCCCGTGCAGCTCATGGTCCCCCTTCCACCGGGACTGTGATCAAGTTTAATATGCAGCACGGGTGGGGCTTCATCCGAGATCACCGCACCCCAGGCGACGTCTTCGTGACCAGGAGAGACGTTGAGTCCCACCTACCGGAGGGACACAGAGGTCGTGACCTGTATATAGGGGACGAGGTCACCTTCACCCGGCACAAGTGTGCCAAAGGACCCTACGCCCTCCATGTGCATCGCCTGACGGAGGAGGAGCTGCGGTGTGAGGAAGAGCAAGAGGACCCGGACGGGTCTGAAGCTAAAGGTAACCACAAAGAAAGAGCAGGAGGACGTCGTCGTTAAGTACAGCAGAGTACAAGCTGTATATAGTTGCCCGTCGGGGCACAGTGAACTGTTGCTAATATAGTTCCCGTTGGGACCAGCGAATTGAACTGTTACCCGTATTTCCCTTAATCCCTTTGACCGAGGACTGAGAGCGGTCATCCCTTTCCCATTACCTGGCCGAGGACTGAGAGCGGCCACTACCCCTTTTGTATATAGTTGCGCTTCCTAAAGCGCCCCCTACCGGTTTTATAGGAAAACCATTTTTTCTAAGAGAAACTGTTGCACTTTTCCCGGGCACACGTTGCACAGTGTCCGGAGGAGGAACCAGAAACAAGAATGTTAATATGAAAAGTTTTATGATGCTGCTAATATATATGTTTTATATGTTTTATTATGTTGTTTATGAAAAAAAAAAAAATTGTATGTTTTGGATGTTGTTTTATATCTTACAGCCCGAGGACGTGCTGTGATTTACCAGGGGGGAATGTAGCACCCTGAGGATTCGGCTGCTACAGGGGTATTGCACCTCAACCCAGAGGTGTGATATTCCACTCCCGGGTAAGGATGGAGTGTGGAACTGAGCTCAGAAAGCTGCTTGCACTACACACATCCCATTTCCGAGGAGCAGACCAACGGTACTCCCACTTAGAAATGTGCAGGTACGACCGAGTCTGTTCCTGGCTGGAGTGGGAGGGGGGTGGTACATCCCAGTAGTGTAGGGGCAGATAGGGGGAGCAGCCTGGGAAAAGTTAGGAGCTCATTGGGTGCTGGTCACCTGAGCTCACACATAGAGGGAGTATTTAAGGTGGGCACCATCTAAGATCAGGGTCAGTCTTTGCAGAGGAGTCAGTCTGCCACAGTCGGTCAGTCGGTCAGTCTGTCAGAGTGTAACCTGAAGAGAGCAGAGGAGCAGAGCAGCCCAGAGAGAGAGAGGAGAAGAAAGAAAGACCCAGAGAGGGGAAACAAAAAGGAACTCTGAGAACCCATATACGAACCTGGGGTGAAGAGTTGGCAAAAGGGTACCGGATCCCAAACTGGTGGGGGCTAAAGCACACCTCAGCCAGAGACCGGAGGCCGTGGGCAGCATCTGCCACGGCCACCCACCACATCCACCCTGAAGGCAAACCACGTGTAGGGTCAGGGAACCCAAGGCCAAGGGTCGCCCAACAGAAGGCCCGAGGGAGCTGGACCTAGGTGGATCCCTGGTGGGGACGGCCAGAAGAAAGGACAAGAAGGAGGGCTCAGGGACACGCTCCGGACTTGCTTGGGGGTTGGCTGAATCCAGGACCTGGTGGACGCAGCACGGCTCGGGTGGTCACTCAAGGCCGGAGTGACCGGAATATCTGCAGTAAGTAAACACCCTGAACTGCACAACCCGACTCTGTCTTTAATTATCATCTACGCTGCACCACCACAACCCCCATCCTCTGCACCTGACCCCCTGAGGCCATACCCCTCCCGTTGGGGGTTATACTATCTAAAGCTGCACCAACACCATCAGCCTCAGCGGACCCTGCTGCAGCGGCGGCCGTAGTGACCGCAATCCAACGGGTGGCGTAGTCGACATAACGAACTTTGTAACATCTGTAGGACTGCCACATACTCTGAGCTTGACACCCTGGGCACGGACCGGGTCACAGCCACTCGGAGACTACAACCCCCATCTGATCCGGCTCCGGGTATTCCCCTAAAGAATATGGCCCAGGGGGTGCGTCAAGTACACCTCTCGGAACAGTGTCTGGGAGGCTGTGGTGGCTGCTGCACGCAATGTTGATCGAAAACAGATCAAGCAACTGACAGAATCTATGGATGGAGGCTGCTGAGTGTCATCATAAAGAAAGGTGGCTATATTCATCACAAATTTTTGGGGTTTTTGTTTTTCATGTCAGAAATGTTTATTTCTAAATTTTGTGCACTGATATTGGTTTACCTGGTGAAAATAAACAAGTGAGATGGGATTATATTTGGTTTTTATTAAGTTGCCTAATAATTCTGCACAGTAATAGTTACCTGCACAAACAGATATCCTCCTAAGATAGCCAAATCTAAAAAAAAAAACACTCCAACTTCCAAAAATATTAAGCTTGGATATTTATGAGTCTTTTGGGTTGATTGAGAACATAGTTGATGATCAATAATAAAAATAATCCTCTAAAATACAACTTGCCTAATATTTCTGCACACAGTGTATGATATGGAAGCTGCAGTGATAATGTAGCAATCATAGCGTCTTTTAATAGAAGGCGACTACAGTCCGCCATTAATCAGTCAGGAAGTTAGAAGCCATATAAAGTGTAGAATTATCGGGAGGAACGCTATTTAATATCTCAGAGAATTCTCCTTGACATGTTTCGCCCTTACTGGCTTCATCAGGGTACTGAGGTTAATAATGCGATAACTGGTATGTGGTAGCAGGAAATGGGAAGAGGACGGTGGGGAATTGGCACAAAAGGGCATGACTGTGGACATATTGTGCTGGCGGCATACCGCATGCTTTGCAAATGGACTAAACGTTGGCAAATAGTAACATAGTTTTTAAGGTTTTTAAGGTTGAAGGAAGACTAAGTCCATCTAGTTCAACCCATAGCCTAACATGTTGATCCAGAGGAAGGCAAAAAAGCCATGTGGCAAACACTAAGCTCCACATTGGGGAAAAAAATTCCGTCCTGACTCCATACGACAATCAGACTAGTTCCCTGGATCAACGCCCTATCAAGGAATCTAGTATATATAACCTGTAATATTATACTTTTCAAGAAAGGCATCCAGGCCCTTCTTAAATGTTAGTAGTGAATCCCTCATTACAACATCATGCGGCAGAGAGCTCCATAGTCTCACTGCTCTTACAGTAAAGAATCCGCGTCTGTGATTATGATTAAACCTTCTTTCCTCCAGACGTAGAAGAGGAAATAAGACTGAACATCATGGGGAGACTCTCGGCTTACTCTCAGATTTTGCTCATGAGTGTCACAGGATGGCGCTCTGTCATGCTCACGACTGGCAGCTCTTTTGCTCTCTTCCGGTCACTATATCTGCACCTTTACCTCCATTTGGGGGTCTCTGTTGTAACCTCTGCCCCACAGCTCTCTCTCAGGCTGGGCATTTCCATCTCTGGTATCTCCTGGTCTCTCCCACTATCAGGACCAGTGCATGAATCTTGAAGAGGACGGAGCCGTGCCATCATTCCCTTTAAAGGGCCAACACCCCATTGCTCCAGCCACGCTCTATACAGAGAAGGCAATGGTAGGAAGTCAGAGATCAGCTCCGCCAAACCGTGCACTTTTATACCTTACTGGATTGGTTGTACGATGGGGGAGACGGGAACTGCAGAGGAGGAATTCTAGAAGGAAATTCATTTTACCTAATGATTTGGTGACCGGGGCGATTGCTGAGATCGTCGTCTCTGCTCATCGATTAGATCTGTACTGTGCAGATATATTTATGCTGAATTTGGCTTTACGTGCCGTTTCCTGAACTATCCAGAGTATTAATGCAGTGTGATGCGGGATTGGCTGGCATGTCGCTGATGAGGATCCCGTGCCCGTATCTGGCATCAATGCCTGCTGGCAAACACAACAACAATAATACATATTTGTGCAGAAATAATGAGCAGTCTGTGCTTCTGCCTCCCCTTAATGTTCATGCAGCAGGAAAGCAAATGAGATACTTGGATGTCTGCATGTAACCAAAGCATCGAAAACAACATCTGTCCTGGCCGGTCCGGGGGGCCGAACGCCACCGCTGCGGGGTCTCTGCCACTCAAGAATGATAGCAGAAAGATGACACTAATTCTAGAAGAATATATGTCTATCTATTATCTATTATCTATCTGTTATCTATTATCTACACATTTGTTATCTATCTATTATCTATCTATTATCTATCTATCTATTATCTACACATTTATTATCTATCTATTATCTATTATCTATCATCTATTATCTATTATCTACACATTTATTATCTATCTATTATCTATCTATCTATCTATCTATCTATCTATCATATATCTATCATCTATTATCTATTATCTACACATTTATTATCTATCTATTATCTATCTATTATCTATCTATTATTTATCTATTATCTATCTATTATCTATCTATCTATCATATATCTATTATCTATCTATTATCTATCTATTATCTATCTATTATCTACACATTTATTATCTATCTATTATCTATCTATTATCTATCTATTATTTATCTATTATCTATTATCTATCTGTCTATTATCTATTTATCTCTTCCAGTAAACAATGCAAAAAAGGAATATTTTGTATATATCTGTCAAAATTAAATCCTGGACAGAAACTTTATGGATCCCAATAAAAGTCACTTGAGATATTTGGATATTCTAGGGAAATCGAACTGACAGCATTACTATTTAGCGGGATCCATTGGATCATCATGACTGCCATGTCTCCTTTAAGAGCAGGCTCCATGATTTATCATTGGCACCAGTGATGGGCGTCCACATCCATAATCGCTTCTATACATTTCCTACCATCTTAACTCTCCAGAATAAAAAATCTTTCCTTTGTGCCCCGTTCTTCAGTGTCATCCATGACAAATAGCTACAAAATGCAGAACGCCGGCGTAAGATTCATTACTTTATAACCGTCATTAACAAACATGGAAACAACTTCTATCTGCTGAATTAAAGTTGTGTCTGCAATCTAAATAGAAGAAAAATAAATTAATTGTGCCTCGTGCCTCATTAGTCGCTTCACACACAGGACACCTTTTGTGTCGCCGTTAATGTCCTGCCGTATAAAATGAAGTAAACGGAAGAGATAATGTAAGATGTCACCCAGGGCCGTGAAAGAAGTGTCGCTGCGAAACGAGTTACAACACAGCGAGACCATGAGGAACAATAAGGAATTAGAGCTTTAGGAGATATATATACTGTATATATTATTTTTTTTGTTACTTTAAGAAAAATGTATTACTTGTGATGTTTTTAGATGTAAAGAGTCTAATAACATTGAAAGCCAGATATATAGATGTGCTAATATTCCTGCAACTTGGGGTGGAATTGTACCCATTATTTGCCAATTATTTATGTGCATTATCTGGGAGCTGTATGTGCCTTGTGTATGTGCCGTATGAGAGCTGTTAGGGGAATTATATAAGTGCTGTGTGAGAATTGAGTCAGGATCATATAGAATCTGCAGCTTGGTGTGTATGTGCTGTATGGCAGCAGTATGAGCCCTCTACAGGACTGTTTAAGGGTATCCAGGGTCCTGGGATGTTTACACTGAGCCTTTCCCACTTTAAGTCATCTCACATGTCAAGTGACAGGTGGGTGTCACAGGTGACATAATGGGTCATGTGATGAGGCTCACTTGGTGAACACACAGGTGCAAATTTAAAAAGCAACAAAGGATGAAAAAAAAAATATCTGTAAGCATTACCCCAGCTATAGCATTTGACTCTCCAAAATGAAAACTTACCACATCTTAGACTAATCCAAGCCACAGACAGAGGCATCAGTCACTGTATACAATACAGGAGGATATTATGTAATGATGGACAGCAATATACATAATAAGGGAGGAACCTATATAATGATGGACAACACTATACATAATAAGGGAGGACACTATATAGTGATGGACAGCACTATACCTAATAAGAGAGGACACTGTGTAATGATGGACAGCACTATACATAATAAGGGAGGACACTATATAATGATGGACAGCACTATACATAATAAGGGAGGACACTATATAATGATGAACAGCACTATACATAATAAGAGAGGACACTATGTAATGATGGACAGCACTATATATAATAAGGGAGGACACTATATAATGATGGGCAGCACTATACCTAATAAGAGAGGACACTATGTAATGATGGACAGCACTATATATAATAAGGGAGGACACTATATAATGATGGACAGCACTATACATAATAAGGGAGGACACTATATAATGATGGACAGCACTATACCTAATAAGGGAGGACACTATATAATGATGGACAGCACTATACCTAATAAGGGAGGACACTATGTAATGATGGACAGCACTATAAATAATAAGGGAAGACACAATATACTGATGGAAAGCACAAAACATAATAAGGGAGAACACTGTGTAATGATGGACAGCATTATACATAATAAGGGAAGACATTATGTAATGATGGACAGCACTATACACAATAAGGGAAGACACCATGTAATGATGGAAAGCATAAAACATAATAAGGGAGGACACTGTGTAATGATGGACAGCACTATACATAATAGGGGAGGACACTATGTAATAATGGACAGCACTCTTCATAATAATTGAGAACACGGTATTAATTGGGGTGCTATAAATACTAAGGGATGACACTGTAATAATGGATGACACAATACATAATAAGGAAGGATACTATGTAATATGCCACTCTATATACTAAGGGAAGGCACTATCTGATAATGGAAGGCGCTATGCCTAATAAAGGAGAACACTATACAATAAGGGATGGCACTTTACATAACAAGAGGAGATTATTATGTTCCTGAGACATAAACAATGTCACATGACATCTGCAGCAATTAGTGTCCGCTGTCGCCAGAGGGAGACAGACTTTGGTTCAGGACACTTTCGCTGCACCCTCTAGTCGGTCACGCCACTGGCTGGCTGCATCACTAGACAAGGCGCGGCCTTTCTCAATACAAGTGTAAGGAGCGAAGTCACGCACACTAACCGGGAGTATGTATAACTCAAACATACCCTCCGGTGCCCGGTCTGAAAATGGTGAACTCTCGCAGGGCACAGTGCCTGAGCTGGGGGGATTCATAAGTCTGCAGTCACACAGAGTGACTGCAGACTTATTGACTTGGACCGGACAACCCCTTTAAGTCCTGCCACTACGTGTGTCTATATGCCTCCATATGCCATACCATTACAATGTATCCAATTGTACATATTACATGATGCTAGACACAGTACAGACCAAAAGTTTGGACACACCTTCCCATTTCAAGATTTTTTTGTATTTTCATGACTGTGAAAATTGTACATTCACACTGAAGGCATCAAAACTATGAATTAACACATGTGGAATTATATACTTAACAAAAAAGTGTGAAACAACTGAAAATATGTCTTATATTCTAGGTTCTTCAAAGTAGCCACCTTTTGCTTTGACTGCTTTGCACACTCTTGGCATTCTCTTGATGAGCTTCAAGAGGTAGTCACCGGAAATGGTCTTCCAACAATCTTGAAGGAGTTCCCAGAGATGCTTAGCACTTGTTGGCCCTTTTGCCTTCACTCTGCGGTCCAGCTCACCCCAAACCATCTCGATTGGGTTCAGGTATGGTGACTGTGGAGGCAAGGTCATCTGGCGTAGCACCCCATCACTCTCCTTCTTGGTCAAATAGCCCTTAGGCTATGTGCCCACGATGCAGAAATGCTCAAGAATTTTTCCTGAGCGTTTCTGCATCTCCCTGGCAGAAAAAAATGCATGCGGATTGTACATGTGGATTGTACATGCGGATTGTACATGCGTTTTTCCTGCCAGGGACAAGCGGATGTGACGCGTTCTTCACATGCATTTCCGCATGTGGATTGACAAGCGCTTTCCAAGCGATTAGCATCACTTGGAAAGTGCTTGTGACAACTAGGTCACACTATATAAATCCATGCAAACTGCATGGATTTAAATAGTGTGACCTGAGAGAGTGGTTAAAAGTAAAAAAATAAATATATACTTACCCTCCGATGGCCCGGGCTGGCTTGCTTCGCTCGGTGCCTGCAGCGATGGATTGAAAGACCTGACGAAGTCAGCGTCGCGTGACCCGTCACATGACTCTGACGTCAGCGCAGGTCCTTCCATCCACTGGAAAGTGCCGGGAAGCAAAGAGGAGCGCAGCGCGGGCCGCCAGAAGGTAAATATACATTTATTTTTTATTTTATTCTTTTTTTACAGATTTTTTAATGATACCTGGGTCCGGAGGAGAGTCTCCTCTCCTCTACACCCGGGTACCATCCGCACATTAGAACGCACCAATTACGCAAGTACAGATGCAGTCTTGCGGAATTGGTGCGTTCCAATGCAAGTCAATGGTGGCGAAAACGCAGCATTTCCGCAAAATAATAGGTAGTGCTGCGTTTTTTTCCACAATGATAATCCGCAGCGGATATTTCCGCAGCATGTGCACAGCACATGCGGATTATCATTGGGGAACATTGCTGCCCTTCTACCATGCATTTTAAATGCGTTTCTGCAGCGTTTCCGCAGCTGCAAAAACGCTGCAGAAACGCATTAAAAATGCATCGTGGGCACACAGCCTTACACAGCCTGGAGGTGTGTTTGGGGTCATTGTCCTGTTGAAAAATAAATGATGGTCCAACTAAACGCAAACCGGATGGAATAGCATGCCGCTGCAAGATGCTGTGGTAGCCATGCTGGTTCAGTATGCCTTCAATTTTGAATAAATCCCCAACAGTGTCACCAGCAAAGCACCCCCACACCATCACACCTCCTCCTCCATGCTTCACGGTGGGAACCAGGCATGTACAGTCCATCCGTTCACCTTTTCTGCGTCACACAAAGACACGGTGGTTGGAACAAAAGATCTCAAATTTGGACTCATCAGACCAAAGCACAGATTTCCACTGGTCTAATGTCCATTCCTTGTGTTCTTTAGCCCAAACAAGTCTCTTCTGCTTGTTGCCTGTCCTTAGCAGTGGTTTCCTAGCAGCTATTTTACCATAAAGGCCTGCTGCACAAAGTCTCCTCTTAACAGTTGTTGTAGAGATGTGTCTGCTGCTAGAACTCTGTGTGGCATTGACCTGGTCTCTAATCTGAGCTGCTGTTAACCTGCGATTTCTGAGGCTGGTGACTCGGATAAACTTATCCTCAGAAGCAGAGGTGACTCTTGGTCTTCCTTTCCTGGGGTGGTCCTCATGTGAGTCAGTTTCTTTGTAGCGCTTGATGGTTTTTGCAATTGCACTTGGGGACACTTTCAAAGTTTTCCCAATTTTTCGCACTGACTGACCTTCATTTCTTAAAGTAATGATGGCCACTCGTTTTTCTTTACTTAGCTGCTTTTTTCTTGCCATAATACAAATTCTAACATTCTATTCAATAGGACTATCAGCTGTGTATCTGTAGCACCCCGAGGACTCGGCTGCTACAGGGGTATTGCACCTCGATCCAGAGGTGTGGTATTCCACTCCCGGGTAAGGATGGAGGGTGGAACTGAGCTCAGCTAGTTGCATGCACTACACTCATCCCATTTCCGGGGGACAGAACAACGGTACTCCCACCAGATAGATGTGCAGGTACGACAGCGTCTGTCCCTGGCTGGAGTGGGAGGGGGGGAGGAACATCCCAGTAGTGTAGGAGCAGTCAGGGGAGGGACTCTGGGCATAGGAAGGAGCCCATTGGGTGCTAGTCACCTGGGCTCGGGTGTCAGAGGGAGTATAAGAGGTGGGCACCATCTTTAGACAAGGTCCTGTTCAGAGGAGAGTCTGTTCAGAGAGGAGCTCAGCCAGAGAGGGCTGAGGGGGAGCTGTGGCTCCGTCTGGGCCCAGCTCCAGAGCCAGGCCTGAAGCAGAGAGAGGAAGAAAAGGGAACACAAGGAAAGGCCCAGAGACGCAAGCAGAGGGAACCCTGAGATCCCACGAGTGAACCAGAACAGGTGAGGGGTTGGCAGAGAAGGGTACCGGATCCCAAGCTGGTGGAGGCAAATCATCCTTAGCCAGAAACCGGAGGTCGTGGTCAAGCTTTGGCACGACCCCTCGCCACATCCACCAGGAAGGCACGCCACATAGGGTCAGGAAAACCGGAGAGAGGTTTTGCCCCATAAGGCCCGAGGAAGCCGGACATAGGTGGGTCCCTGGTGAGGACGGCCTGTAGGAAGGAAGAGAGGGGAGCTCAGGACCACGCTCTGGAACTGCCTGGGAGTTGGCCGAGTCCCGCACCTGGTGGACGCAGCACGGCTCGGGTGGTCACCCTTGGCCGAAGTGACCGGAGCAACACCTGTGAGTAAAAGCCTTGAAACTGCACCACACGTCTCTGAGCTTCCTTGCTGCACCATCACTACCACTATCATTCACATCTGCTGCCCTGGGGCCATACCCCTCCCGTTGGGGGTTATACCATCTACGCTGCACAACCATATCACCGGCCTCAGCGGACTGCCCTGCAGCGGCGGCTTCATCGCCGCATTCAACGGGTGGCGTAGTCGGACACTAATACCATCAAATCAATAGCGCCACTTGGTTTGACCACCCTGGGCACGGACCGGGTCCCCGCCACTCGGAGACTACAACCCCCATCGGATCCGTCTCCGGGTATTCCCCGCATGCGCAACGCTGCACAACATGGCCCAGGGGGTGAGTCAACTTTGGCGTAGTCGGCAGGATCACGTGCCCGCAACCACCGGGTACTGCGTGCCTGAAGAAAAGTTCATATTTACCGTAAAAAGGAGTCTCCCGCCAATTCCAGAGGGTTCCCGCCATCGGACGCCATCACGGGTCGTTTCCCGCCGTTTGCCCGCCATCTGCAGCCTTTTCCCGCCATCCACGGAGTTTCCCGCCATAAGGAGACGATTCCCGCCATCTGAGACGATTTCCCGCCCTGGCAGAGCGGACTCCATTATGGGCGTGCCAGAGGGTGGCAAGAGGCCACCTCCCATCGTGGGCCAGGTCCAGGAATGGCGCCAAAAGCGGAAACCACCTCCATCAGCAGAGACTGCAATGATAGAAATGTCCATCAGCGTGAGAGGGCTGCCCCTGGAACTGACAATCAGTAAGTTGCCCCGGGACCACCCTCAATGGGGGCGGATACAGAACAAAACAGAGAAGATGGGTGCGGCCTGGAGGAGTCTGGACAGATCGCACCCGGAGATGGAGGAAGAGTCAATCAGCACCGACCCTGTGGTCCGGAACATGTTGCAGGCTGCCACCCCGGAAGGCCTGGTGGAGATCCTGGCACAGCTCCCCAGAAATCGGGAGCGTGCACAGACCGCGCTGGAGGCCTTGGCCCGGAAGATGGCCCGGGTACAGCAAGAAGCACTGGCCGAGTGGAGGAGAGAGATGGTCCAGCAGGCTGGAACCCACCAGCAGAGGATGCCACCCGCAACGTGGAGCGTGTCTGCCCCTGAGGATGGTGCAGGAGGAACGGAGGCCGGAGACGACGCCGCGGAGGGAGCCGCAGAGATGGAAGCAGGTAATGGGGACGTCATCACCCCGTGCCCCGTAGCCGTAAGCCTGCCCCAGCTCCCCGTCGCAGAGCCCGAAGTTCCACTCACCGTGCCCGTTGCCGCACCGCCGCTGCTTCCAACTAGGCCTCAAGCGGCAGGAGCCGCGGTCGCGCCCTCTGTTACGCCACGCCCCTTGACCCAGAGCGCGGCAAAAGAGGAAGTGCCCCCGGCCTGGTCGCAGGGCCGAGTATCCCCGGGCGCCGCAGTCTCCACCGTACCCTTCACCTTCAGAGTGCCACCGGCCGGGTCGCAAGGCCTGGTGCATCCGGGCGCCGCTGCCCCCACCGCGCCCTCAACCTCCACAGTGCTGCCCCTGGGCGAAGGTCTGTTTGCGCAGCATACTAGCCCGGACGGGCTGCCTTTCGCTTGGCCACCGGAGTACGTCAACCCCCGACTCCGGAAGGAATGGCCTCTGTGTGAGCCTCTGATCCCGGCTCCGGCACCCGCCAAAATTGTTCCGCTCCCGCGGGAGGAGGCCCAATTTGCGTGGGACCCCACCGGCGAAGACCTCATGGGGTTCACCCAAGAGACCCGGGCGGCCGCAGCCCAACGTGAGGAGTGTTGCCGACAACAACTGGAAGTCTTTCAGAGGGAACGGCGAGAGAGGCGGGTCCGCGAGGAGCGGCTGCAGGTCCAAAGCGCGGAGCAGAAAAGCCGGACCCGACGAAACCGCCGTGCGGCCCACGGTCCCCGCTCCACCGGGACTGTAATAAAGTTTCAAATGGAGCACGGCTGGGGCTTTATACGAGATCACCGAACCCCCGGCGACGTCTTTGTCACCTGCAGGGATGTCGAGAGCCACCTGCCGGAGGGAAACCGTGGTCGTGACCTCTACCCGGGTGATGAGGTCACCTTCACCCGGCACCAGTGTGCCAAAGGACCATACGCCCTTCACGTGCACCGGTTGACGGAGGAGGAGTTGCGGTATGAGGAAGATCAAGAGGACCCGGACGGGTCTGAAGACTACCCTCAGGAGGAGACAAGGAGAGGACACCGCTACTAAAGGGGAGTAGCATAAGCAGAGTACTGTAGATAAGTTACCCGTATGGGTATTTGACATGTTGCTAATTGGAGTGTGGTCCCCGTTGGGACTAGTGTGGAACTGTTTAAGGGACTGTTTCCTGTGTGCCCCTAATCCCTTACCAGGCTGAGGACTGTGAACAGCCATTCCCCTATTCCCCACTGGCCGAGGACTGAGAGCGGCCATACCCTGTAAATAGTTGCGCTTCCTAAAGCGCCCCCTTCTGGTTTTATAAAGAACTGTTTTTCTCTAGTGACTGTTGCGCTTTACCTGGTCCCAAGTTGCACGGTGGCCAGGGATTGAGGACGTATTAGTCAAGAATGTTTTATATGAAAAGGTTTTATATTATGCTAAAAAAAAAAAAAGTTGATATATTTTATATGTAAGTGCACTTTAAAAAAAAAAAAAAAATTTTTGTATGTTTTGTTTTATTCTTTTACAGCCCGAGGACGTGCTGTGGTTTACCAGGGGGGAATGTAGCACCCCGAGGACTCGGCTGCTACAGGGGTATTGCACCTCGGTCCAGAGGTGTGGTATTCCACTCCCGGGTAAGGATGGAGGGTGGAACTGAGCTCAGCTAGTTGCATGCACTACACTCATCCCATTTCCGGGGGACAGAACAACGGTACTCCCACCAGATAGATGTGCAGGTACGACAGCGTCTGTCCCTGGCTGGAGTGGGAGGGGGGGAGGAACATCCCAGTAGTGTAGGAGCAGTCAGGGGAGGGACTCTGGGCATAGGAAGGAGCCCATTGGGTGCTAGTCACCTGGGCTCGGGTGTCAGAGGGAGTATAAGAGGTGGGCACCATCTTTAGACAAGGTCCTGTTCAGAGGAGAGTCTGTTCAGAGAGGAGCTCAGCCAGAGAGGGCTGAGGGGGAGCTGTGGCTCCGTCTGGGCCCAGCTCCAGAGCCAGGCCTGAAGCAGAGAGAGGAAGAAAAGGGAACACAAGGAAAGGCCCAGAGACGCAAGCAGAGGGAACCCTGAGATCCCACGAGTGAACCAGAACGGGTGAGGGGTTGGCAGAGAAGGGTACCGGATCCCAAGCTGGTGGAGGCAAATCATCCTTAGCCAGAAACCGGAGGTCGTGGTCAAGCTTTGGCACGACCCCTCGCCACATCCACCAGGAAGGCACGCCACATAGGGTCAGGAAAACCGGAGAGAGGTTTTGCCCCATAAGGCCCGAGGAAGCCGGACATAGGTGGGTCCCTGGTGAGGACGGCCTGTAGGAAGGACGAGAGGGGAGCTCAGGACCATGCTCTGGAACTGCCTGGGAGTTGGCCGAGTCCCGCACCTGGTGGACGCAGCACGGCTCGGGTGGTCACCCTTGGCCGAAGTGACCGGAGCAACACCTGTGAGTAAAAGCCTTGAAACTGCACCACACGTCTCTGAGCTTCCTTGCTGCACCATCACTACCACTATCATTCACATCTGCTGCCCTGGGGCCATACCCCTCCCATTGGGGGTTATACCATCTACGCTGCACAACCATATCACCGGCCTCAGCGGACTGCCCTGCAGCGGCGGCTTCATCGCCGCATTCAACGGGTGGCGTAGTCGGACACTAATACCATCAAATCAATAGCGCCACTTGGTTTGACCACCCTGGGCACGGACCGGGTCCCCGCCACTCGGAGACTACAACCCTCATCGGATCCGGCTCCGGGTATTCCCCGCATGCGCAACGCTGCACAACATGGCCCAGGGGGTGAGTCATATCCACCTGACTTCTGCACAACACAACTGATGGTCCCAACCCCATTTATAAGGCAAGAGAACCCACTTATCAAACCTGGCAGGGCACACCTGTGAAGTGAAAACCATTTCCAGTGACTACTAGTGTTGAGCGAGCACTAAAATGCTCGGGTGCTCGAAGCTCGGGCCGAGCTCGCCGTGATACTCGGGTGCTCGACCCGAGCAACGAGCCCTATGTTAGTCTATGGGAGACCCGAGCATTTTTGCGGCGGCACCCACAGCAGTCTTTTAAAAGCCTAACAAGTGCCCAAAACGATAGTGACAGTGATCAAATGACATGGGGACAGCATGGGGATCGCCCCAGGAAGCATTTCTGACCCCCTGGTCACAGCTGTCAACAACGTGGTCAGAGGTATTAAGCCACTTTTAAGGGCTCACAATAAAACGTTCAAAAACGAAACTGAAACTGCTTTCCTGTGAAATATGTTAAGGAAGTTCCTTTCCAGGGTAAAGACTTGTGTATAAGGTAAAATAAATAACCCAAAAAAAGATACTCCTCCACACCTTGGGCTATGTTCACAAGTAGCAATTTTTATGCGTTTTTGCACTTTTGTATTGCTTTCAACCGTGACAAATGCATTCACCGGGAAATGTCATTTTAACATTTTACAACCTTATCTGGCCATGTGCTGTGTGACACATGCATACAGTGCTGAAAAGACATGGGAACAGCATGGGGAAGACCCCTTGAAGCATCTCTGACACCCAGGTCACTGCCTAAAAGTGTGCCCATCAGAAGTCATCCTTGCCACATCAGAAGATGCAGACTTGCAACTATCCCCGTGCAAGTTCTTGTCCCAGGGCAGTGTTCAATTGTACCTCCCCCATTCCTTGCAATGCATGCGCAAGTATGCAGCCAACCACCCACTCACCCCCAAGGCTGCAATACCATACTGCTTGCTTGCTTGTGTTATGTTCTGCTACCAGAGCTAAGGAAAGAGAGGAGATCTGTCCCTACGATAGAACTCAGCTGAATCCCTACGATGTAACAGGGAACCTGATCCTGCGATCAGACCTGCTAAAGTCCTAAGCTAGTCTGTACGGAGACCTATAGATGTGGGGAAGGAATCCCTACAAGTACTAAGGACTGGGAGGAATATGGGACACCTCCTAACAGAAATAGTAGCAGACAGACGAACAAACAAAATATATAGAACATAGAGGTCCGTAGACCAAGCAAACTAACAGAGTTAGATACAGAGCACAGGCTAGCTAGAAAGTAGTTATACAATGAAGTCCAGCAAAGCCAGAAGGGCGGAGCAGGATTAAATAGGCCAACAAGGTCATGTGACCAGCAAAGGAAAAAACCTAAGAGCACGGTTCTAACAGTACCCCCCCTTCTAAGAGGATCCTCCGGATCCCCTAGGACCAGGCTTATCAGGAAATCTCCTGTGAAACGCTCTGATAAGTCTGGACGCGGAAACATCATCCGACCTCACCCAAGAGTTATCCTCGGGACCGAAACCTTTCCAGGCCACAAGATACTGCAAACTACCTCTATACCGTCTAGAGTTAAGGATGCGAGAAATTTCATATTCCCCGTCCTCCACCACCGGAGGAACAGAGGCAGAGGCGTCACAATCCGATACAACAGCTTTTTTCAACAGAGAGACATGAAATACTGGATTAATTCTCCAGGAGGTAGGAACCTCCAACCTAACAGCAGATTGGTTGACAACCTGAAGCACCTTAAAGGGCCCTACAAACTTGGGACCCAATTTCTTAGAAGGAATCCTCAACCGCAGATTCCTAGAGGACAACCAAACCATGTCACCAACAGCGAACAAAACCTCCTGTCGTTTCCTATCAAAGTAGTCCTTAGATTTTCTGTTGGCCTCCTGAAGATTACCACGCACATCCGTCCAAACTCTCTCCAAATCACCGGAAAAATTCTCCTCCTCAGGCACGGCAGATCCCAACTTGGAGAACGACCCGAACGACGGATGTCTCCCAGAACAACAAAAAAAAGGCGAACAACCAGCAGAAGAAGATGAATGATTGTTCAGAGCAAATTCAGCAAGTGGCAGAAACTCAGACCACCCCTCTTGATTGTCTGCCACAAAACAACGCAAGAACTGCTCAACATCCTGGTTTTTCCTTTCTGTCTGGCCATTAGATTCAGGATGATATCCGGACGAGAACGATAAATGAACTCCCAACCTGTCACAAAAGGCATGCCAAAAACGAGCCACGAACTGAGGACCCCTAACAGAAACAATGTCAGTAGGAACGCCAAGAAGTCTGACAATTTCCTTGACAAAGGCCTTAGCGAGAGTTTTAGCGCAGGGCAGTTTGACAAAGGGAACCAAGTGACACATCTTGCTAAAACGGTCCACGACCACCCAGATGACAGTAAAACCCTCAGAGGGGGGAAGGTCAGTTATAAAGTCCATAGCCAAATGTGTCCAAGGAGCACTGGGAACCTCCAAAGGACAAAGCAACCCCGCAGCAGGAGTATGTGAGGACTTAGATCTAGCACATATAGTACATTGACGCACCCACTTAATGACTTCCTTCTGCCATCCAGGCCACCAAAAACTGCGACCCACCAGTCTCTTGGTCTCAGAGATTCCGGGATGACCTGCCAACCGAGATTCGTGACACTCAACAAATAAATCTCTCCTAAAGGTCCCAGGCACAAACAACCTCCCATGGGGAGTGTTAGATGGGGCATTCTCCTGTGCTTTAAGAATCTCATCTTCCAAAACGGAGTCCAAAGCAGCTATCACAACACCTTCTTGTAAAATGTTCTCCTCTTTCTCAGCACCGACTATGGGAGAAAAACTGCGAGACAAGGCATCCGCCTTAACATTCTTAGTACCAGGGATGTAAGTAACGGAGAAATTAAACCACGAGAAAAACAGTGCCCACCTAGCCTGACGGGCATTCAGGCGCTTGGCAGCATCAAGATATATCAGATTTTTATGATCCGTAAGAACCTGAACGGGAAATTCCGCACCTTCCAAGAAGTGACGCCAGTGTTCAAATGCGAGTTTAATAGCCAATAATTCCCGATTACCAATATCGTAATTCAGTTCAGTCTCCGAAAAATTTTTTGAAAAAAAGGCACAGGGATGTAATCCATCCCCGTTATCCTGAGACAATACTGCGCCAACCCCCACAGAGGAAGCATCAACCTCAACCAAAAACGGCCTAGTAACATCAGGCTGCATAAGGATGGGAGCAGAGCTGAACCTCTCCTTAGAAAACAAAAGCTTCAATGGCCTCAGAAGACCACTGAACCGCATCAGCACCTTTCCTGGTGAGATCGGTCAGAGGTTTGACAATACTAGAAAAATTTTTTATGAATTTTCTGTAATAATTGGCGAAACCTAAAAACCTCTGTATCGATTTCAAACCAATAGGCCTAGGCCATTCCTGTACAGCTTGAACTTTAACCGGGTCCATCTCAAAACCTTTGCTGGAGATAATGTAACCCAAAAAACTAATTCTCTGTACAGCGAACTCACATTTCTCCAGCTTAGCAAAAAGCGAATTGTCCATTAACAACTGTAATACCTCACGTACGCTCCGCCAATGAGACTCCAGATCCGGCGAATAAATCAAAATGTCATCCAAATACACAACCACATTTTTGCCGATCAAAGGTCTCAGGATGTCATTAATAAGATTCTGAAAAAATGCAGGAGCATTGGTAAGACCAAAAGGCATAACCAGATTCTCAAAATGACCCACAGGAGTGTTAAAAGCAGTCTTCCATTCATCACCCTCCTTCATGCGCAACAGATTGTATGCCCCCTTAAGGTCAATTTTAGAGAACCACTTGGCCCCCATTAACTGGTTAAACAGATCAGGAATCAATGGCAGTGGGTAAGGATTGCGTACAGTAATTTTGTTAATCTCACGAAAATCCAGACAAGGACGTAAACCGCCGTCCTTTTTTTTTACAAAAAAAAATCCAACCGCCACAGGAGACTTAGAGGGCCTAATGTGACCGGCGGCCAAACTTGTCTGTATGTATTCCTCCAAAGCCTTCCTCTCAGGAATAGTAAGGTTAAATAAACGACTTTTAGGAAGAGTCGCTCCAGGGACAAATTCAATAGAACAATCATAGTCTCTATGGGGAGGCAAAACCTGCGATTCCTTCTCAGAAAAAACTCTCCAAAAATCCTGAATAGGAACAGGCAATTCTCCCCTATCCAAAGCTGCAATACGCCCGTTACAACACTTGTCATAACATTTATGGCTCCAGGATTTAATTTCACTGGTAGACCAATCCAGTACAGGATTGTGAAATTTTAACCAGGGCAATCCCAATATTACTGGAGAAGGCAAGTTATTCAAAACTACCAAATCCAATTTCTCATGGTGAACACCATTAATAGTGAGAGGAAATTCACAGACCTTGAGAGTAATATTCTTCAAAGGGGAACCATCCACAGAAACCACAGCAATGGGGGTTGATAAAGGTTCGGGTTTTAAATTGAGTCTTTCCAAGAATCCCCCATCAATTACATTCAGAGTAGACCCACAATCAACAAACACCCGAAATTCCATTAATTTTTCCTGAGCAATCGTGGAAGCAGCTAAAAATACACCCTTGGAATTTAAACAGGCAATACGGGCATGACTGACCATTTTTTTTTCTTTCTTCATACGAAGCTCACAGCCTTTAATCAAATGACCAGATTTTCCGCAATAGAAACACAAGCCTTCAGAAAATCGACGGTCTTTTTCTTGAAAGCGAGGTGCCACCGATCCAATCTCCATCGGTTCACCACTGTTAGTACACACATTCTCATAACCAGAAACTGACATAGCAGAGGATTTGCTCTCATTAACCCTTGCACGCAGTCTCCTATCCACCTGTATAGCTAATTGCATAGCCTGTTGCAAATCTTCAGGTGTAGGATAAGCAATTAGCAGGTCTTTAACCCTTTCACTGAGCCCAGCAAGAAATAGACTTTTCAGAGCAGAATCGTTCCACCCTATTTGAGTAGACCAACGACGGAAATGAGTACAATATTTTTCCACATTACCTGATCCCTGTTTCAAACGTCTCAACTCAGTCTCAACTGATGCGAAACGGTCAGGATCATCATATAATTGTCCCAAAGCAGAAAAAAAACTATCCACTGATCTGAAGCATGTATCACTAGGTTGCAAAGAAAAGGCCCACTCCTGAGGCTCTTTGCGCAAAAGTGACATTATGAACCCTATGCGCTGGGATTCATCCCCAGAGGACTTGGGTCTCAAACGAAAATACAATAAGCAAGCATTTTTAAATGAAAAAAATTCTCGATGTTCACCAAAAAATAAATCCGGCAAACATACCTTAGGCTCCAAGAAATGTGCTCCAGGACAGTTACTCACGTGCTGACGGAGCTCGGCCACCTCCAGAGAGAGTCCCTGCAGGCGATGAGCCAAATCCTGAACCGACACCATGATGGAACAGAAAAATCTTTCCTTAGAGAATTTGCAGGCTGGACTTACTGTTATGTTCTGCTACCAGAGCTAAGGAAAGAGAGGAGATCTGTCCCTACGATAGAACTCAGCTGAATCCCTACGATGTAACAGGGAACCTGATCCTGCGATCAGACCTGCTAAAGTCCTAAGCTAGTCTGTACGGGGACCTATAGATGTGGGGAAGGAATCCCTACAAGTACTAAGGACTGGGAGGAATATGGGACACCTCCTAACAGAAATAGTAGCAGACAGACAAACAAACAAAATATATAGAACATAGAGGTCCGTAGACCAAGCAAACTAACAGAGTTAGATACAGAGCACAGGCTAGCTAGAAAGTAGTTATACAATGAAGTCCAGCAAAGCCAGAAGGGCGGAGCAGGATTAAATAGGCCAACAAGGTCATGTGACCAGCAAAGGAAAAAACCTAAGAGCAAGGTTCTAACAGCTTGCACTTGAAATTTGGCCTTTTAGGATTGTGGAGGCGGAATCTGGCCACCACGTCATGGCTGCGTTGGCGGCCTGGTATCCATACTCAGTCCCCAGCCGCCCGGCGGCCGGGTGTCCACACTCGGTCCCCAGTCGCCAGGGGGCGGCCGGGTGTCCATACTCGGTCCCCAGTCGCCGAGCGGCCGGGTGTCCACACACGGTTTCCAGCCGCCTTGGGGCAGCAAGGTGTCCATAAACGGTCCCCAGCCGCCCCTATTTCTCCTTTGAACATCCCCCCACACACTTTTCTTAGCCCGGCCTGCTTTAGGGCAGCATTGGACGAGCCCACCAGAGAACCAGACTCCTCTGGTGGGCCCTGGCTTCTCCATCAGGGGAGTTGAGAGTGCCAAGGTGAGGACCATGATGATGATGATAGAAGTTAGCATCTGCTTTGTTTTCTTGGAATGCAAGCGCATGTATGTAGTAGCGGCTAGGCCTGAGGTGGTCAGCGTTTTGGCGCATATCCTACCTCCTCCGAGGATTGCTGGATGTTTTCCTGCTACTATCCCAGTTCTATGACTCCCGTTAAAACAAAGCTTCAGGTGATAAATGATGGATGAGGTAGTGGCAAAGGAGAAAGAGCAGGAGGAACAGGGACCATTTACATCAATATCAGGCCAGTCAACCACATATGTCTTGTAGGATATGTTTCTGTAACAAAAGGAGCGGTTCGGCTACACAGTTAAAGGGCATACAGTGAGAACAATGCCTACCAAAAATTTTGAGGCACTCCAATGCCCCTTGGAAATGACATGGAGGTCAGAGGGCCTTAATTAAACCGTTTTTTCCATTTATAGCAACTGGGTCTCCTGTACACTGTTGACCTAAGCAGTGAATGGAAGGCTTTCCAAAAATTCTGAGGAACTGCAATGCCCCTTGAAACAGACGTGGATTACAGCGTACTAAAAACCTTCTACCCATTATTGGGGAGTGGGTCTCCCTTAGTTTTCACCTTTTCATTGAAAAGCTAAAGCTGACTAAAATTAGGAGGAAATACAATGCCTGTTGGAAGAGTCGTGGAGGTTAGAGGTAATTAAAAACAACATTTCAATGCCCCTTGGAAGAGCTGTGGAGCTCAGAGTGGCTTAAGAAGATTCTTTTAATGCCCCTTTGAAGAGACGCGGAGGTCACAGTAGCTTAACAAGACGGTTTTAATGCCCCTCGGAAAAGTGATGGAGGTCCCAGTAGCTTAACAAGACGCTTTTAATGCCCCTCAGAAGAGACGTGGAGGTCCCAGTAGCTTAAGAAGACGCTTTCAATGTCCCGCAGAAGAGATGTGGAGGTCCCAGTAGCTTAACAAGACGCTTTTAATGCTCCTCAGAAGAGACGTGGAGGTCCCAGTAGCTTAACAAGACACTTTTAATGCCCCTCAGAAGAGACGCGGAGGTCCCAGTAGCTTAACAAGACACTTTTAATGCCCCTCACAAGAGACGTGGAGGTCCCAGTAGCTTAACAAGACGCTTTTAATTCCCCTCAGAAGAGACGTGGAGGTCCCAGTAGCTTAACAAGACGCTTTTAATGCCCCTCAGAAGAGACGTGGAGGTCCCAGTAGCTTAACAAGACGGTTTTAATGCCCCTCGGAAAAGTGGTGGATGTCCCAGTAGCTTAACAAGACGCTTTTAATGCCCCTCAGAAGAGACGTGGAGGTCCCAGTAGCTTAACAAGACGCTTTTAATGCCCCTCAGAAGAGACGTGGAGGTCCCAGTAGCTTAAGAAGACGCTTTCAATGCCCCGCAGAAGAGATGTGGAGGTCCCAGTAGCTTAACAAGACGCTTTTAATGCTCCTCAGAAGAGACGTGGAGGTCCCAGTAGCTTAACAAGACACTTTTAATGCCCCTCAGAAGAGACGCGGAGGTACCAATAGATTAACAAGACACTTTTAATGCCCCTCACAAGAGACGTGGAGGTCCCAGTAGCTTAACAAGACGCTTTTAATTCCCCTCAGAAGAGACGTGGAGGTCCCAGTAGCTTAACAAGACGCTTTTAATGCCCCTCAGAAGAGACGTGGAGGTCCCAGTAGCTTAACAAGACGGTTTTAATGCCCCTCGGAAAAGTGGTGGATGTCCCAGTAGCTTAACAAGACGCTTTTAATGCCCCTCAGAAGAGACGTGGAGGTCCCAGTAGCTTAACAAGACGCTTTTAATGCCCCTCAGAAGAGACGTGGAGGTCCCAGTAGCTTAACAAGACGCTTTTAATGCCCCTCGGAAAATTTTTGGGGAGTGTGTCTCCCATAGTATTTGCTTATGCCTTCCAAGCAAAAGCTGCCAAAAATTAGGATGGAGGAACTTGCAATGCCCATTACAAGAGCCATGCAGTACAGCATATTACAAACATTATTCCCGTGATTGGGGAGTGGGTCTCCCATAGTATTTGCTTATGCCTTCCAAGCAAAAGCTGTCAAAAATTAGGATGGAGGAACTTGCAATGTCCCTTTCAAGAGCCATGCAGTACAGCATATTACAAACATTATTCCCATGATTGGGGAGTGGGTCTCCCATAGTATTTGCTTATGCCTTCCAAGCAAAAGCTACCAAAAATTAGGATGGAGGACCTTGCAATGCCCGTCACAAGAGCCATGCAGTACAGCATATTACAAACATTATTCCCATGATTGAGGAGTGGGTCTCCCATAGTATTTGGTTATGTGAATATAGCTGTGTCTCAGCTTCTAGAAAGAGAAAATGGAAAAAGGAATGGCGCAGATCTAAGTGCAATATTACTCAAAAAAGTAGTAAAAGGTGGGGTAACTGAATACTGCTCACCTTGTAGAAGTCTTGAGTTTCAGCATTTAATAGTGATATGACTCCTGTGACTTACAGAGTCTTCATTTGGCTTACAGCACACTTTGCCAGGAAATCAGGCCTCCATATAGGAATATCCTTGCAGAAGTCTTGAAATTCACATAGCAATAGAACTTTTGAGGCTTATGTAGTCTTTATTTGGCATGCAGCACTCTTTACCAGAAGAATCAGGCTTCCATATAGGAGGATCCTGTTAAGGCAGATAATCAAATAGGTGTGTTCTGGTTAAAGTATTGCGGCGCTTCCAGATAAGATCCAGTAGGTTTTTCCATCCAGAATTTATTTTTCAAAAGAATATAAAATATAAAATAGCAAGATACTAGCATTTGCTTATGTCCTCCAAGCAAAAGCTGCCAAAAATTAGGACGGAGGAACTTGCAATGCCCCTTACAAGAGCCATGCAGTACAGCATATTACAAACATAAGTCACATTATTGGGGAGTGGGTCTCCCATAGTATTTGCTTATGTTTTCCAAGCAAAAGCTGCCAAAAATTAGGACGGAGGAACTTGCAATGCCCCTTACAAAAGCCATACAGTACAGCATCTTAAAAATATTATTCCCATTATTGGGGAGTGGGTCTCCCACAGTCTTTGCTTATGCCTTCCAAGCAAAAGCTGACAAAAATAAGGACGGAGGAACTTTCAATAATGGCAACACGGACCACGGTCACTCTGGTGGTATAGTGGTGGTGGAGGCTGAGGATAAGGAGAAGAACATAAAACAGCCGAAATGAGGAAGCGTATACCCATGCGTGGGTGTGAAGCGGTGCATGTGAATACACCTCCCGAAAAAACACAGTGGATTTGACTTTATGTTACTCTGCTGTCATTTGGTGGTGATAAGAAGTCTGGCCCAATCCAGCCCTTGTTCATTTTGATAAGGGTCAGCTTGTCAGCATTGTCAGTTGACAGGCGAGTGCGCTTATCAGTTATAATTCCCCCAGCGGCACTAAAAACACGCTCCGATAACACGCTAGCGGCAGAGCAGGCCAGGACTTCTAAGGCGTACAGAGCGAGTTCATTCCAAGTGTCCAGCTTGGATACCCAATAATTAAAAGGCACAGAGGAATCACGGAGGACGCTGGTACGGTCGGCAAGGTACTCCCTCACCATCTTTTGAAACTTTCCACTCCTTGTGAGAGTACCCCACGCCTCAGGGCTTGTAAGCTGGGCGGGTCTCATTAAACTGTCCCAGAACGTTGACAGCGTTCAACTGCCTCTGCTGGATTGGAGTTGCCTCTCTCTCGCTTGTACGCCTTGGTTGGTCAACGAACTGTGACCTCTGCCACTAGCGTGTTCAGATGGGAACTTTTTTAACAGTTCTGCAGTGAGGGCCTTCTGGTACTGCCCCATTCCACCTCAGGAATAAGAGAGTGAAAGTTCTCCTTGTAGCGGGGGTCTAAAAGTGTCACCAACCAGTAATGACTGTCACCCAACATTTTGACAACGCGAGGGTCATGGTTAAGGCAGCGTAACATAAAGTCAGCCATGCGTGCCAGACTGGTAACGGGCAAGACTTCCGTGTCCTCACCAAGATGACGACTGACCATGCTCTCTTCCTCCTCTTCCTCCTCCCCCCTCTCCTCAGGCCACCCACGCCGAACCGACGGTATGACAGTTGTACAGGTACTACCGTCTACAACACATGATACAAGCTCCTGTTCTTCCTCCTCCTCCTCCTCCTCTCCCTCATTGTCCCCCAATGCACGTTGGGATGAGATGAGGCTGGGCTGTGTGTAATCGACCGCTACTGCTTCTTGATCCATCTCATCATACTCTGGCTGCAATGCCTCCTCTTTAATTCTCTGCAGAGAGCGTTGCAAAAGACTGACAAGTGGAATGCTGACGCTAATGATGGCGTCATCGCCACTCACCATTTTGGTGGACTCCTCAAAGTTTGTCAAGATGGTACATATGTCAGACATCCAGGTCCACTCCTGAGGTCTTATGTGTGGAGTCTGACCTGAATATCGACGGCCTTGTTGCAGCTGGTACTCCACAACTGCTCTCTTCGGCTCACAAATCCTTTGCAACATGTGGAGGGTAGAGTTCCAACGTGTGGGGACATCACACACCAGCCGGTGTGACGGAAGCTGCAAACACTGCTGCAACACAGCAAGGGCGGCGGAAGCTGTAGCCGACTTGCAAAAATGAGCTGAGAGGCGGCGTACTTTGACGAGCAGATCTGGCAACTCGGGGTACGATTTAAGAAACCGCTGAATCACGAGGTTAAGCACATGAGCCAGGCATGGTACGTGTGTGATCTCGCCTCGCCTCAGAGCAGCCACCAGTTTTCGGCCATTGTCACACACGACCATGCCTGGATGTAGGTTCAGCAGTCTCAGCCACAGATCTGCCTGCTCTTTCACAGCTGTCCACAACTCACAAGCAGTGTGAGGTTTCTCACCTAAGCTTATGAGTTTCAGCACAGCCTGTTGCCGCTTGGCGGAGGCAGTACTGCAGTGCTTCCAGCTTGTAACTGATGTGTTGATATCTGAGATGGAGGCTGAACATGAGGAGGAGGAGCAGGATGATGCGCTGGAGCTGTACACTGTGGGGGCAACTCTGACTGACATAGGGCCCGCAATCCTCGGTGTGGGGAGGATGTGTTCCGTCCCATGGTCCGACTGGGTCCCGGCTTCCACTATGTTTACCCAGTGTGCCGTCAGGGAGATGTACCGTCCCTGGCCACAAGCACTTGTCCTCGTGTCCATTGTCAGGTGGACTCTCCCAGCAACTGCGTTGTTGAGGGCACGGCAGATGTTTTGGGACACGTGCGTGTGTAGTGCGGGGATGGCACACCGGGCAAAATAGTGTCGGCTGGGGACCGAGTACCGAGGGACTGCCACCGCCATAAGGTTGCGGAAGGATTCCATCTCCACCAGCCTAAAATGCAGCATTTCCAACACAAGCAGTCGTGAAATGTGCGAATTTAGGACTGTGGCCTGTGGGGCGTTAGCTGCGAATTTCTGCTTTTGTTCAAAGGTCTGGGATATGGACAATTGAACGTTGCGGTGGGACGTGGACATGGACGTTGATGCTGTTTCTTGAGAAACTGCCATAACAAGTGAAGACTGAGAGGAGGGGGCATCTTTGCATGCAGTATGGACAGGGGATTGCCTTGCACACACAACAGGGGGTTCTATTGCACGCACAACAGCGGAAGAAGCAGTGGTGACACCCGCTGACACTGGTCGTGGACCCTGGGGTTCGCCCCACAAAGTCGGGTGCTTTGCTGCCATGTGCCTGATCATGCTGGTGGTGGTCAGGCTGGTAGTTTTGTCACCCCTGCTGATGCTGGCATGGCAGGTGGAACATATGGCCTTTTTGGGGTTATCAGCAGAGTCTTTAAAAAAATTCCAGACTCTGGAAGACCTACCGCTTGTACTGGCAACGTCCCTCGTGTTGGTGTTACGGGGAACGGTTGCCCGCCTTCTGTCTGCAGCCACCACACTGCTTCTTCCTGCCTGTTGGGGTACTCTGCCTCCCTCCTCCTGTGTGTTGCTGGTCTCACTCTGCATGTCCTCCTGCCACATTGGGTCAGTTAGTAGATCATCCACCACCTCCTCCTCTTCCACTTGTGCACCAGGATCCTCCTCCTCACTTCGTGGCAATTGTGTCTCGTCATCGTCCACCTCTTGTGACAAATTGCCAGCGTCGACTTCCTGTGGCCGTGGCTGTTCAAATATTTGGGCATCGCTACATGGGATCTCCTCTTCCACCACTTCAAGCGGAGCAGGCAAGGGGCACAAATCTGGAAATGGACCAGTGAACAGCTCTTCAGAGTGTCCAAGTGTGGGATCAGTTGCTGTCTGACGACACTCGGCATGGTGGGAGGAAGGAGCATCAGGGAGAGGAAGAGTATGCGGTCGAGACTCATGGCTACTAAGAGTCGACCGTGTGGAAGACAGGCCAGAGGTGGTGGTGCCCAGGTAACTGGAAGTATTATCTGCTATCCAATTAATAACCTGTTCACACTGATCAGTTCGCAATACTGGTGTTGTTCTATGCTTCCCTAGTAATTCGGTCAAGAAGTGGGAGCGAGAAGATATGGCTGTTGGCTGTGGCACATTCTCACCTTGGCCACGGCCCCGTCCTCTGCACGCACCATCACCAGAACGTCCAGTTCCATGTCCGTTGCCACGCGCCTTGCCCATTGTAAAGGAAGTAAAATAGCTTACACTCGCACTATCAATGGAAAAAGGGTAATAGAAAGTAGATTAGAACCGTGGAAGAGGAAAACCACAGTTCTGTTTCTCTGGCCTACACCCGACTCTTTTAAACAATCTGAACAATCAGGGAGAAACTATTACTGTTTTTCTTCACGGAAAAAATGCCAAAAGCAGGATAATAGAGATTTTTTACCGTGGAACAGCAAAACCACAGTTATAATTGACTGGAGTATACCAGACTTTTTTAAATATATATATTTGCGGCTGAACAGTGAGCGACACACTCAAACTGTTTTTTTTAGATACAAATGGCCCAAAAGTGGATAATACAGAGGTTTGAATCGTGGAACTGCAAAACCACACTTGTATTTCTCGGGCCTACACCAGACTATTTTCAACAGATACATTTGTGTCTGAACAATCAGGAGACACTATTATTTATTTTTTACGTCAAAAATTGCGAAAAGCAGGATAATACAGAGATTTAACCCGTGGAACTGCAAAACCACACTTTTATTTCTCGGGCCTTCACCAGACTATTTTCAACAGATACATTTGTGTCTGAACAATCAGGAGACACTATTATTTATTTTTTACAGCAAAAAATGCCAAAAGCAGGATAATACAGAGATTTGACCCGTGGAACTGCAAAACCACACTTGTATTTCTCGGGCCTACACCTGACTATTTTCAACAGATATATTTGTGTCTGAACAATCAGGAGACACTATTATTTATTTTTTACGGTAAAAAATGCCAAAAGCAGGATAACACAGAGATCTGACCCGTGGAACTGCAAAACCACACTTGTATTTCTCGGGCCTACACCAGACTATTTTCAACAGATATATTTGTGTCTGAACAATCAGGAGACACTATTATTTATTTTTTACGGTAAAAAAATGCCAAAAACAGGATAATAGAGATTTTTTACTGTGGAACAGCAAAAGCACACTTCTGTCTCTCTGGCCTACACCAGACTATTTTCAACAGATATATTTGTATCTGAAAAATTAGGGAGACACTATTATTTTTTTTTTTACGGCAAAAAATGCCAAAAAAAGGATAATAGAGATTTTTTACCGTGGAACAGCAAAACCACAGTTATAATTTACTGGTGTATACCAGACTTTTTTAAATATATATATTTGCAGCTGAACAGTGAGCGACACACTCAAACTGATTTTTTTAGATACAAATGGCCCAAAAGTGGATAATACAGAGGTTTGAACCGTGGAACTGCAAAACCACACTTGTATCTCATGGGCCTACACCAGACTATTTTCAACAGATATATTCGTGTCTGAAAGATCAGGGAGACACTATTATTATTTATTTTACGGCAAAAAATGCCAAAAGCAGGATAATAGAGATTTTTTACTGTGGAACAGCAAAAGCACACTTCTGTCTCTCTGGCCTACACCAGACTATTTTCAACAGATATATTTGTGTCTGAAAAATCAGGGAGACACTATTATTTTTTTTTACGGCAAAAAATGCCAAAAACAGGATAATAGAGATTTTTTACCATGGAACAGCAAAGCCACAGTTAGAATTTACTGGTATATACCAGACTTTTTTAAATATATATATTTGCGACTGAACAGTGAGCGACACACTCAAACTGTTTTTTTTAGATACAAATGGCCCAAAAGTGGATAATACAGAGGTTTGAACCGTGGAACCGCAAAACCACACTTCTATTTCTCTGACCTACACCAGACTATTTTCAACAGATATATTTGTGTCTGAAAGATCAGAGACACACTTTTTTTTTTGGGGGGGGGGGGGGACACCAAAAGGTTAATAAGACGGGTATTTGTACAGTGTGAAGGAGGAAAAAAAAAAAGAGGATTTAGATGAAAAAAAAGGATTTTTCCTGGCCCCCGAGACCTGGAGCTAAGTCCAGCAATTTCAGCAACAGGAGCACACAGGACTGTAATGCAGCGTTTGCTGGTATAACCACTGCGTCTCCTATACAGCCTGCCTGCCTGATATCTGGGATGGATATTAGTACTGAGAAGGACTGTTTGTTTGATCTGGCAGCCTTTACAGACCCTACACTAACTATTTTGCAGGATATATCTCTCCCTAAATCAGCAGCGCTGTCCCTACACTGTCTGATCCGGAGCGACTGTGTCCAAGATGGCGGCGCCCGGTTTTAAATACTCGAGGTGACGCTGTGCGGCCAGCCAATCACTGTAATGCCCACAACCAACATGGCTGCGGCATTACAGTGACTGGCTGGCAATCCCTGCATGTTCATTGGCTCTGTAAAGAGCGCCAAACATGCAGGGCGGAGACCCGAGCTCTCGCCCGAGTAACCCGGAAATGCTCGGTGCTCGCCGAACATCCCGAGTAGCGTGATGCTCGGGCGAGTACCGAGCAGTGTCGAGCATGCTCGCTCAACACTAGTGACTACCTCTTGAAGCTCATCAAGAGAATGCCAAGAGTGTGCAAAGCAGTCATCAAAGCAAAAGGTGGCTACTTTGAAGAACCTAGAATATAAGACATATTTTCAGTTGTTTCACACTTTTTTGTTAAGTATATAATTCCACATGTGTTAATTCATAGTTTTGATGCCTTCAGTGTGAATGTACAATTTTCATAGTCATGAAAATACAGAAAAATCCTTAAATGAGGAGGTGTGTCCAAACTTTTGGTCTGTACTGTACATTACATACATGTACACACTCTGTAACACATATACACATAAAACTGTCACACACTACCTGGAGAAGGAGTCCAGAAGAAGTTTACAGCCGCTGCTTCCTCAACTCCTCTAGCACCAAGCCCCGCACACTACCTGCAGGCCCCCTACCCCGACTGCTGAGCTGGACACAGCAGGAGAGAACTCTTGGGCTACAGCGCTCTCCACTGACCACTGTGCAAGAGTTTCTGTTAGGACCCCCCCCCCGCAAAAAAAAAAAACAAGATTCCAATGGGAGCCCCAACAACACCATTCACTTCAATGAAGACGATGGAATCACATTGGATGCTGCTTTGCCTCCATCCTGGCAGCATTTGTCTTTCTCAGACATGTACGACACTGTGTTCTGCAGACTTACAAATGTGAGCATAGCCTAACAGCTCCCTGTACCACCCAAATGACTGGAAGCGAGAGGCTGCAGGGATAACATAACTTAATTTTCTACCTGCAGCCGCACTTCCAGAAAATCATCATAACATGATTAAATGCTATTTACCTGCAGATTATCACTACAACGACAGGTGTAGAGTGTTTTCGAAGGTGAAAGTTTGATTTAAGGCACCCGTCCAGCTCATTTTCAGATATTAAGGCATGGAAGGAATCTTGTATAGAAGCGATTTATTGCATTGGCTGTATGAGCACTGTGTATATACTGTATAGGAGCTGTATGAGCTCTGCGTATATACTGTATGGGAGCTGTATGAGCACTGAGTATATACAGTATGGGAGCTGTATGAGCACTGTGTATATACTGTATGGGAGCTGTATGAGCTCTGTGTATATACTGTATGGGAGCAGTATGAGCACAGTGTATACACTGTATGGGAGCTGTATGAGCTCTGTGTATATACTGTATGGGAGCTGTATGAGCACTGTGTATATACTGTATGGGAGCTGTATGAGCACTGTGTATATATTGTATGGGAGCTGTATGAGCACTGTGTATATACTGTATGGGAGCGGTATGAGCACTGAGTATATACTGTATGGGAGCGGTATGAGCACTGTGTATGTACTGTATTGGAGCCGTATGAGCACTGTGTATATACTGTATGGGAGCTGTATGAGCGCTGCGTATATACTGTATGGGAGCTGTATGAGCACTGTGTATATACTGTATGGGAGCTGTATGAGCACTGTGTATATATGGTATTGGAGCTCTATGAGCACAGTGTATATATGGTATTGGAGCCGTATGAGCACTGTGTATATACTGTATGGGAGCTGTATGAGCACTGTGTATATACTGTATGGGAGCTGTATGAGCTCTGTGTATATACTGTATGGGAGCTGTATGAGCACTGTGTATATACTGTATGGGAGCTGTATGAGCACTGTGTATATACTGTATGGGAGCGGTATGAGCACTGGGTATATACTGCTTTGGAGCTGTATGAGCACTGGGTATATACTGTATGGGAGCGGTATGAGCACTGTGTATATACTGTATGGGAGCTGTATGAGCACTGTGTATATACTGTATGGGAGCTGTATGAGCACTGTGTATATACTGTATGGGAGCTGTATGAGCACTGTGTATATATTGTATGGGAGCTGTATGAGCACTGTGTATATACTGTGTGGGAGCTGTATGAGTACTGTGTATATACTGTATGCGAGCTGTATGAGCACTGTGTATATACTGTATGGGAGCGGTATGAGCACTGTGTATATACTGTATGAGAGCTGTATGAGCACTGTGTATATATGGTATTGGCGCTGTATGAGCTCTGTGTATATACTGTATGGGAGCGGTATGAGCACTGTGTATATACTGTATGGGAGGTTGGGTCATTAGTACTAACTACAATAAAGACCCTGGACTGTTTGAAGCAGACTCTGAACCCTTATTATTGCGGCCTGCACCATCACCCGCAGCATCCTATTACATTGCCCTGAGGCTACACTCTTCCCGTGGGGAGTTATCCTATGCCTGTGCTGCACACCAACATCAGCCTCAGCGGTCTGCCTTGCAGCGGCGGTCATCCCTGACCGCAATCCACGGGTGGCGTAGTCGGACATTCAAAACCCTATAAATAGACTGCCGCCATTTAGTCTGACCACCCTGAGCCACGGGATCTGGTTGCCAATACTACCCCCATCAGCATCGTACACAAGAAGGCCCGGTTCCGAGTACCCCACGGCCCAGGGGGCGAGTCAGCTTTGGCGTAGTCGGCAGGATTGTGACCAACCCGCCACAAACGGGTATTGCGTGCCTGAAAAAGACTGTACACATACCTTAAAAAGAGATTTCCCGCCATCTTCAGCCATTTTCCCGTCATCGGACGCCATCTTCAGGACGCCGCGCGGGAAGAAGAGGGGCGTGGACGTCCAAACCGGGCGAGACCTGAAGCCCCGCCCTACGCACCGATGCTGCGCAAGGTCCTGGAAGGAGCGAGAGTGACGCTGACGTCACCAGGACGCGACGCAAGGTACTCGCCCGGAGCAGCACCAGCGGAGCCGCGGCCTACTGAAGAGGATCAACAGAAGGTAGGCCACGCTTAACTAGGGGGGAGGAAGATGACGGACGCGGAGGGACATTCTACCACCAGCGTGGCTGCAGCAGCGGTGATGCCGTTCTCCATGCCCTACATCCCCGGAGCAGCCTGGCTGCCCCGATACTCAGGGGAATCCCATACGTTAACTGACTTTAAGGAAAGACCGCACAGTTTATTTAAAGTTTATCCCCTGGCAGAAGAACAGAAAGTGAGCATTCTGACGGGGCAGCTAACCGGTGCAGCCCAGCGGGAAGTGAAATCATGGTCAGATGAAGAGAAGAGGACTGTAAAGGACATTCTGACCCGGCTGCGGAGTACCTTTGATACCCGTACCTCAGCCGAAATCAAAATGCGCTTCTATGGCTGTAAGCAGCGAGCCCAAGATAGTATCAGAGACTATGCCTTGAACCTGCAAGAAGCTCTGAGAGCAATTAAACAAGCTGACCCTGGCAGCGTGCAGGACACCGATAAACTGTTGACTGACCAGTTCATAGAAGGTCTGCTGTTCAGCGCCCACAGAACCCAGCTGCGCCTCATGGCCCTACAGAACCCCGATCTGACTTTTGCGCAGTTCAAGGATAGGGCCATCCGGGTGCTCCGAGAACCTGCACCAAGTGGCGCTGTAGCTTCCCGGAGCCCTGCCATCACTTACCACCAGGGGGCGGCGCCCTACCCTGCAGACCTTGTGGGGGCTGATGCACAGGCCCTAAATCCATCCCAGCCTGCAAACCTGCACCATCAGGTCCAAGAGCTAACAGAGAGTGTGGCTGCACTGACCAGGACCGTACAGTCGTTGCAGGTGGAACCGTCAAGACAAATCAAGCTGGCTTCCAGTCCGGAGGATGTCCCGTGGCGTCGACAGAGGAGGATCCTGTCGTTCAGAGGGAGGCCCGCCGACCGTTACACTGAGGATGGACAGCCGATTTGCCGCCGTTGCAGTCAGCCAGGACACATAGCAAGGTACTGTACTTTAAATGGGTCCGACCTGGGGCAGAGGGCCAACCCCCAGGCATAAGGTCATCAGGCCCGTCTAATTGGCGTGATAAGTAAGTGGGGGGACGCCCGGTCTTACCAGTAGTGCTGGACGGTATCCCCATGAGTACACTACTGGACACCGGGTCTCAAGTGACTACCATCCCCTACGTACTTTCAAGCGGTACTGGAGTGACACGGATATAACCCGTTATCCAGATGATGACTTAAGCATCATCGCCAGCAATGGCCAACCCGTGCCGCAGGTGGGGTTCAGAGAGATGACCATCAAGATTGGTAAGGTGGAACTGCCGGCACAGGGAGTGATCATTGTGGACATTGACCATCGTGAAAGTCACCCTAAAATAACCTTGGGTACTAATGTGATTGAAAACTGTCTTTCAGAAGTAATTGTGATTTTGCAGCAGGTGGCGATGAATGCGAGTTCCAGCCAACAGAGGGTCCTCCAGAAAGAGATAAGAGCCCCGATGAGACGGCAACAGGTAGAACTGTCTGGTGGTGAGATCGGTAGCGTGAGGATGATTGACCCGTTCCCCATTGCCATGCCTCCCAAAAGTGAAATGATGATCTGGTGTCGGACTGCAATCGGGTTAAGAGGGAGAGACTACAAAGCCATGGTAGAACCCGTGTACTCAGACAGCAGGCCCACCATTTTGACAGCCCGGGGGGTGGTTGATGTCCGCCATGGTAGAGTGCCCGTCCGGATCTTAAACATCGGGGAAAGAGAAGTACACTTGCCCCGGTACGCTACGCTAGCCAAATTGTTTCCCGTCGAACACAATGCTATCAGGGTAATGGCTCCCAGAAACACAAGGAGGACTGGTGCCAGAAACTCCATGTGGGTGCTGACTCCACTCCCCTGCACCAAAAACAAGGAGTCTACCGGGTGGTTCAGGAGTACGAGATAATTTTTAGTAAGCACCCGCTAGACTTCGGCCGAGTAGAGGGAGTAGAACACCACATCCCCACGGGGAGCCACCCACCAATAAAAGAGTGACACAGACCTGTACCCCCCGCACATTATCAGAACGCAAAGGGCATGCTGAGAGAAATGAAAGAAGCTGGGGTCATTAGAGATAGCTGTAGCCCCTGGGCAGCCCCCTTGGTTCTGGTAAAAAAGAAAGACGGTACCATGAGAATGTGCGTGGACTCTAGACAAATCAATCGTATCACCCATAAAGACGCGTACCCGTTACCTAGGATAGAGGAGTCTTTAGCAGCCCTAAAATCAGCTAACTTCTTCTCTACTTTGGACCTTACTAGCGGGTACTGGCAGGTTCCTGTGGCAGAGGCTGAAAAGGAGAAGACCGCCTTCACCACCCCGATGGGATTGAGCGAATTCAACTGTATGCCATTCGGGCTCTGCAACGCACCAGGGACCTTCCAGAGGCTGATGGAATGCTGTCTAGGGCATCGAAACTTCGAGACGGTCCTACTTTACCTGGACGAAGTGATTGTCTATTCGAAGACTTACGAAGACCATCTAAAGCACCTGGCCGAAGTGTTCGAAGCCCTGGTAGGCTATGACCTGAAGGTGAAACCCTCAAAGTGTCACCTGTTGAAACCGAAGGTCCAGTACCTAGGACACGTGGTGAGTGCTGAGGGAGTAGCACCCGACACCGACAAAGTTACAGCCATCAAGAGCTGGCCAAGCCCCTCTAACATCAAAGGAGTGAGGCAATTCCTCGGGTTGGTAGGCTACTACCGAAGGTTCATCCCCGGGTTCACAAAGATGGCAGCTCCAATGCAGGACCTCCTGATAGGCCTGTCTAAATCCAGAAGTCACAAGCCACCCTTCAAGTGGGACAAGCTGGAAGAGGAGTCCTTCCGCCAGTTGAAGATGGCCCTCACGGGGGATGAGATCCTGACCTACCCCGATTATGGCCAGCCTTTTATCCTCCACACCGACGCCAGTAATGTGGGGCTGGGAGCCGTACTGTCACAAAACCAACAGGGCAGAGAAAGGGTGATCGCGTACGCCAGCCGGAAGCCGAGGCCCACCGATAGAAACCCGGAGAATTACAGTTCCTTCAAGCTAGAATTCTTGGCAGTGGTGTGGGCCATCACAGAACGGTTCAAGCATTACCTGGCCTCCGCAAAGTTCACTGTGTACACAGACAACAACCCACTGACACACCTGGACAATGCAAGACTAGGTGCCCTAGAACAGCGATGGATGGCTCGGCTATCCAATTATGAATTCACAATCAAGTACCGGGCAGGCAGGACCAACGCCAACGCAGACGCCCTATCAAGAATGCCCCACCTACCTGAAGGAGAAGAAGACTAGGAAGAGCTGGAGGAAGTAGAGCTCCCTGTGTTCCAATGGTATGGGGCCACTCAGTATTCTCACCGGGTAAGAGACAAAGACCTAACCACCATCATGTTCAACCCCTTACTCCACCACGGCTGGGCTGAAACGCAAGATAGTGACCCTGCAATACGCCTGGTGAAAGACCTGTTAACCCAGGCAGACGCTAACCCTGGCCCGGACGCTCCAGAGGAAGCCAAGCAGATATGGAAGGAGAAAAGCAGGCTATTCCTCTACGAGGGTAAGCTGTGCAGAAGGCTTGTCAACCACCGGACGCACGAGCTGACCTGGCAGATAGTGGTCCCAAGGCGAGATGCAGCGATGGTCCTGGAGACCTACCATGACAGAGCGGGACACTTCGGGTGGAAGAAACTGGAGTTCCTACTGAGAGAGCGGTTCTACTGGATCGGTATGAGAGGGGCCATAGAGAAGTGGAGCAGGGACTGCGGCCCATGCCACCTCAGAAGGAAGGACTGTACCAGCCAGAAGACACCCTTGAGGCCCATCGTCACCAGGCAGCCTCTTGAGCTAGTAGCTCTGGACCATGTGAAGTTGGCTCCAAGCCGGTCCGGCTGCATCTATGCCCTCACGATTGTGGACCATTACTCCCGGTTCCTGGTGGTGGTTCCTGTTAAAGACCTGACAGCGCAAACAGCGGCCAAAGCCTTCCAGCAACACTTCTGCCGTCCACTCGGGTATCTGGAACAGGTCTTGACAGATCAAGGTCCATCGTTTGAAGTGGAAGTCTTCCAGGAGTTCTGCAACCTCTACGGCTGTAGGAAGATCCGGACAACGCCGTACCACCGGCAAACCAACGGACTGTGTGAGAAAATGAACAATATCGTCATTGAGCTCCTCAAGACGTTGCCCCTGGAAGAACGCAGCCTGTGGCCGGAGAAGCTGCCAGACCTGATTGACTTGTACAACCATATCCCGGTGAATGCTACGAATTGCACCCCGGCTTACCTGATGCGGGCAAGACCAGGTAAGCTGCCGATAGACCTGGAGATGGGAGTCCTGACACCCGAGGACACCTCCCCAGATGCGGACTGGGATACGGAACGGCGGCTACAGTACAAGAAGGTACAGGAGAGTGTGGAGAGGAGTCTGGCTCAAGCGAGAGAAAAGCAAGAGAGGCTCTTCAACCAACACGCCCCTGCTGGTCCCCTGGAACCTGGTGAGCAGGTCCTGAAGTGGAAGAGAAGGCTTCACAAGCTGGACGACCAGTGGGAGAGAGACCCGTACACAGTACTGCAGTCCGACCACAACAACCCGAAGGTATGTGTGATTACCAAGAATGGAGGAGAAACCACTAGCACCGTCTCCAGAGACCACCTAAAACGGTGCCCCGAGCAGCTACAGAGTCCAAGTGAAGATCAAGATGACCTTGAACCCGCAGAGGACAAGGAAGAAATGATCAGCACAGTTCTCGGAGAGTTTCCCCGCACCTGGACTCGAATAAACGATGCCATAGTGGTACCCATCCTACACTTCCTTCAGCCTACCCAGCAAGAGCCTACAGGAGAGCAGGAAGAACAAGAAGAACAAGCAGCCCCAGAGGCAGAAGAACCCATGCCAGAAGCCCAGGAGAGTCAACCCTCTGCTGACAGTGAGCCTGCCATTCCTGCGGTAAGCCAAAGAACCCGCAGACAGCTGCCTGCCCTGCCTGTAAACCCAGCTAGTAGCTGTACCCTTAATACTAGTGGGGAAACCCAGGTTAGACCACCACCAGACAGTGGGCTACGGAGGTCAACCCGGAGCACTAGGGGTCAAATACCAGCTCGCTGGAAGATCTAAATGTATAATGTATCTATTTAATGTGTTATGTTTGTACCCTGGTTATTAATACTGTTTTCCCAGTTTTTCTAGATATATGGACTAACAGGTTATGAACTTTGAGTAACCGGGACTTCCTTGTAAATATGTTCGGAGCCTAACAAAAGGAATGAATAAAGACTGTCAAGGACTCGGGGCAAGGACAGACCCACACCTGGTTAAGGCTCAAGTTGTGTTGGTGAAATGGACACCCGGTCACGGAACATACTGTGACCCTATCCTTTTGTTGGTGATATGGACACCCGGTCACAGACCACACTGTGACCTAAAGAACTCAAAATGTGATGTCGTTTGTTATTTCTTTCCCTGTTGTGTTTATGGTCATGCATTTTTACTCAGTATTTGTGTTTCTTGTTTAGTTCCGGAGTTCTAAAATTTACTAGGGGGGAATGTGTCACCCCAGGCCTGGATGCCACAAATATTAAAGGCTGTGTCTGACAGCAGGAGGGAGGTTCCCTGGTCAGGGACCATTAGCATGCAGCACCTCCTGTCCCAGGCCAGTAGGGGGAGCAGGCTGCCCCTATAAAAGCTGGAACTGAGGGCAGGGTTAGAGAGACCAGGACCCACTTCTGAAGCATCCAGAAGGGTTTCCAGAGGAAAGGGACAGGTCAGCAGCAGCTGAGGAGTCCGGGAGGCAGAGGAGGAACACAAGCCAGGGACAGAGGCGACGAGAGCCGGTCCTGGCTGAGAGAGAACTACACAACCGGACACTGGGGTCTGAGGGTGTCAGGGTTGCAAGCCCGGCAGCAGATAACCGACCTGCGAGGGATTTCAGGTCCCTTGGCCTGACAAGCCTGGAGGCTCCGCCACACAGAGGGACCAGTACAGCACGGAGAAGCAACAGGTACCTAAGGCCCTAGTCGCAAGCCATACAGGCGTAGTACACGGCCAGCTCAGGGACGTGGGCTATCACACCACGAAAAGGGGGATAGTCAGCAAGGGCAGAGAGAGAACGGTAGGCCTACCCACTCACCCTGACCAGTGGGGCTCGCCCGAACGCTCTCAGACACCCAGGCCCATTCCTACCCTGTACTCCTGTTGGGTCATTAGTACTAACTACAATAAAGACCCTGGACTGTTTGAAGCAGACTCTGAACCCTTATTATTGCGGCCTGCACCATCACCCCCAGCATCCTATTACATTGCCCTGAGGCTACACTCTTCCCGTGGGGAGTTATCCTATCCCTGTGTTGCACATCTACATCAGCATCAGCGATCTGCCCTGCAGCGGCGGTCATCCCTGAAAGCAATCCACGGGTGGCATAGTCGGACAATCAAAACCCTATAAATAGACTGCCGCCATTTGGTCTGACCACCCTGAGCCATGGGATCGGGTTGCCACTACTACCCCCATCAGCACTGCACACAAGAAAGCCCGGTTCCGGGTACCCCACGGCCCAGGGGGCGAGTCATATATACTGTATGGGAGCTGTATGAGCACTGAGTATATACTGTATTGGAACTGTATGAGCACTGTGTATATACTGTATTGGAGCTGTATGAGCACTGTGTATATACTGTATGGGAGATGTATGAGCACTGAGTATATACTGTATTGGAGCTGTATGAGCACTGTGTATATACTGTATTGGAGCTGTATAAGCACTGTGTATATACTGTATGGGAGATGTATGAGCACTGTGTATATACTGTATGGGAGCTGTATGAGCTCTGTGTATATACTGTATGGGAGCTGTATGAGCACTGTGTATATACTGTATGGGAGCTGTATGAGCACAGTGTATATACTGTATGGGAGCAGTATGAGCACTGAGTATATACTGTATGGGAACTGTATGAGCACTGTGTATATACTGTATGGGAGCTGTATGAGCACTGTGTATATACTGTATGGGAGCTGTATGAGCACAGTGTATATACTGTATGGGAGCTGTATGAGCACTGAGTATATACTGTATAGGAGTGGTATGAGCACTGTGTATATACTGTATTGGAGCTGTATGAGCACTGTGTATATACTGTATGGGAGAGGTATGAGCACTGTGTATATACTGTATGGGAGCTGTATGAGCCCTGTGTATATACTGTATGGGAGCTGTATGAGCTCTGTGTATATACTGTATTGGAGCTGTATGAGCACTGTGTATATACTGTATGGGAGCTGTATGAGCACTGTGTATATACTGTATGGGAGCTGTATGAGCACTGTGTATATACTGTATGGAAGCGGTATGAACACTGTGTATATACTGTATGGGAGCTGTATAAGCACTGTGCATATACTGTATTGGAGCTGTATGAGCACTGTGTATATACTGTATGGGGGCTGTATGAACACTGGGTATATACTGTATGGGAGCTGTATGAGCACTGTGCATATATTGTATGGGAGCGGTATGAGCACTGTGTATATACTGTATTGGAGCAGTATGAGCACAGTGTATATATTGTATGGGAGCTGTATGAGCACTGTGTATATACTGTATTGGAGCTGTATGAGCTCTGTGTATATACTGTATTGGAGCAGTATGAGCACATTGTATATATTGTATGGGAGCTGTATGAGCACTGTGTATATACTGTATGGGAGCGGTATGAGCACTGTGTATATACTGTATGGGAGCGGTATGAGCACTGTGTATATACTGTATTGGAGCAGTATGAGCACAGTGTATATATTGTATGGGAGCTGTATGAGCACTGTGTATATACTGTATGGGAGCGGTATGAGCACTGTGTATATACTGTATGGGAGCGGTATGAGCACTGTGTATATACTGTATTGGAGCAGTATGAGCACAGTGTATATATTGTATGGGAGCTGTATGAGCTCTGTGTATATACTGTATTGGAGCTGTATGAGCACTGTGTATATACTGTATGGGAGCGGTATGAGCACTGTGTATATAATGTATGGGAGCTGTATGTGCCCTGTGTATATACTGTATTGGAACAGTATGAGCACTGTGTATATACTGTATGGGAGCTGTATGAGCACTGTGTATATACTGTATGGGAGCTGTATGAGCTCTGTGTATATACTGTATTGGAACAGTATGAGCACTGTGTATATACTGTATGGGAGCTGTATGAGCACTGTGTATATACTGTATGGGAGCTGTATGAGCTCTGTGTATATACTGTATGGGAGCAGTATGAGCACTGTGTATATACTGTATGGGAGCTGTATAAGCACTGTGTATATACTGTATTGGAGCTGTATGAGCACTGTGTATATACTGTATGGGGGCTGTATGAACACTGGGTATATACTGTATGGGAGCTGTATGAGCACTGTGTATATATTGTATGGGAGCGGTATGAGCACTGTGTATATACTGTATTGGAGCAGTATGAGCACAGTGTATATATTGTATGGGAGCTGTATGAGCACTGTGTATATGACGCGCCCCTGGGCCTGAGTCGCGCAGCGTTGCGCACGCGGGAGCCTACCCGGAGCCGGATCAGATGGGGGGTAGTAGTCTCGTGGCGGTGACCCGATCCGTGCCCAGGGAGTCAGACTAAGTGGCAGTCTATTAGCAGTGGATGGTGGATGACTACGCCACCCGTTGAATGCAGCTATGGAGCTGCCGCTGCAGGGCAGACCGCTGAGGCCAGTGGAAGGATGGTGCAGCGTGGATGGTATAACCCCCAACGGGAGGGGTATGGCCTCAGGGCAGCCGACGTGGATGATGGGGGTAGCAGGAACCACTCAGAGACGATGCGGTGTAGTTCAGGGTCTTTACTGGTGACAAAGATAGACCCTCCCGGAGTACTTGCTAGCAATCGGGGCCTGGTCAGTCCTTGAGCAGATGGGATCTCCCCTGGCCAGGCGGAGTTGTAGGCCTTCCCAACTAACTGTACTCTTCTGGCTACCTTGCTAGAGGCGGGTAAAAGTAGCCCACGTCCCTGAGTGTACCGTGTGGTGCTCACCCGTATGGCCGGTGACTCGGGGCCTTCTAATGGCTTCCGCTCCACGATGGCGGTGCTGGTCACACGCGTGTGACCGTGCCTTCGGGTTTCTGGGCCAGAGGACCTGCAATCCCCTGCCGGTCGGTTTCTGCTGCTGGGTAGAGATTAGTCCCCACAGCCTCGGACTCCGGGTCCGGTGATACTTCTCAGTCAGGGCGAGCTCTGCAGCTGCCAGCCCCTGACTCCTTGTAGCACTGTTCCCACAGAGCTCCTGATGTTCTTTTCCTATATCTGCTTCTCTGTCTCTAATTCTTCTCTACTCACTAACCCTGCCTCAGCCCTAGGTTTATGTAGGGGAAGTTCTTCCCCTCCCAGGACTGGGCAGGAGGTGTGGCATGCATAGGATCCCTGACCAAGAGACCTCCCACTTGCTGTCAGATGTAATATCTTTATCACTGTGGCAACCAGACCCCTGGGGTGTCACATATATACTGTATGGGAGCGGTATTAGCACTGTGTATGTACTGTACTGGAGCTGTATGAGCACTGAGTATATACTGTATGGGAGATGTATGAGAACTCTGTATATACTGTATGGGAGCGGTATGAGCACTGTGTATATACTGTATTGGAGCAGTATGAGCACAGTGTATATATTGTATGGGAGCTGTATGAGCACTGTGTATATACTGTATGGGAGCGGTATGAGCACTGTGTATGTACTGTATTGGAGCTGTATGAGCACTGTGTATATACTGTATGGGAGCTGTATGAGCACTGTGTATATACTGTATTGGAGCTGTATGAGCACTCTGTATATACTGTATGGGAGCAGTATGAGCACTGTGTATATACTGTATTGGAGCTGTATGAGCACTGTGTATATACGGTATTGGAGCTGTATGAGCACTGTGTATATACTGTATGGGAGCGGTATGAGCACAGTGTATATACTGTATGGGAGCAGTATGAGCACTGTGTATATACTGTATTGGAGCTGTATGAGCACTGTGTATATACTGTATGGGAGCTGTATGAGCCCTGTGTATATACTGTATGGGAGCTGTATGAGCACTGTGTATATATGGTATTGGAGCTGTATGAGCACAGTGTATATACTGTATGGGAGCTGTATGAGCACAGTGTATATACTGTATGGGAGCTGTATGAGCTCTGTGTATATACTGTATGGTAGCGGTATGATCTCTGTGTATATAATGTATGGGAGCTGTATGAGCTCTGTGTATATATTGTATGGGAGCAGTATGAGCATTGAGTATATACTGTATGGGAGCGGTATGAGCACAGTGTATATAGTGTATGGGAGCGGTATGAGCATTGAGTATATACTGTATGGGAGCGGTATTAGCACTGTGTATATACCGTATGGGAGCAGTATGAGCACTGAGTATATACTGTATGGGAGCTGTATGAGCTCTGTGTATATAGTGTATGGGAGCGGTATGAGCATTGAGTATATACTGTATGGGAGCGGTATGAGCACTGTGTATATACCGTATGGGAGCAGTATGAGCACTGAGTATATACTGTATGGGAGCTGTATGAGCACTGTGTATATACTGTATGGGAGCTGTATGAGCACTGTGTATATACTGTATGGGAGCGGTATGAGCACTGTGTATATACTGTATGGGAGCTGTATGAGCACTGTGTATATACTGTATGGGAGCTGTATGAGCACTGTGTATATACTGTATGGGAGCGGTATGAGCACTGTGTATATACTGTATGGGAGCTGTATAAGCACTGTGCATATACTGTAGTGGAGCTGTATGAGCACTGTGTATATACTGTATGAGGGCTGTATGAACACTGGGTATATACTGTATGGGAGCTGTATGAGCACTGTGTATATATTGTATGGGAGCGGTATGAGCACTGTGCATATACTGTATTGGAGCTGTATGAGCACAGTGTATATATTGTATGGGAGCTGTATGAGCTCTGTGTCTATACTGTATGGGAGCTCTATGAGCACTGTGTATGTACTGTATTGGAGCTGTGCACTCTGTATATACTGTATGGGAGCAGTATGAGCACTGTGTATATACTGCATTGGAGCTGTATGAGCACAGTGTATATATTGTATGGGAGCGGTATGAGCACTGTGTATATACTGTATTGGAGCAGTATGAGCACAGTGTATATATTGTATGGGAGCGGTATGAGCACTGTGTATATACTGTATGGGAGCTGTATGAGCACTGTGTATATATTGTATGGGAGCTGTATGAGCACTGTGTATATACAGTATGGGAGCTGTATGAGCACTGTGTATATACTGTATTGGAGCTGTATGAGAACTCTGTATATACTGTATGGGAGCAGTATGAGCACTGTGTATATACTGTATTGGAGCTGTATGAGCACTGTGTATATACTGTATTGGAGCTGTATGAGCACTCTGTATATACTGTATGGGAGCAGTATGAGCACTGTGTATATACTGTATTGGAGCAGTATGAGCACTGAGTATATACTGTATAGGAGCTGTATGAGCACTGTGTATATACGGTATTGGAGCTGTATGAGCACTGTGCATATACTGTATGGGAGCGGTATGAGCAAAGTTTATATACTGTATGGGAGCTGTATGAGCACTGTGTATATAATGTATTGGAGCTATATGAGCACAGTGTATATACTGTAATGGAGCTGTATGAGCACTGTGTATATACTGTATGGGAGCGGTATGAGCACAGTGTATATACTGTATGGGAGCTGTATGAGCACTGTGTATATACTGTATGGGAGCTGTATGAGCACAGTGTATATACTGTATGGGAGCTGTATGAGTACTGTGTATATATGGTATTGGAGCTGTATGAGCTCTGTGTATATACTGTATGGGAGCTGTATGAGCACAGTGTATATACTGTATGGGAGCTGTATGAGCACTGAGTATATACTGTATGGGAGCTGTATGAGCACTGCGTATATACTGTATGGGAGCTCTATGAGCACTGTGTATATACTGTATGGGAGCTGTATGAGCTCTGTGTATATACTGTATGGTAGCGGTATGAGCTCTGTGTATATACTGTATGGGAGCTGTATGAGCTCTGTGTATATGTGACACCCCAGGGGTCTGGTTGCCACAGTAATAGAGATATTACGTCTGAGAGCAGGTGGGAGGTCTCTTGGTCAGGAATCCTATGCATGCCACACCTCCTGCCCAGTCCTGGGAGGGGAAGAACTTCCCCTATTTAAAACTGGGGCTGAAGCAGGGTTAAAGAGGAAGAGCAGAGAACACAGACAGAGACACAGTCTGGTCTGTAGTGGAGCAGCTTTAGGAACAAGAAAGATCAGGAGCTCTGGGGAAGTCGTGCTAAAAGGAATCAGGGGCTGGCAGCTGAAGAGCTCGCCCTGATTGAAGAGTTACCACCGGACCCGGAGTCCGAGGCTGTGGGGACTAATCCTTACCCAGCAGCAGAAACTGACCGGCAGGGGATTTCAGGTCCTCTGGCCAAGAAACCCGAAGGCACGGTCACACGCGTGGGACCAGCACCGCCATCGTGGAGCGGAAGCCACTAGAAGGCCCCGAGTCACCGGCCATACGGGTGAGCACCACACGGTACACTCAGGGACGTGGGCTACTTTTACCCGCCTCTAGCAAGGTAGCCAGAAGAGTACAATTAGTTGGGGAGGCCTACAACTCCGCCTGGCCAGGGGAAATCCCATCTGCTCAAAGACTGACCAGGCCCCGATCGCTAGCCAGTACTCCGGGAGGGTCTATCTTTATCACCAGTAAAGACCCTGAACTACACCGCATAGTCTCTGAGTGGTTCCTGCTACCCCCATCATCCACGTCGGCTGCCCTGAGGCCATACCCCTCCCGTTGGGGGTTATACCATCCACGCTGCACAATCCTTCCACCGGCCTCAGCGGTCTGCCCTGCAGCGGTAGCTCCATAGCTGCATTCAACGGGTGGCGTAGTCGTCCAACATCTACTGCTACTACTCAGCCACACAGTTTGACTCCCTGGGCACGGACCGGGTCACCGCCACGAGACTACTACCCCCAACAGGCCCGGCTCCGGGTAGTCCCCGCGTGCGCAACGCTACACCAAGTAGGCCCAGGGGCGCGTCAACTTTTGGCGTAGTCGGCAGGATTTCGTGCCCGCAACCACCGGGTACTGCGTGCCTGAAAAAGACTGTTCAAACTTACCAGTGGTGAAGATTCCCGCCATCCGTGGAGTTTTCCCGCCATCCGGCGCCATCTTCTACCTTCTTCCCGCCATCCGCGAAGTTTTCCCGCCATCCGGCGCCATCTTCTGCCTTCTTCCCGCCATCCGTGGAGTTTTCCCGCCGTTGGACGCCATCTTGAAGACGCCGCGCGGGAAGAAGAGGGGCGTGGACTCTGAAAGCGCGCGAGAACTGAAGCCCTGCCTCACGTCCGGACGTTGCGTAAGGTCCTGGAAGGAGCCCAGCAGACGCCGACGTCACAGGAGCGCGACGGAAGGTCCTCAACCCTGACGATCCACTGCGGAGCCGCGGCCTACGGAAGAGGATCATCGCAAGGTAGGCCACGGTCCACTAGGGGTGGAGAAAGATGTCGGATACCGAGGAGAGCTTCACTGCCTCAACCCCCGCCAGCGCCACCGCTGCTGCAGTCATGCCTTTCACCATGTCCTATATCCCGGGAGCAGACTGGCTACCCCAGTACTCAGGGGAGTCACATACCCTGAATGACTTTAAAGAAAAGCTGGATAGCCTCTTCCAGGTGTACCCCCTCACAGAAGAGCAAAAAGTGAGCATCCTGGTGGCCCAACTAACCGGGGCAGCCCAAAGGGAGGTAAAGTCCTGGCCACCTGGGAGGAGGACTGTCGCAGGGATACTAACCCGGCTGAGGGACACCTTTGATACCCGCACCTCAGCCGAGATTAAGCTTAGATTCTATGGGTGCAAGCAGCGAGCACATGAGAGTATAAGGGACTATGCAATAAACCTACAAGAGGCCCTGAGAGCCATTAAGCAGACCGACCCTGACGGCGTGGGAAACGAGGACAGGCTGTTGACCGAACAATTTATAGAGGGATTATATTGCAATGCCCACCGAACCCAGTTGCGGGCAATGGCTTTCCAGGATCCTCATCTGGACTTTGCACAGTTCAAGGACAGAGCCATCCGGGTGCTCCGAGAACCGGCACCGGGTGGCGTTGTGACCCACAGGCGCCCTACTACCACTTACCACCAGGAGGCGGCGCCCTTGTCGGCAGGGCTTTGAACAATGACCCGGCTCCGGACCTGCACCATCAGGTCCAAGAGCTAGCTAAAAGCGTTGCTGCGCTAACCCGAACTGTGCAGTCTTTACAGGTTTCCACTCCAGGGAAGATCCAGCTGGCATCCGGACCGGAGGACATCCCGTGGCGTCGACCAAGGAGGACCCCACCGGCCAGAGGAAGACCCAGCGACCGATACAACGAGGACGGACAACCCATCTGCCGCCGCTGCAATCAACCCGGACATATGGCAAGGTACTGTCCTTTAAACTGGCACAACCTGGGGTAGAGGGCCAACCCCCAGGAAAAAGATCACCAGGCCCATCGAACTGGCGCGACAAATATGTGGGAGGACGTCCAGTCTTGCCTGTGGTACTGGATGGCATCCCTATGAGTGCCCTACTGGACACCGGGTCACAGGTCACCACCATCCCGTACGTGCTCTTCAAGCAGTACTGGAATGACTCGGATATAACCCGCTATCCAGATGACGACTTGAGTATCATCGCCAGTAATGGTCAGCCCGTGCCACAGATCGGATTTAAAGAAATGACCATTAAAATCGGTAGAGTCGAACTGGCAGCACAGGGACTGATCATTGTAGACATTGACAAGCGCGAGAGTCACCCAAAGATAACTCTAGGAACTAATGTGATTGAAAATTGTCTTGCAGAGGTGATTTTCATTTTACAGCAGGTTGCCAAGAACGCCAGCTCCGGCCAGCAGCGAGTGCTCCAGAAAGAGATCCGGGCACTGATGCGACGGCAACAGGTGGAACTCTCCGGTGGTGAGATTGGTAGCGTAAGAATGTGTGACCCTTTCCCTATTGCCATGCCCCCGAAAAGTGAAATGATGATTTGGTGCCGGGCAGCTATTGGTCTGAGAGGTAGAGATTACCAGGCCATGGTAGAACCAGTCTACTCAGACAGTAGGCCCACCATTTTGACAGCACGGGGGGTAGTTGATGTACGCCATGGGAGGGTGCCCGTTAGTATATTAAATATCGGGAAAAGGGAAGTATACCTGCCCCGGTATGCTACGCTAGCCAAATTATATACTATCAACCAAAATTCTATACAGTCTGTGGAACCCTTGCCTCCATCTCACCCGGAGGAAGGTAACGGCTCTACGAAAATAATGGAGGATTGGTGTCAGCAACTACATTTGGGTACTGACTCCACTCCCTCCCACCAGAAACAGGGAGTCTACCGGGTGGTTCGAGAGTACGAGAGAGTGTTTAGTAAACACCCGTTAGACTTCGGGCGAGTCAAGGGGGTAGAACACCACATCCCCACGGGAGACCATCCTCCCATAAAAGAGAGGTATCGACCCGTACCCCCTGCACACTACCAACACGCCAAGGGGATGCTTAGAGACATGAAGGAGGCTGGGGTAATCAGGGATAGCTGTAGCCCCTGGGCAGCTCCACTAGTCTTGGTCAAAAAGAAAGACAACACCATGAGAATGTGTGTAGATTACCGGAAAATTAACCGTATCACACACAAAGATGCGTACCCCTTACCAAGAATAGAGGAGTCTTTGGCTGCTTTAAAATCTGCTAACTTCTTCTCCACCTTGGATCTCACTAGCGGGTACTGGCAGGTTCCTGTAGCAGAGGCGGACCGGGAGAAGACCGCATTCACCACCTCGATGGGACTTAGCGAGTTTACCTGCATGCCGTTCGGACTCTGCAACGCACCAGGAACCTTCCAGCGATTGATGGAATGCTGTCTGGGACACCGAAACTTTGAGACGGTCCTGTTATACCTGGACGATGTCATCGTCTATTCCAAGACCTACGAGGACCACCTGAAACACCTGGCGGAAGTGTTCGAAGCTCTGGCAAGTTACGGCCTAAAGGTGAAACCCTCCAAGTGTCACCTCCTGAAGCCAAAGGTGCAGTACCTGGGACACGTGGTGAGTGGCTCCCGACCCTGATAAGATCACCGCAATTAAGGAATGGCCAAGCCCCTCCAGCGTAAAGGAAGTGAGGCAGTTCCTCGGGTTGGTAGGCTACTACCGAAGGTTCATTCCCGGTTTCACCAAAAAGGCAGCTCCTATGCAGGACCTCCTGATAGGCTAGTCCAGGAAGGCCAAGAACCAGAAGCCACCCTTCAGATGGGAGAAGCTGGAAGAAGAGTCCTTCCGCCAGCTGAAGATGGCCCTGACGGGGGATGAAATCCTGGCGTACCCGGATTATAGCCAGCCCTTTATCCTCTACACCGACGCCAGTAACATCGTGCTAGGAGCCGTACTGTCCCAGATCCAGCAGGGGAAGGAACGGGTAATTGCTTACGCCAGCCGAAAACTGCGACCCACCGAAAGAAACCCTGAGAATTACAGCTCATTTAAGCTAGAGTTCCTGGCAGTGGTGTGGGCAGTCACCGAACGCTTTAAGCACTACCTCGCTGCTTCCCGGTTCACCGTGTACACGGATAACAACCCGTTGACACACCTGGACACTGCAAGACTCGGTGCCCTAGAGCAGAGATGGATGGCCCGCTTGTCCAACTATGAGTTTACAATCAAATACCGGGCAGGACGCTCCAATACCAACGCGGACGCCCTGTCCAGGATGCCAAACCTACCGGACGTAGGGGAAGATTCAGAGGAACTGGAAGAAGTTGAACTCCCCGCGTTCCACCGTCATGGGACTATCCAGTATTCCCACCGTGTAAGGAGTAAGCAATCCGCTACGTTCAACCCATTACCTCATTACAACTGGGCGGAGACGCAAGACAGTGACCCTGCCGTCCGACTGGTAAAGGAGATGCTGACTCGGCCAGATGCACGCCTTGACCCAGACGCTCCGGAGGAAGCCAAGCAACTGTGGGCTGAGAAGAGTCGACTGTTCCTTTACAAGGGGAAGTTGTGCCGCAGAATGGTTAACTCCCGGACGCATGAACTAATCTGGCAAGTAGTGGTGCCAAGAAGAGACGCAGCTATGGTGATGGAGGCATACCACGACGGAGCTGGGCACTTCGGATGGAAGAAGCTGGAGTTCCTGCTGCGCGGGCGGTTCCATTGGGTAGGCATGAGAGGAACCATCGAGAGGTGGTGCAGAGACTGTGGCCCGTGCAACCTAAGAAGGAAGGACCGTGCCAGCCAGAAGACTCCCCTGCAGTCCATCGTCACCAGGCAGCCGTTGGAACTGGTAGCCTTGGATCATGTAAAACTGACCCCAAGCAGAAGTGGCTACGTCTACGCGTTAACCATCGTGGATCACTACTCCCGGTTCTTGGTTGTCGTCCCCGTCAAGGACTTAACGGCTCAAACAGCAGCTAGAGCCTTCCAGCAGCACTTCTGCCGTCCGCACGGATACCCGGAGCAGGTACTGACGGACCAGGGGCCTGCCTTTGAAGCGGAAGTCTTCCAGGAGTTCTGCACCCTGTATGGCTGCCGGAAGATTAGAACAACACCCTATCACCCGCAAACTAATGGACTTTGTGAGAAAATGAACCAGGTGGTGATAGATCTTCTGAAAACATTGCCCCTGGAAGAACGTAGTCTGTGGCCTGAAAAGCTGCCCGACCTGGTGGACCTATACAACCACATCCCTGTAGGTTCCACCAACTGTACCCCGGCTTACCTAATGAGGGCAAGACCTGGTAAGCTTCCTGTTGATCTGGAGATGGGAGTCCTGACACCCGAGGACACTTCACCAGAAGCAGACTGGGACACGGAGAGGCAGCAGCAGTACCGGAAAGTACAGGAGAGCGTGGAGCGAAGTCTCTGTCAAGCTAGGGAAAGACAAGAGAAAACTTACAACCAGTATGCTCCCGCTGTTCTCCTGGTGCCCGGAGAGCAGGTCTTGAAGAGGAAAAGATGGCTCCACAAGTTGGACGACCAGTGGGAGAAGGACCCGTACACCGTACTGCCCTCAAGCCACGACAACCCAAAGATCTGTACAATCAGTAAAGACGGAGGGGAAACCACAGCCATTGTATCCCGGGATCACCTGAAGAAGTGTCCCGAACAGCTACGGAACCCTGAAGAGGAACAAGAAGACCCTCGACCCGTAGAGGAAAGGGAAGATATGATTAGTACTGTGCTCGGAGACTTCCCTCGGTCTTGGACTCAAGTCAATGGTGCTGTTGTGGTACCCGTCCTCACGTTCCTCCAACCAGCATCCCAAGTGCCTACGGACACACAGGTAGAGCTGGAAGAACAGCCGGTCCAGGAGGCAGAAGACCCCACACAAGCAGACCAGGAGAATCAACCCTCTGCTTATAGTGAGCCTGCCATACCCCTAGTGAGCCAAAGAGTCCGTAGACGGCTGCCCAGTTTACCCTTGACAGCTCCTATACCCTGTAGCTCAGGACCAGTCAGCCAGCTCCGTAGGTCCACTAGGGTCACTAGAGGCCAGTTGCCCCTACGGTGGAGGATCTAAATGTTCGAGCTATTTCATTAATGTTTACCTGTTTGTTGTTGCTTGTGTATAATTATGTGTTTCTAGTTATTTGTAGGAGTCTTTGGTGGATTTACCGGGAATCCTTTTTGCATATAGTTGGAGCATAACCCAGGATGGACTAAAAGACTGATAAGGACTCGGGGCAGGACAGACCCCTACCTGGTTACGTCTCCCTGTTTTTGGTGAAATGGACACCCTTGTTTTCTTGAAAAACTGCACCCGGTTGCGGACACGCCGTGACCATCCTAATGTTTTTCTTTATTGCGTTGTTTCTGTTTGTAATTTGTTATGTTACAAAAATATGTTTAGTCCCGGAGTACTAAATTTCACTAGGGGGGAATGTGACACCCCAGGGGTCTGGTTGCCACAGTAATAGAGATATTACGTCTGAGAGCAGGTGGGAGGTCTCTTGGTCAGGAATCCTATGCATGCCACACCTCCTGCCCAGTCCTGGGAGGGGAAGAACTTCCCCTATATAAAACTGGGGCTGAGGCAGGGTTAAAGAGGAAGAGCAGAGAACACAGACAGAGACACAGTCTAGTCTGTAGTGGAGCAGCTTTAGGAACAAGAAAGATCAGGAGCTCTGGGGAAGTCGTGCTAAAAGGAATCAGGGGCTGGCAGCTGAAGAGCTCGCCCTGATTGAAGAGTTACCACCGGACCCGGAGTCCGAGGCTGTGGGGACTAATCCTTACCCAGCAGCAGAAACCGACCGGCAGGGGATTTCAGGTCCTCTGGCCAAGAAACCCGAAGGCACGGTCACATGCGTGGGACCAGCACCGCCATCGTGGATCGGAAGCCACTAGAAGGCCCCGAGTCACCGGCCATACGGGTGAGCACCACACGGTACACTCAGGGACGTGGGCTACTTTTACCCGCCTCTAGCAAGGTAGCCAGAAGAGTACAATTAGTTGGGGAGGCCTACAACTCCGCCTGGCCAGGGGAAATCCCATCTGCTCAAAGACTGACCAGGCCCCGATCGCTAGCCAGTACTCCGGGAGGGTCTATCTTTATCACCAGTAAAGACCCTGAACTACACCGCATCGTCTCTGAGTGGTTCCTGCTACCCCCATCATCCACGTCGGCTGCCCTGAGGCCATACCCCTCCCGTTGGGGGTTATACCATCCACGCTGCACAATCCTTCCACCGGCCTCAGCGGTCTGCCCTGCAGCGGCAGCTCCATAGCTGCATTCAACGGGTGGCGTAGTCGTCCAACATCTACTGCTACTACTCAGCCACACAGTTTGACTCCCTGGGCACGGACCGGGTCACCGCCACGAGACTACTACCCCCAACAGGCCCGGCTCCGGGTAGTCCCCGCGTGCGCAACGCTACACCAAGTAGGCCCAGGGGCGCGTCATATATAGTGTAGGGGAGGAGTATGAGCATTGAGTATATACTGTAAGGGAGCTGTATGAGCTCTGTGTACATAGTGTATGGGAGAGGTATGAGCATTGAGTATATACTGTATGGGAGCGGTATGAGCATTGTGTATATACTGTATGGGAGCGGTATGAGCACGGTGTATATACTGTATGGGAGCTGTATGAGTACTGTGTATATACTGTATGGGAGCTGTATGAGCACTGTGTATATACTGTATGGGAGCTGTATGAGCACTGTGTATATACTGTAAGGGAGCTGTATGAGCTCTGTCTATATACTGTATGGGAGCTGTATGAGCACTGTGTATATACTGTATGGGAGCTGTATGAGTACTGTGTATATACTGTATGGGGGCTGTATCAGCTCTGTGTATATACTGTATTGGAGCTGTATGAGCACTGTGTATATACTGTATGGGAGCTGTATGAGCACAGTGTATATACTATATTGGAGCTGTATGAGCACTGTGTATATACTGTATTGGAGCTGTATGTGCACTGTGTATATACTGTATGGGAGCTGTATGAGGTCTGTATATATACTGTATAGGAGCTGTATGAGCACTGTGTATATACTGTATGGGAGCTGTATAAGCACTGTGTATGTACTGTATGGGAGCTGTATGAGCACTGTGTATGTACTGTATGGGAGAGGTATGAGCACTGTGTATATACTGTATGGGAGCTGTATGAGCACTGTGTTTATATTGTATGGGAGCAGTATGAGCACTGAGTATACACTGTATGGGAGCTGTATGAGCCCTGTGAATATACTGTATGGGAGCTGTATGAGCACTGTGTATATACTGTATGGGAGCGGTATGAGCACTGTGTATATACTGTATGGGAGCTGTATGAGCACTGTGTATATACTGTATGGGAGCTGTATGAGCACTGTGTATATACTGTATGGGAGCTGTATGAGCACTGTGTATATACTGTATGGGAGCTGTATGAGTACTGTGTATATACTCTATTGGAGATGTATGAGCACTGTGTATATACTGTATGGGAGCTGTATGAGCACTGTGTATATATTGTATGGGAGCTGTATGAGCACTGTGTATATACTGTATGGGAGCTGTATGAGCACTGTGTATATACTGTATGGGAGCTGTATGAGCACAGTGTATATACTGTATGGGAGCTGTATGAGCACTGTGTATATACTGTATGGGAGCTGTATGAGCACTGTGTATATACTGTATGGGAGCTGTATGAGCACTGTGTATATATTGTATGGGAGCTGTATGAGCACTGTGTATATACTGTATGGGAGCTGTATGAGCACTGTGTATATACTGTATGGGAGCTGTATGAGCACTGTGTATATACTGTATGGGAGCGGTATGAGCACTGTGTATATACTGTATGGGAGCTGTATGAGCACTGTGTATATACTGTATGGGAGCTGTATGAGCACTGTGTATATATTGTATGGGAGCTGTATGAGCACTGTGTATATATTGTATGGGAGCTGTATGAGCTCTGTGTATATACTGTATGGGAGCGGTATGAGCACTGAATATATACTGTATGGGAGCTGTATGAGCACTGTGTATATACTGTATGGGAGCGGTATGAGCACTGTGTATATACTGTATGGGAGCTGTATGAGTACTGTGTATATACTGTATGGGAGCTGTATGAGCACTGTGTATATATTGTATGGGAGCTGTATGAGCACTGTGTATATACTGTATGGGAGCTGTATGAGCACTGAATATATACTGTATGGGAGCTGTATGAGCACTGTGTATATACTGTATGGGAGCGGTATGAGCACTGTGTATATACTGTATGGGAGCTGTATGAGTACTGTGTATATACTGTATGGGAGCTGTATGAGCACTGTGTATATATTGTATGGGAGCTGTATGAGCACTGTGTATATACTGTATGGGAGCTGTATGAGCACTGTGTATATACTGTATGGGAGCTGTATGAGCACTGTGTATATACTGTATGGGAGCGGTATGAGCACTGTGTATATACTGTATGGGAGCTGTATGAGCACTGTGTATTGTAATGCAGTGACTTGCGGCATTACTGTAATGGTCCAGCGTGTGTTTTGGCTGACCATGTACCTTCCCCCCAGGTGACTGGTCACTAGAGATGAGCGGTGTTCGACTCGAACTGTTCGCCAATCTCAAATTCGAGCTGTTTTGGGCGGTGTTCGAGCCGGTCGGCGAACACGAACAATTTGAAAAAAATTCGGCTGTTCGAGGTTATGTTCGATAACTGTTCGTGCACCAAAATCATAACTGGATTTTTTCTCAGTAATGATGAAAATTAATGTTAATACGCGGTTTGAGTGTACAGCGGGGCGGGGGGAGGGGCAGGGGATGGATCTCTGCAGGAACAATGAAGATCTCCATTTTTTTTTCTCTTTCCCGCATTTACAGTGGGGAGGTGCAGTCTGTCAGCCTATCAGCAGCGCACACACGGAGCGAACTGCTTTTTTTCACACAAGCAAGGGCATGTGTGATTGGCAGTGTATGTCACATGTCCTTGCCCTATAAGACCCAGCCATTGTCCACATAGCCACCATTTTCTCACTGCTGCAGCTACGTGTTTGACGGCACAGCTGTTGCTGTGTGCGCTATACCTTGTTAATTTCAAGCCAATTTTAGCACAAATCTACAGATAGCTTGGGAGTAGGGAATAGTTGTGATTGCAGTCCTTTTAAGGACTAGGTTACAGCATTTCCTACGACTTTTTGTCAGGCAGGTCTGTGCTCTTAAATAGATAGGTTGGGAGTAGTGTTGAGCCACCCCCGTAGTGTTCGAGTTCGGTTCGGTTCGTCGAACACCGTTAAAACCAATGGCAGGCAAACAAAAACACATAGAAACACATAGAAAACACCTTCAAAGGTGTCCAAAAGCTGACAAACTGCTCGGAAGACACAACTAACACATGGAAAAGTGACAAGTACATATAGTCATGCGAAAAGAAAAGAGGTGGAGGAGTAAAAGGAGGGGGAGACACATATATAGGCATGTCATGCCCTTCTAAAATCCAAAAAGTGAGAAGCTGACACGGCCAGTCCGCTCCTGCCCGTGCCACCTCCGTGTCGCCGGGTTTGTGCCAGAGCCGCGGTGGACCCTGATGGCCAGCCCCCCTATCCCAATACTGGTGCCTGTCCGCTGGTGGGTCGAGCGAGCCCCCCTGTGGTGGAGGCAGCTCTAAGCTTTTTAATTTAAATTGTCCCTCTAATTTGAATGAATACACTTTAAATCCTTTTACAAGGATCTATTGAAGGGCAAGTCTCATGCCAGCAGCCGCGTAATTCCAGCTCCAGTAGCGTCCACTAAAGCTGCTGCAGTTAAAAAGCTTTTATAAGGATCGAGCTCGGCTGTCCACCGCAAGGCGTCCTACCGCAAGTCCCAGCCCCTATGCCTTGGGGTGCCTCCTGATGCTCTTCACTGAGTATCCCGGGGTCCCGAAGCATTTCCCTTGAAAAAATTAAGTGTCCAAACTACAGGTGGTGTAGCTTGCTTAACAGCCGGGATAATCCGCTGACTAGCAGACACTGCTACTAGGCAAAAAGTATTTACTGGGCTAGATGCAGTTAAAAATTTGTAATTAGATACTCTCGTTGGATGCTGAGAAAGCATTCCATAGAGTCTCCTGGCACGCCATATATTATTCTCTTAAAAAGCTTGGGGTAGGGGTCTAGGGGACCCTTTTATAGCCAAAATCACGGCCCTGTATCGCAATGCGTCACCTAGGCTGAAGATAAATGGAACTGTAGCACCCGAAGGGCTCGGTTGCTGCAGAGGTATTGCACCTCACCCAGAGGTGTGATATCTCACTCTCAGGTAAGGATGGAGTGTGGATCAGGACCCCGACACCTGCATGCATTACACCACATTGCCGTGGGGCAGGGCGACCAATATGCCCCTGAGATGGGCACGGAGTGGGGGGAGGGAACACTGAGGAAGGGGAACCCTGTAGTGCAGGAGCAGGGAGGAATCAGTTCCTGGGTGCATTGAGAAGGGAGTATAAAAGGTGGGCACCATCTTAGTTCAGTGCAGAGAAGTCTGAGCAGAAGTGACAGGGAGCAGGGGCTCTGCATGAGCTCTGCTCCAGAGGCAGGACTAGTAACAGAGGCCCAAGCCTGGAAGAGGGAGAAGGAAGGAAGAGTAGCGGAGAAGGCTCCAGGAACGAGGAACGAAGGGATCCCAGGGGTGTAGACGGGCGAGTCGCCACCGCACGCCCGAATCCACCTGCGTGGAGGGGTCAGGCCAAAGGGGGAGACCGGTCCCCGAAACTAGTGGAGGCGGGAAACGACCCTCAGCTAGAAACCGGAGGCTGTGACATTTTATGTGGCGCAGCCCCTCGCTACACCCGCTAGGAGGGCAGCACATAGGGTCAGGGAAACTGGCGTCAAGTTTACCAAGAGGAGGCAAAAGGCAGCCGGACAGAAGGGTTGGTAAGAAAGGCCAGACAAAGGACACCCAAAGGGGGTCCTGTGAAGCGCTCCAAAGTTATCTGGGAGTTGTCTGAGCCCCTCACCTGGTAAGCACAGTACGACGTGGGCAGCCGTTACCGGCAGACGTGGTCTGGATAATAAGAACTGTGAGTAAAGGCTCTGGACTGCATCACTGACTCCGTGTCGTTACTGCTGCTGCCCTGCACCATCACCCCCATCCTCCGCATACACTGCCCTGAGGCTATACTCCTCCCGTGGGGAGTTATGCTACGCTCTGCTGCACCCACAACACCAGCCTCAGCGGTCTGCCCTGCAGCGGCGGTTCACTCTGAACGCAATCCACGGGTGGCGTAGTCAGACATTTAAACATCAAAACCACATAAATAGTTCCGCCACTGGTTTGACCGTCCTTAGCCACAGAAGCGGGTCGCCGCCACGGAGACAACAACCACCAGCATCCACCAAAAAGGGTCCGGGTCCGGATGTCCCAAGGCCCAGGAGGCGCGTCAGAACATTTTCATCACCTTTCATAATCACCAATGGGACAAGGCAGGGATGTCCTCTGTCCCCTCTCTTATACATCCTAGTGACGGAGCACCTGCTCTCATCAATTCGCCATAACCCCAATATTAGGTGGATTGAGGTGGGAGGCACCGAGTACAAGTGCTCTGCATTTGCTGATGATGTCAATCACATATATCCATCAGCAGGCTGTTATGGCTGAAATAGATCACTTTGTTACATGGTCAAATTTTAAAATCAATACAGCGAAGTCTGAGGCCCTCGATGTCTCCCTCCCCAAATCCATACAGGATTCCATCCAGTCCAACTTTCCCTTTGCCTGGCCCTCACAGGGTATCAAATACTTAGGAATTCCTATTCATAGAGACCTCTCCCGTCTATGTTATCTTAATTTTGGGCCCTTTATTGAACAACTCCATACAGACCACGGTTGGCAAGTTAGAACTGTAAGATTCACTACGTGAACCACTGGTGTTTTGTGGAAAAGCACATGTACACTGCGTTACAAATTATTGTGCAAAAAGTGTTTAGGAGTGATAAGGGAAGAATTTGTTTATTTGTCAGTTAAACTCATTGATGGTGATGTGTGTCAGGGCTCTTTATATCACTGTAAGCAATTGCAGACACCTGTGCTAATTAGTTTGGCAGGTGTGTCCAATGAAAGGCAAGACTACTTAAGTAGGCTGTCCCACATTATTAAGCAGCCTACATTTTCTGCCAAAATGGGAAAGAAAAAGGATGTGTCGGCTGCTGAGAAGCAACAAATTGTGGAGTGTTTAGGTCAAGGCATGACTACAATCAACATTGTGCGATGATCAGGATGAAGTGTCTTGGCAATCAAGAAGTATGTAGCTGATTCACAGTACACACGTGTGCGTGCTGATAAGGGCAAATTGAGGATTCTTTCCTACAGGCAATTACGTCAGGTTAAAAGAGCAGCGGCAAAAAAGCCTTGTCATAGCAGCAGACAAGTTTTTGAAGCAGCTGGTGCCTCCAACGTCCCCCGAACAACAAGATGCAGGGTCCTTCAGAGGTTTGCAGCTGTGCGTACGCCATCCTGTCGACCTCCTCTATCCATTGCACACAAGCAGAAACGGCTCCAGTGGGTCAAACATTACATGAAGACTGATTTCAAAACTGTTTTGTTCACGGATGAGTGCCGTGCAACGCTCGATCGTCCAGATGGATGGAGTGGAGGATGGCTGGTTGATGGACACCCCACGCAAACACGGCTACAGCACCAACAAGGAGGAGGTGGAGTAATGTTTTGGGCTGGAATCATGGGGAGAGAGATTGTCAGCCCCTTTAGGATCCCTGAAGGGGTAAAGATGAACTCCATAATGTATGTGGAGTTTCTCAAACAGCACTTCCTGCCATGGTTCAAGAAGAAGAACCGTGTATTCCACAGCAAGATCATTTTCATGCATGATAATGCACCGTCTCATGCTGCACATAACACATCTGCATCTCTGGCTGATATGGGCATAAAAGGGGACAAACTTATGGTGTGACCCCCATGCTCCCCTGACCTCTACCCCATTCAGAACCTCTGGAGCACCATCAAAAGGAGTGTCTATGATGGCGGGAGGCAGTTCACATCTAAGCAACAGCTCTGGGAGGGTTTTCTGTCCTCATGCAAAACAATTGAAGCAGAAACCATCCAAAACCTGACAAATTCAATGGACGAGGGAGTTCAGAAGCTCCTTTCGAACAAGGGGTCCTATGTGCAAATGTAACATCACCTAGAATAAAGTTTTGAGTTGAAAACTGTTTGATTTCAGTTTTAATAACCTGCTAATGCTTATAATTTCAAAAATGACCATTTTTTTGGTCTTTATTAAAATGAAAAGGTTGATCGAAGAGTGTGGGGGATCTAAGAGTGTGGCAACCCAGTAGTCAGGATTACTTCGAATTCTGACAATCTGAGGGTCATGTTGCAGGTAGTGCAGCAAGAAGGCACTCATGTGTCTTGCGCATCTTGGAGCCCCAAAATTATTTTCCGGGCTAGATGCAGCTAAAAATTATTAGTAATTTTAAATCTGGTGGAGCTTAGTATAGATGGCCTAATAGAATCATTACTGCACACTGCTACAAAGCCCAAATTATTTTCCAGTCAAGATACAGATAAACATGATTAGTAATTTGAAAGCTTAAAACGGTTGGTGAGGTGATTTTAACCAATCATCAAGCTTTTACTCTCCCCAGGGTGACACAGGGGTAGAAAAGTCGTTTCGGATCCATGATTTGTTCATCTTTATGAACGTGAGTCTGTCTACATTATCAGTGGAGAGCCGCGTGCGTTTATCTGTCAGCACACCACCAGCAGCGCTGAACACACTTTCAGACAGAACACTGGCTGCGGGGCATGACAAGATCTCCAAGGCGTAAGTGGCGAGCTCCGGCCATTTATCCAGATTGGAAGCCCAAAAAGAGCAAGGGTCCAGTGACACAGTCGTGGCTTCAATGTTTACTTGGAGATACTCCTGTACCATCGTCTCTAGGCGTTGACTATGTGTCAGACTTCTTGTCTCCTGTGGCCTTGCAAAGGATGGGCTAAAAAAGTGGTGAAATGATTCCGCAAAATTGATGTTACCAGCAGATACTGTGTTTCTGTTACGGTTTGAGTGCTGAACACTCGACGGTCCCACGGTTGGCAAGTTGGAACTGTGAGATTCACTACGTGCACCACTGGTGTTTTGTGGAAAAGCACATGTAAGATTCTGCAACAGTCTCTGCTGATACTCCTGCATGCGTGCATCCCTTTCTGTGGCAGGAATTATTTCTGCAAATTTACTTTTGTACCGGGGATCTAACAGTGTGGCAACCCAGTAGTCAGGATTATTTCTAATTCTCCCAATTCGAGGGTCATGTTGCAGGTAGTGCAGCAAGAAGGCACTCATGTGTCTAGCGCATCCAGGAGCACCAAGTCCCTGTTGTGTTGGTGGCGAGGTAATAATCATGCTTCCTTCCTCTGTCCTCTCCCCCCAACCTCGCACAACAGAAATGTGATCAAGGTCTCCCTCATCTGATGAGTCTTCCATCAGTTCGTCCTCCACTTCTTCCTGGGCTCCTGCACCTTCCTCACTAGTTTGACTGCTACCATGCGCCCTGGTAAAACCATCTCCCCCACCCTCACATGCCTGCCGCCTTGGTGCTGCCGACCGTCTGGACCTTGCAGATGTTAGCCCTTCCGCATACAACTCCTCTTCCTCTACTTCCTCCACCTCCTCTTGTGCCACCACCTGACTCCGAATTCTGTTTAACATGTGCTCCAGCATGTAAATCACCGGAATAGTCATGCTGATAATGGCATCGTCAGCACTAAACATCTTCGTCGCCATTTCAAAACTGTGCAGAAGGGTGCATAGGTCCCTGATCTGAGACCACTACTCTGGCATGATTTGCCCCACCTCTGGATCCCGTTGGCCCAGGCTATATGTCAGAACGTATTGCACTAGGGCTTGTCGGTGCAGCCACAGTCGCTGCAACATGTGCAGAGTTGAATTCCACCGGGTAGGCACATCGCATTTTAGCCGGTGAAGTGGCAGGCCCAACGACTTCTGTAGAGATGTAAGTCGCTGAGCTGCGGGATGCGAACGGCGGAAGTGAGCACACAAAGACTGTGCCCTCTGCAGAAGGCCATCTATTCCGGGATAGTGGGCTAAAAATTGCTGGACAACCAGGTTCAACACGTGAGACATACAAGGCACGTGTGTGACATTGCCCCAGCGAAGGGCAGCACGCAGGTTTGCAGCATTGTCGCACACGGCCTTCCCTGGTTTCAGGTCCAGTGGAGACAACCATTCATGAAATTGGTTCTCCAGAGCTGACCACAACTCCTCAGCTGTGTGACTCACATTTCCCAGACATTTCAAAGTAAAAACCGCCTGATGACATTGAGCCCTACTGCCAGCATAGTAAGGAGGTGTGCAGGATCCCTTCTGCGCAGTTAGAAAGCTTGTGGCATGACCAGACAGGCTTTGGGTGCAGGTGGAGGACCGAGAGGAGGTTGAGGAGGCAGAAGCAGTGGAGGAACTTTGACATAAAGAGGATTGACGCACAACTCGTGGGGACGGCAAGACTTGGACAGCAGCCCCTTGTCCTGCTGTCACCATAGTTACCCAGTGCCCAGTCAGCGACATGTAACGCTCCTGTCCATGCCTACTCGTCCAAGTGTCTGTGGTGAAATGCACCCTGTCACACACAGAGTTTCTCAAAGAAGCGGTGATGTTGTGTGCGACATGCTGGTGGAACGCAGGCACACCTTTCTTTGAGAAGTAGTGCCGACTGGGCATCTGGTACTGGGGCACTGCGACGGACATAAGGTCTCGAAAATCCTCTGTGTCCACCAGGCGGAAAGGCAGCATTTCTGTAGCCAAGAGCTTGCAGATGGTGAAATTCAACCTCTTAGATTTCTCATGGCTAGGAGGAAATGGTCTTTTACTTGTCCACATCTGAGGGACGGAGGGCTGGCTGTTGTGCTTAGACGGGGTTGATAAGGGTGTCCCCGGCAAACTGCCGGTCTGTGAGGAAGATGCAGGCGGACATATTAGGTTGCCTTGATCCAAAGGTGGTGCTATCGATGTCGGACAGCGCTCAACACCAGCTGGTGTTACCACCTCCAAAAAAAAAGATGACCTGCTAATCACGCTGGCTGTTGCGGGTAAAGAGGTGGCAGGTCTGTGTCCCAAAACAGGTGTGACTGCTGTCCCCCCAGTCACAGAGGATGAAGAGGCCGCAGATGCACAAGATGGGGCAGACGGTGGTTGGCCCGGCCGGCTAGGCCGCATTGTAGCACAGTGAGCTTCCCACTGCAACTTATGCTTCATGTCCATGTGCCGGTTCATGCATGAAGTACTCAAACTATGTATTTTTTGGCCTCTACTTAGCTTTTGTTGACAAATGTTACAGATAACACGAGTTGGGTCATCTTTATCGATCTGAAAAAATGCCCAGGCTATGCAAGGCTTAGCACCCAGGCGACCTGAAGAGCCACCACGACTTGTGGTCAGAGGCAGAGTTGTGTTTGAGGATGCAGTTGTTGACGTGCTTCCAGTACTACGTCTCTTTCCAGGAAGGCGCAACCTGACCTCGTCGTCACTAGCATCCTCCTCCACCTCCTCTGCTGACCTCATCTCTTGGCTGACTGTGGGTTGACAGTAAGTGGGATCTCCAACCTCATCATCATCACCCTGTGTGTTATCACACCCGTCTTCCTCAGAGCCAACCTGTTCCTGCCCTGACAAAAAACTAAAGTTGTCGCTCCAATCAGGTATTTGAGTCTCATCATCGTCTTCCTCATTGTCTCCACCAACAGGAGTTACAGTTTGGGAATGAGGGTCTACATTATGGTCAGAACTTTCTGCATCTGGTCCTGGATCCGACTCATAAAGATTCTGGGCATCAGTGCAGATCATTTCCTCGTCTGGATTCACAGAAGCTCTGGAGCCGACCTCTGATTCCCAGGCTATAGTATGAGTAAACAGCTCTGCAGACTCAACCATCTGTTGTACCTCATACTAAGACGGGCAGCTGGAGATTTCGGAGCTGTGAGGAAGCAAGTGCGATTGGGGTGACACCTCTGAGGACTGGAGTATTTGTGATGTTGAAGTTGATGTGGAGGAGAGCCCACTTAAAGGAGCACTTGATATCCGTTGAAGCACCTGCTGTTTTTGTGCCTCATCTGGAATTTGTAGCGATTGGCGTGGCCGTAAGAAAGGGATCTTATCACATTGTCCGCTAAAAGAAGTAGACAATTTAGTTTTGCTGGAAGATGGTCTTTCTTCCGCAGATGTTACTGTTGCTTTAACACCTACTCCACGGACACATCCTTTTTTCCCCTTCCCAACACGCCTATTCCCCTTTCCACCAGCAGCAGGCCTTTTTCCACTCATTTTGGTGGTTAACTAATTCACAACTCTGGAGTTGTTTGCACAAAAAAACAATGAATGGGAACCGAGCAGAGCTGAGTGGCCAAACTGTGGTATTAGGCCAAAACTATTGTCTGGGTTAGATGCAGAAAAAAATTATATTCAGTTTGCAACCTGATGGAGGTCAGTATAGATGGACTAATAGAACAAGTCCCATACACAGCTAGAAGGCCAAATATTTTTTCAGAGCTAGATGCAGAAAAATTTTTTATTCAATTTGCAACCTGATGGAGGTCAGTATAGATGGACTAATAGAACAAGTCCCACACACTGCTAGAAGCCCAAATATTTTTTCAGAGGTAGATGCAGAAAAAAATTATATTCAATTTTCACCCTGATGGAGGTCAGTATAGATGGACTAATAGAACAAGTCCAACACTCTGCTAGAAGGCCAAATATTTTTTCAGAGGTAGATGCAGAAAAAAATTATATTCAGTTTGCAACATGATGGAGGTCTGTATAGATGGACTAATAGAACAAGTCCCACACACTGCTAGAAGGCCAAATATTTTTTCAGAGCTAGATGCAGAAAAATATTATATTCAATTTGCAACCTGATGGAGGTCAGTATACATGGACTAATAGAACAAGTCCCACACACAGCTAGAAGCCCAAATATTTTTTCAGAGGTAGATGCAGAAAAAAAATATATTCAGTTTGCAACCTGATGGAGGTCAGTATAGATGGACTAATAGAACTAGTCCCATACACAGCTAGAAGTCCAAATATTTTTTCAGAGGTAGATGCAGAAAAAAATTATATTCAGTTTGCAACCTGATGGAGGTCAGTATAGATGGACTAATAGAACAAGTCCCACACACTGCTAGAAGCCCAAATATTTTTTCAGAGCTAGATGCAGAAAAAAATTATATTCAATTTCAACCTGATGGAGGTCAGTATAGATGGACTAATAGAACAAGTCCCACACACTGCTAGAAGCCCAAATATTTTTTCAGAGCTAGATGCAGAAAAAAAATATATTCAATTTGCAATGTGATGGAGGTCAGTATAGATGGACTAATAGAACAAGTCGCACACACTGCTAGAAGGCCAAATATTTTTTCAGAGCTAGATGCAGAAAAAACTATATTCAATTTGCAACGTGATTGAGGTCAGTATAGAAGGACTAATAGAACAAGTCCGAAACACAGCTAGAAGCCCAAATATTTTTTCAGAGGTAGATGCAGAAAAAAATTATATTCAGTTTGCAACCTGATGGAGGTCAGTATTGATGGACTAATAGAACAAGTCCCACACACAGCTAGAAGGCCAAATATTTTTCAGAGCTAGATGCAGAAAAAAATTATATTCAATTTGCAACCTTATGGAGGTCAGTATAGATGGACTAATAGAATTATGCTATGCCCAAAAGGTTTTACTTCACTAGGTGCAGTAAAAAAATTGGTATTCTATACACAGGTGGTGTAGCTTGCAACACAGATAGGCTACTCCACTGACTAACACACTCTGCAATAGGCCAAAAAGGATTAGCTTTGCTAGATTTAGCCAAATGCTGTGAAAAAAACTTGCACAGCACTGGCACAGACCTGCCTGGCAAAAACTGATAGGAACTGATGTAACTTAGTCCTGAAAAGGACTGCAATTACAATTAGTCTTTACTCCCACAACCTATCTATTTAAGAGCACAGACCTGCCTGATAAAAGTCGTAGGAAATGCTGTAACCTAGTCCTTAAAAGGACTGCAATCACAACTATTCCCTAGTCCCAAGCTATCTGTAGATTTGTGCGAAAATTGGCTTGAAATTAACAAGGTATAGCGCACACAGCAACAGCGGTGCCGTCTAACACGCAGCTGCAGCAGTGAGAAAATGGTGGCGACGGGGAAAATGGCTGGGTCTTATAGGGCAAGGACATGTGACATACACTGCCAATGACACATGCCCTTGCTTGTGTGAAAAAAAGCACTTCGCTCCGTGTGTGCGCTGCTGATAGGCTGACAGATTGCACCTCCCCACTGTAAATGAGGGAAAGAGAAAAAAAAAATGGAGAACTTCATTATTCCTGCAGAGATCCATACCCTGCCCCTCCCCCCACCCCGCTGTACACTCATACTGCGTATTAATATTAATTTTCATTATTACTGAGAAAAAATCCAGTTATGATTTTGGTGCACGAACAGTTATCGAACATAACCTCGAACAGCCAAATTTTTTTCAAATTGTTCGTGTTCGCCGAACGGCTCGAACACCGCCCAAAACAGCTCGAATTTGAGATTGGCGAACAGTTCGAGTCGAACAACGCTCATCTCTAGTTGGGAGTAAAGACTGATTGTAATTGCAGTCCTTTTGAGGGCTAGGTTACATCAGTTCCTATCACTTTTTGGCAGGCAGGTCTGTGCCAGTGCTGTGCAAGTTTTTTTCACAGCATTTGGCTAAATCTAGCTAAGCAAATCCTTTTTGGCCTCTTGCAGTGTGAGTTAGTAAGTGGAGTAGCCTATCTGTGTTGCAAGCTACACCACCTGGGTATAGAATACAATTTTTTTTACTGCACCTAGCCAAGTAAAACCTTTTGGGCAGAGCATCATTCTATTAGTCCATCTATACTAACGTCCACCAGGTTGCAAATTCAAAATAATTTTTATCTGCATCTAGCTCTGAAAAAATATTTGGGCAGCAGTGTGTGGGACTTGTTCTATTAGTCCATCTATACTAACCTCCACCAGGTTGCAAATTCAAAATAATTTTTATCTGCATCTAGCTCTGAAAAAATATTTGGGCTTGTAGCAGTGTGTGGGACTTGTTTTATTGGTCCATCTATACTAACCTCCACCAGGTTGCAAATTCAAAATAATTTTTATCTACATCTAGCTCTGAAAAAATATTCGGGCTTGTAGCAGTGTGTGGGACTTGTTCTATTAGTTCATCTATACTAACCTCCCCCAGGTTGCAAATTCAAAATTTTTTTTATCTGCATCTAGCTCTGAAAAAATATTTGGGCTTGTAGCAGTGTGTGAAACTTGTTCTAATAGTCCATCTATACTAACCTCCACCAGGTTGCAAATTCAAAATACTTTTTATCTGCATCTAGCTCTGAAAAAATATTTGGGCTTGTCGCAGTGCGTGGGACTTGTTATATTAGTCCATCTATACTAACCTCCACCAGGTTGCAAATTCAAAATAATTTTTATCTGCATCTAGCTCTGAAAAAAATATTTGGGCTTGTAGCAGTGTGTGGGACTAGTTATATTAGTCCATCTACACTAACCTCCACCAGGCTGCAAATTCAAAATTATTTTTATCTGCATCTAGCTCTGAAAAAATATTTGGGCTTGTAGCAGTGTGTGGGACTTGTTCTATTAGTCCATCTATACTAACCTCCACCAGGTTGCAAATTCAAAATAATTTTTATCTGCATCTAGCTCTGAAAAAAATATTTGGGCTTGTAGCAGTGTGTGGGACTAGTTATATTAGTCCATCTACACTAACCTCCACCAGGCTGCAAATTCAAAATTATTTTTATCTGCATCTAGCTCTGAAAAAATATTTGGGCTTGTAGCAGTGTGTGGGACTTGTTCTATTAGTCCATCTATTCTAACCTTCACCAGGTTGCAAATTCAAAATAATTTTTATCTGCATCTAGCTATGAAAAAATATTTGGGCTTGTCGCAGTGTGTGGGACTTGTTCTATTAGTCCATCTATATTAACCTCCACCAGGTTGCAAATTCAAAATAATTTTTATCTGCATCTACCTCTGAAAAAATAATTGGGCTTGTAGCAGTGTGTGGGACTTGTTCTATTAGTCCATCTATACTAACCTCCACCAGGTGGCAAATTCAATATAATTTTTATCTGCATCCAGCTCTGAAAAAATATTTGGGCTTGTAGCAGTGTGTGGGACTTGTTCTATTAGTCCATCTATTCTAACCTCCACCAGGTTGCAAATTCAAAATAATTTTTATCTGCATGTAGCTCTGAAAAAATATTTGGGCTTGTAGCAGTGTGTGGGACTTGTTCTATTAGTCCATCTATTCTAACCTCCACCAGGTTGCAAATTCAATATAATTTTTATCTGCAACTAGCTCTGAAAAAATATTTGGGCTTGTAGCAGTGTGTGGGACTTGGTCTATTAGTCCATCTATACTAACCTCCACCAGGTTGCAAATTCAAAATAATTTTTATCTGCATCTAGCTCTGAAAAAATATTTGGGCTTGTAGCAGTGTGTGGGACTTGTTCTATTAGTCCATCTATACTAACCTCCACCAGGTTGCAAATTCAAAATAATTTTTATCTGCATCTAGCTCTGAAAAAATATTTGGGCCTGTAGCAGTGTGTGGGACTTGTTCTATTAGTCCATCTATACTAACCTCCACCACCTGTGTATGTAATAAAATTGTTTTACTGCATCTAACCCAGCCAATACTTTTGGGCTAATACCACAGTTTGGCTAATCAGCTCTGCTCGGTTCCCATCCATTGTTTTTTGTGCAAACAACTCCAGAGTTGTCAATTAGTTAACCACCAAAATGAGTGGAAAAAGGCCTGCTGGTGGTGGAAAGGGGAATAAGCGGGTTGGGAAGGGAAAAAAAGGTTGTGTCCGTGGGGTAGGTGTTAAAGCAACAGTAACATCTGCAGAAGAAAGACCATCTTCCAGCCAAACTAAGATGTCTACTTCTTTTAGCGGACAATGTGATAAGATTCCTTTCTTACGGCCACGCCAATCGGTACAAATTCAAGATGAGGCACAAAAACAGCAGGTGCTTCAACGGATATCAAGTGCTCCTTTAAGTGGGCTCTCCTCCACATCAACTTCAACATCACAAATACTCCAGTCCTCAGAGATGTCACCCCAATCGCACTTGCTTCCTCACTGCTCCCAAGTCTCCAGCTGCCCGTGTGAGTATGGGGTAGAACAGATGATTGAGTCTGCAGAGCTGTTTACTCATACTATAGCCTGGGAATCAGAGGTCGGCTCCAGAGCTTCTGTGAATCCAGACGAGGAAATGATCTGCACTGATGCCCAGAATCTTTATGAGTCGGATCCAGGAACAGACGCAGAAGGTTCTGACCATAATGTAGACCCTCGTTCCCAAACTGTAACTCCTGTTGGTGGAGACAATGAGGAAGACAATGATGAGACTCAAATACCTGATTGGAGCGACAACTTGAGTTTTTTGTCAGGGCAGGAAGAGGTTGGCTCTGAGGAAGACGGGTGTGATAACACACAGGGTGATGATGACGAGGTTGGAGATCCCACTTACTGTCAACCCACAGTCAGCCAGTCGATGAGGTCAGCAGAGGAGGTGGAGGAGGATGCTAGTGACGACGAGGTCAGGTTGCGCCTTCCTGGACAGAGACGTAGTACTGGAAGCACGTCAACAACTGCATCCTCAAACACAACTCTGCCTCTGACCACAAGTCGTGGTGGCTCTTCAGGTCGCATGGGTGCTAAGCCTTGCATAGCATGGGCATTTTTTCAGATCGATAAGGATGACCCAACTCGTGTTATCTGTAACATTTGTCAGCAAAAGCTAAGTAGAGGCCAAAAAATACTTCATGCATGAACCGGCACATGGATATGAAGCATAAGTTGCAGTGGGAAGCTCACTGTGCTACAATGCGGCCTAGCCGGCCGGGCCAGCCACCGTCTGCCACATCTTGTGCATCCACGGCCTCTTCATCCTCTGTGACTGGGGGGACAGCAGTCACACCTGTTATGGGACGCAGACCTGCCTCCTCTTTACCCGCAACAGCCAGCGTGATTGGCAGGTCATCATTTTCTTTGGAGGTGGAAACACCAGCTGGTGTTCAGCGCTGTCCGACATCGATAGCACCACCTTTGGATCAAGGCAACCTAACATGTCCGCCTGCATCTTCCTCACAGACCAGCAGTTTGCCGGGGACACCCTTCTCAACCCCGTCTAAGCACAACAGCCAGCCCTCGGTCCCTCACATGTGGACAAGTAAAAGATCATTTCCTCCTAGCCATGAGAAAGCTAAGAGGTTGAATTTCACCATCTGCAAGCTCTTGGCTACAGAAATGCTGCCTTTCCGCCTGGTGGACACAGAGGATTTTCGAGACCTTATGTCTGTCGCAGTGCCCCAGTACCAGAAGCCCAGTCGGCACTACCTCTCAAAGAAAGGTGTGCCTGCGCTCCACCAGCATGTCGCACACAACATCACCTCTTCTTTGAGAAACTCTGTGTGTGACAGGGTGCATTTCACCACAGACAATTAGACGAGTAGGCAAGGACAGGGGCGTTACATGTCGCTGACTGGGCACTGGGTAACTATGGTGACAGCAGGACAAGGGGCTGCTGTCCAAGTCTTGCCGTCCCCACGAGTTGTGCGTCAATCCTCTTTATCTCGAAGTTCCTCCACTGCTTCTGCCTCCTCAACCTCCTCTCGGTTCTCCACCTGCACCCAAAGGCTGTCTGGTCATGCCACAAGCTTTCTAACTGCGCAGAAGGGATCCTGCACACCTCCTTACTATGCTGGCAGCAGGGCTCAATGTCATCAGGCGGTTTTTACTTTGAAATGTCTGGGAAATGTGAGTCACACAGCTGAGGAGTTGTGGTCAGCTCTGGAGAACCAGTTTCATGAATGGTTGTCTCCACTGGACCTGAAACCAGGGAAGGCCGTGTGCGACAATGCTGCAAACCTGGGTGCGGCCCTTCGCCGGGGCAATGTCACACACGTGCCTTGTATGGCTCACATGTTGAACCTGGTTGTCCAGCAATTTTTAGCCCACTATCCCGGACTAGATGGCCTTCTGCAGAGGGCACGGTCGCTGTGTGCTCACTTCCGCCGTTCGCATCCCGCAGCTCAGCGACTTACATCTCTACAGAAGTCGTTGGGCCTGCCACTTCACCGGCTAAAATGCGATGTGCCTACCCGGTGGAATTCAACTCTGCACATGTTGCAGCGACTGTGGCTGTACCGACAAGCCCTGGTGCAATACGTTCTGACGTATAGCCTGGGCCAACGAGTTCCAGAGGTGGGGCAAATCACGCTGGAGGAGTGGTCTCAGATCAGGGACCTATGCACCCTTCTGCACTGTTTTGAAATGGCGACGAGGATGTTTAGTGCTGACGATGCCATTATCAGCATGACTATTCCGGTGATTTACATGCTGGAGCACATGTTAAACAGAATTCGGAGTCAGGTGGTGGCACAAGAGGAGGTGGAGGAAGTAGAGGAGGAGGAGTTGTATGCGGAAGGGCTAACATCTGCAAGGTCCAGACGGTCGGCAGTACCAAGGCGGTAGGCATTTGAGGGTGGGGGAGATGGTTTTACCAGGGCGCATGGTAGCAGCCAAACTAGTGAGGAAGGTGCAGGAGCCCAGGAAGAAGTGGAGGACGAACTGATGGAAGACTCATCAGATGAGGGAGACCTTGATCACATTTCTGTTGTGCGAGGTTGGGGGGAGAGGACAGAGGAAGGAAGCATGATTGTTACCTCGCCACCAACACAACAGGGACTTGGTGCTCCTGGATGCGCAACACACATGAGTGCCTTCTTGCTGCACTACCTGCAACATGACCCTCGAATTGTGAGAATTAGAAATAATCCTGACTACTGGGTTGCCACACTGTTAGATCCCCGGTACAAAAGTAAATTTGCAGAAATTATTCCTGCCATTGAAAGGGATGCACGCATGCAGGAGTATCAGCAGAGACTGTTGCAGAATCTTACATGTGCTTTTCCACAAAACACCAGTGGTGCACGTACTGAATCTCACAGTTCCAACTTGCCAACCGTGGGACCGTCGAGTGTTCAGCACTCAAACCGTAACAGAAACACAGTATTTGCTGGTAACATCAATTTTGCAGAATCATTTCACCACTTTTTTAGCCCATCCTTTGCAAGGCCACAGGAGACAAGAAGTCTGACACATAGTCAACGCCTAGAGACGATGGTACAGGAGTATCTCCAAGTAAACATTGAAGCCATGACTGTGTCACTGGACCCTTGCTCTTTTTGGGCTTCCAATCTGGATAAATGGCCGGAGCTCACCACTTACGCCTTGGAGATCTTGTCATGCCCCGCAGCCAGCGTTCTGTCTGAACGTGTGTTCAGCGCTGCTGGTGCTGTGCTGACAGATAAGCGCACGCGGCTCTCCACTGATAATGTAGACAGACTCACGTTCATAAAGTTGAACAAATCATGGATCCGAAACGACTTTTCTATCCCTGTGTCATCCTGGGGAGAGTAAAAGCTTGATGATTTGTTAAAATCACCACACAAACCGTTTTAAGCTTTCAAATTACTAATCATGTTTATCTGTATCTTGGCTGGAAAATAATTTGGGCCTTGTAGCAGTGTGACGTACTGATTCTATTAGGCCATCTATACTAAACTCCACCAGATTTAAAATTACTAATCATGTTTATCTGTATCTTGGCTGGAAAATAATTTGGGCCTTGTAGCAGTTTGCAGTACTGATTCTATTAGGCCATCTATAATAAGCTCCACCAGCTTTCAAATTAATAATAATTTTTAGCTGCATCTAGCCCGGAAAATAATTTTGGGGCTCCTAGATGCGCAAGACACATGAGTGCCTTCTTGCTGCACTACCTGCAACATGACCCTCAGATTGTCAGAATTCGAAATAATCCTGAGTACTGGGTTGCCACACTCTTAGATCACCCACACTCTTCGATCAACCTTTTCATTTTAATAAAGAACAAGAAAATGGTCATTTTTGAAATTATAAGCATTAGCAGGTTATTAGAAACTGAAATCAAACAGTTTTCAACTCAAAACTTTATTCTAGGTGATGTTACATTTGCACATAGGACCCCTTGTTCGAAAGGAGCTTCTGAACTCTCTCGTCCATTGAATTTGTCAGGTTTTGGATGGTTTCTGCTTCAATTGTTTTGCATGAGGACAGAAAACCCTCCCAGAGCTGTTGCTTAGATGTGAACTGCCTCCCGCCATCATAGACACTCCTTTTGATGATGCTCCAGAGGTTCTCAATGGGGTTGAGGTCAGGGGAGCATGGGGGTCACACCATAAGTTTGTCCCCTTTTATGCCCATATCAGCCAGAGATGCAGATGTGTTATGTGCAGCATGAGACGGTGCATTATCATGCATGAAGATGAACTTGCTGCGGAATACACGGTTCTTCTTCTTGAACCATGGCAGGAAGTGCTGTTTGAGAAACTCCACATACATTATGGAGTTCATCTTTACCCCTTCAGGGATCCTAAAGGGGACGACAATCTCTCTCCCCATGATTCCAGCCCAAAACATTACTCCACCTCCTCCTTGTTGGCGCCGTAGCCGTGTTTGCATGGGGTGTCCATCAACCAGCCATCCTCCACTCCATCCATCTGGACCATCGAACGTTGCACAGCACTCATCGGTGAACAAAACAGTTTTGAAGTCAGTCTTCATGTATTGTTTGGCCCACTGGAGCCATTTCTGCTTGTGTACAGTGGATAGAGGAGGTAGACAGGATGGCTTACGCACAGCTGCAAACCTCTGAAGGACCCTGCATCTTGTTGTTCGGGGGACGTTGGAGTCACCAGCAGCTTCAAAAACTTGTCTGCTGCTATGACAAGGCTTTTTTGCCGCTGCTCTTTTAACCTGACGTAATTGCCTGTAGGCAAGAGTCCTCAATTTGCCCTTATCAGCACGCACACGTGTGTAATGTGAATCAGCTACATACTTCTTCATTGTGCGATGATCAGGATGAAGTGTCTTGGTAATGTTGATTGTAGTCATGCCTTGACATAAACACTCCACAATTTGTTGCTTTTCAGCAGCCGACAAATCCTTTTTCTTTCCCATTTTGGCAGAAAATGTAGGCTGCTTAATAATGTGGGACAGCCTTCTTAAGTAGTCTTGCCTTTCATTGGACACACCTGCCAAACTAATTAGCACAGCTGTCTGCAATTGCTTGCAGTGATGTAAAGAGCCCTGACACACATCACCATCAATGAGTTTAACTGACAAACAAATAAATTCTTCCCTTATCACTCCTAAACACTTTTTGCATAATAATTTGTAACACAGTGTACATGTGCTTTTCCACAAAACACCAGTGGTTCACGTAGTGAATCTTACAGTTCTAACTTGTCAACCGTGGTCTGTATGGAGTTGTTCAATAAAGGGCCCAAAATTAAGATAACATAGACGGGAGATATCTCTATGAATAGGAATTCCTAAGTATTTGATACCCTGTGAGGGCCAGGCAAAGGGAAAGTTGGACTGGATTTAATCCTGTATGGATTTGGGAAGGGAGACATTTAGGGCCTCAGACTTCGCTGCATTGATTTTAAAATTTGACCATGTAACAAAGTGATCTATTTCAGCCATAACAGCAGGGATGGATATATGTGATTGAGTGATATATACTAGGACATCATCAGAAAATAGAGAGCACTTGTACTCGGTGCCTCCCACCTCAATCCACCTAATATTGGGGTTATGGTGAATTGATGAGAGCAGGTGCTCAGTCACTAGGATGTATAAGAGCCTTGTCCCATTGGTGATTATGAAAGGTGATGAAAATGTTCCATTTATCTTCAGCCTAGGTGACATATTGCAATACAGGGCCGTGATTTTGCCTATAAAAGGGTCCCCTAGACCCCTACCCCAAGCTTTTTAAGAGAATATTATATGGCATGCCAGGAGACTCTATGGAATGCTTTCTCAGCATCCAACGAGAGTATCTAATTACAAATTTTTAACTGCATCTAGCCCAGGAAATGCTTTGTGCCTAGTAGCAGTGTCTGCTAGTCAGCGGATTATCCCAGTTGTTAAGCAAGCTACACCACCTGTAGTTTGGACACTTAATTTTTTCAAAGGAAATGGTTCGGGCCCCCGGGACACTCAGTGAAGAGCATCGGGGAGGCACCCCAGGGCAGAGGGGCTGGGACTGGCGGTAGGACGCCTTGCGGTGGACCGCCAAGCTCGATCCTTATAAAAGCTTTTTAACTGCAGCAGGTTTAGTGGACGCTACTGGAGCTGGAATTACCATGGCTACTGGCATGAGACTTGCCCTTCAATAGATCCTTGTAAAAGGATTTAAAGTGTACTCATTTAAATTAGAGAGACAATTTAAATTAAAAAGATTAGACCTGCCTCCACCACAGGGGGGCTCGCTCGACCCACCAGCGGACAGGCACCAGTATTGGGAGAGGGGGGCTGGCCATCAGGGTCCACCGCGGCTCTGGCACAAACCCGGCGACAAGGATGTCGCACGGGCAGGAACGGACTGGCCGTGTCGGCTTCGCACTTTTTTGGTTTTAGAAGGGCATGACATGCCTATATCTGTGTCTCCCCCTCCTTTTACTCCTCCACCTCTTTTCTTTTCGCATGACTATATGTACTTGTCACTTTTCCATGTGTTAGTTGTGTCTTCTGAGCAGTTTGTCAGCTTTTGGACACCTTTGAAGTGTTTTCTATGTGTTTTCTATGTGTTTCTATGTGTTTTTGTTTGCCTGCCATTGGTTTTAATGGTGTTCGAAGTTGTTCGATGAACAGTTCGAAGAACAGTTCTGCGAACATACGGGTGTTCGAAGAACCAAACCGAGCTCGATCACTACGGGGGTGGCTCAACACTACTGGTCACATGACTGTGACATCAGCACAGGTCCTGTGTGTGCACTGGAAGATATATAAACCCTGGTAGATTTGAGATAGGTGTGTAAGGCAAGAGGCCTGTTCAAGTGTGTGGGACACTGTTAGCCTGGAGAGGCCTAGTGAGGCCTAGTGAGGCCTAGTGAAGCCTGGTGAAGCCTGGTAAAGCCTGAAAGGCAGAGGCTGGATCTTTATGGGTGAACGATCCCAGTAGCCTTGGAGGGCCAGAGGCTTGGCAGGCAGAGGCTTGATGTTAGGTGTGAAAACATACCAGTAGCCTTTGAAGGTACGAGGGCTGGAGACCCTCATCTGGAAAGCCGTAAAAGCCACAGTTGTGGCAGAACAAGACTGAAGCAGCTTAAACCCGGCAAAGGTAAAATACTGCATTATATGGACGATGATATAAATGACTTTGCTGAAGGCTGTAACTGGAGCCAAGTGAGCCTGTCTGCCACTTGAAAGGCTCTTGGACATTATGTCAGCGAGCCACTGAGTTGGACTCGGTGATAAGCAGTTATGAAGAGTAATAAACTGCTGAATTGTGAAATACTGGAAAACGTGGCAGGTGTGCTTAAATTGACCAGGTGCAGCGAGTGTCCCCCAGCATAATGACTAGCGCTGCCTTACAGCATATACTGTATAGGAGCTGTATGAGCTTTGTGTATATACTGTATGGGAGCTGTATGAGCTCTGTGTATATACTGTATGGGAGCTGTATGAGCACTGTGTATATACTGTATGGGAGCTGTATGAGAACTGTGTATATACTGTATGGGAGTGGTATGAGCACTGTGTATATACTGTATGGGAGCTGTATGAGAGCTGTGTATATACTGTATGGGAGCTGTATGAGCTCTGTGTATATACTGTATGGGAGCTGTATGAGCACTGTGTATATACTGTATGGGAGCTGTATGAGCACTGTGTATATACTGTATAGGAGCTGTATGAGCACTGTGTATATACTGTATGGGAGCTGTATGAGAGCTGTGTATATACTGTATGGGAGCTGTATGAGCACTGTGTATATACTGTATGGGAGCGGTATGAGCACTGAGTATATACTGTATGGGAGCTGTATGAGCTCTGTGTATATACTGTATGGGAGCTGTATGAGAACTGTGTATATACTGTATGGGAGCTGTATGAGAACTGTGTATATACTGTATGGGAGCGGTATGAGCACTGTGTATATACTGTATGGGAGCTGTATGAGAACTGTGTATATACTGTATGGGAGCGGTATGAGCACTGTGTATATACTGTATGGGAGCTGTATGAGAGCTGTGTATATACTGTATGGGAGCTGTATGAGCTCTGTGTATATACTGTATGGGAGCTGTATGAGCACTGTGTATATACTGTATGGGAGCTGTATGAGAGCTGTGTATATACTGTATGGGAGCTGTATGAGCACTGTGTATATACTGTATGGGAGCGGTATGAGCACTGAGTATATACTGTATGGGAGCTGTATGAGCACTGTGTATATACTGTATGGGAGCTGTATGAGCACAGTATATATACAGTATGGGAGCTGTATGAGCACTGTGTATATACTGTATGGGAGCTGTATGAGCACTGTGTATATACTGTATGGGAGCGGTATGAGCACTGTGTATATACAGTATGGGAGCTGTATGAGCTCTGTGTATATACTGTGTGGGAGCTGTATGAGCTCTGTGTATATACTGTATGGGAGCTGTATGAGCACAGTGTATATACTGTATGGGAGCTGTATGAGCACTGTGTATATACTGTATGGGAGCGGTATGAGCACTGTGTATATACTGTATGGGAGCTGTATGAGCTCTGTGTATATACTGTACGGGAGCGGTATGAGCATTGAGTATATACTGTATGGGAGCTGTATGAGCACTGTGTATATACTGTATGGGAGCTGTATGAGCACTGTGTATATACTGTATTGGAGCAGTATGAGCACTGTGTATATACTGTATGGGAGCTGTATGAGCTCTGTGTATATACTGTATGGGAGTGGTATGAGCATTGAGTACACACTGTATTGAAGCTGTATGAGCTCTGTGTATATACTGTATGGGACCTGTATGAGTACTGTGTATATACCGTATGGGAGCGGTATGAGCACTGAGTATATACTGTGTTGGAGCTGAATGAACACTGTGTATATACTGTATGGGAGCTGTATGAGTACTGTGTATATACTGTATGGGAGCGGTATGAGCACAGTGTATCTACTGTATTGGAGCCGTACGAGCACTGTGTATATACTGTATGGGAGCGGTATGAGCACTGTGTATATACTGTATGGGAGCTGTATGAGCACAGTGTATATACTGTATGGGAGCTGTATGAGCTCTGTGTATATACTGTATGGGAGCTGTATGAGCTCTGTGTAAATACTGTATGGGAGCTGTATGAGCACTGTGTATATACTGTATGGGAGCTGTATGAGCACAGTGTATATACTGTATGGGAGCTGTATGAGCACAGTGTATATGACGCGCCCCCTGGGCCATGTTGTTAGGGATACCCGGAGCCAGATCAGATGGGGGTTGTAGTCTCCGAGTGGCTGTGACCCGGTCCGTGCCCAGGGTGTCAAGCTCAGTGTGTGGCAGTCCTTATGATGTTTCTAGATGTTCTTTTGTGTCGACTACGCCACCCGTTGAATTGCGGTCAATACGGCCGCCGCTGCAGCAGGGTCCACTGAGGCTGGTGATGTATGTGCAGCTCAGGTAGTATAACCCCCAACGGGAGGGGTATAGCCTCAGGGGGTCAGTTGCAGAGGATGGGGGTTGTGGTGGTGCAGCGAGGATGGAAATGAGACTCAGAGTCGGGCTGTGCAGTTCAGGGTTTGTTTACTTACTGCAGTTGTTCTGGTCACTCCGGCCTTAAGTGACCACCCGAGCCGTGCTGCGTCCACCAGGTCCTGGACTCAGCCAACCCCCAGGTGATTCTGGAGCGTGGTCCTGAGCTCCCTTTCTGTCCTGTCCTCTTCTCTGGCCTTCCCCACCAGGGATCCACCTATGTCCGGCTCCCTCGGGCCTCTTGGTGGTAAACCCTTGTCTCTGGGTTCCCTGACCCTATTCCTGGTCTGCCTTCCGGGTGGATATAGTGGGTGATCGTGGCAGATCCTGCCCACGACCTCCGGTTCCTGGCTAAGGTGTGCTGTAGCCTCTGCCAGCTTGGGATCCGGTACCCTGTTGCCAACTCTTCACCCTCTGGTCTAATTTGGGCTCTTGGAGTTCCTTCTTTCTCCCCCTCTGGGTCTTTCTTTCTCCTCTCTCTCTCTCTTGGCCTTGGAGCTGCTCTTCTCCTCTGCTCTGACAGACTGACCTCACTCTGCAAAAGACCCTGTCCTAAGATGGTGCCCACCTTATATACTCCCTCTATGTGTGAGCTCAGGTGACCAGCACCCAATGAGCTCCTAGCACTACCCAGACTGCTCCCCCTATCTGCCCCTACACTACTGGGATGTTCCACCCCCCTCCCACTCCAGCCAGGAACAGACACTGTCGTACCTGCACATTTCTCTAGTGGGAGTACCATCGGTCTGTTCCCCGGAAATGGGATGTGTGTAGTGCATGCAGCTAACTGAGCTCAGTTCCACACTCCATCCTTACCCGGGAGTGGAATACCACACCTCTGGCTTGAGGTGTAATACCCCTGTAGCAGCCGAATCCTCAGGGTGCTACATTCCCCCCTGGTAAATCACAGCACGCCCTCGGGCTGTAAGATATAAACATCCAAAACATACAAAATTTTTCATAAACATAAACATAGAAAACATCATATAGATATCATCAGCAATAAACTTTTCATATAAAACTTTTCATAAATAACATTCTTGTTTCTGGTTCCTCCGGTCACGGTGCAACTTGTGACCGGGTAAAGTGCGACAGTCTCTCTTGGAATAAAACAGTTCCCTATAAAACCGGTAGGGGGCGCTTTAGGAAGCGCAACTATATACAAAGGAAATATGGCCGCTCTCAGTCCTCGGCCAGGTATTAGGGAGGAATGACCGCTCTCAGTCCTCGGTCAGTGGGACTAGGGACACACGGGTTTCAGTTCAATTGGCTGGTCCCAACGGGGACTATATTTTAACTAGAACAGTTCTTATACCCTGACGGGTAACTATGTACAGTCTCTCTCTACCGTACTTCAACGACGGCGTCCTCCTGCTCCTTCTTTAGATTCTTCAGACCCGTCCGGGTCCTCTTGCTCCTCCTCACACCGCAGCTCCTCCTCCGTCAGGCGATGCACATGGAGGGCGTAGGGTCCTTTGGCACACTTGTGCCGGGTGAAGGTGACCTCGTCCCCTACATACAGGTCACGACCTCTGTGTCCCTCCGGCAGATGGCTTTCTACGTCTCTGCGGGTCACAAAGACGTCGCCGGGGGTATGATGGTCTCTACTAAAGCCCCATCCGTGCTGCATGTTGAATTTTATCACAGTCCCGGTGGAAGGGGGACCATGAGCTGCACGGGGATTCCTCCTGGTCCGGCTCTTCTTCTCCGCGCTCCTTATCTGCGCTTGCTGTTCCCGGACCCGCCTCTCTCTCCGCTCCCTCTCGAAGACCTCGAGCTGCTGCCGGCAGCACTCTGCACGCTCTGCTGCGGCCGCCCGAGTCTCCTGAGTGAACCCCATGAGGTCTTCTCCGGTGGGGTCCCACTCGAACTGTGCCTCCTCCAGCGGGGGCGAGGTCCTCTTTACGGGCTTCGGAGCCGGAATCAGGGGCTCGCACATGGGCCTTGCTCTCTGGAGTTCCAGCTGAATGTACTCCTGGGGCCATACAAAGGGCTGCCCATCCGGGCACGTATGCTGGGCGAATAGATCTTCACCCAGGTGCGGAACTCTAGATGCTGAGGGCGCGTTGATGGTAGTGGCGCCCGGGTCGACCAGGCCTTGCGACCAGGCCTGGGGCACCTTAAAGGCAAAGGGCACCGTAAGAACGGCGGCGCCCTGGGTTATTCGGCCCTGCGACCAGGCCGGTGGCTCCGCGGAGGTAGGGGGCGCTGTTGGTATTGCGGCGCCCGGGGGTACTAGGCCTTGCGACCAGGCCGGTGGTATTTCCTGCTTGGCCACGCTCGAGGTCGAGGCGTGTGACGTCACAGGGGTCGCGGCCGCAGTTTCCGGTTGAGGCCTAGTCGGCGGCGGTGACGATGCAGCGACGGGCACGGCAGGGGGAATTTCGGGCTCTGCGACGGGGAGCTGGGGCAGGCACGCGGTTTCCCGGCTCGGGGTAGAGACGTCCCCTTTACCTGCCTCCGTCCGTTCAGCTCCCTTCTCGGCGCTGTCTCCTGCCTTCATTCCTCCTGCGCCATCCTCAGAGGCGGTCTGTCTCCTCGTCTCGGGCGGCGTGCTCCGCTGACGGGTTTCGGTCTGCTGGGCCATCTCTCGGCTCCACTCCGCCAACGTCTCTCGCTGCACCCGGGCCATCCTCCGTGCGAGGCCCTCCAGCGCGGTCTGTGCACACTCCCGGTCTCGGGGGAGCTGTGTTAGGATCTCCAGCAGGCCTTCTGGAGTGGCGACTAGTGTTGAGCCACCCCCGTAGTGTTCGAGTTCGGTTCGGTTCGTCGAACACCCGTGTGTTCGCCGAACTGTTCGTCGAACTGTTCGTCGAACACCTTCGAACACCGTTAAAACCAATGGCAGGCAAACAAAAACACATAGAAACACATAGAAAACACCTTCAAAGGTGTCCAAAAGCTGACAAACTGCTCAGAAGACACAACTAACACATGGAAAAGTGACAAGTACATATAGTCATGCGAAAAGAAAAGAGGTGGAGGAGTAAAAGGAGGGGGAGACACAGATATAGGCATGTCATGCCCTTCTAAAATCCAAAAAGTGAGAAGCCGAGACGGCCAGTCCGCTCCTGCCCGTGCCACCTCCGTGTCGCCGGGTTTGTGCCAGAGCCGCGGTGAACCCTGACGGCCAGCCCCCCTCTCCCAATACTGGTGCCTGTCCGCTGGTGGGTCGAGAGAGCCCCCCTGTGGTGGAGGCAGCTCTAAGCTTTTTAATTTAAATTGTCCCTCTAATTTGAATGAATACACTTTAAATCCATTTACAAGGATCTATTGGAGGGCAAGTCTCATGCCAGCAGCCGCGTAATTCCAGCTCCAGTAGCGTCCACTAAAGCTGCTGCAGTTAAAAAGCTTTTATAAGGATCGAGCTCGGCTGTCCACCGCAAGGCATCCTAGTGCCAGTCCCAGCCCCTATGCCTTGGGGTGCCTCCTGATGCTTTCAACTAAGTATCCCGTGGTCCCGAAGCATTTCCTTTGAAAAAATTAAGTGTCCAAACTACAGGTGGTGTAGCTTGCTTAACAGCCGTGATAATCCGCTGACTAGCAGACACTGCTACTAGGCACAAAGTATTTCCTGGGCTAGATGCAGTTAAAAATTTGTAAGTAGATACTCTCGTTGGATGCTGAGAAAGCATTCCATAGAGTCTCCTGGCACGCCATATATGATTCTCTTAAAAAGCTTGGGGTAGGGGTCTAGGGGACCCTTTTATAGCCAAAATCACGGCCCTGTATCACAATACGTCACCTAGGCTGAAGATAAATGGAACTGTAGCACCGAGGGCTCGGTTGCTACAGACGTATTGCACCTCACCCAGAGGTGTGATATCTCACTCTCAGATAAGGATGGAGTGTGGATCAGGACCCGACACCTGCATGCATTACACCACATTGCCGTGGGGCAGGGCGACCAATATGCCCCTGAGATGGGCACGACAGTCCCTGTCCCTGGCTGGAGTGGGGGGAGGGAACACTGAGGAAGGGGAACCCTGCAGTGCAGGAGCAGGGAGGAAGCAGTTCCTGGGTGCATTGAGAAGGGAGTATAAAAGGTGGGCACCATCTTAGTTCAGTGCAGAGAAGTCTGAGCAGAAGTGGCAGGGAGCAGGGGCTCTGCATGAGCTCTGCTCCGGAGGCGGGCCTAGTAACAGAGGCCCAGGCCTGCAAGAGGGAGAAGGAAGGAAGAGGAGCGGAGAAGGCTCCAGGAACGAGGAATGAAGGGATCCCAGGGGTGCGGACGGGCGAGTCGCCACCGCACGCCCGAATCCACCTGCGTGGAGGGGTCAGGCCAAAGGGGGAGACCGGTCCCCGAACTAGTGGAGGCAGGAAACGACCCTCAGCTAGAAACCGGAGGCTCTGACATTTTATGTGGCGCAGCCCCTTGCTACACCCGCTAGGAAGGCACCACATAGGGTCAGGGAAACTGGCGCCAAGTTTACCAAGAGGAGGCCCGAGGCAGCCGGACAGAAGTGTTGGTAAGAAAGGCCAGACAAAGGACATACAAAGGGGGTCCTGTGAAGCGCTCCAAAGTTATCTGGGAGTTGTCTGAGCCCCTCACCTGGTGAGCACAGTACGACGTGGGCAGCCGTTACCTGCAGACGTGGTCTGGATAATAAGAACTGTGAGTAAAGGCCCTGAACTGCATCACTGACTCCGTGTCGTTACTGCTGCTGCCCTGCACCATCACCCCCATCCTCCGCATACACTGCCCTGAGGCTATACTCCTCCCGTGGGGAGTTATGCTACGCTCTGCTGCACCCACAACACCAGCCTTAGCGGTCTGCCCTGTAGCGGCGGTTCACTCTGACCGCAATCCACGGGTGGCGTAGTCGGACATTTAAACATCAAAACCACATAAATAGTTCCGCCACTGGTTTGACCGCCCTGAGCCACGGAACCGGATCGCCGCCACGAAGACTACAACCACCAGCATCCACCAAAAAGGGTCTGGCTCCGGGTGTCCCAAGGCCCAGGGGGCGCGTCAGAACATTTTCATCACCTTTCACAATCACCAATGGGACAAGGCAGGGATGTCCTCTGTCCCCTCTCTTATACATCCTAGTGACGGAGCACCTGCTCTCATCAATTCGCCATAACCCCAATATTAGGTGGATTGAGGTGGGAGGCACCGAGTACAAGTGCTCTCTATTTGCTGATGATGTCCTAGTATATATCACTCAATCACATATATCCATCCCTGCTGTTATGGCTGAAATAGATCACTTTGTTACATGGTAAAATTTTAAAATCAATGCAGCGAAGTCTGAGGCCCTCGATGTCTCCCTCCCTAAATCCATATAGGATTCCATCCAGTCCAACTTTCCCTTTGCCTGGCCCTCACAGGGTATCAAATACTTAGGAATTCCTATTCATAGAGACCTCTCCCATCTATGTTATCTTAATTTTGGGCCCTTTATTGAACAATTCTATACAGACCACGGTTGGCAAGTTAGAACTGTAAGATTCTCTACGTGAACCACTGGTGTTTTGTGGAAAAGCACATGTACACCGCGTTCCAAATTATTATGCAAAAAGTGTTTAGGAGTGATAAGGGAAGAATTTGTTTGTTTGTCAGTTAAACTCATTGATGGTGATGTGTGTCAGGGCTCTTTATATCACTGTAAGCAATTGCAGACACCTGTGCTAATTAGTTTGGCAGGTGTGTCCAATGAAAGGCAAGACAACTTAAGAAGGCTCTCTCACATTATTAAGCAGCCTACATTTTCTGCCAAAATGGGAAAGAAAAAGGATGTGTCGGCTGCTGAGAAGCAACAGATTGTGGAGTGTTTAGGTCAAGGCATGACTACAATCAACATTGTGCGATGATCAGGATGAAGTGTCTTGGCAATCAAGAAGTATGTAGCTGATTCACAGTACACACGTGTGCGTGCTGATAAGGGCAAATTGAGGACTCTTTCCTACAGGCAATTACGTCAGGTTGAAAGAGCAGCGGCAAAAAAGCCTTGTCATAGCAGCAGACAAGTTTTTGAAGCTGCTTGTGCCTCCAACGTCCCCCGAACAACAAGATGCAGGGTCCTTCAGAGGTTTGCAGCTGTGCATACGCCATCCTGTCGACCTCCTCTATCCACTTCACACAAGCAGAAACGGCTCCAGTGGGCCAAACATTACATGAAGACTGATTTCAAAACTGTTTTGTTCACGGATGAGTGCCGTGCAGCGCTCGATGGTCCAGATGAATGGAGTGGAGGATGGCTGGTTGATGGACACCCCACGCAAACACGGCTACAGCGCCAACAAGGAGGAGGTGGAGTAATGTTTTGGGCTGGAATCATGGGGAGAGAGATTGTCGGCCCCTTTAGGATCCCTGAAGGCGCTAAAGATGAACTCCATAATGTATGTGGATTTTCTCAAACAGCACTTCCTGCCATGGTTCAAGAAGAAGAACCGTGTATTTCACAGCAAGATCATTTTTCTGCATGATAATGCACCATCTCATGCTGCACATAAAACATCTGCATCTCTGGCTGATATGGGCATAAAAGGGGACAAACTTATGGTGTGACCCCCATGCTCCCCTGACCTCTACCCCATTCAGAATCTTTGGAGCATCATTAAAAGGATTGTCTATGATGGCGGGAGGCAGTTCACATCTAAGCAACAGCTCTGGGAGGGTATTCTGTCCTCATGCAAAACAATTGAAGCAGAAACCATCCAAAACCTGACAAATTCAATGGACGAGAGAGTTCAGAAGCTCCTTTCGAACAAGGGGTCCTATGTGAAAATGTAACATCACCTAGAATAAAGTTTTGAGTTGAAAACTGTTTGATTTCAGTTTCTAACAACCTGCTAATGCTTATAATTTCAAAAATGACCATTTTTTTGGTCTTTATTAAAATGAAAAGGTTGATCGAAAAGTTTGGGGGATCTAAGAGTGTGGCAACCCAGTAGTCATGATTACTTCGAATTCTGACAATATGAGGGTCATGCTGCAGGTAGTGCAGCAAGAAGGCACTTATGTGTCTTGCGCATCTCGGAGCCCCAAAATTATTTTCCGGGCTAGATGCAGCTAAAAATTATTTTTAATTTTAAATCTGGTGAAGCTTATTATAGATGGCCTAATAGGATCAGTGCTGCACACTGCTACAAAGCCCAAATTATTTTCCAGTCAAGATACAGATAAACATGATTAGTAATTTGAAAGCTTAAAACGGTTGGTAGGGTGATTTTAACCAATCATCAAGCTTTTACTCTCCCCAGGATGACACAGGGGTAGAAAAGTCGTTTCGGATCCATGATTTGTTCATCTTTATGAACGTGAGTCTGTCTACATTATCAGTGGAGAGCCGCGTGCGCTTATCTGTCAGCACACCACCAGCAGCGCTGAACACACGTTCAAACAGAACGCTGGCTGCGGGGCATGACAAGATCTCCAAGGCGTAAGTGGCTAGCTCCGGCCATTTATCCAGATTGGAAGCCCAAAAAGAGCAAGGGTCCAGTGACACAGTCGTGGCTTCAATGTTTACTTGGAGATACTCCTGTACCATCGTCTCTAGGCGTTGACTATGTGTCAGACTTCTTGTCTCCTGTGGCCTTGCAAAGGATGGGCTAAAAAAGTGGTGAAATGATTCCGCAAAATTGATGTTACCAGCAGATACTGTGGTTCTGTTACGGTTTGAGTGCTGAACACTTAACGGTCCCACGGTTGGCAAGTTGGAACTGTGAGATTCACTACGTGCACCACTGGTATTTTGTGGAAAAGCACATGTAAGATTCTGCAACAGTCTCTGCTGATACTCCTGCATGCGTGCATCCCTTTCTATGGCAGGAATAATTTCTGCAAATTTACTTTTGTACCGGGGATCTAACAGTGTGGCAACCCAGTAGTCAGGATTATTTCTAATTCTCACAATTCGAGGGTCATGTTGCAGGTAGTGCAGCAAGAAGGCACTCATGTGTGTTGCGCATCCAGGAGCACCAAGTCCCTGTTGTGTTGGTGGCGAGGTAGCAATCATGCTTCCTTCCTCTGTCCTCTCCCCCCAACCTCGCACAACAGAAATGTGATCAACGTCTCCCTCATCTGATGAGTCTTCCATCAGTTCGTCCTCCACTTCTTCCTGGGCTCCTGCACCTTCCTCACTAGTTTGGCTGCTACCATGCGCCCTGGTAAAATCATCTCCCCCACCCTCACATGCCTGCCGCCTTGGTGCTGCCGACCGTCTGGACCTTGCAGATGTTAGCCCTTCCGCATACAACTCCTCCTCCTCTACTTCCTCCACCTCCTCTTGTGCCACCACCTGACTCCGAATTCTGTTTAACATGTGCTCCAGCATGTAAATCACCGGAATAGTCATGCTGATAATGGCATCGTCAGCACTAAACATCTTCGTCGCCATTTCAAAACTGTGCAGAAGGGTGCATAGGTCCCTGATCTGAGACCACTCCTCCAGCGTGATTTGCCCCACCTCTGAATCTCGTTGGCCCAGGCTATACGTCAGAACGTATTGCACCAGGGCTTGTCGGTGCTGCCACAGTCGCTGCAACATGTGCAGAGTTGAATTCCACCGGGTAGGCACATCGCATTTTAGCCGGTGAAGTGGCAGGCCCAACGACTTCTGTAGAGATGTAAGTCGCTGAGCTGCGGGATGCGAACGGCGGAAGTGAGCACACAGCGACCGTGCCCTCTGCAGAAGGCCATCTAGTCTGGGATAGTGGGCTAAAAATTGCTGGACAACCAGGTTCAACACGTGAGCCATACAAGGCACGTGTGTGACATTGCCCCGGCGAAGGGCCGCACCCAGGTTTGCAGCATTGTCGCACACGGCCTTCCCTGGTTTCAGGTCCAGTGGAGACAACCATTCATGAAATTGGTTCTCCAGAGCTGACCACAACTCCTCAGCTGTGTGACTCACATTTCCCAGACATTTCAATGTAAAAACCGCCTGATGACGTTGAGCCCTACTGCCAGCATAGTAAGGAGGTGTGCAGGATCCCTTCTGCGCAGTTAGAAAGCTTGTGGCATGACCAGACAGCCTTTGGGTGCAGGTGGAAGACCGAGAGGAGGTTGAGGAGGCAGAAGCAGTGGAGGAAAAATGACATAAAGAGGATTGACGCACAACTCGTGGGGACGGCAAGACTTGGACAGCAGCCCCTTGTCCTGCTGTCACCATAGTTACCCAGTGCCCAGTCAGCGACATGTAACGCCCCTGTCCATGCCTACTCGTCCAAGTGTCTGTGGTGAAATGCACCCTGTCACACACAGAGTTTCTCAAAGAAGCGGTGATGTTGTGTGCGACATGCTGGTGGAGCGCAGGCACACCTTTCTTTGAGAAGTAGTGCCGACTGGGCATCTGGTACTGGGGCACTGCGACGGACATAAGGTCTCGAAAATCCTCTGTGTCCACCAGGCGGAAAGGCAGCATTTCTGTAGCCAAGAGCTTGCAGATGGTGAAATTCAACCTCTTAGCTTTCTCATGGCTAGGAGGAAATGGTCTTTTACTTGTCCACATCTGAGGGACTGAGGGCTGGCTATTGTGCTTAGACGGGGTTGATAAGGGTGTCCCCGGCAAACTGCCGGTCTGTGAGGAAGATGCAGGCGGACATGTTAGGTTGCCTTGATCCAAAGGTGGTGCTATCGATGTCGGACAGCGCTCAAGACCAGCTGGTGTTACCACCTCCAAAGAAAATGATGACCTGCCAATCACGCTGGCTGTTGCGGGTAAAGAGGTGGCAGGTCTGCGCCCCAAAACAGGTGTGACTGCTGTCCCCCCAGTCACAGAGGATGAAGAGGCCGCGGATGCACAAGATATGGCAGACGGTGGTTGGCCCGGCCGGCTAGACCGCATTGTAGCACACTGAGCTTCCCACTGCAACTTATGCTTCATGTCCATGTGCCGGTTCATGCATGAAGTACTCAAACTATGTATTTTTTGGCCTCTACTTAGCTTTTGCTGACAAATGTTACAGATAACACGAGTTGGGTCATCTTTATCGATCTGAAAAAATGCCCAGGCTATGCAAGGCTTAGCACCCATGCGACCTGAAGAGCCACCACGACTTGTGGTGAGAGGCAGAGTTGTGTTTGAGGATGCAGTTGTTGACGTGCTTCCAGTACTACGTCTCTGTCCAGGAAGGCGCAACCTGACCTCGTCGTCACTAGCATCTTCCTCCACCTCCTCTGCTGACCTCATCTCTTGGCTGACTGTGGGTTGACAGTAAGTGGGATCTCCGACCTCATCATCATCACCCTGTGCGTTATCACACCCGTCGTCCTCAGAGCCAACCTGTTCCTGCCCTGACAAAAAACGAAAGTTGTCGCTCCAATCAGGTATTTGAGTCTTATCATCGTCTTCCTCATTGTCTCCACCAACAGGAGTTACAGTTTGGGAATGAGGGTCTACATTATGGTCAGAACCTTCTGCGTCTGGTCCTGGATCCGACTCATAAAGATTCTGGGCATCAGTGCAGATCATTTCCTCGTCTGGATTCACAGAAGCGCTGGAGTCGACCTCTGATTCCCAGGCTATAGTATGAGTAAACAGCTCTGCAGACTCAACCATCTGTTCTACCTCATACTCAGACGGGCAGCTGGAGATTTCGGAGCTGTGAGGAAGCAAGTGCGATTTGGGTGACACCTTTGAGGACTGGAGTATTTGTGATGTTGAAGTTGATGTGGAGGAGAGCCCACTTAAAGGAGCACTTGATATCCGTTGAAGCACCTGCTGTTTTTGCGCCTCATCTGGAATTTGTAGCGATTGGCGTGGCCGTAAGAAAGGGATCTTATCACATTGTCCGCTAAAAGAAGTAGACATTTTAGTTTGGCTGGAAGATGGTCTTTCTTCTGCACCTACCCAACGGACACAACCTTTTTCCCCCTTCCCAACACGCCTATTCCCCTTTCCACCAGCAGCAGGCCTTTTTCCACTCATTTTGGTGGTTAACTAATTCACAACTCTGGAGTTGTTTGCACAAAAAAACAATGGATGGTAACCGAGCAGAGCTGAGTGGCCAAACTGTGGTATTAGGCCAAAACTATTGGCTGGGTTAGATGCAGAAAAAAATTATTTTTAATTTGCAACCTGATGGAGGTCAGTATAGATGGACTAATAGACCAAGTCCCACACACCGCTAGAAGCCCAAATATTTTTTCAGAGCTAGATGCAGAAAATTTTTTTATTCAATTTGCAACCTGATGGAGGTCAGTATAGATGGACTAATAGACCAAGTCCCACACACTGCTAGAAGCCCAAATATTTTTTCAGAGCTAGATGCAGAAAAAAATTATTTTTAATTTGCAACCTGATGGAGGTCAGTATAGATGGACTAATAGACCAAGTCCCACACACCGCTAGAAGCCCAAATATTTTTTCAGAGCTAGATGCAGAAAAAAATTATTTTTAATTTGCAACCTGATGGAGGTCAGTATAGATGGACTAATAGACCAAGTCCCACACACCGCTAGAAGCCCAAATATTTTTTCAGAGCTAGATGCAGAAAAAAATTATATTCAATTTGCAACCTGCTGGAGGTCAGTATAGAAGGACTAATAGAACAAGTCCCACACACTGCTAGAAGCCCAAATATTTTTTCAGAGCTAAATGAAGAAAAAAATAATTTTTAATTTGCAACCTGATGGAGGTCAGTATAGATGGACTAATAGACCAAGTCCCACACACTGCTAGAAGCCCAAATATTTTTTCAGAGCTAGATGCAGAAAAAAATTATTTTTAATTTGCAACCTGATGGAGGTCAGTATAGATGGACTAATAGACCAAGTCCCACACACTGCTAGAAGCCCAAATATTTTTTCAGAGCTAGATGCAGAAAAAAATTATTTTTAATTTGCAACCTGATGGAGGTCAGTATAGATGGACTAATAGACCAAGTCCCACACACTGCTAGAAGCCCAAATATTTTTTCAGAGCTAGATGCAGAAAAAAATTATTTTTAATTTGCAACCTGATGGAGGTCAGTATAGATGGACTAATAGACCAAGTCCCACACACCGCTAGAAGCCCAAATATTTTTTCAGAGCTAGATGCAGAAAAAAATTATATTCAATTTGCAACCTGCTGGACGTCAGTATAGAAGGACTAATAGAACAAGTCCCACACACTGCTAGAAGCCCAAATATTTTTTCAGAGCTAAATGAAGAAAAAAATTATTTTTAATTTGCAACCTGATGGAGGTCAGTATAGATGGACTAATAGACCAAGTCCCACACACAGCTAGAAGCCCAAATATTTTTTCAGAGCTAGATGCAGAAAAAAATTATTTTTAATTTGCAACCTGATGGAGGTCAGTATAGATGGACTAATAGACCAAGTCCCACACACTGCTAGAAGCCCAAATATTTTTTCAGAGCTAGATGCAGAAAAAAATTATTTTTAATTTGCAACCTGATGGAGGTCAGTATAGATGGACTAATAGACCAAGTCCCACACACTGCTAGAAGCCCAAATATTTTTTCAGAGCTAGATGTAGAAAAAAATTATATTCAGTTTGCAACCTGATGGAGGTCAGTATAGATGGACTAATAGAATGATGCTATGCCCAAAAGATTTTACTTTACTAGGTGCAGTAAAAAAATTGGTATTCTATACACAGGTGGTATATCTTGCAACACAGATAGGCTACTCCACTGACTAACACACTCTGCAATAGGCCAAAAAGGATTAGCTTTGCTAGATTCAGCCAAATGCTGTGAAAAAAACTTGCACAGCACTGGCACAGACCTGCCTGGCAAAAACTGATAGGAACTGATGTAACCTAGTCCTGAAAAGGACTCCAATTACAATTAGTCTTTACTCCCACAATCTATCTATTTAAGAGCACAGACCTGCCTGATAAAAGTCGTAGGAAATGCTGTAACCTAGTCCTTAAAAGGACTGCAATCACAACTATTCCCTACTCCCAAGCTATCTGTATATTTGTGCGAAAATTGGCTTGAAATTAACAAGGTATAGCGCACACAGCAACAGCGGTGCCGTCTAACACGCAGCTGCAGCAGTGAGAAAATGGTGGCGACGGGGAAAATGGCTTGGTCTTATAGGGCAAGGACATGTGACATACACTGCCAATCACACATGCCCTTGCTTGTGTGAAAAAAAGCACTTCGCTCCGTGTGTGCGCTGCTGATAGGCTGACAGATTGCACCTCCCCACTGCAAATGCGGGAAAGAGAAAAAAAAATGGAGATCTTCATTGTTCCTGCAGAGATCCATCCCCTGCCCCTCCCCCCGCCCCGCTGTACACTCAAACTGCGTATTAACATTAATTTTCATCATTACTGAGAAAAAATCCAGTTATGATTTTGGTGCACGAACAGTTATCGAACATAACCTCGAACAGCCGAATTTTTCTCAAATTGTTCGTGTTCGCCGACCGGCTCGAACACCGCCCAAAACAGCTCGAATTTGAGATTGGCGAACAGTTCGAGTAGAACAACGCTCATCTCTAGTGGCGACCTGCAACAGGCTCCTGACCACTGGGTCGGTGCTGCCTGACTCTCCCTCCATCTCCGGGTAGGCTCTCTCTGGACTCTCTTCCAGACGTCTTGTCTCCGGGTGCGCTCTCTCCAGACTGCTCCAGGCGACACCCATCTTTGTTCTCTTCTTCTGTCTCCGCCCTCATCGAGGGTGGTCCAGGGGCAACTTTGTGATTGTCAGTTCCAGGGGCAGTTCTCTCACGCTGATGGACACTTCCAGCATCACAGTCTCTGTTGGTGGGCGCGGTTTCCGCTTTTGGCGCCATTCTTCGACCTGGCCCACGATGGGAGGTGGCCTTCTGCCACCCTCTGGCACGCCCATAATGGCGTCCGCTCTTCCAAGGCGGGAAATCTTTGGAAATGGCGGGAATCGTCTCCCAGTGGCGGGAAACTCCATGGATGGCGGGAAAATGCTGCAAATGGCGGACAACCGGCGGGAAACGACCTGTGATGGGGTCCGTTGGCGGGGACCCTCCGGAACCGGCGGGAGACTTCTTTTTGAGGTAACGGTGAACTTTTCTTCAGGCACGCAGTACCCGGTTGTTGCGGGCACGTTATCCTGCCGACTACGCCAAAGTTGACGCGCCCCCTGGGCCATGTTGTTAGGGATACCCGGAGCCGGATCAGATGGGGGTTGTAGTCTCCGAGTGGCTGTGACCCGGTCCGTGCCCAGGGTGTCAAGCTCAGTGTGTGGCAGTCCTTATGATGTTTCTAGATGTTCTTTTGTGTCGACTACGCCACCCGTTGAATTGCGGTCAATACGGCCGCCGCTGCAGCAGGGTCCACTGAGGCTGGTGATGTATGTGCAGCTCAGGTAGTATAACCCCCAACGGGAGGGGTATAGCCTCAGGGGGTCAGTTGCAGAGGATGGGGGTTGTGGTGGTGCAGCGAGGATGGAAATGAGACTCAGAGTCGGGCTGTGCAGTTCAGGGTTTGTTTACTTACTGCAGTTGTTCTGGTCACTCCGGCCTTAAGTGACCACCCGAGCTGTGCTGCGTCCACCAGGTCCTGGACTCAGCCAACCCCCAGGTGATTCTGGAGCGTGGTCCTGAGCTCCCTTTCTGTCCTGTCCTCTTCTCTGGCCTTCCCCACCAGGGATCCACCTATGTCCGGCTCCCTCGGGCCTCTTGGTGGTAAACCCTTGTCTCTGGGTTCCCTGACCCTATTCCTGGTCTGCCTTCCGGGTGGATTTAGTGGGTGATCGTGGCAGATCCTGCCCACGACCTCCGGTTCCTGGCTAAGGTGTGCTGTAGCCTCTGCCAGCTTGGGATCCGGTACCCTGTTGCCAACTCTTCACCCTCTGGTCTAATTTGGGCTCTTGGAGTTCCTTCTTTCTCCCCCTCTGGGTCTTTCTTTCTCCTCTCTCTCTCTTGGCCTTGGAGCTGCTCTTCTCCTCTGCTCTGACAGACTGACCTCACTCTGCAAAAGACCTTGTCCTAAGATGGTGCCCACCTTATATACTCCCTCTATGTGTGAGCTCAGGTGACCAGCACCCAATGAGCTCCTAGCACTACCCAGACTGCTCCCCCTATCTGCCCCTACACTACTGGGATGTTACACCCCCCTCCCACTCCAGCCAGGAACAGACACTGTCGTACCTGCACATTTCTCTAGTGGGAGTACCATCGGTCTGTTCCCCGGAAATTGGATGTGTGTAGTGCATGCAGCTAACTGAGCTCAGTTCCACACTCCATCCTTACCCGGGATATACCACACCTCTGGCTTGAGGTGTAATACCCCTGTAGCAGCCGAATCCTCAGGGTGCTACATATATAGTGTATGGGAGCTGTATGAGCACTGTGTATATAGTGTATGGGAGCTGTATGAGCACTGTGTATATACTGTATTGGAGCTATATGAGCTCTGTGTATATACTGTATGGGAGCTGTATGAGCACTGTGTATATACTGTATGGGAGCTGTATGAGCACTGTGTATATACTATATGGGAGCTGTATGAGCACTGTGTATATACTGTATGGGAGCTGTATGAGCACTGTGTATATACAGTATGGGAGCTGTATGAGCACTGTGTATATACTGTATGGGAGCTGTATGAGCACTGTGTATATACTGTATGGGAGCTGTATGAGCACTGTGTATATACAGTATGGGAGCTGTATGAGCACTGTGTATATACTGTATGGGAGCTGTATGAGCACAGTGTATATACTGTATTGGATCTGTATGAGCACTGTGTATATACTGTATGGGAGCTGTATGAGCACTGTGTATATACTGTATGGGAGCTGTATGAGCACTGTGTATATACTGTATGGGAGCTGTATGAGCACAGTGTATATACTGTATTGGATCTGTATGAGCACTGTGTATATATTGTATGGGAGCTGAATGAACACTGTGTATATACTGTATGGGGGCTGTATGAGCACAGTGTATATACTGTATTGGAGCCGTATGAGCACTGTGTATATCCTGTATGAGCTCTGTGTATATACTGTATGGGAGCTGTATGAGGTCTGTCTATATACTGTATGGGAGCTGTATGAGCACTGTGTATATACTGTATGGGAGCTGTATGAGCACAGTATATATACTTTATTGGAGCTGTATGTGCACTGTGTATATACTGTATGGGAGTTGTATGAGCACAGTGTATATACTGTATGGGAGCGGTATGAGCTCTGTGTATATACTGTATGGGAGCTGTATGAGCACTGTGTATATACTGTATGGGAGCAGTATGAGCACTGTGTGTATAAAGTATGGGAGCTGTATGAGCACTGTGTATATACAGTATGGGAGCTGTATGAGTACTGTGTATATACTGTATGCGAGCTGTATGAGCACTGTGTATATACTGAATGGGAGCTGTATGAGCACTGGGAATATACTGTATGGGAGCTGTATGAGCACTGGGTATATACTGTATGGGAGCTGTATGAGCACTGTGTATATACTGTATGGGAGCTGTATGAGCACTGTGTATATACTGTATTGGAGTTGTATGAGCACTGTGTATATATTGTATGGGAGCGGTATGAGCACTGTGTATATACTGTATGGGAGCTGTATGAGCTCTGTGTATATATTGTATGGGAGCTGTATGAGCACTGTGTATATACTGTATGGGAGGTGTATGAGCACAGTGTATATACTGTATGGGAGCTGTATGAGCTCTGTGTATATACTGTATGGGAGCGGTATGAGCACTGTGTATATACTGTATGGGAGCTGTATGAGCACTGTGTATATACTGTATGGGAGCTGTATGAGCTCTGTGTATATACTGTATGGGAGCGGTTTGATTTCTGTGTATATACTGTATGGGAGCGGTATGAGCATTGAGTTTATACTGTATGGGAGCTGTATGAGCACTGTGTATATACTGTATTGGAGCTGTATGAGCACTGTGTATATACTGCATTGGAGCTGTATGAGCATTGTATATATACTGTATGGGAGCTGTATGAGCACTGAATATATACTGTATGGGAGCTGTATGAGCACTGTGTATATACTGTATTAGAGCTGTATGAGCACTGTGTACATGACGCGCCCCCTGGGCCATATTCTTTAGTGGGAATATCCGGAGCCGGATCAGATGGGGGTTGTAGTCTTCCGAGTGGCTGTGACCCGGTCCGTGCCCAGGGTGTCAAACTCAGTTGTATGTGGCAGTCCTACAGATGTTAATAAGTTCTTAATGTCGACTACGCCACCCGTTGTATTGCGGTCACTATGGCCGCCGCTGCAGCAGGGTCCGCTGAGGCTGATGGTGTAGGTGCAGCTTTTGATGGTATAACCCCCAACGGGTGGGGTATAGCCCCAGGGGGTCAGGTGCAGAGGATGGGGGTTGTGGTGGTGCAGCATAGGTGTTAAATGAAGACAGAGTCGGGTTGTGCAGTTTAGGGTGTTTACTCACTGCTGATGTTCCGGTCACTCCAGCTTCAAGTGACCTCCCGAGCCGTGCTGCGTCCACCAGGTCCTGGATCCAGCCAACCCCCAAGCGAGTCCGGAGCGTGACCCTGAGCTCTCCTTCTGTCCTTTCTCTGGCCGTCCCCACTATTGATCCACCCAGGTCCAGCTCCCTCGGGCCTTCTGTTGGGAGACCCTTGGCCTTGGGTTCCCTGACCCTCCACGTGGTATGCCTTCGGGGTGGATGTGGTGGGTGGCCGTGGCAGACGCTGCCCACGGCCTCCGGTCTCTGGCTGGGGTGTGTTTTTGCCCCCACCAGCTTGGGTTCCGGTACCCTGATGCCGACTCTTCACCCGTGGATTGGATTTGGGTTCTTAGAGTCCTTTCTTCTGTTTCCCCCTCTGGGTCTCTCTTTCTTTCTCCTCTCTCTCTCTCTGGGGCTTCTCTGCTCCTCTGCTTCTTACTTCTCTGCAAAGGCTGACAGACTGACTGACCCTGTTCTTTGATGGTGCCCACCTTATATACACCCTCTATGTGTGAGCTCAGGTGACCAGCACCCAATGAGCTCCTATCTTTACCCAGGCTGCTCCCCCTATCTGCCCCTACACTACTTGGGATGTACCACCCCCCTCCCACTCCAGCCAGGAACAGACTCGGTCGTACCTGCACATTTCTAAGTGGGAGTACCGTCGGTCTGCTCCTCGGAAATGGGATGTGTGTAGTGCATGCAGCCTACCGAGCTCAGTTCCACACTCCATCCTTACCCGAGAGTGGAATATCACACCTCTGGGTTGAGGTGCAATACCCCTGTAGCAGCCGAATCCTCAGGGTGCTACATTCCCCCCTGGTAAATCACAGCACGTCCTCGGGCTGTAAGACATAAAACAACACCAAAACATACAAATTTTTTTTCATAAACATATAAAACATATAAAACAACATATATTAGCATAAAACTTTTCATATAAAATATTCTCGTCGCCTCTGGCTCCTCCTCCGGTCACTGTGCAACGTGTGACCGGGTAAAGTGCGACAGTCTCTCTGGAAAACTGGTTTTCCTATAAAACCGGTAGGGGGCGCTTTAGGACGCGCAACTATTTACAAGGGGTAGTGGCCGCTCTCAGTCCTCGGCCAGGTATTAGGGAGGAATGACCGCTCTCAGTCCTCGGTCAGTGGGATTTAGGGAAATACGGGTAACAGTTCACACATGCTGGTCCCAACGGGGACTATATTAGCAACAGCAACAGTTTCAGTTTCAGTTTACTGTTTCAGTTTCACGGTTTCAGTTTACTGTGCCCCGACGGGCAACTATATACAGCTTCTGCTTTGCTGTCCTTAGCGACGGCGTCCTCCTGCTCTTGCTTTATGGTTACCTTTGGCTTCAGACCCGTCCGGGTCCTCTTGCTCTTCCTCACACCGCAGCTCCTCCTCCGTCAGGCGATGCACATGGAGGGCGTAGGGTCCTTTGGCACACTTGTGCCGGGTGAAGGTGACCTCGTCCCCTATATACAGGTCACGTCCTCTGTGTCCCTCCGGTAGGTGGGACTCAACGTCTCTCCTGGTCACGAAGACGTCGCCTGGGGTGTGGTGGTCTCGGATGAAGCCCCACCCATCCTGCATGTTAAACTTTATCACAGTCCCGGTGGTGCGGGGACTATGCGCTGCACGGGGGTCTCTCCTGGCCCGGCTCTTCTGCTCCGCGCTCCTTATTTGAGCTTGCTGTTCCCGGACCCGCCTCTCTCTCCGCTCCCTCTCAAAGTCCTCGAGCTGTTGGCGGCAGCACTCAGCACGCTCCGCTGCAGCTGCCCGAGTCTCTTGAGTGAACCCCATAAGATCTTCTCCGGTGGGGTCCCACTCAAACTGCGCTTCCGCTAGCGGGGGCGAGATCCTCTTCACGGGCTTTGGAGCCGGGATCAGGGGTTCATCCAGGGGTCTCTCTCTCCGGAGTCGGGGATGGTGGAACTCCGGTGGCCATATAAATGGCTGCCCATCCGGGCACGTGTGCTGGGCGTACAGGTCCTCTCCCAGATGCGGCACTCTTGGTCTTATGGGCGCGGTGGTGCTAGCGCCCGGGTTGTCCGGGCCTTGCGGCCAGGCCTGGGGTATCTGGAAGGTAAAGGGCACCGTAAGGACGGCGGCGCCCTGGGCTACTTGGCCCTGCGACCAGGCCGGGGGCTCCGCGGAGGTAGGGGGCGCTGTTGGTATTGCGGCGCCCGGGGGTACTAGGCCTTGCGACCAGGCTGGTGGTACTTCCTGCTTGGTCACGCTCGGGGTCGAGGCGTGTGACGTCACAGGGGTCGCGGCTCCCGTTTGAGGCCTAGTCTGCGGCGGTGACGTTGCAGCGACGGGCACGGCAGGATAGACTTCGGGCTCTGCGACGGGGAGCTGGGGCAGGTACGCGGTTTCCCGGTTTGGGGTATAGACGTCCCCTTTACCTGCCTCCACTCGTTCGGCTCCCTTCTCGGCGCCGTCTCCGGCCTTCAATCCTCCCGCGCCATCCTCAGAGGCGGTCTGTCTCCTCATCTCGGGTGGCGTGCTCCGCTGACAGGTCTCGGTCTGCTGGGCCATCTCACGGCTCCACTCCGCCAACGTCTCTCGCTGCACCCGGGCCATCCTCCTTGCGAGGCCCTCCAGAGCGGTCTGTGCACACTCCCGGTCTCGGGGGAGCTGTGCTACGACCTCCACTAGTCCTAGTGGGGTCGTTGTCTCCAGCAGGCTCCTGACCAACGGGTCGGTGCTGCTCTGCTCTCCTACTGTTGTCTCCAGCAGGCTCCTGGCCAGCGGGCCGGTGCTGCTCTGCTCTCCCTCCTCGGTTTCTAGCAGGCTCCTGGCCAACGGGCCGGTGCTGCTCTGCTTTCTCGCCATCTCCGGGTAAGCTCCTCCGATATTCTTCTCCAGGCTTCTTGCCTCCGGGTGCGCTCGCTCTAGACTGCTCCAGGCGGCACCCATCTTTGTTCTCTCCTTTCATCTCCTCCCCCTTCGAGGGCGGTCCCGGGGCCACTTGGTGACTGTCAGCTCCAGGGGCTGTTCTTTCACGCTGACAGACACCTCTAGCATCACAGTCTCTGTTGGTGGGGGCGGTTTCCACTTTTGGCGCCATTTTCGGTCCTGGCCCACGATGGGAGGTGGCCTCCTGCCACCCTCTGGCACGCCCATAATGGCGTCCGCTCTTCCAAGGCGGGAAACCTTTGGAAATGGTGGGAATCGCTTCCCAGTGGCGGGAAACTCTGCAGATGGCGGGAAAAAGCTGTTAATGGCGGACAACCGGCGGGAATCGATCTGTGACGGAGTCCGATGGCGGGGACCCTCCGGAACCGGCAGGAGACTTCTCTTTGAGGTAAACTCGTTCTTTTCTTCAGGCACGCAGTACCCGGTTGTTGTGGGCACGTAATCCTGCCGACTACGCCAAAGTTGACGCGCCCCCTGGGCCATATTCTTTAGTGGGAATATCCGGAGCCGGATCAGATGGGGGTTGTAGTCTTCCGAGTGGCTGTGACCCGGTCCGTGCCCAGGGTGTCAAACTCAGTTGTATGTGGCAGTCCTACAGATGTTAATAAGTTCTTAATGTCGACTACGCCACCCGTTGTATTGCGGTCACTATGGCCGCCGCTGCAGCAGGGTCCGCTGAGGCTGATGGTGTAGGTGCAGCTTTTGATGGTATAACCCCCAACGGGTGGGGTATAGCCTCAGGGGGTCAGGTGCAGAGGATGGGGGTTGTGGTGGTGCAGCATAGGTGTTAAATGAAGACAGAGTCGGGTTGTGCAGTTTAGGGTGTTTACTCACTGCTGATGTTCCGGTCACTCCAGCTTCAAGTGACCTCCCGAGCCGTGCTGCGTCCACCAGGTCCTGGATCCAGCCAACCCCCAAGCGAGTCCGGAGCGTGACCCTGAGCTCTCCTTCTGTCCTTTCTCTGGCCGTCCCCACTATTGATCCACCCAGGTCCAGCTCCCTCGGGCCTTCTGTTGGGAGACCCTTGGCCTTGGGTTCCCTAACCCTCCACGTGGTATGCCTTCGGGGTGGATGTGGTGGGTGGCCGTGGCAGACGCTGCCCACGGCCTCCGGTCTCTGGCTGGGGTGTGTTTTTGCCCCCACCAGCTTGGGTTCCGGTACCCTGATGCCGACTCTTCACCCGTGGATTGGATTTGGGTTCTTAGAGTCCTTTCTTCTGTTTCCCCCTCTGGGTCTCTCTTTCTTTCTCCTCTCTCTCTCTCTGGGGCTTCTCTGCTCCTCTGCTTCTTACTTCTCTGCAAAGGCTGACAGACTGACTGACCCTGTTCTTTGATGGTGCCCACCTTATATACACCCTCTATGTGTGAGCTCAGGTGACCAGCACCCAATGAGCTCCTATCTTTACCCAGGCTGCTCCCCCTATCTGCCCCTACACTACTTGGGATGTACCACCCCCCTCCCACTCCAGCCAGGAACAGACTCGGTCGTACCTGCACATTTCTAAGTGGGAGTACCGTCGGTCTGCTCCTCGGAAATGGGATGTGTGTAGTGCATGCAGCCTACCGAGCTCAGTTCCACACTCCATCCTTACCCGGGAGTGGAATATCACACCTCTGGGTTGAGGTGCAATACCCCTGTAGCAGCCGAATCCTCAGGGTGCTACATACATACTGTATGGGAGCTGTATGAGCACTGTGTATATATGGTACTGGAGCTATATGAGCACTGTGTATATACTGTATGGGAGCTGTATGAGCACTGTGTATATACTGTATGGGAGCTGTATGAGCACTGTGTATATACTGTATGGGAGCTGTATGAGCACTGTGTATATACTGTATGGGAGCTGTATGAGCACTGTGTATATATGGTACTGGAGCTATATGAGCACTGTGTATATACCGTATGGGAGCTGTATGAGCACTGTGTATATACTGTATGGGAGCTGTATGAGCACTGAGTATATACTGTATGGGAGCTGTATGAGCACTGTGTATATACTGTATGGGAGCTGTATGAGCTCTGTGTATATACTGTATGGGAGCGGTATGAGCATTGAGTTTATACTGTATGGGAGCTGTATGAGCACTGTGTATATTCTGTATGGGAGCGGTATGAGCACTGTGTATATACTGTATGGGAGCTGTATGAGCACTGTGTATATACTGTATGGGAGCGGTTTGAGCTCTGTGTATATACTGTATGGGAGCGGTATGAGCACTGAGTTTATACTGTATGGGAGCTGTATGAGCACTGTGTATATACTGTATGGGAGCTGTATGAGCACTGTGTATATACAGTATGGGAGCTGTATGAGCACTGTGTATATACTGCATTGGAGCTGTATGAGCATTGTATATATACTGTATGGTAGCTGTATGAGCACTGAATATATACTGTATGGGAGCTGTATGAGCACTGTGTATATACTGTATGGGAGCTGTATGAGCACTGTGTATATACTGTATGGGAGCTGTATGAGCACTGTGTATATATGGTACTGGAGCTATATGAGCACTGTGTATATACTGTATGGGAGCTGTATGAGCACTGTGTATATACTGTATGGGAGCTGTATGAGCACTGTGTATATACTGTATGGGAGCTGTATGAGCACTGTGTATATACTGTATGGGAGCTGTATGAGCACTGTGTATATATGGTACTGGAGCTATATGAGCACTGTGTATATACCGTATGGGAGCTATATGAGCACTGTGTATATACCGTATGGTGGCTGTATGAGCACTGTGTATATACTGTATGGGAGCTGTATGAGCACTGTGCATATACTATACTGGAGCTGTATGTGCACTGAGTATATACTGTATAGGAGCTGTATGAGCACAGTGTATATACTATATTGGAGCTGTATGAGCACTGTGTATATACTGTATGGGAGCGGTATAAGCTCAGTGTATATACTGTATGGGAGCTGTATGAGCACTGTGTATATACTGTATGGGAGCTGTATGTGCACTGAGTATATACTGTATAGGAGCTGTATGAGCACTGTGTATATACTGTATTGGAGCTGTATGAGCATTGTATATATACTGTATGGGAGCTGTATGAGCACTGAATATATACTGTATGGGAGCTGTATGAGCTCTGTGTATATATGGTACTGGAGCTATATGAGCAATGTGTATATACCGTATGGGAGCTGTATGAGCACTGTGTATATACTGTATGGGAGCTGTATGAGCACTGACTATATACTGTATGGAAGCTGTATGAGCACTGAGTATATACTGTATAGGAGCTGTATGAGCACAGTGTATATACTATATTGGAGCTGTATGAGCACTGTGTATATACTGTATGGGAGCTGTATGAGCACAGTGTATATACTGTATGGGAGCGGTATAAGCTCAGTGTATATACTGTATGGGAGCTGTATGAGCACTGTGTATATACTGTATGGGAGCTGTATGTGCACTGAGTATATACTGTATAGGAGCTGTATGAGCATCGTATATATACTGTATGGGAGCTGTATGAGCACTGAATATATACTGTAAGGGAGCTGTATGAGCACTGTGTATATATGGTACTGGAGCTATATGAGCAATGTGTATATACCGTAGGGGAGCTGTATGAGCACTGTGTATATACTGTATGGGAGCTGTATGAGCACTGACTATATACTGTATGGGAGCTGTATGAGCATTGTGCATATACTATATTGGAGCTGTATGTGCACTGAGTATATACTGTATAGGAGCTGTATGAGCACAGTGTATATACTATATTGGAGCTGTATGAGCACTGTGTATATACTGTATGGGAGCTGTATGAGCACAGTGTATATACTGTATGGGAGCTGTATGAGCACAGTGTATATACTGTATGGGAGCTGTATGAGCACAGTGTATATACTATATTGGAGCTGTATGAGCACTGTGTATATACTGTATGGGAGCTGTATGAGCACAGTGTATATACTGTATGGGAGCGGTATAAGCTCAGTGTATATACTGTATGGGAGCTGTATGAGCACTGTGTATATACTGTATGGGAGCTGTATGTGCACTGAGTATATACTGTATAGGAGCTGTATGAGCACTGTGTATATACTGTATGGGAGCTGTATGAGCACAGTGTATATACTGTATAGGAGCGGTATAAGCTCAGTGTATATACTGTATGGGAGCTGTATGAGCACTGTTTATATACTGTATGGGAGCTGTATGTGCACTGAGTATATACTGTATAGGAGCTGTATGAGCACTGTGTATATACTGTATAGGAGCTGTATGAGCACAGTGTATATATGGTACTGGAGCTATATGAGCAATGTGTATATACCGTATGGGAGCTGTATGAGCATTGTGCATATACTATATTGGAGCTGTATGTTCACTGAGTATATACTGTATAGGAGCTGTATGAGCACAGTGTATATACTATATTGGAGCTGTATGAGCACTGAGTATATACTGTATGGGAGCGGTATAAGCTCAGTGTATATACTGTATGGGAGCTGTATGAGCACTGTGTATATACTGTATGGGAGCTATATGTGCACTGAGTATATACTGTATGGGAGCTGTATGAGCTCTGTGTATATACTGTATTGGAGCTGTATGAGCAATGTATATATACTGTATGGGAGCTGTATGAGCACTGTATATATACTGTATGGGAGCTGTATGAGCACTGTATATATACTGTATGGGAGCTGTATGAGCACTGAATATATACTGTATGGGAGCTGTATGAGCACTGTGTATATATGGTACTGGAGCTATATGAGCAATGTGTATATACTGTATGGGAGCTGTATGAGCATTGTGCATATACTATATTGGAGCTGTATGTGCACTGAGTATATACTGTATAGGAGCTGTATGAGCACAGTGTATATACTATATTGGAGCTGTATGAGCACTGTGTATATACTGTATAGGAGCTGTATGAGCACAGTGTATATACTATATTGGAGCTGTATGAGCACTGTGTATATACTGTATGGGAGCTGTATGAGCTCTGTGTATATACTGTATGGGAGCTGTATGAGCACTGTGTATGTACTGTATGGGAGCTGTATGAGCACTGTGTATATACTGTATTGGAGCTGTATGAGCACAGTGTATATACTGTATTGGAGCTGTATGAGCACTGTGTACAGTACAGACCTAAAGTTTGGACACACCTTCTCATTTAAAGATTTTTCTGTATTTTTTTGACTATGAAAATTGAACATTCACACTAAAGGCATCAAAACTATGAATTAACACATGTGGAATTATATACTGAACAAAAAAGTGTGAAACAACTGAAAATATGTCTTATATTCTAGGTTCTTCAAAGTAGCCACCTTTTGCTTTGATGACTGCTTTGCACACTCTTGGCATTCTCTTGATGAGCTTCAAGAGGTAGTCACCAGAAATGGTCTTCCAACAATCTTGAAGGAGTTCCCAGAGATGCTTAGCACTTGTTGGCCCTTTTGCCTTCACTCTGCGGTCCAGCTCACCCCAAACCATCTCGATTGGGTTCAGGTCTGGTGAATGTGGAGGCCAGGTCATCTGGCGTAGCACCTCATCACTCTCCTTCTTGGTCAAATAGCCCTTACACAGCCTGGAGGTGTGTTTGGGGTCATTGTCCTGTTGAAAAATAAATGATGGTCCAACTAAACGCAAACCGGATGGAATAGCATGCCGCTGCAAGATGCTGTGGTAGCCATGCTGGTTCAGTATGCCTTCAATTTTGAATAAATCCCCAACAGTGTCACCAGCAAAGCACCCCCACACCATCACACCTCATGTAGAGTCCATCCGTTCACCTTTTCTGCGTCACACAAAGACACGGTAGTTGGAACCAAAGATCTCAAATTTGGATTCATCAGACCAAAGCACAGATTTCCACTGGTCTAATGTCCATTCCTTGTGTTCTTTAGCCCAAACAAGTCTCTTCTGCTTGTTGCCTGTCCTTAGCAGTGGTTTCCTAGCAGCTATTTTACCATGAAGGCCTGCTGTACAATGTCTCCTATTAACAGTTGTTGTAGAGATGTGTCTGCTGCTAGAACTCTGTGTGGCATTGACCTGGTCTCTAATCAAAGCTGCTGTTAACCTGCGATTTCTGAGGCTGGTGACTTGGATAAACTTATCCTCAGAAGCAGAGGTGACTCTTGGTCTTCCTTTCCTGGGGCGGTCCTCATATGAGCCAGTTTCTTTGTAGCGCTTGATGGTTTTTGCAACTGCACTTGGGGACATTTTCAAAGTTTTCCCAATTGTTCGCACTGACTAACCTTCATTTCTTAACCCTAGAACGCATACTTGGGGCCTCACAGGTCGGTCCTGTTAATTGTTTTCTATTTTCTGCAAGATTTCTTTAGTTAGAATTTTGAAACTCTAGGTATTCCTCAGGTATTTAGTTGTTTGTCATTTCCATTTGGTCATTTATTTATTATTTGCACACAGGCCTAAAAGGCCCCAGGTATGTGAAAGTGTAGATTTTTATGGTCATGTGTTCTAGGGTTAAAGTAATGATGGCCACTCGTTTTTCTTTACTTAGCTGCTTTTTTTGCCATAATACAAATTCTAACAGTCTATTCAGTAGGACTATCAGCTGTGTATCCACCTGACTTCTGCACAACTCAACTGATGGTCCCAAACCCATTTATAAGGCAAGAAATCCCACTTATTAAACCTGACAGGGCACACCTGTGAAGTGAAAACCATTTCCGGTGACTACCTCTTGAAGCTCATCAAGAGAATGCCAAGAGTGTGCAAAGCAGTCATCAAAGCAAAAGGTGGCTACTTTGAAGAACCTAGAATATAAGACATATTTTCAGTTGTTTCACACTTTTTTGTTAAGTATATAATTCCACATGTGGTAATTCATAGTTTTGATGCCTTCAGTGTGAATGTACAATTTTCATAGACAGGAAAATACAGAAAAATCTTTAAATGAGAAGGTGTGTCCAAACTTTTGGTCTGTACTGTATATACTGTATTAGAGTAATAAGTAAACACTGTGGGTGCTGTATCCAGATATATCCATATATTTGTGATACATGCATCTTTAGGTACAATAGTCCAGGATGCTGAAAATATAATTAATAAAACGTAATAATTTTCCTTGTCATTTGCAGTAATTAGAATCTATCACTTCTTGTCTACATGTGAGAAGATCATTCATATGTAGCTGCGTCCCTGGAGCGGGCGGTATGGCACTCTCGCCTGGAGACAGTGACATTTCAGCACGTGTCTCATTCACAATGTCACCCCGACCTCTATAAATGTAGCATAAAGCCACCTGAAATAAGGATGTGACATTTACATCACAGTTTGGCATTGTGTAGCAGTTTTACTACCTGTGCGTATAATGTGGATGTAAGAAAGGAAAATGTCACCAGCTGAATATATATTTACATTGGAAGAGACAGAAACATCAAGATATCAGGAAATCTTATGGCTGTCTGTCTAGCTATCTCTCTACAGGTGCATCTTACTAAATTAGAATATTATCAAAAAGTTAATTTATTTCAGTTCTTCAATACAAAAAGTGAACCTCCTATATTATATAGAGTCAAACAGAGTGATCTATTTCACGTGTTTATTTCTGTTAATGTTGATGATTATGGCTTACAGCCAATGAAAACATAAAAGTCACTATCTCAGTAAATTAGAATAATTAGCAAAAAACACCTGCGAAGGCTTCCTAAGCATTTAAAAAGGTCCCTTAGGCTCCACAATCATGGGGAAGACTGCTGACTTGACAGATGTCCAGAAGGCAGTCATTGACACACTCCACAAGGAGGGTAAGCCACAAAAGGTCATTGCTAAAGAAGCTGGCTGTTCACAGAGTGCTGTATCCAAGCATATTAATGGAAAGTTGAGTGGAAGGAAAAAGTGTGGTAGAAAAAGATGCACAAGCAACCGGGATAACCGCAGCCTTGAAAGGATTGTTAAGAAAAGGCCATTCAAAAATTTAGGGGAGATTCACAAGGAGTGGACTGCTGCTGGAGTCATTGCTTCTAGAGCCACCACACACAGACGTATCCAGGACATGGGCTACAAGTGTCGCATTCCTTGTGTCAGGCCACTCATGACCAATAGACAACGCCAGAAGCGTCTTACCTGGGCCAAGGAGAAAAACACCTGGACTGTTCTCAGTGATCCAAGGTGTTGTTTTCAGATGAAAGTACATTTTGCATTTCATTTGGAAATCAAGGTCCCAGAGTCTGGAGGAAGAGTGGAGAGGCCACAATCCAAGCTGCTGGAGGTCTAGTGTGAAGTTTCCACAATCAGTGATGGTTTGGGGGCCATGTCATCTGCTGGTGGAGGTCCACTGTGTTTTATCAAGACCAAAGTCAGCGCAGCCGTCTACCAGGACATTTTACACCACTTCATGCTTCCTTCTGCCGACAAGCTTTATGGAGATGGAAATGTCATTCTCCAGCAGGACTTGGCCCCTGTCCACACGGCCAAAAGTACCAATACCTGGTTTACACACAACAGTATCACTGTGCTTGATTGGCAGCAAACTCGCCTGACCTTAACCCCATAGAGACTCTATTATAGAGAATCTATGGGGTATTGTCAAAAGGAAGATGAGACCCCAGACCCAACAATGCAGACGAGCTGAAGGCTGCTATCAAAGCCACCTGGGCTTCCATAACACCTCAGCAGGGCCACAGGCTGATCGCCTCCATGCCACATTGCCGCATTGATGCAGTAATTGATGCACAAGGAGCCCGACCAAGTATTGAGGGCATTTACTAAACATACATTTCAGTAGGACATTTCGGATTTTAAAAACATTTTTCAAGCTGTTGTTATAAAGTATTCTAATTTACTGAGATAATGATGTTAGTGTTTTCATTGGCTGTAAGCCATAATCATCAACATTACCAGAAATAAACACTATGAATAGATCCCTCTGTGTGTAATGACTCTATATAATAGATCCCTCTGTGTGTAATGACTCTATATAATAGATCACTCTGTGTGTAATGACTCTATAGAATATGAGTTTCGCTTTTTGTATTTTAGAGCTGAAATAAATTAACTTTTTGATGGTATTCTAATTTACTGAGAAGCACTTGCATCTATCTATTATCTATCCATCTATCTCATATCTATATATTATCCAGACTCCTTTCTAGCCTTCATTCGTCTGTTCCAGAATCCATTGCTCCATTCCAGCCTCTATCTCTCAAATCCATCCTCAATTGTTTCTTTCCAGCCTCCATTCCTCTCTCCATTCCCTATTGCTTTATTCCAGCCTTCATTTCTCCATTTCTTCCTCCATTCCAACTACATTCCTCCATTCCAGCCTCCATTCCTCCATTCCAGCCTCCATTACAATCTCCATTCCTGCATTCCTGCCTTCATTCCTCCATTTCTGCCTCCTTTCCAGCCTCCGGCCTCCATTTCTCTGTCTATCCTTCCTCATTTCTTGATGATTGTCTGCATTTTGCGGTGACACATGTCCCCTGGAGGCTGCAGGTCACGGTGTAGTCGTGTCACAGCTGTTGAGCCACTTTAGAACATTAAGCTTATTTTTTCCTTCTCGTCCGGCAGTTGATCAGAAAGCAGAGATCAATGCCAGAGACTAATCAGTCATTTCCTGCGCAGCGGCGGCGCGGACCTGTCACTGATTTCACATAGCAGGTAACAAGATTTCATCAAGTCCAAATATTATTAATTAGCCCCATGCTTGTGTCGTGTTCCCTATGAATCAGTATTTCTGTGTTTGTGCCTCGGTTTATTCTTACCCGGCTGACGCTTCAGGGACGGCGCTGACCTTACAGGGGTTATCCGAGCCGGAGACAAAACGCTGCAGCTGCTCTCCGTGCCTACACACGGCTGATTCAGGACAGCATACGCCGGCACACTGTCACGATTCCCCCGTGATGCTGCTGCGAGCAGGCGGGCGGTCATGTCTATGCGCTTTGCATAATTGCGGTCACATGTCGACTAGACGAGTCCAGCTTCTCTCAGTTCACTGTCTTGGAGAGTAGTCGAATGCATCTTGTCAGCACGCTACGTAAGTAAGCAAATCACATGCATAGGGTCTCGTGACCACCTGTCCGCAGCGGTAACTGCTGCGAGTTGTGACAGTGATTAGAGGGACTGCAGACTTTTGTCCCAAGCCCGGACGACTTCTTAAAAGGGAAGCTATCATCACAGCTATTTCTGGTACGTGATTTTTTTTTATTTTGGCAACGTGTTGTTTTTTTTAATTCATATCACAAACTTTCTAAAAAATAAAAACAAAATTAGTAATCTTGCAATTTTCGCACTGGCCACTGGGACTTTTATTTACACAACTTCCTATCCTTTCAGGAACAGTTTTCAGCAGTCTCCTTATCATCAGAGGCAACATAACAATGACAGGTAGCAACTGTATACAAAGTTGATAACACAGGTTCCACCAATCACAGTAGGTGATGTCACAGCTCACCTTCTCCCTCCTACTGTACAATGACTGATAACACCTCTATATACAGTAGACAACACCGAGTGCACAATGGCCAGTTACTGCTCAACTCCTCTTCCTGTACAATGACTGATAACTAGTGTTGAGCGAGCAGTAAAATGCTCGGGTGCTCGAAGCTCGGGCCGAGCTCGCCGTGATACTCGGGTGCTCGACCCGAAGCAACGAGCCCAATGTTAGTCTATGGGAGACCCGAGTATTTTGCGGCGGCACCCCCAGAAGTCTTTTAAAAGCCTAACAAGTGCCCAAAACGATAGTGACAGTGCTCAAATGACATGGGGACAGCATGGAGATCGCCCCAGGAAGCATTTCTGACCCCCAGGTCACTGCTGTCAACAACGTGGTCAGAGGTATTAAGCCACTTTTAAGGGCTCACAATAAAACGTTCAAAAACGAACCTGAAACTGCTTTCCTGTGAAATATGTTAAGGAAGTTCCTTTCCAGGGTAAAGACTTGTGTATAAGGTAAAATAAATAACCAAAAACAAAAATACTCCTCCACACCTAGGGCTATGTTCACAAGTAGGATTTTTTATGCGTTTTTGCACTTTTGTATTGCTTTCAACCTTGACAAATTAATTAACCGGGAAATGTCATTTTAACATTTTACAACCTTATCTGGCCATGTGCTGTGTGACACATGCATACAGTGCTGAAAAGACATGGGGACAGCATGGGGAAGACCCCTGGAAGCATCTCTGACACCCAGGTCACTGCCTAAAAGTGTGCCCATCAGAAGTCATCCTTGCCGCATCAGAAGATGCAGACTTGCAACTATCCCCGTGCAAGTCCTTGTCCCAGGGCAGTGTTCAATTGTACCTCCCCCATTCCTTGCAATGCAAGCACAAATATGCAGCCAACCACCCACCCACCCCCAGGCTGCAATACCATACTGCTTGCTTGTACTTGAAATTGGGCATTTTAGGCATGTGGAGGCTGGATCTGGCCACCACGTTATGCCTGCGTTAGCTGTCTGGAATCCATACTCAGTCCCCAGCCGCCCGGCAGCCGGGTGTCCACACTCGGTCCCCAGCCGCCAGGGGGCGGCCAGGTGTCCATACTCGGTCCCCAGCCGCCCCGTGGCCGGGTGTCCACACACGGTCCCCAGCCGCCTGGGGGCAGCCGGGTGTCCATAAACGATCCCCAGCCGCCCCTATTTCTCCTTGGAACATCCCCCCACACACTTTTCTTAGCCCGGCCTGCTTTAGGGCAGCATTGGACGAGCCCACCAGAGAACCAGACTCCTCCGGTGGGCCCTGGCTTCTCCATCAGGGGAGTTGAGAGTGCCAAGGTGAGGAGCATGATGATGATGATACAAGTTAGCATCAGCTTTGTTTTCTTTTAATGCAAGCGTAAGTGTGCAGCATGCCACCCACCCACCCCCAGGCTGCAATGCCATACTGCTGGCTTGCACTTGAAATGGGGCCTTTTAGTTTGGAGGAGGCCGAAGCTGGCCACTACCTCATGGCTGCTTCGGCAGCGAGGTATCCATACTCAGTCACCAGCCGCCCCTATTTGTCCCGGTGTGCCTTATACATAAGATTAAGCGCGCATACCAAAACATTACCTGTGCCCTCCCCAGTGCATTTAGTGGGAAGGACAGCCTATTACACTGTAGTGTGTGCATGCCAAACCCCTGTTCATGGTACATGCGAAGATGCCTCCCACCCTGCACCTGTTGTTGCAGACTTGCAACTATCCCCGTTCAAGTCCTTGTCCCAGGGCAGTGTTCAATTGTACCTCTCCCATTCGTTGCAATGCAAGCGCAAATATGCAGCCAACCAACCACCCACCCCCAGGCTGCAATACCATACTGCTTGCTTGCACTTGAAATTGGGCCTTTTAGGCATGTGGAGGCGGAATCTGGCCACCATGTCATGGCTGCGTTGGCGGCCTAGAATCCATACTCAGGTCCCAGCCGCCCGGCGGCCGGGTGTCCACACTCGGTCGCCAGCCGCCAGGGGGCGCCAAGGTGTCCATACTGGGTCCCCAGCCGCCCCGTAGCCCGGCCTGCTTTAGGGCAGCATTGGACGAGCCCACCAGAGAACCAGACTCCTCCGGTGGGCCCTGGCTTCTCCATCAGGGGAGTTGAGAGTGCCAAGGTGAGGACCATGATGATGATGATGATAGAAGTTAGCATCTGCTTTGTTTTCTTGGAATGCAAGCGCATGTATGTAGTAGTGGCTAGGCCTGAGGTGGTGAGCATTTTGGTGCATATCCTACCTCCGAGGATTGCTGGATGTTTTCCTGCTACTATCCAAGTTCTATGACTCCTGTTAAAACAAAGCTTCAGGTGATAAATGATGGATGAGGTGGTGGCAAAGGAGAAAGAGCAGGAGGAACAGGGACAATTCACATCAATATCAGGCCAGTCAACCACATAAGTCTTGTAGGATATTTTTCTGTAACAAAATGAGCGGTTCGGCTACACAGTTATAGGGCATACAGTGAGTGCAATGCCTACCAAAAATTTTGAGGCACTCCAATGCCCCTTGGAAATGACATGGAGGTCAGAGGGCCTTAACTAAACCGTTTTTTCCATTTATAGCAACTGGGTCTCCTGTACACTGTTGGCCTAAGCAGTGAATGGAAGTCTTTCCAAAAATTATGAGGAACTGCAATGCCCCTTGAAACAGATGTGGATTACAGCGTACTAAAAACCTTCTAGCCATTATTGGGGAGTGGGTCTCCCTTAGTTTTCAAGAAAGAAGGAATTCTGCGGTGTTAGTGAAGCGCTAGAACAACTAGACAGTGGATTAGGTTATAACACACAAACCTTTTATTGTTTAGTACGCTCTCTAACGCCACGACGCGTTTCGATAGCAGACGCTATCTTCCTCAGGTAGATTAGAGAGCAAATGAAAGAGCAGCCATTATATAGGGTAGGTGCACCAATCAAAGGACACTAACAATTATGACAACACAGGAAATACAAAACAGGAAGTTAAAAAAAAAAAAAAAAAAAAGGTAAGTAAAAGAAATGAATATCATATAAATATGAATATAAATACTACATTAGATCAGCAGGTTAAAAGAGAGGATAAAAGATGCCACAGTATACCCAATAATGTCATTATGCACTAAAAGCAGGGATTATGAATAAAATATAAAATTAATAAAAAAAATAAAAAATGAAATAAAAACTAGTAATGCATGAATAAGAACCAAGAGAGAAATAGGGTTAATGGATCGCATTCTCAATTGTTAAATTAAGGCCCTCAGGGGACAGAGTGCCCAATCTAAAAATCCAATAACTCTCACGATTAATTAAACGACCCAAGCGGTCAGTCGTGGTTTCAGCAATCTGATCAATAATGAATAGGATATTTTTCTGTAACAAAATGAGCGGTTCGGCTACACAGTTATAGGGCATACAGTGAGTGCAATGCCTACCAAAAATTTTGAGGCACTCCAATGCCCCTTGGAAATGACATGGAGGTCAGAGGGCCTTAACTAAACCGTTTTTTCCATTTATAGCAACTGGGTCTCCTGTACACTGTTGGCCTAAGCAGTGAATGGAAGGCTTTCCAAAAATTATGAGGAACTGCAATGCCCCTTGAAACAGATGTGGATTACAGCATACTAAAAACCTTCTAGCCATTATTGGGGAGTGGGTCTCCTTTAGTTTTCGACCTTTTCATTAAAAAGCAAAAGCTGACTAAAATTAGGAGGAAATGAAATGCCCGTTGGAAGAGTGGGGAGGTTAGAGGTAATTAAAAACAACATTTCAAAGCCCCTTGGAAGAGCTGTGGAGTTCAGAGAGGCTTAAGAAGATGCTTTTAATGCCCCTCAGAAGAGACGTGGAGGTCCCAGTAGCTTAACAAGACGGTTTTAATGTCCCTCGGAAAAGTGGTGGAGGGTGCAGTAGCTTAACAAGACGCTTTTAATGCCCCTCAGAAGAGACGTGGAGGTCCCAGTAGCTTAACAAGACGCTTTTAATGCCCCTCGGAAAAGTGGTGGAGGTCACAGTAGCTTAACAAGACGCTTTTAATGCCCCTCGGAAAAATGGTGGAGGTCACAGTAGCTTAACAAGACGCTTTTAATGCCCCTCGGAAAAGTGGTGGAGGTCGCAGTAGCTTAACAAGACGCTTTTAATGCCCCTCAGAAGAGACGTGGAGGTCCCAGTAGTTTAACAAGACGCTTTTAATGCCCCTCAGAAGAGACGTGGAGGTCCCAGTAGCTTAACAAGACGCTTTTAATGCCCCTTACAAGAGCCATACAGTACAGCATCTTAAAACCATTATTCCCATTATTGGGTAGTGTGTCTCACATAGTATTTGCTTATGCCTTCCAAGCAAAAGCTGCCAAAAATTAGGACGGAGGAACTTGCAATGCCCCTTACAAGAGCCATGCAGTACAGCATATTACAAACATTATTCCCATGATTGGGGAGTGGGTCTCACATAGTATTTGCTTATGCCTTCCAAGCAAAAGCTGCCAAAAATTAGGACGGAGTAACTTGTAATGCCCCTTACAAGAGCCATACAGTACAGCATCTTAAAAATATTATTCCCATTATTGGGGAGTGGGTCTCCCACAGTCTTTGCTTATGCCTTCCAAGCAAAAGCTGACAAAAATAAGGACGGAGGAACTTTCAATAATGGCAACACGGACCACGGTCACCCTGGTGGTATAGTGGTGGTGGAGGCTGCGGATAAGGAGAAGAACATAAAGCAGCCGAAATGAGGAAGCGTATACCCATGTGTGGGTGTGAAGCGGTGCATGTGAGTACACCTCCCGAAAAAACACAGTGGATTTGACTTAATGTTACTCTGCTGTCATTTGGTGGTGATGAGAAGTCTGGCCCAATCCAGCCCTTGTTCATTTTGATAAGGGTCAGCTTGTCAGCATTGTCAGTTGACAGGCGAGTGCGCTAATCAGTTATAATTCCCCCAGCGGCACTAAAAACACGCTCCGATAACACGCTAGCGGCAGGGCAGGCCAGGACCTCCAAGGCGTACAGAGCGAGTTAATTCCAAGTGTCCAGCTTGGATACCCAACAATTAAAAGGCACAGAGGAATCACGGAGGACGCTGGTACGGTCGGCAAGGTACTCCCTCACCATCTTTTGAAACTTTCCACTCCTTGTGAGAGTACCCCGCGCCTCAGGGCCTGTAAGCTGGGCTGGTCTCAGAAAACTGTCCCAGAACGTTGACAGTGTTCCCCTGCCTCTGCTGGATTGGAGTTGCCTCTCTCTCGCTTGTACACCTTGGTTGGTCAACGAACTGTGACCTCTGCCGCTAGCATGTTCAGATGGGAACTTTTTTAACAGTTCTGCAGCAAGGGCCTTCTGGTACTGCCCCATTTTTGTAGACCTCTCCACCTCAGGAAAAAGAGAGTGAAAGTTCTCCTTGTAGCGGGGTCTAAAAGTGTCACCGACCAGTAATGACTGTCACCCAACATTTTGACAAAGCGAGGGTCACGGTTAAGGCAGCGTAACATAAAGTCAGCCATGAGTGCCAGACTGGTAACGGGCAAGACTTCCGTGTCCTTACCAAGATGACGACTGACCATGCTCTCCTCCTCCTTCCCCCTGTCCTCAGGCCACCCACGCTGAACCGACGGTATGACAGTTGTACAGGTACTACCGTCTACAGCGCATGATACAAGCTCCTGTTCTTCCTCCTCCTCCTCCTCTCCCTCATTGTCCCCCAATGCACGTTGGGATGAGATGAGGCTGGGCTGTGTGTAATCTACCGCTACGGCTTCTATATCCATCTCATCATACTCTGGCTTCAATGCCTCCTCTTTAATTCTCTGCAGAGAGCATTGCAAAAGACAGTCAAGTGGAATGCTGATGCTAATGATGGCGTCATCGCCACTCACCATCTGGGTGGACTCCTCAAAGTTTGTCAACATGGTACAGATGTCAGACATCCAGGTCTACTCCTGAGGTCATATGTGTGAAGTCTGACCTGAATATCGACGGCCTTGTTGCAGCTGGTACTCCACAACTGCTCTCTTCTACTCACAAATCCTTTGCAACATGTGGAGGGTAGAGTTCCAAAGTGTGGGGACATCACACACCAGTCGGTGTGACGGAAGCTGGATTTAGATGAAAAAAAAAGGATTTTTCCTGGCCCCCAAGGCCTGGAGCTATGTCCAGCAATTTCAGCAAGAGGAGCACAGGAGCAGTAATGCAGCGTTTGCTGGTATAACCACTGCGTCTCCTATACAGCCTGCCTGCCTGATATCTGGGATGGATATTAGTCCTGAGAAGGACTGTTTGTTTGATCTGGCAGCCTTTACAGACCCTACACTAACACACTAACTATTTCGCAGGATATATCCCTCCCTAAATCAGCAGCGCTGTTCCTACACTGTCTGATCCGGAGCGACTGTGTCCAAAATGGCGGCGCCCGGTTTTAAATACTCGAGGTGACGCTGTGTGGCCAGCCAATCACTGTAATGCCCACAAACAACATGGCTGCGGCATTACAGTGACTGGCTGGCAATCCCTGCATGTTCATTGGCTCTGTAAAGAGCGCCAATCAGGGCGGAGACCCGAGCTCCCGCCCGAGTAACCCGGAAATGCTCCGTGCTCGCCGAACATCCCGAGTAGCGTGATGCTCGGGCGAGTACCGAGCAGTGTCGTGCATGCTCGCTCAACACTACTGATAACACCTCTATATACAATAAATAACACAGGATCCACCATTCCCAATAGGCGATGTCACAACTCACCTCCCCCTCCTATGCAATGAATGATAAAACACAGGATCCACCAGTCACAAGAGGTGATATCACAGCTTACCTCCTCCTCCTCCTTTACAACGACTGATATCACCTCTATATACAGTACAGTAGATGTTAGTCTCTTCTCTATATTAATCTTCCCTCTCTTGTCTGGTTAATTATCCCTTTTCCCATCCCATTACTGTTCCTACCATCATCTATTTCTTTCCATTTCTTTTCCTTCTCTTCCTGCACTCCCATTTCTTTTTTTCTTGCTGTCGTCATCTTCTACATTTTACCTCTTTTTTCCCCACACATTACCTTTCCTTTCTCCACTCCTCTCTGCATACTTCTTCCCTTCCACCCTTACCCTCTTTTCTCCTTTCCCCTTCTCTTCTTATCTATTCCCTACCAATTTTTAATTTCCTCTGTCCTTCTCTCCCTTTATTTCTGCTTTCCTCTGCAATTCTCATTCACTCTCTCCTTTTCTCTATTGTCTCCATCTCACCTTTCCTTTGCTCTTCTCTTTCCCCTCTCACCTTTCTTCTGCTCTTCTCCCCCTCTTCTGCTTTCTGTTTTCACTCTCTCTCCTTTCTGCTCTTCTACTCCACTCCTGTGCACTTTACTCCTCCCCTTTACTCTCCTTTCTGCTCTTCTACTCCACTCCGGTGCACTTCACTCCTCCTCTTCACTCTACTTTCTGCTCTTCTACTCTACTCCTGTGCACTTCACTTCTCCCCTTTACTCTCCTTTCTGTTCTTCTACTCCTGTGCACTTCACTCCTCTCCTTCACTCTCCTTTCTGCTCTTCTACTCAACTCCTGTGCATGTCACTTCTCCCCTTTACTCTCATTTCTGGTCTTCTACTCCACTCCTGTGCACTTCACTCCTCCCCTTTACTCTCCTTTCTGCTCTTCTACTCCACTCCTGTGCACTTCACTCCTCCCCTTTACTCTCCTTTATGCTCTTCTACTCCTGTGCACTTCACCCCTCCTCTTTACTCTCCTTTCTGCTCTTCTACTCCTGTGCACTTCACCCCTCCCCTTTACTCTCCTTTCTGCTCTTCTACTCCACTCCTGTGCACTTCACTCCTCCTTTACTCTCCTTTCTGCTCTTCTACTCCACTCCTGTGCACTTCACTCCTCCCCTTTACTCTCCTTTCTGCTCTTCTACTCCACTCCTGTGCACTTCACTCCTCCCCTTTACTCTCCTTTATGCTCTTCTACTCCTGTGCACTTCACCCCTCCTCTTTACTCTCCTTTCTGCTCTTCTACTCCTGTGCACTTCACTCCTCACCTTTAGTCTCCTTTCTGCTCTTCTACTTCACTCCTCCCCTTTACTCTCCTTTCTGCTCTTCTACTCCACTCCTGTGCACTTCATTCCTCCCCTTTACTCTCCTTTCTGCTCTTCTACTCCACTACTGTGCACTTCACTCCTCCCCTTTACTCTCATTTCTGCTCTTCTACTCCTGTGCACTTCACTCCTCCCCTTCACTCTCCTTTCTGCTCTTCTACTCCACTCCTGTGCACTTCACTCCTCCCCTTTAGTCTCCTTTCTGCTCTTCTACTTCACTCCTGTGCACTTCTCTCCTCCCCTTTACTCTCCTTTCTGCTCTTCAACTCCACTCCTGTGCACTTCTCTCCTCCCCTTTACTCTCATTTCTGGTCTTCTACTCCACTCCTGTGCACTTCACTCCTCCCCTTTACTCTCCTTTCTGCTCTTCTACTCCACTCCTGTGCACTTCACTCCTCCCCTTTACTCTCCTTTATGCTCTTCTACTCCTGTGCACTTCACCCCTCCCCTTTACTCTCCTTTCTGATCTTCTACTCCTGTGCACTTCACCCCTCCCCTTTACTCTCCTTTCTGCTCTTCTACTCCACTCCTGTGCACTTCACTCCTCCTTTACTCTCCTTTCTGCTCTTCTACTCCACTCCTGTGCACTTCACTCCTCCCCTTTCCTTTCTGCTCTTCTACTCCACTCCTGTGCATTTCACTCCACCCCTTTACTCTCCTTTCTACTCTACTTTAACTCTTCTGTCCTTTCCTTTCTTTTCCTTTTCTCTCCTCTTTTCTCCCATTTTATATTTCCCCCTGCTTTTCTCTTCTTCTCTCGTTTCTCATGCTTTTCTGTCCTCTTTTTATTCTTTCCTTTGCTCTTCTCTTGTTTTTGTGTCCTCTTCACCCACTTTATCTCCTTTCCTTTCCTTGTTTCTCCTTTTCTCTGCTCTTTTCTTTCCTCTCTCCCTCTAATTCTTTTCTTTTCTCCTCCCCTCTTCTCATTGTTTTCTCTTCCACCTTTTCCATAACTTTTTCCCTCTTTTCCTCCCTCACCAGCATATACATATTTATATACCTTCTACTTATTATATTATTGCTGGAGACAGAACCTGCCAGGAGCCACATTTCCCAGCAATTCTAATGAGAGAAAATCGTCACTCCGACAGTTTAATAGAGGCTTGTGGTTTGACAAGAAAGTTTTCAAGATATATTATTAGCGTGATGCTTCCATCACAACAGAGCTCCACACTCTTACATTGCTGCTCCGCCATCATCCGAATACAGCGCTTACATGTAACACTGAATGTAAATTTGAAGACGACACATTGTATTTCCACAAATACTGTCACCTCGTAAGTGTGTGTGAGAAATCCACAGCAGGGTTCATGTAGTGACGTACTATTGGATCCTCCTAAAGGAATACCATAGGCGATGTGTGAATTCTTTTGCATAGCATTTATAAATGAGTTATCAGTGTGTCACTTTTTTGACGCAAGTATCAGTAAAAAAAAAAGGAACACAAATGTACACTCCCTGACAGAAGTTACGTCGCTTATCCATGTTATGTAAATAAAAGCTTCTAACCTGACGTTAAATTTATCAATTGGTTTTATAAATTACTCTTTTGAAAGCAGAAACCCTCCCAAATTTGGTTTAGGTTAAGAAAATAAATTGCCATCAATGCTGAAATATTGATCATTTAATGAACACAGAATGGTCAGATTTTGGCAAGACAAAAATTTTGTCACCTGGTCATATAATGCACCCAATCCTAGTTTACATCCTCACCAGTGTTCAGTAAATGATCGGTTAATTAGTGGGTGTGTATAAAAAGAAACCCAGCACCCCAGACCTTCACTTGAACTGCAACTTGAGCTCTGACAACATGCCAAAAATCAACCCTGCAACCAAAGCCTTGATTATCAAGAGGCTGAAGACCAGATCCACTGCAGAGGTGGCTGGCACCTTTAAAGTGTCTCAGCATGAAGTATAAAGAATTAAAAAAAAGATTTGAAGAGACTGGAGATGTGTTTGACAAGCCCAGGTCCGGCAGACCCCACAAGACAACTGCTCAGGAGGAACGTTTGTTGGTTAGAAAATCCAAAGCAAGCCCCTCTTCCACTGCAGCAGAGCTCCAACAGGCCTGGTCACCTCAAGTCCCTGTGTCAACTAGAACAGTTTGTAGGATTCTGTCTCTAAATGGCCTCCATGGTCGAATCAGTGCCCAGAAGTCAGCACTAAACAAAAGGCAAATAAAAAACCGTGTGGCATTTGCAAAGTCCCACAGCCTGCTAAACAGATAGACGTTGGAAAAGTGGCAGAAGGTGGATTTCTCTGATGAATCTTCAGTAGAATTACACCACAGCCACCACAAATACTGCAGGAGACCTACTGGAGCCCGTATGGATCCAAAATACATCCAGAAAACAGTTACATTTGGTGGTGGAAAGATCATAGTCTGGGGTTACATTCAGTATGGGGGTGTGCGAAACATTTGCAAGGAGGAAGGCAATATCAATAGGCTAAAATATCAAGAAGTATTAGCTACCTCTCACATTCCAAATCATAAAAGGGGTCAAATTCTGCAGCAGCATGGTGCTCCATCTCATACATCCATCTCTACAACAAAGTTCCTCCAGGCAAAAAAGATCAAGGTGCTCAAGGACTGGCCAGCTCAGTCACCAGACATGAACATCATTGAGCATGTTTGGGGTAGGATGAAAGAGGAAGCTTGGAAGACAAAACCAAAGAATCTAGATGACCTCTGGGAGGCATGTAAGACTGCATTCTCTGCTATTCCTGATGACTTCATTAATAAATTGTATGAATCATTGTTGAACCGCATACACCGCGTGCAGAATTATTAGGCAAATGAGTATTTTGATCACACGATACTTTTTATACATGTTGTCCTACTCCAAGCTGCATAGGCTTGAGAGACAACTACCAATTAAATAAATCAGGTGATGTGCATCTCTGTAATGAAGAGGGGTGTTGACTAATGACATCAACACCCTATATAAGGTGTGCTTAATTATTAGGCAACTTCCTTTCCTTTGGCAAAATCGGTCAGAAGAGAGATTTGACGGGCTCTGAAAAGTCCAAAATTGTGAGATGTCTTGCAGAGGGATGCAGCAGTCTTGAAATTTCCAAACTTTTGAAGCGTGATCACCGAACAATCAAGCGTTTCATGGCAAATAGCCAACAAGGTCGCAAGAAGCGTGTTGGCCAAAAAAGGCGCAAAATAACTGCCCATGAATTGAGAAAAATCAAGCGTGAAGCTGCCAAGATGCCATTCGCCACCAGTTTTGCCATATTTCAGAGCTGCAACTTTACTGGAGTATCAAAAAGGACAAGGTGTGCGATACTCTGAGTCATGGCCAAGGTAAAGAAGGCTGAAAAACGACCACCTTTGAACAAGAAACATAAGATAAAACGTCAAGAATGGAACAAGAAATATCTTAAGACTGATTTTTCAAAGGTTTTATGGACTGATGAAATGAGAGTGACTCTTGATGGGCCAGATGGATGGGCCAGAGGCTGGATCTGTAAAGGGCAGAGAGCTCCACTCCGACTCAGATGCCAGCAAGGTGGAGGTGGGGTACTGGTATGGGCTGGTATCATCAAAGATGAACTTGTGGGACATTTTCGGGTTCAGGATGGAGTGAAGCTCAACTCCCAGACCTACTGCCAGTTTCTGGAAGACAACTTCTTCAAGCAGTGGTACAGGAAGAAGTCAGTATTGTTCAAGAAAAACATGATTTTCATGCAGGACAATGCTCCATCACATGCATCCAACTACTCAACAGCGTGGCTGGCCAGTAAAGGTCTAAAAGATGAAAAAATAATGACATGGCCCCCTTGTTCACCTGATCTGAACCCCATAGAGAACCTGTGGTCCATCATAAAATGTGAGATCTACAGGGAGGGAAAACAGTACACCTCTCGGAACAGTGTCTGGGAGGCTGTGGTGGCTGCTGCACGCAATGTTGATCGAAAACAGATCAAGCAACTGACAGAATCTATGGATGGAAGGCTGTTGAGTGTCATCATAAAGAAAGGTGGCTATATTCATCACTAATTTTTTTGTTTTATGTTTTTGCATGTCAGAAATGTTTATTTCTAAATTTTGTGCACTGATATTGGTTTACCTGGGGAAAATAAACAAGTGAGATGGGATTATATTTGGTTTTTATTAAGTTGCCTAATAATTCTGCACAGTAATAGTTACCTGCACAAACAGATATCCTTCTACGATAGCCAAATCTAAAAAACACCCACTCCAACTTCCAAAAATATTAAGCTTGGATATTTATGAGTCTTTTGGGTTGATTGAGAACATAGTTGTTGATCAATAATAAAAATAATCCTCTAAAATACAACTAGCCTAATAATTCTGCACACAGTGTAGATGCCGTCCTTCAAGCTCATGGAAGTCACACAAAATATTAAATATGACTCTAATAGCACCACAACTTCATTCACCAATGTTATCCCACATATATTTGTATTTTAAGATAATTATTTGTTTGAATATCACATTACTTTCTGTGGGCGACAAAACTTTTGTCTTGCCGAAATCTGACCATTCGGTGTTCATTAAATGATCAATATTTCAGCATTGATGCCAATTTATTTTCTTAACCTAAACCAAATCTGGGAGGGTTTCAGCTTTCAAAAGAGTAATTTATAAAACCAATGGATGAATTTAACGTCAGGTTATAAGCTTTCATTTACATAACATGGATAAGCGACATAACTTCTGTCAGGGAGTGTATAGAATAGATGCATCAGAGCTGAACACACTTTTAATAAATCAATAGTAAAAACAAATATAAGAAACTTGTAATGCATCTTATCAGAGAAATATGTTTCTTTCTGCACTGATCAGACACTTCTTCCCCTCCACACTGAACTCATTGCTCATTCTATTCTACTCAAGAAACTATGGGAAACCAGCACTACTAACAATATATTAACAGATGCTGTGCCATACACCAAAGAAGACAATGTATAGAAAACACAAAAGTGGTGTATACCACACACCAGTCATCTCAAATAACCTGAATAAATAAAAAAAAATTATATTTACACACAAAAAAACTTTTATTGATTCCACACATATGCACTATCGCACTTACATAAAATCATTTAAAAGCAACACAAAAAAACATACAAACGTGTGAAAAGATTATCCCCTTAAAATGAGACATTGTTATTATATCAGAGATGTCAAGATTATAAAGATTAGAAAGTCAAAAAGCCCCCGTATGGAGTGGTGAAAATAGATGTAATGGAGACCAATCAGTTATACAAGTGCTTCTCACTAAATTAGAATATCATCAAAAAGTTCATTTATTTCAGTTCTTCAATACAAAAAGTGAAACTCCTATATTATATAGAGTCATTACACACAGAGTGATCTATTATATAGAGTCATTACACACAGAGGGATCTATTATATAGAGTCATTACACACAGAGGGATCTATTATATAGAGTCATTACACACAGAGGGATCTATTATATAGAGTCATTACACGCAGAGGGATCTGTTATATAGTCATTACACACAGAGGGATCTATTATATAGAGTCATTACACACAGAGGGATCTATTATATAGTCATTACACACAGAGGGATCTATGATATAGAGTCATTACACACAGAGGGATCTATTATATAGAGTCATTACACACAGAGGGATCTATTATATAGAGTCATTACACACAGAGGGATCTATTATATAGAGTCATTACACACAGAGGGATCTATTTCAAGTGTTTATTTCTGTTAATGTTGATGATTATGGCTTACAGCCAATGAAAACACAAAAATCATTATTTCAGTAAATTAGAATAATTAACAAAAAACAACTGCAAAGGCTTCCTAAGCGTTTAAAAAGGACCCTTAGTCTGTTTCAGTAGGCTCCACGATCATACTATATAATATGAATTTCACTTTTTGTATTGAAGAAGTGAAATAAATTAACTTTTTGATGATATTTTAATTTAGTGAGATGCTCCTGTATATGTAACATCATATAAGTCAGTTTAAATGTAACATTTCATATACAATTACTAGTGCAGCTACAGTACAGACCAAAAGTTTGGACACACCTTCTAATTTAAAGATTTTTCTGTATTTTCATGACTATGAAAATTGTACATTCACTGAAGGCATCAAAACTATGAATTAACACATTTGGAATTATATACTTAACAAAAAAGTGTGAAACAACTGAAAATGTGTCTTATATTCTAGGTTCTTCAAAGTAGCCACCTTTTGCTTTGATGACTGCTTTGCACACTCTTGGCATTCTCTTGATGAGCTTCAAGAGGTAGTCACCGGAAATGGTCTTCCAACAATCTTGAAGGAGTTCCCAGAGATGCTTAGCACTTGTTGGCCCTTTTGCCTTCACTCTGCAGTCCAGCTCACCCCAAACCATCTCGATTGGGTTCAGGTCTGGTGACTGTGGAGGCCAGGTCATCTGGCGTAGCACCCCATCACTCTCCTTCTTGGTCAAATAGCCCTTACACAGCCTGGAGTTGTGTTTGGGGTCATTGTCCTGTTGAAAAATAAATGATGGTCCAACTAAACGCAAACCGGATGGAATAGCATGCCGCTGCAAGATGCTGTGGTAGCCATGCTGGTTCAGTATGCCTTCAATTTTGAATAAATCCCCAACAGTGTCACCAGCAAAGCACCCCCACACCATCACACCTCCTCCTCCATGCTTCACGGTGGGAACCAGGCATGTAGAGTCCATCCGTTCACCTTTTCTGCATCGCACAAAGACACAGTGGTTGGAACTAAAGATCTCAAATTTCGACTCATCAGACCAAAGCACAGATTTCCACTGGTCTAATGTCCATTCCTTGTGTTCGTTAGCCCAAACAAGTCTCTTCTGCTTGTTGCCTGTCCTTAACAATGGTTTCCTAGCAGCTATTTTACCATGAAGGCCTGCTGCACAAAGTCTCCTCTTAACAGTTGTTGAAGAGATGTGTCTGCTGCTAGAACTCTGTGTGGCATTGACCTGGTCTCTAATCTGAGCTGCTGTTAACCTGCGATTTCTGAGGCTGGTGACTCGGATAAACTTATCCTCAGAAGCAGAGGTGACTCTTGGTCTTCCTTTCCTGGGGCGGTCCTCATGTGAGCCAGTTTCTTTGTAGCGCTTGATGGTTTTTGCAACTGCACTTGGGGACACTTTCAAAGTTTTCCCAATTTTTCGAACTGACTGACCTTCATTTCTTAAAATAATGATGGCCACTCGTTTTTCTTTACTTAGCTGCTTTTTTCTTGCCATAATACAAATTCTAACAGTCTATTCAGTAGGACTATCAGCTGTGTATCCACCTGACTTCTGCACAACACAACTGATGGTCCCAACCCCATTTATAAGGCAAGAAATCCCACTTATTAAACCTGACAGGGCACACCTGTGAAGTGAAAACCATTTCCGGTGACTACCTCTTGAAGCTCATCAAGAGAATGCCAAGAGTGTGCAAAGCAGTCATCGAAGCAAAAGGTGGCTACTTTGAAGAACCTAGAATATAAGACATATTTTCAGTTGTTTCACACTTTTTTGTTAAGTATATAATCCCACATGTGATAATTCATAGTTTTGATGCCTTCAGTGTGAATGAACAATTTTCAAAGTCATGAAAATACAGAAAAATCTTTAAATGAGAAGGTGTGTCCAAACTTTTGGTCTGTACTGTGTATATCTCAAAAAGAGTCCCTAAAGCCACTTAACATTTTATATGCATGCAAAACTGACCATGCTAGCATTAAATTAGTTTTTTAGACTAGAGTAAAGAAACTTGTAATGTATCTTATCAGAGAAATATGTTTCTTTATACACTCATCAGACACCTCTTCTCCTCCACACTGAACTCATTGTTCACTGTATTCTACTCAAGACATCATGTCCAGCTCAAGTTTGAAGAACGGAGGAGTAGAATTAGAGAGGCAGAAAGTTATATCATTCAGTTGCTTTTTGGAAACTGTTTTATCTCACGTCAAAGCTGGACTCACAGCAATACTGCTCATTACCACTGTATAATGTTTTTTAATCGGTTGTTACTTCTAGTATGTATTCTATTTCACCCCAGAGCTGATTTCATAGCTACACTGCCCAGTACTGCTATATAATGTCCTTATGCTGCTTTCTAGCAAGTGTTTTATCTCCCCTCAGAAATAATTTTTTATCTATACTGCTTAGTACTGTTGTATTATTTCTCCCATGCTGCTGGTGCTTTCAAATAAATGTTTTATTTCATCACAGTGCTGGATTCATAGCTACACTGCTCAGTACTATTGTATAATGTCCTTTCATTGCTTTAGTAAGGTTTCACCTCACTCCATTTTTGTCTGGACTCCTCACCCTCTTATTAACACAGTTCATTACTGCTGTATAATGTCCTGCTGTTGCTGCTTTCTAGTACATGATTTATCTCACCTTAGAGCTGGATTCACAGCAGTACTGCTCAGGAATGTTGTATAATGTGTTCCATTCTGCTGTTGCTTACAGTGTACTATATATTTTACCCAAGAGCTGCATTCATGGCTACACTGCTCAGTCCTGCTGAATAACATCCTAAATGTTGTTGATTCTTTCTAGTGTTTTATCTCCACACAAAGCTCGATTCACATGTACATTGCTTAGAACAACTGTACAAGGTCACCCATCCGACTACTTTCTAGTAAGGCTTATATTTCTCTGCACTGCTGGATTCACAGCTACATTAGCCAGTACTATCTTATAATGTCCTCAATACTACTTGTGATTTTTAGTATGTGTTCATCTCATCACAGTGTAGGGTACACAATTAACTAGGGCTGTCTGTCAAGTGATTTATGTTATCCCAGTGCTGGATTCACAGCTACACTAATCAGTATTGCTCATTAGTGCCTTTCATGCTACTGCTGCTTTTGAAATTGTACTACATAGAGACCGTAAATCAGAAATCCTCTATGTCTGGGTGTGCTGTGTATGGGAGACATAATAGCAGCTAGTCTTCAACCACTAGCTCAGAGACAACTAAAACATTAGAGATAGAGACTGCGGAGGGGAAAACTGGTGAAAATGGCTGGATAAAAGTCATATAATGGCAAGAAATAGTGTTATTCCTCGTGTACACACACAACCGCTTATTATGAACGGGCACCTGAAACGTCAGATATGATTAAAAGTATATTTATTTGCAGTCCTATGTGGCAGTAGAAATACTCTAAATGTGTATGATGGTGTCAGATTATTCTATATATCCAATTTTCAGGTTTCACAGATACATTTCAGGTTTCTTTCAAGGAAAATGAAGTAATTATTATAATTCCTAGTGGAAGTGAAAATGTCACTGAGCGAAGGTCACTATTAAAGGAGACTCCACGTCCACCGCAGATACCTGGGTAATTGTCTACGACTGTGGGTCTCTGGATGGACATGAATGAAAGCAATTACAGGCTGATGTGATAATGAAATCAATCCAATCAAAGACAAGATTTTGTTAATGGAGCCCCTGCAATGGAAATATATAGGTAGATCTAATTTATATAGCTAATATACTAATACTTTATATACTAATTTATATTAGTAGCCTGGGAAGCTCCGTGGGTATTACCCCCTTCCCAGGCTTCAAACATCTGCCCCAGCCGTCTGCTTAACCTCCACTAGAGACTAAAATTACGGGGAACCCCACGCCAATTTTTTTTTAATAAATCCTTTATTTTAACACTAAATGACAAGTACAGTAATCAACACTATCACTGTACTTCTTATATAGTACTTCTTATATATGTGACTGACATGTTTCTATGTATCTAATCTATGAGTGATGCTCTATTCTTTCTATTCTAAATTGTCGGGTACCGATACTGAATTGCCGGCCGGCTTTTTTAAAGAGACGGTGCATGAAAACACTATTATTTTTTTTAAATAAATCCTTTAACACTAAATGACAAGTACAGTAAGCAACACTGTCACTGTACTTCTTATATATGTGGCTGGCATGTTTCTATCTATCTAATCTATGAGTGATGCTCTATTCTTTCTGTTCTAAATTGTCGGGTACCGGTGTATGCCGCTGCTGAATTGCCGGCTTTTCATGTAATACATTCTACATTATTCTTAGTTGTTTTCCTTCATGTAGAATTAACCTACAAGGAAAGAAAGGGTTTATTTTCATTCCGATATTTGTGTCCCATTGACTTGCATTGGTTTCCGGTATCGGAATCGGCGATATCTGATATTTTTTGGGTATCGGTCCGATCCAATCCGATCCGATATTTCCAGATATCGGAAGGTATCGCTCAACACTAATCAGGACCAGAGAGTAGAAGTAGAAAGATAAAAGGAGAAGGAAAAGAAGTAGAAAGAGAAGAGGAAAAAGAAGAAGGACCAGGAGAAGGAGGATGAGAAGGTGAAGGAGAAGAGAAGAAGAATAAGAAGGAGAGAAGGAGAGAAGCCCAAGGAGAAAAAGGAAAGAAACAAACAAGAAGTGGAAGTATGAAACAAAGAAAAAAAAAACATTAAAAGGGGAAGCAGGAAAGAAAGAAAAAAGTATATAGAAGAATTAAAAGATCAAAAAGAAGAATATGAAGAAAACATGAGATGACAATGAGAATAAGGAAATGTAATAGAAGAACTAAAACAAGAACTAAAAGAGAATGAAAAAGAAAAAAAATGAAGAACAACTTTAATAATATAGAAAAACTATAAGTTTCTTGTGATTATCATTAGCCTCCATCAGGCTGGGAAAAGAAAGCAGATGACTAGTCCAAAATTGGAGACAAATCCATCAAGATGTGAAAACTCTGATCAAAGCATTGTAGATTGTGATTAACTTGTGGTAATAAAATGTAATCAGCCTCCAGTAATTCAGACATTTAGATGACAATTGCTCTGTATCAATGAATCCAGAAGTCCTAGAACAATGCACATTATTGCTCTGGGGGCACTAAAACAATACGAACGTGGAAATCGGAATCTCAGACAAGAAGCAAAAAGTTTATGTTGCCACTTAGATTTTATTGTAACTCTTATCTATCATCTATCTATCTATTATCTATATATTACCTATTATCTATATATTATCTACCATCTGTCATCTATCTATTATCTATAATCTATTATCTATCTATCATATATTATCTATCTATCTATCTATCTATCATCTATCTCAAATCTATGTATGTATCTAGGTATCTGTCTGTGTATCTTACATCTATTTATGTAGCTACAACCCCTGGCAAAAATTATGGAATCACCGGGCTCGGAGGATGTTCATTCAGTTGTTTAATGTTGTTGAAAAAAAGCAGATCACAGACATGGCACAAAGCTAAAGTCATTTCAAATGGCAACTTTAGGGCTTTAAGAAACACTAAAAGAAATCAAGATTAAAAATGTGGTACTCAGTAAGGGTAATTTTTTTAAGACCAAGTTAAGGGAAAAAATTATGGAATCACTCAATTCTGAGGAAAAAAATATGGAATCACCCTGTAAATTATCATTTCCAAAACTAACACCCGCATCAAATTAGATCTGCTCATTAGTCTGCATCTAAAAAGGAGTGATCACACCTTGGAGAGCTGTTGCACCAAGTGGACTGACATGAATCACGGTTCCAACACGAGAGATGTCAATTGAAACAAAGGAGAGGATTATCAAACTCTTAAAAGAAGGTAAATCATCACGCAACGTTGCAAAAGATGTTGGTTGTTCAGTCAGCTGTATCTAAAATCTGGACCAAATACAAACAACATGGGAAGGTTGTTAAAGGGAAACATACTGGTAGACCAAGGAAGACATCAAAGCGTCAAGACCGGAAACTTAAAGCAATATGTCTCCAAAACAGGAAATGCACAACAAAACTAATGAGTAACGAATGGGAGGAAACTGGAGTCAATGTCTGTGTCCGAACTGTAAGAAACCGCCTAAAGGAAATGGGATTTACATACAGAAAAGCTAAACATAAGCCATCATTATCACCTAAACAAAAAAAAACAAGGTTACAATGGGCTAAGGAAAAGCAACCGTGGACTGTGGATGACTGGATGAAAGTCATATTCAGTGATGAATCGCGAATCTGCATGGGGCAAGGTGATGATGCTGGAACTTTTGTTTGATGCCGTTCCAATGAGATTTATAAAAATGACTGCATGAAGAGAACATGCAAATTTCCACAGTCATTGATGATATGGGGCTGCATGTCAGGTAAAGGCACTGGGGAGATGGCTGTCATTACATCTTCAATAAATGCCCAAGTTTACATTGATATTTTGTACAGTTTTCTTATCCCATCAATTGAAAGGATGTTTGGGGATGATGACATCATTTTTCAAGATGATAATGCATCCTGCCATAGAGCAAAAACTGTGAAAATATTCCTTGAAAGAAGACACATAAGGTCAATGTCATGGCCTGCAAATAGTCTGGATCTCAATCCAATTGAAAATCTTTGGTGGAAGTTGAAGAAAATGGTCCATGACAAGGTTCCAACCTGCAAAGCTGATCTGGCAACAGCAATCAGAGAAAGTTGGAGCCAGATTGATGAAGAGTACTGCTTGTCACTCATTAAGTCCATGCCTCAGTGACTGCAATCTGTTATTAAAGCCAGAGGTGGTGCAACAAAATACTAGTGATGTATTGGAGTGTTCTTTTGTGTGTTTGTTTTTCATGATTCCATAATTTTTTCCTCAGAATTGAGTGGTTCCATATTTTTTTCCCTCTGCTTGGTCTGAAAAAAATTACCCTTAGGCTGAGTTCACACGATGCGTTTTTCATGTGTTTCCGTGGCGTTTTTGCAGTTGCGTAAACGCCGCGGAAACGCATGAAAAACGCATGGTAGAAGGGCAGCAATGTTCCCCAATGGAAATCCGCATGTGCTGTGCCCATGATGCGGATTTTTCCGCAGCGTAAACGCTGCGGTCAAAAATCCGCAGCATGTCAATTAATTTTGCGGAAACGCTGCTCTTTTGCCGCCATTGACTTGCATTAGACCGCATGGAATCCGCATCACTGTATATGTTGATGCGCTTTTCATGCGGTCTAATGTGCGGATGGTACCCGGGTGTGGAGGAGAGGACTCTCATCCAGACCCAGGTACCAAAAGAATAAAATAAAAAATATATATATTCTCACCTTCTGACGGCCCGCGCTGCGTCCTGCTGGCTTCCCGGGCACTTCGTGGTTGAATGAAGAAGGACCTTCGCTGACGTCAGAGTCATGTGACGGGTCACGTGACGCTGACGTCGGAAGGTCCTAAAGTCTTCACTGCCGGCAGCCGGGACCGATGAAGCAAGACACCGGGGGCCATCAGAGGGTAAAGTATAGATTTATTTTTTATTTTTTGACATTCACACACTATATAAATCCATGCCGGCTGCATGGATTTATATAGTGTGAAGTTGACAAGCACTTTCCAAGTGATGCTAAAATCGCTTGGGAAGCGCTTGTCAACCCGCATGCGGAAATGAAAGTGAAGACCGCTTCATTTCCGCATGTCCCTGGCAGGAAACCGCATGTACAATCCGCATGCGTTTTTTCCTGCCAGAGAGATGCAGAAACGCTCAGGAAAAAATCCTGAGCATTTCTGCATCGTGTGCACATACCCTTACTGAGTGCCACATTTTTAATCTTGATTTCTTTTAGTGTTTCTTAAAGCCCTAAAGTTGTCATTTGAAATGACTTTAGTTTTGTGCCATGTCTGTGATCTGCTTTTTTTCAACAACATTAAACAACTGAATGAACATCCTCCGAGCCCGATAATTCCATAATGTTTGCCAGAGGTTGTATATATCTACCTTAATATCTCATATATATTTATCAATCTATACATCGTTACATCACATCGGGTGGGATGGATCCTTTAAGCCTTTATTCCAGATGATGATGCAGCAAAGTAATTTGAATGGAACAATAGAAGCTGTAGAGGCTGGGGATTCAGGATTTCAAAGGACTGATGAAGAATCAGGACAACAGCACAGTAGAGTAGATTAATAGATGCAGCAGAGTTCAGTAGGCCTGAAGAGCCACATTAGAGATTGGGCACAGTTGACAGTAATAGCAGAGTCCAGCACTACAGCAGATCTGAGTATGTCAGATGACTGACATGTAATGCAGCTGAATTGATTTCATGGTAGCAGAGTTTGGCATGTCAGGAGGCTCACTTGAGATAGCATAGCAGAGCACAGACCTATGGGAAAGATGAGTATATCAAATGACTCAATTGCAAGTATGCAGCAGAGCCAAGTGATGCAGCTGAGCTGGGTATGTCAGGACACTAAAACAATGTATCAGATCCCAGCGACATAGCAAAGATGGGTATGTCAGAAGACACACTTATGGCAAAGTATTTATTCATTTGCATAGAGGCAGATGTGTAGTACCTGGCCGCAGCCACTATACAGTTAACAGAGCTGTGCTGTTCCGCAACTGATTACATCCGGCCACTGCCAACACTGGGAACTGATCAATGGGGGTGCCAGGTGTAGCACTCCCACCAATCTGATATTGAAGACCAATCCTAAGCATAAATCATCACTATAAAGGTATTGGTTGACACCTTTAATAATGGCTGTCGCACACCTTTCCCAGGAGCAGGGCATAGCAGGATGGAGAGTATAGCAATAATGGCGCCACATGGGACGCCTCTGAATATAACAGAAAGTTTTGGCGTACCACAGCACAGTGGTGACATCGCAGAGATACATTGTGTCACCTGTTTCCTCCGTATTACTTGTCGTCATTCTCCGAATATTTCGATCTTTTTTTTTTCACCGCAGAATCAGCGCCAATAATAACATTCCCCCATCCAAGAACAAATGATTGTGAATGAGAAGAGGCGAGCGGCTCTCACCGCGCCGTGATTAATAGTAAATCCTGCGCCGGAATGTAGATTGAATTTTATATTAGCATAAATCAGTATTTTCAAGAATAAGCGACTCCATACAGGAGGCTTCTGACATCCAATATCGTTCCCATAAATTATTCATTCAGTTGTTCATTTTCTCTCTGTTCAAGTCTTGTTAGAGCAGCTATTTTCACTTGAAAGATATCCTCTGAGGCGGCTGCGAACAATTGCCGACTATTAGCATTTTCTAGTGATTCAGCATTTTTATCCCTGGTCCTAACTAGATACCTGTCAAGTAAAATACTCCATATATCACTGATCCGGTATTTAACCATCGAGTACCAACAGCGCTATAACAGACAGTCACTGATGGGCTGTGTCCAAGTTACTGCTTAATAATTAGCCCATAGGGGGCAGTATTATAGTAGTTATATTCTTGTACATAGGAGCAGTATTATAGTAGTTATATTCTTGTACATAGGAGCAGTATTATAGTAGATATATTCTTGTACATAGGAGCAGTATTATAGTAGTTATATTCTTGTACATAGGAGCAGTATTATAGTAGTTATATTCTTGCACACAGGGGCAGTATTATAGTAGTTATATTCTTGTACATAGGAGCAGTATTATAGTAGTTATATTCTTGTACATAGGAGCAGTATTATAGTAGTTATATTCTTGTACATAGGGGGCAGTATTATAGTAGTTATATTCTTGTACATAGGGGCAGTATTATAGTAGTTATATTCTTGTACATAGGAGCAGTATTATAGTAGTTATATTCTTGTACATAGGAGCAGTATTATAGTAGTTATATTCTTGTATATAGGGGGCAGTATTATAGTAGTTATATTCTTGTACATAGGAGCAGTATTATAGTAGTTATATTCTTGTACATGGGGGGCAGTATTATAGTAGTTATATTCTTGTACATGGGGGGCAGTATTATAGTAGTTATATTCTTGTACATAGGGGCAGTATTATAGTAGTTATATTCTTGTACATAGGAGCAGTATTATAGTAGTTATATTCTTGTACATGGGGGGCAGTATTATAGTAGTTATATTCTTGTACATAGAGAGCAGTATTATAGTAGTTATATTCTTGTACATAGGAGCAGTATTATAGTAGTTATATTCTTGTACATGGGGGGCAGTATTATAGTAGTTATATTCTTGTACATAGGGACAGTATTATAGTACTTATATTCTTGTACATAGGGGCAGTATTATAGTAGTTATATTCTTGTACATAGGAGCAGTATTATAGTAGTTATATTCTTGTACATAGGAGCAGTATTATAGTAGTTATATTCTTGCACACAGGGGCAGTATTATAGTAGTTTTATTCTTGTACATAGGAGCAGTATTATAGTAGTTATATTCTTGTACATAGGAGCAGTATTATAGTAGTTATATTCTTGTACATAGGGGGCAGTATTATAGTAGTTATATTCTTGTACATAGGGAGCAGTATTATAGTAGATATATTCTTGTACATAGGAGCAGTATTATAGTAGTTATATTCTTGTACATAGGAGCAGTATTATAGTAGTTATATTCTTGCACATAGGGGCAGTATTATAGTAGTTATATTCTTGCACACAGGGGCAGTATTATAGTAGATATATTCTTGTACATAGGAGCAGTATTATAGTAGTTATATTCTTGTACATAGGAGCAGTATTATAGTAGATATATTCTTGTACATAGGGAGCAGTATTATAGTAGTTATATTCTTGTACATAGGAGCAGTATTATAGTAGTTATATTCTTGTACATAGGAGCAGTATTATAGTAGTTATATTCTTGTACATAGGGGCAGTATTATAGTGGTTATATTCTTGTACATAGAGGACAGTATTATAGTAGTTATATTCTTGTACATAGGGGCAGTATTATAGTAGTTAAATTCTTGTACATAGTGGGCAGTATTATAGTAGTTATATTCTTGTACATAGGAGCAGTATTATAGTAGTTATATTCTTGTACATAGGAGCAGTATTATAGTAGTTATATTCTTGCACATAGGGGACAGTATTATAGTAGTTATATTCTTGTACATAGGGGCAGTATTATAGTAGTCATATTCTTGCACATAGCGGCAGTATTATAGTAGTTATATTCTTGTATATAGGGGGCAGTATTATAGTAGTTATATTCTTGTAGATAGGGGCAGTATTATAGTAGTTATATTCTTGTACATAGGGGGCAGTATTATAGTAGTTATATTCTTGTACATAGTGGGCAGTATTATAGTAGATATATTCTTGTACATAGGAGCAGTATTACAGTAGTTATATTCTTGTACATAGGAGCAGTATTATAGTAGTTATAATCTTGTACATAGGGGACAGTATTATAGTGGTTATATTCTTGTATATAGGAGGCAGTATTATAGTAGTTATATTCTTGTACATAGGGGCAGTATTATAGTAGTTATATTCTTGCACATAGCGGCAGTATTATAGTAGTTATATTCTTGTACATAGGGGCAGTATTATATTAGTTATATTCTTGTACATAGGAGCAGTATTATAGTAGTTATATTCTTGCACATAGGGGCAGTATTATAGTAGTTATATTCTTTCACACAGGGGCAGTATTTTAGTAGATATATTCTTGTACATAAGGGGCAGTATTATAGTAGTTATATTCTTGCACATAGCGGCAGAATTATAGTACTTATATTCTTGTACATAGGGGACATTATTATAGTAGTTATATTCTTGTACATAGGGGGCAGTATTATAGTAGTTATATTCTTGTATATAGGAGGCAATATTATAGTAGTTATATTCTTGTACATAGGGGCAGCATTATAGTAGTTATATTCTTGTACATAGGGGCAGTATTAAAGTAGTTATATTCTTGTATATAGGAGGCAGTATTATAGCAGTTATATTCTTGTACATAGGAGCAGTATTATAGTAGTTATATTCTTGTACACAGGGGCAGTATTATAGTAGTTATATTCTTGTACATAGGAGCAGTATTATAGTAGTTATATTCTTGTACATAGGAGGCAGTATTATAGTAGTTATATTCTTGTACATAGGGGGCAGTATTATAGCAGTTATATTCTTGTACACAGGGGGCAGTATTATAGTAGTTATATTCTTGTACATAGGAACAGTATTATAGTAGTTATATTCTTGTACATAGTGGTCAATTTTTATTATAAAAACCAAACAAATACAAAAAATTAACAAAATTCCTGCAGTAATACAAAACTAGATTCACTTGAATTGTACATACATTCGATACATATCTAGATTATACACATAAAGTCAATATAAAGAGTCCACACCTGTGGTTGGAAAAATGAAAAATAAACACTTTGTAAAAAAAGAAACCATCATATTTCAGCACAGTTACACGTCCTTCCATAACTTTACACTTTTCTGACTCTTCCTAGTTTCTCATGATTTTATCTGGGTTCGGACGTTATCTGTTTGACAGCATTGTAGATCTGAGTCGAAGTCATCCTGTCCACCATCGGTCTCCATACCAGTCTCTACCTGAGTGCCCATCGGTAAGGGCTTCCGCTTTGGCGGGGGACAGTCCTCTACATCCCTATCACACTCTGCGTCTATTTTTTTTAGTTCATCTTCAAAATCCCCGTTAGACAGAACATCAAACCTATTAGACACGACCATTACCCCTGCAGAGCTCTGCACCTTCTTCCTGGCACTCTGGCCAGTGTCATGCTCCTCCTCAGGTTTACGGGAGGTCTTGTCCTTCTTCCTTTTACTCTGATTCTTGCTATTTCCTTCAGATACAGATGGTAATACTGAAGTAGCACCTTCCTGTGACTGCTGCTCCTGAGGGACGACCTCCATGCTCCCCTGTGCCCCCTCTGAGCACGGCTGCTCTGGTGGTACCTGAGCAGACCCCTGGTGGACCTCTGACAATAACGCCTCCTCCTCCCGAATCTCTGCCCCCGCCACCAAATCCTCATCAGGAAAGTCCTTACAGATGTTGTGCCTGGCGTCTGGACAGTCCCGGTGAGGGTGGCCGATCTTACCACAGAGGTTGTGACTAGAGATGAGCGGTGTTCGACTAGAACTGTTCGCCAATCTCAAATTCGAGCTGTTTTGGGCGGTGTTCGAGTTGTTCGACGAACCCGAACGATTTGCAAAAAATTCGGCTGTTCGAGGTTATGTTCGATAACTGTTCGTACACCAAAAGCGTGTCCTGCATGTCTGGCGCTATTTAGAGCACCAATCATGCAGGGATTGTCTGCCACTCACTGTAATGCCACAGCCATGGTGGTTGTGGCATTACAGTGATTGCCCAAATCGATGGGAACAGTGCTCACAGTGAAACATGAAAAGCCGGCAATTCATCAGCGGCATACACCGGTACCCGACAATTTAGAACAGAAAGAATAGAGCTTTACACATAGATTAGATAGATAGAAACATGTCAGTCACATATATATGAAGTACAGTGACAGTGTTGCTTACTGTACTTGTCATTTAGTGTAAAGGATTTATCAAAAAAAATAATAGTGTTTTCATGCACCGTCTCTTTAAAAAAGCCGGCCGGCAATTCAGCAGCGGTACCCGACAATTTATAACAGACAGAATAGAGCTTCACACATAGATTAGATAGATAGAAACATGTCAGTCACATATATATGAAGTACAGTGACAGTGTTGATTACTGTACTTGTCATTTAGTGTTAAAATAAAGGATTTATTTAAAAAAAAATTGGCGTGGGGTTCCCCTTAATTTTAGTCTCTAGCGGAGGTTAAGCAGACTGCTGGGGCAGATGTTTGAAGCCTGGGAAGGGGGTAATACCCACGGAGCTTCCCAGGCTACTAATATCAGCCCCCAGCGGAATACCTAGCCTTTACTAGCTATTAAAATGGGGGACCCCCCAAAAAAATGACGTGGGGTCCCCCCTATTTTAATAGCTAGCAAAGGCTAGGCAGACAGCTGGGGGCTGATATTAATAGCCCAGGAAGGGTGCCATGAATATTGGCCCCCTCCCAGGCTAGAAACACCAGCCGTCAGCCGCCCCAGAAATGGCGCATCCTTAGAATGCGCCAATTCTGGCACTTAGCCTCGCTCTTCCCACTGCCCTGTAGCGGTGGCAGTGGGGTAATAGGGTTGGGGTTGATGTCAGCTTATAATGCCAGCTGACATCAAGCCCAGGTTAGTAATGGAGAGGCGTCTATAAGACACCCCCATTACTAACCCCATAGTCAAAGTTAAAAGAAAACACAAACACCCAGAATAAAGTCCTTTCATTGAAATAAAGACACATTCCTTTATTGTTCTAAATTAAACCATACTTACCGTCACGCCCATTCCAGCTGAAGCCAACGATCTCCTGCAATAAAAGAAAAATAATAAAGCAACCTCATCCTTACCTTTCCATGGTTCCCACGACAGCTTCAGCTCTGCTACATCGAGATAACAGGCTGGACCGCAGCAGAACGCTGCCATCCAGCCTGTCATCCCACAGACACTGAGAAGCGCAGGCATTCTTGCGCTCTGCAGTGTCTGGCTGTGACGGCATCCAGATGAGCCGAGGTCATGTCCAATGAACTCGGCGCACCTCATTGTCACACTGTCACAGAATACTGGAGGTAGGGGGCCTAAGCTGACCCTAAGCTGGGGCCCTGACTAATCCCTCAACCTGGAGGTACTGTTAAAGGTACAGAGGTCCAGGCCGCCAGCGTAACCCCTACTCCTGAGGATCCCTGCACCTCAGTAATCTAGTCCTGAGAAGGACCCCGATCACAACAATTGGGAACCAGAAATAATATGCCCACACACAGTATTTAGACGAACGAGACAGTACAAGGGAAAAACCAAAACCACCTTGCATACAACTTCTACACAACTACAACAGAGGGAACACCAACGGGAAAGGAGATAAATGATAAAGCGAGGAAAGGGAAAAAACACTTCCAAATACACTTATCTCAGCAACTCCAAACACCACGATCCGCTCTGTAAGTCTGAATGAAAAGCTTTCACCGACACCTCCCAAACAGACCAGCAGGTATATGAAGGAGTCTCACTAAAGAAGCATTGATTGCAGCTGGGCGAGGCTGGACCTCAGCTAGCCCAGAGAGAGAGAGAATTAACTCCTTCACTGCCGAAAAAACACAAAGCACCAACAAGTCAGCTGCGAGAAGTCAGGCTGTGTACTCGTGATGATCTTCGTGGCAACACACCCGTGACACTCATGCACGTCACTGACAGCGTGGGAAAATTCTCCTGCACTCAGCGCTTCAGCGTGAGAATTTTCCCACGCTGTCAGTGACGTGCATGAGGTGAGCTCATTCATGTCCAATGAACTCAGCTGACCTCATGTACGTCACTGACAGCGTGGGAGAATTCTCACGCTGAAGTGCTGAGTGCAGGAGAATTCTCCCACGCTGTCAGTGACGTGCATGAGGTGAGCCGAGTTCATTGGACATGAACTTGTCTCATCTTTATGCCGTCACAGCCAGACACTGCAGAGCGCAAGCAAGCCTGCGCTTCTCAGTGTCCGCGGGATGACAGGCTGGATGGCAGCTTTCTGCTGCGGTCCAGCCTGTCATCTCGATGTAGCAGAGCTGAAGCTGTCCTGGGAACCATGGAAAGGTAAGGATGATGTTGGTTTATTATTTTACTTTTATTGCAGAAGACATTGGCTTCAGCTGGAATGGGCGTGATGGTAAGTATGGTTTAATTTAGAACAATAAAGAATTGTGTGTTTATTTCAATTAAAGGACTTTATTCTGGGTGTTTGTGTTTTTTTAAATACTTTACTAGAAATTCATGGTGGTCATGTCTAATATTGGCGTGACCCCATCAATTTCGGGCTTAGGGCCAGCTGATAATGCCAAGCTGGCCCTAACCCCTTTATTACCCAGTGAGCCACCGCACCAGGGCCCTGGATGAGTTGGGTACAGCGCCAGAAGATGGCGCTTCTATGAACGCGCCATTTTCTGGGGCGGCTGCGGACTGCAATTTGCAGCGGGTGGGGCCCAGAAAGCTTGGGCCTCCCTGCGCTGCGGATTCCAGCTCCCAGCTGCCTAGTTGTACCTGGCTGGGCACAAAAATAGGGCGAAGCCCCACGCATTTTTTTTTTAAATTATTTCAGGAAATTCATGAAATAATGAAAAAAAAATTGATGTGGGGCTTCGCCCTATATTTGTGTCCAGTCAGGTACAGCAGGCAGGAACGGGCTGCTCCCAACCACCAGCTGCCTATTTGTACCTAGCCGGACACAACAATATAGGGAAGCCCTTTTTTTCTTAATTATTCCATGAATTTCATGAATCTAAAAAAAAAATGCGTGGAGCTACGCCCTATTTTTGTGTCCAGCCAGGTACAACTAGGCAGCTGGGGGCTGGAATCTGCAGCGCAGGGAGGCCCAAGCTTTCTGGGCCCCACCCGCTGCAAATTGCAGTCCGCAGCCGCCCCGGAAAATGGCGCGTTCATAGAAGTGCCATCTTCTGGCGCTGTACCCAACTCATCCAGGGCCCTGGTGCGGTGGCTCACTGGGTAATAAAGGGGTTAAGGCCAGCTTGGCATTATCAGCTGGCCCTAAGCCCGAAATTCATGGGGTCACGCCAATATTAGACATGACCACCATGAATTTCTAGTAAAGTATTTAAAAAAAACACAACACCCAGAAAAAAGTCCTTTAATTGAAATAAACACACAATTCTTTATTGTTCTAAATTAAACCATACTTACCACCACGCCCATTCCAGCTGAAGCCAACGATCTCCTGCAATAAAAGAAAAATAATAAAGCAACATCATCCTTACCTTTCCATGGCTCCCACGACAGCTTCAGCTCTGCTACATCGAGATGACAGGCTGGACCGCAGCAGAACGCTGCCATCCAGCCTGTCATCCCGCAGACACTGAGAAGCGCAGGCTTGCTTGCGCTACTCAGTGTCTGGCTGTGACGGCATCCAGATGAGCCGAGGTCATGTCCAATGAACTCGGCGCACCTCATGCACGTCACTGACAGCGTGGGAAAATTCTCACGCTGAAGCGCTGAGTGCAGGAGAATTTTCCCACGCTGTCAGTGACGTACATGAGGTGAGCCGAGTTCATTGTCGGCTCATCTGGATGCCGTCACAGTCAGACACTGAGGAGCGCAAGCATGCCTGCGCTTCTCAGTGTCCGCGGGATGACAGGCTGGATGGCAGCGTTCTGCTGCGGTCCAGCCTGTCATCTCGATGTAGCAGAGCTGGAGCTGTCCTGGGAACCATGGAAAGGTAAGGATGAGGTTGCTTTATTATTTTTCTTTTATTGCAGGAGATCGTTGGCTTCAGCTGGAATGGGTGTGATGGTGAGTATGGTTTAATTTAGAACAATAAAGAATTGTGTCTTTATTTCAATTAAAGGACTTTATTCTGGGTGTTTGTGTTTTTTTTTTAACTTTGACTATGGGGTTAGTAATGGGGGTGTCTTATAGACGCCTCTCCATTACTAACCTGGGCTTGATGTCAGCTGGCATTATAAGCTGACATCAACCCCAACCCTATTACCCCCTGCCACCGCACCAGGGCAGCGTGGAAGAGCGAGGCTAAGTGCCAGAATTGGCGCATCCTATGGATGCGCCATTTCTGGGGCGGCTGACGGCTGGTGTTTCTAGCCTGGGAGGGGGCCAATATTCATGGCTCCCTTCCTGGGCTATTAATATCAGCCCCCAGCTGTCTGCCTAGCCTTTGCTAGCTATTAAATTAGGGGGGACCCCACGTCATTTTTTTGGGGGGGGTCCTCCATTTTAATAGCTAGTAAAGGCTAGGTATTCAGCTGGGGGCTGATATTAGTAGCCTGGGAAGCTCCGTGGGTATTACCCCCTTCCCAGGCTTCAAACATCTGCCCCAGCCGTCTGCTTAACCTCCGCTAGAGACTAAAATTACGGGGAATCCCACGCCAATTTTTTTTAATAATAAATCCTTTATTTTAATACTAAATGACAAGTACAGTAACCAACACTATCACTGTACTTATTATATATGTGACTGACATGTTTCTATCTATCTAATCTATGTGTGAAGCTCTATTCTGTCTGTTATAAATTGTCGGGTACAGATGCTGAATTGCCGGCCGGCTTTCTTAAAGAGACGGTGCATGAAAACACTATTATTTTTTTTGATAAATCCTTTACACTAAATGACAATTACAGTAAGCAACACTGTCACTGTACTTCATATATATGTGACTGACATGTTTCTATCTATCTAATCTATGTGTGATTCTCTATTCCTTCTATTCTAAATTGTCGGGTACCGGTGTATGCCGCTGATGAATTGCCGGCCGGCTTTTTTAAAGAGACGGTGCATGAAAACACTATTATTTTTTTTAATAAATCCTTTGCAGTAAATGACAAGTACAGTAAGCAACACTGTCACTGTACTTCATATATATGTGACTGACATGTTTCTATCTATCTAATCTATGTGTGAAGCTCTATTCTGTCTGTTATAAATTGTCGGGTACCGCTGCTGAATTGCCGGCCGGCTTTTTTAAAGAGACGGTGCACGAAAACACTATTATATTTTTTAATAAATCCTTTACACTAAATGACAAGTACAGTAAGCAACACTGTCACTGTACTTCATATATATGTGACTGACATGTTTCTATCTATGTAATCTATGTGTGATGCTCTATTCCTTCATGTCTAAATTGTCGGGTACCGGTGTATGCCGCTGCTGAATTGCCGGCCGGCTTTTTTAAAGAAAGCGTCTTCTGAGCAGTTTGTCAGCTTTTGGACACCTTTGAAGGTGTTTTCTATGTGTTCCTATGTGTTTTTGTTTGCCTGCCATTGGTTTTAACGGTGTTCGACGGTGTTCTAAGGTGTTCGACGAACAGTTCGACGAACAGTTCCTCGAACATCCCGGTGTTCGACGAACCGAACCGAACCCGAACACTACGGGGGTGGCTCAACACTAGTTGTGACGCACCCCTGGGCCTGTGTCGCACAGCGTTGCGCATGCAGGAGCTTACCCGGAGCCGGATCTGTTGAGGGTTGTAGTCTCGTGGCGGTGACCCGGTCCGTGCCCAGGGAGTCAGACTAAGTGGCGTTGTATTAGCGGTAGATGTTGGACGACTACGCCACCCGTTGAATGCAGCGAAGGAGCTGCCGCTGCAGGGCAGACCGCTGAGGCCGGTGGTAGGATTGTGCAGCGTGGTAGTATCACCCCCAACGGGAGGGGTATGGCCTCAGGGCAGCCGACGTGGATGATGGGGGTATCAGGAATCACTCAGAGACGATGCGGTGTAGTTCAGGGTCTTTACTGGTGATAAAGATAGACCCTCCCGGAGTACTGGCTAGCGATCGGGGCCTGGTCAGTCCTTGAGCAGATGGGATCTCCCCTGGCCAGGCGGAGTTGTAGGCCTCCCAAACTGACTGTACTCTTCTGGCTACCTTGCTAGAGGCGGGTATAAGTAGCCCACGTCCCTGAGTGTACCGTGTGGTGCTCACCCGTATGGCCGGTGACTCGGGGCCTTCTAGTGGCGTCCGCTCCACGACGGCGGTGCTGGTCCCACGCTTGTGACCGTGCCTTCGGGTTTCTTGGCCAGAGGACCTGAAATCCCCTGCCGGGCGGTTTCTGCTGCTGGGTAAAGATTAGTCCCCACAGCCTCGGACTCCGGGTCCGGTGATAGCTTCTCAGTCAGGGCGAGCTCTGCAGCTGCCAGCCCCTGACTCCTTATAGCACTGCTCCCACAGAGCTCCTGATGTTCTTCTCCTATATCTGCTGCTCTTCTCTGTCTCTACTTCTTCTCTACTCCCTAACCCTGCCTCAGCCCTAGGTTTATATAGGGGAAGTCCTTCCCCTCCCAGGACTGGGCAGGAGGTGTGGCATGCATAGGATCCCTGACCAAGAGACCTCCCACCTGCTCTCAGACATAACATAGCTGTTACTGTGGAAACCAGACCCCTGGGGTGCCACAGTTGCACCTGATGTTCTGACAGTCTGCAGCTACATGGCCGATTTCCCTGCACAGGCTGCACTTCACCACTGTACAGGTATTCGCCAGGTGACCCGCCTTGCCACATTTGAAGCACTTTCTGGGCTGGCCGGGGTAGAAACATACACTCTTCTCCCTCCCAATAAAGAAGGAGTTGGGTAGGTGGGCAGTGATGTTATTACACTGGCGCAGCTTCACTAGGACCTTCCACCCACCCGTCCAGATACCATTGTTATCTCTGGTTCTGGTGAGGTCAGAGACGAGGTCGCAATGTCTCCGGAGCCACACCACAATGTCCTGCGGGGGAACAGACTCATTCCAGAAGATGACATTAACCGTAACCGTATCTGGCTTAGAGATGGGAATAAAACTGAACTTACTCCAGCCCTCAGCGTCTCTGAACTTGGGGAAATTGCCCCAGAATGTGTCCAGATCAGACATGAGCTTAAAGCTGACATCATATCCCTGTCTGTCTGGTAGATAAATTACCGCCCAGATGTTAACTGGCGCAAACCCTATCTGGTGGCACAGGAGCTTCCTGACCACAAACCTCCTGTCGGGCAGATCCTCCTTGGCACCTCTGTGCCTGAAACGCACGACGTTCCTCCGTTTAAACGCCTGGCAGGTATGATTAGCGCCAGAGGTAAAGGACAGAGCACCACGGATCCAGGCATTACTGGGGGGAACTTGCAGGGTCACACTGGGCTGACTAACAGGGTGAGGGTCTGCTGCAGGGGGACCTTGTGTGCTTGGAATTAAAGTAGGAAAATCACAGACATTATCATGCACATTATTATCATCATCAACGTCATTATCAGACTGCGCCATGTCCACCACAGATTCTGTGCTCCCTCCAGCCCCCGACCCCACAGATACAGTATGATTATCCCCAGCATGAGAGCCCTGCTGGGCACCACCAGAAACTAATGACACATGTCCACTGTCCAGCTCCTGTGCCGGGCATCCTGGGACTTGTGGTACCACCGTTGTACCCTGCACTCCATGCTCCTGCTTGGGACCTGCCGCAGGCTGTTGCGGCTCCTGGTGCAGTCCCTTTTGGAACAAGAAGCTTGCAGGTTGCAGCACTGGCCGCACCTGCTTCCGGGGCCCACCTGGGACAATGTCTGACTGCGAATCAGCAGAGTACGGCATATTGAACATAAATGGTTCCTGGTTCCTGTAAGTCTCTGCCAGGGGCCCCATCCTCTCAAAGACACAGTCCATGTCCTTTACCACATTTGCCAGCTCTACACCCATTGAGTTCAGCCTCCGGTCATACACGGTGTGATCCCCGGGATCCTCAGCCTTAAGTTTATATACACAGTGTATTGATACCTGTATTAGCTGCTTCTGCTGCTGTAACTCACCCAACCTCTCCACCAGTCCTGGGATGTCCTCTGCATTCTGCAGCCCTGGTGCACATGGAGTCTCCTGGGATCCTGCCTTCAGTGAGGTCTCTGGCTGCTTGGACTTAGATGTCTCCTTGGGTTTTACCACCGCTGGTTTCGTGGCTCCAGGCTCCACAGCACTATTACTGCTGCCACCTGACTGCGACCTCGTGCGTCCAGAGCACGCCATGCTGGTCACAGCGTGCTTCTGCTGCAGGTTCTCCTAGAGGGTCTGTCTCTCCAGAGATGTCCTCCTCTGCCGGCTTGGAGTGAGCTGCACACCTGAGGCCGATGATGGGATCTGCTACACCTCCTGGCCAACAAGCTGCTTTCCTCCATTCAGCTTCCCAGCAGTAGATTCCTTCTGGATCTTTCCTAATTGCAATTCACTCTGCTTGCCTTGGCTGGCCGACTGCTTTACTGTGAACTTCTTACATACGACTACGGCTTTTCCTTATTCCTTTACTTTACTCACTTTCACAACTTCATCTTTCTTGTTGCTGCTGCTATTACTTCCATTAGGAGCTTTCTTCTCCTCAGAAGTCACTTTGGGATTTGCATCCACATTAGAAAGAGCTTGGGAGTTTCCTCCCAGTGTAGGCCTGGAAGCCTGGGCCTTGCTTGGAGTGCTTACCCGCCCAGGGAGGCCCCTCCCCGGGCTTGCTCCAGACATCAGGAGAACCACTGACACACGTCCTCACAGCTAGGAGGCAGTATTATAGTAGTTATTTTCATGTACATAGGGGCAGTATTATAGTAGTTATATTCTTGTACATAGGGGGCAGTATTATAGTAGTTATATTCTTGTACATACGGAGCAGTATAATAGTAGTTATATTCTTGTGCATAGGGGGCAGTATTATAGTAGTTATATTCTTGTATATAGGAACAGTATTATAGTAGTTATATTCTTGTACACAGGGGGCAGTATTATAGTAGTTATATTCTTGTACATAGGGGGCAGTATTATAGTAATTATATTCTTGTACACAGGAGGCAGTATTATAGTAGTTATATTCTTGTACATAGAGGCAGTATTATAGTAGTTATATTCTTGTACATAGGAGCAGTATTATAGTAGTTATATTCTTGTACACAGGGGGCAGTATTATAGTAGTTATATTCTTGTACATAGGGGGCAGTATTATAGTAATTATATTCTTGTACACAGGAGGCAGTATTATAGTAGTTATATTCTTGTACATAGGGGCAGTATTATAGTAGTTATATTCTTGTACATAGGAGCAGTATTATAGTAGTTATATTCTTGTACATAGGAGCAGTATTATAATAGATATGTTCTTGCACATAGGAGCAGTATTATGGTAGATATATTCTTGTACTTAGGAGCAGTATTATAGTAGATATATTCTTGTACTAAGAAGCAGTATTATAGTAGTTATATTCTTGTACCTAGGGGGCAGTATTATAGTAGTTATATTCTTATACATAGGGGGCAGTATTATAGTAGTTATATTCTTGTACACAGGAGCAGTATTATAGTAGATATAGTCTTGTACTAAGAAGCAGTATTATAGTAGTTATATTCTTGTACCTAGGGGGCAGTATTATAGTAGTTATATTCTTGTACACAGGGGGCAGTATTATAGTAGTTATATTCTTGTACATAGGAGCAGTATTATAGTAGTTATATTCTTGTACACAGGGGGCAGTATTATAGTAGTTATATTCTTGTACATAGGAGCAGTATTATAGTAGGTATATTCTTGTACATAGGGGCAGTATTATAGTAGTTATATTCTTGTACATAGGAGCAGTATTATAGTAGTTATATTCTTGTACATAGGAGCAGTATTATAGTAGTTATATTCTTGTACATAGGAGCAGTATTATAGTAGTTATATTCTTGTACTTAGGAGCAGTATTATAGTAGCTATATTCTTGTACATAGGAGCAGTATTATAGTAGATATATTCTTGTACTAAGGAGCAGTATTATAGTAGTTATATTCTTGTACATAGGGGGCAGTATTATAGCAGTTATATTCTTATACATAGGGGGCAGTATTATAGTAGTTATATTCTTGTACATAGGAGCAGTATTATTGTAGTTATATTCTTGTATATAGGGGGCAGTATTATAGTTTTTATATTCTTAAAGATAGGAGCAGTATCATAGTAGTTATATTCTTGAACATAGGGGCAGTATTATAGTAGTTATATTCGTGTACATAGGAGCAGTATTATAGTAGATATATTCTTGTACTAAGGAGCAGTATTATAGTAGATATATTCTTGTACATACGGGGCAGTATTATAGCAGTTATATTCTTATACATAGGGGGCAGTATTATAGTAGTTATATTCTTGTACATAGGAGCAGTATTATAGTAGTTATATTCTTATACATAGGGGCAGTATTATAGCAGTTATATTCTTGTACATAGGAGCAGTATTATAGTAGTTATATTCTTGTAGATACGGAGCAGTATTATAGTAGTTATATTCTTGTACATAGGAGCAGTATTATAGTAGGTATATTCTTGTACATAGGGGCAGTATTATAGTAGTTATATTCTTGTACATAGGAGCAGTATTATAGTAGTTATATTATTGAACATAGGGGCAGTATTATAGTAGCTATATTCTTGTACATAGGGAGCAGTATTATAGTAGTTATATTCTTGTACACAGGGGCAGTATTATAGTAGCTATATTCTTGTACATAGGGGGCAGTATTATAGTAGTTGTAGTCTTGTACATAGGAGACAGTATTATAGTAGTATTCTTGTACATAGGAGACAGTATTATAGTAGTTATATTCTTGTACATAGGAGCAGTATTATAGTAGTTATATTCTTGTACATAGGAGCAGCATTATAGTAGTTATATTCTTGTACAAAGGAGCAGTATTATGGTAGTTGCATTCTTGTACATAGGAGACAGTATTATAGTAGTTATATTTTTGTACACGGGGCAGTATTATAGTAGTTATATTCTTGTACATAGGAGCAGTATTATAGTAATTATATTCTTGTACATAGGGGCAGTATTATAGTAGATATATTCTTGCACATAGGAGCAGTATTATAGTAGTTATTTTCTTGTACATAGGGGCAATATTATAGTAGCTATATTCTTATACATATAAGCAGTATTATGGGCGTTATATTGTTGTTCATAGGAGGAGTATTATAGTAGTTATATTCTTGTATATAGGGGGCAGTATTATAGTTTTTATATTCTTATAGATAGGAGCAGTATCATAGTAGTTATATTCTTGTACATAGGGGCAGTATTATAGTAGTTATATTCCTGTACAGAGGGGGCAGTATTATAGTAGTTATAACATTGTACATGGGGGCAGTATTATAGCAGTTATATTCTTGTACATACGAGCAGTATTATAGTAATTATATTCTTGTACATAGGGGCAGTATTATAGTAGTTATATTGTTGTACATGGGGGCAGTAATATAGTAGTTATATTCTTGTACATACGAGCAGTATTATAGTAGTTATATTCTTGTACATAGGAGCAGTATTATAGTAGTTATATTCTTGTACATAGGGGCAGTATTATAGTAGTTATATTCTTGTAAATAGAGGCAGTATTATAGTACTTATATTCTTGTACATAGGAGCAGTATTATGGTAGTTATATTCTTGAACATAGAAGCAGTATTATAATACTTATATTCTTGTACATAGGGGGCAGTATTATAGTAGTTATATTCTTGTACATAGGAGCAGTATTATGGTAGTTATATTCTTCTACATAGGTGGCAGTATTATAGTAGTTATATTCTTGTACATAGGGGGCAATATTATAGTAGTTATATCACTGTACATAGGGGCAGTATTATAGTAGTTATATTCTTGTACATAGGGGCAGTATTATAGTAGTTATATTCTTGTACATAGGAGCAGTATTATAATAGTTATCTTTTTGTACATAGGGGCAGTATTATAGTAGTTATATTCTTGTACACAGGGGGCAGTATTATAGTAGTTATATTCTTGTACATAGGAGCAGTATTATAGTAGTTATATTCTTGTACACAGGGGGCAGTATTATAGTAGTTATATTCTTGTACATAGGAGCAGTATTATAATAGATATGTTCTTGCACATAGGAGCAGTATTATGTAGATATATTCTTGTACTTAGGAGCAGTATTATAGTAGATATATTCTTGTACTAAGAAGCAGTATTATAGTAGTTATATTCTTGTACCTAGGGGGGCAGTATTATAGTAGTTATATTCTTATACATAGGGGGCAGTATTATAGTAGTTATATTCTTGTACACAGGAGCAGTATTATAGTAGATATAGTCTTGTACTAAGAAGCAGTATTATAGTAGTTATATTCTTGTACCTAGGGGGCAGTATTATAGTAGTTATATTCTTGTACACAGGGGGCAGTATTATAGTAGTTATATTCTTGTACATAGGAGCAGTATTATAGTAGTTATATTCTTGTACACAGGGGGCAGTATTATAGTAGTTATATTCTTGTACATAGGAGCAGTATTATAGTAGGTATATTCTTGTACATAGGGGCAGTATTATAGTAGTTATATTCTTGTACATAGGAGCAGTATTATAGTAGTTATATTCTTGTACATAGGAGCAGTATTATAGTAGTTATATTCTTGTACATAGGAGCAGTATTATAGTAGTTATATTCTTGTACTTAGGAGCAGTATTATAGTAGCTATATTCTTGTACATAGGAGCAGTATTATAGTAGATATATTCTTGTACTAAGGAGCAGTATTATAGTAGTTATATTCTTGTACATAGGGGGCAGTATTATAGCAGTTATATTCTTATACATAGGGGGCAGTATTATAGTAGTTATATTCTTGTACATAGGAGCAGTATTATTGTAGTTATATTCTTGTATATAGGGGGCAGTATTATAGTTTTTATATTCTTAAAGATAGGAGCAGTATCATAGTAGTTATATTCTTGAACATAGGGGCAGTATTATAGTAGTTATATTCGTGTACATAGGAGCAGTATTATAGTAGATATATTCTTGTACTAAGGAGCAGTATTATAGTAGTTATATTCTTGTACATACGGGGCAGTATTATAGCAGTTATATTCTTATACATAGGGGGCAGTATTATAGTAGTTATATTCTTGTACATAGGAGCAGTATTATAGTAGTTATATTCTTATACATAGGGGCAGTATTATAGCAGTTATATTCTTGTACATAGGAGCAGTATTATAGTAGTTATATTCTTGTAGATACGGAGCAGTATTATAGTAGTTATATTCTTGTACATAGGAGCAGTATTATAGTAGGTATATTCTTGTACATAGGGGCAGTATTATAGTAGTTATATTCTTGTACATAGGAGCAGTATTATAGTAGTTATATTATTGAACATAGGGGCAGTATTATAGTAGCTATATTCTTGTACAGAGGGAGCAGTATTATAGTAGTTATATTCTTGTACACAGGGGCAGTATTATAGTAGCTATATTCTTGTACATAGGGGGCAGTATTATAGTAGTTGTAGTCTTGTACATAGGAGACAGTATTATAGTAGTATTCTTGTACATAGGAGACAGTATTATAGTAGTTATATTCTTGTACATAGGAGCAGTATTATAGTAGTTATATTCTTGTACATAGGAGCAGCATTATAGTAGTTATATTCTTGTACAAAGGAGCAGTATTATAGTAGTTGCATTCTTGTACATAGGAGACAGTATTATAGTAGTTATATTTTTGTACACGGGGCAGTATTATAGTAGTTATATTCTTGTACATAGGAGCAGTATTATAGTAATTATATTCTTGTACATAGGGGCAGTATTATAGTAGATATATTCTTGCACATAGGAGCAGTATTATAGTAGTTATTTTCTTGTACATAGGGGCAATATTATAGTAGCTATATTCTTATACATAGGAGCAGTATTATGGGCGTTATATTGTTGTTCATAGGAGGAGTATTATAGTAGTTATATTCTTGTATATAGGGGGCAGTATTATAGTTTTTATATTCTTATAGATAGGAGCAGTATCATAGTAGTTATATTCTTGTACATAGGGGCAGTATTATAGTAGTTATATTCCTGTACAGAGGGGGCAGTATTATAGTAGTTATAAAATTGTACATGGGGGCAGTATTATAGCAGTTATATTCTTGTACATACGAGCAGTATTATAGTAATTATAATCTTGTACATAGGGGCAGTATTATAGTAGTTATATTGTTGTACATGGGGGCAGTAATATAGTAGTTATATTCTTGTACATACGAGCAGTATTATAGTAGTTATATTCTTGTACATAGGAGCAGTATTATAGTAGTTATATTCTTGTACATAGGGGCAGTATTATAGTAGTTATATTCTTGTAAATAGAGGCAGTATTATAGTACTTATATTCTTGTACATAGGAGCAGTATTATGGTAGTTATATTCTTGTACATAGAAGCAGTATTATAATACTTATATTCTTGTACATAGGGGGCAGTATTATAGTAGTTATATTCTTGTACATAGGAGCAGTATTATGGTAGTTATATTCTTCTACATAGGTGGCAGTATTATAGTAGTTATATTCTTGTACATAGGGGGCAATATTATAGTAGTTATATCACTGTACATAGGGGCAGTATTATAGTAGTTATATTCTTGTACATAGGGGCAGTATTATAGTAGTTATATTCTTGTACATAGGAGCAGTATTATAATAGTTATCTTTTTGTACATAGGGGCAGTATTATAGTAGTTATATTCTTGTACACAGGGGGCAGTATTATAGTAGTTATATTCTTGTACATAGGAGCAGTATTATAGTAGTTATATTCTTGTACACAGGGGGCAGTATTATAGTAGTTATATTCTTGTACCTAGGGGGCAGTTTTATAGTAGTTATATTCCTGTACATAGGAGCAGTATTATAGTAGTTATATTCTTGTACACATGGGGCAGTATTATAGCAGTTATATTCTTGTACATAGGGTAGTATTATAGTAGTTATATTCTTGTACATAGGAGCAGTATTATAGTAGTTATATTCTTGTATATAGTGGCAGTATTTTAGTAGTTATATTCTTGTACATAGGAGCAGTATTATAGTAGTTATATTCTTGTACATAGGAGCAGTGTTATAGTAGTTATATTCTTGTACCTAGGAGCAGTATTATAGTAGTTATATTCTTGTACATAGGGGCAGTATTATAGTAGTTATATTCTTGTACATAGGAGCAGTATTATAGTAATTATATTCTTGTACATAGGGGCAGTATTATAGTAGTTATATTGTTGTACATGGGGGCAGTAATATAGTAGTTATATTCTTGTACATACGAGCAGTATTATAGTAGTTATATTCTTGTACATAGGAGCAGTATTATAGTAGTTATATTCTTGTACATAGGAGCAGTATTATAGTAGTTATATTCTTGTACATAGGGGCAGTATTATAGTAGTTATATTCTTGTAAATAGAGGCAGTATTATAGTACTTATATTCTTGTACATAGGAGCAGTATTATGGTAGTTAAATTCTTGTACATAGAAGCAGTATTATACTACTTATATTCTTGTACATATGGGGCAGTATTATAGTAGTTATATTCTTGTACATAGGAGCAGTATTATGGTAGTTATATTCTTCTACATAGGTGGCAGTATTATAGTAGTTATATTCTTGTACATAGGGGGCAATATTATAGTAGTTATATCACTGTACATAGGGGCAGTATTATAGTAGTTATATTCTTGTACATAGGGGCAGTATTATAGTAGTTATATTCTTGTTCATAGGAGCAGTATTATAGTAGTTATATTCTTGTACATAGGAGCAGTATTATAATAGTTATCTTTTTGTACATAGGGGGCAGTATTATAGTAGTTATATTCTTGTACACAGGGGGTAGTATTATAGTAGTTATATTCTTGTTCATAGGAGCAGTATTATAGTAGTTATATTCTTGTACATAGGAGCAGTATTATAATAGTTATCTTTTTGTACATAGGGGGCAGTATTATAGTAGTTATATTCTTGTACACAGGGGGCAGTATTATAGTAGTTATATTCTTGTACATAGGAGCAGTAATATAGTAGTTATATTCTTGTACACAGGGGGCAGTATTATAGTAGTTATATTCTTGTACATAGGGGGCAGTTTTATAGTAGTTATATTCCTGTACATAGGAGCAGTATTATAGTAGTTATATTCTTGTACACATGGGGCAGTATTATAGCAGTTATATTCTTGTACATAGGGTAGTATTATAGTAGTTATATTCTTGTACATAGGAGCAGTATTATAGTAGTTATATTCTTGTACATAGGGGCAGTATTATAGTAGTTATATTCTTGTACATAGGAGCAGTGTTATAGTAGTTATATTCTTGTACATAGGAGCAGTATTATAGTAGTTATATTCTTGTACATAGGGGCAGTATTATAGTAGTTATATTCTTGTACATAGGAGCAGTATTATAGTACTTATATTCTTATATAACTGTACAAAAGGGACCGTTTTATAGTTGTTTTTTGGTACAGATGAGACAACATTTGCTATATAATTCTGAAATGCTTTTTAAACAGAGCAAAAGTGTTTATTTGTGGTTGTATAACAATGCAATTATTATTATTATTATTATTATTGATCACTATACAAATTCACACTTTTGTAGACCATTTGTGGTCCATCAGAATTAAGGGATTTTTGGCCAGAAATCAGTGGAACAATGCTCCCATGTTACTCTTGTCTTAGATTGGACCCAGCAACGGTAGATTTGGAGCTTTAACTTCGGAGATTTCTTGTCCCTTTTTCCCATTATCTTACTCCTTTCAGGGGGATGGATATGACGCGCCCCCTGGGCCATGTTCAAGGGATACCCGGAGCCGGATCTGTATGGGGGTAGTAGTCCTTGTGGCGGTGACCCGGTTCGTGCCCAGGGTGTCAAACTAAGTGGCAGTCTATGGCAGTAGATGTTGTTAAGTGTCGACTACGCCACCCGTTGAGTGCGGCTTTGAAGCCACCGCTGCAGAGCAGTCCGCTGAGGCCGGTGGTATATGTGCAGCAGTGATGGTATAACCCCCAACGGGAGGGGTATGGCCTCAGGGCAGCAGGTGTGGATGATGGGGGTTGTGATGATGCAGGAAGGAGAGGCAGAGTCAGGAGATGCAGTTTCAGGGTTTTTACTCACTGATATTGCTTTAGTCACTCTGGCCTTGAGTGACCACCCGAGCCGTGCTGCGTCCACCAGGTGCGGGACTCGGCTAACCCCCAGGCAGTTCCGGAGCGTGGTCCTGAGCTTCCCTCTCACTCTCTTTCTCCTGGCCGTCCCCACCAGGGATCCACCTCTGTCCAGCTCCCTCGGGCCTCTTAGTGGTTGAACCTTCTCTGGCTTCCCTGGCCCTACTCGTGGTGTGCCTTCCTGGTGGATATGGTGAGGGTCGTGGCAAAACTTGCCCACGACCTCCGGTTCCTGGTTAAGGTTTACTTCTGCCTCTGCCAGCTTGGGTTCCGGTACCCGTGTCCGCCAACCCCTCACCCTTTCTGGTCTGTTTCTGGGTTCTTGGGGTTCCTTCTGACTCTTTCTCTGGGTCCTTCTTCTCTGGAGCTGGGCCCAGCCGGAGCCACAGCTCCCTGTCAGCCCTCCTGGCTGAGCTCCTCTGCTCTGCTTCTCCTCAGGCTGAACTCACACTGATCTAAGATGGTGCCCACCTTTTATACTCCCTCTATGTGTGAGCCCAGGTGACCAGCACCCAATGAGCTCCTAGCTTTACCCAGACTGCTCCCCCTATCTGCCCCTACACTACTGGGATGTTCCACCCCCCTCCCACTCCAGCCAGGGACAGACTCTGTCGTACCTGCACATATACTGGTGGGAGTACCGTAGTTCTGTCCCCCGGAAATGGGATGTATGTAGTGCATGCAGCCTACTAGCTCAGTTCCACACTCCATCCTTACCCGGGAGTGGAATACCACACCTCTGGGTTGAGGTGCAATGCCCCTGTAGCAGCCGAATCCTCAGGGTGCTACATCCCCCCTGGTAGATCACAGCACGTCCTCGGGCTGTAAAAGAGCAAAACATAAAACATACAAGTTTTTTAAAGTGCACTACATATATAAAATATAACTTTCAACCCATCCCTTTATGGGAGGTACTTTTCTCTTAAAATGTTACAGACACATCATAAAATAATATTAACTCTTTCAGCATAATAAAACTTTTCATATAAAACAATTTTGACCTCTGGCCACTTGTGCAAATTGTGACCAGGTAAGTGCCACAGTCTCTTCTGGAAAAAAAAACACAGTTTCCTATAAAACCGGTAGGGGGCGCCTTAGAAAGCGCAACTATATACAGGGGAGGTATGGCCGCTCTCAGTCCTCGGCCAGTGGGGAAAAGGAATGGCTGTTCACAGTCCTCAGCCTGTGGGGAGATGGGACACACTGGAACAGTTCACACTTGTCCCAACGGGGAACTTATTTAAATTAGCAGCATGGCATATACCCTTACGGGTAACTATTTTACAGTTTCAGTTCACCTCTTAATGGTGACGATGCCCTCCTGCTCCTTCCTGAGGGTAGGCTTCAGACCCGTCCGGGTCCTCTTGAGTGAACCCGATGAGGTCTCCTCCAGTGGGGTCCCACTCGAACTGCGCCTCCTCTAACAAGAGCGGGGTCATCTTGACGGGCGCCGGAGCCGGGATCAGGGGCTCATCCAGGGGTCTTTCTTTCCGGAGTCGGGGATGGTGGTACTCCGGTGGCCACACAGGGGGCTGCCCATCCGGGCAGGTGTGCTGGGCAAATAGGTCTTCACCCAGGTGTGGCGCTGTGGACATTGAGGGCGCGGTGGTGGTAGCGGCGCCCGGGTTCACCAGGCCTTGCGACCAGGCCTGGGGCACCCTGAAGGTGAAGGGCACCGTGAAGACGGCGGCGCCCGGGGTTACTTGGCCCAGCGACCAGGCCGGTGACTCGGCAGAGGTAGAGGGCGCTGTTGGTACTGCGGCGCCCGGGGGTACTCGGCCTTGCGACCAGGCCGGTGGCGTCTGCTGCTTGGCCGCGCTCAGGATTGAGGCGCGTGACGTCACAAGAGGCGTGGCCGCGGCCCCTGCTTGAGGCCTAGTCTGGAGCGGTAGCGGAGCGGCAACGGGCACGATCGGTGGGATTTCGGGCTCTGCGACGGGGAGCGGGGGTAGGCTTACGGTGGCCGGGCTTGGGGTAGTGACGTCCCCTTTACTTGCCTCCGTATCTTCAGCTCCCTCTGTGGCGTCGTCTCCGGCCTCAGTCCCTTCTGCATCCTCTTCAGGGGCAGGCGTGCTCCTCGTTGCGGGTGGTGAGCTTCGCTGGCGGGCTCCAGCCTGCTGGGCCATCTCTCTGCTCCATGCGGCCAGTACGTCTCGCTGCACTCGGGCCATCCTCTGAGCCAAGCCCTCCAGTGCGGTCCGTGCATGCTCCCGATCTCTGGGGAGCTGCGCCAGGATCTCCACCAGGCCTTCTGGGGTTGTCGCTTGCAACAGGCTCCTGACCGCTGGGTCGGTGCTGCCTGCCTCCCCCTCCATCTCCGGGTACGACTCCTCCAGACTCCTCCAAGCTGCTCCCATCTTCACTCTTTTGTTCTCGGTCCGCCCACACTGAGGGTGGTCCCGGGGCAACTTGGTGATTGTCAGTCCCAGGGGCAGTCCCCTCACGCTGATGGACATCTCAAGCATCACAGTCTCTGCTGGTGGGGGCGGTCTTCGTTTTTGGCGCCATTCTTGGTCCTGGCCCACGATGGGAGGTGGCCTCTTGCCACCCTCTGGCACGCCCATAATGGCGTCCGCTCTGCCAAGGCGGGAAATCTTCTCAGATGGCGGGAACCGCTTCCCAATGGCGGGAAACTCTGTGGACGGCGGGAAAAAAACGCAGATGGCGGGCAAACGGCGGGAACCGATCCGAGATGGCGTCCGATGGCGGGGACCCTCCGGAATCGGCGGGAGACTTCTTTTTGAGGTAAATGCGAACTTTTCTTCAGGCACGCAGTACCCGGTGGTTGCGGGCACGTGATCCTGCCGACTACGCCAAAAGTTGACGCGCCCCCTGGGCCATGTTCAAGGGATACCCGGAGCCGGATCTGTATGGGGGTAGTAGTCCTTGTGGCGGTGACCCGGTCCGTGCCCAGGGTGTCAAACTAAGTGGCAGTCTATGGCAGTAGATGTTGTTAAGTGTCGACTACGCCACCCGTTGAGTGCGGCTTTGAAGCCGCCGCTGCAGAGCAGTCCGCTGAGGCCGGTGGTATATGTGCAGCAGTGATGGTATAACCCCCAACGGGAGGGGTATGGCCTCAGGGCAGCAGGTGTGGATGATGGGGGTTGTGATGATGCAGGAAGGAGAGGCAGAGTCAGGAGATGCAGTTTCAGGGTTTTTACTCACTGATGTTGCTTTAGTCACTCTGGCCTTGAGTGACCACCCGAGCCGTGCTGCGTCCACCAGGTGCGGGACTCGGCTAACCCCCAGGCAGTTCCGGAGCGTGGTCCTGAGCTTCCCTCTCACTCTCTTTCTCCTGGCCGTCCCCACCAGGGATCCACCTCTGTCCAGCTCCCTCGGGCCTCTTAGTGGTTGAACCTTCTCTGGCTTCCCTGGCCCTACTCGTGGTGTGCCTTCCTGGTGGATATGGTGAGGGTCGTGGCAAAACTTGCCCACGACCTCCGGTTCCTGGTTAAGGTTTACTTCTGCCTCTGCCAGCTTGGGTTCCGGTACCCGTGTCCGCCAACCCCTCACCCTTTCTGGTCTGTTTCTGGGTTCTTGGGGTTCCTTCTGACTCTTTCTCTGGGTCCTTCTTCTCTGGAGCTGGGCCCAGCCGGAGCCACAGCTCCCTGTCAGCCCTCCTGGCTGAGCTCCTCTGCTCTGCTTCTCCTCAGGCTGAACTCACACTGATCTAAGATGGTGCCCACCTTTTATACTCCCTCTATGTGTGAGCCCAGGTGACCAGCACCCAATGAGCTCCTAGCTTTACCCAGACTGCTCCCCCTATCTGCCCCTACACTACTGGGATGTTCCACCCCCCTCCCACTCCAGCCAGGGACAGACTCTGTCGTACCTGCACATATACTGGTGGGAGTACCGTAGTTCTGTCCCCCGGAAATGGGATGTATGTAGTGCATGCAGCCTACTAGCTCAGTTCCACACTCCATCCTTACCCGGGAGTGGAATACCACACCTCTGGGTTGAGGTGCAATGCCCCTGTAGCAGCCGAATCCTCAGGGTGCTACATTCCCCCCTGGTAGATCACAGCACGTCCTCGGGCTGTAAAAGAGCAAAACATAAAACATACAAGTTTTTTAAAGTGCACTACATATATAAAATATAACTTTCAACCCATCCCTTTATGGGAGGTACTTTTCTCTTAAAATGTTACAGACACATCATAAAATAATATTAACTCTTTCAGCATAATAAAACTTTTCATATAAAACAATTTTGACCTCTGGCCACTTGTGCAAATTGTGACCAGGTAAGTGCCACAGTCTCTTCTGGAAAAAAAAACACAGTTTCCTATAAAACCGGTAGGGGGCGCCTTAGAAAGCGCAACTATATACAGGGGAGGTATGGCCGCTCTCAGTCCTCGGCCAGTGGGGAAAAGGAATGGCTGTTCACAGTCCTCAGCCTGTGGGGAGATGGGACACACTGGAACAGTTCACACTTGTCCCAACGGGGAACTTATTTAAATTAGCAGCATGGCATATACCCTTACGGGTAACTATTTTACAGTTTCAGTTCACCTCTTAATGGTGACGATGCCCTCCTGCTCCTTCCTGAGGGTAGGCTTCAGACCCGTCCGGGTCCTCTTGAGTGAACCCGATGAGGTCTCCTCCAGTGGGGTCCCACTCGAACTGCGCCTCCTCTAACGAGAGCGGGGTCATCTTGACGGGCGCCGGAGCCGGGATCAGGGGCTCATCCAGGGGTCTTTCTTTCCGGAGTCGGGGATGGTGGTACTCCGGTGGCCACACAGGGGGCTGCCCATCCGGGCAGGTGTGCTGGGCAAATAGGTCTTCACCCAGGTGTGGCGCTGTGGACATTGAGGGCGCGGTGGTGGTAGCGGCGCCCGGGTTCACCAGGCCTTGCGACCAGGCCTGGGGCACCCTGAAGGTGAAGGGCACCGTGAAGACGGCAGCGCCCGGGGTTACTTGGCCCAGCGACCAGGCCGGTGGCTCGGCAGAGGTAGAGGGCGCTGTTGGTACTGCGGCGCCCGGGGGTACTCGGCCTTGCGACCAGGCCGGTGGCGTCTCCTGCTTGGCCGCGCTCAGGATTGAGGCGCGTGACGTCACAAGAGGCGTGGCCGCGGCCCCTGCTTGAGGCCTAGTCTGGAGCGGTAGCGGAGCGGCAACGGGCACGATCGGTGGGATTTCGGGCTCTGCGACGGGGAGCGGGGGTAGGCTTATGGTGGCCGGGCTTGGGGTAGTGACGTCCCCTTTACTTGCCTCCGTATCTTCAGCTCCCTCTGTGGCGTCGTCTCCGGCCTCAGTCCCTTCTGCATCCTCTTCAGGGGCAGGCGTGCTCCTCGTTGCGGGTGGTGTGCTTCGCTGGCGGGCTCCAGCCTGCTGGGCCATCTCTCTGCTCCATGCGGCCAGTACGTCTCGCTGCACTCGGGCCATCCTCTGAGCCAAGCCCTCCAGTGCGGTCCGTGCATGCTCCCGATCTCTGGGGAGCTGCGCCAGGATCTCCACCAGGCCTTCTGGGGTTGTCGCTTGCAACAGGCTCCTGACCGCTGGGTCGGTGCTGCCTGCCTCCCCCTCCATCTCCGGGTACGACTCCTCCAGACTCCTCCAAGCTGCTCCCATCTTCACTCTTTTGTTCTCAGTCCGCCCACACTGAGGGTGGTCCCGGGGCAACTTGGTGATTGTCAGTCCCAGGGGCAGTCCCCTCACGCTGATGGACATCTCAAGCATCACAGTCTCTGCTGGTGGGGACGGTCTTTGTTTTTGGCGCCATTCTTGGTCCTGGCCCACGATGGGAGGTGGCCTCTTGCCACCCTCTGGCACGCCCATAATGGCGTCCGCTCTGCCAAGGCGGGAAATCTTCTCAGATGGCGGGAACCGCTTCCCAATGGCGGGAAACTCTGTGGACGGCGGGAAAAAACCGCAGATGGCGGGCAAACGGCGGGAACCGATCCGAGATGGCGTCCGATGGCGGGGACCCTCCGGAATCGGCGGGAGACTTCTTTTTGAGGTAAATGCGAACTTTTCTTCAGGCACGCAGTACCCGGTGGTTGCGGGCACGTGATCCTGCCGACTACGCCAAAAGTTGACGCGCCCCCTGGGCCATGTTCAAGGGATACCCGGAGCCGGATCTGTATGGGGGTAGTAGTCCTTGTGGCGGTGACCCGGTCCGTGCCCAGGGTGTCAAACTAAGTGGCAGTCTATGGCAGTAGATGTTGTTAAGTGTCGACTACGCCACCCGTTGAGTGCGGCTTTGAAGCCGCCGCTGCAGAGCAGTCCGCTGAGGCCGGTGGTATATGTGCAGCAGTGATGGTATAACCCCCAACGGGAGGGGTATGGCCTCAGGGCAGCAGGTGTGGATGATGGGGGTTGTGATGATGCATGAAGGAGAGGCAGAGTCAGGAGATGCAGTTTCAGGGTTTTTACTCACTGATGTTGCTTTAGTCACTCTGGCCTTGAGTGACCACCCGAGCCGTGCTGCGTCCACCAGGTGCGGGACTCGGCTAACCCCCAGGCAGTTCCGGAGCGTGGTCCTGAGCTTCCCTCTCACTCTCTTTCTCCTGGCCGTCCCCACCAGGGATCCACCTCTGTCCAGCTCCCTCGGGCCTCTTAGTGGTTGAACCTTCTCTGGCTTCCCTGGCCCTACTCGTGGTGTGCCTTCCTGGTGGATATGGTGAGGGTCGTGGCAAAACTTGCCCACGACCTCCGGTTCCTGGTTAAGGTTTACTTCTGCCTCTGCCAGCTTGGGTTCCGGTACCCGTGTCCGCCAACCCCTCACCCTTTCTGGTCTGTTTCTGGGTTCTTGGGGTTCCTTCTGACTCTTTCTCTGGGTCCTTCTTCTCTGGAGCTGGGCCCAGCCGGAGCCACAGCTCCCTGTCAGCCCTCCTGGCTGAGCTCCTCTGCTCTGCTTCTCCTCAGGCTGAACTCACACTGATCTAAGATGGTGCCCACCTTTTATACTCCCTCTATGTGTGAGCCCAGGTGACCAGCACCCAATGAGCTCCTAGCTTTACCCAGACTGCTCCCCCTATCTGCCCCTACACTACTGGGATGTTCCACCCCCCTCCCACTCCAGCCAGGGACAGACGCTGTCGTACCTGCACATATACTGGTGGGAGTACCGTAGTTCTGTCCCCCGGAAATGGGATGTATGTAGTGCATGCAGCCTACTAGCTCAGTTCCACACTCCATCCTTACCCGGGAGTGGAATACCACACCTCTGGGTTGAGGTGCAATACCCCTGTAGCAGCCGAATCCTCAGGGTGCTACAGATATAAATACAGAACATATTTGGAGCAAAGAGTAGAAGCTCCAAAAAGCCGAACTAAAATTTAAGACCAATGGACAATACAACCTGATATCATTAAGGGTGAGGGTAATAAAAGCTTCGGCTGTAAGCAAGGACACTCTGCTCTCAGATACTAACTTTGATGTTGACTTACAAATAATATCATCTTTGATGTGGAATTCAAAGTGAAAGTTACCATAGAGTTCTCTGTCAGCATCAAACCGCATGCTAATATCAAAGAGAATAGTGACAACTTGTACTTCATCATATACCGCAAAGAACAAAATACTAAATGTTACATACTTCAAAAACACCGTATAGCCACCTCCTGGTGGAGCTGACAGGACGCTGAGAAAAGGCAAAAACACTGATAAATATTTGTGACACACCATGGCCGCACTTTTGATTTTGTCAAACAGTCGGAGAGAAGTTCTATGTTCTATTTTATCTATTGAGTAGCAAAAGTAAACATGGTCACGAAGGGTGCAAAAAACTTTTTTGGGGTTTAAGGGCCACAATAAAATGCAGTACTACTGGTCAACAATTATTAAAAAAAAAATCTGCCATCCGGTCCCAGAGATCTGGTGGATTTTAGTGCAAATTTTAATGGTCATTACCAAGAGGGCATATTTCACAGAGGAATTCTGCAAGAGCATCTTAAAGACAGGCCCCTAGGAATCCAGTGAGCAACGCCTCCTTGGACCATAAAAATTAGCACTAGGTAAAAAGAACATGTCTCAAGACCATGGATGTAAAATTAAGAAACAACGAATACTCGGAGGAGAAGCATCAATAAACTTAGAGATGAAACTGGCCACTTTTGACTTGACTTTTATTTAATTTTTCACCCCTTTCAGGCATCAAAAATGATCAAAATCTCTCAAAATTCAGTGAATAGGAATATTTGGGGGGGAAATGCAAAGGAAATTCAATTCACCATAAATTCAATAGCTTTGATATTTTTTAAAAAATAAGAAGGAGAATCCGGCATGCAAATGTAGGAAGAGAAACAGTTTTATTTGAGACTGCAATCCAGTGTGTAACTTTTCGGTCTGACACTAAGACCTTCATCAGACAGATTGCTGTAGGACAAATAGTATACATGAACGGCGCTATGTGGATTAGGTTAACAGTCCTGTGGATGTGAGCATGAATGCTAATAAAGAAGTATTCAAGTTATTAAATTACTTTAGACAGCATAGAAATAAGCAAGTTTGCAACTGACTTGGTTTTTCTATATCCTGTCATTCTCTTGCAATGAGAGCTTTTATCTTTCATACTGTACAGTTGGTTTCCGTGGAGCATTGGCACCATAACCTGCCCAGACACTAGAAAAGAGTGCACTGTAGCTATTTTCCATGAGCGAGGTTAACTCCTAACATACCAGCCACCTCTATACAGCCCATTGATTTTTATACGGAAGATATCTGCTCACCTTCCTCTCAGCTCCTGACAAGCTGCTGTTATAAATCTTGCAAAATCACCACCCGCACCATTTTCTTCTTCCAGAGCTGTGCTCCCAATCATTCCTTTCTTCTGCCTGTTATCTCTATGTGTAAATACAGTAATAGCAGTGTACAATGCCGAACAAATCACTGATAGCTAAATGTGCTACCGCCAAACTTGTACTAAGCTTCGTAGTTCTAATACTACAGTTCTGCCATGCAGGACTGTCATTCAAAGCTGTAGTTGTGAGCAGCTCAAATGGCAACTTGAAAATATACCTTTGAAAAGTCAAAGAACTTTTAAGAAACTCAAAGCTACACAAAAAAATGCAGCAACTTTTGGAATTTTCGCTAGTTATGGCCAACTCTAGCAACTTTTTGAAAGCAATAAAAGCCTGACAGAAGGCGGGGTGGCCAAGCGAATTTGACAAATTCATCATCATTTTCCAAATGTGGTGTAAATCACGACAGTAATTTTATCAAAACTACAGCAAGCAGCCCAGTAAATGAGACATCAATTAAGGCTTTTGCCTCCAAATCTTGATCTTAGAAAAGCCAGTGATGTCATATTTTAATAGGATGACTTTATATAAGGAATAACTGGTGATGACATAAAGTAAATGGGCAGGGTTATATACACTTTGTGCAGAATTATTAGGCAAATGAGTATTTTGATCACATGATACTTTTTCTACATGTTGTCCTACTCCAAGCTGCACAGGCTTGAGAGCCAACTACCAATTAAGTAAATCTGGCGATGTGCATCTCTGTAATGAGGAGGGATGTTGCTAATGACATCAACACGCTATATAAGGTGTGCTTAATTATTAGGCAACTTCCTTTCCTCTGGCAAAATGGGTCAGAAGAGAGATTTGACGGGCTCTGAAAAGTCCAAAATTGTGAGATGTCTTGCAGAGGGATGCAGCAGTCTTGAAATTTCCAAATTTTTGAAGCGTGATCACCGAACAATCAAGAGTTTCATGGCAAATAGCCAACAGGGTCGCAAGAAGCGTGTTGGCCAAAAAAGGCGCAAAGTATCTGCCCATGAATTGAGGAAAATCAAGCGTGAAGCTGCCAAGATGCCATTCGCCACCAGTTTTGCCATATTTCAGAGCTGCAACGTTACTGGAGTATCAAAAAGCACAAGGTGTGCGATACTCAGGGACATGGCCAAGGTAAGGAAGGCTGAAAAACCACCACCTCTGAACAAGAAACATAGGATAAAACGTCAAGAATGGGCCAAGAAATATCTTAAGGGTATGTGCACACGATGCAGAAATGCTCAGGATTTTTTCCTGAGCGTTTCTGCATCTCTCTGGCAGGAAAAAACGCATGCGGATTGTACATGCGGTTTCCTGCCAGGGACATGAGGAAATGAAGCGGTCTTCACTTTAATTTCCGCATGCGGGTTGACAAGCACTTCCCAAGCGATTTTAGCATCACTTGGAAAGTGCTTGTCAACTTTACACTATATAAATCCATGCAACCGGCATGGATTTATATAGTGTGTGAATGTCAAAAAATAAATATATACTTTACCCTCTGATGGCCCCCGGTGTCCTGCTTCGCTCGGTCCCGGCTGCCGGCAGTGAAGACTTTAGGACCTTCCGACATCAGCGTCACGTGACCCTTGACATGACTCTGACGTCAGCGAAGGTCCTTCTTCATTCAACCCCGAAGTGCCGGGAACCAAGCAGGAGCGCTGCGCGGGCCGTCAGAAGGTGAGAATATATATATTTTTTATTTTATTCTTTTTTTTTTTAATGGTACCTGGGTCTGTATGAGAGTCCTCTCCTCCACACCCGGGTACCATCCGCACATTAGACCGCATGAAAAGCGCATCAACATATACAGTGATGCAGATTCCATGCGGTCTAATGCAAGTCAATGACGGCAAAAGAGCAGCGTTTCCGCAAAATTAATTGACATGCTGCGGATTTTTGACCGCAGCGTTTACGCTGCGGAAAAATCCGCATCATGGGCACAGCACATGCGGATTTCAATTGGGGAACATTGCTGCCCTTCTACCATGCGTTTTTAATGCGTTTCCGCGGCGTTTACGCAACTGCAAAAACGCAGCGGAAACGCATTAAATACGCATCGTGTGAACTCAGCCTAAGACTGATTTTTCAAAGGTTTTATGAACTGATGAAATGAGAGTGACTCTTGATGGGCCAGATGGATGGGCCAGAGGCTGGATCAGTAAAAGGCAGAGAGCTCCACTCCGACTCAGAAGCCAGCAAGGTGGAGGTGGGGTACTGGTATGGGCTGGTATCATCAAAGATGAACTTGTGGGACCTTTTCGGGTTCAGGATGGAGTAAAGCTCAACTCCCAGACCTACTGCCAGTTTCTGGAAGACAACTTCTTCAAGCAGTGGTACAGGAAGAAGTCGGTATCGTTCAAGAAAAACATGATTTTCATGCAGGACAATGCTCCATCACATGCATCCAACTACTCCACAGCGTGGCTGGCCAGTAAAGGTCTAAAAGAAGAAAAAATAATGACATGGCCCCCCTTGTTCACCTGATCTGAACCCCATAGAGAACCTGTGGTCCATCATAAAATGTGACATCTACAGGGAGGGAAAACAGTACACCTCTCGGAGCAGTGTCTGGGGGGCTGTGGTGGCTGCTGCACGCAATGTTGATCGAAAACAGATCAAGCAACTGACAGAATCTATGGATGGAAGGCTGCTGAGTGTCATCATAAAGAAAGGTGGCTATATTCATCGCTAATTTTTTTGATTTTTGCTTTTGCATGTCAGAAATGTTTATAAATTTTGTGCACTGACATTAGTTTACCTGGTGAAAATAAACAAGTGAGATGGGATTATATTTGGTTTTTATTAAGTTCCCTAATAATTCTGCACAGTAATAGTTACCTGCACAAACAGATATCCTCCTAAGATAGCCAAATCTAAAAAAAACCCACTCCAACTTCCAGAAATATTAAGCTTGGGTATTTCTGAGTCTTTTGGGTTGAATGAGAACATAGTTGTTGATCAATAATAAAAATAATCCTCTAAACTACAACTTGCCTAATAATTCTGCACACAATGTAGGTTTATGATATTAACGAACAGAATGGTAGAGTTATTCGGTAAAGGCAGGTGATGTCACAGAATGAAGAGATGAGGTTATCTAGGGAAGGCTGTTGATGTCCCATATAGGGTGTAATATTATACAAAAAAAGATAAATGATGTCATAGAGAGAAAGGATTAGAGGCTAATGATGTAACTTAAAAAAAGAATAAGCTTATCTGGGAAAGGTTGGTTATGTCACAATGAAAAGTAGCTGGTCATTTAGAGAAGGTGACATCACAGGGTGAAGGGCAGAGAATTCTAGGCTAGTGATTCAATTTTGTGGAGCGCTAGGGTTAGGTTAGGAAGGCTGGTTATGTCACTGCTCATTTCTAATTGCTCTCTCCATTGACTACTTGTGTTTCCCTACAAATGCTGCTCTGTTAATGCATATGGCAGAAGATTATCTTCTGCCATATGCTTCAGCAGAGCAGCATTCATAGCTTTACATCCCTGATCTGTCAGAAGAAAGCAAGAAACACAACTTATTTCCAATCAGCCTAATAATTACAAGCTCTGTTATGGATGAGTAAAGCAGAATTTAGCTCTGCTGGAAATAGCTAAAAATGATGATAATAAAATGGCAGAATATAAAATCATTCAGGCAGGGTACTGTACAAGAGCAGAGAGTGTGCAGGAGCACGACGTGCATTCTCAGGAGCTGGAACTACAGAAGGACGGATCCAACAGCTACTGGGGGGTAAACAGAGCCCGGAGGGGCATCATTTGTGGATTGGTATGTACAAAATGTGGCAAATTTAAAATTGAGTTATATTGGCATAACTGAATGAATATCTGTGTACATTATTTTAAGACCACATTGTGATTTTGGTATTAACTAGAGATGAACGGATCTGACGAGATTCGAATTTACCAAATTGTGCGAATATTACACAGCTAATTTTTTTCTCTAAGAATTGATTGTGTCTTATTATGATCTGGGATCTGGAGAGACTTCAGGGTATAATAAGTGTAAGATGTGAAAAAAAAATAACAATACCTCACACTGATCACCTCCGCTGCTCACTATCTCCCGTACTTTCCTTGGGGAGTCTTATTGCCACCATGAGTCAGATGTTCACGTTAGGCTTCGACCTTCGATTGCAACTATGTCCTGCACAGGCGCAAGGTCATCCGAGGCCTAGTCACAGCTAAAAGTCCTGGCCTAGGGTGCTCATCATAAGTGCACATTGTGACGTTGCCGAAACCTTACAATGCACATGCGCAGAGACTTCAGTGGCCTAGTTGTTCACTCTCGACTAGGACTTTGAAGTCCCAACTAGAGTTGAGCCACCCCCGTGTTATGTTCTGCTACCAGAGCTAAGGAAAGAGAGGAGATCTGTCCCTACGATAGAACTCAGCTTAATCCCTACGATGTAACAGGGGACCTGATCCTGCGATCAGACCTGCTAAAGTCCTAAGCTAGTCTGTACGGAGACCTATAGATGTGGGGAAGGAATCCCTACAAGTACTAAGGACTGGGAGGAAAATGGGACACCTCCTAACAGAAATAGTAGCAGACAGACGAACAAACAAAATATATAGAACATAGAGGTCCGTAGACCAAGCAAACTAACAGAGTTAGATACAGAGCACAGGCTAGCTAGAAAGTAGTTATACAATGAAGTCCAGCAAAGCCAGAAGGGCGGAGCAGGACTAAATAGGCCAACAAGGTCATGTGACCAGCAAAGGAAAAAACCTAAGAGCAAGGTTCTAACACCCCGTAGTGTTCGAGTTCGGTTCGGTTCGTCGAACACCCGTATGTTCGTCGAACTGTTCGTCGAACACCGTCGAATACCGTTAAAACCAATGGCAGGCAAACAAAAACACATAGAAACACATAGAAAACACCTTCAAAGCTGTCCAAAACCTGACAAACTGCTCAGAAGACACAACTAACACATGTAAAAGTGACAAGTACATATAGTCATGCGAAAAGAAAAGAGGTGCAGGAGTAAAAGGAGGGGGAGACACAGATATAGGCATGTCATGTCCTTCTAAAACCAAAAATGTGCGAAGCTGACACGGCCAGTCCGTTCCTGCTCGTGCGACCTCCGTGTCACCGGGTTTGTGCCAGAGCTGCGTTGGACCCTGACGGCCAGCCCCCCTCTCCCAATACTGGTGCCTGTCCGCTGGTGGGTCGAGCGAGCCCCCCTGCGGTGGAGGCAGGTCTAAGCTTTTTAATTTAAATTGTCTCTGTAATTTGAATGAGTACACTTTAAATCCTTTTACAAGGATCTATTGGAGGGCAAGTCTGATGCCAGCAGCCGCGGGAATTCCAGCTCCAGTAGCGTCCACTAAAGCTGCTGCAGTTAAAAAGCTTTTATAAGGATCGAGCTTGGCGGTCCACCGCAAGGCGTCCTACCGCCAGTCCCAGCCCCCGTGCCTTGGGGTGCCTCCCCGATGCTCTTCACTGAGTGTCCCGGGGGCCCGAAGCATTTCCTTTGAAAAAATTAAGTGTCCAAACTACAGGTGGTGTAGCTTGCTTAACAGGTTGGATAATCAGCTGACTATCAGACACTGCTACTAGGTCCAAAGTATTTCCTGGGCTAGATGCAGTTAAAAATTTGTAATTAGATCTACAGGCGGTGGCTACTCCGCTGACTAGCAGACACTGCTACTTGGCCCAAAGTATTGCCTGGGCTAGACGCAGTTAAAAATTTGTAATTAGATACTCTCATTGGATGCTGAGAAAGCATTCCATAGAGTCTCGTGGCACGCCATATATTATTCTCTTAAAAAGCTTGGGATAGGGGTCTAGGGGACCCTTTTAAAGCCAAAATCATGGCCCTGTATCGCAATCCGTCAGCTAGGCTGAAGATAAATGGAACATTTTTCATCACCTTTCATAATCACCAATGGGACAAGGCAGGGATGTCCTCTGTCCCCTCTCTTATACATCCTAGTGATGGAGCACCTGCTCTCATCAATTCGCGATAACCCCAATATTAGGTGGATTGAGGTGGGAGGCACCGAGTACAAGTGCTCTGCATTTGCTGATGATGTCCTAGTATATATCACTCAATCACATATATCCATCCCTGCTGTTATGGCTGAAATAGATCACTTTATTACATGGTCAAATTTTAAAATCAATGCAGCGAAGTCTGAGGCCCTCGATGTCTCCCTCCCCAAATCCATACAGGATTCCATCCAGTCCAACTTTCCCTTTGCCTGGCCCTGACATGAATTCATATTCATAGAGACCTCTCCCGTCTATTTTATCTTAATTTTGGGCCCTTTATTGAACAACTCCATAAAGATCTTACTTCTTGGACGGTGAAGGATTTTTCCTGGTTCGGCAGAATAAGTATACTAAAAATGAACGTCCTACCTAAACTCTTATACCTCTTCCAAACCATTCCCGTGGTAATTCCCTCAAATTTTTGGAAAAAACTATGCAGTAGCTTTTAGTCTCCCCAGGATGACACAGGTGGGGCACATGGTGGTTGTCCCGGCCCGCTGGGCCGCATTGTAGCACAGTGAGCTTCGCACTGCAACTTATGCTTCATATCCATGTGAAGGTTCACGCATGAAGTACTCAAACTATGTATTTTTTGGCCTCTACTTAGCTTGTGGTGACAAATGTTACAGATAACACGAGTTGGGTCATCCTTAGCAATCTGAAAAAATACACAGGCTATGCAAGGTTTAGAGCCCATGCGACTCTGCTACTAGCAATACTATCAAATGATTGGTTGGGTTAGATGCAGAGCGTCTGGGTTTGGTTGGGGGTCCCCACAGTCTGCCTAGGCTAGATGCAGTTAAAAATTCTCATTAGATACACAGGCGGTGCAGCTTGCTTCGCAGCTGGGCTAATACGCGCAAAGTATTGGTAGACACAATACTAAATAAGGAAGGATTCACTGACTGTGGTGGCCCCTCCGTGGGCCGTGGCGATTTGTGGATGATTATAGGAGAAAGCTCCTTAATAGAGAAAGTTGGTGGATTTATACTTTAAATACACATGTACCAGCGGGTTTAAACATCAGACATGATTTTATGTATCATTATGAGTGATCATTTATAGATCATTATTATATATATGTTCCTTTTTTCTTCTTTTCGTTTTCTTTTTGATTATTTACATTTATATGCATTGTTTTAATGCTATATGATTTTAACATGGTATGTGTGTTTAAATTTCTGATTAACTCAGCCTTGAACAGGTGCATAGCAGGACATGACATATAAATACCACTTCCTTGCTGTTTTTTTGCTATACAATGATTAAGAACTCGTATATATATTGTGCAGAAAGAAGGGTGAAAGTCCGCCCAGGCGGGAGGAAATTGGAGTTTCATAACACATATTTGAACTGGAGAGGTATTAGAGGCCTGCAATGGCCACAGGTACTAATGGAGGTAATCAAGGTAGGGAGAGAGGCAAGAGGTCCGGTCATCATAGTTATACAGGCCGGGGGCAACGACATAGCTTATCACAAGAGCGCATAACTAATGGCAATAATGAAACTAGACACTGAGCGCTTCAGAGAATTTTTCACAAAACTAACTATAGTATGGTCAGAGATTGTGCCGAGAACGGTATGGCAAGGTGCGTGAGACATCACGGCCATCGAACGGACAAGGCAGGTAATAAATATTCGGATGGCAAAATTTATAAGAGACAGAGGCTGTGTAGTGATACGACACCGACAACTGAAAGGAGATAAAGCAGGCCTCATACGGCCCGACGGTGTTCACTTAATGGATATTGGACTGGACATATTACTGTCAGGACTCCAGGACGGAGTGGAACAAGCGTTAAGAGTGATGGATGGGGGTCAGAGTCCTGCATACAAGTAAGCAGGATCCTCCGTGGCCTGGAAATAGAAAGGACATGTTGGAGAGTTACACTTGTTGGCCAACTTGCCGTTGTGGAGACTGGAGACACAGGGCATGCTGCAACAAGCTGAATTATTTTAGAAATAAAATGCCTTTCTACTGGAATGAGTATAAACAGATAATAAAGCTGTGACCGATCCTCACCCATCCAGTTGTAAGAGTTACATGATTGTATTGTCAATGAAAGGGGGGCGTTAGGGGGCTGAGTGTCTGGGTTTGGTTAGGGGTCCCCACAGTCTGCCTAGGCTAGATGCATTTAAAAATCATTATTAGATACACAGGCGGTGCAGCCTGCTTCGCAGCTGGGTTACTACGCTGACTAGCAGACACTGAAGCTTTGGAGCAGACCTCTGAGTAAACAGCTCTTCAGACTCAAACATCTATGTTACCCCAAGCCATAGTGTATGTATTTTCTTACGGTTAAAAGGGGGGGGGGAGACCCAACCCACCTCTAATTAATGATGGCAACGTCAGGTAAAACAAAGCAAGGGGACTCCAAAAAGAGTCTCCATTTTTTCCAAAAATTTGTGGCACAGACACCACTTAAGTGGCATCAATTGCCCCAGAGTTGCTTAAAACGGTTGGTTAGAATGAGTACCACACATTGCTACTATGCCCAAAATTATTTTCCAGACAAGATGCAGCTAAAAATTATTAGTAATTTGCAAGCTGGTGGAACTTAGTATAGATGGCATAATAGAATGAGTACCGCACACTGCTACAGGCCCAAAATTATTTTCCAGACAAGATGCAGTAAAAATTATTAGTAATTTGCAAGCTGGTGGAGCTTAGTATAGATGGCATAATAGAATGAGTACCGCACACGGCTACAGGCCCAAACTTATTTTCCAGACAAGATGCAGCTAAAAATTATTAGTAATTTGAAAGCTTAAAACGGTTGGTGAGGTGATTTTACGAAATCCTCAAGCTTTTACTATCCCCACGATGACACAGGGGTAGAAAAGTCGTTTCGGATCCATGATTTGTTCATCTTTATGAACGTGAGTCTGTCTACATTATCAGTGGAGAGCCGCGTGCGCATATCTGTCAGCACACCACCAGCAGCGCTGAACACACGTTCAGAGAGACCGCTGGCTGCGGGGCATGACAAGATCTCCAAGGCGTAAGTGGCGAGCTCCAGCCATTTATCCAGATTGGAAGCCCAAAAAGAGCAAGGGTCCAGTGACACAGTCATGGCTTCGATGTTTACTTGGAGATACTCCTGTGCCATCGTCTCTAGGCGTTGACTATGTGTCTGACTTCTTGTCTCCTGTGGCCTTGCAAAGGATGGGCTAAAAAAGCTGTGAAATGATTCCGCAAAATTGCTGTTACCAGCAGATACTGTGTTTCTGTTACGGTTTGAGTGCTGAACACTCGACAGTCCCACGGTTGGCAAGTTAGAACTGTGAGATTCACTACGTGCACCACTGGTGTTTTGTGGAAAGGCACATGTAAGATTCTGCAACAGTCTCTGCTGATACTCCTGCATGCGTGAATCCCTTTCTATGGCAGGAATAATTTCTGCAAATTTACTTTTGTACCGGGGATCTAAGAGTGTGGCAACCCAGTAGTCAGGATTACTTCTAATTCTCACAATTCGAGGGTCATGTTGCAGGTAGTGCAGCAAGAAGGCACTCATGTGTCTTGCACTTCCAGGAGCACCAAGTCCCTGTTGTGTTGGTGGCGAGGTAACAATAATGCTTCCTTCCTCTGCCCTCTCCCCTCAACCTCACACAACAGAAATGTGATCAAGGTCTCCCTCATCTGATGAGTCTTCCATCAGTTCGTCCTCCACTTCTTCCTGGGCTTCTGCACCTTCCTCACTAGTTTGGCTGCTACCATGCGCCCTGGTAAATCCATCTCCCCCACCCTCACATGCCAACCGCCTTGGTGCTGCCGACCGTCTGGACCTTGCAGATGTTAGCCCTTCCGCATACAACTCCTCCTCCTCTACTTCCTCCACCTCCTCTTGTCGCACCACCTGACTCAGAATTCTGTTTAACATGTGCTCCAGCATGTAAATCACCGGAATAGTCATGCTGATAATGGCATCGTCAGCAATAAACATCTTCGTCGCCATTTCAAAACTGTGCAGAAGGGTGCATAGGTCCCTGATCTGAGACCACTCCTCCAGCGTGATTTGCCGCAGCTCTGGATCCCGTTGGCCCAGGCTATACGTCAGAACGTATTGCACCAGGGCTTGTCGGTGCTGCTACAGTCGCTGCAACATGTGCAGAGTTGAATTCCACCGGGTAGGCCCATCGCATTTTTGCCAGTGAAGTGGCTGGCCCAACGACTTCTGTAGAGATGTATGTCACTGAGCTGCGGGATGCGAACGGCGGAAGTGAGCACACAGCGACCGTGCCCTCTGCAGAAGGCCATCTAGTCCGGGATAGTGGCCTAAAAATTACTGGACAACCAGGTTCAACACGTGAGCCATACAAGGCACGTGTGTGACATTGCCCCGGCAAAGGGCCGCACAAGGTTTGCAGCATTGTCGCACACGGCCTTCCCTGGTTTCAGGTCCAGTGGAGACAACCATTCATGAAACTGGTTCTTCAGAGCTGACCACAACTCCTCAGCTGTGTGACTCACATTTCCCAGACATTTCAAAGTAAAAACCGCCTGATGACGTTGAGCCCTGCTGCCAGCATAGTAAGGAGGTGTGCAGGATCCCTTCTGCGCAGTTAGAAAGCATGTGGCATGACCAGACAAGCTTTGGGTGCAGGTGGAGGACCGAGAGGAGGTTGAGGAGGCAGAAGCAGTGGAGGAACTTCGAGATAAAGAGGATTGACGCACAACTCGTGGGGACGGCAAGACTTGACAGCAGCCCCTTGTCCTGCTGTCACCATAGTTACCCAGTGCCCAGTCAGCGAAATGTAACGCCCCTGTCCACGCCTACTCGTCCAAGTGTCTGTGGTGAAATGCATCCTGTCAGAAACAGAGTTTCTCAAAGAAGCGGTGATGTTGTGTGCGACATGCTGGTGGAGCGCAGGCACACCTTTCTTTGAGAAGTAGTGCCGACTGGGCATCTGGTACTGGGGCACTGCGACGGACATAAGGTCTCGAAAATCCTCTGTGTCCACCAGGCGGAAAGGCAGCATTTCTATAGCCAAGAGCTTGCAGATGGTGAAATTCAACCTCTTAGCTTTCTCATGGCTAGGAGGAAATGGTCTTTTACTTGTCCACATCTGAGGGACCGAGAGCTGGCTGTTGTGCTTTGACGGGGTTGAAAAGGGTGTCCCCGGGAAATTGACGGTCTGTGAGGAAGATGCAGGCGGACATGTTAGGTTGCCTTGATCCAAAGGTGGTGCTATCGATGTCGGACAGCGCTCAACACCAGCTGGTGTTTCCACCTCCAAAGAAAATGATGACCTGCCAATCAAGCTGGCTGTTGCGGGTAAAGAGGTGGCCGGTCTGCGTCCCAAAACAGGTGTGACTGCTGTCCCCCCAGTCACAGAGGATGAAGAAGCCACGGATGCACAAGATGGGGCAGACAGTGGTTGGCCCGGCCCGCTAGGCCGCATTGTAGCACAGTGAGCTTGCCACTGCAACTTATGCTTCATATCCATGTGACGGTTCATGCATGAAGTACTCAAACTATGTATTTTTTGGCCTCTACTTAGCTTTTGGTGACAAATGTTACAGATAACATGAGTTGGGTCATCCTTATCGATCTGAAAAAATGCCCAGGCTATGCAAGGCTTAGCACCCATGCGACCTGAAGAGCCACCACGACTCGTGGTCAGAGGCAGAGTTATGTTTGAGGATGCAGTTGTTGACGTGCTTCCAGTACTACGTCTCTGTCCAGGAAGGCGCAACCTGACCTCGTCGTCACTAGCATCCTCCTCCACCTCCTCTGCTGACCTCATCGACTGGCTGACTGTGGGTTGACAGTAAGTGGGATCTGCAACCTCGTCATCATCACCCTGTGTGTTCTCACACCAGTCGTCCTCAGAGCCAACCTCTTCCTGCCCTGACAAAAAACTCAAGTTGTCGCTCCAATCAGGTATTTGAGTCTCATCATCATCTTCCTCATTGTCTCCACCAACAGGAGTTACAGTTTGGGAACGAGGGTCTACATTATGGTCAGAACCTTCTGCGTCTGGTCCTGGATCCGACTCATAAAGATTCTGGGCATCAGTGCAGATCATTTCCTCGTCTGGATTCACAGAAGCTCTGGAGCCGACCTCTGATTCCCAGGCTATAGTATGAGTAAACAGCTCTGCAGACTCAACCATCTGTTCTACCCCATACTCAGACGGGCAGCTGGAGACTTGGGAGCTGTGAGGAAGCAAGTGCGATTTGGGTGACACCTCTGAGGACTGGAGTATTTGTGATGTTGAAGTTGAGGTGGAGGAGAGCCCACTTAAAGGAGCACTTGATATCCGTTGAAGCACCTGCTGTTTTTGTGCCTCATCTGGAATTTGTAGCGATTGGCGTGGCCGTAAGAAAGGGATCGTATCACATTGTCCGCTAAAAGAAGTAGACATCTTAGTTTGGCTGGAAGATGGTCTTTCTTCTGCAGATGTTACTGTTGCTTTAACACCTACCCCACGGACACAACCTTTTTTTCCCTTCCCAACACGCCTATTCCCCTTTCCACCAGCAGTAGGCCTTTTTCCACTCATTTTGGTGGTTAACTAATTGACAACTCTGGAGTTGTTTGCACAAAAAACGATGTATGGGAAGCGAGCAGAGCTGAGTGGCCAAACTGTGGTATTAGCCCAAAAGGATTGGCTGGGTTAGATGCAGTAAAACAATTTTATTACATACACAGGTGGTGGAGCTAAGTATAGATGGACTAATAGAATGAGTCACACACACTGCTACAGGCCCAAAATTATTTTCCAGACAAGATGCAGCTAAAAATTATTTGTAATTTGCAAGCTGGTGGAGCTTAGTATAGATGGCCTAATAGAATGAGTACCACACACTGCTACTATGCCCAAAATTATTTTCCAGACAAGATGCAGCTAAAAATTATTTGTAATTTGCAAGCGGGTGGAGCTTAGTATAGATGGCCTAATAGAATGAGTACCACACACTGCTACTATGCCCCAAATTATTTTCCAGACAAGATGCAGCTAAAAAGTATTTGTAATTTGCAAGCTGGTGGAGCTTAGTATAGATGGCCTAATAGAATGAGTACCACACACTGCTACTATGCCAAAAATTATTTTCCAGACAAGATGCAGCTAAAAATTATTTGTAATTTGCAAGCTGGTGGAGCTTAGTATAGATGGCCTAATAGAATGAGTACCACACACTGCTACTATGCCCAAAATTATTTTCCAGACAAGATGCAGCTAAAAATTATTTGTAATTTGCAAGCTGGTGGAGCTTAGTATAGATGGCCTAATAGAATGAGTATCACACACTGCTACTATGCCCAAAATTATTTTCCAAGCTAGATGCAGCTAAAAATCATTTGTAATTTGCAAGCTTGTGGAGCTTAGTATAGATGGCCTAATAGAATGAGTACCACACACTGCTACTATGCCCAAAATTATTTTCCAGACAAGATGCAGCTAAAAATTATTTGTAATTTGCAAGCTGGTGGAGCTTAGTATAGATGGCCTAATAGAATGAGTACCACACACTGCTACTATGCCCAAAATCATTTTCCAGACAAGATGCAGCTAAAAATTATTAGTAATTTGCAAGCTGGTGGAGCTTAGTATAGATGGCCTAATAGAATGAGTACCACACACTGCTACTATGCCCAAAATTATTTTCCAGACAAGATGCAGCTAAAAATTATCTGTAATTTGCAAGCTGGTGGAGCTTAGTATAGATGGCCTAATAGAATGAGTACCACACACTGCTACTATGCCCAAAATTATTTTCCAAGCTAGATGCAGCTAAAAAACATTTGTAATTTGCAAGCTGGTGGAGCTTAGTATAGATGGCCTAATAGAATGAGTACCACACACTGCTACTATGCCCAAAATTATTTTCCAGACAAGATGCAGCTAAAAATTATTTGTAATTTGCAAGCTGGTGGAGCTTAGTATAGATGGCCTAATAGAATGAGTACCACACACTGCTACTATGCCCAAAATTATTTTCCAGACAAGATGCAGCTAAAAATTTCTTGTAATTTGCAAGCTGGTGGAGCTTAGTATAGATGGCCTAATAGAATGAGTACCACACACTGCTACTATGCCCAAAATTATTTTCCAAGCTAGATGCAGCTAAAAATCATTTGTAATTTGCAAGCTGCTGGAGCTTAGTATAGATGGACTAATAGAATGATGCTATGCCCAAAAGGTTTTACTTGGCTAGGTGCAGTAAAAAAATTGTATTCTATACACAGGTGGTGTAGCTTGCAACACAGATACGCTACTCCACTGACTAACACACACTTGAAGAGGCTAAAACGGATTTGTTTAGCTAGATTTAGCCAAATGCTGTGAAAAACACTTGCACAGCACTGGCACAGACCTGCCTGGCAAAAAGTCATAGGAAATGCTGTAACCTAGTCCTCAAAAGGACTGCAATTACAACTAGTCCCTACTCCCAACCTATCTATTTAAGAGCACAGATCTGCTTGCTAAAAGTCATAGGAAATGCTGTAACCTAGTCCTCAAAAGGACTGCAATTACAAGTAGACCCTACTCCCAACCTTTCTATTTAAGAGCACAGACCTGCCAGCTAAAAGTCGTAGGAAATGCTGGAACCTAGTCCTCAAAAGGACTGCAATCACAACTCCCAAGCTATCTGTAGATTTCTGAGAAAATTGGCATGAAATGAACACTGAAAGTATAGTGCACACAGCAACAGCGGTGCCGTCTAACACGCAGCTGCAGCAGTGAGAAAATGGTGGCGACGGGGAAAATGGCTTGGTCTTATAGGGCAAGGACATGTGACATACACTGCCAATGACACATGCCCTTGCTTGTGTGAAAAAAAGCACTTCGCTCCATGTGTGCGCTGCTGATAGGCTGACAGATTGCACCTCCCCACTGTAAATGCGGGAAAGAGAAAAAAAAATGGAGATCTTCATCCATCCCCTGCCCCTCCCCCCGCCCCGCTGTACACTCAAACTGCGTATTAACATTAATTTTCATCATTACTGTGAAAAAATCCAGTTATGATTTTGGTGCACGAACAGTTATTGAACATAACCTCGAACAGCCGAATTTTTTTCAAATCGTTCGTGTTCGCCGAACGGCTCGAACACCGCCCAAAACAGCTCGAATTTGAGATTGGCGAACAGTTCGAGTCGAACAACGCTCATCTCTAGTCCCAACCTAATGTGAAGATGTGCCGAGGACTGTACATGGGGAAAGCAAGCAGCGGAGGTGTCCGGTGAGGGGAGCAGTGAGGTATTAGTTTTTTTTTTCTATTTTTGCCAACTTCTAAGCCTCAGCCATATGGCGTTGAGTGAATTATAAAAAATTCAAGTCTAATTAAATTCCTTTTAAATTCGCCTATCTCTAGTTAGAAGCCTTTGAGTATTACAGATCCATGAATGTAGCAATCCTGCTAGCATGGTGTTACTGCTCCGGGATATTATTGTTGCACGAAAGGTAGCAATGGGTATGGAGATGTACAAACCCTCCTGCTTTGGTATTCATCGCATTGGTGCATCTGCCACACCGAACTCTATGGAATTCTTTATTACCCGGTAAGTAAAACATCATTCATTTTTAAACTGCAATTTCTGAAAAGTGTTTGAAAAGTCTGAATGCTCCGTCAGACGAGAGGGCCGAGATCATAAGTGAAATCTGTTTTCCCAAGTGGATTACACCACAATTTCATTTAATCATGCTGCTCGTGTCGTCTTCATTTTTCTTTCTGATCAGTGAGTCTGACACTTCTATTCTGGGATATCGAGTTTAGTTTACGAAGAGTTCACAATTTTTTATTTCTGGCGCCTGCCCTACTTTTTACAATGAGGATGGTTTCCGAAACTGCCTTTTAAAAATACATAGATATTATGCTAAAAAACAACCTATCAGAATATGAATACAGCACCCGAGCTGATGGGAAGACTTCATGGGAAAGTTGAGTTCCTAGATCTGTCCACTAAGACTATGCAAAAATACTGCTTTTTTTTTCGTTTAATCAGTTCTGATTATTGCATACATTGCTGCATTTTTTATTTTTTGTATTTTCGGCATTTTTATTGCAGATTTCACCTTAATGCTTTTTTTTTAGTTGCAGAAACACAAGGACTCTACACGTAAAAGCATAGTTGCTTTTTTTTGCAAGCAGTTTCCAGGCTCCTAGTAGAAGCCTATAGAAAAAAAAAAAACACAAAAAAAGTAGAGTTCAACAGCATTTTTAAATGCATAGTGGACATAAGTTTTCATGATATCATATTCACCTTGCTAAACTGCTGGCTGTGTTCACACGATGTTTAACTGATGCATCCTTTGCAGCAATTTTTGAAAATGTGTTATTTTTCGGAAGATACCAACAAAAAAAAAATAATGCATTACAAACATCATGCAGATTTTCTGCACAAAAATTGCAGTGGCAAAAAAAAAAATTCACATTTTAAGCAATTGTGTGAACACGGCCTTAAAAGTGCGTGAACTAAAAAACTCTAGAATGGATGCGATGTTTTACAGGGATTGGCAAAATTCAAAGACTGAACGTTTCGACCAATATTGGTCATTCTGTTCTTCCTTTTTTCATACCTTATCCTTAAAAATTCAAGGGTTTGTCCATGATCAAAATAAGAGTCAGCTTCCCGCAAAGTTTTCTGGTATTACATTGCATCGAGATGAGCTGCAATAATAGAAATAATTAATTGATATTGTACCTGATGTTTTTTTAAAAAAAGGCACACCCATTAAGTAATCCAGGGCATCCCCTAAATCCATGTGCTTCTGCCAATCATGAATGGACCTTATGGACAAGTAAAGGTTATTTCATTCTTCTCTGGGGTAATTACTGTTAAGGTTACCTAAAGCATAACTGTCCTTTCAGGTGACTGTTCAGAATAAATCATACTGTGTGTGCACATGAGGAATGATACTATTTCTGGCCACTATATGACTTGTATCCTGCATTTTTCAACAGGTTTCCCTGCTGCAGCCTCAAGATCTAATTTTCAGTTGTCTCTGAGCTAGTGGGTATAGACTGTCTGTTATGATGTCTAGCATGCTTCGCGCACACAGACATGAGGGATTCCCGATCTATAATCTCTATGTAGCACATATTCAGAAGCAGCAGCAATTAGGATATTATACAGTAGTACTGAGCAGTGTAGCTGTGAATGCAGCGCTTGGGTGAAATGAACTCTTACAAGAAAGCATTGGTTTATGTATCTCTGCCTTTCTTCCTCCTCTTTCACTAGACTTCAAAAACAGCTGTAATCTAGTCTCTCAGTAATCTGAAAGTCCATTTTTCAGAGGGAGTGATGAGTACAGGAGGTAGAAGGAGGAAAATAGGTGACTCATCAGCGGGAAACAATGCATTTTTCCCTGGTAAGACATATTATAAAGTTCCTTCTATTCACTTGTATTATTGATTTATGCACAGCTTGTTGAACCAACAATGACTTTCTCATTTCTCTAATTTTTCACAGCCAAGAGCTTGATACAACAAAAGGGCATTGTTTTGGGAGGCTCCAAAACTTTCCATTAGGGTTAATTTCACATTTTCGTTTACGGATGCCCAAGAAGCTTACATTTCTTTAAAAAATGCATTATATTCACTGACAAGATAATGGCGGAGAAGACCCTGGTAGACCTATCTAGGCTTGCACAAGATCGACTTTCCCACAGAACGTCCATCCATCAAGTCGCCATGGCTGGAGATCAAGCTGAAGGCCATTGAGAAAGTATCGTATTCACTGTCCATAGACACTTTGTCATTTAGAGCATCGATATAACCAATATTGAGCAGGGAATTTGACTTTATACTTGCCTCAAAGGCTTGAATCCCCATTGGGCTTGGACTGTGCATGGGCACAACTAATGAGCATAATGTTGGGACACTTAGCCTACAATCTTCATATCTGGAAGCCAAAAGTCATCTTAAATCACCCTTATGAATATATGTGAAAAGCAGATGGAACAAATAACAGAGGAGAACTGTAATTAATGTCCTGGAAGCAAACGGGGTCCAAGGTCTTTCTGGCCAATGTTAGGGAAAACAAGTCAATAAATGATGCCCAATGACCCCCAGAAGAAGGCAAAGCACCGAAACGCGCGTAGGGGTGACAGTACCTGGACTGACACACTGACAAATACACATGTGAGTAATACTATATCTCTATTTACCCCTGAGTGCTAAATGGAATTGATTTTTTATTATTTATTTATGCACTGTGCACCTTAACATCTCAATGGAGTTTTTTGATACCTTATACGCTTGCAGCTGGGTTGCGGCATATGTGTCACACTGACACTGCGTACAGGAGGTCAGGGGCCTAAGCTGACCCTAAGCTGGGGCCCTGACTAATCCCTCTACCTGGAGGTACTGTTAAAGGTACAGAGGTCCAGGCCGCCAGCGTAACCCCTACCTCCTGAGGATCCCTGCACCTCAGTAATCTAGTCCTGAGAAGGACCCCGATCACAACAATAGGGGACAGGAAATAATATGCCAACACACAGTATTTAGACGAACGGGACAGTACAAGGGTCAAACCAAAAACCACCTTGCATACAAAAACTACACCACAACTACAGAGGGAACACCAACGGGAAAAGAGATAAATGATAAAGCGAGGAAGGGAAAAACCACACCAAATACACTTAGCTCAGAACTCCAAAATACCACGATCCGCTCTGTTTGTCTGTATGAAATGCTTTCACCGACACTTCCCTAACCGACCGGCAGGCATTTGAAGGAGTCCCACTACTGCAGCATTGATTGCAGCTGGGCGAGGCTGGACCTTGTCTAGCACAGAGAGAGAGAGTTAACTCCCTCACTGCCGAAAAACACAAAACACCAAAAACTCAACTGCGAGAAGTCAGGCTGTGTAATCGTGACGATCTTCGTGGCGACACACCCGTGACAGTACCCCCCCTTCTACGAGGGGCCTCCGGACCCTCAGGGCCAGGTTTATCCGGGTGAGTCGTGTGGAAGGCCCGAACTAATCGGTCTGCGTTAATATCCGACGCAGGAACCCACATCCTCTCCTCAGGACCATACCCCTTCCAATGAACCAGGTACTGAAGGGACCGGCGATTAAAGCGTGAATCGATGACCTTCGATACCTGGAACTCCAAGTTACCATTGACCACCACTGGAGGGGGAGGTAAAGGTGACGGTATCACCGGCGCCACATACCTCTTAAGCAACGATCTGTGGAACACGTTGTGAATTTTAAACGTAGGGGGGAGGTCAAGACGGAATGCCACCAGATTAATTATAGAACTGATCCTGTACGGCCCGATGAACCTGGGACCCAGTTTCCAGGAGGGAACCTTAAGTTTTATATTCCTGGTAGACAACCATACCCGATCGTTCACACTTAGGTCCGGACCAGACACTCTCCTCCTATCAGCCATACGTTTGTATCGGTTCCCCATAGTATTCAGATTCTTCAGCACCCCACTCCATACTGAAGCGAGTGATGACGAAAATCGTTCCTCCTCAGGAACCCCCGAAGAGCCCCCTCTACTGAAAGTACAAAACTGGGGGTGAAAACCATATACCCCAAAAAACGGGGACTTACCAGTGGATTCGCTCCGCCTATTATTAAGAGCAAACTCCGCCAGGGGTAAGAAAGAAGCCCAGTCCTCCTGGTTCTCTGACACAAAACACCGGAGATGTCTCCAAGCTCTGGTTCATACGTTCCGTCTGACCAATGGTCTGAGGATGAAAAGCCGATGAGAACGATAAATGCATCCCCCGCCGTGTACAAAATGCCTTCCAGAATTTGGACACAAACTGAGACCCCCGATCTGACACCACATCGGAGGGTACCCCGTGAAGCCTCACAATCTCCCCAATGAACACCAGCGCAAGAGCTTTAGCATTAGGAAGAGCAGGAAGAGCGATAAAATGTGCCATCTTGTTGAACCTGTCCACTACAACGAGTATGACCGTTTTACCCGAAGACAGCGGGAGGTCCGTAATAAAGTCCATAGACAGATGAGTCCAAGGACGCTCCGGGATCTTCAAAGGTAAGAGGGCCCCAGACGGACGGGTATGTGAGGTCTTAGAGCGCGCACAAACCCCACAGGACGCAACAAAAGTTACCACCTCCCTATGTAAGTTAGGCCACCAAAACCGACGCGAGAGGAGATCCACCGTTGCTTTACTCCCCGGGTGTCCTGCAAAAACTGAGTTATGATGTGCCTCGATCACCTTTTGTCGCAACTGATCTGGAACAAACAGTCTCCCTGGAGGTCCAACAGGGGCGTCCCCCTGAGCCTCCAATACCTCCTCCTCAAGCTCAGAGCATACTGCCGAAACCACCACCCCCTCCTGAAGGATAGGAACCGGGTCGTCCGTATTCCCGGCCTCAGGGAAACTACGAGATAAGGCATCCGCCTTTACATTTTTTGACCCAGGACGATATGTAACGACAAAATTAAACCTGGTAAAAAACAATGACCACCTAGCTTGTCTGGGATTCAGACGTTTAGCGGACTCCAGATATAGCAGGTTCTTGTGATCGGTGATGACGGTGACCGGATGGACTGCCCCCTCTAAAAAATGGCGCCACTCCTCAAAAGCTAACTTAATGGCCAAGAGTTCCCTATTGCCGACATCGTAATTCCTCTCAGCGGACGACAATTTTTTAGAGAAAAAGGCGCACGGATGCCACTTACCAGGGGACGAACCTTGTGACAATACTGCTCCCACCCCTACCTCGGAAGCGTCTACCTCTACAATGAATGGCTGTGACGCATCAGGTTGAATGAGTATGGGTGCCGAGGAAAAACATTTTTTCAAGGAGGAGAAAGCTTGACAAGCCTTGTCAGACCACCTAGAAAAATCTGTCCCCTTTTTTGTCATGTCTGTGAGAGGTTTAACCATGGACGAGAAATTACAAATGAACTTCCGGTAATAATTAGCAAACCCCAGGAAACGTTGTAGTGCCTTAAGATTCTCTGGCAGATCCCACTCAAGAACTGCCCGCACTTTCCCAGGGTCCATACGAAAACCAGACGCTGAAACCAGGAAGCCTAAAAACTGGAGTTCCTGTACGGCGAACACACACTTCTCCCATTTGGCATATAGTTTATTATCCCGCAAGATCTGTAACACCTGCCTAACATGCTCCTGATGAGACACCAGATCCGGCGAGTAAATTAAGATATCATCCAGATATATGACAACAAACTGTCCCACCAGGCGGCGAAAAATGTCATTAACAAAGTGTTGGAACACCGCTGGGGCATTAGTCAGACCGAATGGCATGACAAGGTTCTCATAATGCCCCTCCGGAGTGTTAAACGCCGTCTTCCACTCATCCCCCTCCTTCATCCTAATCAGACTGTACGCCCCCCTGAGATCCAACTTAGAGAACCATTTGGCGCCCACGATCTGATTAAAGAGATCGGGAATAAGTGGGAGCGGATACGGATCTCGGACCGTTACCCGATTAAGTTCACGGAAATCCAGGCAAGGGCGTAGGCCTCCATCTTTCTTCTTCACAAAGAAGAACCCCGCGGCCACCGGTGAAGATGAAGGTCGAATATGCCCCTTAGCCAGACTTTCAGAAATATAATCCTTCATGGCCTGCCTCTCAGGACCAGAAAGGTTATACAACCTAGCTTTAGGTAACTTGGCCTCAGGGAGCAGTTTTACAGAACAGTCATACTCGCGATGAGGAGGTAGTTCCTGACACCCTTTCTCTGAGAATACATCCTCAAAGTCTGCCAGAAATGGAGGTAAGACCCTAGGAGTAACCGCACCGATGACCGTATTCATGCAGTTTTTATTACAGAATTTACTCCATTGACTTATCTCTCTAGATTGCCAATTAATAACCGGGTTATGCTTAGTTAACCAAGGAAGGCCCAACACTATAGGAGTGGGAAGACCCTCCAACACGTAGCAAGACAACAGTTCCTTATGTATCGCCCCCACTTGAAGTTTTACGTTATGCACAGCTTGCAAAAAACTTCCCTGACCGAGGGGCCTGGCATCGATCGAGAATATGGGGATGGGTTTAGCCAACTCACTCAATCGCATACCTTGAACCCGGGCAAACCGAGCGTTCACCAGATTAGCCCCGGCCCCACTATCCAGAAGAACAGATATCCTCTCAGTTCTCGTACCCACCACCACCTCCGCCGGTACGAGAAACTGAGATGAACCTAGGGACGAAATACCTACTCCCAGATTGCCGTCCACCACACAACCTTGGATCAACAGTTTTCCGACGACTCTTCACTCTGCAAGGGACGGGATGGACAGCCCCCAATAAAATGTCCCTTTCTCCCACAGAAGAAACACCTTCCTGTCTTATGGCGCACCACCGGTCCCCTCCCCCGAAATGATTTCCCTCCTAATTGCATAGGCTCCTCTGGACTGACCAGGGGACCATCTATATAAGGAACCCTTGTAGAAGGTGGAGTCATCACAGGGGGCGGAGTTGCCCCGCACCTCTCCCGAAGCCATCTGTCAATGCGAATAGCAAGGGCCATAGCGGCTTCCAGTGATGCGGGAGGGTCATACTGAGCCAACACATCCTTTAATTTGTCGGATAAACCTTGACAAAACTGGCTCCTAAGAGCCGGGTCATTCCACTGGGTGTCCGTGGCCCACCTACGGAACTCCGAACAGAATTCCTCCGCCGGACGATCTCCCTGCTGGATCCTACGTAACTTAGATTCAGCAAGGGAGATCCGATCCGGGTCATCATATACGAGACCCAGAGCTGCAAAAAACCTATCCACTGACTGGAGAGCCGGGGAGCCTGGGGGAAGAGAGAACGCCCAAGATTGTGGGTCGCCTTGTAGGAGCGAGATGACAATTCCCACCCTTTGTTCTTCACCCCCCGACAACCGAGGCCGCAGCCGAAAGTACAACTTGCATGCCTCCCGGAAAACAAAAAACTTGTCCCGCCCCCCAGTGAACCTGTCAGGGAGAGCTACTTTAGGTTCTGGTCCAGCTTGCTCCTGGGGATACAAAACCTTGGACCTAACGTCCGCCAGCTCCATGGACAAACTCTGCAACTGCCGAGCTAGACTGGCTACTGGATCCATGGTAGCTGGAGAGAATCTTAGTGGGTCGGTGAAAATGTCACACTGACACTGCGTACAGGAGGTCAGGGGCCTAAGCTGACCCTAAGCTGGGGCCCTGACTAATCCCTCTACCTGGAGGTACTGTTAAAGGTACAGAGGTCCAGGCCGCCAGTGTAACCCCTACCTCCTGAGGATCCCTGCACCTCAATAATCTAGTCCTGAGAAGGACCCCGATCACAACAATAGGGGACAGGAAATAATATGCCAACACACAGTACTTAGACGAACGAGACAGTACAAGGGTCAAACCAAAAACCACCTTGCATACAAAAACTACACCACAACTACAGAGGGAACACCAACGGGAAAAGAGATAAATGATAAAGCGAGGAAGGGAAAAACCACACCAAATACACTTAGCTCAGAACTCCAAAATACCACGATCCGCTCTGTTTGTCTGTATGAAATGCTTTCACCGACACTTCCCTAACCGACCGGCAGGCATTTGAAGGAGTCCCACTACTGCAGCATTGATTGCAGCTGGGCGAGGCTGGACCTCGTCTAGCACAGAGAGAGAGAGTTAACTCCCTCACTGCCGAAAAACACAAAACACAAAAAACTCAGCTGCGAGAAGTCAGGCTGTGTAATCGTGACGATCTTCGTGGCGACACACCCGTGATAATATGTTTGACATACCCATATTTTTACTTACTCCAATTATTGATCCTTAAACTTTCTACCATGTGGTTGTTCAGTTCATGGTATTTCTCTTGTAAGCTTTCTACCAATGTATTCATGCCATTTTTTTCATTATGTATGTTTTTTACATTTTGCATTAATAATAAACTTTGAACTTTTTGCATATGTATGTTCGTATACGTCATTTTTTCTTTATGAAATGATGCCCAATAGTTGATGACCCTATGACGGATTTTGGAAGCTTGTCTCACATCTCCACCAACCTTTAAGAGTTAATACTTTTACTGTCCAGTATCTACTGTATATTGTCAAACTTCCACATCCATTGTGGAGATAATAAATGTACAAATGGACCCTGCACATTTGCTGAACGTGATGGAAAAATGAGAAGTGCAAGGAATCGGACATAACAAAGACGTCTACGACTCATTGAGAAAATACATAGCGAGATGGGATCAGTATGATGCCGCCAAGGAACATAAGTCTCACTCAGACCCGCCAGCTCTATACAGAAATCATCTATTTCTGCTAAACTATCAAAGAATCATAAATGTAAACCATAGGAACAATTTACTTTTCACTTACTGTTTTGTTAAAGCCAAAAACCCCAGGGAAATCATTGAACATCAAAAACATAATTACATTTTGTATTCCTGCGGAGCGGGTCACTTGGCAATATGCAATTCTACAGATATCGTCAACTTGACAGATCTTTGACAATTGAAATTATGAACAGATTAATTAATAGAAATATTGCTATTGGCGGTAGAAGAGATCTTTCTATTTTTTTATTTGCAGTTAATAATTTTGGATACATTTGGAATCTAATTATTTCCTATGAATGAAGATAACAAAGAATCACAGAGTGAAATCATATTATTTATAACTAAGTAACAACGGCATAAAAGATTTGTAGCTTTATAGAATTGGCTGTTAGACCATCCGAGGACAAAGATGCATTACTGTACATGGTCTGTTAGCTTTCCAGCACCTAGGAGACATATTGTACAAGAAAATAAGTGGAATAACTTTCCCCTGTAAAATAGAATACAACATCTAAAACTCAACCAACTATGTACAAGAATATAACTACTATAATACTGCCCCTATATACAAGAATATATCTACTATAATACTGCCCCTATGTACAAGAATATAACTACTATAATACTGTCCCTATCTACAAGAATATAACTCCTATAATACTGCCCCTATGTACAAGAATATAACTACTATAATACTGCTGATATATACAAGAATATAACTACTATAATACTGCCCCTATGTACAAGAATATAACTACTATAATACTGCCCCTATATACAAGAATATAACTACTATAATACTGCCCCTATGTGCAAGAATATAACTACTATAATACTGCTCCTATGTACAAGAATATAACTACTATAATACTGCCCCCTATGTACAATAATATAACTAGTATAATACTGCCCCTATATACAAGAATATAACTACTATAATACTGCCCCTATGTGCAAGAATATAACTACTATAATACTGCTCCATTGTACAAGACTATAACTACTATAATACAGCCCTCTATGTACAAGAATATAACTACTGTAATACTGCCCCTATATACAAGAATATAACTACTATAATACTGCCCCCTATGTACAAGAATATAACTACTATAATACTGCCCCTATATACAAGAATATAATTACTATAATACTGCCCTTATATACAAGAATATAACTACTATAATACTGCCCCTATGTACAGAATATAACTATTATAATACTGACCCCTATGTACAAGAATATAACTACTATAATACTGCCCCCTATGTACAAGACTATAACTACCATAATACTGCTCCAATGTACAAGAATATAACTACTATAATACTGCTCCTATGTACAAGAATATAACAACTATAATACTGTCCCCTATGTACAGGAATATAACTACTATAATACTGCTCCTATGTGCAAGAATATAACTACTATAATACTGCTCCTATGTACAAGAATATAACTACCATAATATTGCTCCTATGTACAAGAATATAACTACTATAATACTGCCCCTAAGTACAAGAATATAACTACTATAATACTGCCCCCTATGTACAAGAATATAACTACTATAATACTGCTTCTATGTGCAAGAATATAACTACTATAATACTGCCCCCTATGTACAAGACTATAACTACTATAATACTGCCCCTATGTACAAGAATATAACTACTATAATACTGCCCCTATATACAAGAATATATCTACTATAATACTGCCCCTATGTACAAGAATATAACTACAATAATACTGTCCCTATCTACAAGAATATAACTACTATAATACTGCCCCTATGTACAAGAATAAAACTACTATAATACTGCTGATATATACAAGAATATAACTACTATAATACTGCCCCTATGTACAAGAATATAACTACTATAATACTGCCCCTATATACAAGAATATAACTACTATAATACTGCCCCTATGTGCAAGAATATAACTACTATAATACTGCTCCTATGTACAAGAATATAACTACTATAATACTGCCCCCTATGTACAATAATATAACTAGTATAATACTGCCCCTATATACAAGAATATAACTACTATAATACTGCCCCTATGTGCAAGAATATAACTACTATAATACTGCTCCATTGTACAAGACTATAACTACTATAATACAGCCCTCTATGTACAAGAATATAACTACTGTAATACTGCCCCTATATACAAGAATATAACTACTATAATACTGCCCCCTATGTACAAGAATATAACTACTATAATACTGCCCCTATATACAAGAATATAATTACTATAATGCTGCCCTTATATACAAGAATATAACTACTATAATACTGCCCCTATGTACAGAATATAACTATTATAATACTGACCCCTATGTACAAGAATATAACTACTATAATACTGCCCCCTATGTACAAGACTATAACTACCATAATACTGCTCCAATGTACAAGAATATAACTACTATAATACTGCTCCTATGTACAAGAATATAACAACTATAATACTGTCCCCTATGTACAGGAATATAACTACTATAATACTGCTCCTATGTGCAAGAATATAACTACTATAATACTGCTCCTATGTACAAGAATATAACTACCATAATATTGCTCCTATGTACAAGAATATAACTACTCTAATACTGCCCCTAAGTACAAGAATATAACTACTATAATACTGCCCCCTATGTACAAGAATATAACTACTATAATACTGCTTCTATGTGCAAGAATATAACTACTATAATACTGCCCCCTATGTACAAGACTATAACTACTATAATACTGCCCCTATGTACAAGAATATAACTACTATAATACTGCCCCTATGTACAAGAATATAACTACTATAATACTGCCCCCTATGTACAAGACTATAACTACTATAATACTGCCCCTATGTACAAGAATATAACTACTATAATACTGCTTCTATGTGCAAGAATATAACTACTATAATACTGCCCCCTATGTACAAGAATATAACTACTATAATACTGCCCCTATGTACAAGAATATAACTACTATAATACTGCCCCTATGTACAAGAATATAACTACTATAATAGTGCTCCTATGTACAAGAATATAACTACTATAATAGTGCTCCTATGTACAAGAATATAACTACTATAATACTGCTCCCTATGTACAAGAATATAACTACTATAATACTGCCCCTATGTACAAGAATATAACTACTATAATACTGCTCATATGTACAAGAATATAACTACTATAATACTGCTCATATGTACAAGAATATAACTACTATAATACTGTCCCTATGTACAAGAATATAACTACTATAATACTGCTCCCTATGTACAGGAATATAACTACTATAATACTGCTCCTATGTACAAGAATATAACTACTATAACACTGCTCCTATGTACAAGCATATAATTACTATAATACTGCTCATATGTACAAGAATATAACTACTATAATACTGTCCCTATGTACAAGAATATAACTACTATAATACTGTTCCTATGTACAAGAATATAACTACTATAATACTGCTCCCTATGTACAAGAATATAACTACTATAATACTGCCCCCTATGTACAAGAATATAACTACTATAATAGTATCCCTATGTACAAGAATATAACTACTATAATACAGCCCCTATGTACAAGAATATAACTACTATAATACTGCTCATATGTACAAGAATATAACTACTATAATACTGCCCCTATGTACAATAATATAACTACTATAATACTGCTCCCTATGTACAGGAATATAACTACTATAATACTGCCCCTATGTACAAGAATATAACTACTATAATACTGCTCATATGTACAAGAATATAACTACTATAATACTGTCCCTATGTACAAGAATATAACTACTATAATACTGCTCCCTATGTACAGGAATATAACTACTATAATACTGCTCCCTATGTACAAGAATATAACTACTATAATACTGTCCCTATGTACAAGAATATAACTACTATAATACAGCCCCTATGTACAAGAATATAACTACTATAATACTGCTCATATGTACAAGAATATAACTACTATAATACTGCCCCTATGTACAATAATATAACTACTATAATACTGCTCCTATGTACAAGAATATAATTACTATAATACTGCTCCTATGTATAAGAATATAACTAATATAATACTGCCCCTATGTACAATAATATAACTTCTATAATGCTGCCTCCTATGTACAAGAATATAATTACTATAATACTGCCCCTATGTACAAGAATATAACTATTATAATACTGCTCCTATGTACAAGAATATAACTACTATAATACTGCCCCCTATGTTCAAGAATATAACTACTATAATACTGTCCCCTATGTACAAGAATATAACTACTATAATACTGCTCCCTATGTACAGGAATATAACTACTATAATACTGCCCCTATGTACAAGAATATAACTACTATAATACTGCTCATATGTACAAGAATATAACTACTATAATACTGTCCCTATGTACAAGAATATAACTACTATAATACTGCTCCCTATGTACAGGAATATAACTACTATAATACTGCTCCCTATGTACAAGAATATAACTACTATAATACTGTCCCTATGTACAAGAATATAACTACTATAATACTGCCTCCTATGTACAGGAATATAACTACTATAATACTGCTCCCTATGTACAAGAATATAACTACTATAATACTGCCCCTATGTACAAGAATATAACTACTATAATACTGCTCATATGTACAAGAATATAACTACTATAATACTGCCCCTATGTACAATAATATAACTACTATAATACTGCTCCTATGTACAAGAATATAATTACTATAATACTGCTCCTATGTATAAGAATATAACTAATATAATACTGCCCCTATGTACAATAATATAACTTCTATAATGCTGCCTCCTATGTACAAGAATTTAATTACTATAATACTGCCCCCTATGTACAAGAATATAACTACTATAATACTGTCCCCTATGTACAAGAATATAACTACTATAATACTGCCCCTATGTATAAGAATATAACTACTATAATACTGCTCATATGTACAAGAATATAACTACTATAATACTGCCCCTATGTACAATAATATAACTACTATAATACTGCTCCTATGTACAAGAATATAATTACTATAATACTGCTCCTAGCTGTGAGGACGTGTGTCAGTGGTTCTCCTGATGTCTGGAGCAAGCCCGGGGAGGGGCCTCCCTGGGCGGGTAAGCTCTCCGAGCAAGGCCCAGGCTTCCAGGCCTACACTGGGAGGAAACTCCCAAGCTTTTTCTAATGTGGATGCAAATCCCAAAGTGACTTCTGAGGAGAAGAAAGCTCCTAATGGAAGTAATAGCAGCAGCAACAAGAAAGATGAAGTTGTGAAAGTGAGTAAAGTAAAGGAAGAAGGAAAAGCCATGGTTGTATGTAAGAAAGTCGCAGTAAAGCAGTCAGCCAGCCAAGGCAAGCAGAGTGAAGTGCAATTAGGAAAGATCCAGAAGGAATCTACTGCTGGGAAGCTGAATGGAGGAAAGCAGCTTGTTGGCCAGGAGGTGAGGCAGCTCCCATCACCGGCCTCAGGTGTGCAGCTCACTCCAAGCCGGCAGAGGAGGACATCTCTGGAGAGACAGACCCTCCAGGAGAACCTGCAGCAGAAGCACGTGGTGACCAGCATGGCGCGCTCTGGACGCACGAGGTCGCAGTCAGGTGGCAGCAGGAAAAGTGCTGTGGAGCCTGGAGCCATGAAACCAGCGGTGGTAAAACCCAAGGAGGCATCTAGTTCCAAGCAGCCAGAGACCTCACTGAAGGCAGGATCCCAGGAGACTCCATGTGCAGCAGGGCTGCAGATTGCAGAGGACATCCCAGGACTGGTGGAGAGGTTGCGTGTGTTACAGCAGCAGAAACAGCTAATACAGGTATCAATAGACTGTGTATATAAAGTAAAGGCTGAGGATCCCGGGGATCACACCGTGTATGACCGGAAGCTGAACTCAATGGGGGTAGAGCTGGCAAATGTGGTGAAGGACATAGACTGTGTGTTTGAGAGGATGGGGCCCCTGGCAGAGACTTACAGGAACCAGAAACCGTTTATGTTCAATCTGCCGTACTCTGCTGATTCGCAGTCAGACATTGTCCCAGGTGGGCCCCAGAAGCCGGTGCAGCCAGTGCTGCAACCCGCAAGCTTCTTGTTCCAAAAGGGACTGCACCAGGAGCCGCAAGAGCCTGCGGCAGGTCCCAAGCAGGAGCATGGAGTGCAGGGTACAACGGTGGTACCACAAGTCCCAGGATGCCCAGCACAGCAGCTGGACAGTGGACATGTGTCATTAGTTTCTGGTGGTGCCCAGCAGGGCTCTCATGCTGGGGATAATCATACTGTATCTGTGGAGTCGGGGGTTGGAGGGAGCACAGAATCTGTGGTGGACATGGCGCAGTATGATAATGACATTGATGTTGATGATAACAATGTGCATGATAATGTCTGTGATTTTCCTCCTTTAATTCCAAGCACACAGGGTCCCCCTGCTGCAGACCCTCACCCTGTTAGTCAGCCCAGTGTGACCCTGCAAGTTCCCCCCAGTAATGCCTGGATCCGTGGTGCTCTGTCCTTTACCTCTGGCGCTAATTATACAGGCCAGGCGTTTAAACGGAAGAACTTCGTGCGCTTCAGGCACAGAGGTGCCAAGGAGGATCTGCCCGACAGGAGGTTTGTGGTCAGGGAGCTCCTGTGCCAGCAGATGGGGTTTGCGCCAGTTAACATCTGGGCGGTAATTAATCTACCGGACAGACAGGGCTATGATGTCAGCTTTAAGCTCATGTCTGATCTGGACAGATTCTGGGCCAATTTCCCCAAGTTCAGAGACGCTGAGGGCTGGAGTAAGTTCAGTTTTATTCCCATCTCTAAGCCAGATACGGTTACGGTTAATGTCATCTTCTGGAATGAGTCTGTTCCCCCGCAGGACATTGTGGTGTGGCTCCGGAGGCATTGCGACCTCGTCTCTGACCTCACCAGAAGCAGAGATAACGATGGTATCTGGACGGGTGGGTGGAAGGTCTTGGTGAAGCTGCGCCAGTGTAATAACATCACTGCCCACCTACCCAACTCCTTCTTTATTGGGAGGGAGAAGGGTGTATGTTTCTACCCCGGCCAGCCCCGAAAGTGCTTCAAATGTGGCAAGGCGGGTCACCTGGCGAATACCTGTACAGTGGTGAAGTGCAGTCTGTGCGGGGAAGTCGGTCATGTAGCTGCAGACTGTCAGAACATCAGGTGCAACCTCTGTGGTAAGATCGGCCACCCTCACCGGGACTGTCCAGACGCCTGGCACAACATCTGTAAGGACTTTCCTGATGAGGATTTGGTGGCGGGGGCAGAGGTTCTGGAAGAGGAGACTTTATTGTCAGAGGTCCGCCAGGGGTTCACTCAGGTACCACCAGAGCAGCAGCGCTCAGAGGGGGCACAGGGGAGCATGGAGGTCGTCCCTCAGGAGCAGCAGTCACAGGAAGGCGCTACTTCAGTATTACCATCTGTATCTGAAGGAAATAGCCAGAATCAGAGTAAAAGGAAGAAAAAGGACAAGACCTCCCGTAAACCTGAGGAGGAGCATGACACTGGCCAGAGTGCCAGGAGGAAGGTCCAGAGTTCTGCAGGAGTAATGGTCATGTCTAATAGGTTTGATGTTCTGTCTAACGGGGATTTTGAGGATGAACTTAAAAAAATAGATGCAGAGTGTGATAGGGATGTAGAGGACTGTCCCCCGCCAAAGTGGAAGCCCTTACCCGTGGGCACTCAGGTAGAAACTGGTATGGAGACCGGTGGTGGACAGGATGACTCCGACTCAGATCTATGAGCTGTCACCCAGACAATGTCTGAACCCAGATAAAATCATAAGAAACTACTAGGAAGAGTCAGAAAAGTGTAAAGTTATGGAAGGACGTGTAACTGTGCTGAAATATGATGGTTTCTTTTTACAAAGTGTTTATTTTTCATTTTTCCAACCACAGGTGTGGACTCTTTATATTGACTTTATCTGTATAATCTAGAGATGTAACGAATGTATGTACAATTCAAGTGAATATAGTTTTGTATTACTGCAGGAATTTTGTTAATGTTTTGTATTTGTTTGGTTTTTATAATAAAAATTGCCCCTATGTATAAGAATATAACTATTATAATACTGCTCCTATGTACAAGAATATAACTACTATAATACTGCCCCCTATGTACAAGAATATAACTACTATAATACTGCCCCTATGTACAATAATATAACTTCTATAATGCTGCCTCCTATGTACAAGAATATAATTACTATAATACTGCCCCTATGTACAAGAATATAACTATTATAATACTGTCTCCTGTGTGCAGCAATTTGGAGTTGAACAGATTTAGACTTTTCCTATTTCACTATATTTGCACCTAGACTGATGATAAATATTATTCATTCTTTTTTCTATAAAAATTCAAGTCATGTAGCCCTAAAAAAGAGAATTCTTGTTTGGGAAAAGAAATATCGTCCCACTTCAGAGATTTGTTGTATTTTTCATTCCCTGCAAATTACCAATAATTGTTCTGTCACTTTGACTTTTGTAAAAATGATTTTTGAGCCGGAGTCTTTCTGCAGGGACTAAGGCAAGACATCAATGCATCAAGAATAAACTGAGAGCAATCCTCACATGGAAGTTACCAGCTGTCATCCATTTTCTCATATTAAATATATTCCCTTCGGCCACTGTTTGCAAGTACAAAGTGAGTGCAGCATCTTGGAGTTTTCTTTCATTACTGGCATAATAAGTGGATAAAGTATTTCTGGATATGATGCACCATCAAGATGATGGGCTCGAAATATGTTGATATTTAGACGCCGTTGAGTTGGTTATTTCCCTAAGGATTCGTTTAGATGATGCACAAATTACCGTTACTTATTCTAACACATGTTTAATTGTCACCTCCTTCGATCTGGCTTTCTGTAACCCTTTCTGCCAACCAGATGGATTCAGCTCTAGCAGAATTACTACCATCTACAAAGTAAGTCTCCAGTGGTTTGGTATCATGTACGGAAAGCATGGGCTGACTGATCGGCCAACTGGGTAGTGCTCAGAGGCACCAAGTTTAGGAAACCATTGACACCCCTTGTACAACAGCAGATCAAAAAATCAATCTTAAAAAAACTATTAGTTTTATGGTTTTCACTCTGAACCCGAGGGGAAGAACAAATAGGTTTGGGCTTCAGTTTTGGGATTGGGCACCAAACTGACGTGACCACTCTTGGCATCAAGAGAGGAGTTTTAAAGCTTTAGAACTTTCGGGTCTTTTTTGTCTTTCCTTGATGTCTCAAATTAGTTGGGACTTGTCTACTTTTCCAAATAATTCCAAGAACCACCAGTGGAAGTTTACATTTGTTCAAATGGGAGCAAAGCCTTCTTAGATATCGCACCTTGATTGAAAGACATGTTTCTATCATTGGTAGTGGTTAGGTTTTTCTTACTTAATTTATGCAACATTTGGTGCAAAAAGTTTTCATTGTATTGTTTTCATATTCTAAAAAAAAAAATGTATCACTGTAGTTTTGATGAATCTATAGAACTTTTTTTTATGAGACTTGGTGCAAATTGATTCATATAGTATCTGAAGCCGGGTCGATCTCTGTAAACAGTCTATAAAATGACCGCCAATTAGCAAACAAGCAGCTGATCAGCGATCGTTTAGTGCCCTGGTCGGCCCCTATAAACGGTGTGAGGCAGTGACCGGGCTCGTATACGAGGGATGGTATATCTCCTCCAGAATGTGTACAGAGACCTATAAAATCCATTGGAGTGCATTGCTGTCACAGACACACCTGCGGCTGCAATGCAGGAATGAAGGTGAGCATTGACCTGGCCAGACTATTTGGCTAAGGCAGATTAAGTAAAACCCGGCAGGGCCTTCATTTCTTGGGGGAGGATACAGGAAGGCAGTGGGGCGGCCTCCTCCCTCCAACCCGGGTTTTCCAGTGGCTCTTGCCACAGGTCCTTTAAAAACCCTGCACTAAGGATTAGTGTTGTTCAGTGTTGGGACCTGCTAGGAGCACAGCAGGAAAGCTCAGCAGGATTGAGTGTGGTTGAACCCACGCCTGGGAAGGCTCTGCACCTGTCAGGCTCTGAGCGGCCCGGCGCAGCCGTTGCCCACGGCAACCGTTGTTTAAGGACTCGTGTTAACCCGGCTGCGAACTAGAGGACTTTTCTGTTTACCCGTGAGTTGCTGAATAAAAGCTGTTTATGTTAGACTTGCTTGGGTCACTGCCTCAGTTACTGCACGGTGTGAACACCGCCGCCTTACAGCTTGGTGGAGAATGCAGGCATAGTGACTGAGGCATATCCCACTGGCAGCTGCATGACCACAATGTGGCCGGCCACCTTTCAGCCTATCCCCGTGGACAAAATTGAGGGGCTGTTAAGGTAATTGGTCCTCACGCAGCGGCAGCAGGAGCAGTACAAGCAGCAGCAGGAGCAGTTCAAGCAGCAGCAGGAGCAGTTCAAGCAGCAGCAGGAGCAGGTCAAGCAGCAGCACACCAATGAGCTGATCGTGCAGCAACTCACAGCTCTGCAGGAGACGCCGACTGCACCAGCCCCGGAACGTCGAGAGGCTCGGGACAAGGTTCACTCAGCTTTGAGGAAGATGGGACCCGAGGACGAAGTGGAAGCCTTTCGGACCATTTATGAGCGCACAGCACAGCTGGAAAACCTACCGGCCGGCCAGTGGGCAAAAGTGGTGGCTCCGTTTCTGGTCGGCGATGTCCAAAACACCTACTTCAATCTCAGTCGGGAGGACGCCCAGGACTACCAGAGGCTCAAAGGTGAGATCCTTGCCCGACTGGGGGTCAATACACACGTGAGGGCTCAGCGTGTATTTTCATGGGCCTATGCGGAGACCCGGCCTGCCCGGTCTCAGGCTTATGACCTCCTGCAGCTGGTAAAGAGGTGGCTCCAGCCTGAGACTTTGTCTCCAGCCCAGATGGTGGAGAGGGTGGTGGTTGACTGGCTGGTGAGGACTCTGCCAGCCGCTATCCAACGTTGGGTGGGGCAAGGGGACCCCGGCACACTCGACTAGGTGGTCAGCCTGATCGAGCGCTACACGGCCACTCAGGACTTTATCCAGGACTCTGCCCCCTCGTGGCTGTCACGACGATCCCTGCCAACCCAGGTACCGGGAAAGGGGTCACGTCCCTCTACTGAGGACAGTCAGCACCATACCCGTGCTGAAGGGGTACCCCGGAATGAGAGTGGCAGGAAACCGGTTCCCTCCCAAACAGTCATAAGACCTAACAGTACCTCCACCATTAGGTGCTGGCGGTGTCAAGGGCCGGGACATGTGGTTGCTAACTGCCCCCTGACTACGGAACCTATGAACTGCGTGTTTATCTGCTGGGTCTCAATGTACGCCCAGACTGTCTGTATTTTGAGCTCCGATCCCCCACACAGTGAACCCCAACTGTGCTAAGTACTGGTTAATGGGTACCCCACGGAGGCCCTCCTAGATTCGGGGAACTTAGTGACTTTGGTACATGGGTCGCTGGTGGCCAGAGACAACCCCAGTGGATGGACAGTCGGGGTTGTGTGTATCCATGGGGACCTCCGAGAGTACCCAACCGCGGAGGTAGTTTTGTCCACGCCATGTGGTGACATAAAACATGCGGTGGGGGTGGTAAAAACTCTTCCCTATGGGACTGTGTTGGGAAGAGACTTGCCTCTGTTCTGGACTCTGTGGAAAAACAAAATCCACTCTCCCCCGGTAAAATGTATTACAGGCGCTGTACCCGACGAACCCGAGTCAGGGGTACCTGCTGTAGGGGTGTCCAACCTAGGGACAGAGTGTGACCCCGATAGGTTTCCCCTAGAGGTGCTGGCAGGAGAAGTCGAGGAGACCCCATTGATCCCCGAGCTGGAAGAGTCGCGGGGCATGTTTGGGACAGCTCAGCTACAGGATCCCACCGTGACTCGGGCGCGGGAAAGGATGTTAGAGGTAAATGGCGTAGCTCAACAGCCCAGTGCAGATACTGTATTTCCATGCATGGTAGTCAACGGTGAGTTGCTCTATAGGGTAGACAAAATCAGGGACAAGGTCGTGGAACAGTTAGTGGTACCTCAGTTGTACCATCAGGCGGTTCTGGAGTTGGCACACACACACCTGCTGGGTGGACACTTAGGGGTTAAAAAGACTCAAGAGCGCATCTTGCAGCAGTTCTTTTGGCCGGGGATTTTCGCAGAGGTCCAAATGTACTGCGAATCCTGCCCCGAATGTCAGTTGACCACACCCACCACAAGTTTCCGTAGCCCATTGGTACCCCTGCCAGTGATAGAGGTACCTTTTGAATGGATTGCAATGGACTTGGTAGGGCCCATTGTAAAATCCGCTCGTGACTACCAACATATACTGGTGGTCGTCGACTATGCCTCCCGGTACCCGGTGGCTATACCGCTACACCACACCTCGGCAAAACTGATTGCACAGGAGCTGTTTACCATGTTCTGTCCCCTTGGACTACCTAAGGAGATGCTGACGGATCAAGGGACCCCTTTTATGTCCAAAGTGACAAGGGAACTTTGCAAACTGCTAAAAATTAAACAATTGTGCACCTCGGTGTACCACCCTCAAACCGACAGGCTAGTAGAACGGTTCAATAAAACCCTCAAGTCCATGTTAAAAAAGGTGGTTTCTAAGGACGGAACGGATTGGGACATGTTGTTACCCTATTTGATGTTCGCTGTCCGTGAGGTACCCCAGGCTTCCACAGGGTTCTCTCCCTTTGAGTTATTGTACGGCAGACACCCTAGGGGTCTGCTGGACGTAGCCAAAGCGACGTGGGAACAAGAGCCGACTCCACATAGGAGGATCGCGGCGGTCATGCCCATCGTGAAAGAACATCTGTTAGATGCCCATGCAGCCCAGAGGCGCACATATAATAAAAGAGCCAGAGTCAGGTCTTTTAACAAGGGCGATCGGGTGTTAGTACTGGTACCCACAGCAGAGAGTAAGCTCATGGCCAAGTGGCAAGGGTCATATGAGGTTCGAGAAAAGGTGGGGGAGGTAAATTACCGGGTGTATCAGTCCAGAAGAAGGAAACCTGAGCAGCTTTATCTTGTAAACCTGCTAAAACCTTGGAAAGATCGAGAGTGTTTAGTTGCAGATATCACTCCGGGCATATCACCAGAGAGTTCTCTACCTTCAGCCAGGGATGCATCCTTGGGAGAGGTCAGAATAAGTGATGCTCTCACTAAACAGCAGCGACGGGAGGCTCGCTCACTGGTGCCGCAGGATACTGACGTATTCTCAGAGCTACTGGGTAGGACTACAGTTCTCCAACATGACATTGTCACCGAACCTGGGGTAAGGGTGCGAATGAGACCGTACCGGGTACCCGAGGCCCGGAGGCAAGCCATCATGGCCGAGGTAAAACAAATGCTCCAGTTAGGCGTCATCAAGGAATCATGGAGTGAGTGGGCTAGCCCCATCATACTGATTCCAAAACCAAACGGATCGTACACCTCTGTAACGATTTCCAAAAACTAAATGAAGTGTCGAAGTTTGAGCTGTATCCAGTCCCCAGGGTGGATGAGCTGATTGAGAGACTGGGGCAGGCCCAGTACTTTACCGCGCTCGATCTCATCAAGGGTTACTGGCAGGTACCTCTCACGAAATCGGCGAAGGAAAAGACCGCCTTCATTACTCCGGAGGGTCTATATCACTATGTGGTCTTACCTTTTGGATTACATGGGGCCCCGGCTACATTCCAGAGGTTGATGGACATAGTGCTCACGCCTCATCAGGAGTACGCATCCGCGTATCTAGATGATATTATCATCATTAGCACCGACTGGCATGCGCATCTATCCCAGGTACAAGCAGTGCTGGATTCTCTCAGAGCCGCGGGGTTAATGGCAAATCCCAAAAAATGTGCGATAGGGCTAGAGGAAGCTCGATATTTGGGGTATGTGATTGTCCGAGGAGTTATCAAGCCCCAAATCAATAAAGTTGAGGCCATAAAAAATTGGCCTAAACCGTCAAGTACAAAGCAGGTGAGGGCGTTCCTTGGCATCCTTGGGTATTACCGCCGGTTTATACCTAATTTTATTGGGAGAATGGCAGCACTGACCAATCTCTTGAAAGGAAAAAATCTGTAATGGTTCGGTGGAACCCTCAGGCAGAAGAAGCCTTTCAGTCCATGAAGTTGGCCCTGTGTGGACAGCCGGTCCTCATCAGCCCCAACTTCAAGGAAACCTTCATTGTACAGACAGATGCCTCGGAGGTAGGCCTAGGGGCCGTATTGTCACAAAAAGTGAATGGTGAACAGCACCGGTCACCTACTTGAGTAGAAGACTTGTCCTGGCAGAGAAAAACTATAGCGTGGTAGAGAAAGAGTGTTTGGCTATTAAGTGACCTTGGAATCGCTACGTTATTATTTACTCGGTCGTCAGTTCCATTTGGTGACAGACCACTGAACCTTGGTAGGGATGAGAAATGCCAAGGAAAGGAATGCGCGAGTCACCAGGTGGTTCCTGTCACTGCAAAATTTCAGTTTCTCTGTAGAACATCTCCCTGGGAAGTCGCAGGCAAACGCGGATGCCCTGTCCCGGGCACCCTGTATGGTGTCAAATGTTCAACCCCACAAGTTTGAACAGAGGGGGGGATATGTGAGGCAGTAACCAGGATAGTATACGAGGGATGTTATATATCCCCCAGAATATGAACAGAGACCTATTAAATCCATTGGAGTGCATTGCAGTCACAAACTCACCTGCGGCTGCAATGCAGGAATGAAGGTGAGCACTGACCTGGTCAGGCTATCTGGCTAAGGCAGATTAAGTAAAACCCAACAGGGCCTTCATTTCTTGGGGGAGGCTACAGGAAGGCAGTGGGGCGGCCTCCTCCCTCCAACCCGTGTTTTCCAGTGGCTTTTGCCACAGGTCCTTTAAAAACCCTGCATTAAGGATTAGTGTTGTTCAGTGTTGGGACCTGCTAGGAGCTTAGCAGGAAAGCTCAGCAGGATTGAGTGTGGCTGAACCACCGCCTGGGAAGGCTCTGTACCTGTCAAGCTCTGAGCGGCCTGGTGCGGCCGTTGCCCACGGCAACCGTTGTTTAAGGACTCGTGTTAACCCGGATGCGAACTGGAGGACTTTTCTGTTTACCCGTGAGTTGCTGAATAAAGCTGTTTATGTTGCACTTGCTTGGGTCAATGCCTCAGTTACTGCACGGTGTGAACATCGCCGCCTTACAACGGACACTTACTCTGCATTAACAAGGGGTAAGACTTCAAATGATGTGGAACTGTCCTAACTTGGTGTACTTTTGGAAGAGTGTTGTAGCAATGATTAACAGGGTTTATTCAATTGACATAGAGCTTTCACCATTAGTATGTATACTGGGATATGTTGAAGATCTGACTGTTGATGAGTATGGCAAAATTGCGGCTGCACGTATGTTATACAACCCCTGGCAAAAATTATGGAATCACTGGGCTCGGAGGATGTTCATTCAGTTGTTTAATGTTGTTGAAAAAAAGCAGATTACAGACATGGCACAAAATTAAAGTCATTTCAAATGGCAACTTTAGGGCTTAAGAAACACTAAAAGAAATCAAGATTAAAAATGTGGTACTCAGTAAGGGTAATTTTTTTCAGACCAAGCAGGGGGAAAAAATTATGGAATCACTCAATTCTGAGGAAAAAATTATGGAATCACCCTGCAAATTTTCATTTCCAAAACTAACACCTGCATCAAATTAGATCTGATCATTAGTCTGCATCTAAAAAGGAGTTTTCACACCTTGGAGAGCTGTTGCACCAAGAGGACTGACATGAATCATGGCTCCAACTCGAGAGATGTCAATTTAAACAAAAGAGAGGATTAACAAACTCTTAAAAGAAGGTAAATCATCACGCAATGTTGCAAAAGATGTTGGTTGTTCACAGTCAGCTGTGTCTAAAATCTGGACTAAACACAAACAACATGGGAAAGTTGTTAAAAGGCAAACATGTTGGTAGACCAAGGAAGACATCAAAGCGTCAAGACCGGAAACTTACAGCAACATATCTCCAAAACAGGAAATGCACAGCAAAACAAATGAGGAACGAATGGGAGGAAACTGGAGTCAATGTCTGTGACCGAACTGTAAAAAACCGCCTAAAGGAAATGGGATTTACATACAGAAAAGCTAAACATAAGCCATCATTAACACCTAAACAGAAAAAACAAGGTTACAATGGGCTAAGGAAAAGACTTAATATTAACTAACAGGCCAGACAGTATAACTGAGGTGCAGGTCGGGGGGCACCTGGGAAATAGTGACCACAACATTATACAATTCCACATGTGCTTCAGTAGGGTGCCCAGCAAGGGAGTCACAAAAACACTGAACTTCAGGAGGGCAAAGTTTGATCAGCTAAGAGATGCCCTTCACCTTATAGACTGGGATAGTATCTTCAGTAATAGGAGCACGGAGAGAAAATGGGAAATTTTCAAAACAGTCCTACATAGTCACTGTAGAAGGTACATACCTTATGGGAATAAAAGGGCTAGGAATAGGAGGAAGCCAATGTGGCTAAATAAGGAAGTCAAGAGGGCAATGAAAAACAAAAAAAGGGCTTTCGGTAAACTTAAACAAGAAGGCAGCGTGGAAGCGCTAATAACTTATAGGGAAAAAAACAAAATCTGTAAGAAACAAATAAGAATAGCAAAAGAGGAGACAGAGAGACTAATTGCCAAGGAAAGTAAAACGAATCCCAAACTGTTCTTTAACTACATAAACAGTAAAAGGATTAAAACTGATGGAGTTGGCCCATTGAAAAATAACCTGGGTAAAATCATAGAGGGCGATGAGGGTAAAGCAAACCTACTCAATAGCTTCTTCTCCACTGTTTTCACAAAAGAAAACAATTTATCGGAGGAAATGCAAAGTGATAAAGTAAACCCTTCGCTAAATATCACCCACCTAACCCAGGAGGAAGTTCAGAAACGCCTAAATAATATCAAAATAGACAAGTCACCAGGCCCAGATGGCATACACACCCGGGTACTAAAAGAATTAAGTAATGTGATAGACAGACCGCTGTATCTTATATTCAAGCACTCTTTACGGACAGGGACTGTCCCACTAGACTGGCGCCAAGCAAATGTGGTACCAATATTCAAAAAGGGGTCTAAAAGTGACCCTGGGAACTATAGACCAGTCAGCTTAACGTCTGTTGTGGGTAAATTGTTTGAAGGATTTCTTAGAGATGCTATTGTAGAATATCTTAATGATAATAACTGTCTAACTCCATATCAACATGGATTCATGAGAGATCGCTCCTGCCAAACAAACCTGATGGCCTTCTACGAGGAGGTGAGCTCACAGCTGGACCGGGGAGAGTCAGTGGATGTTGTATACCTTGACTTCTCCAAAGCGTTTGATACCGTGCCACACAAAAGGTTGGTATATAAAATGAGAATGCTTGGTCTGGGGGATAATGTGTGCAAGTGGGTAAATAGCTGGCTGAGTGATAGAAAGCAGAGGGTGGTTATCAATGGAGTAAGCTCAGGGTGTGTCATGGTTACTAGCGGGGTGCCTCAAGGGTCTGTCTTGGGCCCAATATTATTTAATATATTTATTAATGATCTAGTGGAAGGGTTGCATAGTAAAATAGCAATATTTGCAGATGATACTAAACTTTGTAAAGTAGTTAATACAGATGAGGATAGGGCACAGCTACAGGAGGATTTAGATAAATTGGGGAGTTGGGCCAAAAAATGGCAAATGGGGTTCAATGCCGATAAATGTAAGGTCATGCACATGGGAAAGAAAAACAGCAGTCACCCATACATATTAAATGGGAAAACGTTGGGGAAATCTGACATGGAGAAGGACCTGGGCGTCTTGGTTAATAGCAAATTAAATTGGAGTGCCCAGTGTCAGGCAGCAGCTGCGAAGGCAAATAGAGTCATGGCATGCATCAGAAGAGGAATAGGGGCATATGATGAGAACATTGTTCTTCCTCTGTATAAAGCGCTGGTAAGGCCGCACTTAGAATATTGTGCACAGTTCTGGGCTCCGGTGCTCAGGAAAGACATATTGGAGCTAGAGAGGGTACAAAGGAGGGCGACTAAGGTAATAAAGGGAATGGAGGGACTAGAATACACAGAGAGGTTGTCAAAATTAGGCCTATTTACGTTGGAAAAGAGAAGGCTTAGGGGAGACCTCATAAACATGTATAAATACATCAGGGGGCAGTACAGAGATCTCTCCCATGACCTGTTTATACCAAGGATGGTGACAAAGACGAGGGGGCACACTATGCGTCTGGAGGAAAGGAGGTTCCTGCACCAGCATAGAAGGGGATTCTTTACGGTCAGAGCCGTGAGACTCTGGAACTCTCTGGGAGAGAAAGTGGTGATGTCCAACTCACTTAATGAGTTCAAGAGAGGCCTGGACGCCTTTCTTGAGAACAATAAAATTACATCTTATGCTTAGTGATAGTTAATTAATCCAGATTGGTGTCGGGAAGTGAATTTTTTCCTCAATGATGTAAATTGGCCTATACCGCATGGGTTTTTTTTTGCCTTCCCCTGGATCAACGCTGCAGAATAGCTGCAATGCACAAGAAATAGGCTGAACTGGATGGACGCTTGTCTTTTTTCGGTCTTATAAACTATGTAACTATGTAATCGTGGACTGTGGATGACTGGATGAAAGTCATATTCAGTGATGAATCGCGAATCTGCATTGGGCAAGGTGTTGATGATGGAACTTTTGTTTGGTGCCGTTCCAATGAGATTTATTAAAATGACTGCATGAAGAGAACATGCAAATTTCCTCAGTCATTGATGATATGGGGCTGCATGTCAGGTAAAGGCACTGGGGAGATGGCTGTCATTACATCTTCAATAAATGCCCAAGTTTACATTGATATTTTGGACAGTTTTCTTATCCCATCAATTGAAAGGATGTTTGGGGATGATTACATAATTTTTCAAGATGATAATGCATCCTGCCATAGAGAAAAAACTGTGAAAACATTCCTTGAAAGAAGACACATAAGGTCAATGTCATGGCCTGCAAATAGTCCAGATGTCAATCCAATTGAAAATCTTTGGTGTTTGGTGGAAGTTGAAGAAAATGGTCCATAACAAGGCTCCAACCTGCAAAGCTGATCTGGCAACAGCAATCAGAGAAAGTTGGAGCCAGATTGATGAAGAGTACTGTTTGTCACTCATTAAGTCCATGCCTCAGAGACTGCAAGCTGTTATTAAAGCCAGAAGTGGTGCAACAAAATACTAGTGATGTATTGGAGTGTTCTTTTGTGTGTTTGTTTTTCATGATTCCATAATTTTTTCCTCAGAATTGAGCGATTCCATAATTTTTTCCCTCTGCTTGGTCTGAAAAAAAATACAATTACTGAGTACCACATTTGTAATCTTGATTTCTTTTAGTGTTTCTTAAAGCCCTAAAGTTGCCATTTGAAATGACTTTAGTTTTGTGCCATGTCTGTTATCTGCTTTTTTTCAACAACATTAAACAACTGAATAAACATCCTCCGAGCCCGGTGATTCCATAATTTTTGCCAGGGGTTGTATATGGCAAGAAAATTGATGGCCCAAAAATGGATAGCAGATCAGGAGTCTATGATATCAGAATTTATTAATAAAATTAGCTGGCTAGTAAATTTGGAAAAAGGCATATACCGAAAAGAGATGCTATCTCTAAATTTGACAAGATATGGGGTCTATGGATTGATGGCTCTGGTTTGACATCTAGGAAACTGAGGAGATTTTGCCTCAACTTGCTTTAAGTTATGCTTATATGATGCTGCAAATTAAACTTCTTTGAAAATTAATTAAAATGTTATTAGTACTTCTACAAGTTACAGTATATGCAATTGGATTGACTATTGTTACTATGTTCAAATATTTGTTCATCTAATTATGCTGGTTTTGCAGAGCCAAGATGAATAAATAATAGTGATGAGTGAGCACTAAAATGCTCGGGTGCTCGATGCTCGGGTCGAGCACATTGGAATACTCGGGTGCTCGACCCGAGCAACAAGCCCAATGTAAGTCTATGGGAAACTCGAGCATTTTTCAGGTGGCTCCCTGGCGGTCTGCAGAGGGCCTAACAATTGCCCAAATCGATGGGAACAGTGCTCAAATGACATGGGGACAGCATGGGGAAGACCCCTGGAAGCATTTCTGACTCCCAGATCACTGCTATCAGCAACGTGGTCAGAGTATTACACCACTATTACAGACTCACAATAAAACATACAAAAACTAAACCAAATGGATTTTCCTGGGAAATATGTTAAGGAACATCCTTTCCAGGGTAATGACTTGTATATAAAGCAAAATAAATAACCAAAAACAAAAATACTCCGCCACACCTTGGCCTATGTTCACACGTAACGTTTTTGATGCGTTTTTGCACTTTTGAATTGCTTTCAACCAAGACAAATGCATTCACCAGGAAATGTCATTTTAACATTTTACAACCTTATCTGGCCATGTGGTGTGTGACACATCATCAGACACATGCATACAGTGCAGAAAAGACATGGGAACAGCTTGGGGAAGACCTCTGGAAGCATCTCAGACTCTCAGGCCACTGCCTAAAAGTGTGCCCATCATAAGTGATCCTTGGCGCATGCGAAGATGCCTCCTGCCATGCACCTGTCATTGCAGACTTGCAACAATCACCGTCCACATCCTTGTCCCACTGCAGAGTTCAGTTGTCCCTACCCCATTCCATGGAATGCAAGTGCAAGTATGCAGCCAGCAATCCAGCCACCCATAGGCTGCAATACTAAACTGCCACATTTTTGACAACTGCTTGCACTTGAAATGTGGCCTTTTCGGCTCGTGGAGGCGGAAGCTTTTCACAACCTCATGCCGGCGGCGGCCGAGTGTCCATACTCGGTACCCAGCCGCCACTATATTTCCCGGTATCGCCTCCGCCTTCCACAAGCACGGGTCCCACAACATTACCCGTGCCCTCCACAGTGCACTTACTGGGAAGGACCGCCTAACCACAAACACATGTACAGGTGAACGTGGCCAGGGACGGTACGGAGCCAGTCCACAACTTTTTTTTGATAAGAGTTGTATTTAGCTCGGTGAAAGGACTGGCATAGAGGGAAACCATATCTACCCTGTGTGTCCTGTAATTGAGCTTGTTGCAGAAGCAATGGCAGCCCATCCAACATCAACTCGCACTTGTCGGTGGTGCTTTGACACACACACATCTTTCTTTGCGCATTTAATTTCTTGAATACAGAGTTGGACAATGGCATGATCTGTAATGCGTTTTGAGAAATAACATGCATAAGCATGGCCAATCCACATTAAAAAAGCAGCCATAGACTGTCCGGGAACCTTCTCCCACACTTTTCTTAGCCAGGGCTGCTTTTCGGCAGGGTTGGACGGGCCCATCAGAGAACCGGAGACTCTTCCGGCGGGCCCTGGCTTCTCCTTCAGGAGAGTTCATAGTGCCGAGGTGAGACCATGATGATGATAGAGGCCACCATCTGCTTGGTTTTCTGTTACTTGTGTAACATCCCTGGCGGCATGCTGGCATGGCTTACCACCTCCCACCATGCAAGACCGCCATCTTACCTATCAGTCCAGGCTGCACACTTTTCTCCAATACCTGCTGTGTGCATGTCTCTTGTCTGATTGCTTAGGGTGGCGGCGCGGTTACTGCCTGATTCTTATAGTTACTGTGTGCGCACTCCTAATGCGTCCCCAGCCTATTGTTGTGAGTCACTGGATACTTAAACCCCCTCCACCTAGTAGGAGGTGCCTGAGCAACACTTTCATTCAGTGTGTTCTGTGCAACTAAGTTGCCAGTTCCTGTCCTGTATCTTGTCTGTTTCTGCCACCCTGGGGGCTGAGTACCCAGGCCCGTTACCTGTATCTGTGACTTCTAGTCTGTTTCCGCCACCCTGGGGGCTTAGTACCCAGGCCCGTTACCTGTATCTGTGACTTCTAGTCTGTTTCCGCCACCCTGGGGGCTGAGTACCCAGGCTCGTTCCTGTATCTTGTTCCTGGTTCAGTTCCTGTCTGAACAGTGTCCTAGCCCGTTACTTGTTTGTCTCTATGTTTGTATCCTCCCTTTTCCTGCAGTGTCTGAACCTGCACCTAACTCCAACTCGTTGTCTCTGTACTTCTGTTTGTGAGTTTAGTGTCCACTCGCTACTTCATTGTAAACACCTTGTGTGTATCTGCTCTGCTTGTCTACCGCACCTGCGGTTTTTGCTCTGCTCTGCTTGTCTACCGCACCTGTGGTTTTTGCTCAGCTCTGCTTGTCTACCGCACCTGCGGATTGTGCTCTGCTCTGCTTGTCTACCGCACCTGCGGGTTTTGCTCTGCTCTGCTTGTCTACCACACCTGCGGGTTTCCCTCTGCTCTGCTTGTCTACCGCACCTGCGGGTTTCCCTCTGCTTTGCTTGTCTACCGCACCTGCGGGTTTCGCTCTGCTTTGCTTGTCTACCGCACCTGCGGGTTTTGCTCTGCTCTGCTTGTCTACTGCACCTGCGGGTTTTGCTCTGCTCTACTTGTCTACCGCACCTGCAGGTTTTGCTCTGCTTTGCTTGTCTACCGCACCTGCGGGTTTTGCTCTGCTCTGCTTGTCTACCGCACCTGTGGGTTTTGCTCTGCTCTGCTTGTCTACCGCACCTGTGGGTTTTGCTCTGCTCTGCTTGTCTACTGCACCTGCGGGTTTTGCTCTGCTCTGCTTGTCTACCGCACCTTCAGGTTTTGCTCTGCTCTGCTTGTCTGCCGCACCTGCAGCTCTGTTCCTGTATCCCAGTCTGTACTGGTACCTATCCTGCCTGCGTTCCTACCTGCCAGTACCCACCTGTCTGGATACCAGCCGTGCCTGCCAGTACCCACCTGTCTGCATACCAGCCATGCCTGCCTGCCAGTACCCACCTGTCTGCATACCAGCCGTGCATGCCAGTACCCACCTGTCAGTATGCCAGCATAACCAGCATGTCCCTGCATTCTCCGGTGTGGGTCAACAGTTGTGACCGGGGTCTGACCAGGAGTAGCACATGGTCCCTCAGCTCGGTTCCTCCCTGGTCCACGGAGTCGACTGAGCCGCGTGCAACCTTGGTTGGACCGTGTTGATACTTAGTCACGCTCCTCCAGGCACTCCTCGGTTCATGGTCCAGTGGGATCACTAACCACGTTCACAGCAGTCAGTCCGGGCATGTGCGTAACAACTTGGAATGCAAGTGCAAGTATGCAGTCAGCCACCCACCCACAGGCCGCAACACTAAACTGCCAGATTTCTGGGCAGCTATTTGCACTTGAAATATGGTCTTTTAAGCTCGTGAAGGCGGAAGTTTTTCACAACCTCATGCCGGTGGCGGCTGGGTGTCCATACTCGGTCCCCAGCTGCCACTATATTTCCCAGTATCGCCTCCGCCTTCCACAAGCATGGGTCCCACAACAATACCAGTGCCCTCCCCAGTGCACTTACTGGGAAGGACCGCCTAACCACAAACACGTGGACAGGTGAATGTGGTCAGGGACTGTACGGAGCCAGTCCACAACTTTTTTGCTAAGAGTTGTATTTAGCTCGGTGAAAGGACTGGCATAGAGGGAAACCGTATCTACCCTGCGTGTCATTTCTCCCAGAAAGTCCTGTAATTGAGCTTGTTGCAGAAGCAGTGGCAGCCCATCCAACATCAACTTGCACTTGTCGGTGGTGCTTTTACACACACACACACACACATCTTTCTTTGCGCATTTAATTTCTTGAATACAGAGTTGGACAATGGCCTGATCTGTAACGCATTTTGAGGAATAACATGCATAAGCATGGCCGATCCATATTAAAAAAGCAGCCATAGACTGTCCGGGAACCTTCTCCCACACTTTTCTTAGCCAGGGCTGCTTTTCGGCAGGGTTGGATGGGCTTCACAAGAGAACCGGAGACTCCTCCGGCGGGCCCTGGCTTCTCCTTCAGGAGAGTTCATAGTGCCGAGGTGAGGCCATGATGATGATAGAAGCCAACATCTGCTTAGTTTTCTGTTACTTGGAATGCAAGGGCAAGTATGCAGCCAGACACCCACCCACCCACAGGCCGCAACACTAAACTGCCAGATTTCTGGGCAGCTCTGTGCACTTGAAATATGGCCTTTTAAGCTCATGGAGGCGGAAGCTTTTCACAACCTCATGCCGGCGGCGGCCGGGTGTCCATACTCGGTCCCCAGCCACCACTATATTTCCCGGTATCGCCTCCGCCTTCCACAAGCACGGGTCCCACAACATTACCCGTGCCCTCCCCAGTGCACTTACTGGGAAGGACCGCCTAACCACAAACATGTGGACAGGTTAATGTGGCCAGGGACGGTACGGAGCCAGTCCACAACTTTTTTGGCTGAGAATTGTATTTAGCTCGGTGAAAGGACTGGCATAGAGGGAAACTGTATCTACCCTGCATTTCTCACAGGAAGTCCTCTAAAGCTGCTTGCACTTGAAATGTGGCCTGAACATTACTGCTGGTACTTATCTGTGGGAATTTACTTGCCTCCTACCAGCCTGGAATATTTCCAGCAAACTATGGTACGACACCATGGTATTAGCACTGCCCCCCAGTACCAGTAGCGAAGCCATCCCCAATTTCCTCCTCAGGAATTTTATTTGGTAGACTGAGTGGCTGCCCAAATACATTTTCTCACAAAGGAGCTGAAGATAGAGTGGCAATAGGTGCAAGTTTCTCCAGCCTGTTAGATATCAGAGGGTGAACGGCAGCACATTGGATCAGTGGTTAGCACTGAAGCCTTGCAGTGCTGGGATCCTGGGTTCAAATCCCAGCAAGGACAACATTTGCAAGGACTTTGTATGTTCTCCCCATGTTTGCGTGTGTTTCCTCCTCAGTAAAAAAGCAGCCATAGAGTGTCCGGGAACCTTCCCACACACTTTTCTTAGCCAGGACTGCTTCTTGGCAGGGTTGGACAGTCCCACCAGAGAATCCTCTGGTGTGCCTTGGCTTCTACCTCAGGAGAATTCATGATAGCGCTAACTTTGCAGCTGCTATGGGGCTCTTGAGCGGGTGAGAAAGTTTAGCCCTCAGAATCAAATCCTCTGGTGGGAACAATGTTTTTCAATCTGAAACAGCTTCTCAGTGGGAGTTGTATTTCACCACAGCCATATTCTCGGTGAAAGGACTGGCATAGAGGGAAACCGTATCTACTCCGGCTGTCATTTCTCCGTCACCAGGTTCCGCCCATTGTCACACACGACCATGCCTGGCTGTATGTTCAGCGGTGAGAGCCACAGATCAGGCTGCTGTGTTACAGCTTTCAAAAACTCTGCAGTGCTGGGCGGTTTGTCACCTAAGCATTAAGCATGTTATCTTCAGCACAGTCTGTAGCCGCTTGGCCAAGGCAGTGCTGCAGTGCTGTCAGCTTGTGACTGATGTGGTCATTTCGGAGACGGAGATGGAGGTGCATGAGCTTAACAATGTGATTACAGTGAGGTTAAATTAGTGACGCTGTTTTTTATACTAAAGAAAGATCCTATTGTTTTGTTTTTTTTACGTTATTTTTTAAGACAAATGCATTTGATGTGCCCCCTGGGCTGTGGGGTACTCAGTGCCGGGTCGGTCGTCGCTTGAGGAGATGTCATAGTGGCGGTGACCCGGTGCGTGACCCAGGGCGGTCAATCAAAAGGGGAGATATTTACAGGGGATTTATAGTTTTTATATATACAGTTCGTGACGCCACCTGTGGTATGCGGCTAAAGGGAGCTGCCGCTGCGGTGCTGAACCTCTGGAACTGATGATAGTGCAGCCGGGTTGGTTCAGCTCTCCACAGGTAGAGCTTAGCTCCAGGGCAGTTTAGATGTTGTAGTGGAGTAGATGATGCTAGGCGTTGTAGTGCAGGGGTGATGGCACAAATAATAATCACAGAGACAGTGGGGTGCAGTCCTCAGGGTCTTTACTCACGGTGGTTGTGACGCGCCCCCTGGGCCATGTTCAGGGGATACCCGGAGCCGGATCTGACAGGGGTAGTAGTCCTCGTGGCGGTGACCCGGTCCGTGCCCAGGGTGTCAAACTATGTGTGTGGCAGTCTTTGTAGATGTTGTTAAGTGTCGACTACGCCACCCGTTGATTTGCGGTCACAAGGCCGCCGCTGCAGAACAGTCCACTGAGGCCGGTAGTATGTGTGCAGCGATGGTGGTATAACCCCCAACGGGAGGGGTATGGCCTCAGGGCAGCTGGTGTGGATGATGGAGGTAGTGGTAGTGCAGAAAGGAGAGTCAGAGGCGTGAGATGCAGTTTCAGGGTTTTTACTCACAGTAGTTCTTTCAGTCACTCCGGCCTTGAGTGACCACCCGAGCCGTGCTGCATTCACCAGGTGTGGGACTCGGCTAACCCTCAAGCAGTTCCGGAGCGTGGTCCTGAGCTCCCTTCTCTTTCTCTCTCTGCTGGCCGTCCCCACCAGGGATCCACCTTTGTCCGGTTCCCTTGGGCCTCCTGGTGGCAAAACCTTCTCTGGCTTTCCTGACCCTACTCTTGGTGTACCTTTCTGGTGGATGTGGTGAGGGTCGTGGCAAAGCTTGACCACGACCTCCGGTTCCTGGCTAAGGGTTACTTTTGCCTCCGCCAGCTTGGGATCCGGTGCCCTCTTCTGCCAACCCTTCACCCTTTTGGCTTAATTCTGGGATCTCAGGGTTCCCTCTGGCTCTGCGTCTCTGGGCCTTTCTTCTTCCTCCTCCACTACAAGCCTGGCCCTGGAGCTGGGCCCAGCAGGAGCCACAGCTCCCTGTCAGCCCTCCTGGCTGAGCTCCTCTGCTCTGCTTCTCCTCAGGCTGAACTGACTGACTGACTCTGATCTAAGATGGTGCCCATCATATATACTCCCTCTATGTGTGAGCCCAGGTGACTAGCACCCAATGGGCTCCTATCTCTATGCCCAGAGCCCCTCCCCTATCTGCCCCTACACTACTGGGATGTTCCACCCCCCTTCCCACTCCAGCCAGGGACAGACGCTGTCGTACCTGCACATTTATCTGGTGGGAGTACCGTAGTTCTGTCCCCCGGAAATGGGATGTATATAGTGCATGCAGCCTACTGAGCTCAGTCCCACACTCCATCCTTACCCGGGAGTGGAATACCACACCTCTGGGTCGAGGTGCAATACCCCTGTAGCAACCGAGTCCTCAGGGTGCTACATTCCCCCCTGGTAAATCACAGCACGTCCTCGGGCTGTAAAAGAGCAAAACATAAAACATACAAATTTTGAAAGTGCACTTACATATAAAATATAACTTTCAACCCATCCCTTTATGGGAGGTACTTTTCTCTTAAAATGTTACAGGTATAAAATGTTACGGATACATCATAAAATAACATTAACTCTTTCAGCATAATAAAACTTTTCATATAAAACATTTTTGACCAATACGTCCTTGATCTCTGGCCACCGTGCACTTGTGACCAGGTAAAAGTGCAACAGTCTCTAGTTCTAAAATAGAAACGCAGTCCTTCTATAAAACCAGTAGGGGGCGCCTTAAGAAGCGCAACTATTTACAGGGGATATGGCCGCTCTCAGTCCTCGGCCAGTGGGGGTAAGGGAGTGGCTGCTCACAGTCCTCAGCCTGTGGGGAGATGGGACACACTGGAACAGTTCACACTTGTCCCAACGGGGAACTCATTTTAATTAAGCAGCATGGCATATACCCTTACGGGTAACTATATACAGTTTCAGTTCACCTCTTAATGGTGACGATGCCCTCCTGCTCCTTCCTGAGGGTAGGCTTCAGACCCGTCCGGGTCCTCTTGTTCCTCCTCACACCGCAGCTCTTCTTCCGTCAGGCGATGTACATGAAGGGCATAGGGTCCTTTGGCACACTGGTGCCGGGTGAAGGTGACCTCGTCACCCAGGTACAGGTCACGACCACGGTGTCCCTCCGGTAGGTGAGACTCGACATCTCTGCGGGTTACAAAAACGTCACCGGGGGTTTTGTGATCCCTGATGAAGCCCCAACCGTGCTGCAGTTGGAATTTGATTACAGTCCCGGTGGCACGGGGACCGTGGGCTGCACGGGGGTTCCGTCAGGTCCGGCTTTTCTGCTCTGCACTCCGGATTTGCAGCCGCTCCTCGCGGACCCGCCTCTCTCTCCTTTCTCTGTCGAAGACCTCTAACTGCTGCCGGCAGCACTCTGCACGCTGGGCTGCGGCCGCCCTGGTCTCTTGGGTGAACCCGATGAGGTCTTCTCCAGTGGGGTCCCACGCGAACTGCGCCTCCTCCAACGAGAGTGGGGTGATCTTGGCGGGCGCCGGAGCCGGGATCAGGGGCTCATCCAGAGGCCGTTCTCTCCGGAGTCGGGGATTGACGAACTCCGGTGGCCACACAAAGGGCTGCCCATCCGGGCAAGTATGCTGGGTAAACAAGTCTTCTCCCAGGGGTAGCACGATGGAGGTTGAGGGCGCGATGATTGCCGCGGCGCCCGGGGGCACTCTGAATGTGAAGGGCACTGTGGAGACGGCTGCGCCCGGGGGTACTCTGCCCTGTGACCAGGCCGATGGCGCTTCCTGTTTGGTCGCACTCTGATTTGAGGCGCGTGACGTCACGGGGAGCTCGGCCGCGGCTCCTGCCGCTTGAGGCCTAGTTTGGAGCGGTGGCGGTGCAGCGACAGGCGCAGTGAACGGGATTTCGGGCTCTGCGACGGGGAGCTGGGGCAAGTTCTCGGCCTCCGGGTACGGGGTGTAGACGTCCCCATTACCTGCCTCCGTTACTTCAGCTCCCTCCACGGCGCCGTCTCCGGTCTTCGTCCCTCCTGCTCTTCCTTCAGGGGCAGGCGTGCTCCTCGCTGCTGGCGGTGTCTTTTGCTGGCGGTTTCCAGCCTGCTGGGCCATCTCCTTGCTCCACGCGGCCAGTACGTCTCGCTGCACTCGGGCCATCCTCTGAGCCAAGCCCTCCAGTGCGGTCCGTGCATGCTCCCGATCTCTGGGGAGCTGCGCCAGGATCTCCACCAGGCCTTCTGGGGTAGTCGCTTGCAACAGGCTCCTGACCACTGGGTCGGTGCTGCCTGCCTCTCCCTCCATCTCCGGGTGCGTTCTCTCCAGACTCCCCCAGGCTGCTCCCATCTTCACTCCTTTGTTCTTGATCCGCCCACACTCAGGGCGGTCCTGGGGAAACTTGGTGATTGGCAGTTCCAGGGGCAGACCCCCCACGTTGACGGACATCTCAATCATTACAGTCTCTGATGGTGGGGGCGGTCTTCGCTTTTGGCGCCATTCTTGGACCTGGCCCACGATGGGAGGTGGTCTCTTGCCACCCTCTGGCACGCCCATAATGGCGTCCGCTCTGCCAGGGCGGGAAATCTTCTCAGATGGCGGGAATCGTCTCCCAGTGGCGGGAAACTCCGTGGATGGCGGGAAAAAGCTGCAGATGGCGGGCAACCGGCGGGAAATGATCCGAGATGGCGTCCGATGGCGGGGACCCTCCGGAACTGGCGGGAGACTTCTTTTTACGGTACATTTAGACTTTTCTTCAGGCACGCAGTACCCGGTAGTTGCGGGCACGTGATCCTGCCGACTACGCCAAAAAGTTGACGCGCCCCCTGGGCCATGTTCAGGGGATACCCGGAGCCGGATCTGACAGGGGTAGTAGTCCTCGTGGCGGTGACCCGGTCCGTGCCCAGGGTGTCAAACTATGTGTGTGGCAGTCTTTGTAGATGTTGTTAAGTGTCGACTACACCACCCGTTGATTTGCGGTCACAAGGCCGCCGCTGCAGAACAGTCCGCTGAGGCCGGTAGTATGTGTGCAGCGATGGTGGTATAACCCCCAACGGGAGGGGTATGGCCTCAGGGCAGCTGGTGTGGATGATGGAGGTAGTGGTAGTGCAGAAAGGAGAGTCAGAGGCGTGAGATGCAGTTTCAGGGTTTTTACTCACAGTAGTTCTTTCAGTCACTCCGGCCTTGAGTGACCACCCGAGCCGTGCTGCATTCACCAGGTGTGGGACTCGGCTAACCCCCAAGCAGTTCCGGAGCGTGGTCCTGAGCTCCCTTCTCTTTCTCTCTCTGCTGGCCGTCCCCACCAGGGATCCACCTTTGTCCGGTTCCCTTGGGCCTCCTGGTGGCAAAACCTTCTCTGGCTTTCCTGACCCTACTCTTGGTGTACCTTTCTGGTGGATGTGGTGAGGGTCGTGGCAAAGCTTGACCACGACCTCCAGTTCCTGGCTAAGGGTTACTTTTGCCTCCGCCAGCTTGGGATCCGGTGCCCTCTTCTGCCAACCCTTCACCCTTTTGGCTTAATTCTGGGATCTCAGGGTTCCCTCTGGCTCTGCGTCTCTGGGCCTTTCTTCTTCCTCCTCCACTACAAGCCTGGCCCTGGAGCTGGGCCCAGCAGGAGCCACAGCTCCCTGTCAGCCCTCCTGGCTGAGCTCCTCTGCTCTGCTTCTCCTCAGGCTGAACTGACTGACTGACTCTGATCTAAGATGGTGCCCACCATATATACTCCCTCTATGTGTGAGCCCAGGTGACTAGCACCCAATGGGCTCCTATCTCTATGCCCAGAGCCCCTCCCCTATCTGCCCCTACACTACTGGGATGTTCCACCCCCCTTCCCACTCCAGCCAGGGACAGACGCTGTCGTACCTGCACATTTATCTGGTGGGAGTACCGTAGTTCTGTCCCCCGGAAATGGGATGTATGTAGTGCATGCAGCCTACTGAGCTCAGTCCCACACTCCATCCTTACCCGGGAGTGGAATACCACACCTCTGGGTCGAGGTGCAATACCCCTGTAGCAACCGAGTCCTCAGGGTGCTACAGTTGCAGTCCAAGTTACAGGTACCAGTGTAACTTCCCTCGTCGTGCTGCACTTACTCAGGGAGGGGTTCAGTCCACCCTCAGATATCTCCAGAGTACTTAGCGGGTCCCCCTTCTGTGTATTCTCTCTCTCTGGCCGTCTACCTGCACCTCATACCTAGTGTCCCAATCCGGTACCCACGGGCCTTGTCAGGTGACGTCTGTTCTGTCCCCTGGGTCCTCTATAGCTACCTTCTTGGTGAGACTGATATGGACTGTTGGCTGCAGGACTTGAAATACTGCAGCCTCCGGTTTCTAGTTGAGACATAAAGTGCTCTGCTAGTTGAGGGACTGGTCCCCTTTGTGTGGCCTGACCCCTCCACCTCCTGGTGGATTCGGGCGTACGGGTGGCCTCCAGCACTGCCCGTACCCCTGGGGTCCCTTCCTTGTTCCTGGAGCCTTTCTCCTGCTCCTCTCCTTCCTCAGTCTTAGGCCTCTCCTCAGGCCCTCCTCCTGAGCCGAGCTCCTACAGAGCCCCTGCTCCCACACTTCTCCTCCTCAGACTGATCTCTCTGACTGCCCTGACTAAACAAGATGGCTTCTCTATTTATACCCTCCTTTCATGTACTCCCCTAAGCTACTTCCTCCACCCACACCCACTACATAGCTCCTCCCATCAGCTAGGGACCAGGGACTGTGCTCTCCCTTAGGAGCAATCTCGCCCTGCCCTCACTGCTGGTATGTGTTGGATGCAGGTGTTATGGTCCCGAGCTGTACTTCTTCCTTACCTGAGAGTGAGATACCACACCTCTGGGGGAGATGCAGTACCTCTGTGGCGACTGAACCCTCAAGGGCGCCACACATTCACCGGGAAATATCATTTTAACATTTTACAATCTTATCTGGCAATGTGGTGTGTGACACATCATCAGACACACCATTTTTTATTTTTGATGGAGGGACTCTGAAAGTCATAAAGCCTATTTTTACAGGGACATCAGACAGCCCTTACTATTCTTAAAAGGCCAGCAGTCGGCTGTAGCTATTGTTAGAGAGCCATCAGCCGGCTATGCTTTGTTGTTCCCATTATTAACAAGTGAGTCTCCTATACTGTTATTGCGTATCCAGTGACTGCAAGAGCTGCCAAAAAATTTGGCGCAACTCAATACCCCTTTGAAGAGACATAGAGGAGGGTCTCAGTAAAAAAAAATGTTCCCATTATAAAGAAGCGGGTCTCCTATAATGGTAATGCCCATGCTGTGACTGCAAGGGCTGCCAAAATTTGGGAAAAACCCCTCTAAGAATTTAAAGACACACGGAGCAGGGCCACAGTAACAAGGTATGACATGTTCCCATTAGAAAGGAGAGGGTCTGCTATACAGTTATAGGGTATGCAATGAGTCCAACGGCTGACCAATTTTAGGAAAAACCCCACTAAGAATTTAAAGACACACAGAGCAGTGCCACAGTAACGACAAATTCCCATTAGAAAGGAGAGAGTCTCCCATTGTGTTGGCCTATGCAGTGAATGTAAGGGCTGACAAAAATTTGGAGGCACTTCAATGCCCCTTGGAAGAGACGTGGAGGAGGGCCTCATAAAAAAATGTTCCCATTTGAAAGGAGCAGGCCTCCTATACTTGTAATGCCCATGCATTAAGTGTATGGGCTGACAAACATTTACCCCTGGGGGGTATACATGAACATACTGTATAAAACATTTTTTTCACGGGCATCATAAACACCCTTTAAAAAAATTATGTGGGTGTTGCATCACGGACCACGGTCACCCTGGTGATATGGTGGTGGAGGATGAGGAGAAGGAGGAGGACAAGAGCAAATAGACAAAATCAGGAAACGTATACCCATGTGTGGGTGTGAAAAGGTGCATGGGAATACACCTCCCAAGAAAAGACACTGGATTTGAGTTTATGTTACGCTGCTATCATTCCGTGGTGTTGAGAAGTCTGGCCCAATCCAGCCCTTGCTCATTTTTATAAGAGTCAGCATGTCAGCATTTTCAGGCGGATGCGCTTATCAATTATAATTCCACCAGCGGCACTAAAAACCCGCTCTGATAAAACGCTGGCGGTAGGGCCTGGACCTCCAAGGCATAGAGAGCCAGTTCATTCCACATATCCAGCTTGGATACCCAATAATTATAAGGCACAGAGGAATCACGGAGGACGTTGGTGCGGTCGGCAAGGTACTCCCTCAGCATCTTCCCAAACTTTGCACTCCTTGTGAGAGTACCCCGCACCTCAGGGCCTGTGCGATGGGAGGGTCTGAGAAAACTCTCCCAGAACTTTGACAGTGTTCCCCTGCCTCTGCTGGATTGGATTTGTGTATCTCTTGCCTATACTCCTTCGTTGTCCAACGAAGTGTGCCCTCTGCCGCCAGCGTTTTCAGATGGGAATTTTTTTAATAGTTCAACAAGAAGGACCCTCTGGTACTGCCCCATTTTTGTAGACCTGTCCATCTCAGGAATAAGAGATATAAAGTTCTCCTTGTAGTGTGGGTCTAGAAGTGTCACCAACCAGTAATGACTGTCACCCAAAATTTTGAGAACACGAGGGTCATGGGAAAGGCAGTGTAACATAAACTCAGCCATGCGTGCCAGACTACGAACAGGCAAGACTTCCGTGTCCTCACCAAGAGGACGACTGACCATGCTCTCTTCCTCCTCCTCTCTGTCCTCTGGCCATCCACGCTGAGCAGACGGTATGACAGCTGTGCAGGTAGTACCGTCCATAGTGCATGAAACTAGCTCCTGTCCTTCCTCCTCCTCCTCTTCCTCATTGTCACCCAATCCAGTTTGGGATGAGATGAGGCTTGGCTGTGTGTAATCACCCTGTATGGTTCCTTGCTTCATCTCATCATGCTCCGCATGCAATGCATCCTCTTTGATTGTGAGCTGAAAGCATTTCAGAAGACAGAGAAGCGGGATGGTGACACTAATTATGGCGTCATCGCCGCTCATCATTTTGGTGGAGTCCTCAAAGTTTTGGAAAATGGTACATATGTCTGACATCCAAGTCCACTCCTGAGGTCTTATGTGTGGAGTCTGAACTGAATACCGACGGCCTTGTTGATGCTGGTACTCAACAACTGCCCTCTTTTGCTCACAAATCCTTCCCAACAACTGCAGTGTAGAGTTCCAACACGTGGGGACATCACACACCAGTCTGTGAGCCGGAAGCTGCAAACGCTGCTGAAACACTGCAAGGGTGGCGGAAGCTGTAGCTGACTTTCTAAAATGGGCACAAAGGCGGCATACTTTAACAAGCAGATCCAGCAGCTCCAGGTAGGATTTGAGAAACCGCTGAACCACGAGGTTAAGCACATGGGCCAGGCATGGTACGTGTGTGAGCTCGCCTCGCCTCAGTGCCGCCACTAGGTTCCAGCCATTGTCACACATGACCATGCCTGGCTGTAGGTTCAGCGGTGTGAGACACAGATCTGCCTACTATTTCAGAGCTGTCCACAACTCTTCAGCATTGTGCGGTTTTTCACCTAAGTATATTAGCTTCAGCACAGCCTGTTGCCGCTTGGCCGAGGCAGTGCTGCAGTGCTTCCAGCTTGTGACTGATGTGCTCATTTCGGAGATGGAGGCTGAAGAGGAGGAGGAGGCTGAGGAGGATGAGGTGTAGGAGCTGTAGACCATGGGGGCAACCCTGATTGACCTAGGGCCTGCAATCCTTGGCGTAGGGAGGACATTTTCCGTCCCAAGGTCCGACTGGGTCCTGGCTTCCACTATGTTAACCCAGTGTGCCGTCAGTGAGATGTACCGTCCCTGCCCACAAGCATTTGTCCACGTGTCCGTGGTTAGGTGGATTTTACCGGTAACTGCGTTGTTGAGAGCACAGCTAATGTTTTGGGACATGTGCTTGTGTAATGCGGGGACGGCACATCGGGAGAAATAGTGGTGGCTGGGGACCGAGTACCGAGGGATGGCCGCCACAATCAGGTTGCGGAATGCTTCTGTCTCCACGAGCCTGAAAGGCAACATTTCGAGCGCAAGCAGTTGTGAAATGTGAGAATTTAGTAGTGTGGCCTGTGGGGCATTGGCTGCATATTTGCTCTTGCGTTCCAAGGACTGTAGTATGGACAACTGAACGCTGCGCTGGGACAAGGACATGGACGTGCTTCCGGATGCTGCTACTTGAGAGTGTGCGATGACAGGTGCTGGGCGGGAGGCGTCTTCGCATGCACCATCAACAGGGGATTGGCTTGCATGCACAACAGCAGAAGAAGCAATGGTGCCACCCGCAGACACTGTATCTGGACACTGGGGTTCGGCCCACAAAGTCGGGTGCTTCGCTGCCATGTGCCTGATCATGCTGGTGGTGGTCAGGCTGGTCGTTTTGCCACCCCTGCTGATGCTTGCCTGGCAGGTGGTGCAATTGGCCTTTTTGGGGTTATCGGCAGAGTCTTTAAAAAACAACCAGACTCGGGAAGACCTAACAGTTTTACTGGCAACTTCCTTCGTGTTGGTGTTTTGGGGAACGGTTGCCTGCCTTCTGTCTGCGTCCACCACACTGCTTCTTCCTGCCTGTTGGGGTGCTCTGCCTCCCTCCCCCTGTGTGCTGCTGTCCTCGCTCTGCATGTCCTCCTTCTAGGTTGGGACAGTTACTATATTGTCCACCACCTCGTCTTCCACTTCCACACCCTGGTCCTCCTCCTGACTTTCTGGCAATTGTATCTCATCATCATCCACCTCTTGTGACACTTTCCCACCGTCGCCTTCGTGTGACTGTGGCTGCTCAAATATTTGGGCATCGCTACTCGCGATCTCCTCTTGCTCCGCTTCATGTGGACCGGGCGAGAGGCCCGAATCTTTAAATGCAAAAGTGAACAGCTCTTCAGAGTGTCCAAGTGTGGGATCAGTTGTCTCTGGGTACTTGGCATGGTGGGAGGAAGGAGGATAAGCTTGAGGAATATGCGGTCCAGACTCAAGGCTACTGAGACTTGACCATGTGGAAGACAGGGTGGTGGTGGCTAAGTGACTGGAAGCATTATCCGCTATCCAACCAACAACCTTTTGACACTGCTCTGGGTTGAATAGTGGTGTGCTGCGGTCCCCTTGAAATTGGGACAGTAAGGTTAGGCGAGAAGATGTGGGTGTTTGTTGTGGCACAATTTCGGCTTGCCCACAGCCTTGTCCTCGGCCTCTGCATGCACTATTACCATCACATCCAGTTCCCCGTCCCTTGCCACGTGCCTTGCCCATTTTAAATGGAGGACAGTATCTTCCACGCTCACTACAAATGACTGAGTTTGGAGTGAATTTATATGTGATCCGTGTGATGGAGAAAACAGAGTTTTAAATACCTGGCCTGTAGGTAAGTAGTTTGAACAGCAAACTGTGGTGAATTGCTTCACTGACACACTAAAGGAAATTTTTAATGGAGGCCAGAAACGGCAGTATTTTCTGACAATGTATATGTAACATAGTAACATAGTTTTTAAGGTTGAAGGAAGACTAAGTCCATCTAGCTCAACCCATAGCCTAACATGTTGATCGAGAGGAAGGCAAAAAAAAACCATGTGGCAAACACTAAGCTCCACATTGGGGAAAAAAATTCCTTCCCGACTCCATACGACAATCAGACTAGTTCCCTGGATCAACGCCCTATATATAACCTGTAATATTATACTTTTCAAGAAAGGAATCCATGCCCTTCTTAAATTTTAATAGTGAATACCTCATTACAACATCATGCGGCAGAGAGCTCCATAGTCTCACTGCTCTTACAGTAAAGAATCCGCGTCTGTGATTATGATTAAACCTTCTTTCCTCCAGACGTAGAAGATGCCCCCTTGTCCCCGTCTCTGGCCTCAGAGTAAAAAGATCAGTAGAAAGGTCTTTGTACTGTCCCCTCATATATTTGTGCATTGTAATAAGATCACCGCTAAGCCTTCGTTTTTCCAAAGTAAATAACCCCAAGTGTAATAACCTGTCTTGGTATTGCAGACCCCCCAGTCCTCTAATAACCTTGGTTGCTCTTCTCTGCACCCGCTCGAGTTCAGCTATGTCTTTCTTATACACTGGAGACCAGAACTGTACACAGTATTCTAACTGTGGTCGCACTAATGACTTGTATAGAGGTAAAATTATGTTCTCCTCATGAGCATCTATGCCTCTTTTAATGCATCCCATTATTTTATTTGCCTTTGCAGCAGCTGCCTGACACTGGCCACTAAGCGTGAGCTTGTCGTCCACCAATACACCCAGGTCTTTTTCAGTTACTGTTTTGCCCAGTGTTTTACAATTAAGCATATAATTATACATTTTATTTCCTCTACCCAAGTGCATTACCTTACATTAAAACTCATTTGCCATTTATCAGCCCAAGCTTCTAGTTTACATAGATCCTCCTGTAATATAAAATTGTCCTCCACTGTATTGATTACCCTGCAGAGTTTAGTGTCATCTGCAAATATTGAAGTATTACTCTGTATGCCCCCTACAAGGTCATTAATAAATATGTTAAAAAGAAGGGGGCCCAATACTGAGCCCTGTGGTACCCTACTGTTAACTGAGACCCAGTCTGAGTGTTTTCCATTAATAACCATCCTTTGTTTCCTATCACTGAGCCAATTCTTAACCCACATACATATATTTTCCCCTATCCCCTATCCCCATTGTTCTCATTTTATGTATCAACCTTTTGTGTGGAACCGTATCAAAAGCTTTTGAAAAGTCCATATACACAACATCCACTGCATTTCCTTGGTCCAGTCCAGAACTTTCCTCCTCATAAAAACTGATCAGATTAGTTTGACAGGAATGGTCCCTCGTAAACCCATGTTGATATTGGGTCATGAGGTTATTCTTCTTCAGATAATCTAGTATAGCATCTCTTAGGAAACCCTCCAGGATTTTACCCACAGTAGAGGTTAAGCTTACCGGCCTATAATTTCCAAGTTCAGTTTTTGTCCCCTTTTTGAATATTGGCACCACATTTGCTGTACACCAGTCGTGTGGTACAGACCCTGTTATTATGGAATCTTTAAAGATTAAAAATAATGGTCTATCTATGACGTTACTTAATTCCTGCAGTACTCGCGGGTGCATCCCATCAGGGCCCGGGGATTTGTCAACTTTAGTGATTTTTAGATGCCGCCATACTTCCTGCTGGGTTAAGCAAGTGACATTTACTGGAGAATTTTTGTTATCACTAATCATGTTTTCTGTCATGCGATTTTCTTGTGTAAATACTGTTGAAAAAAAATCATTTAGCATATTGGCTTTTTCCTCATCCTCATCCACCATTTCTCCCAGACTATTTTTAAGGGGGCCAACACTATCATTTTTTAGCTTTTTACTATTTATGTAGTTAAAGAATATTTATTTTTACTTTCTCTGGCAATGAGTCTCTCTGTCTCAATCTTTGCTGCCTTGATTTGTTTTTTACATAATTTATTTAAATTTTCTATATTTATTTAATGCCTCATCACTATCTACTTGCTTTAGTTCTCTAAATGCTTTCTTTTTGTCACTTATTGCGCCCCTTACAGCTCTATTTAGCCATAGTGGTTTCCTCCTATTTCTAGCATGTTTATTCCCATAGGGTATATATTGTGCACAGGTCCTATTCAGGATGTTAATAAATGTCTCCCATTTGCTTTGTGTAGCTTTATGTCTCAGGATATCGTCCCAGTTTATTGCACTAAGATCATCTCTCAACCGTTGGAAATTTGCCTTCCTGAAGTTTAGTGTCCTTGTAACCCCTCTACTACACATCTTATTAAAGGTTACATGAAAACATATTATTTTGTGATCACTATTACCCAAGTGACCCCCAACTCATATGTTTGATATGCAGTCTGGCCTATTGGTTAATATTAGATCTAGCAGTGTGCCCCCCTTCTTGTTGGGTCCTGAACCAGTTGTGAAAGGTAATTGTCTCTCATAGTTGTCAAAAACCTATTACCTTTGCTTGAACTACATGTTTATGTCCCCCAATGTATTTCAGGGTAGTTGAAGTCTCCCATAAAAATGACTTCTCCTTGAGTCGCTGCTTCATCTATTTGCTTTACGAGCATATTCTCCGCTACTTCCATTATTTTGGAGACTTATAACAAACCCCTATCAGTAATTTATTATTTTTCCCCCTCCCCTTATCTCCACCCACAGGGACTCTACATTTTCATTAGATTCACATACGCAAGACAGGTTTTAAGGATGATTTTACATATAAACACACACCCCCCCCTCGCTTGTTTGTACGGTCATTTCTGAACCGACTATAGCCCTGTAAATTAACTGCCCAGTCATGGCTCTCGTCCAGCCACGTCTCAGATAGCCCTACCATGTCATAATTATTTTCCAACAAAATTAATTCTAATTCTTCCATTTTGTTGGTGAGGCTTCTGGCATTAGTGTACATGCATTTTATGTATCTCTCTGTACCTCTATTCCTTCTTACTTTATTGACTGTTCTAACCCCACCCCCAATTTCTTTATTTGTGCCCAGGTCACTATCTGCACTATCTTCCCCACCTATAAAATGAATGCCCTCCCCCCCAATCCCTAGTTTAAACCCTCCTCCAACCTTCTAGCCATTTTCTCCCCCAGCACAGCTGCACCCTCCCCATTGAGGTGCAGCCGGTCCCTAGCGTAGAGTCTGTAGCCAACTGAGAAGTCGGCCCAGTTCTCCAGGAACCCAAATCCCTCCTTCCTACACCAGTTCTTGAGCCACTTAATTATCTCCCTAATCTCCCGTTGCCTCTCTGGCGTGGCACGTGGTACCGGTAGTATTTCAGAGAATACCACCTTGGAGGTCCTTGCTTTCAGCTTGAAGCCTAATTCCCTGAAATCATCTTTTACATCTAACTTTGTCATTTGTGCCAATGTGCACCATGACCACTGGGTCCTCACCAGCCCCTCCCAGTAATCTGTCAACCCGATCAGCGATGTGCCGGACTCGAGCGCCAGGTAGACAGCACACTGTTCGACGATCCCTGTCTTTGTGACAGATTGCCCTATCTGTTCCCCTAATAATTGAGTCCCCCACTACCAGCACCTGCCTGGCCTGCCCTGCTCTCCTATTTCCCTCTTTACTGGAGCTGACACTCCTACGGCTTTCAGGGGACATGTCTTGCTGCAGCAGTGCTACCCCTGTACAGTCACTCCCCTCATCTGCCAACTTTGCAAACTTATTGGGGTGTGCCAGATCAAGACAGGCCTCCCTGGCACTCTTCCCTCTATCCCCCCTTCTAACTGTGACCCAAGTAGCGGCCTCACTGTCCTGCAGCTCCCGACTACCACCCTCCCCCACATCTACCCCAATGAGCTGCTGCTCAGTGAGCAGCAGACTCCTTTCCATGTTGTCAATGGATCTCAGTGTTGCCAGCTGCTCATTTAGATCCAGTACCTGGGCTTCCAAAAGCACAACGTGCACACATCTCACGCAGCAGTAAGCAACCCCGACCGGCTGTTCAAGGAATGCATACATGTGGCAAGATGTAAACTTACTTTTGTTCGAACTTACGCTCCGGTCACACTCAGCTCGTTCACGCTTGCAAACTTAGAGATTTAAAGAGTTTTTTTTTCCCCTTTTCCAGCAATGCACCCTACAGCTCAATGCATCCCGTGTGATAGAGAAAACAGAGTTTTAAATACCTGGCCTGTAGGTAAGTAGTTTGAACAGCAAACTGGTGTGAATTGCTTCAATGACACACTAAAGGAAATATTTAATGGAGGCCAGAAATGGCAGTTTTTTCTGACAACGTACAGTACAGACCAAAAGTTTGGACACACCTTCTCATTTAAAGATTTTTCTGTATTTTCATGACTTTGAAAATTGTACATTCACACTGAAAGCATCTAAACTATGAATTAACACATGTGGAATTATATACTTAACAAAAAAGTGTGAAACAACTGAAAATATGTCTTATATTCTAGGTTCTTCAAAGTAGCCACCTTTTGCTTTGATGACTGCTTTGCACACTCTTGGCATTCTCTTGATGAGCTTCAAGAAGTAGTCACCGGAAATGGTCTTCCAACAATCTTGAAGGAGTTCCCAGAGATGCTTAGCACTTGTTGGCCCTTTTGCCTTCACTCTGCGGTCCAGCTCACCCCAAACCATCTCGATTGGGTTCAGGTCTGGTGACTGTGGAGGCCAGGTCATCTGGCGTAGCACCCCATCACTCTCCTTCTTGGTCAAATATCCCTTAAACAGCCTGGAGGTGTGTTTGGGGTCATTGTCCTGTTGAAAAATAAATGATGGTCCAACTAAACGCAAACCGGATGGAATAGCATGCCGCTGCAAGATGCTGTGGTAGCCATGCTGGTTCAGTATGCCTTCAATTTTGAATAAATCCCCAACAGTGTCACCAGCAAAGCACCCCCACACCATCACACCTCCTCCTCCATGCTTCACGGTGGGAACCAGGCATGTAGAGTCCATCCGTTCACCTTTTCTGCGTCGCACAAAGACACGGTGGTTGGAACCAAAGATCTCAAATTTGGACTCATCAGACCAAAGCACAGATTTCCACTGGTCTAATGTCCATTCCTTGTGTTCTTTAGCTCAAACAAGTCTCTTCTGCTTGTTGCCTGTCCTTAGTAGTGATTTCCTAGCAGCTATTTTACCATGAAGGCCTGCTGCACAAAGTCCCCTCTTAACAGTTGTTGTAGAGATGTGTCTGCTGCTAGAACTCTGTGTGGCATTGACCTGGTCTCTAATCTGAGCTGCTGTAAACCTGCGCTTTCTGAGGCTGGTGACTCGGATAAACTTATCCTCAGAAGCAGAGGTGACTCTTGGTCTTCCTTTCCTGGGGCGGTCCTCATGTGAGCCAGTTTCTTTGAAGCGCTTGATGGTTTTTGCAACTGCACTTGGGAACACATTCAAAGTTTGCCCAAGTTTTCAGACTGACTGACCTTCATTTCTTAATGTAATGATGGCCACTCATTTTTCTTTACTTAGCTGCTTTTTTCTTGCCATAATACAAATTCTAACAGTCTATTCAGTAGGACTATCAGCTGTGTATCCACCAGACTTCTGCACAACACAACTGATGGTCCCAACCCCATTTAGAAGGCAAGAAATCCCACTTATTAAGCTTATCAAGAGAATGCCAAGAGTGTGCAAAGCAGTCATCAAAGCAAAAGGTGGCTACTTTGAAGAACCTAGAATATAAGACATATTTTCAGTTGTTTCACACTTTTTTGTTAAGTATATAATTCCACAGGTGTTAATTCATAGTTTTGATGCCTTCAGTGTGAATGTACAATTTTCATAGTCATGAAAATACAGAAAAATCTTTAAATGAGAAGGTGTGTCCAAACCTTGGTCTGTACTGTGTATGTGATCCGTTTGACGGAGAAAACATAGTCTTAAATAGCTGGATTTCTAGTGCTCTAATATGGAAAGGACCTGACTGTATTCTGCAGTGCCAACAAGCAAATGACGAAGAAAAAATTGTGTTCTCTGGATTGCTATTTAAGCAAATAATGAGGATTAAGATCCAAAGAAAAGTATTCCTGGTCCCTGAGACCGGGGCCTTTGTATAGAAATATCTAACAGCAGCAGAAGGCAGAACTGGAATGGAGCCTCTTGTGCTATATGGACTGCTGTCTGCTATATACACTGCCTGCCTATATACACTGCCTGCCTGATATCTCTGCAGATGGATTAGTCCTCAGAAGGACTGTTTGTTAAGATGGATATGTGTAATGTACGGTTTTTCTCTCTACACTACCTAATACACAAGCAAATCTCTCCCTAGCTCAGCACCTCTCCCTACACTGTCTGATTCCGGAGTGACTGTGATGAGCATGGCGGCGCCAGGTCAGATATAGACTTGATGACTCTGTGCGGCCAGCCAATCACTGTAATGCTACAACCAACATGGCTACGGCATTACAGTGCATGGCATGCAATCCCTGCATGTTCATTGGCTCTCTAAAGAGCGCCAAACATGCAGGGAGGGGACCCGAGTTCCCACCTGAGCAACCCGGAAATACTCGGCGAGCGCTGAGTATCTCGAGCAGTGAGATACACGGGCGAGCACCGAGCAGTAGCGAGCATGCTCGCTCATCACTAATAAATAACTCATGTTTAATGCTTCTTAAGGTTGGTGGGTGGAGAACTGTGTTTCTCCATTGTTTGTCTGGTTGTTGTTGTTTTTTCCTTTGTGTAAATCTTTATAAAAATCAATAAAAAAACATTTTATTTAAAAAAAAAACAATAGTTAAGACAACTGAAACAGCCGTAGATAGTAATCTGACTTGGCTAAAATCCTTAATCATGTTGCAAGTCTTGTTACAGGGTAGCCATACCCCCACTGGAAGGCACAAAAGAGAGCCTTCTGCTTCCTGGAGGAGAACTAATTTGCATCCCCTTTGTCCCAGGGAGCATTGCTCTAGCTTGTTAGTCTCCCTAAGCCAACTAGATGTCTCTGCAAGGAGAAACAATACCAAGAATGCTACAAAAGTGCTCTAGCCCATTAGATTTGTAATAAAAGGAGAAACACTTTCTGATCTCTAGTGTTTAATAAATGTTAAAGAGAAGACTATATCGTTTGCCACCAACAAATGCAATTATCTGTTATAGTTTTCTCCCAAGTTATGATGGAACAGAACATTTTAGCTTTCATCTCTGCTGTTTGCACAAATTAAATGTAAAGTCTTTTTTTTTCTAACCTGAATAGTATAATATTCCTCTCCGGTTTGCATCCTATTAAAATGAAATTAACATTATTTTCTTTAGTATATAATATGCCTGTGGGACAGCAAAGTAGAAATAAGATGGAAAGTCAATCAGAGCTCTCTTCTGCTGAGAGATTAAAGGCTGCTGGAGGCTTTGTAGAAGATAGTCCTTCAACGGGGAATCACAGCGAGGATTATGCTATGTTTTATGTGTGTACGGATGTCTGACCACAGGAATCCGGATCATATTTCAAGGTGTATGACTATTTCCAGTCTTTATATACATCTCTTAATCTACTAAAACTGATAGATTATGATAACTCTGGATTCATGAACGGTTGAAAGTGAAAAAGGTCTACTACTCTACTTTTGTTAATGTCTTCAATAATTAATTTCCTATTTGAAGTGATATTGTTGCTTCAATGGCATCAATGGAGAAGTGGCTGTACAGCTTCCTGGGAGTTTGAGAAAGGAGGTAGGCTTAGGAGGTACATATTCCAAAAATGTGTAAAATAGTTCTTACGCTCCTGTCTTGCCTTCGGGGTCGAGCTCTGCTTCCATCCACTATGGCTTCTGCCATTTGCTGTGCTCCATGTCTGGTCTTGCAAGTGGCCTGGTGTTCCTTAGTGATATCATCTCCCTAGACCTTTAGAGGTCTAATCCTACCCCTTTGTCTGAGTATTAACTCTGTAATGTGTTCAGTTACTGTATGTAGATTGCCATTATCCTGTTTTTTTCTGTTTCCATAATTTGAATATGCTGCTGGTTAACCCACTTGCTCTATGCATCACAAACTGTGGTGATTAGTGACATAGATGTAACTGTAAAATCTATAAGCCATTTGATAGTTGAAAGTGAATATTGAAGCAAGGCTACGACCGCCAGCTGACCCTGAAGCAAGGGGAACCCCCTGATGTGAACATGTAATTAAAGAGGGTTATCTGATAGATTGCAGACCAGGCAAATTTTGGAATATGACAGATTTATGGCAGGTAGAGATAATCTATCACCTCTAGCCTCAGCTTGAACAGAAAGGCAAACAGATTACTTTGGGCTCGTTTGTTTTAATCCAGTTATGAATATTGAGGGTTTTTTTTATGAACGACAAGGGTCCTACAGTTATGAAAGACCCGTTTTTTGATGTTGTGGTGAACATAGCACATTGTCTTGCGTTGCTGGGCGCTTACGTCAGCACCTCCAGACTGGTATCGGGTCAAGTGGATGATGCTGTCCATGCAATATTTCCTATCTATAGGGGGGTAGAACTGTGGTGGTTAGCATGACAAGGGTGTCTCCCGCATGGGAACTCCATGGGCAAAGATGTCATGCAAGTTAGGGATCCCATAATTTTCTAAGGACCAGCCATATCCCATGACCAGCTCTGTTGTTAGTCACCGAGGGGCAGATATGTAGGCGTGACTTGTGTTGATATAGGCAAGTGCCAAGCTGAAATCAGACTCAGTCCCGGGAGGCGCAGTGTGCTGTGGTTCTGTGCCGTTGCCCCCCAAAAAACGAACAGCTCCCCTTTATAGGAGACGGAACGAACCCTGTGACATCAGGTTTGGTAAATTTATTCTGTGTATCCTTTTTGTTTTGTGTAATTGCATATATTGTATTGTTTTGTCCATTTTGTAACATCTTTGTATATTTTTTTTAAACATTGCATACTTTTTGAATTAAATATATAAAAATTTAATAGCTTGTTCCTCTTGCTGTATAAACTACACCCCTGAAGCCATACGCTGTCTGTAACGGGTGTCCAATCGGCCAGTATAAACGATTGGTGGTGGCAGATAGCTCCTTTTGTTATTGTAGAGGTGGCAGTGACCATACCAGGGTATATTCATACAGTAGGAAAAAAAAGTATTCAGTCAGCCACCAATTGTGCAAGTTCCCCCACTTAAAAAGATGAGAGAGGCCTGTAATTGACATCATAGTTAGACCTCAACTATGAGAGACAAAATGAGAAAACAAATCCTGAAAATCACATTGTCTGATTTGGAAAGAAATTTTTTTCAAATTTTAGTGGAAAATAAGTATTTGGTCAATTACAAACAAGCAAGATTTCTGGCTCTCACAGACCTGTAACTTCTTCTTTAAGAGGTTCCTATGTCCTCCACTCATTACCTGTAGTACTGGCACCTGGTTGAACTTGTTAGCAGTATAAAAGACACCTTTCCGCAACCTCAAACAGTCACACTCCAAACTTCACTATGGTGAAGCCCAAAGAGCTGTCGAAGGACACCAGAAACAAAATTGTAGCCCTGCACCAGGCTAGGAAGACTGAATCTGCAATAGGCAAGCAGCTTGGTGTGAAGAAATCAACTGTGGGAGCAATAACTAGAAAATGGAAGACATACAAGACCACTGATAATCTCCCTTGATCTGGGGCTCCACACAACATCTCACCCCGTGGGGTTAAAATGATCTCAAGAACAGTGAGCAAAAATCCCAGAACCACAAGGGGGGACCTAGTGAATGACCTGCAGAGAGCAGGGACCAACGTTACACAGGCTACCATCAGTAACACACTACGCCGCCATGGACTCAGATCCTGCAGTGCCAGACGTGTCCCCCTGCTTAAGCTATTACAAGTCCGGGCCCTTCTGAAGTTTGCTAGAGAGCATTTGGATGATCCAGAAGAGTATTGGGAGAATGTCATATGGTCAGATAAAACCAAACTAGAACTGTTTGGTAGAAACATAACTCATCGTGTTTGGAGGAGAAAGAATGCCGAGTTGCATCCAAAGAACACCATACCTACTGTGTAGCATGGGGGTGGCAACATCATGCTTTGGGGCTGTTTCTTACAGAATATGTTTGACCTCTGTCATTACCAACAAAGAATATATATCAAAGTATTGAGATGAACTTTTGTAATTGACCAAATACTTATTTTCCACCAAAATTTGAAAAAAATTTCTTTCCAAATCAGACAATGTGATTTTCAGGATTTGTTTTCTCATTTTGTCTCTCATAGTTGAGGTCTACCTTTGATGTTAAATACAGGCCTCTCTCATCCTTTTAAGTGGGAGAACTTGCACAATTGGTGGCTGACTAAATACTTTTTTTCCCCACTGTATATTCCATGAGTTGGAATCGGACGTGTATATACCATACACTCACTGTAAGTTCACCAATAACTGGCCTACTGGTGAAAACAGCCGTGGCGTCTTCCATCACTCGTCAGTCAATTGCGTAATTGTCCTGACGATTGGAGGCAGTGGAATGTTATTCACTGACAAATTGGTGGCAGCGGTGGGATCTGCTTAATTCTCCCTGATGGTTCCTTGACAATTACATTTCAATCTGCTGTGGATTCTATAACCTGCATTTTCTCAGGTTAACCCATTGATCACTGTAAGCATCACAAACTGTTATTAGAGACTTACTATGTCACAATCTGCTGTGGATTCTATAACCTGCATTTGCTCTGGTGAACCTATCATTTGCTGCAAGCATCACAACTTTTGCTAGGTTTGTTTGTACTACCTTACAATCTGATGTGGATTTTGTTATTTACATCTGAGTGCTGCTTCAAACTGGCCATTTTCTACGTCATCTACCCTTCTGGTCTCCTGGAGATGCGGCAAGGACTGGACGGGTGATTTAAAGGAGCAGAGGGGCCAGAGCGGTGACCAGAAAGGTGAGTATAAAGATTGTTTTTATTTTTTTTAACATTCTGATGGACTTTTACGGTTAAGAAAAATGGAGGCCAGGGGCAATCATTCTGCTGAATCCTCGTGGAAGCATATTACAAAAAAATCCACATTTTGGAGAATGTTCATTTTTGTAAAATTCAACTAGAACTCAGTTGCACTCAAACGTATTCACTCATCGTTAATATGCATCCTAAATGAGGGGTGAGTGTGAGGTTGAGCTGTAGAGTAGTATTAACCTTGTACTGTGGTACCCACATTATGAAAGTGGAGAAAGTGGTATCTTGCAAGACAGACAAAGGAAAAGCAGCTTGAGCAATGAATATCTTCTGTGTATCCATTCTTTCTATCACGCACTGTAGTTCTACATCACAAATACTAATGGCAAACTGGTGAAAATGATGAAACGAGTTCTTCCAGAACATTACTAAACTCATTTTAATTCTAGACTTTCCAGCCACCTGTTCCGTGTTCGCATTAACTCCAGTTGCCATGGTAGCAGATGACATTTTTTTTCTTTTTTTTTGCATTCCGAATTTTCATTAACAATCTTCATCATTTTTCGAGACTTACATCAAAATGTCAGATAAAATTAACCAGTTACGACGTATAAATTTAATATGCATAAATGTCAACATCGCCTTGTATTTAGATTATCTCTCGCTTGTAATCCCGGTAGCGTCTTGCATATGATCTGCTTAAATCCCTTCGTCATTCACAGACATCCCGCTGCTACAATTATCAAAAAGTAAATCATGCATGCTATAGTGTGCTGCGATGTAAATGGCCAATATAAATCAGGGGATAAGTCAGATTTTGGCCAAAATAGACTACATACCAAGCATTTTTGTAACTTTTATTCTACCAGTTAGCAATGAGAAAATCTATTCAATACAAATTGAATTTGTGTTGAATTATAGGAATTTGTTGGACAAAATTAGCTGGGATTTGAAAAATTTGCAAATTAATTCGTGTGACACAAAAACACTCATTTACATTTTGTAATAAAGCAAATTGCATACGTCAGAGAAGGATCGCATGGCCTGACATGTGGCCAGTCTTCCTCATAATACCTTCCAGTTGTCACATCACTTGGAGCACAGCAGCCAATCAAAAGAAATTGTTATAGCCATTATAAAAGCCAAAACAGAGAATGCAGTAGGCATTTTGTGATGAATCTGGATAGTAAGAGGATGTCACAGGTCATAGCTTAGGCATAGAGATAGGGAGAGAAAGCCATAAAGCAATGAAAAAAACTGAACAGATGAAAAACAGCTAGCATCCATTTCCTCACAGTCATATATGTATTATAGGGGCACTATGCATGGTAGCCTAGCAGAAGCTTTTATTAAAGCTTCCATGGACAAGCCTAGCGCTAGCCAATCCATTTAACAGATTCCGTGAGCTACACAGGCCTTCAGCCTTTAAACACCTGATCCTTTGACTCCCACTGCCAGTTATTGGTGCTGTTCTTCAGGTTCACACCTCAGTACTCATCTCTGACAGTTCTAGTGGGTATTTTTGTTTTTGACTTTGGCCAAATTCTGACTGACTACTGTCTGGTGATTTAGTAACTTTTCTGCCCTCTTGGTTCTGAATCGACTACCTGACTTTCCCGCCAGCCCACTTTATCAAGCAGCATGTACTCCGAGGACTCCACCTAAGGTCCCTTTGTAAGCCCACATCCCTGTAAAGGAGTTAAAGGGTGAAGGCCAGTGCTTCTCTGGGACCTGAAAGTTAGATTAGCTATCACGAAGTCTGTCTGTTAAAGCCCTGCTTAGAACTGTCAGGCAACTACAGACAGAGTCATTATTATATAACCCCTGTACAGGACAATCTGGACTTGCACAGGGGTTCTTGAGATGGGTCCACAGAATAACTGCTTGCCAGTGAATTGAGCTGGCAGTGGATGGTCAGGAAGCTATGTCCATACCATGAGGTCTGAACGGGAGCAGAAATATCAGGCAGAAAAGTGGTCAACATGGGCTGAGGTGAAACACAAAAATCAAGTAAGAAGGATAAGGGCTGAAAATCACAAGTAAACCAGGTCAAGCAGAATTTATAACTGGCAAAAGAGACGGTCAAGCAGAATTTATAACTGGCAAAAGAGACAAGGAATCAGAAGGAAAAAAATCTATCATTCCTGCCCAAGGCTAGCAGCAGAAAGTTAATAGTAACCCTAGCTACCTACCACAACTCCTAATGAACAAAGAACTATTGTGTTGTTGCCCTGAATCTGCAATAAAGGCGCAATGCCACCTGGTTACAGAAGCAGAAAAAGAAGGGGAAGATGCCAACATAGATGTCATAATAAGTTGATATCACTTTGACGTTACTAAGGCAGTGTTTGCAGTAAGGGGCTTGAAAGGGGTTGAATACAATCCTAGGAAAGCCCGAAGTCTTACACATGTATTTTCATGGTAATTGGAGGTTTTGTAGTATTTGCACTTTGTGCAAACTGATTCACTGTAAATCAATTTTTTGGGAAAAACTGATCTTATTTAGTGAATTTGAATTCTAAAAGATTCACTTTTATTTTCTGCCAAGTCATAACCTATTAGAAGAGTTGTCTACTTCTTCAATTCTCTTTTGTTCTACTGAACTTCCAACACAGGTGTCACGGGTGTGTCAGAGGTGACAGACAGTCGTCCTGCAGTGGTTGGCAGGAGATCTCCACGTTTGGCAATGCAGACAGCTGCCTAGATAGGAGGCTGTCTTTAGAACCCAGCGACTACCTCCCTCTGGCCTAGGTGTATATATACATGATCCCTCCAGGTGGGCATTGCCGGTTATACTCATTTCTACTTGGAACATGGCTGAAGCAGCATCACGTCCTCTCTGGAGGCTTGAGGCCATGTGCCCTGTTGGAGTTTCTTCTAAAGCTAAGTTATATTTCCCCTGTGTTGTCTTCCCCTTTTGTCTTTAGAGTGCTAGCGGAGGTTGACTAGTGCTCATCGCCTTCCACCCCCAGCTATAGCCTTACACCAGGGATAGTAGGGTGAGACACATGATCGGCGACAGCTGCGGAGGCTGTATAGGGACGTTAGGGGGAGACAGGGTGACGCTAGTCCAGATTAGGTCACCTCTTCTCTCTTTCCCTAGTTTCTGGGCTCCCTTTCCCCTCTGTGTTGCACTCACACCTGGCGTGACATTATAACAGGCTGAGTACGTTTTGGAAAAAAAAAGAAAGAAAAAAAAAAACGACACAAGATTGACATTTTGTTTTTTTTTCTTTATCTGTTTGTGGGCATGCACCTTTTTTTTCCTTACTCCCTTTAGTATGGGATCAGTTGTAGAGCTCGCTGAGCAGTTCAGCGGTATCAGCGGTTACATGCCGCCAATGTAGGGGTCTCTGCAGGTAGGCCTGTCCAGCCTGAACCCAAGGTTGTCCTCCCGGACAGGTTTTCACGAGGTAGAGACAGTTTTTTTGTGTTTAAAGAGGCATGCAAATTGTATTTCAAGCTTTGTCCCTACTCCTCCGGTAATGAGGAGCAATGGGTTGGCATTGTGATCTCTCTACTGCAGTCATGGGCGTTTTCGTTACCGCAGGATTCGGGTTGTCTCCAATCTGTGGAGGTTTTTTTTGGAGCTCTTGCCCTCATCTATGATGACCCTGACCGAGTCGCCTTGGCGGAGTCTAAGCTACGTCGCCTTCAGTAGGGGATTCGGTCAGTGGAAAAGTACAGTTCGGAATTCCGTAGATGGGCAACGGATTCCAAATGGAATGACTCAGCCCTTAAAAGTCAATTTTGTGAGGGGCTAACGGAAAGGTTGAAAGATGCCTTGGCTGTATATGATACCCCTTTGTCCTTGGAGGCTGCCATGTCTTTGGCCATACATCTTGATAGGAGCCTTCGGGATAGACGGGAAAGGCCTCCTTCTCCGGGGTCTTCTTGTCGGGGTTGTGTACCTTTGCAAAGGGAGCGGTCTGGGGGTGAACCAGTACTGGGGGAAGAGGAGGAACCTATGCAGTTAGGGGGTGTCTCTACATCATACATCTCCCTGGAGATTCGCAAGAAAAAAGGTGTGTGTTTTTTTTGTGGAAAAAAGGACACTTTGTTGGGACCTGTCCTTCAATTCCTAAACAAAGAGACTCAATTAACTGTCGGTAGTCTGGAGTTGGATAAACAAGGGGTGCATTTGTGGCCAAACTGCAGTTCCCGTTTTGTTCTGACTCCAGAGGTGGTGCTAGAGAGCAAAATTGAAAAAAATTCTGTTTGTTGACAGTGGAGCCGGGGTCAGCATGGTTGATGCTGAGTTTGTGAAAACTCATGGTCTCGCTTGCTGTGCTTTAGCTGAACCTATTCCCATCTTTGCCATTGACTCGGCGCCACTTTCACAGAAAGCATTTACTCAGATTGTACATAATGTGAAACTGAGGGTGGGGTCAGTTCATTGTGAAATTATTCCTTGCTATGTTTTGGAAAATCTCCCTACTCCGATTGTTTTATGTATCCCTTGGCTTGTTAAACATAATCCATTGGTGGATTGGCAAACCGGGGAGATTATTGAATGGGGAGATTACTGCCATGAACTGTCTGAATGCTTCCATTGCTGCTGTCTCTGCAGAGATACTGCCTGCTTTTCTGTCTGGTTTTGAGGACGTTTTTTCTGAGAAGGGGTGTCAGGATTTACCTCCTCATCGTTTTATGACTGTCCTATTTACCTGACCCCCAGACCTAAACTACCCAAATCCAGACTGTATAATCTTTCTGGCCCTGAGAGACAAGCCATGAATGATTTAATTGCGGAAAGTCTGGAGAAGGGACATATCAGACCCTCATCTTCACCCATGGCGGCAGGGTTCTTCTTTGTGAAGAAAAAAGATGGCGGTCTACGTCACTCTTCCTCTGATTCCTGATTTGTTCAGCCAGATTGTGGGAGCTAAGGTATTCTCCAAGTTGGATTTAAGGGGAGCCTACAATCTGGTTAGAATCAGAGAAGAGAACGAATGGAAGACAGCGTTCAATACCCTGGAGGGTCATTTCGAGAGTCTGGTTATGCCCTTTGGCTTGACCAATGCACCTGCGGTATTCTAGCATTTCATAAATGATATTTTTCATCATTTGGTGGGGAGGTTTGTGGTGGTCTGTCTGGACAATATTTTGGTTTATTCACCTGATTTTGAGATCCATCGGGGGCATGTTAAGCAGGTGCTCCAGATATTAAGGGATAACAAACTCTATGCCAAACTAGAGAAATGTGCTTTCGCTGTTCAGGAGGTGCAGTTTTTGGGGTACTTGTTGTCATCTTCAGGTTTTCGGATGGATCCAGAGAAGATCCGTGCAGTCCTTGACTTGGAACATCCCGAGAACCTGAAGTCCCGACAACATTTTCTGGGCTTTACTAGTTTTTACAGGAAATTCATCCAAAATTACTCTGTTGTAGTGAAACCCCTTACTGACATGACTAAGAAGGGGTCTGATTTTTCCAAATGGTCGGAGGCTTCCCTCCAGGCTTTTTCTTCCTTAAAGAATCACTTTGCCGCGGCACCTATACTCAGTCAACCCGATGTTTCTCAACCCTTTATTGTGGAGGTCGAGGCTTCGGATGTCAGGGTTGGGGCTGTGTTGTCTCAGGGTTCGTCCCCTGGTAAATGGCGTCCATGTGCCTTCTTTTCTAAAAAATTGTCTTTGTCTGAGAGAAATTATGACATGGGTAATAGGGAACTTTTGGAGATCAAATTGGAGTTCGAGATTTCAAGGATTGTAGATTCTCGTCTCCAACATCGTTCTCTACAATACTTGGTGCACTGGAAAGGCTATGGTCCAGAGGAGAGAATGTGGGTTGCAGCATCAGAGGTAAACGCTCCCAGATTGGTTCGTTCTTTTCACACCTCTTTTCCTGAGAAATATGGTCCTGAGTGTCCGGAGGCCACTCATAGAGGTGGGGGTACTGTCACGGATGTGTCAGAGGTGACAGACAGTCGTCCTGCAGTGGTTTGCAGGAGATCTCCACGTTTGGCAATGCAGACAGCTGCCTAGATAGGAGGCTGTCTTTAGGACCCAGCGGCTACCTCCCTCTTGCCTGGGTGTATATATACATGATCTCTCCAGGTGAGCGTCGCCAGTTATACTCATTTCTACTTGGAACTTGGCTAAAGCAGCATCACGTCCTCTCTGGAGTCTTGATGCCATGTGCCCTGTTGCAGTTTCTTCTAAAGCTAAGTTATATTTCCCCTGTGTTGTCTTCCCCTTTTGTCTTTAGAGTGCTAGCGGAGGTTGACTAGTGCTCATCTCCTTCCACCCCCAGCTATAGCCTTACGCCAGGGATAGTATGGTGAGGCACGTGATCGGCGACAGCTGCGAAGGCTGTATAGAGACGTTAGGGGGAGACAGGGTGACGCTAGTCCAGATTAGGAGGTCACCTTTTCCCCCTTTCCCTAGTGTCTGGGGTCCCTTTCCCTTTCCCCTCTGTGTTGCACTCACACCTGGCGTGACTCTCTGTGTTGCACTCACACCTGGCGTGACAACAGGCTTATCACAAGATAAGCAACTGTCATCTTCAAGGGAAACAGGGTGTAAACTCTTAATTCGATAAAACGCTACTGCAGGGGAGTTGGAGTATTACATGGTGCCCATCAGTGAGCTGCCGGGTGTCATACAGCTTCTCTGCATTCCAAGTGTAATATCTGGTGGACTCAGCTGTTAGAAAATCTGAGATGCACATGAACCTAAAAGTGGTGACCATGGGGTGCTGTAACTCACATGGTATGGTGTGTCAGCCACACGTGGACAGGGAGCACTTTTCAGGATGCAGTGCCCATGTGTGATATCACTCCTGTGGTCTTGGATGTGTGGTGGTCATCAAATTCCGTACCCACTGCATCCATTAGTTGCCCCTTTTTGGAAAGGAGATGAGCTAGATTGAGAGTGGCACCCTAGATGGAAGTGAGAAAGGCTCTTCCTATTCTTGACCCTTCTGGACCAGAGGGATGGGGAAAGGGTGATTGTAATCCCTTCTTATTTTGAATAAGCTTGCAAAAGACCAAATCCCGTCTTCATGACTCTTCTTTCAGCCATTACGCAGATTCTCTTCACGCCAAGCCAGAACTTCCAGCACGACTAGGACAGGCATCGCTCAAGTAACCTGTAATATCTGAGTCCTGATCATGCCAGAAGTCCTGGCCTGGAATAAAGAAGCTGATGAGAATCCGCATGATAAAAAAAAAGGGAAGAACGGAGGACCGTATGGCGGGACAGGTGAGTGGTAAGGTGCTACTTAATTTTTTTTTTTTGTACATCTTATGTTTTTAATGCTATGGGGTCTTTGGAGACCCTAGAGCATAATACGAGCATATTAAGGAACATTCGATTCGCAGAGAATAAATTTGCTGCAAATCAAATTTCCCTGTGAAATCCTCTGCAGATTCGCTCATCTCTACTCAGCTGTTATTGCCAGAAGAAGCTACGGCAGTCAGAGTATCACATGCTAATTAGAAATCCAATTAATTTATAAAAAATAGAATTTGTTATGAATTTCCTAATCAAAATCCAGGAGATTGTCTCAGCTCTAATGGTAAATTACCATTGGTAATACGTTGATCAATCAGTGCCCATATTACGAATGTCGTTGGCAGCATTGTGAGCAGGCTCGGACTGGCCCACAGGAGAATGGGAGAATCCCCCGGTGGGCCACTGTGCAGTAGTTTGCACAATGCACTTGATTTTCTGTATTCTGAGAAAGTCAACATTTAATTAACAAACTACCCAGATTTTTATTAAATAGAATCATAGGCAAATTTGAGAATAAGGGTAATTTAGTATTTGCATATAAATGAACAGTGGACCCCCCAGTGTCAGTGTAACTGGCGGGATTATACTGATTCTATATGCACAACAGAAATGAATAAATACACCTGATATGATCTCCTTTTCTCTCAATAGGACCAAAGAAAAGGGGTCAGCTTTATGAGGGCAACCCTGAAATAAACCCCAATGCTGCCAGCTTGGTCCTCCTGTGAAACTCAATCTGTGGCTTGGCTTCATAGATGGCAATTTTAAATTTATACAGCAATATAATAATACAGTAGTACCGTATATAGATGAAACTATTAAATAATCGAAGGCTCAAGGCCCCTTGGGACCACAAAACAAGGTGAAAAATAAAAAAAAGTTTTTAAAAACATCCCACCAAAAGAAAAAATCAAATCCCTCCTCTTTTCTCTCATAATAAAGAAATTAAAAAATAAAAATAGGCATATTTAGTAAAAGTTTTATCCATTATAAAAGAAAATTACTGTATTTTTCGGACTATAAGACGCACCGGACCATAAGACGCACCTAGGTTTTAGAGGAGGAAAATGGAAAAAAAATAATGAAAGCAAAATATGTGGTCATGATGCCCTGTTATGGGGGAGGGGGTCTGCTGCTGACACTGGTATAGGCATCCCCATCCCGGTATGCATGTCACCCTTCATCCCGGTATGAACGGCACCCTTATCCCGGAATGCACGGCACCCCCATCCCAATGCACACAAAAAAAATAAAAGGGTTCTACTCACCTTTCTTTCCTCTGCTCCAGCTGTGTCCTGTTTCTTTTGCCAGCAGGTGATCTCAGCATGTGAGCCGCATGCCATGCGCCCTCCGATGCTGAGATCAGCTGCCGGAATAGTCACTGCTCCCCACGTTGGGACTATGGATGTGGGGAGCACTCGCTATTCACTCTCCTTAACAGCGCACACAGCGTCAGCCTAGCCACGGCTCCTGCAGCGGCTCAACTATCACATGTGCCCGCTATTAATGAGAATAAATATTCAGTCCTCCGCATGCCCGTGGGCGTGGGGAGCAGCGAATATTAATTTTTGTTACCAGCGGGCACATGGAAAAGCTGCAGCTGCCGTCTCCTGCCTCCTGTGCTCCACTGCTCCGCCGCTGCAACTCCCACCACACCCCCCACCATCCACAGCAACAGCAACAAGTATACATTCGGACTATAGGACGCACCCCCCACTTTATTCCAAAAATTTGGAGGAAAAATGTGTCTTACAGTCCGAAAAATACGGTAATGAACCCGAAAGGTAAAGATAAAAAAGATTAAAATGCCAGAATTGTGTTTTTTTTTTGTGAGGGTCACCATACCTCCGTAAGAGAATGCAATAAAAGCACACAAAATGTTTTATGTAGCATAAAATGTTACCAGCTTACTAATAATGAAAAAATAAGCCCTAATAAAAGTCCATTGATGTAAAAATATTAAATTTTTCAGAAAGTGTCACAGAAAATCCCGACGAGCAAATTCTTTTACCACTTGTTGATACATATGAATAGATATATACAACCCCTGGCAAATATTATGGAATCACCGGGCACAGAGGATGCTCATTCAGTTGTTTAATGTTGTTGAAAAAAAGCAGATCACAGACATGGCACAAAACTAAAGTCATTTCAAATGACAACTTCTGGTCTTTAAGAAACACTAAAAGAAATCAAGATTAAAAATGTGGTGCTCAGTAAGGGTATTTTTTTTTCAGACCAAGCAGAGGAAAAAAATTATGGAATCACTCAATTCTGAGGAAAAAATTATGGAATCTTGAAAAACAAACACACAAAAGAACACTCCAATGCATCACTAGCATTTTGTTGCACCACCTCTGACTTTAATAACAGCTTGCAGTCTCTGAGGCATGGACTTAATGAGTGACAAACAGCACTCGTCATCAATCTGGCTCCAACTTTCTCTGATTGCTGTTGCCAGATCAGCTTTGCAGGTTGGAGCTTTGTCATGGACCATTTTCTTCAACTTCCACCAAAGATTTTCTATCTGCAGGCCATAACATTGACCTTATGTGTCTTCTTTCAAGGAATGTTTTCACAGTTTTTGCTCTATGGCAGGATGCATTATCATCTTGAAAAATGATGTCATCATCCCCAAACATCCTTTCAATTGATGGAATGAGAAAACTGTCCAAAATATCAATGTAAACTTGGGCATTTATTGAAGATGTAATGACAGCCATCTCCCCAGTGCCTTTACCTGACATGCAGCCCCATATCATCAATGACTGTGGAAATTTGCATGTTCTCTTCATGCAGTCATCTTTCTAAATCTCATTGGAACAGCACCAAACAAAAGTTCCAGCGTCATCACCTTGCCCAATGCAGATTCGCGATTCATCACTGAATATGACTTTCATCCAGTCATCCACAGTCCACGATTGCTTTTCCTTAGCCCATTGTAACCTTGTTTTTTTCTGTTTAGGTGTTAATGATGGCTTTTGTTTAGGTTTTCTGTATGTAAATCCCATTTCCTTTAGGCGGTTTTCTTACAGTTCGGTCACAGACATTGACTCCAGTTTCCTCCCATTCGTTCCTCACTTGTTCTGTTGTGCATTTCCTGTTTTGGAGACATATTGCTTTAAGTTTCCGGTCTTGACGCTTTGATGTCTTCCTTGGTCTGCCAGTATGTTTGCCTTTAACAACCTTCCCATGTTGTTTGTATTTGGTTCAGATTTTAGACACAGCTGGCTGTGAACAACCAACATCTTTTGCAACATTGCGTGATGATTTACCTTCTTTTAAGAGTTTGATAATCCTCTCCTTCGTTTCAATTGACATCTCTCGTGTTGGAGCCATGATTCATGTCAGTCCACTTGGTGCAACAGCTCTCCAAGGTGTGATCACTCCTTTTTAGATGCAGACTAACGAGCATATCTAATTTGATGCAGGTGTTAGTTTTGGAAATGAAAATTTACAGGGTGATTCCATAATTTTTCCCTCAGAATTGAGTGATTCCATAATTTTTTCCCTCTGCTTGGTCTGAAAAAAATTACCCTGAGTACCACATTTATAATCTTGATTTCTTTTAGTGTTTCTTAAAGCCCTGAAGTTGCCATTTGAAATGACTTTAGTTTTGTGCCATGTCTGTGATCTGCTTTTTTTCAACAACATTAAACAACTGAATGAACATCCTCCGAGCCCGGTGATTCCATAATTTTTGTCAGGGGTTGTATATATATGTGTATATATATATATATATATATATATATATATATATATATATATATATATACACAATATATATATATATATATATATATATATATAAACTCTACATGTTTACTGTCACTGTGATTATATCGACCTTGATTATCATACTGGTAGGTGATTTTTACTGCAAAATCAACACTGTATAAACAATGGCGTATTTTATTTTTGCCATTTCACCCTGCTGCTTGGAATTTTTTCCCCATTCTTCTCTATATTGTATGGTAAAATGGTCTAAACAACAACTCATCTCACAGAAAATAAGCTCTCCTACACCCACGCCGACAAGAAAAAAAAAAGAAAAAAGTTATGGCTCTGAAAAGTGGGAAGGGAGAGGTGGAAATGGAGATGCAAAAACTAAAAATCATCTGGTTATGACGGCACCAGCAAAAAGAGATGCTAGCAGTCAATAGTAGATCCATTGGGGAATCTGTTAGAAGAAATGTGTGAATAAATAAATAAATAAATAAATAAAATAGTTACATAGGTTAAAAAAAAGAACTGGTCTGAAAAGTCTACACGATGTAATACAAAAGAAAAAATGTAACTTTCATATATACAGTATGATAAAATGAAAAATAATGATAATATAAATAATAATATAAATAATAACAAACAATAATATAAAAAATAACAATAGCAGTAATAGCAACAATAAAACAATAAATGGAATGTTCACGTCTCCAGTTATTTCTTCATTCTTATTCCATTCAGCTCTTGAATTTCCAAGCTCAGAGTAGCCGCAGTCTCCTTTTGCTATCTAACTGTCCCCTCTGGCAAAAACAGAAATGAACAACAAGCACTTCACTCAGCACCACAAAACTCGTGTCGATCAAATTCTCTTAAGCGCTCAACAGTCCTTTTTTTTTTCCAGAAATGCCCATTATTGAGGATGCAAGCAAATGTTACCTGAAATGCCACAACAGCCCGCAGCGCCCAGCGCCCAGCGCCACTGACAGCGATTTGGCAGAGGAAGTTAAAGCACAAAATGTAAATAGATTTCCTTAATTCAATATGTTCTGTGTTGACCCCGGTTCCTTCTTCGCAGAACGTTGGCACGTGTGATACAAATTAAAGATATTTATCTTTTCCCGTGCAGCGAAAAGGACCGTTACCAAAATGATGAGTCTAAAAAAGAGGTGAAATGTATAATTTATTTTAGCAAGAAGGTATCGGCTTACGGGAGTGGAATAAAAACTCAGCTAAGTAGACCACGGGGGGCTGGAGATACCTCGCAGGGCTCAGGAACGATAGCAAAACTTTCTAATAGAGCACAATATACCCCTAAGGCGACAGAAGTTACCCACATTATATTGAAGAATTGTAATGTAATAATTATCTATTTATAATCCCCAAAATGTTCCACGCAATTAAAGGGAATGTTCAACCTTGATGTAAAAGGGTCAAAATTTCTGTGATGATTCATTTCTTACTGTTTTCATGACACAAGGAGCGATAGTTTTCCAGTTGCCTCGTAGAAACACAGAGGTAAATCAAAACCAAAGTTATATAGCTACACAATTTTGTCTACCTGCAGCCACCACTAGGGGGAGCTTAGAAGATGACTGCATACTACTGTAGTTATCTAATGAACTCAATAAAAAATTGCCAACAAAAAGCTTCTAGGCTTATGGTGATTGCAAATAGTATAAATGTATCATGTACCTAATAATAAAATTGCTAGAATACAGCTCTAATGTAAAAGAATATAACTACTATAATATTGTCCCTATATACAAGAATGTAACTATGATAATACTGCTCCTATGTACAAGAATATAACTACTATAATACTGCTCCTATGTACAAGAATATAACTACTATAATACTGCTCCTATGTACAAGAATATAACTACTATAATACTGCCCCCTATGTACAAGAATATAACTACTATAATACTGCCCCTTATGTACAAGACTATAATTACTATAATACTGCCCTATGTACAAAAATATAACTACTATAATACTGCCCCTTATATGCAAGAATATAACTACTAAAATACTGCCCCTATGTGCAATAATATAACTACTATAATACTGCTCCCTATGTACAAGAATATTACTACTATAATACTGCTCCTATGTACAAGAGTATAACTGCTATAATACTGCCCCTATATACAAGAATATAACTAATATAATACTGCTCCCATGTACAAGAATATAACTACTATAATACTGCCCCTATATACAAGAATATAACTACTATAATACTGCTCCTATATATAAGAATATAACTACTATAATACTGCCCCTATATACAAGAATATAACTACTATAATACTGCCCCTATATACAAGAATATAACTACTATAATACTGCCCCTATATACAAGAATATAACTACTATAATACTGCTCCTATATATAAGAATATAACTACTATAATACTGCTCTGATGTGCACGGTCTGTGTTTGGATAATATAATATTGGGCGGTTGTGTTTGTCATTTTCCCAGATACAGAATTTAGGTGATTGAATATAAATAAATCTTTATCTCTCGACATCTTGCAGATCTTTGATATGAATGTGAAGCAGCAGACGTATAAATTGTACTTTACAGCTATAATCGAGGATAAGAGAACATTTTGCTCGCTCAGGATTGTAAACATGTTTTTCTGTGCAAGGAACAGATAGGAAATATTGTGCTATAAACTCCCGGCAATCTGAGCTGCGGCTCTGCTCTGCCTGGATATTATGGGATGAAGTTGAGGAACAGACTGCGGTTCGCGTTCTTTTGTAACGTTTTACATCACAGTAGGAAGCAGAACAGCGCGCTCTAATTGCTATTTATATGTTGTGTGAAATACAGAAAAGTATCAGATGAAGTTCTGTAATTTTCTTGGAGACATAGGAGGAAATTTCAAGCTACTTTGTACATTGAAATCAATGTGATCCTAAAGTAATGGGGTCGATGACCAAATTAAGGAGTAGGACAATGATTGCCTCTGCTCTGACTTACTTTTTTGTTGCATTTTCTATGCGAATGTGGAAGCATAAAAAGGTATAAACCAGGGAAAGTTTTGGCACTATTTGGCAAAGAGTTGAAAACTTGTGGATTAAGATGAATGTCTTTATGGGGATCATATATAGGATGGGCACAGTATTGTGATACAATGGCTCAAAGTGCACTCAACTCGCATTTTAAGTATTTTGCAAAACTTTTCTTAAAAGTTTTGCAAAACTTTACAGACACACCCTGGCAGAAAAGGGAATTCAAACACACAATTATGAGTTTATTTTTGCACTTTCAGGAGAAATAACAGAAGAACATCACAACGCAGAGTTCCAAGAAAAGATGCTGAAGAATTGTTATTTCATGAGGAAATCAAGTATTTTTTCCAGACATATCTGGAGAGATGAATGGTCACCACACAGGTCACTGAAATCTTCAATAGTCTTTACTAAAACTAAACTACGATCCCTCACCCTTCCACCTTCTAAATAAAACAGCCTCAATTAAAAATGTGGTGTGGTTTGAGTCAGAGGTATGACTTAGCTAGAAAAGAGCACGGATTATCATACATCATCATGCACCAAAATTTCAGGGCAAAATAAATTACATAAAAGTAAACTAAAAGCTGGTGCAAAGTAAGAGAAAAGTGGCCAAAGATGCTACAGATTTATCATCCAGCACAAACCACTGTGATAAATTTTCCGCAGTCTATATACAGTGCTGCTCACCTTTATTGAGAACCCTTCATTTTTTTCATAGATTGTAAAATATCTTCAGAAATAAATGGAAATGTACCAAAGTTATATCCTCAGGATTTTTTAATTATTGGTCCAAAGTATTACAACAATAAAACATTGTTTTTCAACTTCTATGCTGCAATTTCAAAGAAGAAATAGAATAAACAGTATGTGCAACAATAAAGGCACCCCTAATTGATACTTGGTTGCCCCCCTAATTAATGCTTGGTTGCACACCCTTTGGCATTGCTGACAGCCATCTATAAGCTTCTTGCACTTCTCAGCTGGAATTTTCTCCCACTCTTCCTTTGCAGTTTGTTCAAGCTCTTGAATGTTTGCAAGGTTCTTTTTGGCAGATTTCAGCTCACCCCAAAGATTTTCAATGGGACTGAGGTCAGGACTCACTGCTGGCCATTTTAAAACAGTCCATTGTTTCTTTTTCAACCATTCCTGTGTATTTTTGGATGTGTGCTTTGGGTCATTGTCTTGCTGGAGGACCCATGATCTTCGACTGAAACCAAGTTTTCTTACACTGGGTAGGACATTTTGCTCTAAAATCGCTTGATAATTCTCAGATTTCATGATTCCTTTAATACGGTCAAGGCCTCCAGTACCAGGTGCAGCAAAGCAATGGTGGATCCTCCACCATGCTTAATTGTTGGTAAGGTGTTCTATAAGCTTCATTGCACCGTCTATAAACCAACTGTTGCTTTGCATTGCCAAAAAGCTCTATTTTTGTTTCATTTGTCCACAGAACATTTTCCCAGAAGGATTGTGGTTTGTAAAGGTAATCTTTGGCAAAGATCGCTCGTTCCTTTTTATGTCTTTTCTTCAGCAATGGTTTTGTTCTTGTTCTTGGCCTTCACCCATAAAGCTCTTTTTGGTTTAGTGTGCGGCTTATGGTAATTGTTGAAACCATGACCCCACACTGTTCCAGGTTGGCTTTCAGGTCTTTGGATGTTTGATGTGGTGTTTTTTCCACCATTCGTACCAACCTTCGAAGACATCTCTTGTCAATTTTCCTCTTTCCCCCACATCCAGGGAGGTTCTTGACAGTTCCATGCTTGGAAAACTTCTAAATAACATTGTGCACTGTTGAAACTGGGATACCAAGGTCTTTAGAGATTGCCTTATACCCTTTGGAAGTATTGTGTTTGCTAATAATAGCAGTTCTGATGTCACCAGACAGCTCCTTTGTCTTCACCATTGTGACAAAGGAACAGGGACTACCATGTGGCTTTTTAAAATAGTGAAGTCATCATTCATTTTCTAATTGACAATTAATCACAGGTGAATCTCTTTTGTGATTTACCACAGGCGAGTCAAAATGTGTTCCCATACTAAATTAATGTGCAGGGTGCCAATACCAGTGACACAGCAAGCTTTAGGTTTTATTATTTTTCCCTCCCATTGTTTTTGGTTTTAATGTATTGTTTATCATTTGCTCTTTTGTATTTAACACTAGTGCTTTATACAAAAAAAAACTGTTTCACTTGATTCATTTTTTTTCAGGAGATATTCCACATTATGTACTTAAACTTGGGTGCCAATAACGATGAGCAGGACTCTGCCAATTTTGCAAGTTTTCCCACCTACAAAGAATGGAGAGGCCTGTAATTTCTAACGTAGGTACTGTAGTAGATCGACTCACTCGGCTTCTTACAGAGGCAGTCACAGGAACTGCTTCTGTTTAAAGTACGACTGATTTATTGCAGTCCTCATAAATCACATCACTAGAATAAACGTAAATACAGCCTTTGTCCGGCAGAAGGTAAAACATAAAATAACAAGTCCTTACAATAGTGCTGTTTAGCCCACCTGGCTTAGAGTTCAGCATCCATGTCCTTTAGCAAAGGAATTCACACCAGGAGACCTGCAATCTCCATATTCCCAGCATGTGTGCTGCAAACAGCTCAGAGCTTTCACCTCCGGCCCACCACACACCCAAATGCTCTGCAAGGCTGTGTTTTTCTATCCTCCCAGTTCCTCCCTTTCAACAGGTGCTTTAATCACCCTAGAAGCAAGATGGTGGTTTAACCTACTTGTGTGCTGGAAACTTTTCACTATGCACAATCACTGCAGCTATCAATATCAGTGCTACACATCTCTCTCCCAGTAACCTGCTAGTGACTCTTTCACAGTACACTTCAACTGGGAGGAACAGAATCTAAAAATTTATGATTTTTACATAATTGAATTGCATTGTATTGCATGACATAAGTATTTGATCACCTACTAACCAGCAAGAATTCTGGCTCTCACAGACCTGTTCGTTTGTCTTTAAGAAGCCCGCATACTCTGCACTCATTACCTGTATTAATTGCACCTATTTGAACTCGTTACCTGTATAAAAGACACCTGTCCACACAATCAATCACACTCCAACCTCTCCACCATGGCCAAGACCGAAGAGCTGTCTAACGATATCAGGGACAAAATTGTAAACCCGCACAAGGCTGGTATGGGCTCCAGGACAATAGTCAAGCAGCTTGATGAGTAGGCAACAACTGTTGGCACAATTATTAGATAATGGAAGAAACACAAGATGATTGTCAATCTTCCTCGGTCTGGGGCTCCATGCAAGATCTCTCCTTGTGGGGTAAGGATGATTCTGAGAAAAGTCAGGAATCAGCCCAGAACTACATAGGAGGACCTGGTCAACGACCTGAAGAGAGCTGGGACCACAATCTCAAACATTACCGTTAATAATACACTAAGCCATCATGGATTAAAATCCTGCAGGGCACGCAAGGTCCCCCTGCTCACACCAGGACATGTCCAGGCCCATTTGAAGTTCACCAATGACCATCTGGATAATGTAGAGGAGGCATGGGAGAAGGTCATGTGGTCAGATGAGACCAAAATATAACTTTTTGGTATCAACTCCACTCCCTGTGTTTGGAGGAAGAAGAAGGATGAGTACAACCTCAAGAACACTGTCCCAACCATGAAGCATTGTGGGGGAAACATCATACTTTCGGGGTGCTTTTCTGCAAAGGAGACCGGGCAACTGAACCTTATTGAAGGAAGGATGATGGGGTCATGAATCGTGAGATTTTGGCCAACAACCTCCTTGCCTCAGTGAGAGCATAGAAGATGGGTCGTGGCTGGGTCTTCCAGGAAGACAATGACCTGAAACTCAGCATGGGTAACTAAGGAGTGGCTCCATAAGAAGCACTTCAAGGTCCTGGAGTGGCCTAGCCAGTCTCCAGACCTGAATCCAATCGAAAATCCTTGGAGGGAGCTGAAACTCAATGTTGCCCAGCGACAGCTCCGAAACCTGAAAGATCTGGAGAAGATCTGTATGGAGGAGGGGGCCAAAATCCCTGCTTGGTCAAGAACTACAGGAACCATCTGACCTCTGTAATTGCAAGCAAATGTTTCTGGACAAGATATTAAGTTCTGTTTTTTCTATTATATCAAATATTTATTTCCTGCAATAAAATGCAAATTAATTCTGTAAAAATCATACAATGTGATTTTCTGGATTTTTTTTTATATTCTGTCTCTCACAGGTGAAGTGACCTGCGATAAAAATTACAGACCTCTCCATTCTTTGTAGGTGGGAAAACTTGCAAAATCAGCAGAGTATCAAATACTTATTTTCCCCACTGTCTAAGAGAGGATTTAGTAAATCTGCCATTATAACACATATGCAATACTAGGGAACATCTAGAGCAGGGCATAAACGTTTTTTGAACCCTATAGTTTCTCTGAAGGGTTAATGCTATCTCAATCGTTCATAGCATTGAAGGCAGTAACAGAATCCATGTGTCCATCACTGGAGATGAGGCCTCGGTAGTATCTAAGCATGTCCGAACTGTGCCGAGTTTTTTGCATTAATTTCTATGGATGTTATGGAAACAGTGCAGCTCAGTTTTTTATGGAGCCCAACCTACAGTATCCGACTCTTGGTCACGTTTATTCCCACCTCAACCATGGACGACTGTGATGCAAAAACTAGAGATGAGCAAAGCCAACAAAGAATAAAGAGAAGACCAAAAACGGGGCAGCAGATTAGAAAGTTAGTATAGAACTGGTGAGGAGCTGCATCGACAATGACAGGTGAGGGGACAGGTATGATATTTTATTGTTTTTAAACTTTTTGTTCCACCATATTAAACCACCAATATGGCAGCCAGTTTGTCTCCACTTTTATGCTTAGCATGAGCCAATGTCACGGGTGTATCAAATGTGACAGACAGTAGCTCTAGATGCGGCTGTAGAAGGTCACTGCGCTTGGCATTGGAGACGTCTTCTTGATCCTCATATCTATGTAGTGTAGTAGTGATATCCTTCTCCCGTTAGGACCCAGCAGCGACCTCCATCTTCTGCTGCTAATTGACACACCCTTTCTTGGTAGTTAAAAACTCTCAGTGTCTCCAGAGTCTCGCCAGTGCTATTTCTATGTTCCTCTGTTCATGCCTGGAGTACTGTTAGTCGGCTAGTTTCTTCTTGGACTTCCCTTGAAGGACAGTTGGCGTTATCTCTCTGGTGTCTTCCCAAGCTAAGTGTATTCCGTTTGTTTGTTTACCTTGTTGTCTTTAGTTATAGTGGGGCCTGACTAGTGTTCACCCCGTCCCCTCCTTATCTAGGGCCTAGCTCTAGGGACATTCAGGGATTAGGTTTCCTGCTCAGCGATAGGTGCGGAACCTATATAGGGACGATAGGGTAGGTAGAGTGATATTAGATCTGCCTAGGGGTCTCCACTCCGCCTTTCCCTAGTTTTTGGACTCCTTTCCCTTTCTTCCCATTGTTATACACTTGTTACTTCCCTCACCTTGCGTGACAGCCAAACAATCAAAAACTCAAATTTTTCTAAATTATTTTTTCACCAAGGATGACCAAATGGATTGCAAATCAATATAATGTGTTAAGAATTTCCCAAAATTCACAGATCCACCCATAGGGTCATCCTTGATGAAACCCCCTCTAAGAACAGTCAGATTCCAACTAAACATATCCCATGTGTGCAGTATAATGTCCCTCGACCCCTCCTGAGATACTATCAACGCCGTTCCACTTCTGCAGTGTATCACAGGCGAGGACGCTGTGCGTGAAATGACCTTTTTAATTCCACTGATAAACCATGAAATAAACAAGCAGAAAGATTCCGAAAACAATGCGTTCCCGTGTTTATCCGTCATTCGTCTTTTTCGGGGGTAAAGCAGATGATTTTCTTTACGTCTTACGGTGCGATTCTTGCTCTCAGTAAATCAGTGTGAAATTGGGAAAAAAAAAAGATTTCTGTTACTGAAGGAAAAGTGGTTTATTTGCTTCTCTGGCTCAGACTGTCACAGAGAATGCCCAATGAAAAAAAAATAAAAAAAATTCTCACCCGCTGCCAAGCACATTCTCTCGTCACGGGACTTTGTCCAGGAGATGATGTGCGAGGAATCAGAAAGTGGCGAAAGGAACTGAGCCGAGAGACTTGTTATGCTCAGAGTATTACCCTTGTGGAGGGTTTAAGTGAACATGAAGTTATTCAGACGCATCTCGGGATCCTTTACGGGGGACGTGGTGTCAGCAATGTGCGCTGGAACACGAAGCAGAGCGGTAATCTGCATCCTCGTGATGCTCTGCTGCCATTTTTGTCCCATGTGAAATCACTGTGTTCCAAAAATTGTGCAAGCTACATACAGGCCAAGAGATATTCTTTTGTTTTTATCAAAGCCCCAAAATCAAATTTAAAATGGCCAGTTTTACCAAATTTATCCCCAAAATTTGATTTGCAAAAAAAAATCGATTTGTCGTTAATCAAAGGTACTGCAAAGTCTCTCAATGCACCGAAAAGATGAGTGTAACACTCTGAGGTCTCCTAGGACTGCATCCAACCCTTTCAATATGTTTAATTCAAAAACAGCTTTAGCATTGTCTAAGTGATCACAACATATATGGCTATGGGTAAATGGATAATAGCTTGGTATCACGGCTGTGCTATCACGCGCTATCTGTACACTTTGTTCAGTAATTTAAGGTATTCTCTGCATTTCTTTATGGTTAAGCTGTGAGCTGTGACATCCTTTCACTATCCAGATTCATCATAGCATGGCTGCTGCATTCCTTGACTTGGCTTTTATACAGGCTCTGAATCATTGCATTGACTCATTTGCTTGCCTCTAATAAACACCTACAGGTGCATCTCACTAAATTAGAATATCATCAAAAAGTTAATTTATTTCAGTTCTTCAATACAAAAAGTGAAGCTCATATATTATATAGTCATTACACAAAGAGGGATCTATTTCACGTGTTTATTTCTGGTAATGTTGATGATTATGGCTTACAGCCAATGAGAACACAAAAGTCATTATCTCAGTAAATTAGAATACTTTATAACAACAGCTTGAAAAAAGGTTTTAAAATCCGAAATGTCCTACTGAAATGTCTGTTCAGTAAATGCCCTCAATACTTGGTCGGGGCTTCTTTTGCATCAATTACTGCATCAATGCGGCAATGTGACATGGAGGGATCAGCCTGTGGCACTGCTGAGGTGTTATGGAAGCCCAGGTGGCTTTGATAGCAGCCTTCCGCTCGTCTGCATTGTTGGGTCTGGGGTCTCTCATCTTCCTCTTGACAATACCCCATAGATTCTCTATAATAGATTCTCTATGGGGTTAAGGTCAGGCGAGTTTGTTGCCAATCAAGCACAGTGATACTGTTGTGTGTAAACCAGGTATTGGTACTTTTGGCCGTGTGGACAGGGGCCAAGTCCTGCTGGAGAATGACATTTCCATCTCCAAAAAGCTTGTCGGCAGAGGGAAGCATGAAGGGCTCTAAAATGTCCTGGTAGACGGCTGCGCTGACTTTGGTCTTGATAAAACACAGTGGACCTACACCAGCAGATGACATGGCTCCCCAAACCATCACTGATTGTGGAGACTTCACACTAGACCTCCAGCAGCTTGGATTGTGGCCTCTCCACTCTTCCTCCAGACTCTGGGACCTTGTGGATTGTGTCAATGACTACCTTATGGACATCTGTCAAGTCATCAGTCTTCCCCATGATTGTGGAGCCTACTGAAACAGACTAAGGGACCTTTTTAAAAGCATCAGAAGTCTTTGCAGGTGTTTTTTGTTAATTATTCTAATTTACTGAGATAAGGACTTTTGTGTTTTCATTGGCTGTAAGCCATAATCATCAACATTAACAGAAATAAACACTTGAAATAGATCACTCTGTGTGTAATGACTCTATATAATATAGGAGTTTCACTTTTTGGAATGAAGAACTGAAATAAATTCACTTTTTGATGATATTCTAATTTAGTGAGATGCACCTGTATTACATGGTGATCAGCAGATCTGCTGAAATTTGAATTCTACTGCTTTTGCCAGGAAATCAGAATGTTCCTTAATATGTTTTGAGGTCTCTCTAGACCCCAGGCAATAATATACTTAAGGGTTAAAAAAAATGTGAAAGTTATACCGCTGCTCTCTGCGCGGTCCTGGCTCACTTCCTTCCTCCGGCTTTGGTCTCTTGGGGGTCTTACTTCGCTCAGCATCAACGCTTCTTGAGGTTAGTAAATCACAGATGACGCTCAGGACAGGTGAGTGGTGAAGAGCATGTACTATTTTTATTTTATGTTCTTTGGTCCGCTAGAATCCAACAAAATGACAATCTGACGGCTGACTTTTTACTTGATTCACATAAAGTAAATCACTAAAAAATGCAAAATTGGGAGAATCTAATTTTTTCGTAAAATTCAAGAGAAATTGACTCTAATATTACACCATGGGTTAAAGTTGACCCCATAGCGATGATTTCTATAGGGATAATTTATTATTGACTTAACTAATAAGCAAAAAAAAAACCACAAAGTTTTGTGCCTGTTTTTTTGCAACTTTTGAAAGAGTCTCAAAATGTTTTCATAAGTCTACTTCAGTATTCTTTTTGCAGCATGCAAAAACTTTTTTTTTGCGTAATTAGTGCTTGTCCCGCACAGCATGAAAAGTAGCATAAACCCTGCATTTGGACTTTTTTTTTTTTCCTTTTCTCTTTTTTTTTTTATTTTGTGTATTTTTATCTATAGTTTTCTACAGGAAAGTCTGAAAAATGCATGGGAAAAAAATGAAATTGCATTTTTAAATGCAAAATCCTAGTGTTTCTCTACTAAAAAAAAAAACACAATAAAAAACATCAAATTTGTACAATAAACAAATAAAAATATTGGAAAATGTGTTATAAAAAAAAAAGCAGAATGCAATAATCTAACTATTGTTGTGCAGATACTTGCAGAAAAAAAATAACATTTTCATAGCTAGGCCTCAAAAGCTGCAAAAAAAAACCCCATAAAGTGAAAAAATGTAATTTTTCATTTTGCACCAATTCATTAAATGTTGTGGGTACATTAATTTGCTGCAAAATCAGCCAGCGTAAAATAAAAGACAACACAGAAAAGTATCTTCTTATCAACAGCAGTTGATGAATTGGACCCATTGTCTTTTGTGTTTGCAAATGAAGTTTTTGTGGAAAACCGCTATAAAGAAAATGCATAAAATGAGTTTTCAAAGCATTTTAGTGAATGAGTTATACTGAGAGCTTGTGCGAAATTACTGCTTGCGCTCCTCCCTTAATTATTAGAAGAAACGCTTGTGTTGACAAATAGCGCCATTAGGGCCATGTTCATTGGCAGCCTGACTAATCTCTTTGTGGATACAGTATGTGCTCTGAGTACAGGCTCACTGGCTGCAGTAAATTGGCCTCCTGAAAATGTGCAGCCTTTGAGATAATTCCACTAAAGTTTACAAAATGTTGAGTAAATCAAATGCAGCTGGAAATCCTTAACTTTGGCGGAAAACCAAGATTCATATTTGCTACAATTAGGTTTTAATTAACATTACGAATTCTGCATGTTGATCGTTTGTTTCTGCGGTGGAAGGACGCAACGTTATAGCTTGGGATGACTCTCTTGGCAAAGGTATCCGCTCGATTAAATTGTAATAGTTTTGTTTGATTTTATGGGGAGGTTTTAAGCTGAAAATAGCAAATTCTAGCAAACGGATAACACTTTTCATTCCTAGAATTGTGATATCACACGGGTCGTTAATCAAAGTATCATGATAGTAGCTTCATTTATAGATTTAGAGAGGAGGAATGAGAGACAGAAAAAAAAGCGGGCATGGGGGGAAGGAAGAAAAAAAATAACAAAAGGATGGGAAATCATAAAGGTGAAGATGAAATTATTAAATATGGAAAATAGGAAATAAAAATTAAAAGGGGAAGTAGGATTGTCAAGGATGGAGAATAAGGAAAAGAAGAAAGCAAAAGTGAGAAGAGGAAGAGTAGGAAGAAGAGGAAGAAGGTAAAGAGGCGGAAGAATGAAAGGAGGAAGGGAAGTAGAAAGGCAGGTCGGTAGAGGAATGGAGGATGACAGAAGAAGGGAATGAGGAAGAGGAAAGGGAAGAAGAAAGATAGGAGGAAGAGGAGAAGAGAGAAAGAGGAGAAGAGAGGAAAGAGGAGAAGAGAAGAAAGATGAGGATGAGGAGCACAAAATGGACAAAGTGGACAAAGTGAAGGGGTGGAGAAGTAGGAGGAGGAAGAAGAAGGAGGAAGAAGAAGAAGGAGAAAGAAGAAGGAGGAAAAAGAAGAAGGAGGAGAAAGGAGGAGGAGGAAGAAGAAGGAGGAAGAGAAGAAAAACAAAGAGGAAGAGAAGAAGAAAGAGGAAGAGAAGGAGGAAGAGAAGAAGGAGGAAAAGAAGAAAAAGGAGGAAGAGAAGAAGAAAAAGGAGGAAGAGAAGAAGGAGGAAGAGAAGAAGAAGGAGGAGGAGAAGAAGAAGAAGAGGAGGAGAAGAAGACGGGAGAAGAGGAGGAGAAGAAGACGGGAGAAGAGGAGGAAAAGAAGAAGGAAAAAGATAAAATGAAGAAGAAGGAAGAATATATAAAATGAGGAAAAAAGAAAAAGGAAGAAGACAGAAAAAAGTGGAATAGAATAAACAAAAGAAGATGTGGAACAAAGAAGACAGATGTGTAAGAAATAGATGAAAAGGGAGAACATGTAGGATAGTAAAATGAGAAGTATAAAAAGCTGAAAGGTAAGGGGGAAAATAAGAAAAAGGAGAGTAACAGGAAAATAGGAGGAGAACAAGAAATAACAGACAAAGTAGAAGAAGGTAAAATATATAGAGATGGAAAATTAGAAGAGAAAGGACAAAGAAGAAATAGAAGAAAGTTCAAGAAAAAAAAGAAGCAAAATAAAGATTGAGAAGATGGATAAGGATTAACCTTTAAGGAGTTATCCTACATCAATGAAGATTTCTGAAGAAACAGGAAAAAATAATAAAGTTATATCCCCCTTAGCTACATTCCTCCCAGAGACCCTTGGAGCCATCCTGTATCATTTATAGACTTTTTTAAGTTGGACACCGCATTTTAACTTCCAAGTCTAAAACCAGGAGTCAATTTGTACCGCACATCACGACTTTGGGACTTTTCCAAATTCTATTCTTTAATAGAATTACAATTACTGATGGTTTCCTTTGACTACTGTCTGTTATAATGGCTATGTTGGAGCATACTGAATACAATCTTCTGTGGTTGTTCGCCAGTAGATATATTGAGAACAATCTGTCAAAACTAATGGAAAGTAAAATTGGAAATGTTGGCAATAAAAACCAGTCTCAACACGACTTTTTTAATTGGCCCTAATTAGTGATGATCGAGCAGGTCGGACGCTCGGATGGGCGCGACTCGAGTACCGAGTAGTGTGGATGATAATGGAAGTTAATGGAAAATTTGAGCATTTTTCCAGAAGACCCTAACAGGAGGGCTGGAGGGCAGGAAATCGCTGAAATGAATGGAAGCAGCATGGAGAAGATGCCTGGACACATCTCTGACTCCCTGGTCACTGCTGGGAACAATGTTGTCAGAAGATTACTCCACTTTTATGGACTGACAATAAAACATACAAAACCGAAGATAAAATGGATTTTACAGGAAAAAAATGTTAGGAAACTTAATTAAAAAAAACTAAAACCTAAATTTAAAATGAAAAACCCCACCTTCTCCACCCCTTAAATGCCGGGCCATCTCTCACCGCATTTCGCTGTCACCTATGACTACAGTAGATGACATAGTAGAAGGGGAAATAAAACTACACCCACCAGTAGTCACCAGTAAATCTAATTTTACCATTTTACTATGTTATCTGGGCTTGTGGTGTGCGACATGATCAGACACATCCTTTATAATTTATGGAGGGACTCTGAAACTCACAAAGCCTATGCGGACAATGCAAGAACTGCAAAAAATTAGAAAGAAGAGGAACTCTGATACACCCTGTATTATATAAAAGGGGGGCCTCATACATATTCTGTTAAAATTGTTAGGTAGTGAGACTTCTAGACTAGTAAAGCCTATTAACTAATTGCAAGGGCTGCCAAAAATTAGAAGGAAGAGGGACTCCGATACACCCTGGATTAGACACAAAGGAGGGCCTCATACACATTCTGTTACAACTGTTAGGTAATGGAACTCCTAGACTCATAAAGGCTATGCACTAAGTGCAAGGGCTAACAAAAATTAGAAAGAGGGACTGCAATACTCCCTGGAAGGCACATAGAGGAGGGCCTCAGAAAACATTTTTTTCCCAATTTTAAGTAGTGGGACTCCTAGACTGGTAAAGCCTATGCGATAAGTGCAAGGGCTGAAAAACATTTTCCCCTGGGGGTATACATATATGTAAGAGAATTGTAGAGGTAGGCCTCATAATACGCATCCTGTAAAAATTATGAAGGAGGGCATCATACACACCCTGGAAAAATCAAGAGCAAGGGTTGCATGATGACCCTCTAAAAATTCTGAACAATGGCCACATAGAGACCCTCTAAAAATTTGGAATGAGCACCGCATGATGACCCTGTTGCAATGGTGGGGGAAGAGGTGAGAGAGGACAAGAAAAAGAAGTAACCATCAACTGTCTAACCTCTTTTGGGTGGGAAGGGGTGCATGGGAATACACCAGAAAAAAAGGAACATTTGAATTGGCTTTCTGTTCCACTGCTGTCATCTGGGGAGATTGAGAAGTATCAGCTAATCTAGGCCTTGTTCATTTCCATACAAGTCAGCCTGTCAGCATTTTCAGTTGACATGCGGATGCAACTATCGGCTATAATTACACCAGCGGCACTAAAAATCCGCTGTGACAAAATGCAAGCAGCAGGCCAGGCCAGGACCTCCAAGGTGCCATGTGTTCAGCTTAGATACCCAATAGTTGTACAGCACAGAGGAATCATGGAGGATGCTGGTTCGGTTGGCTAGGTACTCCTTCACCATCTTTCAAAACTTTTCCCTCCTTGTCAGAGTACCCCGCACATCAGGGCCTGGGCGCTGGAATGGTCTAATGAAACTGTCCCAGTCCCACCATTTTACCAGCCCTCTCTGATGCAGGAAGGAGAGAAGGAAAGTTCTCCTTGTAGCGTGGGTTAAGAAGGGTGAACAACCAGTAATCAGTGTTGGCCAAAATGTATATAATGCGAACGTCATGGGAAAGGCAGCGGGACATAAAGTCAGTCACGTGTGCCAGACTCCCAACAGACAAGACTTTCCTGTCCCCACGAGGAGTATGACTCTCCATCTCCTCCTCTTCAACCCTTCCATGATGAACTGACAGGATGAAGCTTGTGTGGTTAGTTCCCTCTGTAGCACAGACAACCATCTCCTGTTCCTCCTCCTCATTATCCCCAATCCATGTGGAGAAGATGAGATGAGGCTGGGCTGGGTAGTATCACCCTGTGTAGTTTCTTCCTCCATCTCCACCTGGTCCACATGCAAAGCTTCCTCTTTAATTGTGAGAAGCGAGCGTTTGAGTAGACACAGAAGCTGGATGGTTATGCTGATGATGGTGTCATCGTTGCTCACCATCTTAGTTGATTCCTCAAAGTTTTGAAAAACCTCATTGATGTCAAACATCCATGCCCACTCGTCGATTGTCAGCTGTAGCTTTATCACACACGAACATGCCTGCTTGTAGGTTCATCGGCTAGAGATACATATTTGTCTGGTCTGTTATACCTTTAACAACTCTGCGGCGGTGTGAGATTTGACTCCTAGACAAATTAATTTCAGCAGAACCCGAGAGAGTGCTGCAGACATTCCAGCTTCCCGCTGATATGGACGACATATTCCAAGATGACAATTGGAGATGGAAGATGAGGAGGGAGAAAGGGTGCAGGAACCGGTGTAGGAGGTGGAGGAAACCCTGATGGAAGTAAATCCTGCAATCCAAGGCAACGGTAACATGTGTGCCATCCCAGGTTCCAACTCGGTCCCTGCCTCCATATGAGGGAAATGTAGCGCCCCTAGCCACAAGCACTTGTCCAGGTGTCGGACCTTCCCAGTAACTACATTAGTCAAGGAACAGGTGATGTTATGTGACACATGCTTGTGTAAGTCAGGGACTGCACACTGGGAAAAATAGTGGTGGCTGGGGACATCACTACACATGAGCTCCTCATGTCCCTCTGGAAACCTCCAGGGCAACAGGTGAGAAGAAGCATTAAATGGAAATGTAAAGAGCATCACGGGGTGTCCGAGTGTGGGATCACTTGTCTCCTGGAATTTGCCATGGTGGAAGGAAAGGTGAGGATTTTGTGGTCCAGACTCTTGTCTAGACAAGACAGGGTGATGCCGTGAAACATACTGGAAGCATTATCTGCCATCCAACTGACTACCTGTTAGCGCTATTCTGGCTTCAAGAGTAGTGTCCCATGCCTCCTTGCAAAGTGGGACTGGAAGCTAGTTTTTGTTGATGACCATGTTTGTTGTGATCCCTCAGCAGGCACAGTTTTACCTGGCCCACGGCCTCTGCGTGCACCATTAGCAGCACATCCATTTCCCCGTGCCTTACCGCACACCTTACGCATTTTAAATTAGGCATATAATATATGCCTGCAAACTTTCTGATATTAAGTGGGAAAAGAAAATATGTAGCCGTGAAAAGGTCTTTTGATTTTAGGTTGCAACAGAAGTGTACCTATAGAAGGACTGAAAGTCAATAAAAACTGACTATATGCCTCTAATCCAAAACTATCCTTCCTCTACCATCTACCCCTACACTAAATACAGGTAACAGCAGTGTTACTAGAGAAAGGACGGTATGTAGCCCTGAAAAGGACTGTGTTTTAATGGTGAAGCAGCGGTATACAATTACTGCAATAGCAATTAAACCCTGCCTATATGCCTTCTGTAATCTAAGCTCTCTCCTAGATCAACTCACCCCGAACTGCTTCCAGAGGAATGTGAGCATCGTGTCATGGGGTGTTATATAAGATCTGATGACGCGATGTGGCCGTCCAATCACGGTAATGCCAGTACCCAATATGGCTACGGAATTACCGTGTATGGCAGGCAATCCCTGCATGTTTATTGGCTGTCTAACAGCTACGAAACATGTGAAGTAGTGACTTGAGCATGGCACTCGAGCACTTGTAGACTAATGAGCGTACCCGAGCACCCCGATGATGGATCAAGTATCGAGCACGCTCTCTCATCACTAGCCCTAACTACAAATATCAAGGGAAAAGTTTGATGATTTCAGAATGCCTAATCCTTTACTCCCCACAGGTAATTAGCTTCTCCTGGGGAGTCTTAAATTCCCCTCACCACATTCACATATTCATACATGTTTTATTTGATAGAAATACCGATCAGACATGTGTTTGCAAACAGTGTCGTACAGCCAATGGTGGCAGGCCATGTGACTATTATGGGGCCCGTGAAGCAGGGGGGGGCCCATTGTCAGCCCCCACACCGGGTCCTCTCCGCACCAGGCTCGCCCTCCGGCCAGCCAGCGCTGCCCCTCCGCACCGCATTCAGATGCCGATACAGTTGAAAGCAATGATGGAGGAGGGGAGCATCATGTGAAAATGTGTCAGAAAGTGGAGCTGATGAGGTGAGGAGACGCGCTGCAGAGACCGAAGCAGCGGGGGAACGAGGAGCGGTGAGTATTGTATTTATTTAAAAAACAACAGTGAGTACATAGTGCACATAATACTGGAGGACTGTGGGCTGCTTTTTACCCTATGGAGGGGTGCATTTTACCTTATGGGGGGTGTATTATACTTTGTGGAGGACTACGGGGAGTGCATTTTACTCTGTGGAAGGCTATGTGGTGCTGTTATACTGTATGCAAGCAATTATACTGTGTGGAGGGCTGTGTGGGGGCCATTAAACACTCTGGGGTCATTATACTGTATGGAGAGCTGTGTGGGGGTCACAGATGGGTGGTCACAGATGGGGGATCATACTGTGTTGGGGTCACCAACCCTTGGGTGATGAGGTGGGGTACAGTAGGGTCATTATACTGTGCATATGGAGGCTAATCTGGAGGAATTCACCAAGGGGGGTATCATACTGCATTTGGGGGAACTTTTGTTGGCATCATACTTTATGGGGGCAATGAAAAAAGGAAAGAAGGATCTAGAACTACAGCAGGAGGAAAATTACCATGTAAAGGCTGGAAACTTGTGAGATATGCTCTTCTGTTACCCCGACAAATATTTTTTTTGGGGGGAGTGGCAATTAGAACTTCTGCTATGGGGTCCCATGATGTCTATGTACGCCCCTTGTTTGCAAATACAAGTGACTGACTGATGTAGAACACAATTTTGATCACGTCTGGCTTTTCTACATATGTCCTAATTATGGGGACTTAACCCTTGAAGTGATCCATTCCCAGCCATTAGTTTAGCTCACGTTCCCTCCTGCTTCTGTTGAGGTTCACATCCCTTGTATCACTGATGAAATTCTATGGTAGATACAGCTCAGTCCATCCCACAGAATCGAAGCCGGTTTAGAGAATTTGACAATTTTCCTGAGCTTGGCTGATCTCGCTGTCTATGATTATGCTAAATATTATTACACTGAAGAAGTCGGTCACACATTTCAGTATCTCTGAGCTGTGGGCCAAACACCTGCTGTTCCGACTTGAAAGATTTACAGGATTTGGCAAGTTCCATGACAAGTGAAATGTGGAATAAAAACACCAAGCCTCTGTTTAAGGGTTGTCCGGAGACCAAGTTTTAGTCTTCTACGTTGCCCAGGTTAATACATTTACGTAAGAATTATTATTATTTCATTGCAATTTTTAACAATAAAAGTTATTAAAACCTCGTCGTTTTTTTTTAGAAGTTTTTTGGGCAAAAAGTAAATACTTTATGTGTTAGACCAGAAATATTCCCAATGACTCGAATTAATCTTCACTAGAGAAATGTAATCTAGCATTGAGTTTCTAAAGATCTCCAGTCAGGAGGAGGTTGGCGGTGGCTTATCTGTGATGGTGCCACATCTGCTCTTGACATTATTGGTACAGTATGGTAGTTGTAGATACAAAGCTTAAAGTCACTTGTGGGTTGTTTTTTTTTCACACAAACAGAAAAAGTAATCCTCCCCAAAAATAAGAAGAGGTAAGAAAATGTTTTTTGACCGATCTGTACAATTGCTTTTACTAAGAAAATTCTCTGGAAGCTGATCACAGGTTCTGTAGGGTGATTATCGGAGGACATAATTGCTTCTGTTTTGGGCACTAAACAGTTCTCATTGTAATTAGGTTGACACTAGTGATGGGCGAGCACTAAAATGCTCAGGTGCTCGATGCTCGGGTCGAGCACATTGGAATACTCGGGTGCTCGACCCGAGCAACGAGCCCAATGTAAGTCTATGGGAAACTCGAGCATTTTTCCGGCGGCTCCCCTCGGCGGTCTGCAGTGGGCCTAAAAATTGCAAAAATCGATGGGAACAGTGCTCAAATGACATGGGGACAGCATGGGGAAGACCCCTGGAAGCATTTCTGACTCCCAGATCACTGCTGTCAACAACGTGGTCAGAGTATTACACCACTTTTACAAACTCACAATAAAACATTCAAAAATGAATCCAAAATGGATTTTCCTGGGAAATATGCTAAGGAACATCCTCTCCAGGGTAATGACTTGTATATAAGGCAAAATAAATAACCAAAACAAAAAATACTCCTCCACACCTTGGGCTATGTTCACATGTAGCGTTTTTGATGCGTTTTTGCACTTTTGCATTGCTTTCAACTGTGACAAATGTATTCACTGGAAAATGTCATTTTAACATTATACAACCTTATCTGGCCATGTGGTGTGTGACACATCATCAGACACATGAATACAGGGCTAAAAAGACATGGGAACAACATGGGGAAGACCCCTGGAAGCATCTCTGACTCCCAGGTTACTGCCTAAAAGTGTGCCCATCATAAGTGATCCTTGGCTCATGCGAAGATGCCTCACGCCATGCACCTGTCATTGCAGACTTGCAACAATCACCATCCACGTCCTTGTCCCAGTGCAGCGTTCAGTTATCCCTACCCCATTCCTTGGAATGCAAGCGCAAGTATGCAGCCAGCCACCCACACACAGGCTGCAATACTATACTGCCAAATTTTTGACAGCTGCTTGCACTTGAAATGTGGCCTTTTAGGCTCGTGGAGGCAGAAGCTTTTCATAACCTCGTGCCGGCGGCGGCCAGGTGTCCAGAGTCGGTCCCCAGCCGCCACTATTTCTCCCGGTATCGTCTCCGTCTTCCACAAGCACGGATCCTACAACATTACCCATGCCCTCCTCAGTGCACTTACTGGGAAGGACAGCCTAACCAAAAGCACGTGGACAGGTGAATGTGGCCAGGGACGGAACGGAGCCAGTCCACAGCTTTTTTGCTGAGAGTTGTATTTTACCACAGCCATATTCTTTAGCTCGGTAAAAGGACTGGCATAGAGGGAAACCGTATCTACTTTGGGTGTCATTTCTCCCAGGAAGTCCTCTAATGCAGCTTGTTGCAGAAGCAATGGCAGCCCATCCAGCATCAGCTCGCACTTGTCGGTGGTGCTTCGACACACAAACATCTTTCTTTTCGCCTTTAATTTCATGACTACAGACTTGGGCAATGGCCTTATCTGCAATGCTGTTTGAGAAATAACATGCATAAGCACGTCCAATCCACATTAAAAAAGCAGCCATAGAGTGTCCGCGAACCTTCCCCCACACTTTTCTTAGCCAGGGCTGCTTCTCGGCAGGGTGGGATGGGCCCACCAGAGAACCGGAGACTCCTACGGAGGGCCCTGGCTTCTCCTTCAGAAGAGATCATAGTGCCGAGGTGAGGCCATGATGATGATAGAGGCCACCATCTGCTTAGTTTTCTGTTACTTGGAATGCAAGCGCAAGTATGCAGCCAGCCATCCACCCACCCACAGGCTGCAACACTAAACTGCCAGAGTTCTGGGCAGCTGCTTGCTCTTGAAATGTGGCCTTTTAGGCTCGTGGAGGCAGAAGCTTTTCACAACCTCATGCCGGCGGCGGCCGGGTGTCCAGACTCGGTCCCCAACCGCTACTATTTCTCCCGGTATTGTCTCTGCCCTCTACAAGCGCGGGTCCCTGAACATTACTGCTGATACTTTTCTGCGGGAATCTGCTTTCCTACTACCAGCCTGGAATATTTCCAGTAAGCTATGGTACGACACCATGGTATTAGCACTGCCCCCAGTACCAGTAGCGAAGCCATACCCAATTTCCTTCTCAGGAATTTTATTTGTAGACTGAGTGGCTGCCCAAATACATTTTCTCACAAAGGAGCTGAAGATAGAGTGGCAGTAGGTGCAAGTTTCTCCAGTCTGTGAGATATCAGAGGGTGAACGGCAGCACATTGGATCAGTGGTTAGCACTGAAGTCTTGCAGCGCTGGGATCCTGGGTTCAAATCCCAGCAAGGGCAACATCTGCAAGGATTTTGTATGTTCTCCCCATATTTGCGTGGGTTTACACCTCAGTAAAAAAGCAGCCATAGAGTGTCCGGGAACCTTCCAACACACTTTTCTTAGCCAGGACTGCTTCTCGGCAGGGTTGGACAGTCCCATCAGAGAATCCTCTGGTGTGCCTTGGCTTCTACCTCAGGAGAGTTCATGATAGCGCTAACTTTGCAGCTGCTATGGGGCTCTTGAGCGGGGGAGAAAGGTTAGCCCTCAGAATGAAATCCTCTGGTGGGCCCAATGTTTTTCAATCTGAAACAGATTATCAGTGGGAGTTGTATTTCACCATAGCCATATTCTTTAGCTCGGTGAAAGGACTGGCATAGAGGGAAACTGTATCTACTCCAGCTGTCATTTCTCCATCACCAGGTTCCGCCCATTGTCACACAGGACCATGCCTGGCTGTATGTTCAGTGGTGAGAGCCACAGATCAGGCTGATGTGTTACAGCTTTCAACAACTCTGCAGCGCTGGGCGGTTTGTCACCTAAGCATTAAGCATGTTATCTTCAGCACAGCCTGTTGCCGCTTGGCCAAGGCAGTGCTGCAGTGCTGTCAGCTTGTGACTGATGTGGTCATTTCGGAGATGGAGGAGGTACAGGAGCTGGACAATGTGATTACATTGAGGTTACATTGGTGACTCTGTTTTTTATACTAAAGAAAGATCCTACTGTTTTGTTTTTTCTTTTACTTTTTTTTTTAAGACAAATGCATTCATCGGGAAATGGCATTTTAACATTTTACAACCTTATCTGGCAATGTGGTGTGTGACACATCATCAGACACATCCTGTTTCATTTATGATGGAGTGACTCTGAAAGTCACAAAGCATATTTTTATAGGGCCATCAGGCGGCCCTTACTATTTTTAAAAGGCCAGCATTCGGCCCTCGCTATTGTTAGAGAGCCATCAGCCGGCTATGCTTTGTTGTTCCCATTATTAACGAGTGGGTATCCTATACTGTTATTGCATATGCAGTGACTGCAAGGGCTGCCAAAAATTCGGACGCAACCAAGTACCCCTTTGTAGGGACATAGAGAAGATTCTCAGTAAGAAAAATGTTTCCATTATAAAGTAGCGGTTCTCCTATAGTGGTAGTGCCCATGCTGTGACTGCAGGGGCTGCCAAAATTTGGGAAAAACCACACTAACAATTTAAAGACACATAGAGAAGGGCCACAGTAACGAGTACAACATGTTCCCATTAGAGAGGAGAGGGTCTGCTATACAGTTATAGGGTATGCAGTGAGTCCAACAGCTGACCAAATTTAGGAAAAACTCCACTAAGAATTTAAAGACACACAGAGCAGGGCCACAGTAACAAGTACGACATGTTCCCATTAGAAAGGACAGAGTCTGCTATACAGTTATAGGGTATGCAGTGAGTCCAACGGCTGACCAAGAGAATGCCAAGATTGTGCAAAGCAGTCATCAAAGCAAAAGGTGGCTACTTTGAAGAACCTAGAATATAAGACATATTTTCAGTTGTTTCACACTTTTTTTGTTAAGTATATAATTCCACATGTGTTAATTCATAGTTTTGATGCCTTCAGTGTGAATGTACAATTTTCATAGTCATGAAAATACAAAAAAATCTTTAAATGAGATGGTGTGTCCAAACTTTTGGTCTGTACTGTATGTGATCCGTGTGACGGAGAAAACACAGTTTTAAATAGCTGGATTTTTAGCGCTGTAATATGGAAAGGACCTGGCTGTATTCTGCAGTGCCAACAAGCAAATGGCGCAGAAAAATGGTGTTCTCTGGATTGCTTTTTAAGCAAATAATGAGAATTAAGATACAAAAAAAAATATTCCTGGCCCCTGAGACCTGGGCCTTTGAATAGAAATATCTAACAGCAGCAGAAGGCAGAATTGGAATGGAGCCTCTTGCTATGTGCACTGCAGTCTGCTATATACACTGCCTGCCTGCCTATATAAACTGCCTGCCTGATATCTTTGCAGATGGATTAGTCCTCAGAAGGACTGTTTGTTGAGATGGATATGTGGCTCTAATATAGTCTGTACACCTACACTAACTAGGAACAAGCAAATCAATTCCTCACGCAGCAGCACCTCTCCCTACATTGTCTGATTCCGGAGTGACTGTGACGAGCGCCAGGTCTGATATAGACCCGATGACGCTGTGCGGCCAGCCAATCACTGTAATGCCATAACCAGCATGACTGCGTCATTACAATGAGTAGCAGGCAATCCCTGCATGTTAATTGGCTCTGTAAAGAGCACCAAACATGCAGTGAGGGGACCCGAGCTCCCGCCGATCAACCCCGGAAATACTCGCCGAGCGCCGAGCATCAGGAGCAGTGAGATACACGTGCGAGCACCGAGCAGTAGCGAGCATGCTCGCTCATCACTAGTTGTCACTCCTCCTTCCAAAATTAGTTGGTCGAAGAGACCGTGGAAATGTGCAAGTGTTTTGCCTTTTCTGCTTTCAAGTTTCAATCGGACAATATTGCAATATCCTGAACAGCTGCCATTATGTATCTGGAGAAGAACAGCTCCCGGGACCTTTCGAACATCTTAATAGTGATGGTAAGACCCCTATTGATTGCATATTGATTGACTGTCCTAAGGAATACGCATCAGTATTCTGATCTGAAAAAAAGTGATAACTTGCTAATTGCTAAGAGTCCATTTGGTGGGACCAACACTTCTGAGAACCTGGCTTCGTAAAGCCCCTTGAAATGGATTGGAGCAGTTGCCGCTCCGATCTCGACTACTTTTGGCAGTCACATAGATAATAAATGTAGCGGTAGCTCACATGTTTCATTCTAATTTAGAATTTCAGGGCCCTTTTCTAGGATTGATTGGTATTCCAGTGGTTGGACCTCCAGTGATCAACAAATAATAACATTGTCTGTGGATAGATGTTAACTTCTCCAGTTTGGAATAGTCCTTAAACGGGCTGTCCGATATTCTTATATTAATGGCCTATTCTTAAGATAGGTCATCAAAATCTCAATGGTGAAGTTACGACACTCGGCACCTCTGCTGATCAGCTGTTCTCGGTGCCAAAGGTGGCTGGATGTGCTCAGCTCTGTCAACGGTATATTGGCCACAGCCAGGTATTGCCAATCTGTCCCTGACTTGAATCAATAGGGGACGGATGTGCAGTACCGGCCTCATACACTAAGCAATTGGTGGTGTTCTGTGGTTTTGCTCCACAACTGAGCACATCTGGTCACCGCAGGTACCGGGAACGACTGATCATCGGAGGTGCCGAGAGTCCCACCCAACAGACCAGATATTGATGAGCTATCCTAAGATTAGGCTGTCAATGTAAAAGTGTCTGACAGTCTCTTTAAAGTTCTGGAAATACGTCAAGTATTGAGGAGTTAATTATTGAGTGAGCCATCATTTCTGTAAACCTTTGCAAGAAAGCAAAACAACGACAGAAGGAAAAGCAAATAATTCTTATAAATATATGCACCCGGCTTTGTGTTTGGAGACCTTCAGCGGATCTTATGCATTTTTATGCTGCTTGATTTGCATCTACACATGCAGACGAGTACATCAGCCGCACGCTCTGTCTTTTTACACTTGTCAAATATAATTGTTCTTGAAAGCATAGAACAATCCATGGGACATGCTCTTTTACATTCTCGAGCTTCAGAACGCTGCACCTGAGCAACTTTCCAAGTGATTCATAGGATATGTTCTTTACTGCTCAAAAAATGTTAAAAAATCTCTCAGATTATGTAGACTTCTATACGAGGGTCTGCAGGGTGCAAAATATTCCTCATTCGGTTACAGCTGTCACACGGTGAAGTTACCGCGTCATTTTAATCTAAAAAGTCAACTGAATTCTGTGGTTTAAGTTTTGGTCATATAAAGTTGATAAGGTCACTAACATTTCAGAAGACTTTGCATACATAATGGTACAAAAAACAATATAAAACTATAGCAAATGTAATATATTGTTAAATATTAATTATGGATATTCATTTTTATTCTCAATTCTGAATTCTGTACATTACATAAGATTGCATAAGATTGCATCAGCCTCCTGCTAGACATTCAGGCTATTTTTATCTCAGTGTAAGTTAATGCCATATATAGATAACAGATACTATGAGGGGGTTATATAACCCCTGTAAGACATAAGGAGAGGCTTCTTTCCATTTCTTATGACACTAGATGAAGGATCTACGTGTGGAGGTCAGATGACAAGGCCCAGACACATGGTGTCATCCTGATACACGTGCTGGACACAGACAGACGCAACCAGGATCCCAGGAAACAATGGGTGAATCTATGGACAAATGGACAATCACTTTGTAACTATTTCACCTATTTTACATAACTACTGCAATTATTCTTTTTAATAGACAATCCAAGAATAAATTGATACATTTTTTATAAGAGTATCGTGATATATATTCTTTGATCGATCGCATCTGATAAGAAGCCCTCTATAAAAATATACGTAAATAAGTATTTTTTTACAGAGAAATCTGCTTCTTTATCCACTTATGAGCCACTTCATCTCTTCCCTCGGCTTCCTGAATTCATCATTCACTCTGAAATACTGCAAAAATCCGCCATGGTTAAAGAAAGATGGACAGATCACTCACTGAGGGATCAGATTACAGCTTGTTTTTGACGTTTCTAAAGAGGAAAGCAGGAGAAGGCGGGAGTAGCTGAGCGCGATACATTCTGAGATGGGGTTGTTGCTTCCTCGTAACATACAGTATATGCCAACTGTAGCAATATTACTGGGACTGTCATGATTTTTCGGACTCAATACTGCCAAATTTTGCGGCGTTCCAGGACAAATAAGGGGGGGGGGGGTTTGCACAAACCTCGCCCACAAATGGTAGGTTCTGGTAGTGTTTATAACAAAACCTGGGGAAGGATTAAGACATCCCTAAGTTATCAACTGGATTGTTTGCAACTATATAGTAAGTGTTTATTTCACCCCAGATTTGGATTCAAAACTACACTGCTCAGTTTTGCTTTCTAGTAAATGTTAATCTCATGGTAGTGCTGGATTCACATCTACACTGCTCAGTGCTGCTGTATAATGTCTTCTATGTTGCTTTCTAGTTAGTGTTTATCTCCCCAAATGCTGGATTAACAGATACACTGCTCAGTGCTGTTGTATAATGTCTTCTATGCTGCTTTCTAGTAAGTGTTTATCTCCCCAAGTGCTGGATTCACAGCTACAATGCTCAGTACTGCTGTATAATGTTCTCCATGCTAGTGATTCTTCCTAACCTGTGCAACATAGAGTCAGGAGAGCAGGACTTTCTCATATGTGTGATGTGTATAGGAGACATCATATCAGATACTATCTGTGCACTAGCTCAGAGACATCTCATTATTAGAGCTAGTCTTCAGAGGGGGAAACTGATGAAAAATGCAGGATACAAATCATATAATAACCAAAAATAGTAAAACAGGGTCCCAAATGTAAAGCAGAAGATAACACTGAATGAATAATGAAGCTGTGTGCTTTTGAAACATGTTGGATAGAATTGTCCATCGGCCAGAAGAAGCCCGTCGAGAGACAACTGTGATGTCACACGCTCTTGACTGGTGTCATTCATTGCAAAGCCCATGCTGCCGACAGGAGCGCGTATCCTGCACATTGATTTCTTACCTGTACACTGGACTGTCTCCTGCTGCGGAACATCTATACTGATTCTATAGGATTTCTGTACTTCTGTAGAGATTTGATGATGTTACCCAGAGAGAGATGAAAAGTTTGTGGTGAGCAGATCTTTGGGTGCTTTGAGTTTACTCAGTAGCAGACGGCTATCAGTTCTCAAGGTTATAGTGGGTTATAGTCGCATATGTGGCAGCACAACATTTATTTGCTTCTCCATAAGTTCTGTGGTTTCATTCTGTGAGTGCAGAAGTCCTGGTGGACACAAGCCTTCTGTTCCACTTCCTTAAACTAGGTTAACATGTCTACTGCTACCTGAATTCTCAGGCGGAGCACAGCGTCAGTACTGAAGACCTGGTGGACACAAGACATCTGTTCTACCTCCTTGAATAAGATGAAGATGACCACTGCTACTTGATTACTCAGGCCGATCACAGCCTCAGTGCTGAAGACCTGGTGACTACTAAATCTTCTCTTCCACCTCCTTAAACAAGGTGAAGATGACCACTGTTACCTGAATACTCAGGCGGTTAACAGCCTTAGTACTGAAGACATGGAGGACACAAGACATCTGTTCCACCTCCTTGAACAAGGTAAAGATAACAAATGCTACCTGAATACTCAGGCGCTTCACAACCTTAGGGCTGAAGACATGGCATACACAAGACATCTGTTCCACATCCTTGGACAAGGTGAAGATATCAAATGCTACCTGAATACTCAAGCGCTTAACAACCTTAGGGCTGAAGACATGGCAGACGCAAGACATCTGTTCCACCTCCTTGAACAAGGTGAAGATGACCAGTGGATCAAACTATGTAACAATATTACTACTCCCCAACAACAAGCCCGTTGTATTGGGGCTATACTTGATTCAGATCTTTCCTTCTCTCCCAAGATCCAATCACTTGCTCACTCATGTCATCTACACCTCAAAAACATTTCTAGAATTCAACTTTTTCTTACCTTCGACTTTGCAAAAACTCTTACTGTCGCTCTGATTCATTCTCGTCTAGAGTACGGCAATGCTCTACTAATCGGTCTCCCTCTTACTGAACTCTCCCTTCTCCAATCCATTCTAAATGCAGCAGCCAGGATCATATTCCTCTCCAACCGATACACCGATGCCTCCACCCTGTGCCAGTCGTTGCACTGGTTACCCATCCGCTACAGAGTTCAATATAAACTCATCACCCTCACCCACAAAGCGCTCCATGCTTCAGCACCGCCCTACTTCTCCTATCTCGTCTCAGTCTACCACCCTAACCATGCCCTCCATTCAACTAATGACCTAAGATTAACATGCTCAATAATCTAAACCTCCCACTCCCATTTCCAAAACTTCTCACGTGCTGCGCCAATTCTTTGGAATGCACTACCCAGGACTCTTCGCTTAACCCCAATACCCACAAACCACAAAAGCATTTCTTCAGACTGGCCTATTGTCCCACCTCCCTTATGTAACTATCCCTTTTTTTTATCCCCCCATACAAAATTTCCTTCCAAACCAGGTCCCTCGTAACATCTGTTCACACACCCCCATGTACTTAACAGACTTGTTCACATACTGGTTGGTGACTGGTTCATTTAGCATTATGTGGTACTGATTCGGTCGACAGGGGTAGGGGTACTCGGATACCGGGATGGATGGGTTACTTCTGTGGGGATCACGGTTGGTCGGTTCCCGGTTCCGTGCCCTGGACCGTCAGTAAAGGGATGGGGGTGAGGATGATGGGAGTATTGTGTCCTGACGCCTCCTTAGGTAACTGGTAAAATCGGTTACCAGCACTGTGTATGGTTGCTGAGGTGATCGGCATACGGCTTGTACGAATGCTATAGGCAGTAATGTCAAAGTAGGCACACACACACATTAAGTCTTTGCTTCAGTACCTTTCTTTTACTGATGTCCGGTAACAGGTACTGTTCAGGAGGGTAACCAGGTTTTCGGTGCAGGTAGAGATATTCACTCTGGAGATTTGTGAGGCCTCCTCTAACAATGTGTGCGTTGTTTGGGATCAGTCCGGCCTTAAGCTGAACCTGCCACCTTTTACTTTCTTTGGGGTCCTTCTCCACAACTGACAATGAGGACCTTTCCTTGGGGCTACCAATTCTCTTTCTGGGCCCCTGGTCCTATACTTGGTCAAGTTTGGTGACTCTTTCCCCTTCTTCTTCAGGGGGAGTAGATCCTCCTGATCTGTCCGGGTTTTCTATGCTATTCCTGAATTAATAGCAATCTCGGACTCCGGTGTCCGGGTGAGCTAAAGCGATCATAGTTTTATCTCTTTGTTTCTCCTTCTAGTCTCCGTCCCTCTCTCTAGGGCGCTTCACAACACAGACCTGTTTCCTAGTTCAGGGCTTAACTGGTCCCAGCCAACAGCTCTCTGTCTCTCCTCCTTCACCCGTCGCTAGAGTAACTGCCGCTTTGCTGTCTCCCTGGAAACTGACTCCTCCCCTCAGACCTGGGGTGGAAGGTGTTGTGTGTGCCCAAGTGTACATCTCTCCCCGCACCTATGGATCCTGTGGTAATCCCCCGCAGGGGTGCCACAGTACCCCTATTTATTACATTGATGGCTGACAGTACAACACAAGCAACTGTTACCATCCACCTTTCGTATCTCCCCTATTTCCTCATAGATTCTAGCTTGCGAGCACGGTCCTTTCTCCTCCTGGTATCTGTTGATTTGTGTGATTATTGTTATTCTGTAATGTATTTTATTGTCTGTACAAGTCCCCTCTAAATTGTAAAGTGCTGATGAATATGTTCGTGCTATAGAAATAAAAAATGTTATTATTATTTTTATTAATATTAGATTTCTGTGCTCCTGTAGAGATTTGATGGTGTCACTCTTTCAGAGCAGAAGGGCTAATCGTCACCAGTGCATCATATTCCTTGACCTCTGGGGAAAATAGCCTTTGATTCCCAATCAGTCAGTGCGTAATAATCAAGGATGTGGCAGCGCAACTTCTCTTCTCTCCTCTATAGATTTATTGCCATCATTCACAAAATGCAGAATTCTTGGTGGCCACCAAAACATTTGTTCCACCTCTTTTTAGCAGGGAACAGTGATCATCGCTCTCTAATATAGACTGTGTGCAGAATTATTAGGCAAGTTGTATTTTAGAGGATTATTTTTATTATTGATCAACAACTATGTTCTCAATCAACCCAAAAGACTCATAAATATCCAAGCTTAATATTTTTGGAAGTTGGAGTGGGTTTTTTTAGATTTGGCTATCTTAGGAGGATATCTGTTTGTGCAGGTAACTATTACTGTGCAGAATTATTAGGCAACTTAATAAAAACCAAATATAATCCCATCTCACTTGTTTATTTTCCCCAGGTAAACCAATATCAGTGCACAAAATTTAGAAATTAACATTTCTGACATGTAAAAACAAAATCCAAAAAAACTTGTGATGAATATAGCCACCTTTCTTTATGATGACACTCAACAGCCTTCCATCCATAGATTCTGTCAGTTGCTTGATCTGTTTTCGATCAACATTGCGTGCAGCAGCCACCACAGCCTCCCAGACACTGTTCCGAGAGGTGTACTGTTTTCCCTCCCTGTAGATCTCACATTTTATGATGGACCACAGGTTCTCTATGGGGTTCCGATCAGGTGAACAAGGGCACCATGTCATTATTTTTTATTCTTTTAGACCTTTACTGGCCAGCCACTCTGTGGAGTAGTTGAATGCATGTGATGGAGCATTGTCCTGCATGAAAATCAGGTTTTTCTTGAACGATACCGACTTCTTCCTGTACCACTGCTTGAAGAAGTTGTCTTCCAGGAACTGGCAGTAAGTCAGGGAGTTGAGCTTCACTCCATCCTCAACCCGAAAAGGTCCCACAAGTTCATCTTTGCTGATACCAGCCCATACCAGTACCCCACCTCCACCTGGCGTCTGAGTCGGAGTGAAGCTCTCTGCCCTTTACTGATCCAGCCTCTGGCCCATCCTTCTGGCCCATCAAGAGTCACTCTCATTTCATCAGTCCATAAAACCTTTGAAAAATCAGTCTTAAGATATTTCTTGGCCCATTCTTGATGTTTTATCTTATGTTTCTTGTTCAAAGGTGGTCGTTTTTCAGCCTTCTTGACCTTGGCCATGTCCCTGAGTATCGCACACCTTGTGCTTTTTGATACTCCAGTAACGTTGCAGCTCTGAAATATGGCAAAACTGGTGGCGAATGGCATCTTGGCAGCTTCACGCTTTATTTTCCTCAATTTATGGGCAGTTATTTTGCGCCTTTTTTGGCCAACACGCTTCTTGAGACCCTGTTGGCTATTTGCCATGAAACGCTTGATTGTTCGGTGATCACGCTTCAAAAGTTTGGAAATTTCAAGACTGCTGCATCCCTCTGCAAGACATCTCACAATTTTGGACTTTTCAGAGCCCGTCAAATCTCTCTTCTGACCCATTTTGCCAAAGGAAAGGAAGTTACCTAATAATTAAGCACACCTTATATAGGGTGCTGATGTCATTAGACAACACCCCTCCTCATTACAGAGACGCACATCACCAGATTTACTTAATTGGTAGTTGGCTCTCAAGCCTATGCAGCTTGGAGTAGGACAACATGTAGAAAAAGTATCATGTGATCAAAATACGCATTTCCTAATAATTCTGCACACAGTGTACAGGGAATAATCACCAATCATCATCACTTTGCATCTGTAGATACCAATATCCACTGCTTGTGTTTAGTATTGCAGCTCTATTCCATTAAAGTGTATAGGGCTGTGCTGCAGTACCACACATGACCTGTGAATATTTGGGGCACTGTTTTTGGAAGTGGGAAACTTCTCTAAATAATTATTCTCAAATCTGTAATTGCAATTGGTCTTGAATGAATTTCAGCTCCCATTTGAAGCTGATGGCAATGCTTTGGGTGAATTTAACATCAACAAAAGCAAAAAAAAGAAGTATCCTATCATTGTGACAATAGTTCCATCTTCTCAGCATTCAGGCCACGTGTACAACCAGATGTTGAGTATCAGGTCTCACCGCTGCCTTCCCATACTAGTGTCATAATTCATTTACTCTGAAACATTCAGACGTTACCAACCTGAGCCCTGATGGTGAAATCATCATAGGTGGTGGAGCTCGGAGCGCTCAAGACTTTTCAATCAATTTGCACATATAATTAAAAGCTCAGCCTTGATTACATTTTAATTTTCTCATTGGATCCTGGGAATTTTCTCAGGGGAAAAAATAGATAACGACATTGTACCTAATCCAAAAACTCACAAAATGTAGAATATTGAAGATGCCAGGGTTGTCTGTGATGCTTCTTCTAATAACTTGGTGTTTTCTCTTCCTCTTTAATAAAGTCCTATGCATTTCTAGAATCCCACTCGTTTAGGTCTATGACTCCAGACTCCTAATTCAGATGTTACATAGTTACACAGGGTGAAAAAAGTCCTAGGTCCATCAAGTTCAACCTTCCTCCCCCAATTGTACATTGTGTCTAATTTAACTGTAACCCACAATGTTATGTGTATCGAGGAAATCATCCAGCCCTTGTATAAAGCTGTTATAGTGTCGGCCATCACTACCTCCAGTCTGACTGCTCTGACTGTAAAGAACCCTTTCCTGTTTAGGTGCCGGAATCGCCTTTCTTCCACTCATGAGCGCCCCCTGGTCCTTAGTATGGTCTTTGGAAGGTATAAGTCATGCACTAGTCCTTTGTACTGACCACACATATATTTATACATGTAAATGAGATCTCCTCTGAGGCGTCGTTTTTCTAAGCTAAACAAGGTCAACTTTTTCATCCTCTCATCATAGGAGAGGCCTCCATCCTGTGTAATATAGGAGAGGCCTCCGTCCTGTGTAATATAGGAGAGGCCTCCGTCCTGTGTAATATAGGAGAGGCCTCCACCCCGTGTAATATAGGAGAGGCCTCCGTCCTGTGTAATATAGGAGAGGCCTCCATCCTGTGTAATATAGGAGAGGCCTCCACCCCGTGTAATATAGGAGAGGCCTCCATCCTGTGTAATAGAGGAGAGGACTCCACCCCGTGTAATATAGGAGAGGCGTCCATCCCGTGTAATGTAGGAGAGGCCTCCATCCTGTGTAATATAGGAGAGGCCTCCATCCTGTGTAATAGAGGAGAGGACTCCACCCCGTGTAATATAGGAGAGGCCTCCATCCTGTGTAAGGTAGGAGAAGCCTCCATCCTGTGTAATATAGGAGAGGCCTCCATCCTGTGTAATAGAGGAGAGGACTCCACCCCGTGTAATATAGGAGAGGCCTCCATCCTGTGTAATATAGGAGAGGACTCCACCCCGTGTAATATAGGAGAGGCGTCCATCCCGTGTAATGTAGGAGAGGCCTCCATCCTGTGTAATATAGGAGAGGCCTCCATCCTGTGTAATAGAGGAGAGGACTCCACCCCGTGTAATATAGGAGAGGCCTCCATCCTGTGTAATAGAGGAGAGGACTCCACCCCGTGTAATATAGAAGAGGCCTCCATCCTGTGTAATATAGGAGAGGCCTCCATCCTGTGTAATATAGGAGAGGCCTCCACCCAATGTAATATAGGAGAGGCCTCCATCCTGTGTAATATAGGAGAGGCCTCCACCCTGTGTAATATATGAGAGGCCTCCATCCTGTGTAATATAGGAGAGGCCTCCACCACGTGTAATATAGGAGAGGCCTCCATCCTGTGTAATATAGGAGAGGCCTTCACCCCGTGTAATATATGAGAGGCCTCCATCTTGTGTAATATAGGAGAGGCCTCCATCCTGTGTAAGGTAGGAGAGGCCTCCACCCTGTGTAATATAGGAGAGGCCTCCACCCCGTGTAATATAGGAGAGGCCTCCATCCTGTGTAATATAGGAGAGGCCTCCATCCTGTGTAATATAGGAGAGGCCTCCATACTTTGTAATATAGGAGAGGCCTCCACCCCGTGTAATATAGGAGAGGCCTCCATCCTGTGTAATATAGGAGAGGCCTCCACCCCATGTAATATAGGAGAGGCCTCCATCCTGTGTAATATAGGAGAGGCCTCCACCCCGTGTAATATAGGAGAGGCCTCCATCCTGTGCAATATAGGAGAGGCCTCCACCCCGTGTAATATAGGAGAGGCCTCCATCCTGTGTAATATAGGAGAGGCCTCCATCCTGTGTAATATAGGAGAGGCCTCCATCCTGTGTAAGGTAGGAGAGGCCTCCACCCCGTGTAATATAGGAGAGGCTTCCATCCTGTGTAATATAGGAGAGGCCTCCATCCTGTGTAATATAGGAGAGGCCTCCATCCTTTGTAATATATGAGAGGCCTCCATCCTGTGTAATATAGGAGAGGCCTCCACCCCGTATAATATAGGAGAGGCCTCCACCCCGTGTAATATAGGAGAGGCCTCCATCCTGTGTAATATAGGAGAGGCCTCCATCCTTTGTAATATAGGAGAGGCCTCCATCCTGTGTAATATAGGAGAGGCCTCCACCCCGTGTAATATAGGAGAGGCCTCCACCCCGTGTAATATAGGAGAGGCCTCCATCCTGTGTAATATAGGAGAGGCCTCCACGCGGTGTATTATAGGAGAGGCCTCCATCCTGTGTAATATAGGAGAGGCATCCATCCTGTGTAAGGTAGGAGAGGCCTCCACCCCGAGTAATATAGGAGAGGCCTCCATCCTGTGTAATATAGGAGAGGCCTCCATCCTGTGTAATATAGGAGAGGCCTCCATCCTGTGTAATATAGGAGAGGCCTCCATCCTTTGTAACATAGGAGAGGCTTCCACCCCATGTAATATAGGAGAGGCTTCCATCCTGTGTAATATAGGAGAGGCCTCCACCCCGTGTAATATACAGTGGTGGCCAAAAGTATTGGCACCCCTGCAATTCTGTCAGATAATACTCAGTTTCTTCCTGAAAATGATTGCAATCACAAATTCTTTCATGTTATTATCTTCATTTAATTTGTCTTCAATGAAAAAAACACAAAAAGAATTGTCCTAAAGCCAAATTGGATATAATTCCACACCAAACCTAAAAAAGGGGGTGGACAAAAGTATGGCACTGTTTGAAAAATCATGTGATACTTCTCTAATTCGTGTAATTAACAGCACCTGTAACTTACCTGTGGCACCTAACAGGTGTTGGCAATAACTAAATCACACTTGCAGCCAGTTAACATGGATTAAAGTTGACTCAACCTCTGTCCTGTGTCCTTGTGTGTACCACATTGACCATGGAGAAAAGAAAGAAGACCAAAGAACTGTCTGAGGTCTTGAGAAACCAAATTGTGAGGAAGCATGAGCAATCTCAAGGCTACAAGTCCATCTCCAAAGACCTGAATGTTCCTGTGTCTTCCGTGCGCAGTGTCATCAAGAATTTTAAAGCCCATGGCACTGTGGCTAACCTCCCTAGATGTGTACGGAAAAGAAAAATTGACGAGAGATTTCAACGCAAGATTGTGCGGATGGTGGATAAAGAACCTCGACTAACATCCAAACAAGTTCAAGCTGCCCTGCAGTCCGAGGGTACAACAGTGTCAACCCGCACTATCCGTCGGCGTCTGAATGAAAAGGGACTGTATGGTAGGATACCCAGGAAGACCCCACTTCTTACCCCGAGACATAAAAAAGGCAGGCTGGAGTTTGCCAAAACTTACCTGAGAAAGCCTAAAACGTTTTGGAAGAATGTTCTCTGGTCAGTTGAGACAAAAGTAGAGCTTTTTGGGAAAAAGCATCAACATAGAGTGTACAGGAAAAAAAAGAGGCATTCAAAGAAAAGAACACGGTCCCTACAGTCAAACATGGCGGAGGTTCCCTGATGTTTTGGGGTTGCTTTGCTGCCTCTGGCACTGGACTGCTTGACCTTGTGCATTGCATTATGAAGTCTGAAGACTACCAACAAATTTTGCAGCATAATGTAGGGCCCAGTGTGAGAAAGCTGGGTCTCCCTCAGAGGTTATGGGTCTTCCAGCAGGACAATGACCCAAAACACACTTCCAAAAGCACTATAAAATGGTTTGAGAGAAAGCACTGGAGACTTCTAAGGTGGCCACCAATGAGTCCAGACCTGAATCCCATAGAACACCTGTGGAGAGATCTCAAAATGGCAGTTTGGAGAAGGCACCCTTCAAATATCAGGGACCTGGAGCAGTTTGCCAAAGAAGAATGGTCTACAATTCCAGCAGAGCATTGTAAGAAACTCATTGATGGTTACCCGAAACAGTTGTTCGCAGTTAGTTTGGCTAAAGGTTGTGCAACCAAGTATTAGGCTGAGGATGCCAATACTTTTGTCTGGCCCATTTTTGGAGTTTTGTGTGAAATGATCAATGATTTGATTTTTGCTTCATTCTCTTTTGTCTTTTTTCCTTGCAAGCAAATAAAGTGAAGATAATAATACCGAAGAATTTGTGATTGCAATCATTTTCAGGAAGAAACTGAGTATTATCTGACAGAATTGCAGGGGTGCCAATACTTTTGGCCACCACTGTAGGAGAGGCCTCCATCCTGTGTAATATAGAAGAGGCCTCCACCCCGTGTAATATAGGAGAGGCCTCCATCCTGTGTAATATAGGAGAGGCCTCCATCCCGTGTAATATTGGAGAGGCCTCCATCCTGTGGAATATAGGAGAGGCCTCCATCCCGTGTAATATAGGAGAGGCCTCCATCCTGTGGAATATAGGAGAGGCCTCCACCCCATGTAATATAGAAGAGGCCTCCATCCTGTGTAATATAGGAGAGGCCTCCATCCTGTGTAAGGTAGGAGAGGCCTCCACCCCGTGTAATATAGGAGAGGCCTCCATCCTGTTTAATATAGGAGAGGCCTCCATCCTGTGTAATATAGGAGAGGCCTCCATCCCGTATAATATAGGAGAGCCCTCCATCCTTTGTAATATAGGAGAGGCCTCCACCCCGTGTAATATAGGAGAGGCCTCCACCCCGTGTAATATAGGAGAGGCCTCCATCCTGTGTAATATAGGAGAGGCCTCCACCCCGTGTAATATATGAGAGGCCTCCATCCTGTGTAATATAGGAGAGGCCTCCACCCCGTGTAATATAGGAGAGGCCTCCATCCTGTGCAATATAGGAGAGGCATCCATCCTGTGTAAGGTAGGAGAGGCCTCCACCCCGTGTAATATAGGAGAGGCCTCCATCCTGTGTAATGTAGGAGAGGCCTCCATCCTGTGTAATATAGGAGAGGCCTCCACCCCGTGTAATATAGGAGAGGCCTCCATCCTGTGTAATATAGGAGAGGCCTCCATCCTGTGTAATATAGGAGAGGCCTCCATCCTTTGTAATATAGGAGAGGCCTCCATCCCTTGTAATAATCTAGTTGCTGCTTTTGAACTGACTCTAACTTCTGAATGAATTTTTAAAATGTGGAGCCCAAAACTGGATTCCATATTCCAGATGTGGCCTCACCAGTGATTTATAAAGCGGTAACAATACATTGGGATCGGGGGATTTTATTTCTCTTTTTAAACATCCTAAAATCTTTTTTGCTTTTGCGGCAGCTGCTTGACATTGAGTACTGCTGCTCAGCTTCGTTGTAACCAGTAGTGTTGAGCCACCCCCGTATTGTTCGAGTTCGGTTCGGTTCGTCGAACTGTTCGTCGAACACCTTCGAACACCGTTAAAACCAATGGCAGGCAAACAAAAACACATAGAAACACATAGAAAACACCTTCAAAGGTGTCCAAAAGCTGACAAACTGCTCAGAAGACACAACTAACACATGGAAAAGTGACAAGTACATATAATCATGAGAAAAGAAAAGAGGTGGAGGAGTAAAAGGAGGGGGAGACACAGATATAGGCATGTCATGCCCTTCTAAAATCCAAAAAGTGAGAAGCCGACACGTTCAGTCCGCTCCTGCCCGTGCCACCTCCGTGTCGCCGGGTTTGTGCCAGAGCCGCAGTGAACCCTGACGGCCAGCCCCCCTCTCCCAATACTGGTGCCTGTCCGCTGGTGGGTCGAGCGAGCCCCCCTGTGGTGGAGGCAGTTCTAAGTTTTTTAATTTAAATTGTCTCTCTAATTTGAATGAATACACTTTAAATCCATTTACAAGGATCTATTGGAGGGCAAGTCTCATGCCAGCAGCCGCGTAATTCCAGCTCCAGTAGCGTCCACTAAAGCTGCTGCAGTTAAAAAGCTTTTATAAGGATCGAGCTCGGCTGTCCACCGCAAGGCATCCTACTGCCAGTCCCAGCCCCTATGCCTTGGGGTGCCTCCTGATGCTCTTCACTGAGTATCCCGTGGTCCCGAAGCATTTCCTTTGAAAAAATTAAGTGTCCAAACTACAGGTGGTGTAGCTTGCTTAACAGCCGGGATAATCCGCTGACTAGCAGACACTGCTACTAGGCACAAAGTATTTCCTGGGCTAGATGCAGTTAAAAATTTGTAAGTAGATACTCTCGTTGGATGCTGAGAAAGCATTCCATAGAGTCTCCTGGCACGCCATATATGATTCTCTTAAAAAGCTTGGGGTAGGGGTCTAGGGGACCCTTTTATAGCCAAAATCACGGCCCTGTATCACAATACGTAACCTAGGCTGAAGATAAATGGAACTGTAGCACCCTGAGGGCTCGGTTGCTACAGACGTATTGCACCTCACCCAGAGGTGTGATATCTCACTCTCAGGTAAGGATGGAGTGTGGATCAGGACCCGACACCTGCATGCATTACACCACATTGCCGTGGGGCAGGGCGACCAATATGCCCCTGAGATGGGCACGACAGTCCCTGTCCCTGGCTGGAGTGGGGGGAGGGAACACTGAGGAACGGGAACCCTGTAGTGCAGGAGCAGGGAGGAAGCAGTTCCTGGGTGCATTGAGAAGGGAGTATAAAAGGTGGGCACCATCTTAGTTCAGTGCAGAGAAGTCGGAGCAGAAGTGGCAGGGAGCAGGGGCTCTGCATGAACTCTGCTCCGGAGGCGGGCCTAGTAACAGAGGCCCAGGCCTGCCAGAGGGAGAAGGAAGGAAGAGGAGCGGAGAAGGCTCCAGGAACGAGGAATGAAGGGATCCCAGGGGTGTGGATGGGCGAGTCGCCACCGCACGCCCGAATCCTCCTACGTGGAGGGGTCAGGCCAAAGCGGGAGACCGGTCCCCGAACTAGTGGAGGCAGGAAACGACCCTCAGCTAGAAACCGGAGGCTCTGACATTTTATGTGGCGCAGCCCCTCGCTACACCCGCTAGGAAGGCAACACATAGGGTCAGGGAAACTGGCGCCAAGTTTACCAAGAGGAGGCCCGAGGCAGCCGGACAGAAGTGTTGGTAAGAAAAGCCAGACAAAGGACACACAAAGGGGGTCCTGTGAAGCGCTCCAAAGTTATCTGGGAGTTGTCTGAGCCCCTCACCTGGTGAGCACAGTACGACGTGGGCAGCCGTTACCTGCAGACGTGGTCTGGATAATAAGAACTGTGAGTAAAGGCCCTGAACTGCACCACTGACTCCGTGTCATTACTGCTGCTGCCCTGCACCATCAACCCCATCCTCCGCATACACTGCCCTGAGGCTATACTCCTCCCGTGGGGAGTTATGCTACGCTCTGCTGCACCCACAACACCAGCCTCAGCGGTCTGCCCTGTAGCGGCGGTTCACTCTGACCGCAATCCACGGGTGGCGTAGTCGGACATTTAAACATCAAAACCACATAAATAGTTCCGCCACTGGTTTGACCACCCTGAGCCACGGAACCGGGTCGCTGCCACGAAGACTACAACCACCAGCATCCACCAAAAAGGGTCCGGCTCCGGGTGTCCCAAGGCCCAGGGGGTGCATCAGAACATTTTCATCACCTTTCACAATCACCAATGGGACAAGGCAGGGATGTCCTCTGTCCCCTCTCTTATACATCCTAGTGACGGAGCACCTGCTCTCATCAATTCGCCATAACCCCAATATTAGGTGGATTGAGGTGGGAGGCACCGAGTACAAGTGCTCTCTATTTGCTGATGATGTCCTAGTATATATCACTCAATCACATATATCCATCCCTGCTGTTATGGCTGAAATAGATCACTTTGTTACATGGTCAAATTTTAAAATCAATGCAGCGAAGTCTGAGGCCCTCGATGTCTCCCTCCCCAAATCCATATAGGATTCCATCCAGTCCAACTTTCCCTTTGCCTGGCCCTCACAGGGTATCAAATACTTAGGAATTCCTATTCATAGAGACCTCTCCCATCTATGTTATCTTAATTTTGGGCCCTTTATTGAACAACTCCATACAGACCACGGTTGGCAAGTTAGAACTGTAAGATTCACTACGTGAACCACTGGTGTTTTGTGGAAAAGCACATGTACACTGCGTTCCAAATTATTATGCAAAAAGTGTTTAGGAGTGATAAGGGAAGAATTTGTTTGTTTGTCAGTTAAACTCATTGATGGTGATGTGTGTCAGGGCTCTTTATATCACTGTAAGCAATTGCAGACACCTGTGCTAATTAGTTTGGCAGGTGTGTCCAATGAAAGGCAAGACTACTTAAGAAGGCTCTCTCACATTATTAAGCAGCCTACATTTTCTGCCAAAATGGGAAAGAAAAAGGATGTGTCGGCTGCTGAGAAGCAACAAATTGTGGAGTGTTTAGGTCAAGGCATGACTGCAATCAACATTGTGCGATGATCAGGATGAAGTGTCTTGGCAATCAAGAAGTATGTAGCTGATTCACAGTACACACGTGTGCGTGCTGATAAAGGCAAATTGAGGACTCTTTCCTACAGGCAATTACGTCAGGTTGAAAGTGCAGCGGCAAAAAAGCCTTGTCATAGCAGCAGACAAGTTTTTGAAGCTGCTTGTGCCTCCAACGTCCCCAGAACAACAAGATGCAGGGTCCTTCAGAGGTTTGCAGCTGTGCATATGCCATCCTGTCGACCTCCTCTATCCACTTCACACAAGCAGAAACGGCTCCAGTGGGCCAAACATTACATGAAGACTGATTTCAAAACTGTTTTGTTCACGGATGAGTGCCGTGCAGCGCTCGATGGTCCAGATGGATGGAGTGGAGGATGGCTGGTTGATGGACACCCCACGCAAACACGGCTACAGTGCCAACAAGGAGGAGGTGGAGTAATGTTTTGGGCTGGAATCATGGGGAGAGAGATTGTCGGCCCCTTTAGGATCCCTGAAGGCGCTAAAGATGAACTCCATAATGTATGTGGATTTTCTCAAACAGCACTTCCTGCCATGGTTCAAGAAGAAGAACCGTGTATTTCACAGCAAGATCATTTTTCTGCATGATAATGCACCATCTCATGCTGCACATAAAACATCTGCATCTCTGGCTGATATGGGCATAAAAGGGGACAAACTTATGGTGTGACCCCCATGCTCCCCTGACCTCTACCCCATTCAGAACCTTTGGAGCATCATTAAAAGGAGTGTCTATGATGGCGGGAGGCAGTTCACATCTAAGCAACAGCTCTGGGAGGGTATTCTGTCCTCATGCAAAACAATTGAAGCAGAAACCATCCAAAACCTGACAAATTCAATGGACGAGAGAGTTCAGAAGCTCCTTTCGAACAAGGGGTCCTATGTGAAAATGTAACATCACCTAGAATACAGTTTTGAGTTGAAAACTGTTTGATTTCAGTTTCTAACAACCTGCTAATGCTTATAATTTCAAAAATGACCATTTTTTTGGTCTTTATTAAAATGAAAAGGTTGATCGAAAAGTTTGGGGGATCTAAGAGTGTGGCAACCCAGTAGTCATGATTACTTCGAATTCTGACAATATGAGGGTCATGCTGCAGGTAGTGCAGCAAGAAGGCACTTATGTGTCTTGCGCATCTCGGAGCCCCAAAATTATATTCCGGGCTAGATGCAGCTAAAAATTATTATTAATTTTAAATCTGGTGAAGCTTTAGTATAGATGGCCTAATAGGATCAGTGCTGCACACTGCTACAAAGCCCAAATTATTTTCCAGCCAAGATACAGATAAACATGATTAGTAATTTTAAATCTGGTGGAGCTTATTATAGATGGCCTAATAGAATCAGTGCTGCACACTGCTACAAAGCCCAAATTATTTTCCAGCCAAGATACAGATAAACATGATTAGTAATTTGAAAGCTTAAAACGGTTGGTAGGGTGATTTTAACCAATCATCAAGCTTTTACTCTCCCCAGGATGACACAGGGGTAGAAAAGTCGTTTCGAATCCATGATTTGTTCATCTTTATGAACGTGAGTCTGTCTACATTATCAGTGGAGAGCCGCGTGCGCTTATCTGTCAGCACACCACCAGCAGCGCTGAACACACGTTCAGACAGAACGCTGGCTGCGGGGCATGACAAGATCTCCAAGGCGTAAGTGGCTAGCTCCGGCCATTTATCCAGATTGGAAGCCCAAAAAGAGCAAGGGTCCAGTGACACAGTCGTGGCTTCAATGTTTACTTGGAGATACTCCTGTACCATCGTCTCTAGGCGTTGACTATGTGTCAGACTTCTTGTCTCCTGTGGCCTTGCAAAGGATGGGCTAAAAAAGTGGTGAAATGATTCCGCAAAATTGATGTTACCAGCAGATACTGTGGTTCTGTTACGGTTTGAGTGCTGAACACTTGACGGTCCCACGGTTGGCAAGTTGGAACTGTGAGATTCACTACGTGCACCACTGGTATTTTGTGGAAAAGCACATGTAAGATTCTGCAACAGTCTCTGCTGATACTCCTGCATGCGTGCATCCCTTTCTATGGCAGGAATAATTTCTGCAAATTTACTTTTGTACCGGGGATCTAACAGTGTGGCAACCCAGTAGTCAGGATTATTTCTAATTCTCACAATTCGAGGGTCATGTTGCAGGTAGTGCAGCAAGAAGGCACTCATGTGTGTTGCGCATCCAGGAGCACCAAGTCCCTGTTGTGTTGGTGGCGAGGTAACAATAATGCTTCCTTCCTCTGTCCTCTCCCCCCAACCTCGCACAACAGAAATGTGATCAAGGTCTCCCTCATCTGATGAGTCTTCCATCAGTTCGTCCTCCACTTCTTCCTGGGCTCCTGCACCTTCCTCACTAGTTTGGCTGCTACCATGCGCCCTGGTAAAACCATCTCCCCCACCCTCACATGCCTGCCGCCTTGGTGCTGCCGACCGTCTGGACCTTGCAGATGTTAGCCCTTCTGCATACAACTCCTCCTCCTCTACTTCCTCCACCTCCTCTTGTGCCACCACCTGACTCCGAATTCTGTTTAACATGTGCTCCAGCATGTAAATCACCGGAATAGTCATGCTGATAATGGCATCGTCAGCACTAAACATCTTCGTCGCCATTTCAAAACTGTGCAGAAGGGTGCATAGGTCCCTGATCTGAGACCACTCCTCCAGCGTGATTTGCCCTACCTCTGAATCTCGTTGGCCCAGGCTATACGTCAGAACGTATTGCACCAGGGCTTGTCGGTGCTGCCACAGTCGCTGCAACATGTGCAGAGTTGAATTCCACCGGGTAGGCACATCGCATTTTAGCCGGTGAAGTGGCAGGCCCAACGACTTCTGTAGAGATGTAAGTCGCTGAGCTGCGGGATGCGAACGGCGGAAGTGAGCACACAGCGACCGTGCCCTCTGCAGAAGGCCATCTAGTCTGGGATAGTGGGCTAAAAATTGCTGGACAACCAGGTTCAACACGTGAGCCATACAAGGCACGTGTGTGACATTGCCCCGGCGAAGGGCCGCACCCAGGTTTGCAGCATTGTCGCACACGGCCTTCCCTGGTTTCAGGTCCAGTGGAGACAACCATTCATGAAATTGGTTCTCCAGAGCTGACCACAACTCCTCAGCTGTGTGACTCACATTTCCCAGACATTTCAATGTAAAAACCGCCTGATGACGTTGAGCCCTACTGCCAGCATAGTAAGGAGGTGTGCAGGATCCCTTCTGCGCAGTTAGAAAGCTTGTGGCATGACCAGACAGGCTTTGGGTGCAGGTGGAAGACCGAGAGGAGGTTGAGGAGGCAGAAGCAGTGGAGGAACTTTGACATAAAGAGGATTGACGCACAACTCGTGGGGACGGCAAGACTTGGACAGCAGCCCCTTGTCCTGCTGTCACCATAGTTACCCAGTGCCCAGTCAGCGACATGTAACGCCCCTGTCCATGCCTACTCGTCCAAGTGTCTGTGGTGAAATGCACCCTGTCACACACAGAGTTTCTCAAAGAAGCGGTGATGTTGTGTGCGACATGCTGGTGGAGCGCAGGCACACCTTTCTTTGAGAAGTAGTGCCGACTGGGCATCTGGTACTGGGGCACTGCGACGGACATAAGGTCTCGAAAATCCTCTGTGTCCACCAGGCGGAAAGACAGCATTTCTGTAGCCAAGAGCTTGCAGATGGTGAAATTCAACCTCTTAGCTTTCTCATGGCTAGGAGGAAATGGTCTTTTACTTGTCCACATCTGAGGGACCGAGGGCTGGCTATTGTGCTTAGACGGGGTTGATAAGGGTGTCCCCGGCAAACTGCCGGTCTGTGAGGAAGATACAGGCGGACATGTTAGGTTGCCTTGATCCAAAGGTGGTGCTATCGATGTCGGACAGCTCTCAACACCAGCTGGTGTTACCACCTCCAAAGAAAATGATGACCTGCCAATCACGCTGGCTGTTGCGGATAAAGAGGTGGCAGGTCTGCGCCCCAAAACAGGTGTGACTGCTGTCCCCCCAGTCACAGAGGATGAAGAGGCCGCGGATGCACAAGATATGGCAGACGGTGGTTGGCCCGGCCGGCTAGGCCGCATTGTAGCACACTGAGCTTCCCACTGCAACTTATGCTTCATGTCCATGTGCCGGTTCATGCATGAAGTACTCAAACTATGTATTTTTTTGCCTCTACTTAGCTTTTGCTGACAAATGTTACAGATAACACGTGTTGGGTCATCTTTATCGATCTGAAAAAATGCCTAGGCTATGCAAGGCTTAGCACCCATGCGACCTGAAGAGCCACCACGACTTGTGGTGAGAGGCAGAGTTGTGTTTGAGAATGCAGTTGTTGACGTGCTTCCAGTACTACGTCTCTGTCCAGGAAGGCGCAACCTGACCTCGTCGTCACTAGCATCTTCCTCCACCTCCTCTGCTGACCTCATCTCTTGGCTGACTGTGGGTTGACAGTAAGTGGGATCTCCAACCTCATCATCATCACCCTGTGCGTTATCACACCCGTCGTCCTCAGAGCCAACCTGTTCCTGCCCTGACAAAAAACTAAAGTTGTCGCTCCAATCAGGTATTTGAGTCTTATCATCATCTTCCTCATTGTCTCCACCAACAGGAGTTACAGTTTGGGAATGAGGGTCTACATTATGGTCAGAACCTTCTGCGTCTGGTCCTGGATCCGACTCATAAAGATTCTGGGCATCAGTGCAGATCATTTCCTCGTCTGGATTCACAGAAGCGCTGGAGTCGACCTCTGATTCCCAGGTTATAGTATGAGTAAACAGCTCTGCAGACTCAACCATCTGTTCTACCTCATACTCAGACGGGCAGCTGGAGATTTGGGAGCTGTGAGGAAGCAAGTGCGATTGGGGTGACACCTTTGAGGACTGGAGTATTTGTGATGTTGAAGTTGATGTGGAGGAGAGCCCACTTAAAGGAGCACTTGATATCCGTTGAAGCACCTGCTGTTTTTGTGCCTCATCTGGAATTTGTAGCGATTGGCGTGGACGTAAGAAAGGGATCTTATCACATTGTCCGCTAAAAGAAGTAGACATTTTAGTTTGGCTGGAAGATGGTCTTTCTTCTGCAGATGTTACTGTTGCTTTAACACCTACCCCACGGACACAACCTTTTTTCCCCTTCCCAACACGCCTATTCCCCTTTCCACCAGCAGCAGGCCTTTTTCCACTCATTTTGGTGGTTAACTAATTCACAACTCTGGAGTTGTTTGCACAAAAAAACAATGGATGGGAACCGAGCAGAGCTGAGTGGCCAAACTGTGGTATTAGGCCAAAACTATTGGCTGGGTTAGATGCAGAAAAAAATTATATTCAATTTGCAACCTGATGGAGGTCTGTATAGATGGACTAATAGAACAAGTCCCACACACAGCTAGAAGGCCAAATATTTTTTCAGAGGTAGATGCAGAAAAAAAATATATTCAGTTTGCAACCTTATGGAGGTCAGTATAGATGGACTAATAGAACAAGTCCCACACACAGCTAGAAGGCCAAATATTTTTTCAGAGGTAGATGCAGAAAAAAATTATATTCAGTTTGCAACCTTATGGAGGTCAGTATAGATGGACTAATAGAACAAGTCCCACACACAGCTAGAAGGCCAAATATTTTGTCAGAGGTAGATGCAGAAAAAAATTATATTCAGTTTGCAACCTTATGGAGGTCAGTATAGATGGACTAATACAACAAGTCCCACACACAGCTAGAAGCCCAATATTTTTTCAGAGCTAGATGCAGAAAAAAATTATATTCAATTTGCAACCTGATGGAGGTCTGTATAGATGGACTAATAGAGAAACTCCGACACACTACTAGAAGGCCAATATATCAGCTATGTACCTGAGGAAGTGGACGGGACGTCCACGAAACGCGTAGTAATCGTAGCTTTTAACAATAAACCACAAGATTGTTTAATTATACAATCTCTCGTCATAATTCTTCACTACGGAGGAGCGCGGATTTTTTACCAGCACCTACTTCATCCTACTACAGACTACCTACAAGATCCCTAGGGATTCTGTGCTGGCTGCAGCCCTTCGTCACTAATTCTTACATGAGTTGTGCATTTCACAACTCATTAAGGTGAGCACATTTTCTTTTTACCCACGTGGTTGTTGTTGGATAACAGCGCTATTGCGCCCCTATCTTTTTACTTATTTTTAGATGGACTAATAGAATGATGCTATGCCCAAAAGATTTTACTTCACTAGGTGCAGTAAAAAAATTGGTATTCTATACACAGGTGGTATATCTTGCAACACAGATAGGCTACTCCACTGACTAACACACTCTGCAATAGGCCTAAAAGGATTAGTTTTGCTAGATTCAGCCAGATGCTGTGAAAAAAACTTGCACAGCACTGGCACAGACCTGCCTGGCAAAAACTGATAGGAACTGATGTAACCTAGTCCTGAAAAGGACTCCAATTACAATTAGTCTTTACTCCCACAATCTATCTATTTAAGAGCACAGACCTCCCTGATAAAAGTCGTAGGAAATGCTGTAACCTAGTCCTTATAAGGACTGCAATCACAACTATTCCCTACTCCCAAGCTATCTGTAGATTTGTGCGAAAATTGGCTTGAAATTAACAAGGTATAGCGCACACAGCAACAGCGGTGCCGTCTAACACGCAGCTGCAGCAGTGAGAAAATGGTGGCGACGGGGAAAATGGCTTGGTCTTATAGGGCAAGGACATGTGACATACACTGCCAATGACACATGCCCTTGCTTGTGTGAAAAAAAGCACTTCGCTCCGTGTGTGCGCTGCTGATAGGCTGACAGATTGCACCTCCCCACAGCAAATGCGGGAAAGAGAAAAAAAAATGGAGATCTTCATTGTTCCTGCAGAGATCCATCCCCTGCCCCTCCCCCCGCCCCGCTGTACACTCAAACTGCGTATTAACATTAATTTTCATCATTACTGAGAAAAAATCCAGTTATGATTTTGGTGCACGAACAGTTATCGAACATAACCTCGAACAGCCGAATTTTTCTCAAATCGTTCGTGTTCGCCGAACGGCTCGAACACCGCCCAAAACAGCTCGAATTTGAGATTGGCGAACAGTTCGAGTAGAACAATGCTCATCTCTAGTAACCAGAATACCCAAGTCCTTCTCCTGCTCTGTAGTCCCGAGTATACTCCCATCTAATGTGTATGCAGCAATAGGATTACTCCGTCCTCGCTGCATTACTCTACATTTATCTACATTAAACCTCATCTGCCGAGTGTTTCCAAGTCAGTCTCTTATCCTGATCATTCTGCAATATCGTAATGTCAAGATCAGATTTTAATATCCTGCATAGTATGGTGTCATCAGCAAAGACTGACACTTTACTCACAATCCCATCCCCAAGGTCATTAATAAAGAGGTTAAAAGAATCGGTCCTAGCACAGATCCCTGTGGTCCCCACTACTCCGAGTACAGATCCCTGCGGTCCCCACTGCTCCCAGTACAGATCCCTGCGGTCCCCACTGCTCCCAGTACAGATCCCCGCGGTCCCCACTGCTCCCAGTACAGATCCCTGTGGTCACCACTGCTCCCAGTACAGATCCCTGAAGTCCCCACTACTCCCAGTACAGATCCCTGTGGTCCCCACTACTCCCAGTACAGATCCCTGTGGTCCCCACTGCTCCCAGTACAGATCCCTGTGGTCCCCACTGCTCCCAGTACAGATCCCTGCGGTCCCCACTGCTCCCAGTACAGATCCCTGTGGTCCCCACTGCTCCCAGTACAGATCCCTGAAGTCCCCACTGCTCCCAGTTCAGATCCCTGCGGTCCCCACTGCTCCCAGTACAGATCCCTTCGGCCCCCACTGCTCCCTGTACAGATCCCTGCGGCCCCCACTGCTCCCAGTACAGATCCCTGCGGTCCCCACTGCACCCAGTACAGATCCCAGAGGTCCCCACTGCACCCAGCACATATCCCTGCTGTCCCCACTGCTCCCAGTACAGATCCCTGAAGTCCCCACTGCTCCCAGTACAGATCCCTGCTGTCCCCACTGCTCCCAGTGCAGATCCCTGCGGCCCCCACTGCTCCCAGTACAGATCCCCGCGGTCCCCACTGCTCCCAGTGCAGATCCCTGCTGTCCCCACTGCTCCCAGTACAGATTCCTGAAGTCCCCACTGCACCCAGCACAGATCCCTGCTGTCCCCACTGCTCCCAGTACAGATCCCTGCGGCCCCCACTGCTCCCAGTACAGATCCCTGCGGTCCCCACTGCTCCCAGTGCAGATCCCTGCGGTCCCCACTGCTCCCAGTACAGATCCCCGCGGCCCCCACTGCTCCCAGTACAGATCCTGCGGTCCCCACTGCTCCCAGTACAGATCCCTGCGGTCCCCACGGCTCCCAGTACAGATCCCTGCGGCCCCACTGCTCCCAGTACAGATCCCTGCGGTCCCCACTGCTCCCAGTACAGATCCCCGCGGTCCTCACTGCTTGCAGTACAGATCCCTGCATTCCCCACTGCTCCCAGTACAGATCCCTGCGGTCCCCACTGCTCCCAGTACAGATCCCTGCGGTCCCCACTGCTCCCAGTACAGATCCCTGCGGCCCCCACTGCTCCCAGTACAGATCCCGGCGTTACCCACTGCTCCCAGTTCAGATCCCCGAGGACCCACTGCTCCCAGTACAGATCCCTGTGGTCCAGATAAATCACATCAGCCGCATTACCAACATCCAGATTTGCACTTACCTCCTCATAGAACCTCAACATGTTGTTTAGATATTACCTATTTTTCATAAATCCGTGCTCATTATCATTTACTAGATGGTGGCCCGATTCTAACGCATCGGGTATTCTAGAATATGTATGCGGCCGACCGGGCGCGACTAATCAGCGAAGCAGTGTTTAAATGGGTTGTGCAGTACTTTAAATTAACCCCCCAATGTATCCCCCCAGGGCCCCTAATGAATTTTGTCATTACGTCATGTTGTCAATACTGCTTGTGACAACATCGCTGACCACGCACAGCCAGCACGTAATTCCCCCGGCTGCAGCCGGCTCTTGCTTCCGCTTACATCACGACTATTTGCGGCTGCAGCCAGGGGTCTCCTGTTCCGCGTACCACGTTGAATGACGGGTTGTGGGCGGGGTTATCCCCCATCGTGTCACACCCAGCATCCACTGCGCGCTCTGTCAATGAATGCGCGTGCGGTTGATGCCGGGTGTGACGGGATGGGGGATAACCCCGCCCACAGCCCCTCACTCACCGTGGAACGCGAAACAGGAGACCCCTTGGCTGCAGCCGCAAATAGTCGTGACATAAGCGGAAGCAAGAGCCGGCTGCAGCCGGGGGTCACATGCTGCCTGTGCGCGGTGACCCGAGTATAAGCCGAGACCCCTAATTTTACAACAAAAAACTGGGAAAATTTATTGACTTGAGTATAAGCCTAGGGTGGGAAATGCAGCAGCTACTGTTAAATTTCCATATCCTGGTATGTATGGCTCCCTCATCCCCTAATTGTGGTTTGTAAGGCTCCGTCATTCCCCTAATCCTGGTTTGTATGGCCCCCTTACCTTGGTTTGTACGGCCCCCTCATCCTGGCTTGTATGGCCTCCTCATCCTGGCTTGTATGGCCCCCTCATCCTAATCAGCAGAGCGGTGTTTAAATTTGGTGGCCGCGACCAATCAGCGAACCGTGTTAGTGAGGACCGGGGAGCGGCGCTGCCTGTGTGGGTACTTCCGCTGCGAGCAGCCGGGAGATGACCGGCTAACGGCCGCCATCTGAAATCCCGCGCTGCTGATTGGCTGCGGCCAGACCAATCAGCGACGCGGGATTTCCTGGACGGACAGACAGACGGGATAAGCCGATTATATAGTAGATTTTATTATTCTCTGTGATAGGTGCAGGTGTACTTCTTTTTGTGTTAAACTAGTTATATCAGGTGGTGATCTTTGATTTTTGCCCTGTTGAAAGATCCCTGGAACAGACGGTTCATTGATGAACATGGATGAAAAAATGCCTGTTTAATATCTCAGCCTTTTCTTTGTCCTCTATAATTATCTTGTTATTATCGTCTTTTAAGGGGCCGATACCATCTGATTTTTTCTGTTTGGCATTGATGTATTTCTAAAATTTGGGGGGATTAATTTTAATGTCGCTGGTGATTTGTTGCTCTGTAGATAATTTTGCTAGCTTGATTTCTTTTTTACATTTCTTATTTAGATTTTTGTACTCCTGAAATGCTATTTCTGTATTCTCGGCCTTCAAGATTTTGAATGCCCTTTGTTTATGTCTTTTTAAACTTTGTACTGTCTTATTTATCATTTATCCATAATGGTTTCTTTTTATTCCTGGACATTTTATTACCAGAGTGTACTTTTCTACAGGATTCTAGTGTTTCCTTAAACATGTCCCATTTATGTTCAGTATCCCCAGTAACCATGACAAGGTCCCAGTCTACACGATTAAGCTCTTCCCTTAATTTGTTGAAATCTGTTTTCCTAAAGTTCCAGGTTTTTGCCTTTCCCCTTTTAAATGTTTGATCGAAAATTACATTGAAACTTACCATATTATGGTCGCTGCATCCCAAATGCTCCCGGACCTGTAGATCTGAAATTGTATCTGGTCTATTTGACAGAACCAGATCCAGCATATTACCTCCCCTGGTTGGTTTATCTACCAGCTGAGAGAGGTAATTGTCTTGAATTGTGGATTCTATGTCCCATTGAATGTCTGGATAGTTAAAATCCCCCATAATGAGGACCCTATTATTATTTGCTGCCTTTTTAGTTTTCTGCCTTTTTAGTTTGTTCCAACATTTCATCCTCTATCTGTTCCGCTATATTAGGAGGCTTGTAATGAACTCCAATTAAGAGCTTTCTATTATTGCCATCCCCATGTAAATTTACCCATACTGACTCTATATTGTCGCAGCACCCCCCAATGTCGTCATTGAGCACAGGTTTTAAGTTTGATTTTATGAAAATACACACCCTCCACCTTTTTGTATCTCTTGTCCTTTCTAAATGTAGTGCAACCCTCTATGTTTGTCACCCAGTCATGGCTTTTGTACAGCCAGGTTTCCGTAATGCCCACCACATCGTATTCTGTGACTGACATAAGAGTTTCCAGTTCATTCATTATGTTTGCGAGACATCTTGCATTTGCCAGCAGACAGTTAATACTATTAGCACATTTATTACTCCTACTCAGCTCCCTACTTTCCTTGCATATCCCAGCCCCCCTAGATCCTCATTGACCCCTTCCCTCTCACTCCCTCTATCTACTTTATCTATCCCCTTATTAGCACAACTTCCCTCCCTAACCCAGATCCTAGTTTAAAAGCTCCTCCATCCGTCTGACTATTTTTTCCCCAAGCACAGCTGCACCCTCCTCATTGAGGTGCAGCCTGTCCCTACCGTAGAGCCTGTAGCCGACAAAGAAATCGGCCCAGTTCTCCATGAACCCAAACGCTTCCTTCTGGCACCAATTTCAAAGCCACTTATTTATCTCCCTAAGCTCCCACTGTCTTTCTAGTGATGCTCGTGGAAACGGCGGTATTTCTGAAAACACCACATTGGAGGTCCTGGCCTTCAGTTTTCTCTTAGTTCCATGTAATAATTTTTAAGGACTTTCCATCTCCCTCTGACTTTGTCATTGGTACTGATGTATACCATGACCGCTGGGTGTTCCCCAGCCCCACACAGAAATCTGTCTATCCGATCTGCAATATGTCGAACCCGAGCACCCAGCTATTGATAGCCTATCTTATACTCTTTTAATTACATAATACAGTTGAAACCAAAAGTTTACATACACTATATAAGAAGACACATTCATGTTTTTCTCAATATCTGACATGAAATCAGAATAAACCTGTCCCGTTTTAGGTCAATTAGGATTAACATAATGTATAATATTTGCCAAATGCCAGAATAATGAGAGAGAATGTTTTAACTAAGGCATTTTTATTACTTACTGTAAAGTCAAAAGTTTACATACACTAAGATTACTATGCCTTTAAACAATTCTGGACTATGATGATGTCATGTGTTTGGAAGCTTCTGTTTTTTTTGGCAGGCAACATCTGAGTTAATTAGAGACACAAATGTGGATGTATTTTAATGCACACCTGAAACACACTGCTTCTTTGGGTAGCATCATGGAAAAGTCTAAAGAAATCAGCCAAGATATCAAGAACAGAATTGTGGACTTGCACAAGTCTGGCTCATCCTTGGGTACAATTTCAAGATACCTGAAGGTGTGTGGTTCATCTGTACAAACAATTACACACAAGTACAAACAAGATGGGAATGTCCAGCCATCATACAGCTCAGGAAGGATACGGGTTTTGTGTCCCAAAGATGAACGTGCTTTCGTCCGACATGTGCAAATTAGTGCTGAGCGAGCACTAAAATGCTGGGGTGCTCGAAGCTCGGGCCGAGCTCGCCGTGATACTCGGGTGCTCGACCCAAGCAACGAGCCCAATGTTAGTCTATGGGAGACCCGAGCATTTTTGCGGCGGCACCCCCGGCAGTCTGTAGAAAGCCTAAAAAGTGCCCAAAACGATAGTGACAGTGCTCAAATGACATGGGGAAAGCATGGGCATCAACCCAGGAAGCATTTCTGACCCCCCATGTCACTGCTGTCAACAACGTTGTCAGAGGTATTAAGCCACTTTAACGGGCTCACAATAAAACCTTCAAAAACGAAACTGAAACGGTTTTCCTGTGAAATATGTTAAGGAACTTTCTTTCCAGGGTAAAGACTTGTGTATAAGGTAAAATAAATAACCAAAAACAAAAATACTCCTCCACACCTTGGGCGTTTTTTAATGCGTTTTTGCACTTTTGTATTGCTTTCAACTGTGACAAATGCATTCACCGGGAAATGTCATTTTCACATTTTACAATCTTATCTGGCCATGTGCTGTGTGACACATGCTTACAGTGCTGAAAAGACATGGGAACAGCATGGGGAAGACCCCTGGAAGCATCTCTGTCACCCAGGTCACTGCCTAAAAGTGTGCCCATCAGAAGTGATCCTTTCCGTATCAGAAGATGCAGACTTGCAACTATCCCCGTGCAAGTCCTTTTCCCAGGGCAGTGTTCAATTGTACCTCCCCCATTCCTTGCAATGCAAGCGTAAGTGTGCAACCTGACACCCACCCACCCCCAGGCTGCAACACCATACTGCTAGCTTTCTTGCACTTGAAATGGGGTATTTTAGTTTAGAGGAGGCCGAAGCTGGCCACTACCTCATGGCTGCTTCGGCAGCGAGGTATCCATACTCAGTCCCCAGCCGCCCGGCGGCTGGGTGTCAACACACGTTTCCCAGCCGCCTGGGGGTGGCCGGGTGTCCATAAACGGTCCCCAGTCGCCCTTATTTCTCCTTGGAACATCCCCCCACACACTTTTCTTAGCCCGGCCTGCTTTAGGGCAGCATTGGACGAGCTCACCAGAGAACGAAACTCCTCCGTTGGGCCCTGGCTTCTCCATCAGGGGAGTTGAGAGTGCCAAGGTGAGGAGCATGATGATGATGATAGTAGTTAGCATCTGCTTTGTTTTCTTGGAATGCAAGAATAAGTGTGCAACCTGCCACCCACCCACCCCCAGGCTGCAATACCATACTGCTAGCTTGCTTGCACTTGAAATGGGGCCTTTTAGTTTGGAGAAGGCCGAAGCTGGCCACTACCTCATAGCTGCTTCGGCAGCGAGGTATCCATACTCAGTCCCCAGCCGCCCGGCGGCCGGGTGCCAACGCTCGGTCCCCAGCCGCCAGGGAGTGGCCGGGTGTGCATACTCGGTCCCCAGCCGCCCCTATTTCTCCTTGGAACATCCCCCCACACACTTTTCTTAGCCTGGCCTGCTTTAGGGCAGCATTGGACGAGCCCACCAGAGAACCAGACTCCTCCGGTGGGCCCTGGCTTCTCCATCAGGGGAGTTGAGAGTGCTAAGGTGAGGAGCATGATGATGATGATAGAAGTTAACATCTGCTTTGTTTTCTTGGAATGCAAGTGCATGTATGTAGTAGCGGCTAGGCCTGAGGTGGTCAGCGTTTTGGTGCATATCCTACCTCCTCCGAGGATTGCTGGATGTTTTCCTGCTACTATCCCAGTTCTATGACTCCTGTTAAAACAAAGCTTCAGGTGATGAATGATGGATGAGGTGATGGCAAAGGTGAAAGAGCAGGAGGAACAGGGACCATTCACATCAATATCAGGCCAGTCAACCACACATGTCTAGTAGGATATGTTTCTGTACCAAAAGGAGAGGTTCGGCTACACAGTTATAGGGCATGTAGTGAATGCAATGCCTACCAAAAATTTTGAGGCACTCCAATGCCCCTTGGAAGTGACATGGAGGTCAGAGGGCCTTAACTAAACCGTTTTTTCCATTTATAGCAACTAGGTCTCCTGTACACTGTTGACCTAAGCAGTGAATGGAAGGCTTTCCAAAAATTATGAGGAAATGCAATGCCCCTTGAAACAGACGTGGATTACAGCGTACTAAAAACTTTCTACCCATTATTGGGGAGTGGGTCTCCCTTAGTGTTCGCCTATGCATTGAAAAGCAAAAGCTGACTAAAATAAGGAGGAAATGCAATGACCGTTGGAAGAATGGTGGAGTTCGCAGTGAAATAAAAAGACAATATCAATGCCCCTTGAAAAAGTGGTAGAGGTCGCAGAAGCTTAACAAGACGATTTTAATGCCCGTTGGAAAAGTGGTGGAGGTCTCAGTTGCTTAAAAAGACGGTTTCAATGCCACTTGGAAGAGACAGGGAGGTCGCAGTAGCTTATCAAGACGGTTTAAATGCCCCTTGGAAGAGACGTGGAGGTTGCAGCAGCTTAACAAGACGGTTTAAATGCCCCTTGGAAGAGACGTGGAGGTATCAGTAGCTTAAAAAGACGGTTTTAATGCCCCTTGGAAGAGATGTGGAGGTTGCAGTAGCTTAACAAGACGGTTTTATTGCCCCTTGGAAGAGACGTGGAAGTCGCAGTAGTTTAACAAGACGGTTTTAATGCCCCTTGGAAGAGACGTGGAGGTTGCAGTAGCATAACAAGACGTTTTAATGCCCCTTGGAAGAGACGTGGCGGTCGCAGTAGCTTAACAAGACAGTTTTAATGCCCCTTGTAAGAGACGTTTAGGTCGCAGTAGCTTAAAAAGACGGTTTAAATGCCCCTTGGAGGAATGGTGGAGGTCACAGTAGCTTAACAAGACGGTTTAAATGCCCCTTGGAAGAGACGTGGAGGTCACAGTAGCTTAAAAAGACGGATTTAATGCCCCTTGGAAGAGACATGGAGGTCGCAGTAGCTTAACAAGACTGTTTAAATGCCCCTTGGAAGAATGGTAGAGGTCGCAGTAGCTTAACAAGACGGTTTAAATGCCCCTTGGAAGAGACGTGGAGGTTGCAGTAGCTTAACAAGATGGTTTTAATGCCCCTTGGAAGAGACGTGGAGGTCGCAGTAGCTTAACAAGATGGTTTTAATGCCCCTTGGAAGAATGGTGGAGGTCGCAGTAGCTTAACAAGATAGTTTAAATGCCCCTTGCAAGAATGGTGGAGGTCGCAGTAGCTTAACAAGATGGTTTAAATGCCCCTTGGAAGAGACGTGGAGGTTGCAGTAGCTTAACAAGATGGTTGTAATGCCGCTTGGAAGAGACGTGGAGATCGCAGTAGCTTAACAAGACGGTTTAAATGCCCCTTGGAAGAGACATGGAGGTCGCAGTAGCTTAGCAAGACGGTTTAAATGCCCCTTGGAAGAATGGTGGAGGTCGCAGTAGCTTAACAAGACGGTTTAAATGCCCCTTGGAAGAGACATGGAGGTTGCAGTAGTTTAACAAGACGGTTTTAATGCCCCTTAGAAGATACATGGAGGTCTCAGTAGCTTAACAAGACGGTTTAAATGCCCCTTGGAAGAGACGTGGAGGTTGCAGTAGCTTAACAAGATGGTTTAAATGCCCCTTGGAAGAGAAGTGGAGGTCGCAGTAGCTTAACAAGACAGTTTAAGTGCACCTTGGAAGAATGGTGGAGGTCGCAGTAGCTAAACAAGATGGTTTAAATGCCCCTTGGAAGAGACGTGGAGGTTGCAGTAGCTTAACAAAACAATTTTAATGCCCCTTGGAAGAATGTTGGAGGTCGCAGTAGCTAGACAAAACGGTTTTAATACCCCTTGGAAGCGGCGTGGACGTTGCAGTAGCTTAACAAGACTGTTTTAATGCCCCTTGGAAGAATGGTGGAGGTCGCAGTAGCTTACAAGATGGTTTAAATGCCCCTTGGAAGAATGGTGGAGGTCGCAGTAGCTTAACAAGACGGTTTAAATGCCCCTTGGAAGAATGGTGGAGGTCTCAGTAGCTTAACAAGAAGGTTTAAATGCCCCTTGGAAGAGACGTGGAGGTTTCAGCAGCTTAATAAGACGGTTTTAATGCTCCTTGGAAGATACGTGGAGGTCGCAGTAGCTTAACAAGACAGTTTTAATGCCCCTTGGAAGAGACGTGGAGGTCGCAGTAGCTTAACAAGATGGTTTAAATGCCCCTTGGAAGAATGGTGGAGGTCACAGTAGCTTAACAAGACGGTTAAAATGCCCCTTGGAAGAGACGTGGTGGTTGCAGTAGATTAACAAGACGGTTTAAATGCCCCTTGGAAGAATGGTGGAGGTCTCAGTACCTTAACAAGAAGGTTTAAATGCCCCTTGGAAGAGACGTGGAGGTTTCAGCAGCTTAATAAGACGGTTTTAATGCTCCTTGGAAGATACGTGGAGGTCGCAGTAGCTTAACAAGACAGTTTTAATGCCCCTTGGAAGAGACGTGGAGGTCGCAGTAGCTTAACAAGATGGTTTAAATGCCCCTTGGAAGAATGGTGGAGGTCACAGTAGCTTAACAAGACGGTTAAAATGCCCCTTGGAAGAGACGTGGTGGTTGCAGTAGATTAACAAGACGGTTTTAATGCCCCTTGGAAGAATGGTGGAGGTCGCAGTAGCTTAACAAGACGGTTTAAATGCCCCTTGGAAGAATGTTGGAGGTCGCAGTAGCTAGACAAAATGGTTTAAATGCCCCTTGGAAGAATAGTGGAGGTCGCAGTAGCTTAACAAGAAGGTTTAAATGCCCCTTGGATGTGACGTCGAGGTTGCAGTAGCTTAACAAGACGGTTTTAATGCCCCTTGGAAGAGACATGGAGGTCGCAGTAGCTTAACAAGACGGTTTTAATGCCCCTTGGAAGAGACGTGGAGGTCGCAGTAGCTTAATAAGACGGTTTAAATGCCCATGGAAGAATGGTAGAGTTCGCAGTAGCTTAACAAGACGGTTTAAATGCCCCTTGGAAGAGACGTGGAGGTCGCAGTAGCTTAAAAAGACGATTTTAATGCCCCTTACAAGAGCCATGCAGTACAGCTTATTAAATACATTATTCCCATTATTGGGGAGTGGGTCTTCCATAGTCTTTGCCTATGCCTTCCAAGCAAAAGCTGGCAAAAATAAGGACGGAGGAACTTGCAATGCTGGCAACACGGACCACGGTCACCCTGGTGGTATAGTGGTGGTGGAGGCTGAGGAGAAGGAGAAGAGCAAAATACAGCTGAAATGAGGAAGCGTATACCAATGTATGGGTGTGAAGCGGTGCATGGAAATACACCTCCCGAAATAACACAGTGGATTTGACTTTATTTTACTCTGCTGTCATTTGGTGGTGATGAGAAGTCTGGCCAAATCCAGCCCTTGTTCATTTTGATAAGGGTCAGCTTGTCAGCATTGTTAGTTGACAGGCGAGTGCGCTTGTCAGTTATAATTCCCCCAGCGGCACTAAAAACACACTCCGATAACACGCTAGCGGCAGGCAGGCCAGGACCTCCAAGGCATACAGAGCGAGTTCATTCCAAGTGTACAGCTTGGATACCCAATAATTAAAAGGCACAGAGGAATCACGGAGGACGCTGGTACGGTCGGCAAGGTACTTCCTCACCATCTTTTGAAACTTTCCACTCCTTGTGAGAGTACCCTGCGCCTCAGGGCCTGTAAGCTGGGCGGGTCTCAGAAAACTGTCCCAGAATGTTGACAGTGTTCCCCTGCCTCTGCTGGATTGGAGTTGCGTCTCTCTCGGCTGTACGCCTTGGTTGGTCAACGAACTGTGACCTCTGCCGCTAGCGTGTTCAGATGGGAATTTTTTAACAGTTCTACACCAAGGGCCTTCTGGTACTGCCACATTTTTGTAGACCTCTCAACCTCAGGAATAAGAGAGTGAAAGTTGTCCTTGTAGCGGGGGTCTAAAAGTGTCACCAACCAGAAATGACTGTCACCCAACATTTTGACAACGCGAGTGTCACGGTTAAGGCAGCGTAACATAAAGTCAGCCATGCGTGCCAGACTGGTAATGGGCAAGACTTCCGTGTCCTCACCAAGATGACGACTGACCATGCTCTCCTCCTCCTCCTCCCCCCTGTCCTCAGGCCACCCATGCTGAACCGACTGTATGACAGTTGTACAGGTACTACCGTCTACAGTGCATGATACTAGCTCCTGTTCTTCCTCCTCCTCCTCCTTCTCCTCCTCCTCTCCCTCATTGTCCCCCAATGCACATTGGGATGAGATGAGGCTGGGCTGTGTGTAATCGCCCGCTACGGCTTCTTGATCCATCTCATCATACTCTGGCTGCAATGCCTCCTCTTTAATTCTCTGCAGAGAGCGTTGCAAAAGACAGACAAGTGGGATGCTGACGCTAATGATGGCATCATCGCCACTCACCATCTTGGTGGACTCCTCAAAGTTTGTCAGGATGGTATATATGTCAGACATCCAGGTCCACTCCTGAGGTCTTATGTGTGGAGTCTGACCTGAATATCAACGGCCTTGTTGCAGCTGGTACTCCACAACTGCTCTCTTCTGCTCACAAATCCTTTGCAACATGTGTAGGGTAGAGTTCCAACGTGTGGGAACATCACACACCAGTCGGTGTGCTGGAAGCTGCAAACGCTGCTGCAACACAGCAAGGGCGGCGGAAGCTGTAGCCGACTTGCGAAAATGAGCTGACAGTCGGCATACTTTGACGAGCAGATCTGGCAACTTGGGGTACGATTTAAGAAACCGCTGAACCACTAGGTTAAGCACATAAGCAAGGCATGGTACGTGTGTGATCTCGCCTCGCCTCAGAGCCGCCACCTGGTTACGGCCATTGTCACACACAACCATGCCTGGATGTAGGTTCAGCGGTCTCAGCCACAGATCTGCTTGCTCTTTCACAGCTGTCCACAACTGACAAGCAGTGTGAGGTTTATCACCTAAGCTTATGAGTTTCAGCACAGCCTGTTGCCGCTTGGCTGAGGCAGTACTGCAGTGCTTCCAGATTGTAACTGATGTGGTGATATCTGAGATGGAGGCTGAACATGAGGAGGAGGAGGAGGATGATGCGCAGGAGCTATACACTGTGGGGGCAACTCTGACTGACATAGGGCCCGCAATCCTCGGTGTGGGGAGGATGTGTTCCGTCCCAAGGTCTGACTGGGTCCCGGCTTCCACTATGTTTACCCAGTGTGCCGTCAGGGAGATGTACAGTCCCTGGCCACAAGCACTTGTCCACGTGTCCGTTGTCAGGTGGACTCTCCCAGTAAATGCGTTGTTGAGGGCACGGCAGATGTTTTGGGACATGTGCTTGTGTAGTGCGGGGATGGCACACTGGGCAAATTAGTGTCGGCTGGGGAGCGAGTACCGAGGGACGGCCACCGCCATAAGGTTGCAGAAGGATTCTGTCTCCACCAGCCTAAAAGGCAACATTTCCAACGCAAGCAGTCGTGAAATGTGCGAATTTAGAACTGTGGCTTGTGGGGCGTTGGCTGCAAATTTGCGCTTTCATTCAAAGGTCTGGGATATGGACAATTGAACGCTGCGGTGGGACGTGGACGTTGATGCTGTTTCTTGAGAAACTACCATAGCAAGTGAAGACTGGGAGGAGGGGGCATCTTTGCATGCAGTATGGACAGGGGATTGCCTTGCACGCACAACAGGGGGTTCTATTACATGCACAACAGCGGAAGAAGCAGTGGTGACACCCACTGACACTGGTCGTGGACCCTGGGGTTCACCCCGCAAAGTCGGTTGCTTTGCTGCCATGTGCCTGATCATGCTGGTGGTGGTCAGGCTGGTAGTTTTGTCACCCCTGCTGATGCTGGCATGGCAGGTGGTACAAATGGCCTTTTTGGAGTTATCAGCAGAGTCTTTAAAAAAATTTCAGACTCTGGAAGACCTACCGGTTGTACAGGCAACGTCCCTCGTGTTGGTGTTACGGGGAACGGTTGCCCGCCTTCTGTCTGCGGCCACCACACTGCTTCTTCCTGCTTGTTGGGGTACTCTGCCTCCCTCCCCCTGTGTGATGCTGGCCTCCTGCCCCGTTGGGTCAGTTACTAGATCATCCACCACCTCCTCCTCTTCCACTTCCGCACCACGATCCTCCTCCTCCTCACATCGTGGCAATTGTGTCTCGTCATCGTCCACCTCTTGTGACAAATTGCCAGCGTCGCCTTCCTGTGGTTGTGGCTGTTCAAATATTTGGCCATCGCTACATGGGATCTCCTCTTCCACCACTTCAAGCGGAGCAGGCGAGGGTCCCAATATGGAAATGGACCAGTGAACAGCTCTTCAGAGTGTCCAAGTGTGGGATCAGTTGCTGTCTGATGACACTCGGCATGGTGGGAGGAAGGAGCATCAGGGTGAGGAGGATTATGCGGTCGAGACTCACGTCTACTAAAACTTGACCACGTGGAAGACAGACCCGAGGTGGTGCCCAGGTAACTGGAAGTATTATCTGCTATTCAATTAATAACCTGTTCACACTGATCAGTCCGCAATAGTGGTCTTGTTGTGTGCTTCCCTAGTAATTCGGTCAAGAAATGGGATTGAGAAGATGTGGCTGTTGGTTGTGGCACATTTTCACATTGGCCACGGCCCCGTCCTCAACACGCACCATCACCAGAACGTCCAGTTCCACGTCCCTTGCCACGCGCCTTGCCCATTGTAAATGAAGTAAAATAGCTGACACTCGCACTATCAATGGAAAAAGGGTAATAAAAAGGAGATTAGAACAATGGAAGAGGAAAACCACAGTTATATTTTTCTGGCCTACACCAGAATCTTTCAAACAGATATATTGGTGTCTGAACAGTCAGGGAGACACTATTACAGTTTTTTTTTACGGCAAAAGATGCCAAAAAAAGGATAATACAGAGATTTGACCTGTGGAACTGCAAAACCACAGTTATACTTTTCTGGCCTACACCAGACTCTTTTAAACAGATATTTTTGTGTCTGAACAGTCAGGGAGACACTAGTACAGTTTTTTTTTACGGCAAAAAATGCCAAAAAAAGGACAATACAGAGATTTGACCCTTGGAACTGCAAAACCACAGTTATATTTTTCTGACCTACACCAGAATCTTTTAAACAGATATATTGGTGTCTGAACAGTCACAGACACACTCAATTTTTTTTTGGGGGGGGGGGGGCGGGGATACCAAAAGGTTAATAAGACGCGTATTTGGACAGTCTGACTGAGGGAAAAAAAAATACAGGATTTAGATGAAAAAAAAAGGATTTTTCCTGGCCCCTGAGACCGGGGAATAAGTCTAGCAATTTGACCAGCATGAGCACACAGGACTGTAATGCAGCGTTTGCTGGTATAACCACTGCGTCTCCTATACAGCCTGCCTGCCTGCCTGATATCTGGGATGGATATTAGTCCTGAGAAGGACTGTTTGTTTAATTTGGCAGGCTTTAGAGGCCCTACACTACCTATATCTCAGTATAAATCTCTCCCTAGCACAGCAGCACTCTCCCTACACTGTCTGATCTGGAGCGACTGTGTCCAAGATGGCGGCGCCCGGTTTTAAATACTCGAGGTGACGCTGTGCGGCCAGCCAATCACTGTAATGCCCACAAACAACATTGCTGCGGCATTACAGTGACTGCCTGGCAATCCCTGCATGTTCATTGGCTCTGTAAAGAGCGCCAAACGTGCAGGGCAGAGACCCGAGCTCCCACCCGAGTAACCCGGAAATGCTCGGTGCTCGCCGAACATCCCGAGTAGTGAGATGCTCGGATGAGTACCGAGCAGTGTCGAGCATGCTCACTCAACACTAGTGCATATCAACCCAAGGACAAAAGCAAAACACCTTGTGAAGATGATGGCGGAAACAGGTAAGATTGTGTCAGTATCCACAGTGATACGAGCACTGCATCAAAATGGGCTGAAAGGCCTCTCTGCCAGGAAGAAGCCATTACTCCAAAAGAAACATAAAAAAATCCAGATTAATGTTTGCAAATGCACACAGGAACAAAGACCTTAAATTTTGGAGACATGTCCTGTGGTCTGATGAAACTAAAATTTAACTTTTTGGGCATAATGACCATAGTTATGTTTGGAGGAAAAAGGGAGAAGTTTGGAAGCCTAAAAACACCATCCCAACTGTGAAACAGAGGGGTGGCAGCATCATGTTGTGAGCTTGTTTTGATGCAGGAAGGACTGGTGCACTTCACAAAATAGATGGCATCATGAGAAAAGATTATGTGGCAATACTGAAGCAACATCTCAAGACATCAGCCAGGAAGTTAAAGCTTGGGTGGAAATGAGTCTTCCAAATGGACATGACCCAAAGCATACTGCCAAAATGCTAACAAAGTGGCTTAAGAATAACAAAGTCAATGTTTTGGTGTGGCCATCACAAAGCCCTGATCTCAATCCTATTGAAAATGTATGGTCAAAGCTGAAAAGGCTGCGAACAAGGTGACCTATAAACCTGGATCAGTTACACCAGTTTTCTCAGGAGGAAAGGGCCCAAATTCTGACAAACTATTGTGAGAAGCTTGTGGAAGGATATCCCAAACATCTGACCCAAGTTATTCAGTTTAAGGGCAATGGTACCAAATACTAATGAAATGTATGGAAACTTTTGACTTTGCAGTAAGTAATAAAAATGCCTTAAAACATTCTCTCTCTCTCATTATTCTGGCATTTGGCAAATCTTAAAAATTATGGTAATCCCAATTTGACCTAAAATGGGAAAGGTTTATTCTGATTTCATGTCAGATATTGAGAAAAACATGCAGATGTGTCTTTTTATATAGTGTATGGAAACTTCTGGTTTCAACTGTACATCTAAGCAACTCTAAAAATCTAGAGCAAAGGACAACTGGAGCAACAGCCTGCAGCAACCAATCTAATTGTGTCTTCCTCTCCTTTCTATACATTTGAAATTTGTGTTGCATGGCTGGATACATCTCCCCCAAAATATATGCCATTCTTGGGTCACAGGTATATTTTGATGCCACTTACATCACAAAACCTACTTCAACTTGACCTGTTAGAAAATTGAGATGGAAACAATTCTCTCTTATGTATTTAAGATTGATCAAATCTCACATAAACCATAAATCATTATGGATTTCTTATTGAATCATTGGAATTTAGTCCAGATCTAAACATGATCGAGCTATAGGGCTGCAACACATTGTCTGGGAGCAAGGTTCAACTGCTGTAAGATTCAATGGCGCAATGTGCAGGGCGATGGGTGCAGCTCCCTCTGCTATGGCGGCATCACCTGCTTCTATAGCAGTAGTTTTGTTCCAGATATTAATAGTTTTTTCAGGTTAATTGGAGATCTTCCCACCATTAGGGTACACTTGAGTTGCATGTCATTTGCCTTTGCCTAATTTCAGCATCTAGTCATCCTGTGGATTTTCCCATTGGAATGAATCGATAAATGATACAGTCAGAGTTTCTCACGTCTTCCACTTTCTTTATCAGGGAGAACAGAAGACAGTTTCTCATTTCATGTAAACTATTACGACTTGTAACCTTCCCACCACCATCGCTATTGAGAAAAAGCTTTGACACCGCCAAAACAACAAGAGGCGAACACACTTCCGTTGGGCTTATAAATGGATAAATACAATTATTCCACAGGGTTTCCATGTAAATGCTTTAAGAAATCTAATCTACATTGTAAGCTCCGAGAACAAAGCTGCAGATGTTTTCAGCGCTGGCTTTGGGTACGAGCTGTTGGCTGTGATAATTGACAGTTTTCTGTTGACATCGCCTGGGAATTTATCATTTGCATCCACATGTTTCATTAAATCTTTATGTTACACAAGTACAGAGAATTGTTCTTCAGCCATTATGTTTCTGGATTTAGAACTTCATTGAACCTCTCAATGTGGATTCCCCCCGGCACATTGAGCATTATGAGAAGGTGCCGTTAGTTCACATCATGGATCGGTTATTGATGCTCTAGCTACAGTGATAAAATGGAGGCATTGTGTTAGGTGAGCCCTGAAGTCATAACAGGGCTGCAATGGTTGTGAACCCAACTCAATCTTATGCTGTAGAGAAGAAACACCGGTGGGTCTAAAGCATCTAGAAGAGTTTCTGTTATGATACTCTGTAAACATCTTTATGGGAAAGATTGTAATGATTCGATAACAAGAAATTAGCTCACTACTTCTGTTCTTGATACAAGTTAGTAAAGATACGGCATCAATAGTGGAGAATCTTTGGGTAAGTCAATGTTCTTTGGAACCGATGGTTGAGATTACCTTCCACCTTTAGCAACTTCAAAATGGAGAAATGTCTTGGAACAAGTTGGTTGCATCTGGAAAAAAAAAACAAAATCAAATAGTATTCACCCTCCTTGGGTTTAGCACCACAAGCACAAGCCGCTAAAATCAGTGATTGGCTGCAGCAGTGATGTGAGATGTTGATGTGATGTCACCTCTGCAGCCAAAATCTTGAGACTGGATAAGCAGCAGAGAGCCAGGACTGGATCCAGTGAGTTTGTCATTTTGTATTACAGGAAATGTTTGGAGTCCACTTATCTAAAAGTTGAAAGCCCCTTTAATTCCACCTCTATAAAAGATCATCTTTATGAGAAAATCATAATTCCTTATGTGCTTTTCTCCTTCTGCCTGAAAATAAGAGGTGGCCTTTTTACAACCTAGATAAGCAATCATGCAACTTTATTAAAAGGGTTTTCCAAGGCCTAAAAATTGATAACCTGTCCGTAGGTCATTGGATAGGTCATCAATATGTTAAATGCTGCGGTCAATGTCTGACAGCGGCATATAGCATGCACCGGCAGGGGGGGTGCATCATCCTACATGCCCATCGGCGCACTTGTGATGTGATTGCAGGGCGCCGATGGGTTGACATGACAGCCGAGGGTCTGCTGAAGACCTCCGCTTGCCATGATGACTCTCCTCTGAAAGCCAGTGTTTAGCTGGCGTTCATATGAGATAGTGATTTTCTCTTTACATAGCACTATTGTGTATAGCACAAGCAATCAGACGATCGCAGCTTCAAGTCCCCTATGGGGACTATTACATACAGTAAAAAAAAATGTAAAAATATGAAAGAAATAAAAAAATAGTTCAAATCATTCCCATTTTACCACATTAAAAATAAAACAATAAAAAAAATACACATAATTGGTATCGCTGCATTTGTAAAAGTCCGATTTATGAAAATATAAAAGAAATTAATCCAATTGGTAAACAGCGCAACAAGTAAAAAAATTATAATGCTAGAATTACAGTTTTTTGGCTATTGCAACATTACAATAAGAGGTGATCAAAACATTGTATTTAATCCAAAATGGAATCAGTGAAAACCTCAGCTCAGGGCACAAAAAATAAACCATCGCACAGCTCCAGACCCCGAAATTTGAAAGCGTTATGGGTCCTGAAAAATGGCAACACAAGCATTTTTTTTTCCACCGCTTAAAAACAACAACTATGCATTAATCATACTATGTAATTGTGGCACTCCTGCGGGTTCAGTCACCACAGAGGTACTGCATCTCACCCAGAGGTGTGGTATCTCACTCTCAGGTAAGGAAGGAGTACTGCCCGGAACCCCAACACCTGCATCCAACACTACACTACTCCAGACCAGCAGAAGGGGCAAGATGCAGCGCTCTCCTGCTGAGCCCTGTCCCTGGCTGGAGTGGGGGGAACCAAAGTAGGGGGAACCATGTAGTGGGTGTGGGTGGAGGAAGTAGTTCAGGGGAGCTCAGTAAGAAGCGATATAAAAGAGAGGGTGGAACATTCTAGTGCGAGTCGGAGGAGATTGAGTCAGAGGAAGAGCTGGGAGCAGGAGCTCTGCTCAGGGAAGCGCGGGCCTGAGTGAGGAGGCCCAGGAGAAGGAGAGGAGGAAGGATCGGGAGCAGAGGGAAGGCTCCAGGAGTGAAGAAAAGATCCCAGGGGTACGGGCAGTGCTGGAAGCCACCCGTACGCCTGAATCTACCAGGCGGTGGAGGGATCGGGCCGCAGAGGGGACTGGCCCCTAACTAGTGAGAATTCCAAAGTTCAACTAGAAACCGGAGGCTTCTGTGCTTTCAGGGTGCAGTTGCCCCATCCACACTCAAGTCGCCAAAAAGGTAACCACATAGGATCCAGGGAACTCCAGGTTGCCCAGAAAGATCCGATACCGGCTTTGGACACTGTTTTTCGATGCGCAGGGCAAGAAGGGTGAGAGCCAGCGCAGGAAGACGGCTGAAAAGGGCATATAGAACGGGGTCCTGTCAGGCACTCTTGAAATACCTGAGGGATTGCTGAACCCCAGCCCGGTGAACGCAGCACGACGTGGGAAGTTATGATCTGCAGTTGTAACCAGGAGCAAAGTGAGAACTGTGAGTAAATCCGGAAGACTGCACCCCACTGTCTCTGTGAATTATTACTGCTGCGCCATCACCCCTGCACTACACTGCACCACAACCGCTACCTCAACATCTATAACATCTCAGCACAGCCCTGGGGCTTAGCTCTACCTGTGGAGAGCTGAACCAACTCTGCTGCATTAACAACAGCTCCAGAAGACCTGCTCCGCAGCGGCGGCTCCATATAGCCACATACCAAAGGTGGCGTCACGAACATTAAACATAAAAACTATAAACCTTTTCTATAAATCCCCTTTTATTGACCGCCCTGGGTCACGGACAGGGTCACCGCCACTGTGACATCTCCCCTAGCAACGACCGGCCCGGCACTGAGTACCCCACGGCCCAGGGGGCGCGTCATAATCGTCCTGGCTTGGAAAATCATACTGCCTGGACAGTTTCACTATATAGTGAACACAATAACATAGGGGTCTTAGTAAACACTGTTTTTGACCAAAAAAGCTTAAAAGCCATCCCACAACGACAAGGGGTACCCATCGGGATGGTCCAACCGCGACAAGGTGTACCCATAGGGACGATCCCACCATGACAAGGTGTACCCATAGGGACAATCCCACCATGACAAGGTGTACCCATTCAGACAGCCCCACCGCTACAAGGTGTACCCATCGGGACGGTCCCACCGCTACAAGGTGTAACAATACGGACGATCCCGCCACGACATGGTGTACCCATTGGGACTATCCCATCATGACAAGGTGTACCCATTGGGACGGTCCCAGGGTGACAAGGTGCACCCATCGGGACAGTCCCACCACGACAAGGTGTACCCATAGGGATGATCCCACAATGACAAGGTGAACCCATAGGGATGGTCCCACCACGACAAGGTGTACCCATAGGGATGGTCCCACCATGACAAGGTGTACCCAATCGGGATGGTTCTAATTTGGATAGCTGGATAACCCTTTTGATTATTTTAAAATTTCCGCCATATTTCTCGTATTTTCCTTTGGACTCTAATATAATAAATGCCGGTAATCTTGGCATTATTGCTTTCTTAAGCAGCTGCTTTCATTTTGCTAATTGCCCTCCGTTTCTACCCAGGCTTTGCATGGTTCATCTTATTAAACAGGTTTCAAACTTTGATCTACAGGAAATAAAATGATTGATTTTTCATTTCTTTTCAGCCATTACTGTAATACCAAAATCAATACTCTGTGGATTGTCTATTATAAAAGACAGAGCCCGGGACAAGGAGAAGACATTTGTTCTCTAATTTTCTATTTAATTCTGTATCGATTTCGGTTTTAATTTCTTATAAGAAAAAAACACAGATGATAAATTATTTCCTGAATCCGTCTGTTGGTTATAAAATCATTTTATATATCGATTCTTGCACAAAATCATTGGTTTCTTCCCATCAGTTTTACATTTAAGACTTTGTGGTTCAGAATTTTTGAACTTTTGATATTTTTGTAATATTTATCTTTTATAAATACATTTTATTCATGTATCAAATATATTGTTACTTTGTATGTAAATTTTAATTGCTGATTACGCAAATTCCTTTTTTCTTTCAAATACAGAAATAAGACTTTATCAAAGGATTTTCACATCAGTCACGTTCAAAGGATGTACCATCACAGTCTCATTGGTAAGTCCTGTCATTTCGGACCCTTACTGGCAGGTTCCTTATTGGACTTTCTCTGACAAGTGATATGGGGTGATCTAGGATAATGAAGAAAATGTATAATTTGTGATCTAGGGTAATAATGGAGAATTATAATACCTTCATTTGTCCACAGTGATCTAAGGTAATGGAAGAAAATTATAATACCCCTGGTGGTCTAGAGTCATCTAGAATGATGAGGGGATAATTATAATACCCCTGGGAATATAGAGTGATCTAGGGTGATAAAGCAAATTAATAATACCAGTAGTGGTCTACAGGGAGCTAGGGTGATGAAGGCATCATTTTTAATACCCCTGGTGGTCTAGAGTGATCAAGGGTGATGAATATATAATTATAAAACCCATCTATTTATCCTGAGTAATCTATGGCTTTGTTAGGATAATTATCATATACTTGGTGTTCTAGAGTGATCTACAGCAACAAAAGGATAATTATAATACTCCTGGTGGTCTAGTGTGATCAACTGTGGGGAATAGATAATTATAATACCCATTTTGATTCTGACTAGTCTAGGACTTTGTTAGTATAATCAAAATATCTTTGGTGTTCTAGAGTGATCTACAGTGATGAAAGGATTACTAATAATACTCCTTGTGGTCTAGAGTGATCTAGAAGCATAAAAAGATACACACGTGGTCAAAATTGTTGGCACCCCTCGTTTAATGAAAGAAAAACCCACAATGGTCACAGAAATAACTTGAATCTGACAAAAGTAATAATAAATTAAAAATCTATGAAAATGAACATATGAAAGTCAGACATTGCTTTTCTGCTTCCACAGAATTTTTAAAAAATTAAACTCATGAAATCGGCCTGGACAGAAATGATGGTACCCCTGAAAATAATGTGACGAAAGGGACATGTTAAATCAAGTTGTGTCCACTAATTAGCATCACAGGTGTCTACAATCTTGTGATCAGTCAGTGGGCCTGTATATAGGGCTACAGATACTCACTGTGCTGTTTGGTGACATGGTGTGTACCACACTCAACATGGACCAGAGGAAGCAAAGGAAAGAGTTGTCTCAGGAGATTAGAAAGAAAATTATAGACAAGCATGTTAAAGGTCAAGGTTATAAGACCATCTCCAAGCAGCTTGATGTTTCTGTGAATACAGCTGCACATATTATTCAGAAATTTAAGATCCATGGGACTGTAGCCAACCTCCCTGGACGTGGCCGCAGGAGGAAAATTGATGACAAATCAAAGAGACGAATAATACGAATGGTAAAAAAAAGAGTCCAGGATAACTTCTAAAGAGATTAAAGGTGAACTTCAAGCTCAAGGAACATCAGTGTCAGATCGCACCATCCGTCGTTGTTTGATCCAAAGTGGACTTCATGGGTGAAGACTAAGGAGAACACCATTGTTGAAAAAAAATCATGAGAAAGCCAGACTGGAATTTGGCAAACTACATGTTGACAAGCCACAAAGCTTCTGGGAGAATGTCCTATGGACAGATGAGACAAAAATGGAAGTTTTTGGCAAGGCACATCAGCTCTATGTTCACAGACGGAAAAATGAAGCATATCAAGAAAAGAACACTGTCCCTACTGTGAAACATGGAGGAGGCTCTGTTATGTCCTGGGGCTGCTTTGCTGCATCTGGCACAGGGTGTCTTGAATCTGTGCAGGGTACAATGAAATCTCAAGACTATCAAGGGAATCTAGAGAGAAATGTGCTGCCCAGTGTCAGAAAGCTTGGTCTCAGTCGCAGGTCATGGGTCTTGCAACAGGATAATGACCCAAAACACACAGCTAAAAACACCCAAGAATGGCTAAGAGGAAAACATTGGACTATTCTGAAGTGGCTTCTATGAGCCCTGACCTAAATCCTATTGAGCATCTTTGAAAAGAGTTGAAACATGGCGTCTGGAAAAGGCAACCTTCAAACACGAGACAACTGGAGCAGTTTGCTCATGAGGAGTCTCCAAAATACCTGTCGAGAGGTGCAGAAGTCTCATTGACAGTTACAGGAATCGTCTGATTGCCGCAAAAGGTTGTTCAATAAAATATTAAGTTAAGAAGAACCATCATTTCTGTCCAGGCCGATTTCATGAGGTTAATTGTATTAAAAATTCTGTGGAAGCAGAAAAGCAATGTCTGACTTTCATTTGTTCATTTTCATAGATTTTTAATTTATTTTTACTTTTGTCAGATTCAAGTTATTTCTGTGACCATTGTGGGTTTTTCTTTCATTAATCGAGGGGTACCAACAATTTTGACCACGTGTGTAATTATAACACACTTACTGTAGTTGTCCTGAGTAATCTAAGGTGATGAAAATAAAATGATATTATCCTTTGCATAGTAAAGTGATCTACATTGATGGAGGTATCATTATTAAACCCATCGTGGTCCTGACTGATCTGGGGCTTTGATATGACAATTATAATATCTATTTTGTGATCTAAGATGACGAAAAGATAATTTTAATATTCCTGGTGCTGTCCGGTGATGAGGGAATAATCATGATACTCCTGATGGACTAGGGGGATCCAGGGTGATTGAGGGATAATTATAACACCCCTGGTGGTCTTGAGTGATCTAGGTTGATGATAAGAGAATTGAAACATCCTAGATATCTTGTGTAATATTTGTTGTGAAGAAATAATTTTCTCAGAGTAAGAAAGTGTGATAGAGGGATAATTATAAGGGATCTGATGGTCTAGAGTGATCTAAGATAATAAAGAAATAATTATAATACCCCTGGTAGTCTAGAGTGATCTAGGATGGTTATCAAATAATTATAATCCTTTAGTCATCTAGTGATAATGAATGATGAAGGCAAAACTATAACAAATGGTGGTCTTGAGCGTTGAAGGGTTTCATGATCATATCCATAGGTCGAGGGTGATGAGGTGAACTTATAGTCCTGATGGTCTAGGGCTGTTAAAAGATGATTGATAATATTCCTGGTGGTTTATCATGGTGAAAATATTAATAGTGGGCTGGATGCTATAGGAATACATGATAAAATTAGTGATTTTCTAGGATTGACTAGGATGGGCAACAGATAAATTATAGCTCCCCTGGTGGTCTAGGGGGGTTATGTAACATTTAATAGCTGACGGTGTGGCAGAATGTCTCCGTACTCTCCTATAAGCTTTAATCTGGGTGTCTCATCCCTGAAGGACCATCAGCTTCACATTCGCAGAATTATATATTTTTTATCTGTAAAGAAACAATGGAGACCGGTGGCCCTCGAGAGTTCACTACACAGAATACAGGTAGAGTCTCCTCTTATCAGCAATCACCATCTCCATGCAGTAAACTGTTCAGGGTTCAGGAAAGGTGGACTTATCCTTTAAATCACTGGAACAAAGCACCGGGAAGAAGTCCTTCTCCCCCGTGGCTGCGTTTGATATTTTGGCTGCATCAGGACATATTTCCTTTGCAGTTCTTATCTATTGTGCCGATGGCAAGATGTACATTTTACAGGGATTTGAAAACATTCGCAGGTTCTAAATTTGAAAAGCTACTTGAATTTTCCACATATTAAAGAGCCGAGAGTTTTCAAAGAGCAGAAAAAGTCAGAATGTGTCATAAATCTACCAAAAGAAAATGTGCAGAACATAACTGAATAGTGGCTGAACTATCTGACATATCTAAATCCCCTTTGATGCACAGCTATATAGGATGTAGTGGTGGAAGATCCACTTAGAGCACAGTCCATGACAGGACCAAATATATTGTGACAAGTACAAAGAAAATAGGGATCCTGTATGATTCTCCAGAGCTGCACTCACTATTCTGCTGATGCAGTCACTGTGTACATACATTACATTACTGATCCTGAGTTACATCCTGTATTATACCCCAGAGCTGAACTCACTATTCTGCTGGTGCAGTCACTGTGTACATACATTACATTACTGATCCTGAGTTACATCCTGTATTATCCTCTAGAGCTGCACTCACTATTCTGCTGGTGCAGTCACTGTGTACATACATTACATTACTGATCCTGAGTTACATCCTGTATTATACCCCAGAGCTGAACTCACTATTCTGCTGGTGCAGTCACTGTGTACATACAATACATTACTGATCCTGAGTTACATCCTGTATTATACCCCAGAGCTGCACTCACTATTCTGCTGGTGCAGTCACTATATACAGACATTACATTACTGATCCTGAGTTACATCCTGTATTTACTCCAGAGCTGCACTCACTATTCCGCTGGTGCCGTCACTGTGGAGATACATTACATTACTGATCCTGTACTGATCCTGAGTTACCTCCTGTATTATACCCCAGAGCTGCACTCACTATTCTGCTGGTGCAGTCACTGTGTACATACATTACATTACTGCTCCTGTACAGATCCTGAGTTACATCATGTATTATACCTCAGAGCTGCACTCACTGTTCTGCTGGTGGAGTCACTGTGTACATACAGTACAGACCAAAAGTTTGGACACACCTTCTCATTTAAAGATTTTTCAGTATTTTCAGGACTTTGAAAATTGTACATTCACACTGAAGGCATCAAAACTATGAATTAACACATGTGGAATAATATATTTAACAAAAAGTGTGAAACAACTGAAAATATGTCTTATATTCTAGGTTCTTCAAAGTAGCCACCTTTTGCTTTGATGACTGCTTTGCACACTCTTGGCATTCTCTTGATGAGCTTCAAGAGGTAGTCACCGGAAATGGTCTTCACTTCACAGGTGTGCCCTGTCAGATTTAATAAGTGGGATTTCTTGCCCTATAAATGGGGTTGGGACCATCAGTTGTGTTGTGCAGACGTCTGGTGGATACACAGCTGATAGTCCTACTGAATAGACTGTTAGAATTTGTATTATGGCAAGAAAAAAGCAGCTAAGTAAAGAAAAACGAGTGGCCATCATTACTTTAAGAAATGAAGGTCAGTCAGTCTGAAAAATTGGGAAAACTTTGAAAATGTCCCCAAGCGCAGTTGCAAAAACCATCAAGGGCTACAAAGAAACTGGCTCACATGAAAGAAAGACCAAGAGTCACCTCTGCTTCTGAGGATAAGTTTATCCGAGTCACCAGCCTCAGAAATCGCAGGTTAACAGCAGCTCAGATTAGAGACCAGGTCAATGCCACACAGAGTTCTAGCAGCAGACACATCTCTTCAACAACTGTTAAGAGGAGACTTTGTGCAGCAGGCCTTCATGGTAAAATAGCTGCTAGGAAACCACTGCTAAGGACAGGCAACAAGCAGAAGAGACTTGTTTTGGGCTAAAGAACACAAGGAATGGACATTAGACCAGTGGAAATCTGTGCCTTGGTCTGATGAGTCCAAATTTGAGATCTTTGGTTCCAACCACCGTGTCTTTGTGCGATGCAGTGTTATGATCTGCAACATGTACTAAGGAAAGATAGGGGAAAGCTGTCCCTACAGTAAGACTAAGCTGAATCCCTACGATGAAGCGGGCTGCCTGTTCCTAGTGAACAGACCCGCCTTAGTCCTCGGCTAGTCTGAACGAAGACCTATAGAAAGGGAGGGGTCCCTAAAAGAACTAAGGACTGGGACAAAAATGGGACACCTCCTAAACAGAGAAGTTGCTGCAGAACACAAAAAGACAAACTGACAAAAATGTACTAGAGGTCCCAGAGGACCAAGCGAACTTGACAGAGAAAGGCACCAAAGCACCAGGCTAGAGAAACAGTCAAACACTGAAGTCCTGCACAGCCTGAAGGGCAGAGCTGGAATATAAAGGCAGATGGTCACGTGACCGCAAAACACAAGATAGAAAATACAAACAGGAGGGTTCTAACAGTACCCCCTCTTTTATGAGGATCCTCCGGATTCTCCAGGCCCAGGCCTATCCGGAAACCTCTTGTGGAAAGCTTTAACAAGCCTAGTAGCAGAGACATCATCCGTCCTTACCCAGGAGTTGTCTTCGGGACCGAAACCCTTCCAGGAGACAAGATACTATAATCTCCCTCTATGCCATATAGAATTCAAGATACGAGAAATTTCATATTCGCCGTCTTCCACCACAGGAGGAACTGTGACAGTGGCATCCCTATCAGATACGTCAGCCTTTTTCAACAAGGAAACATGAAACACAGGATTAATCTTCCTGGAAATAGGGACATCCAACCTAACAGCAGACGGGTTAACAACCTGAAGCACTTTAAATGGACCCAGAAACTTAGGTTTTTAGAGGGAATCCTCAACCGCAGGTTCTTCGAGGACAACCAAACCATGTCACCCACAGTAAACAAAACCTCTTTACGCTTCCTGTCAAAATACTTCTTGGACTTCTTGTTAGTCTCTTGAAGGTTGCAATGTACATTAGTCTAAACTCTCTCCAAATCACCGGAAAAATTCTCCTCCTCCGGCACCGCCGACCCCAATTTGGAGAACGAACCAAAAGACGGTTGTCTCCCAGTACAACAAAAAAAAAAGGAGAACACCCAGCAGAGGAGGATGTATGATTGTTAAGAGCAAATTCTGCGAGAGGCAGAAACTCAGACCACACCTCTTGATTGTCCGCCACAAAACAACGCAAAAACTGTTCAACATCCTGGTTCTTTCTTTCAGTCTGTCCATTAGACTCAGGATTAGTGTTGAGCGATACCTTCCGATATCAGAAAATATCGTATCGGATTGGATCGGGCCGATACCCAAAAAGTATCGGATATCGCCGATTCCGATACCGGAAACCAATGCAAGTCAATGGGACACAAATATCGGAATGAAAATAAACCCTTTCTTTCCTTGTAGGTTAATTCTACATGAAGTAAAACAACTAAGAATAATGTAGAATGACATGAAAAGCCGGCAATTCATCAGCGGCATACACCGGTACCCGACAATTTACAACAGAAAGAATAGAGCTTCACACATAGATTAGATAGATAGAAACATGTCAGTCACATATATATGAAGTACAGTGACAGTGTTGCTTACTGTACTTGTCATTTAGTGTAAAGGATTTATTAAAAAAAATATTAGTGTTTTCGTGCACCGTCTCTTTAAAAAAGCCGGCCGGCAATTGAGCAGAGGTACCCGACAATTTATAACAGACAGAATAGAGTTTCACACATAGATTAGATAGATAGAAACATGTCAGTCACATATATAAGAAGTACAGTGACAGTGTTGCTTACTGTACTTGTCATTTAGTGTAAAGGATTTATTAAAAAAAATATTAGTGTTTTCGTGCACCGTCTCTTTAAAAAAGCCGGCCGGCAATTCAGCATCTGTACCCGACAGTTTATAACAGACAGAATAGAGCTTCACACATAGATTAGATAGATAGAAACATGTCAGTCACATATATATGAAGTACAGTGACAGTGTTGCTTACTGTACTTGTCATTTAGTGTAAAGGATTTATTAAAAAAAATATTAGTGTTTTCGTGCACCGTCTCTTTAAGAAAGCCGGCCGGCAATTCAGCAGCGGTACCCGACAATTTATAACAGAAAGAATAGAGCTTCACACATAGATTAGATAGATAGAAACATGTCAGTCACATATATATGAAGTACAGTGACAGTGTTGCTTACTGTACTTGTCATTTAGTGTAAAGGATTTATTTAAAAAAATAATAGTGTTTTCATGCACCGTCTCTTTAAGAAAGCCGGCCGGCAATTCAGCATCTGTACCCGACAATTTAGAATAGAAAGAAAAGAGAATCACACATAGATTAGATAGATAGAAACATGTCAGTCACATATATATGAAGTACAGTGACAGTGTTGATTACTGTACTTGTCATTTAGTGTTAAAATAAAGGATTTATTTAAAAAAAAAATTGGCGTGGGGTTCCCCTTAATTTTAGGCTCTAGCGGAGGTTAAGCAGACAGCTGGGGCAAATGTTTGAAGCCTGGGAAGGGGGTAATACCCACGGAGCTTCCCAGGCTACTAATATCAGCCCCCAGCTGAATACCTAGCCTTTACTAGCTATTAAAATGGGGGAACCCCCCCAAAAAAATAACGTGGGGTCCCCCCTAATTTAATAGCTAGCACAGGCTAGGCAGACAGCTGGGGGCTGATATTAATAGCCCAGGAAGGGTGCCATGAATATTGGCCCCCTCCCAGGCTAGAAACACCAGCCGTCAGCCGCCCCAGAAATGGCGCATCCATAGGATGCGCCAATTCTGGCACTTAGCCTCGCTCTTCCACGCTGCCCTGGTGCGGTGGCAGGGGGTAATAGGGTTGGGGTTGATGTCAGCTTATAATGCCAGCTGACATCAAGCCCAGGTTAGTAATGGAGAGGCGTCTATAAGACACCCCCATTACTAGTCAAAGTTAAAAGAAAACACAAACACCCAGAGTAAAGTCCTTTAATTGAAATAAAGACACAATTCTTTATTGTTCTAAATTAAACCATACTTACCATCACGCCCATTCCAGCTGAAGCCAATGATCTCCTGCAATAAAAGAAAAATAATAAAGCAACCTCATCCTTACCTTTCCATGGTTCCCAGGACAGCTTCAGCTCTGCTACATCGAGATGACAGGCTGGACCACAGCAGAAAGCTGCCATCCAGCCTGTCATCCCGCAGACACTGAGAAGCGCAGGCATGCTTGCGCTCCTCAGTGTCTCTCTGTGACGTCATCCAGATGAGCCGAGGTCATGTCCAATGAACTCAGCTCACCTCATGCACGTCACTGACAGCGTGGGAAAATTCTCACGCTGAAGTGCTGAGTGCAGGAGAATTTTCCCACGCTGTCAGTGACGTACATGAGGTGAGCTGAGTTCATTGGACATGACCTCGGCTCATCTGGATGCCGTCACAGCCAGACACTGAGGAGTGGAAGTATGCCTGCGCTTCTCAGTGTCTGCGGGATGACAGGATGGATGGCAGCGTTCTGCTGCGGACCAGCCTGTCATCTCGATGTAGCAGAGCTGAAGCTGTCGTAGGAGCCATGGAAAGGTAAGGATGATGTTGCTTTATTATTTTACTTTTATTGCAGGAGATCGTTGGCTTCAGCTGGAATGGGTGTGACGGTAAGTATGGTTTAATTTAGAACAATAAAGAATTGTGTGTTTATTTCAATTAAAGGACTTTTTTCTGGGTGTTGTGTTTTTTTAAATACTTTACTAGAAATTCATGGTGGTCATGTCTAATATTGGCGTGACCCCATGAATTTCGGGCTTAGGGCCAGCTGATAATGCCAAGCTGGCCTTAACCCCTTTATTACCCAGTGAGCCACCGTACCAGGGCCCTGGATGAGTTGGGTACAGCGCCAGAAGATGGCGCTTCTATGAACGCGCCATTTTCTGGGGCGGCTGCGGACTGCAATTTGCAGCGGGGGTGGCCCAGAAAGCTTGGGCCTTCCTGCGCTGCAGATTCCAGCCCCCAGCTGCCTAGTTGTATCTGGCTGGGCACAAAAATAGGGCGAAGCCCCACGCATTTTTTTTTTAAATTATTTCATGAAATTCATGGAATAATTAAGAAAAAAAGGGCTTCCCTATATTGTTGTGTCCGGCCAGGTACAAATAGGCAGCTGGTGGTTGGGGGCAGCCCGTTCCTGCCTGCTGTACCTGGCTGGACACAAATATAGGGCGAAGCCCCACGTCAATTTTTTTTAAAATAAATCCTTTATTTTAACACTAAATGACATTTGAGGAGTTAATAAAGATGCAGTCCCTAAATTATTATTTATTTTTTAATTAATTTTTCCCAAAACTTTTGACGTGGGCTTCGCCATATTTTTGTATGCCAGCCAGGCACAGCATCCAGCTTCTATGAACGCGCCATTTTCCGGGGCGGCTGCGGACTGCAATTTTCAGCGGGGGGGGGGGGCAAAAAGCTTGGGCCTCCCTGCGCTGCAGATTCCATCCCCCAGCTGCCTAGTTGTACCTGGCTGGACACAAAAATAGGGAGAAGCTTCACGTCAATTTTTTTTAAATCATTTCAGGAAATTCATGAAATAATTAAAAAAAATTGATGTGGGGCTTCGCCCTATATTTGTGTCCAGTCAGGTACAGCAGGCAGGAACAGGCTGCCCCCAACCACCAGCTGCCTATTTGTACCTAGCCGGACACAACAATATAGGGAAGCCCTTTTTTTCTTAATTATTCCATGAATTTCATGAATTTAAAAAAAAAAAACGTGGAGCTTCGCCCTATTTTTGTGTCCAGCCAGGTACAACTAGGCAGCTGGGGGCTGGAATCCGCAGCGCAGGGAGACCCAAGCTTTCTGGGCCCCACCCGCTGCAAATTGCAGTCCGCAGCCGCCCCGGAAAATGGCGCGTTCATAGAAGCGCCATCTTCTGGCGCTGTACCCAACTCATCCAGGGCCCTGGTGCGGTGGCTCACTGGGTAATAAAGGGGTTAAGGCCAGCTTGGCATTATCAGCTGGCCCTAAGCCCGAAATTCATGGGGTCACGCCAATATTAGACATGACCACCATGAATTTCTAGTAAAGTATTTAAAAAAACACAACACCCAGAATAAAGTCCTTTAATTGAAATAAACACACAATTCTTTATTGTTCTAAATTAAACCATACTTACCGTCACGCCCATTCCAGCTGAAGCCAATGTCTTCTGCAATAAAGTAAAATAATTAAGCAACCTCATCCTTACCTTTCCATGGTTCCCACGACAGCTTCAGCTCTGCTACATCGAGATGACAGGCTGGACCGCAGCAGAACGCTGCCATCCAGCCTGTCATCCCGCAGACACTGAGAAGCGCAGGCATACTTCCACTCCTCAGTGTCTGGCTGTGACGGCATCCAGATGAGCCGACAATGAACTCGGCTCACCTCATGTACGTCACTGACAGCGTGGGAGAATTCTCCTGCACTCAGCGCTTCAGCGTGAGAATTTTCCCACGCTGTCAGTGAGGTGCATGAGGTGAGGTCATGTCCAATGAACTCGGCGCACCTCATGCACGTCACTGACAGCGTGGGAGAATTCTCACGCTGAAGCGCTGAGTGCAGGAGAATTTTCCCACGCTGTCAGTGACGTGCATGAGGTGAGCTGAGTTCATTGGACATGACCTCGGCTCATCTTTATGCCGTCACAGCGAGACACTGAGGAGCGCAAGCATGCCTGCGCTTCTCAGTGTCTGCGGGATGACAGGCTGGATGGCAGCGTTCTGCTGCGGTCCAGCCTGTCATCTCGATGTAGCAGAGCTGAAGCTGTCCTGGGAACCATGGAAAGGTAAGGATGAGGTTGCTTTATTATTTTACTTTTATTGCAGGAGATCGTTGGCTTCAGCTGGAATGGGCGTGATGGTAAGTATGGTTTAATTTAGAACAATAAAGAATTGTGTCTTTATTTCAATTAAAGGACTTTTTTCTGGGTGTTTGTGTTTTTTTTAAATACTTTACTAGAAATTCATGGTGGTCATGTCTAATATTGGCGTGACCCCATGAATTTCGGGCTTAGGGCCAGCTGATAATGCCAAGCTGGCCTTAACCCCTTTATTACCCAGTGAGCCACCGCACCAGGGCCCTGGATGAGTTGGGTACAGCGCCAGAAGATGGCGCTTCTATGAACGCGCCATTTTCCGGGGCGGCTGCGGACTGCAATTTTCAGCGGGTGGGGCCCAGAAAGCTTGGGCCTCCCTGCGCTGCGGATTCCAGCCCCCAGCTGCCTTGTTGTACCTGGCTGGACACAAAAATAGGGCGAAGCCCCACGTATTTTTTTTTTTAATTATTTCATGAAATTCATGGAATAATTAAGAAAAAAAGGGCTTCCCTATATTGTTGTGTCCGGCTAGGTACAAATAGGCAGCTGGTGGTTGGGGGCAGCCCGTTCCTGCCTGCTGTACCTGACTGGACACAAATATAGGGCGAAGCCCCACATAATTTTTTTTTAATTATTTCATGAATTTCCTGAAATAATTTAAAAAAAATTGACGTGGGGCTTTGCACTATATTTGGGTCCAGCCAGGTACAGCAGGCAGGAACGGGCAGCCCCCAACCACCAGCTGCCTATTTGTACCTGGTTGGACACAACAATATAGGGAAGCCCTTTTTTTCTTAATTATTCCATGAATTTCATGAAATAATTAAAAAAAAAAAAACGTGGAGCTTCTCCCTATTTTTGTGTCCAGCCAGGTACAACTATCAGCTGGGGGATGGAATCTGCAGCGCAGGGAGGCCCAAGCTTTCTGCCCCCCCCCGCTGAAAATTGCAGTCCAAAGCCGCCCCGGAAAATGGCGCGTTCATAGAAGCTGGATGCTGTACCTGGCTGGCATACAAAAATATGGCGAAGCCCACGTCAAAAGTTTTGGGAAAAATTAATTAAAAAATAAATAATAATTTAGGGACTGCATCTTTATTAACTCCTCAAATGTCATTTAGTGTTAAAATAAAGGATTTATTTAAAAAAAAAATGGCGTGGGATCCCCCATAATTTTAGTCTCTAGCGGAGGTTAAGCAGACGGCTGGGGCAGATGTTTGAAGCCTGGGAAGGGGGTAAAACCCACGGAGCTTCCCAGGCTACTAATCTCAGCCCCCAGCTGAATACCTAGCCTTTACTAGCTATTAAAATGGGGGACCCCCCCAAAAAAAATGACGTGGGGTCCCCCCTATTTTAATAGCTAGCAAAGGCTAGGCAGACAGCTGGGGGCTGATATTAATAGCCCAGGAAGGGTGCCATGAATATTGGCCCCCTCCCAGGCTAGAAACACCAGTCGTCAGCCGCCCCAGAAATGGCGCATCCATAGGATGCGCCAACTCTGGCACTTAGCCTCGCTCTTCCACGCTGCCCTGGTGCGGTGGCAGGGGGTAATAGTGGTGGGGTTCATGTCAGCGCCAGCTGCCATGAAGCCCAGGTTAGTAATGATGGGCGTCTATAAGACACCCCCATTACTAACCTACAAAGTGTTAAAAAGAAAAAACACACTACACCCAGAAAAAAATAATTTATTTGAAATAAAACACACAATTTTATTTAATTCTTAGTTTACTAAAAATAATAGTTACCTGTCCACGTTCCTGCGCTGATCTCCCATGCACAGCTGTCACATCTGGAGATGGTGACAGCTGTGCATGGCTGCTGTAAGCTCACGCTGCCGGGAACACGTCCGCTCCCGGCAGCGGGAGCCACTGACTGAGGTCACCGGAGTGCATTCAGGCAGCGCAGCTCCGGAGACCTCCTTTACGGCACTGCTGTACCGTGGGAATTTCTCACGATACAGCAGGGCCGTAAAGGAGCTAACCGGAGCAGCGCTGCCTGAACTCCGGTGAACCCTTACGGCCCCGTCATTCTAGCGGCGGCAGCGGTTCAGAGCGGTCACATTCTATGTGGCTGCTCTGAACTGGAGATCTTCGTGGGACACTCGTGGACTGCTACGGAGGGGTAAGGATAAGGTTGTGGTTTATTATTTTATATTTTATTACAGGAGATCGATGGCTTCGGGGAATTAGGTGTCTAGGTGAGTATAGGTGTAGTTTTTTATTTTTTACTTTATTTTAGGTGGCGATCGGCGGGGACAGGTAATGTATGAACTAATTTATTGTAGGCAACCACTGGCCACCAATGACGTGTATTTAACATTTATTGGGGACACAGTAGGGCAATTTAAATAGCAGGATCAGTCTGATGGGAACTACTGCTCCCATCGAGCTGATCCTGCTGGCACGAGTGGACGGGGGACAGACATAGGCCGATGGGAGTAGTAGTGTTACATCGGCCTATGTCTGCCTGCACGCACACACCCGCACAGACACCGCACACACCCGCACACATCGCACAGACACCGCGCACACCCGCACACACACCCTGCACACACACCCCGCACACACACTAATCATGACGGATCTGGGAGGTGAGGCTGACCTGTGCGGCCGTGGGAAAGTTCATGTGAGTTCATGCAGTCAAGCATGAACTCACATGAACCCTCTGAGGGCAACGCGGCGACTTCAAATGAACAGCTGATCGGCATCACCTGATACCTCAGCTGTTCATTTGAAATAACCGGCGGGAAAGCGCAGCACAGAACGGGAAAGCCGGCGGTGAAGTCTTTTCACTGCCGGCTTCCCCGCCCGGGTCCTTCACTCCCCGCTCCTTGGTGCTGCGCTCCCCGCCCGGTCCTAACTTACGATCGGGATGGGAGGTGGCGAGGGGAGCGGAGGATCGGGGTCGGAGGCTGCGGGGAAGCAGTATGGGGCTGTGTGATTGTTTAAAAGCCGGCGGCTTTTTACCGCGCGCCGGCTTTTAAACAATCAGGAGAATTCTCCCCCGCTGGGATGGCATTCTGATGACAGGCTGGATCGCGCTGCCATCCAACTTGTCATCCTTCACAGACACTGCAGAGCGTAGGCATTATGGGAACTTCCGATTCCGGTATCCGATATTGTAAAAGTATCGGAATTAAGTATCGGAATTCCGATACCGCGAATATCGGCCGATACCCGATATTACAGTATCGGAATGCTCAACACTACTCAGGATGATACCCAGACGAAAATGACAAATGGACTTCTAACCTGTCACAAAAAGCACTCCAAAAGCGAGCCACAAGCTGAGGTCCTCTATCAGAAACAATATCCGTGGGAACGCCATGGAGCTTGACTATCTCCTTAACAAACGCCTTAGCGAGTGTCTTGGCGCAGGGCAACTTAATGAATGGAACCAAATGACACATCTTACTAAAACGGTCCACGACCACCCAGATGACAGTAAAACCCTCGGACACAGGAAGATCAGTAATAAAATCCATTGTGAGATGCGTCTAGGGCACACTAGGAACCTCCAGAGGGCAATGCAACCCCGCAGCAGGAGTATGTGAAGCCTTTGACCTAGCACACACAGTACATTGACGCACCTCACTTGATGACTTCCTTCTGCCATCCAGGCCACCAAAAACTGATAAGTCTCTTAGTCTCCGAAACTCCTGGATGACCTGCCAACCGAGACTCATGACACTCCACAAACAAATCTCTCCTAAAGGCTCTAGGCACGAGCAACCTCCCATGGGGAGTGTTAGATGGAGCATCATCTTGAGCTTTCAGAATCCCATTCTCCAAAACGGAGTCCAAAGCCGCCACCACAACTCCTTTCTGCAAAATGCTGTCCTCCTCCTCGGTACCAACCATAGGAGAGAAGCTGCGAGATAAAGCATCGGCTTTAACATTCTTAGTACCAGGGATATAGGTAACAGAAAAATGAAACCAAGAAAAAAAAGTGCCCACCTAGCTTGACGGGCATTCAAGCGCTTGGCAGCATCCAGATAGATCGAATTCTTATGATCTGTGAAAACCTGAATAGGAAATCTGGCGCCTTCCAAAAAATGATGCCAGTGTTCAAACGCAAGTTTAATAGCCAGCAGCTCCCAATCTCCAACATCATAATTCAGTTCGGTTTCCGACAAATTTTTTCGAAAAGAAGGCACAAGGATGTACTCCACCCTTGTTCTCCTGAGACATAACTGCTCCGACCCCCACCGATGAAGCATCGACCTCGACCAAAAAAGGCTTGGTCTCATCAGGCTGCATAAGGATAGGGGCAGAACTGAACCTCTCTTTGAGATACTCAAACGCTTCAATGGCCTCAGTAGTCCACTGGACCGTATTCGCACCTTTCCTGCTGAGATCGGTTAGAGGTTTAACAATTACAGAAAAATTCTTAATGAATTTCCTGTAATAATTGGCAAAACCCAAAAATCTCTGTATAGATTTCAAACCAATAGGCCTAGGCCATTCCTGCACAGCCTGAAACTTCACAGGGTCCATCTCAAAGCCCTCGCTGGAGACAATGTAGCCCAAAAAAACGAATTTTCTGCACAGCGAACTCACATTTCTCCAGCTTAGCAAAGAGTGAATTATCACTCAATAACTGCAAAACTTCACGTACACTCTGCCAATGGGACTCAAGATCTGGTGAATAAATCAAAATGTCATCCAAATACACAACCACATTCTTACCAATCAAAGGTCTCAGGAAGTCATTAATAAGGTTCTGAAAAAATTGCATTGGTAAGACCAAAAGGCATCACCAGATTCTCAAAATGACCTACCAGAGTGTTAAAAGCAGTTTTCTATTCATCACCCTCCTTCACTCATAACAAATTGTATGCCCCCCGGACATCAATTTTGGAGAACCACTCGACTCCCACTAACTTGTTAAACAAATCAAGAATTAAAGTCAATGGGTAGGAATTGCGTACGGTAATCTTATTAATTTTACGAAATCCAGACATGGACATAAACCGCCGTCCTTTTTTTTAACAAAGAAGAATCCAACTGCCACAGGCGACTTAGAAGGTCTAATGTGACCAGCAGCCAGGCTAGTCTGTATGTACTCCTCCAAGGCCTTTCTTTCAGGGATAGTCAGATTAAACAAGCGACTCTTGGGAAGAGTAGCTCCTGGAACAAACTCAATGGCGCAATCATAATTCCTATGAGGAGGTAAAACTTGCGTCTTCTCCTCCGAAAAAACCCTCCAAAAATCTTGAATAGGTACAGGTAATTCCCCTTTTTCCACAGCCGCAATGCGACCATTACAACATTTATCATAGCACTTCGGATTGCAAGACTTAATCACATTAGTAGACCAGACCAATAAAGGATTGTGCAGTTTTAACCAAGGCAATCCTAGAACAACTGGAGAGGGCAAATTATCCAAAACAACCAAGTCCAAAATTTCTTGGTGAACTCCATTGATAGTGACGGGAAATGCAGCAGTCTTGTGAGTAATACATTTCAAAAGAGTGTTATCAATTGCAATCACAGAAATAGGTGATGACAAAGGTTTGGATTTCAATTTAAGGTTTTCCAAAAACCCTTTATCAATTACATTAAGTGTTGAACCACAATCCACAAATACCTGAAATTCAATCAAATCTCCCTGCAGAGTAGTACTCCCAGAAAGAAACACTCCTGCAGAGCGTAAACAAGCTTTACGGACATAACTGACCTTTTTTTTTTCTTTACTTAAACGACGCTCACAATACTTAATCAAATGGTCAGCTTTACCACAATAAAGACACAATCCCTCGGCGAGCTTCCGGTCTCTTTCCTGAGAGCGGAGTGACATCACCCCAACCTCCATCAGTTCCCCGCCATCAGAGCAGATTTTCTGGGGACTAGGACCTGAGATTACAGGAGTCTTTATCTCATTCAGCCTGCACCTCAGTCTCCTGTCTATACGAACAGCTAACTGCATGGCATCCTGCAGAGTCTCAGGTGCAGGGAATGCAATTAGCAGATCCTTAACCCTTTCACTCAGACCAGCAAGAAATAAACATCTCAGAGCAGGATCGTTCCACTTAACTTCTGAAGCCCATCTCCTGAAGTGTGTGCAATAATTTTCAACATCATCTGACCCCTGATTCAAACGCCTGAGTTCAGATTCAGCAGATGAGATTCGATCAGGATTGTCATATAACAGCCCCATAGTGGAAAAAAATTCTTCAACAGACCTTAAACACGGATCATTAGGCTGGAGAGAAAAGGCCCACCCCTGTGGTTCATTGCACAAAAGTGACATAATAAAACCAATGCGCAGTGATTCATTCCCAGAGGACCTTGGTCTCAAACGAAAATATAACTAACAAGCATTTTTAAAGGAAAAAAAATCTTGCTGTTTACCATAAAAAAACATCAGGCAGTCCTACCTTGGGTTCCACAAAATGCGCTCCAGGACTCACGTGTTGCTGGAGCTCGGTCACCTCCAGAGACAATCCCTGCAGGCATTGAGCCAAATCCTGGACGGAAACCATACTGATCCCCGAATTTCTTTCCTTTTAGTTTTGCGGGCTGGACTTACTGTTATGATCTGATTGTGCGACACAGTGTTATGATCTGCAACATGAACTAAGGAAAGATAGGGGAAGGCTGTCCCTACAGTAAGACTAAGCTGAATCCCTACGATGTAGCGGGCTGCCTGTTCCTAGTGAACAGACCCGCCTTAGTCCTCGGCTAGTCTGAACAAAGACCTATAGAATTAAGGAAAGGGTCCCTAAAAGAACTAAGGACTGGGACAAAAATGGGACACCTCCTAAACAGAGAAGTTGTTGCAGAACACAAAAAGACAAACTGACAAAAATGTACTAGAGGTCCCAGAGGACCAAGCGAACTTGACAGAGAAAGGCACAGAAGCAACAGACTAGAGAAACAGTCAAACACTGGGTGGAGCAGGAATATAAAGGCAGATGGTCACGTGACCGCAAAACACAACATGGAAAAAACAAATAGGAGAGTTCTAACATGCAGAAAAGGTGAACGGATGGACTTTACAAGCCTGGTTCCCACGGTGAAGCATGGAGGAGGAGGTGTGATGGTGTGGGGGTGCTTTGCTGGTCACACTGTTGGGAATTTATTCAAAATTGAAGGCATACTGAACCAGCATGGCTACCACAGCATCTTGCAGCGGCATGCTATTCCATCCGGTTTGCGTTTAGTTGGACCATCATTTATTTTTAAACAGCATAATGACCCCAAACACACGTCCAGGCTGTGTAAGGGCTATTTGACCAAGACAGAGAGTGATGGGGTGCTATGCCAGATGACCTGGCCTCCACAGTCACCAGACCTGAACCCAATCGAGATGGTTTGGGGTGAGCTGGACCGCAGAGTGAAGGCGAAAGGGCCAACAAGTGCTAAGCATCTCTGGGAACTCATTCAAGATTGTTGGAAGACCATTTCTGGTGACTACCTCTTGAAGCTCATCAAGAGAATGCCAAGAGTGTGCAAAGCAGTCATCAAAGCAAAAGGTGGCTACTTTGAAGAACCTAGAATATAAGACATATTTTCAGTTGTTTCACACTTTTTTGTTAAGTATATAATTCCACATGTGTTAATTCATAGTTTTGATGCCTTCAGTGTGAATGTACAATTTTCATAGTCATGAAAATACAGAAAAATCTTTAAATGAGAAGGTGTGTCTAAACTTTTGGTCTGTACTGTACATTACTGATCCTGAGTTACATCCTGTATTATACTCCAGAGCTGCACTCACTATTCTGCTGGTGCAGTCACTGTGTACATATGACGCGCCCCCTGGGCCTGTGCTGTGCAGGGGGATACCCGGAGCCGGATCACTGGGGGTTGTAGTCCTCCATTGCGGTGACCCGGTCCGTGACCAGGGCGGTCCAACCAGTGGCAGTCTTAGGTAATAACAATGTCCGACTACGCCACCCGTGGATTGCGGTCAGTGGGGACCTCCGCTGCGCTGCAGACCGCTGAGGCTGATGTTGTTTGTGCAGCCGAGTATGGGATAACTCCCCACGGGAGAAGTATTGCCTCAGGGCAGCTAATGTGAGAGATGATGGGAGTGATGGTGTGAGCGTCCCAGTACTAATGGTGCTGGTGCGGCGATGAAACACAGAGACGTGTGGTGCAGTTCAGGATCTTTACTGATGGTAATAAGCAGACCCTCCCGGGAGTACTGGTTAGCAGTAGGGGCCTGGTCAGTCTGTGAGCAAGCAGGATCTCCCCCTGGCCAGGTGGAGTTGTAGGCCTCCCCGTCTATCTGCACTCTTTCCTGGCTACCTTGCTCTATGCGGGTAGAAGTAGCCCACGTCCCTGAGTATACCGTGTGGTGCTCACCCGTATGGCCGGTGACTTGGGGCCTTCTGTTAGCCTCCGCTTCACGATGGCTGTGCTGGTCCCTTGCTTGTGACCGTGCCTTCGGGCTTCTATGGCCAGAGGACTAGTGTTGAGCCACCCCCGTAGTGTTCGAGTTCGGTTCGGTTCGTCGAACACCCGTGTGTTCGCCGAACTGTTAGTCGAACACCTTCGAACACCGTTAAAACCAATGGCAGGCAAACAAAAACACATAGAAACACATAGAAAACACCTTCAAAGGTGTCCAAAAGCTGACAAACTGCTCAGAAGACACAACTAACACATGGAAAAGTGACAAGTACATATAGTCATGCGAAAAGAAAAGAGGTGGAGGAGTAAAAGGAGGGGGAGACACAGATATAGGCATGTCATGCCCTTCTAAAATCCAAAAAGTGAGAAGCCGAGACGGCCAGTCCGCTCCTGCCCGTGCCACCTCCGTGTCGCCGGGTTTGTGCCAGAGCCGCGGTGAACCCTGACGGCCAGCCCCCCTCTCCCAATACTGGTGCCTGTCCGCTGGTGGGTCGAGAGAGCCCCCCTGTGGTGGAGGCAGCTCTAAGCTTTTTAATTTAAATTGTCCCTCTAATTTGAATGAATACACTTTAAATCCATTTACAAGGATCTATTGGAGGGCAAGTCTCATGCCAGCAGCCGCGTAATTCCAGCTCCAGTAGCGTCCACTAAAGCTGCTGCAGTTAAAAAGCTTTTATAAGGATCGAGCTCGGCTGTCCACCGCAAGGCATCCTAGTGCCAGTCCCAGCCCCTATGCCTTGGGGTGCCTCCTGATGCTCTTCACTAAGTATCCCGTGGTCCCGAAGCATTTCCTTTGAAAAAATTAAGTGTCCAAACTACAGGTGGTGTAGCTTGCTTAACAGCCGGGATAATCCGCTGACTAGCAGACACTGCTACTAGGCACAAAGTATTTCCTGGGCTAGATGCAGTTAAAAATTTGTAAGTAGATACTCTCGTTGGATGCTGAGAAAGCATTCCATAGAGTCTCCTGGCACGCCATATATGATTCTCTTAAAAAGCTTGGGGTAGGGGTCTAGGGGACCCTTTTATAGCCAAAATCACGGCCCTGTATCACAATACGTCACCTAGGCTGAAGATAAATGGAACTGTAGCACCGAGGGCTCGGTTGCTACAGACGTATTGCACCTCACCCAGAGGTGTGATATCTCACTCTCAGATAAGGATGGAGTGTGGATCAGGACCCGACACCTGCATGCATTACACCACATTGCCGTGGGGCAGGGCGACCAATATGCCCCTGAGATGGGCACGACAGTCCCTGTCCCTGGCTGGAGTGGGGGGAGGGAACACTGAGGAAGGGGAACCCTGCAGTGCAGGAGCAGGGAGGAAGCAGTTCCTGGGTGCATTGAGAAGGGAGTATAAAAGGTGGGCACCATCTTAGTTCAGTGCAGAGAAGTCTGAGCAGAAGTGGCAGGGAGCAGGGGCTCTGCATGAGCTCTGCTCCGGAGGCGGGCCTAGTAACAGAGGCCCAGGCCTGCAAGAGGGAGAAGGAAGGAAGAGGAGCGGAGAAGGCTCCAGGAACGAGGAATGAAGGGATCCCAGGGGTGCGGACAGGCGAGTCGCCACCGCACGCCCGAATCCACCTGCGTGGAGGGGTCAGGCCAAAGGGGGAGACCGGTCCCCGAAAACGACCCTCAGCTAGAAACCGGAGGCTCTGACATTTTATGTGGCGCAGCCCCTTGCTCCACCCGCTAGGAAGGCACCACATAGGGTCAGGGAAACTGGCGCCAAGTTTACCAAGAGGAGGCCCGAGGCAGCCGGACAGAAATGTTGGTAAGAAAGGCCAGACAAAGGACACACAAAGGGGGTCCTGTGAAGCGCTCCAAAGTTATCTGGGAGTTGTCTGAGCCCCTCACCTGGTGAGCACAGTACGACGTGGGCAGCCGTTACCTGCAGACGTGGTCTGGATAATAAGAACTGTGAGTAAAGGCCCTGAACTGCATCACTGACTCCGTGTAGTTACTGCTGCTGCCCTGCACCATCACCCCCATCCTCCGCATACACTGCCCTGAGGCTATACTCCTCCCGTGGGGAGTTATGCTACGCTCTGCTGCACCCACAACACCAGCCTTAGCGGTCTGCCCTGTAGCGGCGGTTCACTCTGACCGCAATCCACGGGTGGCGTAGTCGGACATTTAAACATCAAAACCACATAAATAGTTCCGCCACTGGTTTGACCGCCCTGAGCCACGGAACCGGATCGCCGCCACGAAGACTACAACCACCAGCATCCACCAAAAAGGGTCCGGCTCCGGGTGTCCCAAGGCCCAGGGGGTGCGTCAGAACATTTTCATCACCTTTCACAATCACCAATGGGACAAGGCAGGGATGTCCTCTGTCCCCTCTCTTATACATCCTAGTGACGGAGCACCTGCTCTCATCAATTCGCCATAACCCCAATATTAGGTGGATTGAGGTGGGAGGCACCGAGTACAAGTGCTCTCTATTTGCTGATGATGTCGTAGTATATATCACTCAATCACATATATCCATCCCTGCTGTTATGGCTGAAATAGATCACTTTGTTACATGGTCAAATTTTAAAATCAATGCAGCGAAGTCTGAGGCCCTCGATGTCTCCCTCCCTAAATCCATATAGGATTCCATCCAGTCCAACTTTCCCTTTGCCTGGCCCTCACAGGGTATCAAATACTTAGGAATTCCTATTCATAGAGACCTCTCCCATCTATGTTATCTTAATTTTGGGCCCTTTATTGAACAATTCCATACAGACTACGGTTGGCAAGTTAGAACTGTAAGATTCACTACGTGAACCACTGGTGCTTTGTGGAAAAGCACATGTAAGATTCTGCAACAGTCTCTGCTGATACTCCTGCATGCGTGCATCCCTTTCTATGGCAGGAATAATTTCTGCAAATTTACTTTTGTACCGGGGATCTAACAGTGTGGCAACCCAGTAGTCAGGATTATTTCTAATTCTCACAATTCGAGGGTCATGTTGCAGGTAGTGCAGCAAGAAGGCACTCATGTGTGTTGCGCATCCAGGAGCACCAAGTCCCTGTTGTGTTGGTGGCGAGGTAACAATCATGCTTCCTTCCTCTGTCCTCTCCCCCCAACCTCGCACAACAGAAATGTGATCAAGGTCTCCCTCATCTGATGAGTCTTCCATCAGTTCGTCCTCCACTTCTTCCTGGGCTCCTGCACCTTCCTCACTAGTTTGGCTGCTACCATGCGCCCTGGTAAAACCATCTCCCCCACCCTCACATGCCTGCCGCCTTGGTGCTGCCGACCGTCTGGACCTTGCAGATGTTAGCCCTTCCGCATACAACTCCTCCTCCTCTACTTCCTCCACCTCCTCTTGTGCCACCACCTGACTCCGAATTCTGTTTAACATGTGCTCCAGCATGTAAATCACCGGAATAGTCATGCTGATAATGGCATCGTCAGCACTAAACATCTTCGTCGCCATTTCAAAACTGTGCAGAAGGGTGCATAGGTCCCTGATCTGAGACCACTCCTCCAGCGTGATTTGCCCCACCTCTGAATCTCGTTGGCCCAGGCTATACGTCAGAACGTATTGCACCAGGGCTTGTCGGTGCTGCCACAGTCGCTGCAACATGTGCAGAGTTGAATTCCACCGGGTAGGCACATCGCATTTTAGCCGGTGAAGTGGCAGGCCCAACGACTTCTGTAGAGATGTAAGTCGCTGAGCTGCGGGATGCGAACGGCGGAAGTGAGCACACAGCGACCGTGCCCTCTGCAGAAGGCCATCTAGTCTGGGATAGTGGGCTAAAAATTGCTGGACAACCAGGTTCAACACGTGAGCCATACAAGGCACGTGTGTGACATTGCCCCGGCGAAGGGCCGCACCCAGGTTTGCAGCATTGTCGCACACGGCCTTCCCTGGTTTCAGGTCCAGTGGAGACAACCATTCATGAAATTGGTTCTCCAGAGCTGACCACAACTCCTCAGCTGTGTGACTCACATTTCCCAGACATTTCAATGTAAAAACCGCCTGATGACGTTGAGCCCTACTGCCAGCATAGTAAGGAGGTGTGCAGGATCCCTTCTGCGCAGTTAGAAAGCTTGTGGCATGACCAGACAGGCTTTGGGTGCAGGTGGAAGACCGAGAGGAGGTTGAGGAGGCAGAAGCAGTGGAGGAACTTTGACATAAAGAGGATTGACGCACAACTCGTGGGGACGGCAAGACTTGGACAGCAGCCCCTTGTCCTGCTGTCACCATAGTTACCCAGTGCCCAGTCAGCGACATGTAACGCCCCTGTCCATGCCTACTCGTCCAAGTGTCTGTGGTGAAATGCACCCTGTCACACACAGAGTTTCTCAAAGAAGCGGTGATGTTGTGTGCGACATGCTGGTGGAGCGCAGGCACACCTTTCTTTGAGAAGTAGTGCCGACTGGGCATCTGGTACTGGGGCACTGCGACGGACATAAGGTCTCGAAAATCCTCTGTGTCCACCAGGCGGAAAGGCAGCATTTCTGTAGCCAAGAGCTTGCAGATGCTGAAATTCAACCTCTTAGCTTTCTCATGGCTAGGAGGAAATGGTCTTTTACTTGTCCACATCTGAGGGACCGAGGGCTGGCTATTGTGCTTAGACGGGGTTGATAAGGGTGTCCCCGGCAAACTGCCGGTCTGTGAGGAAGATGCAGGCGGACATGTTAGGTTGCCTTGATCCAAAGGTGGTGCTATCGATGTCGGACAGCGCTCAAGACCAGCTGGTGTTACCACCTCCAAAGAAAATGATGACCTGCCAATGACGCTGGCTGTTGCGGGTAAAGAGGTGGCAGGTCTGCGCCCCAAAACAGGTGTGACTGCTGTCCCCCCAGTCACAGAGGATGAAGAGGCCGCGGATGCACAAGATATGGCAGACGGTGGTTGGCCCGGCCGGCTAGACCGCATTGTAGCACACTGAGCTTCCCACTGCAACTTATGCTTCATGTCCATGTGCCGGTTCATGCATGAAGTACTCAAACTATGTATTTTTTGGCCTCTACTTAGCTTTTGCTGACAAATGTTACAGATAACACGAGTTGGGTCATCTTTATCGATCTGAAAAAATGCCCAGGCTATGCAAGGCTTAGCACCCATGCGACCTGAAGAGCCACCACGACTTGTGGTGAGAGGCAGAGTTGTGTTTGAGGATGCAGTTGTTGACGTGCTTCCAGTACTACGTCTCTGTCCAGGAAGGCTCAACCTGACCTCGTCGTCACTAGCATCTTCCTCCACCTCCTCTGCTGACCTCATCTCTTGGCTGACTGTGGGTTGACAGTAAGTGGGATCTCCGACCTCATCATCATCACCCTGTGCGTTATCACACCCGTCGTCCTCAGAGCCAACCTGTTCCTGCCCTGACAAAAAACTAAAGTTGTCGCTCCAATCAGGTATTTGAGTCTTATCATCGTCTTCCTCATTGTCTCCACCAACAGGAGTTACAGTTTGGGAATGAGGGTCTACATTATGGTCAGAACCTTCTGCGTCTGGTCCTGGATCCGACTCATAAAGATTCTGGGCATCAGTGCAGATCATTTCCTCGTCTGGATTCACAGAAGCGCTGGAGTCGACCTCTGATTCCCAGGCTATAGTATGATTAAACAGCTCTGCAGACTCAACCATCTGTTCTACCTCATACTCAGACGGGCAGCTGGAGATTTGGGAGCTGTGAGGAAGCAAGTGCGATTTGGGTGACACCTTTGAGGACTGGAGTATTTGTGATGTTGAAGTTGATGTGGAGGAGAGCCCACTTAAAGGAGCACTTGATATCCGTTGAAGCACCTGCTGTTTTTGTGCCTCATCTGGAATTTGTAGCGATTGGCGTGGCCGTAAGAAAGGGATCTTATCACATTGTCCGCTAAAAGAAGTAGACATTTTAGTTTGGCTGGAAGATGGTCTTTCTTCTGCACCTACCCCACGGACACAACCTTTTTTCCCCTTCCCAACACGCCTATTCCCCTTTCCACCAGCAGCAGGCCTTTTTCCACTCATTTTGGTGGTTAACTAATTCACAACTCTGGAGTTGTTTGCACAAAAAAACAATGGATGGTAACCGAGCAGAGCTGAGTGGCCAAACTGTGGTATTAGGCCAAAACTATTGGCTGGGTTAGATGCAGAAAAAAATTATTTTTAATTTGCAACCTGATGGAGGTCAGTATAGATGGACTAATAGACCAAGTCCCACACACCGCTAGAAGCCCAAATATTTTTTCAGAGCTAGATGCAGAAAAAAATTATATTCAATTTGCAACCTGCTGGACGTCAGTATAGAAGGACTAATAGAACAAGTCCTACACACTGCTAGAAGCCCAAATATTTTTTCAGAGCTAAATGAAGAAAAAAATTATTTTTAATTTGCAACCTGATGGAGGTCAGTATAGATGGACTAATAGACCAAGTCCCACACACTGCTAGAAGCCCAAATATTTTTTCAGAGCTAAATGAAGAAAAAAATAATTTTTAATTTGCAACCTGATGGAGGTCAGTATAGATGGACTAATAGACCAAGTCCCACACACTGCTAGAAGCCCAAATATTTTTTCAGAGCTAAATGAAGAAAAAAATAATTTTTAATTTGCAACCTGATGGAGGTCAGTATAGATGGACTAATAGACCAAGTCCCACACACTGCTAGAAGCCCAAATATTTTTTCAGAGCTAGATGCAGAAAAAAATTATTTTTAATTTGCAACCTGATGGAGGTCAGTATAGATGGACTAATAGACCAAGTCCCACACACTGCTAGAAGCCCAAATATTTTTTCAGAGCTAAATGAAGAAAAAAATTATTTTTAATTTGCAACCTGATGGAGGTCAGTATAGATGGACTAATAGACCAAGTCCCACACACTGCTAGAAGCCCAAATATTTTTTCAGAGCTAGATGCAGAAAAAAATTATTTTTAATTTGCAACCTGATGGAGGTCAGTATAGATGGACTAATAGACCAAGTCCCACACACCGCTAGAAGCCCAAATATTTTTTCAGAGCTAGATGCAGAAATTTTTTTTATTCAATTTGCAACCTGATGGAGGTCAGTATAGATGGACTAATAGACCAAGTCCCACACACTGCTAGAAGCCCAAATATTTTTTCAGAGCTAGATGCAGAAAAAAAATATTTTTAATTTGCAACCTGATGGAGGTCAGTATAGATGGACTAATAGACCAAGTCCCACACACTGCTAGAAGCCCAAATATTTTTTCAGAGCTACATGCAGAAAAAAATTATTTTTAATTTGCAACCTGATGGAGGTCAGTATAGATGGACTAATAGAACAAGTCCCACACGCTGCTAGAAGCCCAAATATTTTTTCAGAGATAAATGAAGAAAAAAATTATTTTTAATTTGTAACCTGATGGAGGTCAGTATAGATGGACTAATAGACCAAGTCCCACACACTGCTAGAAGCCCAAATATTTTTTCAGAGCTAGATGCAGAAAAAAATTATTTTTAATTTGCAACCTGATGGAGGTCAGTATAGATGGACTAATAGACCAAGTCCCACACACCGCTAGAAGCCCAAATATTTTTTCAGAGCTAGATGCAGAAAAAAATTATATTCAATTTGCAACCTGCTGGAGGTCAGTATAGAAGGACTAATAGAACAAGTCCCACACACTGCTAGAAGCCCAAATATTTTTTCAGAGCTAAATGAAGAAAAAAATTATTTTTAATTTGCAACCTGATGGAGGTCAGTATAGATGGACTAATAGACCAAGTCCCACACACTGCTAGAAGCCCAAATATTTTTTCAGAGCTAAATGAAGAAAAAAATTATTTTTAATTTGCAACCTGATGGAGGTCAGTATAGATGGACTAATAGACCAAGTCCCACACACTGCTAGAAGCCCAAATATTTTTTCAGAGCTAGATGCAGAAAAAAATTATTTTTAATTTGCAACCTGATGGAGGTCAGTATAGATGGACTAATAGACCAAGTCCCACACACTGCTAGAAGCCCAAATATTTTTTCAGAGCTAGATGCAGAAAAAAATTATTTTTAATTTGCAACCTGATGGAGGTCAGTATAGATGGACTAATAGAACAAGTCCCACACGCTGCTAGAAGCCCAAATATTTTTTCAGAGATAAATGAAGAAAAAAATTATTTTTAATTTGCAACCTGATGGAGGTCAGTATAGATGGACTAATAGACCAAGTCCCACACACTGCTAGAAGCCCAAATATTTTTTCAGAGCTAGATGCAGAAAAAAATTATTTTTAATTTGCAACCTGATGGAGGTCAGTATAGATGGACTAATAGACCAAGTCCCACACACCGCTAGAAGCCCAAATATTTTTTCAGAGCTAGATGCAGAAAAAAATTATATTCAATTTGCAACCTGCTGGAGGTCAGTATAGAAGGACTAATAGAACAAGTCCCACACACTGCTAGAAGCCCAAATATTTTTTCAGAGCTAAATGAAGAAAAAAATTATTTTTAATTTGCAACCTGATGGAGGTCAGTATAGATGGACTAATAGACCAAGTCCCACACACTGCTAGAAGCCCAAATATTTTTTCAGAGCTAGATGCAGAAAAAAATTATATTCAGTTTGCAACCTGATGGAGGTCAGTATAGATGGACTAATAGAATGATGCTATGCCCAAAAGATTTTACTTCACTAGGTGCAGTAAAAAAATTGGTATTCTATACACAGGTGGTATATCTTGCAACACAGATAGGCTACTCCACTGACTAACACACTCTGCAATAGGCCAAAAAGGATTAGCTTTGCTAGATTCAGCCAAATGCTGTGAAAAAAACTTGCACAGCACTGGCACAGACCTGCCTGGCAAAAACTGATAGGAACTGATGTAACCTAGTCCTGAAAAGGACTCCAATTACAATTAGTCTTTACTCCCACAATCTATCTATTTAAGAGCACAGACCTGCCTGATAAAAGTCGTAGGAAATGCTGTAACCTAGTCCTTAAAAGGACTGCAATCACAACTATTCCCTACTCCCAAGCTATCTGTATATTTGTGCGAAAATTGGCTTGAAATTAACAAGGTATAGCGCACACAGCAACAGCGGTGCCGTCTAACACGCAGCTGCAGCAGTGAGAAAATGGTGGCGACGGGGAAAATGGCTTGGTCTTATAGGGCAAGGACATGTGACATACACTGCCAATCACACATGCCCTTGCTTGTGTGAAAAAAAGCACTTCGCTCCGTGTGTGCGCTGCTGATAGGCTGACAGATTGCACCTCCCCACTGCAAATGCGGGAAAGAGAAAAAAAAATGGAGATCTTCATTGTTCCTGCAGAGATCCATCCCCTGCCCCTCCCCCCGCCCCGCTGTACACTCAAACTGCGTATTAACATTAATTTTCATCATTACTGAGAAAAAATCCAGTTATGATTTTGGTGCACGAACAGTTATCGAACATAACCTCGAACAGCCGAATTTTTCTCAAATTGTTCGTGTTCGCCGACCGGCTCGAACACCGCCCAAAACAGCTCGAATTTGAGATTGGCGAACAGTTCGAGTAGAACAACGCTCATCTCTACAGAGGACATGGAATCCCCTGCCGGTTGGATTCTGCTGCTGGACCTGGATGTCCCCACTGCCTCGGACTCCGTGTCCGGTATTAGTGTCTTCAAGCAGGGCGAACTCTGCTCAGCTCCAGCCCCAGGTATTCAGCTACTGTTCCTACAGAGCTCCTGGTTCTTACTTTCCCTTTCCAGGCTCTGACTGCTCTGCTTGTTCTGCAGGCTCTGTCTCACCTAATCCCGCCCCAGACCCAGTTTATAAGGGCAGATTCCTCCCCTCCCAGGTCTGGGTGGGCCATGCTGCATGCTTAGGGCTCCTGACCAGAGAAACCTCCCACTTGCTCTCAGACATAATATTTCTATTACTGTGGCAACCAGACCCCTGGGGTGCCACATTCCCCCCTAGTAAATTTTAGTACTCCGGGACTAAACACATTTTTTTAGAGAAACATAAATACAAGGGTATAAACAACAATACAATAACATATTTACAAGTAGCTTTAGTTCTTTAAAGGTCACAGCATGTCCGCAACCGGGTGTCCATATCACCCAAGGTGAAGTTTGTGAAACTAGAGGGTGTCCATGTCACCCAAGGTGCAGCTTTAAGCGAAATAGAGGACCTGTCCAAAGAAAACCCCTTGTGTTGGCCTTGGGCGTGGCTGCAAGGCTGAAGCTAGCTACTTTGGGCCGCAAGGAGGCCACGTCAGACAGGTTTTCTCTTCCGCGGCCGTCTTCGCAAGAGGCACCAAGGTGCAACTATCTACAAGAACTGTTCCGGTTATCCAGTGTCCATAACCTGTTAGTCCATAGAAATCTGCAGGGTAACTGAGAAACATAATTAATAACAGGCAACAAACATAAACCATAAACATTTTCAAGAAACAGGTAAATTTACAGTGCATTCGTTTTAGATTTTCCAGCGAGCGGGCATCTGACTTCTAGTGACTCTAGTGGACCTACGGAGCTCACTTACTGGACCTGCACTACAGGGTGTAGGAGGTGTTATTGGCAAGCTTGGCAGCTGTCTGCACAGTCTTTGGCTCACTAGGGGCACGGCAGGCTCACTTCTAGCAGAGGGTTGATTCTCCTGGGCTGCTGGTGTGGACTCTTCTGCCTCCTGGGCCGGCTGCTCTTCCAGCTCTACCTGGTCTTCTGTAGGCACTTGAGGGGCTGGCTGGAGAAAGGTGAGGACGGGCACCACGATAGCGTTGTTTACTTGTGTCCAGGACCGGGGAAAGTCTCCGAGTACGGTGCTGATCATCTCCTCCTTTTCCTCTACGGGTTGAGGGTTTTCCCGATCTTCATCCGTGCTTTGCAACTTCTCGGGGCACTTTTTCAGGTGGTCTCTGGAGACAGTGGCTGTGGTCTCTCCTCCATCCTTGCTGATGACGTACACCTTTGGATTATTGTGGCTTGAGGGCAGTACGGTTTACGGGTCCTTCTCCCACTGGTCGTCCAACTTATGGAGCCGCCTTTTTCTTTTCAAGACCTGCTCTCCAGGTACCAGGGGAACAGCGGGAGCATGTTGGTTATAAGTCCTCTCCTGCCTTTCTCTTGATTGACAGAGACTTCGCTCGACGCTCTCCTGTACCTTCCGGTACTGCTGCTGCCGTTCTGTATCCCAGTCTGCTTCTGGCGAGGTGTCCTCGGGTATCAGGACTCCCATATCCAGGTCAACAGGCAGCTTACCAGGTCTTGCTCGCATTGGGTAAGCCGGGGTACAGTTGGTGGAACCTACCGGGATGTGGTTATACAGGTCCACCAGATTCGGCAGTTTCTCAGGACACAGACTGCGTTCTTCCAGGGGCAATGTTTTTAGCAGATCTATCACCACCTGGTTCATCTTCTCGCAGAGTCCATTGGTTTGGGGGTGATAGGGCGTTGTTCTTATATTCTTGCAGCCATACAGGTTGCAGAACTCCTGGAAGACCTCCGCTTCGAAGGCTGGTCCTTGGTCCGTCAGCACTTGGTCCGGGTACCCGTGTGGGTGGCAGAAGTGCAGCTGGAAGGCTCTGGCTGCTGTCTGAGCCGTCAAGTCTTTGACAGGGACCACCACCAGGAACTGGGAGTAGTGATCCACGATGGTTAGGGCGTAGACATACCCGCTTCTGCTTGGAGCCAGTTTAACATGGTCCAGAGCGACCAGTTCCAGAGGCTGCCTGGTGATGATGGGCTGCAGGGGAGTCCTCTGGCTGGCACGGTCCCTTCTTCTTAGATTGCACGGGCCACAGTCTCTACACCACCTCTCAATGGCTCCTCTCATGCCTATCCAGTAGAACCGTTCACGCAGCAGGAACTCCAGTTTCTTCCATCCGAAGTGCCCTGCCCCATTGTGGTAGGCCTCCAGCACCATAGCTGTGTCCTGTCTCGGTACCACCACCTGCCAGATCAGTTCATGTGTCCGGGAATTGACCATTCTGCGGCACAACTTCTCCTTATAGAGAAACAGTCTGCTCTTTTCCGTCCACAGTTGCTTGGTCTCTTCCGGAGCGTCTGGGTCCAGGCGGGCGTCAGCCTGGGTCAGCATTTCCTTCACCAGACGGACTGCGGGGTCACTGTCTTGCGTCTCCGCCCAGTTGTAGTGGGGTAAGGGGTTGAACGTAGCGGATCGCTGGCCCCTCACACGGTGGGAATACTGGGTAATCCCATGACGGTGGAATGCAGGGAGTTCGACCTCTTCCAATTCTTCTGGATCCTCCCCTTCGTCCGGTAGGTTTGGCATCCTGGACAGGGCGTCCGCGTTGGTATTGGAGCGTCCTGCCCGGTATTTGATCGTGAACTCATAATTAGAGATGAGCGTTGTTCTACTCGAACTGTTCGCCAATCTCAAATTCGAGCTGTTTTGGGCGGTGTTCGAGCCGTTCGGCGAACACGAACGATTTGAGAAAAATTCGGCTGTTCGAGGTTATGTTCGATAACTGTTCATGCACCAAAATCATAACTGGATTTTTTCTCAGTAATGATGAAAATTAATGTTAATACGCAGTTTGAGTGTACAGCGGGGTGGGGGGAGGGGCAGGGGATGGATCTCTGCGAAGTGAAGTGCTTTTTTTCACACAAGCAAGGGCATGTGTCATTGGCAGTGTATGTCACATGTCCTTGCCCGTGTTAGACGGCACCGCTGTTGCTGTGTGCGCTATACCTTGTTAATTTCAAGCCAATTTTCGCACAAATCTACAGATAGCTTGGGAGTAGGGAATAGTTGTGATTGCAGTCCTTTTAAGGACTAGGTTACAGGATTTCCTACGACTTTTATCAGGCAGGTCTGTGCTCTTAAATAGATAGATTGTGGGAGTAAAGACTAATTGTAATTGCAGTCCTTTTCGGGACTAGGTTACATCAGTTCCTATCAGTTTTTGCCAGGCAGGTCTGTGCCAGTGCTGTGCAAGTTTTTTTCACAGCATTTGGCTGAATCTAGCAAAGCTAATCCTTTTTGGCCTATTGCAGAGTGTGTTAGTCAGTGGAGTAGCCTATCTGTGTTGCAAGATATACCACCTGTGTATAGAATACCAATTTTTTTACTGCACCTAGTGAAGTAAAATCTTTTGGGCATAGCATCATTCTATTAGTCCATCTATACTGACCTCCATCAGGTTGCAAACTGAATCTAATTTTTTTCTGCATCTAGCTCTGAAAAAATATTTGGCCTTCTAGCAGTGTGTGGGACTTTCTCTATTAGTCCATCTATACTGACCTCCATCAGGTTGCAAACTGAATATATTTTTTTCTGCATCTACCTCTGAAAAAATATTGGGCTTGTAGCTGTGTGTGGGACTTGTTCTATTAATCCATCTATACAGACCTCCATAAGGTTGCAAACTGAATATAATTTTTTTCTGCATCTACCTCTGAAAAAATATTTGGGCTTCTAGCTGTGTGTGGGACTTGTTCTATAACTCAATCTATACTGACCTCCATCAGGTTGCAAATTGAATATAATTTTATTCTGCATCTAGCTCTGAAAAAATATTGGCCTTCTAGCAGTGTGTGGGACTTGTTGTATTAGTCCATCTATACTGACCTCCATCAGGTTGGAAACTGAATGTATTTTTTTCTGCATCTACCTCTGAAAAAATATTGGGCTTCTAGCTGTGTGTGGGACTTGTTCTATTAGTCCATCTATACTGACCTCCATCAGGTTGCAAACTGAATATATTTTTTTCTGCATCTACCTCTGAAAAAATATTTGGCTTCTAGCTGTGTGTGAGACTTGTTCTAATAATCCATCTATACAGACCTCCATCAGGTTGCAAACTGAATATAATTTTTTTCTGCATCTAGCTCTGAAAAAATATTTGGCCTTCTAGCAGTGTGTGGGACTTTCTCTATTAGTCCATCTATACTGACCTCCATCAGGTTGCAAATTAAAAATAATTTTTATCTGCATCTAGCTCTGAAAAAATAATTGGGCTTCTAGCTGTGTGTGGGACTTGTTCTATTACTCCATCTATACTGAACTCCATCAGGTTGCAAATTGAATATAATTTTTTTCTGCATCTAGCTCTGATAAAATATTGGGCTTCTAGCTGTGTGTGGGACTTGTTGTATTAGTCCATCTATACTGACCTCCATCAGGTTGCAAACTGAATATATTTTTTTCTGCATCTACCTCTGAAAAAATATTGGGCTTCTAGCTGTGTGTGGGACTTGTTCTATTAATCCATCTATACAGACCTCCATCAGGTTGCAAACTGAATATTATTTTTTTCTGCATCTAGCTCTGAAAAAATATTTGGCCTTCTAGCAGTGTGTGGGACTTTCTCTATTAGTCCATCTATACTGACCTCCATCAGGTTGCAAATTAAAAATAATTTTTATCTGCATCTACCTCTGAAAAAATATTTGGGCTTCTAGCTGTGTGTGGGACTTGTTCTATTACTCCATCTCTACTGAACTCCATCAGGTTGCAAATTGAATATAATTTTTTTCTGCATCTAGCTCTGATAAAATATTGGGCTTCTAGCTGTGTGTGGGACTTGTTGTATTAGTCCATCTATACTGACCTCCATCAGGTTGCAAACTGAATATATTTTTTTCTGCATCTACCTCTGAAAAAATATTGGGCTTCTAGCTGTGTGTGGGACTTGTTCTATTAATCCATCTATACAGACCTCCATCAGGTTGCAAACTGAATATAATTTTTTTCTGCATCTATCTCTGAAAAAAATATTTGGCCTTCTAGCAGTGTGTGGGACTTTCTCTATTAGTCCATCTATACTGACCTCCATCAGGTTGCAAATTAAAAATAATTTTTATCTGCATCTACCTCTGAAAAAATATTTGGGCTTCTAGCTGTGTGTGGGACTTGTTCTATTACTCCATCTATACTGACCTCCATCAGGTTGCAAATTGAATATAATTTTTTTCTGCATCTAGCTCTGAAAAAATATTGGGCTTCTAGCTGTGTGGGGGACTTGTTGTATTAGTCCATCTATACTGACCTCCATCAGGTTGCAAACTGATTATATTTTTTTCTGCATCTACCTCTGAAAAAATATTGGGCTTCTAGCTGTGTGTGGGACTTGTTCTATTAGTCCATCTATACTGACCTCCATCAGGTTGCAAACTGAATATATTTTTTTCTGCATCTACCTCTGAAAAAATATTGGGCTTCTAGCTGTGTGTGAGACTTGTTCTATTAATCCATCTATACAGACCTCCATCAGGTTGCAAACTGAATATAATTTTTTTCTGCATCTAGCTCTGAAAAAATATTTGGCCTTCTAGCAGTGTGTGGGACTTTCTCTATTAGTCCATCTATACTGACCTCCATCAGGTTGCAAATTAAAAATAATTTTTATCTGCATCTACCTCTGAAAAAATATTTGGGCTTCTAGCTATGTGTGGGACTTGTTCTATTACTCCATCTATACTGACCTCCATCAGGTTGCAAATTGAATATAATTTTTTTCTGCATCTAGCTCTGAAAAAATATTGGGCTTCTAGCTGTGTGTGGGACTTGTTGTATTAGTCCATCTATACTGACCTCCATCAGGTTGCAAACTGAATATATTTTTTTCTGCATCTACCTCTGAAAAAATATTGGGCTTCTAGCTGTGTGTGGGACTTGTTCTATTAATCCATCTATACAGACCTCCATCAGGTTGCAAACTGAATATAGTTTTTTTCTGCATCTAGCTCTGAAAAAATATTTGGCCTTCTAGCAGTGTGTGGGACTTTCTCTATTAGTCCATCTATACTGACCTCCATCAGGTTGCAAATTAAAAATAATTTTTATCTGCATCTAGCTCTGAAAAATATTTGGGCTTCTAGCTGTGTGTGGGACTAGTTCTATTACTCCATCTATACTGACCTCCATCAGGTTGCAAATTGAATATAATTTTTTTCTGCATCTAGCTCTGAAAAAATATTGGGCTTCTAGCTGTGTGTGGGACTTGTTGTATTAGTCCATCTATACTGACCTCCATCAGGTTGCAAACTGAATATATTTTTTTCTGCATCTACCTCTGAAAAAATATTTGGGCTTCTAGCAGTGTGTGGGACTTTTTCTATTAGTCCACCTATACTGACCTCCATCAGGTTGCAAATTCAAAATAATTTTTTGTCTGCATCTAGCTCTGAAAAAATATTTGGCCTTCTAGCAGTGTGTGGGACTTTCTCTATTAGTCCATCTATACTGACCTCCATCAGGTTGCAAACTGAATATATTTTTTTCTGCATCTACCTCTGAAAAAATATTTGGGCTTCTAGCTGTGTGTAGGACTTGTTCTATTAGTCCATCTATACTGACCTCCATCAGGTTGGAAACTGAATATTTTTTTTTCTGCATCTACCTCTGAAAAAATATTTGGGCTTCTAGCTGTGTGTGGGACTTGTTCTATTAGTCCATCTATACTGACCTCCATCAGGTTGCAAACTGAATATATTTTTTTCTGCATCTACCTCTGAAAAAATATTGGGCTTCTAGCTGTGTGTGGGACTTGTTCTATTAATCCATCTATACAGACCTCCATCAGGTTGGAAACTGAATATAATTTTTTTCTGCATCTATCTCTGAAAAAATATTTGGCCTTCTAGCAGTGTGTGGGACTTTCTCTATTAGTCCATCTATACTGACCTCCATCAGGTTGCAAATTAAAAATAATTTTTATCTGCATCTACCTCTGAAAAAATATTTGGGCTTCTAGCTGTGTGTGGGACTTGTTCTATTACTCCATCTATACTGACCTCCATCAGGTTGCAAATTGAATATAATTTTTTTCTGCATCTAGCTCTGAAAAAATATTGGGCTTCTAGCTGTGTGGGGGACTTGTTGTATTAGTCCATCTATACTGACCTCCATCAGGTTGCAAACTGATTATATTTTTTTCTGCATCTACCTCTGAAAAAATATTGGGCTTCTAGCTGTGTGTGGGACTTGTTCTATTAGTCCATCTATACTGACCTCCATCAGGTTGCAAACTGAATATATTTTTTTCTGCATCTACCTCTGAAAAAATATTGGGCTTCTAGCTGTGTGTGAGACTTGTTCTATTAATCCATCTATACAGACCTCCATCAGGTTGCAAACTGAATATAATTTTTTTCTGCATCTAGCTCTGAAAAAATATTTGGCCTTCTAGCAGTGTGTGGGACTTTCTCTATTAGTCCATCTATACTGACCTCCATCAGGTTGCAAATTAAAAATAATTTTTATCTGCATCTACCTCTGAAAAAATATTTGGGCTTCTAGCTATGTGTGGGACTTGTTCTATTACTCCATCTATACTGACCTCCATCAGGTTGCAAATTGAATATAATTTTTTTCTGCATCTAGCTCTGAAAAAATATTGGGCTTCTAGCTGTGTGTGGGACTTGTTGTATTAGTCCATCTATACTGACCTCCATCAGGTTGCAAACTGAATATATTTTTTTCTGCATCTACCTCTGAAAAAATATTGGGCTTCTAGCTGTGTGTGGGACTTGTTCTATTAATCCATCTATACAGACCTCCATCAGGTTGCAAACTGAATATAGTTTTTTTCTGCATCTAGCTCTGAAAAAATATTTGGCCTTCTAGCAGTGTGTGGGACTTTCTCTATTAGTCCATCTATACTGACCTCCATCAGGTTGCAAATTAAAAATAATTTTTATCTGCATCTAGCTCTGAAAAATATTTGGGCTTCTAGCTGTGTGTGGGACTAGTTCTATTACTCCATCTATACTGACCTCCATCAGGTTGCAAATTGAATATAATTTTTTTCTGCATCTAGCTCTGAAAAAATATTGGGCTTCTAGCTGTGTGTGGGACTTGTTGTATTAGTCCATCTATACTGACCTCCATCAGGTTGCAAACTGAATATATTTTTTTCTGCATCTACCTCTGAAAAAATATTTGGGCTTCTAGCAGTGTGTGGGACTTTTTCTATTAGTCCACCTATACTGACCTCCATCAGGTTGCAAATTCAAAATAATTTTTTGTCTGCATCTAGCTCTGAAAAAATATTTGGCCTTCTAGCAGTGTGTGGGACTTTCTCTATTAGTCCATCTATACTGACCTCCATCAGGTTGCAAACTGAATATATTTTTTTCTGCATCTACCTCTGAAAAAATATTTGGGCTTCTAGCTGTGTGTAGGACTTGTTCTATTAGTCCATCTATACTGACCTCCATCAGGTTGGAAACTGAATATTTTTTTTTCTGCATCTACCTCTGAAAAAATATTTGGGCTTCTAGCTGTGTGTGGGACTTGTTCTATTAGTCCATCTATACTGACCTCCATCAGGTTGCAAATTGAATATAATTTTTTTCTGCATCTAACCCAGCCAATAGTTTTGGCCTAATACCACAGTTTGGCCACTCAGCTCTGCTCGGTTCCCATCCATTGTTTTTTTGTGCAAACAACTCCAGAGTTGTGAATTAGTTAACCACCAAAATGAGTGGAAAAAGGCCTGCTGCTGGTGGAAAGGGGAATAGGCGTGTTGGGAAGGGGAAAAAAGGTTGTGTCCGTGGGGTAGGTGTTAAAGCAACAGTAACATCTGCAGAAGAAAGACCATCTTCCAGCCAAACTAAAATGTCTACTTCTTTTAGCGGACAATGTGATAAGATCCCTTTCTTACGGCCACGCCAATCGCTACAAATTCCAGATGAGGCACAAAAACAGCAGGTGCTTCAACGGATATCAAGTGCTCCTTTAAGTGGGCTCTCCTCCACATCAACTTCAACATCACAAATACTCCAGTCCTCAAAGGTGTCACCCCAATCGCACTTGCTTCCTCACAGCTCCCAAATCTCCAGCTGCCCGTCTGAGTATGAGGTAGAACAGATGGTTGAGTCTGCAGAGCTGTTTACTCATACTATAGCCTGGGAATCAGAGGTCGACTCCAGAGCTTCTGTGAATCCAGACGAGGAAATGATCTGCACTGATGCCCAGAATCTTTATGAGTCGGATCCAGGACCAGACGCAGAAGGTTCTGACCATAATGTAGACCCTCATTCCCAAACTGTAACTCCTGTTGGTGGAGACAATGAGGAAGACGATGATAAGACTCAAATACCTGATTGGAGCGACAACTTTAGTTTTTTGTCAGGGCAGGAACAGGTTGGCTCTGAGGACGACGGGTGTGATAACGCACAGGGTGATGATGATGAGGTTGGAGATCCCACTTACTGTCAACCCACAGTCAGCCAAGAGATGAGGTCAGCAGAGGAGGTGGAGGAAGATGCTAGTGACGACGAGGTCAGGTTGCGCCTTCCTGGACAGAGACGTAGTACTGGAAGCACGTCAACAACTGCATCCTCAAACACAACTCTGCCTCTCACCACAAGTCGTGGTGGCTCTTCAGGTCGCATGGGTGCTAAGCCTTGCATAGCCTGGGCATTTTTTCAGATCGATAAAGATGACCCAACTCGTGTTATCTGTAACATTTGTCAGCAAAAGCTAAGTAGAGGCCAAAAAATACATAGTTTGAGTACTTCATGCATGAACCGGCACATGGACATGAAGCATAAGTTGCAGTGGGAAGCTCAGTGTGCTACAATGCGGCCTAGCCGGCCGGGCCAACCACCGTCTGCCATATCTTGTGCATCCGCGGCCTCTTCATCCTCTGTGACTGGGGGGACAGCAGTCACACCTGTTTTGGGGCGCAGACCTGCCACCTCTTTACCCGCAACAGCCAGCGTGATTGGCAGGTCATCATTTTCTTTGGAGGTGGTAACACCAGCTGGTGTTGAGCGCTGTCCGACATCGATAGCACCACCTTTGGATCAAGGCAACCTAACATGTCCGCCTGCATCTTCCTCACAGACCGGCAGTTTGCCGGGGACACCCTTCTCAACCCCGTCTAAGCACAATAGCCAGCCCTCGGTCCCTCAGATGTGGACAAGTAAAAGACCATTTCCTCCTAGCCATGAGAAAGCTAAGAGGTTGAATTTCACCATCTGCAAGCTCTTGGCTACAGAAATGCTGCCTTTCCGCCTGGTGGACACAGAGGATTTTCGAGACCTTATGTCCGTCGCAGTGCCCCAGTACCAGATGCCCAGTCGGCACTACTTCTCAAAGAAAGGTGTGCCTGCGCTCCACCAGCATGTCGCACACAACATCACCGCTTCTTTGAGAAACTCTGTGTGTGACAGGGTGCATTTCACCACAGACACTTGGACGAGTAGGCATGGACAGGGGCGTTACATGTCGCTGACTGGGCACTGGGTAACTATGGTGACAGCAGGACAAGGGGCTGCTGTCCAAGTCTTGCCGTCCCCACGAGTTGTGCGTCAATCCTCTTTATGTCAAAGTTCCTCCACTGCTTCTGCCTCCTCAACCTCCTCTCGGTCTTCCACCTGCACCCAAAGACTGTCTGGTCATGCCACAAGCTTTCTAACTGCGCAGAAGGGATCCTGCACACCTCCTTACTATGCTGGCAGTAGGGCTCAACGTCATCAGGCGGTTTTTACTTTGAAATGTCTGGGAAATGTGAGTCACACAGCTGAGGAGTTGTGGTCAGCTCTGGAGAACCAATTTCATGAATGGTTGTCTCCACTGGACCTGAAACCAGGGAAGGCCGTGTGCGACAATGTTGCTAACCTGGGTGCGGCCCTTCGCCGGGGCAATGTCACACACGTGCCTTGTATGGCTCACGTGTTGAACCTGGTTGTCCAGCAATTTTTAGCCCACTATCCCAGACTAGATGGCCTTCTGCAGAGGGCACGGTCGCTGTGTGCTCACTTCCGCCGTTCGCATCCCGCAGCTCAGCGACTTACATCTCTACAGAAGTCGTTGGGCCTGCCACTTCACTGGCTAAAATGCGATGTGCCTACCCGGTGGAATTCAACTCTGCACATGTTGCAGCGACTGTGGCAGCACCGACAAGCCCTGGTGTAATACGTTCTGACGTATAGCCTGGGCCAACGAGATCCAGACGTGGGGCAAATCACGCTGGAGGAGTGGTCTCAGATCAGGGACCTATGCACCCTTCTGCACAGTTTTGAAATGGCGACGAAGATGTTTAGTGCTGACGATGCCATTATCAGCATGACTATTCCGGTGATTTACATGCTGGAGCACATGTTAAACAGAATTCGGAGTCAGGTGGTGGCACAAGAGGAGGTGGAGGAAGTAGAGGAGGAGGAGTTGTATGCGGAAGGGCTAACATCTGCAAGGTCCAGACGGTCGGCAGCACCAAGGCGGCAGGCATGTGAGGGTGGGGGAGATGGTTTTACCAGGGCGCATGGTAGCAGCCAAACTAGTGAGGAAGGTGCAGGAGCCCAGGAAGAAGTGGAGGACGAACTGATGGAAGACTCATCAGATGAGGGAGACCTTGATCACATTTCTGTTGTGCGAGGTTGGGGGGAGAGGACAGAGGAAGGAAGCATGATTGTTACCTCGCCACCAACACAACAGGGACTTGGTGCTCCTGGATGCGCAACACACATGAGTGCCTTCTTGCTGCACTGCCTGTAACATGACCCTCGAATTGGGAGAATTAGAAATAATCCTGACTACTGGGTTGCCACACTGTTAGATCCCCGGTACAAAAGTAAATTTGCAGAAATTATTCCAGCCATAGAAAGGGATGCACGCATGCAGGAGTATCAGCAGAGACTGTTGCAGAATCTTACATGTGCTTTTCCACAAAACACCAGTGGTGCACGGAGTGAATCTCACAGTTCCAACTTGCCAACCGTGGGACCGTCAAGTGTTCAGCACTCAAGCCATAACAGAACCACAGTATCTGCTGGTAACATCAATTTTGCGCAATCATTTCACCACTTTTTTAGCCCATCCTTTGCAAGGCCACAGGAGACAAGAAGTCTGACACATAGTCAACGCCTAGAGACGATGGTACAGGAGTATCTCCAAGTAAACATTGAAGCCATGACTGTGTCACTGGACCCTTGCTCTTTTTGGGCTTCCAATCTGGATAAATGGCCGGAGCTAGCCACTTACGCCTTGGAGACCTTGTCATGCCCCGCAGCCAGCGTTCTGTCTGAACGTGTGCTCAGCGCTGCTGGTGGTGTGCTGACAGATAAGCGCACGCGGCTCTCCACTGATAATGTAGACAGACTCACGTTCATAAAGATGAACAAATCATGGATCCGAAAAGACTTTTCTACCCCTGTGTCATCCTGGGGAGAGTAAAAGATGGATGATTGGTTAAAATCACCCTACCAAACGTTTTAAGCTTTCAAATTACTAATCATGTTTATCTGTATCTTGGCTGGAAAATAATTTGGGCTTTGTAGCAGTGTGCAGCACTGATTCTATTAGGCCATCTATAATAAGCTCCACCAGATTTAAAATTACTAATCATGTTTATCTGTATCTTGGCTGGAAAATAATTTGGGCTTTGTAGCAGTGTGCAGCACTGATCCTATTAGGCCATCTATACTAAGCTCCACCAGATTTAAAATTAATAATAATTTTTAGCTGCATCTAGCCCGGAAAATAATTTTGGGGCTCCGAGATGCGCAAGACACATAAGTGAATTCTTGCTGCACTACCTGCAGCATGACCCTCATATTGTCAGAATTCGAAGTAATCATGACTACTGGGTTGCCACACTCTTAGATCCGCCAAACTTTTCGATCAACCTTTTCATTTTAATAAAGACCAAAAAAAATGGTCATTTTTGAAATTATAAGCATTAGCAGGTTATTAGAAACTGAAATCAAACAGTTTTCAACTCGAAACTTTATTCTAGGTGATGTTACATTTTCACATAGGACCCCTTGTTCGAAAGGAGCTTCTGAACTCTCTCGTCCATTGAATTTGTCAGGTTTTGGATGGTTTCTGCTTCAATTGTTTTGCATGAGGACAGAATACCCTCCCAGAGCTGTTGCTTAGATGTGAACTGCCTCCCGCCATCATAGACATTCCTTTTGATGATGCTCCAGAGGTTCTGAATGGGGTAGAGGTCAGGGGAGCATGGGGGTCACACCATAAGTTTGTCCCCTTTTATGCCCATATCAGCCAGAGATGCAGATGTTTTATGTGCAGCATGAGATGGTGCATTATCATGCAAAAAAATGATCTTGCTGTGAAATACACGGTTCTTCTTCTTGAACCATGGCAGGAAGTGCTGTTTGAGAAAATCCACATACATTATGGAGTTCATGTTTAGCGCCTTCAGGGATCCTAAAGCGGCCGACAATCTCTCTCCCCATGATTCCAGCCCAAAACATTACTCCACCTCCTCCTTGTTGGCGCTGTAGCCGTGTTTGCGTGGGGTGTCCATCAACCAGCCATCCTCCACTCCATCCATCTGGACCATCGAGCGCTGCACGGCACTCATCCGTGAACAAAACAGTTTTGAAATCAGTCTTCATGTAATGTTTGGCCCATTGGAACCGTTTCTGCTTGTGTGAAGTGGATAGAGGAGGTCGACAGGATGGCGTATGCACAGCTGCAAACCTCTGAAGGACCCTGCATCTTGTTGTTCGGGGGACGTTGGAGGCACCAGCAGCTTCAAAAACTTGTCTGCTGCTATGACAAGGCTTTTTTGCCGCTGCTCTTTTAACCTGACGTAATTGCTTGTAGGAAAGAGTCCTCAATTTGCCCTTATCAGCACGCACACGTGTGTACTGTGAATCAGCTACATACTTCTTGATTGCCAAGACACTTCATCCTGATCATCGCACAATGTTGATTGTAGTCATGCCTTGACCTAAACACTCCACAATTTGTTGCTTCTCAGCAGCCGACACATCCTTTTTCTTTCCCATTTTGGCAGAAAATGTAGGCTGCTTAATAATGTGAGACAGCCTTCTTAAGTAGTCTTGCCTTTCATTGGACACACCTGCCAAACTAATTAGCACAGGTGTCTGCAATTGCTTACAGTGATATAAAGAGCCCTGACACACATCACCATCAATGAGTTTAACTGACAAACAAACAAATTCTTCCCTTATCACTCCTAAACACTTTTTGCATAATAATTTGGAACACAGTGTACATGTGCTTTTCCACAAAACACCAGTGGTTCACGTAGTGAATCTTACAGTTCTAACTTGCCAACCGTGGTCTGTATGGAGTTGTTCAATAAAGAGCCCAAAATTAAGATAACATAGATGGGAGAGGTCTCTATGAATAGGAATTCCTAAGTATTTGATACCCTGTGAGGGCCAGGCAAAGGGAAAGTTGGACTGGATGGAATCCTATATGGATTTGGGGAGGGAGACATCGAGGGCCTCAGACTTCGCTGCATTGATTTTAAAATTTGACCATGTAACAAAGTGATCTATTTCAGCCATAACAGCATGGATGGATATATGTGATTGAGTGATATATACTAGGACATCATCAGCAAATAGAGAGCACTTGTACTCGGTGCCTCCCACCTCAATCCACCTAATATTTGGGTTATGGCGAATTGATGAGAGCATGTGCTCCGTCACTAGGATGTATAAGAGAAGGGACAGAGAACATCCCTGCCTTGTCCCATTGGTGATTGTGAAAGGTGATGAAAATGTTCTGACGCGCCCCCTGGGCCTTGGGACACCCGGAGCCGGACCCTTTTTGGTGGATGCTGGTGGTTGTAGTCTCCGTGGCGGCAACCCGGTTCCGTGGCTCAGGGCGGTCAAACCACTGGCGGAACTATTTATGTGGTTTTGATGTTTAAATGTCCGACTACGCCACCCGTGGATTGCGGTCAGAGTAAACCGCCGCTCCAGGGCAGACCGCTGAGGCTGGTGTTGTGGGTGCAGCAGAGCGTAGCATAACTCCCCACGGGAGGAGTATAGCCTCAGGGCAGTGTATGCGGAGGATGGGGGTGATGGTGCAGGGCAGCAGCAGTAATGACACGGAGTCAGTGATGCAGTCCAGGGCCTTTACTCACAGTTCTTATTATCCAGACCACGTCTGCAGGTAACGGCTGCCCACGTCGTACTGTGCTCACCAGATGAGGGGCTCAGACAACTCCCAGATAACTTTGGAGCGCTTCACAGGACCCCCTTTGTGTGTCCTTTGTCTGGCCTTTCTTACCAACCCTTCTGTCCGGCTGCCTCGGGCCTCCTCTTGGTAAACTTGGCGCCAGTTTCCCTGACCCTATGTGGTGCCTTCCTAGCGGGTGTAGCGAGGGGCTGCGCCACATAAAATGTCACAGCCTCCGGTTTCTAGCTGAGGGTCGTTTCCTGCCTCCACTAGTTTCGGGGACCGGTCTCCCCCTTTGGCCTGACCCCTCCACGCAGGTGGATTCGGGCGTGCGGTGGCGACTCGCCCGTCCGCACCCCTGGGATCCCTTCATTCCTCGTTCCTGGAGCCTTCTCCGCTCCTCTTCCTTCCTTCTTCCTCTTCCAGGCCTGGGCCTCTGTTACTAGGCCCGCCTCCGGAGCAGAGCTCATGCAGAGCCCCTGCTCCCTGCCACTTCTGCTCAGACTTCTCTGCACTGAACTAAGATGGTGCCCACCTTTTATACTCCCTTCTCAATGCACCCAGGAACTGCTTCCTCCCTGCTCCTGCACTACAGGGTTCCCCTTCCTCAGTGTTCCCTCCCCCCACTCCAGCCAGGGACAGGGACTGTCGTGCCCATCTCAGGGGCATATTGGTCGCCCTGCCCCACGGCAATGTGGTGTAATGCATGCAGGTGTCGGGTCCTGATCCACACTCCATCCTTACCTGAGAGTGAGATATCACACCTCTGGGTGAGGTGCAATACCTCTGTAGCAACCGAGCCCTCAGGGTAATACAGTTCCATTTATCTTCAGCCTAGGTGACGTATTGTGATACAGGGCCGTGATTTTGGCTATAAAAGGGTCCCCTAGACCCCTACCCCAAGCTTTTTAAGAGAATCATATATGGCGTGCCAGGAGACTCTATGGAATGCTTTCTCAGCATCCAACGAGAGTATCTAATTACAAATTTTTAACTGCATCTAGCCCAGGAAATACTTTGTGCCTAGTAGCAGTGTCTGCTAGTCAGCGGATTATCCCGGCTGTTAAGCAAGCTACACCACCTGTAGTTTGGACACTTAATTTTTTCAAAGGAAATGCTTCGGGACCACGGGATACTCAGTGAAGAGCATCAGGAGGCACCCGAAGGCATAGGGGCTGGGACTGGCAGTAGGATGCCTTGCGGTGGACAGCCAAGCTCGATCCTTATAAAAGCTTTTTAACTGCAGCAGCTTTAGTGGACGCTACTGGAGCTGGAATTACGCGGCTGCTGGCATGAGACTTGCCCTCCAATAGATCCTTGTAAATGGATTTAAAGTGTATTCATTCAAATTAGAGAGACAATTTAAATTAAAAAGCTTAGAGCTGCCTCCACCACAGGGGGGCTCGCTCGACCCACCAGCGGACAGGCACCAGTATTGGGAGAGGGGGGCTGGCCGTCAGGGTTCACCGCGGCTCTGGCACAAACCCGGCGACACGGAGGTGGCACGGGCAGGAGCGGACTGAACGTGTCGGCTTCTCACTTTTTGGATTTTAGAAGGGCATGACATGCCTATATCTGTGTCTCCCCCTCCTTTTACTCCTCCACCTCTTTTCTTTTCGCATGACTATATGTACTTGTCACTTTTCCATGTGTTAGTTGTGTCTTCAGAGCAGTTTGTCAGCTTTTGGACACCTTTGAAGGTGTTTTCTATGTGTTTCTATGTGTTTTTGTTTGCCTGCCATTGGTTTTAACGGTGTTCGAAGGTGTTCGACGAACAGTTCGACGAACAGTTCGGCGAACACACGGGTGTTCGACGAACCAAACCGAACTCGAACACTACGGGGGTGGCTCAACACTACTCATAATTGGACAGGTGGGCCATCCATCTCTGCTCCAGGGCACCCAGTCTTGCAGTGTCCAGGAGTGTCAACGGGTTGTTGTCCGTGTACACAGTGAATCTGGAAGAGGCAAGGTAATGCTTGAAACGTTCGGTTACTGCCCACACCACTGCCAGGAACTCTAGCTTGAACGAGCTGTAATTCTCAGGGTTTCTTTCCGTGGGTCGCAGTTTTCGGCTGGCGTAAGCAATTACCCGTTCTCTGCCCTGCTGGATCTGGGACAGTACGGCTCCTAGCCCGATGTTGCTTGCGTCCGTGTGGAGGATAAAGGGCTGGCTGTAATCAGGGTACGCCAGGATTTCATCCCCCGTGAGGGCCATCTTCAGCTGGCGGAAGGACTCCTCTTCCAGCTTTTCCCATTTGAAGGGTGGTTTCTGGTTTTTGGCCTTCCTGGACTGGCCTATCAGGAGGTCCTGCATAGGAGCTGCCTTCTTAGTAAAACCGGGAATGAATCTTCGGTAGTAGCCTACCAACCCGAGGAACTGCCGCACTTCCTTTATGCTGGATGGTCTTGGCCAGTCCTTAATCACGGTGATCTTGTCAGGGTGAGGGCTACTCCGTCAGCACTCACCACGAGTCCCAGGTACTGTACCTTTGGCTTCAGTAGATGACACTTTGAGGGTTTTACCTTTAGGCCATAGTTTGCCAGGGCTTCAAACACTTCTGCCAGGTGTTTCAGGTGGTCCTCGTAGGTCTTGGAATAGACGATGACGTCGTCCAGGTATAATAGGACCGTCTCGAAGTTCCGGTGTCCCAGACAGCATTCCATCAACCATTGGAAGGTTCCTGGTGCGTTGCAGAGCCCGAACGGCATACAGTTAAAATCGCTGAGTCCCATCGGGGTGGTGAATGCGGTCTTCTCCCGGTCTGCCTCTGCTACAGGAACCTGCCAGTACCCGCTAGTGAGATCCAAAGTAGAGAAGAAGTTAGCAGATTTTAATGCAGCTAAGGACTCTTCTATCCTTGGTAACGGGTACGCATCTTTGTGTGTGATACGGTTGACCTTCCTGTAGTCTACACACATTCTCATGGTGTTGTCTTTCTTTTTCACTAAGACTAGTGGAGCTGCCCAGGGGCTACAGCTGTCCCTGATTACCCCAGCCTCCTTCATGTCTTTTAACATCCCCTTGGCGTGTTGATAGTGTGCAGGGGGTACGGGTCGGTATCTCTCCTTTATAGGAGGGTGGTCTCCCGTTAGGATGTGATGTTCTACCCCCTTTACTCGCCCGAAGTCTAGCGGGTGTTTACTAAACACTCTCTCGTACTCTTGAACCACCCGATAGACTCCCTGTTTATGGTGTGAGGGAGTGCAGTCAGTACCCAAATGCAGTTGCTGACACAAGTCCTCCATTGGTTTCTTAGAACCGTTACCTTCCTCTGGTTGAGATGGAGGCAAGGGTTCCACGGCCTGTACAGAGTTCTGGTTTATGGTGAACAATTTGGCTAGCGTGGCATACCGGGCAGGTATACTTCTCTCTCCCTGATATTTATGATGCGGACGGGCACCCTCCCATGGCGTACATCGACCACCCCCCGTGCTGTCAAAATGGTGGGCCTACTGTCTGAGTAGACGGGTTCTACCATTGCTTGGTAGTCTCTACCTCTTAGACCAATAGCTGCCCGGCACCAAATCATCATCTCACTTTTCGGGGGCATGGCAATAGGGAACGGGTCACACATTCTCACGCTACCAATCTCACCACCAGATAGTTCCACCTGTTGCCGTTTCATCAGTGCCTGGATCTCTTTTTGGAGGACACGCTGCTGGCTGGAACTGGCGTTCTTGGCAACCTGTTGCAAAATAAGAATCACCTCTGCATGACAGTTTTCAATTACGTTAGTACCTAGGGTTATTTTTGGGTGACTCTCATGATGGTCAATGTCCACAATGATCAGTCCTTGTGCCGGCAGTTCAACTTTACCGACCTTGATGGTCACCTCTTTAAATCCTATCTGGGGCACGGGCTGACCATTGCTGGCTATAATGCTCAGGTCATCATCTGGGTAGCGGGTTATGTCCGAGTCATTCCAGTACCGCTTGAAGAGCACGTACGGGATGGTAGTCACCTGTGACCCAGTGTCCAGTAGAGCACTCATAGGAATGCTGTCCAGCACCACAGGCAAGACCGGACGTCCCCCTACGTATTTATCACGCCAGTTTGATGGGCCTGATGATCTTATGCCTGGGGGTTGGCCCTCTACCCCAGGTTGTGCCCGTTTAAATGACAGTACCTTGCCATATGTCTGGGTTGATTGCAGCGGCGGCAGATGGGTCGTCCGTCCTCGTTGCATCTGTCGCTGGGTCTTCCTCTGGCCGGTGGGATCCTCCTCAGTAGGCGCCACGGGACGTCCTCCGGTCCGGATGCCAGCTGGATCTTTCCTGGAGAAGAGACCTGTAAAGACTGCACAGTTCTGGTTAGCGCGGCAACGCTCTTAGTCAGCTCTTGGACCTGATGGTGCAGGTCTGTTGCCGGGTCATTGTTCAAAGCCTGCGCATCAGCTCCCACAGGCCCTGCAGACAAGGGCGCCACGTCCTGGTGATAAGTGATAGCAGGGCGCCTGTGGGTCACAGCGCCACCTGGTGCCGGTTCTCGGAGCACCCGGATGGCTCTGTCCTTGAACTGTGCAAAGTCCAGGTCAGGGTCCTGTGAGGCCATTGCCCGCAACTGGGTTCGGTGGGCATTGCACAGTAGACCCTCAATAAATTGTTCGGTCAACAGCTTGTCTTCATTTCCCACGCTGTCAGGGTCTGCCTGCTTAATGGCTCTCAGGGCCTCTTGTAGGTTTAGAGCATAGTCTCTTATACTTTCATGTGCCCGTTGTTTGCACCCGTAAAATCTGAGCTTTATTTCGGCTGAGGTGCGGGTGTCAAATGTGTCTTTCAGCCGGGCTAGTATTTCTCTGACAGTCCTCTTCTTTCCAGGTGGCCAGGACTTTACCTCCCTTTGGGCTGCCCCGATTAACTGGGCCACCAGGATGCTCACTTTTTGCTCTTCCGTGAGGGGGTATACCTGGAAGAGGCTATCAAGTCTTTCCCTAAAGTCACTTAGGGTATGTGACTCCCCTGAGTACTGGGGTAGCCAGGTCGCCCCCGGGATATAGGGCATGGTGAATGGCATGACCGCTGCAGCGGTTGCGCTTGCGGCCGGTGTGGCGGTGGAGCTCCCCTCGGTGTCCGACATCCTCCTTCCCCCGTGGCCTACCTTGCGATGCTCTTCTTCCGTAGGCCGCGGCTCCGCAGTCAATCGTCAGGGTCGAGGACCTGGCGTCGCGCTCCGATGACGTCAGCGTCACTCTTTCTCCCTTCCAGGACCTTGCGCAGCATCAGTGCGTGGGGCGGAGCTTCGGATCTCACGCGCTTTCTGCGTCCACGCCCCTCTTCTTCCCGCGCGGCGTCCCGAAGATGGCGTCCGAAGGCGGGAAGCGGCTGCGGATGGCGGGAAGACGGCAGAAGATGGCGGGAAACGACCCAAGATGGCGTCCGATGAGGGAAACGGCTCCGGACGGCGGGAAACTTCGTCACAGGTAAGTATAAAAGTCTTTTCAGGCACGCAGTACCCGGTGGTTGCGGGCACAAAATCCTGCCGACTACGCCAAAGTTGACGCGCCCCCTGGGCCTGTGCTGTGCAGGGGGATACCCGGAGCCGGATCACTGGGGGTTGTAGTCCTCCGTGGCGGTGACCCGGTCCGTGCCCAGGGCGGTCAAACCAGTGGCAGCCTTAGGTAATAACAATGTCCGACTACGCCACCCGTGGATTGCGGTCAGTGGGGACCGCCGCTGCGCTGCAGACCGCTGAGGCTGATGTTGTTTGCGCAGCCGAGTATGGGATGACTCCCCACGGGAGAAGTATTGCCTCAGGGCAGCTAATGTGAGAGATGATGGGAGTGATGGTGTGAGCGTCCCAGTACTAATGGTGCTGGTACGGCGATGAAACACAGAGACGTGTGGTGCAGTTCAGGGTCTTTACTGATGGTAATAAGCAGACCCTCCCGGGAGTACTGGTTAGCAGTAGGGGCCTGGTCAGTCTGTGAGCAAGCAGGATCTCCCCCTGGCCAGGTGGAGTTGTAGACCTCCCCGTCTATCTGCACTCTTTCCTGGCTACCTTGCTCTATGCGGGTAGAAGTAGCCCACGTCCCTGAGTATACCGTGTGGTGCTCACCCGTATGGCCGGTGACTTGAGGCCTTCTGTTAGCCTCCTCTCCACGATGGTGGTGCTGGTCCCTTGCTTGTGACTGTGCCTTCGGGCTTCTATGGCCAGAGGACATGGAATCCCCTGTCGGTTGGATTCTGCTGCTGGACCTGGATGTCCCCACAGCCTCGGACTCCATGTCCGGTATTAGTGTCTTCAACCAGGGCGAACTCTGCTCAGCTCCAGCCCCTGGTATTCAGCTACTGTTCCTACAGAGCTCCTGGTTCTTACTTTCCCTTTCCAGGCTCTGACTGCTCTGCTTGTTCTGCAGGCTCTCTCTGTCTAATCCCGCCCCAGACCCAGTTTATAAGGGCAGATTCCTCCCCTCCCAGGTCTGGGTGGGACGTGTTGCATGCTTAGGGCTCCTGACCAGAGAAACCTCCCACTTGCTCTCAGACATAATATTTCTATTACTGTGGCAACCAGACCCCTGGGGTGCCACACATACATTACATTACTGATCCTGAGTTACCTCCTGTATTATACTCCAGAGCTGCACTCACTATTCTGCTGGTGCTGTCACTGTGTATATACATTACATTACTGATCCTGAGTTACCTCCTGTATTATACTCCAGAGCTGCACTCACTATTCTGCTAGTGCAGTCACTGTGTACATACATTGCATTACTGATCCTGAGTTACCTCCTGTATTATACCCCAGAGCTGTACTCACTATTCTGCTAGTGCAGTCACTGTGTACATACATTGCATTACTGATCCTGAGTTACCTCCTGTATTATACCCCAGAGCTGTACTCACTATTCTGCTGGTGCAGTCACTGTGTACATACATTACATTACTGATTCTGAGTTACATCCAGTATTATCTTCCAGAGCTGCACTCACTATTCTGCTGGTGCAGTCACTGTGTACATACAATACATTACTGATCCTGTACTGATTCTGACTTACATCCTGTATTATACTCCAGAGCTGCACTCACTATTCTGCTGGTGCAGTCAGTGTGTACATACATTACATTACTGATCCTGTACTGATCCTGAGTTACATCCTGTATTATACTCCAGAGCTGCACTCACTATTCTGCTGGAGCAGTCACTGTGTACATACATTACATTACTGATCCTGTACTGATCCTGAGTTACATCCTGTATTATACTCCAGAGCTGCACTCACTATTCTGCTGGTGGAGTCACTGTGTACATACATTACATTACTGATCCTGAGTTACATCCTGTATTATACTCCAGAGCTGCACTCACTATTCTGCTGGTGCAGTCACTGTGTACATACATTGCATTACTGATCCTGAGTTACATCCTGTATTATACTCCAGAGCTGCACTCACTATTCTGCTGGTGCAGTCACTGTGTACATACATTACATTACTGATCCTGAGTTACATCCTGTATTATACTCCAGAGCTGCACTCACTATTCTGCTGGTGCAGTCACTGAGTACATACATTACATTACTGATCCTGAGTTACATCCTGTATTATACTCCAGAGCTGCACTCACTATTCTGCTGGTGCAGTCACTGTGTACATACATTACATTACTGATCCTGAGTTACATCTTGTTTTATACTCCAGAGCTGCACTCACTATTCTGCTGGTGCAGTCACTGAGTACATACATTACATTTCTGATCCTGAGTTACCTCCTGTATTATACTCCAGAGCTGCACTCACTATTCTGCTGGTACAGTCACTGTGTACATACATTACATTACTGATCCTGAGTTATATCCTGTATTATACTCCAGAGCTGCACTCACTATTCTGCTGCTGCAGTCACTGTATATATACATTACATTACTGATCCTCTTGTCCCGTTCTGTATATTTTGATACATTGTATTTACATTTATACTTTGTATCTCTCAGGTCGGTAGCTGATCATTACTTATGTTCCTTTTTATGGGGATTCTCCTATTTGTTTCCTACTAAGGATAAATAAACAAAATCCATTTAGAAGAAGAAAATTACTGATTAATTTCCTCCTGTTGCGTCTCATATTGCTCATTTCATTTACATCCTCACTGTGTGTCAACCTCTGCTGGGACTCCATGGTTTTCCTATTTACTGCAAATTAAATTGGAGTGAATAGCGGTACCAGATAACACCTCAAAAATCCCGCCATGACATGATTATGTTCAATTCATTAGTGGGCTGCATATGAAAAACCTAATTATGTTTCCAGGCTCTGATGACTCCTATGCAGAATTGACCCTTGTAGAGCCTGGTTTTATTTAAATGCCTTAAATTAAAAATTAACTCAGAATTACCTTGAATTCAGCTAAATACAGAATGTCAAGAATATTTATGCTGTAGTGGAAAACTCTACAGCTGCTATGGGGTCCTCGGACAGAGGGGGCCCAACCTTAGCTAGTACCATCCTCTTGGTTATTTCTTGGGGCTGCACAAGACTCCTAACTCCAAAATAAATGCAGGCAGTGAGTAAATGGCCAAAAAGTCATGGAAAGGGAATGGAAGGAAAACCATCCCATGTCCTTCTGTAAAGCATAAGGCCAAAGATAGGGGGGCTTAGAGCAAAGGATCATGAAACCTTTCCCATTCTTTTTCAATATCCTGAGTCTCAAGGGGGAGACTTGTTTTCAAAGGGGCTTGGTGACATAATGGCACAGGGTAGCAGAGCTGTGTTTGAGGTATATATGGGGGCACAAAGTGGCAGGGCTCCGCTGGGGAGGAATATAAAAAAGGAGGAGGAGGCAGATGGGAAATCTAACCTATAAATGAGAACTGTGGAGGGTCATGACGTAGATGGTAGGTGGGCAGGACTGCTGTGGTGGCAAAGAGGAAACTTTGGGTGGCAATGCTCTACGTTGGGAGCAAAAAGTGGCAGATCAGAGATGGGGGACAGAAAAGATTCCATAGTGGCAGATCTCTGTGCTCTGACAGACGGGAGAAAGTGGGTTGTATAAGGGCGCTGTCAACGGGCAAGGGGGACAATAGGTGGCGAGGGTCTGTGGAAGGAAGAAGGGGCTGGTGAAACAGAAATCAGGCAGGGACATTTTTGAGACTAGAACAATAGAGCATTCGCCCACATAAGAAGTTTAGTCTCCATTTTCCTACTTTGTTACAATGTTTCAGTGCAAGTAAAGGTATCAGCCCAGAGAGTGGCGTAACTGAAAGCTCATGGGCCCCAATGCAAAATCTCCAACTGGGCTCCCAACTGTTGCAAGTCTTTCATACTTATAGTGTTTCCATATGGGCCAAGGAAACGTTTTGGGCCCCCTAGACTCCAGGGCCCGGGTACGATTGCAAATACTGCATCCACTAGAGTTACGCCCCTGAGTCCAGACTGTTTAGCTCAAAGAGGGTTTTCTAAACAGGATACAATTGTAGCTCTCAGCTGTGAAAACTAAAATATTCAAACTGGCAAATTGAGATACAAATTAAAGACATTCCCCCATTTAATTGAGGTCCACCAACCTGACCAGGTAAGGCACGTGTAATCCATGGACCCTTCCCCTGAGGGTCCTTGGATAGTGCAAATGGCTGTGAAGGCTGAATTTCTGCCAATAAAAATATTTTTTTCACTGACAGCAATAGAGATCTTGAATTAAGCAATTAAGACAAACAGTGTTAAACTGCAAAGTGTATTAAAAAATTGCGGAACTTTTTATTATACAAGAATTATATGTGACTAACGAGGAGTGAGGAGACGGGACCCACAGTGACCCGTTACCTGCTCCCTAAGCCTGGCTTGAATCTTCCTGATAATGGAGCCTTCTTAGGAGCAGATACATTTGTTATTATTCCAGCCACATCCTGTGCACAGAAAAACAGATTCCTACAGAATAATGTGAAACGCGTCTGATTGTGAAGACCAAAATGAAGTGACATTACCAGTGACACAGCAAAGCAATAGAAAAAAACACATTAACATATCGCAGCCGGTGTGTTATTCCTCTCTGATTCCTTATCTCAGTCTCTCCTGGATATAAGTGACTGGATTTTAACACTTCTTTTCAAGTCAAAAGGAAATTTTTCAGCGGTATCAGGGCAAGTGATCGGAGATGGGGTGAGACATGTTCTGCTGCAAATTTCCGCATATTGGATAAAAGGTAACATGTGGTAATTGATACCTACAGGGACACGGAGCCTTTTTATCCCCATCGCCTCATTTTTATGTTCACAGTCACTTTGAAACCAGTGCTCTCCTAATTCATATGTATTTAACGGCGTGAAATAGAAAAAAATGCACAGAGAGAAGCCAAGGTTTATCTGCAGATATAAACAGACATAGCGTTAATCAAGAAAAATCTGTCTCTGGGTGTCGATGGATATATGTGTCCATAGAATGTGACTGGAATAATAATAATGTATACATTTTTTATCAGAGTATAATCCATTGTGCCAGGAAAAGGTTGCATATCCCAGAAAAAAGAACTGGATACCAAAACGCATACTCATATTGATGAAGTGAATAGCAGCCCAGGTAGAATCTATATGAGCTGCAGAGAAATAGTAAGGCACTGCTTCTGTCCACCTCGACGCGCGTTTTGCCAACCTTCTTCTTGGTGCGTTTTAAGAAGAGCTTGGCAAAACTTTTGGATCTTGGTATTCACTTCTTTTTTCTGGGAAATACGACTTTTTCCTGGAATAACGAGTTATATCAAGTTTTGAAGTGCTATCCATTATACCTTTCTCATACTAACAACTTTGATGTTATGTTTTTTTATGAGACTGTAAGAAACTAGAAGATAATTCCTGGCCCAAGGTTAAGGGCCATGATAGGCTTAGTCTTCTATTCAGATCCCAGTGAAAGAAAAGGGTCACAATAGGTTTCTTTTTTTATCTTCTCCTATCCAGATCCCAGCCAAAGGGTCATGTTAGATTTCTAGCCTCCTTTCTTCTCCAAATCTCAGCCCATGTTAAAAGATCATGAAGGCTTCACTTTCCTCTCCGGATCCCAAGTAAAAACCAAGAGTCATGATAGGTTTTCTTCAAATTACAGTTCATGAAAATGGTCATGTTAGGATTGTTCTCTTGCTCAGATCTTGCTTGAAGAGTAATGATGGTTTCCTTCTCCTATCTAGATTCCAGCCCAAGGTGAATGGTCATGTTGGGATCGCTCTCTTTTGTAGATTTGTGCTGAAAGTTAATGGTCATCATGGTCTATCTTTTTTGTCCAAATCACATTCCAAGCTTAAAGTTTATGGTGGGTTTCCAGAACACAGCTCTTGGTCAAGAATCATGAATGTTTTTCTCTTCTACTAAAATTCTAACACAAGGTAAATGATCATGTTCAGAAAACTGTTCTCTCCTGATCCTGAAGGACAAGAGTTACAGTATAATGGATTCCTTCTTCTTTCCTCTCCAAATTTCAGAACAAAGGAAAGGGTTATGATGGATCGGTGTCCTCTACTCTTCAGAGAACAACTCAAGGTGAAGCATTTTCACCATAGTTTCTATCTGCTCTAAATTTCAGCCAAAAATAAAGGGTCATAATGTGTTTTCTCCCTTCTCTAGATTTCAGCCCAAGCCTAACCCCCTTTTAGGTTTATTCACCGTACCATGTAGATATCTAAGGCAATCCTTACAAATGTCATTCAGTGTAATCATTCTATATTCAAACATTTAGTAGCTTTATAATAGAATTTACATTTTTTTTACCTTGTTCAAAATGTCTGCTTCTTGAGGTCAACACTTCATAAACATCAAACAATTCGCTACTTATCTGTATCTTATCTGTATCAGTTGTGTGCAGGTGACGCGCCCCTGGGCCTGCTGCGTCGCGCGGCATCGCGCGCACGGGGGAGCTTACCCGGATCCGGATCAGATGGGGGTAGTAGTCTCGTGGCGGTGACCCGGTCCGTGCCCAGGGAGTCAAGCTGAGCGGCAGTGTCTTGAATAGTAGGGTGTTGTACGACTACGCCACCCGTTGAATGCAGCTTTAGGGCTGCTGCTGCAGGACAGTCTGCTGAGGCCGGTGATTTGGTTGTGCAGCGTAGATGGTATAACCCCCAACGGGAGGGGTACGGCCTCAGGGCAGCAAGTGTAGATGATGGTGGTAGCGTTGGTGCAGCAAGAAAGTTCAGAGACATGTGATGCAGATTCAGGGTTTTTACTCACAGGTGTTGCCCCGGTCACTCCGGCCTTGAGTGACCACCCGAGTCGTGCTGCGTCCACCAGGTGTGGGACTCGGCCAACTCCCAGGCAGCTCCAGAGCGTGGTCCTGAGCTCCCCTCTCTTCCTTCCTACTGGCCGTTCCCACCAGGGACCCACCTTTGTCCGGCTCCCTCGGGCCTCTTGGTGGTAAAACCTTCTCTGGCTTTCCTGACCCTATTCGTGGTGTGCCTTCCTGGTGGGTTTGGTGAAGGTCGTGCCAAAGCTTGACCACGACCTCCGGTTCCTGGTTAAGGATATCTTGCCTCTGCCAGTTTGGGATCCGGTACCCTTTTCTGCCAACCCTTCACCCGTTAACTTGTGGGATCTCAGGGTTCCCTCTTGTCCTGCGTCTCTGGGCCTTTCTTCCTCCTCCTCTCCACTACAGGCCTGGCCCTGGAGCTGGGCCCAGCCAGAGCCACAGCTCCCTGTCAGCCCTCTCTGGCTGAGCTCCTCTCTGAGCAGACCTGGACTCTCTCCCTGTCCTAAGATGGTGCCCACCTTATATACTCCCTCTATGTGTGAGCCCAGGTGACTAGCACCCAATGGGCTCCTACTTCTATGCCCAGAGTCCCTCCCCTATCTGCCCCTACACTACTGGGATGTCCCCCCCCCCCCCACTCCAGCCAGGGACAGACGCTATCGTACCTGCACATCTATTTGGTGGGAGTACCGTTGTTCTGTCCCCCGGAAATGGGGTGAGTGTAGTGCATGCAGCTAGCTGAGCTCAGTCCCACACTCCATCCTTACCCGGGAGTGGAATACCACACCTCTGGTTTGAGGTGCAATACCCCTGTAGCAGCCGAGCCCTCGGGGTGCTACATTCCCCCCTGGTAAATCACAGCACGTCCTCGGGCTGTAAAAGAGCAAAACATACCAAAACATACAAACTTTTTTTTTTTTTTAAAACATACATTAACATATAAAACATTATAAAACATCATCAGAAAATATAACGTTACGGGTAACTTCTTATGTTATATAAAACTCTTTTATATAAAATGTTCTTGTTCTTCCAGCCACGGTGCAACTTGTGACCGGGTAAAGTGCAACAGTCACTAGAGAAAAACAGTTCTCCTATAAAACCGGTAGGGGGCGCTTTAGGAAGCGCAACTATTTACAGGGTATGGCCGCTCTCAGTCCTCGGCCAGTGGGGATAAGGGATGGCTGCTCACAGTCCTCAGCCTGGTTGGGGATTAGGGGCATATAGGTAACAGTTCTTTAACAGTTCCATACTAGTCTCAACGGGGACCATACTCTGATTAGCAGCATGTCAAGTACCCTTACGGGTAACTATTTACAGTACTTTATTTGGGCTACTTCCCTTCAGTAGCGGTGTCTTCTCCTTGTCTCCTCCTGAGGATAGTCTTCAGACCCGTCCGGGTCCTCTTGGCTTTCCTCATACTGCAACTCCTCCTCAGTTAGCCGGTGTACGTGAAGGGCGTACGGTCCTTCGGCACACTCATGCCGGGTGAAGCCTTGCGGCAGGGTCTGGAGAAGGCCGCTGTTGATGACGCCCGGGGTCAGAGGGTGCGACTTTGGGCCTGGGCTGGTGGTGGCGGTGCCCAGGGCTGGAGGGCTCGGCTGCAGGGCTGGTTGCGGGGTCTGAAGCAGGTTGGTGTCTGCAGCGCCCGGGATCGGCGGCTCCACCAGGGGGCCCGGGAGCAGGCTGACGCTGGCAGCGTCCGGGACAGGGAGACTCCTCTTACCTGCTCCCGCGACCGCTCCTGCGTCACGCGTCTTCTCCTGGCGCTGGTCGGGGCCGGCGACGACTGGGGCACTGCCGATGCTGGGCAGCTTAGTCTGCTGCCGGTCTGCCATCTTGCTGTCTGTTCCTGGTGTCCTCCTCCCCCCTGGTGGACCGTGGCCTACCTTCCGGAGATCCTCTTCCGTAGGCCGCGGATCCGCAGTGGATCGTCAGGGTTGAGGACCTTCTGTCGCGCTCCTGTGACGTCGGCGTCTGCTGGGCTCCTTCCAGGACCTTACGCAACGTCCGGACGTGAGGCGGAGCTTCAGTTCTCGCGCGCTTTCAGAGTCCACGCCCCTCCTCTTCCCGCGCGGCGTCTTCAAGATGGCGTCCAACGGCGGGAAAACTCCACGGATGGCGGGAAGAAGGCAGAAGATGGCGCCGGATGGCGGGAAAACTTCGCGGATGGCGGGAAGAAGGTAGAAGATGGCGCCGGATGGCGGGAAACCTCCACGGATGGAGTGAATCTTTACCACTGGTAAGTTTGAACAGTCTTTTTCAGGCACGCAGTACCCGGTGGTTGCGGGCACGTAATCCTGCCGACTACGCCAAAGTTGACGCGCCCCTGGGCCTGCTGCGTCGCGCGGCATCGCGCGCACGGGGGAACTTACCCGGATCCGGATCAGATGGGGGTAGTAGTCTCGTGGCGGTGACCCGGTCCGTGCCCAGGGAGTCAAGCTGAGCGGCAGTGTCTTGAATAGTAGGGTGCTGTACGACTACGCCACCCGTTGAATGCAGCTTTAGGGCTGCTGCTGCAGGACAGTCCGCTGAGGCCGGTGATTTGGTTGTGCAGCGTAGATGGTATAACCCCCAACGGGAGGGGTACGGCCTCAGGGCAGCAAGTGTAGATGATGGTGGTAGCGTTGGTGCAGCAAGAAAGTTCAGAGACATGTGATGCAGATTCAGGGTTTTTACTCACAGGTGTTGCCCCGGTCACTCCGGCCTTGAGTGACCACCCGAGTCGTGCTGCGTCCACCAGGTGTGGGACTCGGCCAACTCCCAGGCAGCTCCAGAGCGTGGTCCTGAGCTCCCCTCTCTTCCTTCCTACTGGCCGTTCCCACCAGGGACCCACCTTTGTCCGGCTCCCTCGGGCCTCTTGGTGGTAAAACCTTCTCTGGCTTTCCTGACCCTATTCGTGGTGTGCCTTCCTGGTGGGTTTGGTGAGGGTCGTGCCAAAGCTTGACCACGACCTCCGGTTCCTGGTTAAGGATATCTTGCCTCTGCCAGTTTGGGATCCGGTACCCTTTTCTGCCAACCCTTCACCCGTTAACTTGTGGGATCTCAGGGTTCCCTCTTGTCCTGCGTCTCTGGGCCTTTCTTCCTCCTCCTCTCCACAACAGGCCTGGCCCTGGAGCTGGGCCCAGCCGGAGCCACAGCTCCCTGTCAGCCCTCTCTGGCTGAGCTCCTCTCTGAGCAGACCTGGACTCTCTCCCTGTCCTAAGATGGTGCCCACCTTATATACTCCCTCTATGTGTGAGCCCAGGTGACTAGCACCCAATGGGCTCCTACTTCTATGCCCAGAGTCCCTCCCCTATCTGCCCCTACACTACTGGGATGTTCCTCCCCCCCCCACTCCAGCCAGGGACAGACGCTATCGTACCTGCACATCTATTTGGTGGGAGTACCGTTGTTCTGTCCCCCGGAAATGGGGTGAGTGTAGTGCATGCAGCTAGCTGAGCTCAGTCCCACACTCCATCCTTACCCGGGAGTGGAATACCACACCTCTGGTTTGAGGTGCAATACCCCTGTAGCAGCCGAGCCCTCGGGGTGCTACACAGGCTATCCACTGGAGAATTCTCCATGAGACATTTGCGTGCAGAAGTATTTTACTCTTTCTATAGAATTATATATTTGTGAAACTCTTGAGCAGCATTCTTCTGCAAACCATTGCAGCAATTGTGGACCATGGTTAGAGCCAACTGGATTTACTGTGAAAGACCAGAAGGCAATTTTTCATTTTAAGAAATTGACTGAGCACTTGATTCTTCACAGATGTCATCTTCTAATGTGGGTTGCCATCCACCTTTCCCAGTCACCCATCTGTTCAGGTACTGTGACCAGATAGGTCATCCTAGATCAGTAATTAAAGGGGTTGTCCACCTCCTTTAAAAAAAAAACTGTGCTCAGATTGTTCTAAATAACAAATGCTGCTTGGTGATCATCTATTGATGATCTTGCTTTCTCTGATGGCAGGAAATGCTAGATAACCACTGCAGTCAACCAGTGGCCACTGATTGGCTACAGTGGTCACATTTGTAGAACCAGACCAACTCTTTACATCCTTTCTCAGTTTTATGGACATGTGACTTCTGTATCCAATTAACAGCCTCAGCAGTGACACATTGGTCACTGATAGGTTGTAGCGGTCACTTGGCCATCCTCTCCAGAAATGGAAACAAGTTGACCCTGGGAGTGCTATTGAGAAGTAGATGAGTAAAGTTTTCTTTCCAAACCTGGCTGTGCCCAGGATAGGTCATTTTTGGATTACTTGGAGCGTTACCCTGAGCTCTCTGTATAAAATAATTGATCGGAGTAAAAGTAAAAGAATGGAAAAAAATTGAAGTTCACATCTCTCACAAACCCAGCTAGTTAATGAAAAGGTTAATTGGGCAAGGTTAGACTTTTTTTCTGATCCCAGTAATGATGCATGATTTTTTTTTCTGTCAGCCATGACTGCCCGCCAAGGGCATCTCTCCAGGATCCAATAGACAGATGCATAACTCGAAGCTGCAGGACCCCAAATGTGAATTCCGCACCAACGTCCTCCCACCCATCATGTGTCATTAATAATACTGGCATCTACTGATATGACAAATGGACCTTCAGACCCTTCAAAACACTAGGATTCCAGTGCAACTGCTTGCTCTGCAAAACCCTGTGGCTATGAACCACAGAATGCAAGGAGGCAAAATAACGAGAAGGGGTTAAGAAATGTGAGAATTGGTGTGATTAAAATCTGAACACTAACCAATGAGAAGCCATGGAACCTTGACTGAAATGTCATGCTCTAAAGAATGCGTAATGGCCTCCGTTGCTCGTAATTCACATGTTGAGGTGGAACAGATGTGACCTCCTATGGTGAACAGTCACTTAAGGATCTATTACTGTTTACAGTCAAGCTGCCAAGTGTCCCGCATATGTTTCCCATGCACGCTTTGGCACTTTCTTCCAGAAGTTTACCTTGACTTTGAGTAAATGAAGCGCAAAACTAAAACCATCCTCGTTCCGGTGGAGAAGTATATAATATCCTAAGGTGAAGATAATTTAGTGGCGTAATGGGGAAATTCGGTAAGCACTTCTACAAGTCCAATTTACTCTGCTTTTCAGCACAGATTTAATTGCGAGGTTTCCATGGAAACTGACACATCAAACGTACTTATTGTTTTTTTTTTTTTTTCTTATTTTTAAGAAGCAGCAATTATTTATGAACCTCTACACAGTGCATATGTGGAATCGCTATGATCCGGGGAAGATGGAAAACATCGTTCAGATGCAAGACTTTGCCTAATTTCAACCCAACATCTACTCTGTGTACAAGGCGCAGAGAGCACGGAGCCGCGGAGTAATGGATTTTATCCTCAATTACCGAGCTTTCAGGTCGACAATTAAGAAGAAAATGCATCCATTTGTCCTGTGTACTTGATTCTGCTCTCTTCTCCTTATTCATTGCCCTTGAACCCAATTACCTCTACTTTACACTGAAGCCTCAGATCTAAAAACTATGAATATAGTTATAAAAAATCCAGGATCACAGAAAAGTAGTAAATAGCACTTCCAGAACGGCTATGATGTGGTGGCAGATGGAAGTAGAGAAGGTGTCCGATACTGTGAGGGTACGGCACTATAGAAGTTCATTTCAGGCAGATTCGAGAACAAGATGTTGGTCAACAACCTCCTTCCCTCAGTAAAAGCGTTGAAGATGGGTCGTGGCTGGGTCTTCCAGCATGACTATGATGCGAAACACACAGCCAGGGCAACTAAGGAGTGGCTCCGTAAGAAGCCTATCAGGGTCCTGCAGTGGTCTAGCCAGTCTCCAGACCTGAACCCAATAGAAAATCTTTGGAAGAAGCTGAAACTCAATGTTGACCTGAAACAACTCCGAAACCTGAAAGATCTGAAGAAGATCTGTATGGAGGAGGGGGCCAAAATCCCTGCTGCAGAGTGTGCAAACCTGGTCAAGAACTACAGGGAACGTCTGACCTCTGTAATTGTAACTAAGGTTTCTGGACCAAATATTAAGTTCTCTTTTTCTATTGTATCAAATACTTATTTCATGCAATAAAATGCAAACTAATTATGTAAAAATCATACAATGTGATTTTCATGGTTATTTTTTTAGATTCTGTCTCTCACAGGTGAAGTGACCTACGATAATAATTACAGACCTCTCCATTCTGTGTAGGTGGGAAAACTTGCAAAATTGTCAGTGTATCAAATACTTATTTTTCCCACTGTATGCGAGTACTGGATGGAGGTCGAAAAGATGCCAAGTACTTAGAGGGTACGACACCTTCTAAGGGGAATAAATTGTGGTCTTGGATACTCTTGCACAGTGGAACATGACGTCTCCAGGAAAGGTGCGACATGCATAAGGTGCCAGGTACTGAGATGGTTTGGCAACTTCTAAGAAGAGCAGATTGTCATCCTACACATTAATACACAGTGGAATTGATTCTAAAGTGGGAAATTACAATAGACATGGGTATTAGATTGAAATGTGAGAGGTGCCAGGCACGATGAGGGTTTGGTACCCTGTAAGGAGGAGTAGGGGATGTTGTCCTCCTTGGTGTTACACTGTGGAATGGGATATGAAGTGGAAAATACCACTTGTAAGCAAAGTCTGGTATAGGAGGGCTCAGGACGAGGTACTGCGACAGGTACTGAAAGGGTCTGACCACTGTAAAGCCATCCATAGCCATACACTTATGTGAACTGTAATGAAATTCATTCTTAACTCCTTAGTGACCTTTTTTTTTTTAAATCTGACCAGTGTCACTTTATGTAGTAATAACTCTGGAACGCTTCAAAATATCCAATTGATTTTCAGATTGTTTTTTTTTGTGACACATTATACTTTATGGCAATGGTACATTTAGGTTGATATGTTTTGCATTTATTTATAAAAATATCAGAAATTTGACAAAAATTTAAAAAAAATGCACTTTTCAAACTTTGAATGATTATTATTATTATTATTATATTATAATAAATAACATTTCCCCCATGTCTGCTTTACATTAGTGCCATTTCTAAAGTGTTGTTTTATTTTGTTAGCATTTTAGAAAGCTCAAAAATGTAGCAGTAATTTTTCATTTTATCAAGGAAATGTACAAAATTTATTTTTATAGGGACCTGTTCAGTTTTGAAGTGACTTTGGGGGGTCTTATATATTGGAAACCACGCAAAAAGTCATATCATTTTAAAAACTGCACCCCCTAACGTATTCAAAACTGCATTCAGGTAGCTCATTAACCCATCAGGTGCTTTTCAGGAATTAATAGAAAGTGGCATGACAAAAATGAAAAAGTTTATTTTTACCACCTAAATTTTGATAACTTCTGAACAGGCCGCGATAGCCGACAGACTCTAAGGCCGTTATTTGATCATATATTGCCATGGCAAACATCAGGACCACACGATCAAGACCTCATGGTGCCATTGGGGTAAAGAGGAAGCCCCTAGTGTTGAGCGAGCACTAAAATGCTCGGATGCTCGAAGCTCGGGCCGAGCTTGCCGTGATACTCGGGTGCTGGACCCGAGCAACAAGCCCAATGTTAGTCTATGGGAGACCCGAGCATTTTAGTGGCGGCACCCCCGGCAGTCTGTAGAAAGCCTAAAAAGTGCCCAAAACGATAGTGACAGTGCTCAAAAGACATGGGGACAGCATGGGGATCGCACCAGGAAGCATTTCTGACCCCCAGGTCACTGCTGTCAACAACGTGGTCAGAGGTATTAAGACACTTTTACGGGCTCTCAAAAAAACGTTCAAAAACGAAACTTAAACTGCTTTCCTGTGAAATATGTTAAGGAACTTCCTTTCCAGAGTAAAGACTTGTGTATAATGTAAAATAAATAACCAAAAACAAATATACTCCTCCACAACTTGGGCTATGTTCACAAGTAGCATTTTTTTATGCGTTTTTGCACTTTTGTATTGCTTTCAACCGTGACAAATGCATTCACCGGGAAATGTCATTTTAACATTTTACAACCTTATCTGGCCATGTGCGGTGTGACACATGCATACAGTGCTGAAAAGACATGAGAACAGCATGGGGAAGACCCCAGGAAGCATCTCTGACACCCAGGTCACTGCCTAAAAGTGTGCCCATCAGAAGTGATCCTTGCCGCATCAGAAGATGCAGACTTGCAACTATCCCCATGCAAGTCCTTGTCCCAAGGCAGTGTTCAATTGTACCTCCCACATTCCTTGCAATGCAAGTACAAGTATGCAGCCTGCCACCCACCCACTCCCAGGCAGCAATACCATACTGATTGCTTGCTTGCACTTGAAATTGGGCCTTTTAGGCATGTGGAGCCGGAATCTGGCCACCACGTCATGCTGCGTCGGCGGCCTGGTATCCATACTCAGTCCCCAGCCACCCGGCGGCTGGGTGTCCACGCTCGGTCCCCATCCGCCCCACGGCTGGGTGTCCACACACGGTCCCCACCCGCCTGGGGGCGGCCGGGTGTCCATAAATGGTCCCCAGCTGCCCCTATTTCTCCTGTCAACTTCCCCCCACACACTTTTCTTAGTCCGGCCTGCTTTAGGGCAGCATTGGACGAGCCCACCAGAGAACCAGACTTCTCCGGTGGGCCCTGGCTTCTCCATCAGGGAAGTTGAGAGTGCCAAGGTGAGGAGCATGATGATGATAGAAGTTAGCATCTGCTTTGTTTTCTTGGAAAGCAAGCGTAAGTGTGCAACCTGCCACCCATCCACCCACCCCCAGGCTGCAATACCATACTGCTAGCTTGCTTGCACTTGAAATTGGGCCTTTTAGGCATGTGGAGGCGGAATCTGGCCACCACGTCATGGCTGCGTCGGCGGCCGGGTGTCCACGCTCGTTCCCCAGCCGCCAGGGGGCTGCCAGGTGTCCATACTCGGTCCCCAGCCGCCCCGCGTCCGGGTGTCCACACACGGTCCCCAGCCGCCTGGGGGCGGTCGGGTGTCCATAAACGGTCCCCAGCCACCCCTATTTGAAGGACAGCCTAACCACAAACACGTGGACAAGTGAATGTGGCCAGGGATGGTCCATCTCACGCCTTCACACTGCGTTAATATTGTGGAAGCCGAGACACAGTTGGACAATGGGATGCAACACATCCTCCAGACATAGAGGATTGCAGGTCCTGGGTCAATCAGGCTTCAACACAAAGTTCAAAGGGTAGACAGCAGCAGTGGTCGGCCTCCTACACAACGAGTAAATTTTTCATGATCATGAGGACATTCATCTCCTTAGCTCTCTGATCCTTGGAATGCTAGCGCATGTATGTAGTAGCGGCTAGGCCTGAGGTGGTCAGCGTTTTGGCGCATATCCTACCTCCTCCGAGGATTGCTGGATGTTTTCCTGCTACTATCCCAATTCTATGACTCCCGTTAAAACAAAGCTTCAGGTGATGAATGATGGATGAGGTGGTGGCAAAGAAGAAAGAGCAGGAGGAACAGGGACCATTCACATCAATATCAGGCCAGTCAACCACACATGTCTTGTAGGATATGTTTCTGCTCCAAAAGGAGTGGTTCAGCTACACAGTTATAGGGCATACAGTGAGTTCAATGCCTACCAAAAATTTCGAGGCATTCCAATGCCCCTTGGAAGTGACTTGGAGGTCAGAGGGCCTTAACTAAACCGTTTTTTCCATTTATAGCAACTGGGTCTCCTGTACACTGTTGGCCTAAGCAGTGAATGGAAGGCTTTCCAAAATTTATGAGGAACTGCAATGCCCCTTGAAACAGACATGGATTACAGCATACCCATTATTGGAGAGTGGGTCTCCCTTAGTGTTCGCCTATGCACTGAAAAGCAAAAGCTGACTAAAATTAGGAGGAAATACAATGCCCGTTGGAAGAGTCATTGAGGTTAGAGTTAATTAAAGACAACATTTCAATGCCCCTTGGAAGAGCTGTGCAGTTCATAATGGTTTAACAAGACGGTTTTAATGCCCCTTGGAAGAGACGTGGAGGTCACAGAAGCTTAACAAGACGGTTTTAATGCCCCATGGAAGAGACGTGGAGGTTGCAGTAGCTTAAAAAGATGGTTTTATTGCCCCTTGGAAAAGTGGTGGAGGTCGCAGTAGCTTAACAAGTCAGTTTTAATGCCCCTTGGAAGAGACATGGAGGTCGCAGTAGAGTAAAAAGACAATATCAATGCCCCTTGGAACAGTGGTGGAGGTCACAGTAGCTAAACAAGATGGTTTTAATGCCCCCTGGAAGAGACGTGGAGGTCGCAGTGGTATAAAAAGACAATATCAATGCCCCTTGAAAATGTGGTGGAGGTCGCAGTAGCTTAACAAGATGGTTTTAATGCCCCTGGGAAAAGTGGTGGAGGTCGCAGTAGCTTAACAAGACGGTTTTAATGCCCCTTGGAAGAGACGTGGAGGTCGCAGTGGAATAAAAAGACAATATCAATGCCCCTTGAAAATGTGGTGGAGGTCGCAGTAGCTTAACAAGACAGTTTTAATGCCCCTTGGAAAAGTGGTGGAGGTTGCAGGAGCTTAACAAGACGGTTTTAATGCCCCTTGGAAAAGTGGTGGAGGTTGCAGTAGCTTAACAAGACGGTTTTAATGCCCCTTGGAAAAGTGGTGGAGGTTGCAGTAGCTTAACAAGACGGTTTTAATGCCCCTTGGAAGAGCCATGCAGTACAGAATCTTAAAACATTATTCCCATTATTGGGGAGTGCGTCTCCCATAGTCTTTGCCTATGCCTTCCAAGCAAAATTTGCCAGACTGGTAACGGGCAAGACTTCCGTGTCCTCAACAAGATGACGACTGACCATGCTCTGCTCCTCCTCCTCATCCTCCTCCCTGTCCTCAGGCCACCCACGCTGAACCGACGGTATGACAGTTGTACAGGTACTACCGTCTACAGCGCATGATACCAGCTTCTGTTCTTCCTCCTCCTCCTCCTCTCCCTCATTGTCCCCCAATGCAAGTTGGGATGAGATGAGGCTGGGCTGTAATCGCCCGCTACGGCTTCTTGATCCATCTCATCATACTCTGGCTGCAATGCCTCCTCTTTAATTCTCTGCAGAGAACGTTGCAAAAGACAGACAAATGGGATGCTGACGCTAATGATGGCGTCATCGCCACTCACCATCTTGGTGGACTCCTCAAAGTTTGTCAGGATGCTACATATGTCAGACATCCAGGTCCACTCCTGAGGTCTTATGTGTGGAGTCTAACCTGAATATCGACGGCCTTGTTGCAGCTGATACTCCACAACTGCTCTCTTCTGCTCACAAATCCTTTGCAACATGTGGAGGGTAGAGCTCCAACGTGTGGGGACATCACACACCAGTCGGTGTGCCGGAAGCTGCAAACGATGCTGCAACACAGCAAGGGCGGCGGAAGCTGTAGCCGACTTGCGAAAATGAGCTGACAGGTGGCGTACTTTGACGAGCAGATCAGGCAACTCGGGGTACGATTTAAGAAACCACTGAACCACGAGGTTAAGCACATGAGCCAGGCATGGTACGTGTGTGATCTCGCCTCGCCTCAGAGCCGCCACCAGGTTACGGCCATTGTCACACACAACCATGCCTGGATGTAGGTTCAGCGGTCTCAGCCACAGATTTGCCTGCTCTTTCACAGCTGTCCACAACTCACAAGCAGTGTGAGGTTTATTACCTAAGCTTATGAGTTTCAGCACAGCCTGTTGCCGCTTGGCTGAGGCACTACTGCAGTGCTTCCAGCTTGTAACTGATGTGGTGATATCTGAGATGGAGGCTGAGCATGAGGAGGAGGAGGAGGAGGAGGTGCAGGAGCTGTACACTGTGGGGGCAACTCTGACTGACATGGGGCCCGCAATCCTCAGTGTGGGGAGGATGTGTTCCGTCCCAAGGTCCGACTGGGTCCCGGCTTCCACTATGTTTACCCAGTGTACCGTCAGGGAGATGTACCGTCCCTGGCCACAAGCACTTGTCCACGTGTCCGTTCTCAGGTGGACTCTCCCAGTAACTGCGCTGTTGAGGGCACGGCAGATGTTTTGGGACACGTGCTTGTGTAGTGCGGGGATGGCACACCGGGCAAAATTGTGTCGGCTGGGGACCGAGTACCGAGGGACAGCCACAGCCATAAGGTTGCGGAAGGATTCCGTCTCCACCAGCCTAAAAGGCAGCATTTCCAACGCAAGCAGTCGTGAAATGTGCGAATTTAGAACTGTGGCCTGTGGGGCGTTGGCTGCAAATTTGCGCTTTCATTCAAAGGTCTGGGATATGGATAATTGAACGCTGCGGTGGGACGTGGACGTTGATGCTGTTTCTTGAGAAACTGCCATAACAAGTGAAGGCTGAGAGAATGGGGCATCTTTGCATGCAGTATGGACAGGGGATTGCCTTGCACGCACAACAGGGGGTTCTATTACACGCACAACAGCGGAACAAGCCGTGGTGACAACCGCTGACACTGGTCGTGGACCCTGGGGTTCGCACCACAAAGTCGGGTGCTTTGCTGCCATGTGCCTGATCATGCTGGTGGTGGTCAGGCTGGTAGTTTTGTCACCCCTGCTGATGCTGGCATGGCAGGTGGTACAAATGGCCTTTTTGGGGTTATCAGCAGAGTCTTTAAAAAAATTCCAGACTCTGGAAGACCTACCGGTTGTACTGGCAATGTCCCTCGTGTTGGTGTTACGGGGAACTGTTGCCCGCCTTCTGTGTGCGGCCACCACACTGCTTCTTCCTGCCTGTTGGGGTACTCTGCCTCCCTCACCCTGTGTGCTGCTGGCCTCGCTCTGCATGTCCTCCTGCCACGTTGGGTCAGTTACTAGATCATCCACCACCTCCTCCTCTTCCACTTGCGCACCACGATCCTCCTTCTCACTTCGTGGCAATTGTCTCTCGTCATCGTCCACCTCTTGTGACAAATTGCCAGCGTCGACTTCCTGTGGCCGTGGCTGTTCAAATATTTGGGCATCGCTACATGGGATCTCCTCTTCCACCACTTCAAGCGGAGCAGGCGAGCACACTTCTCCCCTGATGAAGCCACAACGCTAGTGGTGATACGCGTGGTGTAGTGGTCCTTTCTTTGACCATCCTAATTGATACACATGGATATATTTCCATTCCCAACCTACAGGTTGTATTCTGGGAGTTGTTGAATATTGGTTTAGGGACTTGTGTCCCCTTCTAGATCCTTTAATATTTCCTCTCTCTCCCCCTGTGGGTTCATTTGGGACTAGCTGTCATTATACATCTGCCTATATATCTGTTGGGCACTAGGGATCTGCATGGATCTATATAAATAAGCTAGGTGCAAATTATGTTATTATACGTCTATTAGTGATGTTTCTGTCTATCATAGGGGGTCCTCTTTTTGACCACTGCTGAAGGATATTGAAATGTGATATTGTTGTGGCATCTATTGAAGCATAATGTTTTTTAAATGCTTTTAAACTTTTCATGTTGTGTCCGGTCCTTTTTCTAATGAATAAAAATTATGGTGTTATATATTTATTGCTCCCTGTCTGTTTATACATACCACTTTTTCTTGTTGCATGTCCATGGGATCACCTCTTCCACCACTTCAAGCGGAGCAGCCGAGGGACACAAATCTGGAAATGGACCAGTGAACAGCTCTTCAGAGTGTCCAGCTGTGGGATCAGTTGCTGTCTGACGACACTCGGCATGGTGGGAGGAAGGAGCATCAGGGTGAGGAGGAGTATGCGGTCGAGACTCACGGCTACTAAAACTTGACCGTGTGGAAGACAGACCAGAGGTGGTGGTGCCCAGGTAACTGGAAGTATTATCTGCTATCCAATTAATAACCTGTTCACACTGATCAGTTCGCAATACTGGTGTTGTAGTGTGGTTCCCTAGTAATTCGGTCAAGAAGTGGGAGCGACAAGATGTGGCTGTTGGTTGTGGCACATTTTCAGCCTGGCCACGGCCCCATCCTCTACACACACCATCAGCAGAACATCCAGCTCCACGTCCCTTGCCACGCGCCTTGCCAATTGTAAATGAAGTAAAATAGCTTACACTCGCACTATCAATGGAAAAAGGGTAATTAAAAGGAGATTAGAACCCTGGAAGAGGAAAACCACAGTTCTATTTCTCTGGCCTACACCAGAATCTTTTAAACAGATATATGTGTGACTGAACAGACAGGGAGACACTATTTTTTTTTTTACGTAAAACAGGCAAAAAGCTGGAAAATACAGAGATTTGAACCGTGGAACTGCAAAACCACAGTTATATTTTTCTGACCTACACCAGAATCTTTCTAACAGATATATTTTTGTCTGAACAATCAGGGAGACACTATTACTGTTTTTCTTTATGGCAAAAAATGGCAAAAACAGGATAATACAGAGATTTGACCCGTGGAACTTCAAAACCACTGTTATATTTTTCTGGCCTACACCAGAATCTTTCAAACAGATATATTTGTGTCTGAACAATCAGGGAGACACTATTACTGTTTTTCTTTATGGAAAAAATACCAAACGCTGGATAATACTGAGATTTGACCCGTGGAACTGCAAACCACAGTTATATTTTTCTGGCCTACACCAGAATCTTTCAAACAGATATATTTGTGTCTGAACAATCAGGGAGATACTATTACTGTTTTTCTTTACGGAAAAAATACCAAAAGCAGGATAATACAGAGATTTGACCCGTGGAACTGCAAAACCACAGTTCTATTTCTCTGGCCTACACCTGACTCTTTTAAACAGATATATTGGTGTCTGACCAGTCAGGGAGACACTATTACTGTTTTTTTTATGGCAAAAAATGCCAAAAACAGGATAATACAGAGATTTCACCCGTAGAACTGCAAAACCACAGTTATATTTTTCTGGCCTACACCGGACTCTTTTAAACAGATATATTGGTGTCTGAACAGTCACAGACACACTCAATTTTTTTTTTGTGGGGGGGGGGGATACCAAAAGGTTAATAAGACGCGTATTTGGACAGTCTGATTGAGGGAAAAAAAAAATACAGGATTTAGATGAAAAAAAAAATATCTTTTTCTGGCCCCTGAGACTGGGGTGATAAGTCTAGCAATTTGACCAACAGGAGCACACAGGACTGTAATGCATCGTTTGCTGGTATAACCACTGCATCTCCTATACAGCCTGTCTGCCTGCCTGATATCTGGGATGGATATTAGTCCTGAGAAGGACTGTTTGTTTGATTTGGCAGGCTTTAGAGACCCTACACTAACTATTTCGGAGTATTAATCTCTCCCTAGCTCAGCAGCACTGACCCTACACTGTCTGATCCGGAGCGACTGTGTCCAAGATGGCGGCGCCCGGTTTTAAATACTCGAGGTGACGCTGTGCGGCCAGCCAATTACAGTAATGCCCACAAACAACATGGCTGCGTCATTCCAGTGACTGGCTGGCAATCCCTGCATGTTCATTGGCTCTGTAAAGAGCGCCAAATGTGCAGGGCGGAGACCCGAGCTCCCGCCCGAGTAACCCGGAAATGCTCGGTGCTCGCCGAACATCCCGAGTAGCGAGATGCTCGGGCGAGTACCGAGCAGTGTCGAGCATGCTCGCTCAACACTAGAAGCCCCCACAACCTGTTAACTATTTAGATTCTGTAGTCTCTATTGACTGCAGAATCTAAGGGGTTAAACGTCCATGGTCGGTGCCAACACTGATGGTGGCTGCTGGATTGTCACCTGTCGGGGGATGATAGTCTGTTATATCGCAGGTCAGTAGAAAGACGTCTATTGGTCACTAAGGAGAAGATCTGTCGCAAGTGAAAAGTGGACAATTTTTGCTCTAATTTTTCATTTTTCCTCATATTATTATTCCGGAGCCCTATGATGGATTACAAATAAATTGGAATATTCAGAGGTAAAAATAAGAGCAAAAACTTTTTACCTGGTGACAAGTCTTCATGAAAAAGGCTCAGATCTGACAAAATTATAAATGAAATTAAATTCTCCCTCATTGTTCCTCCATACTGTAAGTCTCATACCGGCACTTTCTTTGTCCCATCTTCAATGCACCATTCCTTCCATTCATCCAATCACTGGTCACAGCTATTACCGGCCTCAGCCGCCATCGGCTAATCAGGCAATTCAGGAAGATCGGAACAAAGGATACCAGAACGGGACCTTATAAAGTGGCCATATTAGTGTTCTCGATCATTGGAGTCATCTCCTAATCTTTAAATGGTTTTTATGGTATTGGAAAGTTTGAAAAAAAAAAAAACTTTTTACACCCTCCCCGAGTGCAGAACTAATTCTCCACCACTGTTCCCAGTGTCTATTATTGTCTACAGCACTGAAATTACATCAAGAACCCTGCTGCAACCAATCAGTGAGCACTGCAACCAATCAGTGAGCGCAGTGACGCGCCCCCTGGGCTGTGGGGTACTCAGCAGCCGGGCCTCTGGTTGCTGGGGGATATCACGGTAGCTGGCCCGGTCCGTGACTAGTGTTGAGCCACCCCCGTAGTGTTCGAGTTCGGTTCGGTTCGTCGAACACCCGTGTGTTCGCCGAACTGTTCGTCGAACTGTTCGTCGAACACCTTCGAACACCGTTAAAACCAATGGCAGGCAAACAAAAACACATAGAAACACATAGAAAACACCTTCAAAGGTGTCCAAAAGCTGACAAACTGCTCAGAAGACATAACTAACACATGGAAAAGTGACAAGTACATATAGTCATGCGAAAAGAAAAGAGGTGGAGGAGTAAAAGGAGGGGGAGACACAGATATAGGCATGTCATGCCCTTCTAAAATCCAAAAAGTGAGAAGCCGACACGGCCAGTCCGCTCCTGCCCGTGCCACCTCCGTGTCGCCGGGTTTGTGCCAGAGCCGCGGTGAACCCTGACGGCCAGCCCCCCTCTCCCAATACTGGTGCCTGTCCGCTGGTGGGTCGAGCGAGCCCCCCTGTGGTGGAGGCAGCTCTAAGCTTTTTAATTTAAATTGTCTCTCTAATTTGAATGAATACACTTTAAATCCATTTACAAGGATCTATTGGAGGGCAAGTCTCATGCCAGCAGCCGCGTAATTCCAGGTCCAGTAGCGTCCACTAAAGCTGCTGCAGTTAAAAAGCTTTTATAAGTATGGAGCTCGGCTGTCCACCGCAAGGCATCCTACTGCCAGTCCGAGCCCCTATGCCTTGGGGTGCCTCCTGATGCTCTTCACTGAGTATCCCGTGGTCCCGAAGCATTTCCTTTGAAAAAATGAAGTGTCCAAACTACAGGTGGTGTAGCTTGCTTAACAGCCGGGATAATCCGCTGACTAGCAGACCCTGCTACTAGGCACAAAGTATTTCCTGGGCTAGATGCAGTTAAAAATTTGTAATTAGATACTCTCGTTGGATGCTGAGAAAGCATTCCATAGAGTCTCCTGGCACGCCATATATGATTCTCTTAAAAAGCTTGGGGTAGGGGTCTAGGGGACCCTTTTATAGCCAAAATCAAGGCCCTGTATCGCAATACGTCACCTAGGCTGAAGATAAATGGAACTGTAGCACCCTGAGGGCTCGGTTGCTACAGAGGTATTGCACCTCACCCAGAGGTGTGATATCTCACTCTCAGGTAAGGATGTAGTGTGGCTCAGGACCCGACACCTGCATGCATTATACCACATTGCCGTGGGGCAGGGCCAGGGGCGGAACTACCGCCCGTGCAGCCCGTTCATTGAACGGGGGCCCCGAGGGAGAGGGGGCCCCTCCAGGCTCCAGCAGGGCCGCCATCAGGGCATGTCTGCCCTGACTCCAGTGTGGGGCCCAGCCGGTAGGGGCCCCCTTGGAGCCCCGTTGGGGGCCCCCTCTTGTGAGTCTCTCTCCTCATGGGGCCCCCGGCCCCATGCTAAGCGCCGGTCCGGGACATCTCAGCGCTGCGCCTTCATGATTCCCCTGACTTCCGGTCATGTGACGGTGCCGTCACATGGCCGGAAGTCAGGAGAACCTGGTGTCAGCGATTTGGACGAGTGCCAGGATTCTGCAGGGATCGCATGGGGGTAAGTATAACAAGTTTTGTTTTATTCAAAATACAATTTACTAGGAGTGGGGGGAATGGGAGGTGTGTGTGTGTGTGTGAGATAAGAGATGCACATGGGGGGGGGGATGATAAAAGATGCACATGGGGTGGGGGGGTGAGAGAGGTGCACATGTGGGGGGAGGGGGATGAGAGAGGTGCACATGTGGGGGGAGGGGGATGAGAGAGGTGCACGTGGGGGGAGAGGGATGAGAGAGGTGCACGTGGGGGGGGAGATGATAAAAGATGCACATGGGGTGGGGGGGGTGAGAGAGGTGCACATATGGGGGGGAGATAAGAGATGCACATGGGGGGGTAGATAAGAGATGCACATGTGGGGGGGGATAAGAGATGCACATGGGGGGGGAGATAAGAGATGCACATGGGGGAGGGGGATAAGAGATGCACATGGGGGAGGGGGATAAGAGATGCACATGGGGGAGGGGGGTAAGAGATGCACATGGGGGAGGGGGATAAGAGATGCACATGGGGGAGGGGGATAAGAGATGCACATGGGGGAGGGGGATAAGAGATGCACATGGGGGAGGGGGATAAGAGATGCACATGGGGGAGGGGGATAAGAGATGCACATGGGGGAGGGGGATAAGAGATGCACATGGGGGGAGGGGGATAAGAGATGCACATGGGGGAGGGGGATAAGAGATGCACATGGGGGAGGGGGATAAGAGATGCACATGGGGGAGGGGGATAAGAGATGCACATGGGGGAGGGGGATAAGAGATGCACATGGGGGAGGGGGATGAGAGATGTGCACATGTGGGGGAGGGGGATGAGAGATGTGCACATGTGGGGGGGATGAGAGATGCACATGGGGGGGATGAGAGAGGGGCACATGTGGGGGAGGGGGATGAGAGAGGGGCACATGTGGGGGAGGGGGATGAGGATGAGAGAGGGGCACATGTGGGGGAGGGGGATGAGAGATGTGCACATGGGGGGGTGGTGAGAGCTGCACATGGGGGAATTGGGAGAAAATGAGCTGCACATCGGGGAATTAGGAGTAGGGGGATAATGAGCTGCACATAATGAATGTGGGGTGGGGGAGAGTAAATGATAAATGACGATGGGGTGGGGAGAGCACGGACATGATATAATGAATTGGGGCAGGGGGTGCATGTAAATAATGAATGCGGGGAGCAGGAAGTATAGAGTAGAAGTTCTAATTAAATTATATATTAAGTGCCTATTTACAGTTAATGGGGGCACCGTGGTGGATTACAATTTATATTTGGAATGGTAGGTTGCATAATAACTAACCATATATTGATGGTGGATGCACGTCTGTATTCAGCTGCGTAATGTAGAAGTTGGGGAATGTGCTCTAGATAACTGTGTTATTTTATGCAGAGACGAGTCCTGGCTGGAAGACGTGATGGCGGTCTGTGCTGGATGAAGGAGAAAAGCGTAGCTGAAGGACTTCACCTAGAGACGTCACCAGTGAGTCAGTGCATTACATGTACACTTACACTATATACTATGTACCGGGCTCCTGTGTATAATGTCACTGGTGATCACTGTATTACCTGTACACTATATACAGAGCTCCTGTGTATAATGTCACTGGTGATCACTGTATTACCTGTACACTGACACTATATACAGAGCTCCTGTGTATAATGTCACTGGTGATCACTAGATTACCTGGACACTTACATTATACATACCATGTATAGAGCTCCCGTGTATAATGACACTTATGGTAATATTAGTAATGTGGTGGTAATATTAGTAATGTGGTGGTAATATGTGGTCTGGTCATGGTGTGGCAGTTTTTCTCCCTTCTGTGTGGTATTATTCGGTCACTATGTTGTGGTAATATGTGGTCTGGTGATGGTGTGGCGGTATTCCCTGTATGTGGTATTATTGGTCATTTTAAAAAAAAATGTATATGACACATTCCCTTAAAGAAAACTAAATAAAAATATATCTAAAAAGAGTATTGGATATTTTAAGAAAATTTTAATAGGTTAGAGTAGGGCCCGGCCAGAAGAGTTTACCTTATCGTGGTGGCGGCTTTAAAAATCTTTTGGCCAAAACAAAAGCTGTTGGCTATGTATGTGGCACCGTCACATGGCCGAACGTCAGGAGAACCTGGTGGCAGCGACATGGATGAGTGCCAGGATTCTGCAGGGATCGCATGGGGGTAAGTATAACAAGTTTTATTTTTCTTAAATACAATTAATTAACTAGGAGTGGGGGGGATGAGAGATGCACATGGGGGGGGATGAGAGATGCACATGGGGGGGGATGAGAGATGCACATGGGGGGGGATGAGAGATGCACATGGGGGGGGATGAGAGATGCACATGGGGGGGATGAGAGATGCACATGGGGGGGGATGAGAGATGTACATGGGGGGGGGATGAGAGATGCACATGGGGGGGATGAGAGATGCACATGGGGGGATGAGAGATGCACATGGGGGGGATGAGAGATGCACATATGGGGGGGATGAGAGATGCACATGGGGGGGATGAGAGATGCACATGGGGGGGGGGTGAGAGATGCACATGGGGGGGGGGATGAGAGATGCACATGGGGGGGGGATGAGAGATGCACATGGGGGGGGATGAGAGATGCACATGGGGGGGATGAGAGATGCACATGGGGGGGTGAGAGATGCACATGGGGGGGATGAGAGATGCACATGGGGGGATGAGAGATGCACATGGGGGGGTGAGAGATGCACATGGGGGGGTGAGAGATGCACATGGGGGGGATGAGAGATGCACATGGGGGGGATGAGAGATGCACATGGGGGGGGATGAGAGATGCACATGGGGGGGGATGAGAGATGCACATGGGGGGGGGATGAGAGATGCACATGGGGGGGATGAGAGATGCACATGGGGGGGTGAGAGATGCACATGGGGGGGATGAGAGATGCACATGGGGGGGTGAGAGATGCACATGGGGGGGTGAGAGATGCACATGGGGGGGTGAGAGATGCACATGGGGGGGTGAGAGATGCACATGGGGGGTGAGAGATGCACATGGGGGGGGTGAGAGATACATCGGGGGGGTGAGCTGCACATGGGGGGGATGAGAGCTGCACATGGGGGGGTTATGTTTACATAACTTTGTTGCCTTATGAAGCGCAGGGGGGGGGGGCCCAAAAAATTTCTTGCACAGGGGCCCACTACAGTCTGTGTCCGCCCCTGGGCAGGGCGACCAATATGCCCCTGAGATGGGCACGACAGTCCCTGTCCCTGGCTGGAGTGGGGGGAGGGAACACTGAGGAAGGGGAACCCTGTAGTGCAGGAGCATGGAGGAAGCAGTTCCTGGGTGCATTGAGAAGGGAGTATAAAAGGTGGGCACCATCTTAGTTCAGTGCAGAGAAGTCTGAGCAGAAGTGGCAGGGAGCAGGGGCTCTGCATGATCTCTGCTCCGGAGGCGGGCCTAGTAACAGAGGCCCAGGCCTGGAAGAGGGAGAAGGAAGGAAGAGGAGCGGAGAAGGCTCCAGGAACGAGGAACGAAGGGATCTCAGGGGTGCGGACGGGCGAGTCGCCACCGCACGCCCGAATCCACCTGCGTGGAGGGGTCAGGCCAAAGGGGGAGACCGGTCCCCGAAACTAGTGGAGGCAGGAAACGACCCTCAGCTAGAAACAGGAGGCTGTGACATTTTATGTGGCGCAGCCCCTCGCTACACCCGCTAGGAAGGCACCACATAGGGTCAGGGAAACTGGCGCCAAGTTTACCAAGAGGAGGCCCGAGGCAGCCGGACAGAAGGGTTGGTAAGAAAGGCCAGACAAAGGACACACAAAGGGGGTCCTGTGAAGCACTCCAAAGTTATCTGGGAGTTGTCTGAGCCCCTCACCTGGTGAGCACAGTACGACGTGGGCAGCCGTTACCTGCAGACGTGGTCTGGATAATAAGAACTGTGAGTAAAGGCCCTGGACTGCATCACTGACTCCGTGTCATTACTGCTGCTGCCCTGCACCATCACCCCCATCCTCCGCATACACTGCCCTGAGGCTATACTCCTCCCGTGGGGAGTTATGCTACGCTCTGCTGCACCCACAGCCTCAGCGGTCTGCCCTGCAGCGGCGGTTCACTCTGACCGCAATCCACGGGTGGCGTAGTCGGACATTTAAACATCAAAACCACATAAATAGTTCCGCCACTGGTTTGACCGCCCTGAGCCACGGAACCGGGTTGCCGCCACGGAGACTACAACCACCAGCATCCACCAAAAAGGGTCCGGCTCCGGGTGTCCCAAGGCCCAGGGGGCGCGTCAGAACATTTTCATCACCTTTCACAATCACCAATGGGACAAGGCAGGGATGTTCTCTGTCCCCTCTCTTATACATCCTAGTGACGGAGCACATGCTCTCATCAATTCGCCATAACCCCAATATTAGGTGGATTGAGGTGGGAGGCACTGAGTACAAGTGCTCTCTATTTGCTGATGATGTCCTAGTATATATCACTCAATCACATATATCCATCCATGCTGTTATGGCTGAAATAGATCACTTTGTTACATGGTCAAATTTTAAAATCAATGCAGCGAAGTCTGAGGCCCTCGATGTCTCCCTCCCCAAATCCATATAGGATTCCATCCAGTCCAACTTTCCCTTTGCCTGGCCCTCACAGGGTATCAAATACTTAGGAATTCCTATTCATAGAGACCTCTCCCATCTATGTTATCTTAATTTTGGGCCCTTTATTGAACAACTCCATACAGACCACGGTTGGCAAGTTAGAACTGTAAGATTCACTACGTGAACCACTGGTGTTTTGTGGAAAAGCACATGTACGCTGTGTTCCAAATTATTATGCAAAAAGTGTTTAGGAGTGATAAGGGAAGAATTTGTTTGTTTGTCAGTTAAACTCATTGATGGTGATGTGTGTCAGGGCTCTTTATATCACTGTAAGCAATTGCAGACACCTGTGCTAATTAGTTTGGCAGGTGTGTCCAATGAAATGCAAGACTACTTAAGAAGGCTGTCTCACATTATTAAGCAGCCTACATTTTCTGCCAAAATGGGAAAGAAAAAGGATGTATCGGCTGCTGAGAAGCAACAAATTGTGGAGTGTTTAGGTCAAGGCATGACTACAATCAACATTGTGCGATGATCAGGATGAAGTGTCTTGGCAATCAAGAAGTATGTAGCTGATTCACAGTACACACGTGTGCGTGCTGATAAGGGCAAATTGAGGACTCTTTCCTACAGGCAATTACGTCAGGTTGAAAGAGCAGCGGCAAAAAAGCCTTGTCATAGCAGCAGACAAGTTTTTGAAGCTGCTGGTGCCTCCAACGTCCCCCGAACAACAAGATGCAGGGTCCTTCAGAGGTTTGCAGCTGTGCATACGCCATCCTGTCGACCTCCTCTATCCACTTCACACAAGCAGAAACGGCTCCAGTGGGCCAAACATTACATGAAGACTGATTTCAAAACTGTTTTGTTCACGGATGAGTGCCGTGCAGCGCTCGATGGTCCAGATGGATGGAGTGGAGGATGGCTGGTTCATGGACACCCCACGCAAACACGGCTACAGCGCCAACAAGGAGGAGGTGGAGTAATGTTTTGGGCTGGAATCATGGGGAGAGAGATTGTCGGCCCCTTTAGGATCCCTGAAGGCGCTAAAGATGAACTCCATAATGTATGTGGATTTTCTCAAACAGCACTTCCTGCCATGGTTCAAGAAGAAGAACCGTGTATTTCACAGCAAGATCATTTTTCTGCATGATAATGCACCATCTCATGCTGCACATAAAACATCTGCATCTCTGGCTGATATGGGCATAAAAGGGGACAAACTTATGGTGTGACCCCCATGCTCCCCTGACCTCTACCCCATTCAGAACCTTTGGAGCATCATTAAAAGGAATGTCTATGATGGCGGGAGGCAGTTCACATCTAAGCAACAGCTCTGGGAGGGTATTCTGTCCTCATGCAAAACAATTGAAGCAGAAATCATCCAAAACCTGACAAATTCAATGGACGAGAGAGTTCAGAAACTCCTTTCGAACAAGGGGTCCTATGTGAAAATGTAACATCACCTAGAATAAAGTTTTGAGTTGAAAACTGTTTGATTTCAGTTTCTAACAACCTGCTAATGCTTATAATTTCAAAAATGACCATTTTTTTGGTCTTTATTAAAATGAAAAGGTTGATCGAAAAGTTTGGGGGATCTAAGAGTGTGGCAACCCAGTAGTCATGATTACTTCAAATTCTGACAATATGAGGGTCATGCTGCAGGTAGTGCAGCAAGAAGGCACTTATGTGTCTTGCGCATCTCGGAGCCCCAAAATTATTTTCCGGGCTAGATGCAGCTAAAAATTATTATTAATTTTAAATCTGGTGAAGTTTTAGTATAGATGGCCTAATAGGATCAGTGCTGCACACTGCTACAAAGCCCAAATTATTTTCCAGTCAAGATACAGATAAACATGATTAGTAATTTTAAATCTGGTGGAGCTTATTATAGATGGCCTAATAGAATCAGTGCTGCACACTGCTACAAAGCCGAAATTATTTTCCAGCCAAGATACAGATAAACATGATTAGTAATTTGAAAGCTTAAAACGGTTGGTAGGGTGATTTTAACCAATCATCAAGCTTTTACTCTCCCCAGGATGACACAGGGGTAGAAAAGTCGTTTCGGATCCATGATTTGTTCATCTTTATGAACGTGAGTCTGTCTACATTATCAGTGGAGAGCCGCGTGCGCTTATCTGTCAGCACACCACCAGCAGCGCTGAACACACGTTCAGACAGAACGCTGGCTGCGGGGCATGACAAGATCTCCAAGGCGTAAGTGGCTAGCTCCGGCCATTTATCCAGATTGGAAGCCCAAAAAGAGCAAGGGTCCAGTGACACAGTCGTGGCTTCAATGTTTACTTGGAGATACTCCTGTACCATCGTCTCTAGGCGTTGACTATGTGTCAGACTTCTTGTCTCCTGTGGCCTTGCAAAGGATGGGCTAAAAAAGTGGTGAAATGATTCCGCATAATTGATGTTACCAGCAGATACTGTGGTTCTGTTACGGTTTGAGTGCTGAACACTTGACGGTCCCACGGTTGGCAAGTTGGAACTGTGAGATTCACTACGTGCACCACTGGTATTTTGTGGAAAAGCACATGTAAGATTCTGCAACAGTCTCTGCTGATACTCCTGCATGCGTGCATCCCTTTCTATGGCAGGAATAATTTCTGCAAATTTACTTTTGTACCGGGGATCTAACAGTGTGGCAACCCAGTAGTCAGGATTATTTCTAATTCTCACAATTCGAGGGTCATGTTGCAGGTAGTGCAGCAAGAAGGCACTCATGTGTGTTGCGCATCCAGGAGCACCAAGTCCCTGTTGTGTTGGTGGCGAGGTAACAATCATGCTTCCTTCCTCTGTCCTCTCCCCCCAACCTCGCACAACAGAAATGTGATCAAGGTCTCCCTCATCTGATGAGTCTTCCATCAGTTCGTCCTCCACTTCTTCCTGGGCTCCTGCACCTTCCTCACTAGTTTGGCTGCTACCATGCGCCCTGGTAAAACCATCTCCCCCACCCTCACATGCCTGCCGCCTTGGTGCTGCCGACCGTCTGGACCTTGCAGATGTTAGCCCTTCCGCATACAACTCCTCCTCCTCTACTTCCTCCACCTCCTCTTGTGCCACCACCTGACTCCGAATTCTGTTTAACATGTGCTCCAGCATGTAAATCACCGGAATAGTCATGCTGATAATGGCATCGTCAGCACTAAACATCTTCGTCGCCATTTCAAAACTGTGCAGAAGGGTGCATAGGTCCCTGATCTGAGACCACTCCTCCAGCGTGATTTGCCCCACCTCTGGATCTCGTTGGCCCAGGCTATACGTCAGAACGTATTGCACCAGGGCTTGTCGGTGCTGCCACAGTCGCTGCAACATGTGCAGAGTTGAATTCCACCGGGTAGGCACATCGCATTTTAGCCGGTGAAGTGGCAGGCCCAACGACTTCTGTAGAGATGTAAGTCGCTGAGCTGCGGGATGCGAACGGCGAAAGTGAGCACACAGCGACCGTGCCCTCTGCAGAAGGCCATCTAGTCTGGGATAGTGGGCTAAAAATTGCTAGACAACCAGGTTCAACACGTGAGCCATACAAGGCACGTGTGTGACATTGCCCCGGCGAAGGGCCGCACCCAGGTTTGCAGCATTGTCGCACACGGCCTTCCCTGGTTTCAGGTCCAGTGGAGACAACCATTCATGAAATTGGTTCTCCAGAGCTGACCACAACTCCTCAGCTGTGTGACTCACATTTCCCAGACATTTCAATGTAAAAACCGCCTGATGACGTTGAGCCCTACTGCCAGCATAGTAAGGAGGTGTGCAGGATCCCTTCTGCGCAGTTAGAAAGCTTGTGGCATGACCAGACAGGCTTTGGGTGCAGGTGGAAGACCGAGAGGAGGTTGAGGAGGCAGAAGCAGTGGATGAACTTTAACATAAAGAGGATTGACGCACAACTCGTGGGGACGGCAAGACTTGGACAGCAGCCCCTTGTCCTGCTGTCACCATAGTTACCCAGTGCCCAGTCAGCGACATGTAACGCCCCTGTCCATGCCTACTCGTCCAAGTGTCTGTGGTGAAATGCACCCTGTCACACACAGAGTTTCTCAAAGAAGCGGTGATGTTGTGTGCGACATGCTGGTGGAGCGCAGGCACACCTTTCTTTGAGAAGTAGTGCCGACTGGGCATCTGGTACTGGGGCACTGCGACGGACATAAGGTCTCGAAAATCCTCTGTGTCCACCAGGCGGAAAGGCAGCATTTCTGTAGCCAAGAACTTGCAGATGGTGAAATTCAACCTCTTAGCTTTCTCATGGCTAGGAGGAAATGGTCTTTTACTTGTCCACATCTGAGGGACCGAGGGCTGGCTATTGTGCTTAGACGGGGTTGATAAGGGTGTCCCCGGCAAACTGCCGGTCTGTGAGGAAGATGCAGGCGGACATGTTAGGTTGCCTTGATCCAAAGGTGGTGCTATCGATGTCGGACAGCGCTCAACACCAGCTGGTGTTACCACCTCCAAAGAAAATGATGACCTGCCAATCACGCTGGCTGTTGCGGGTAAAGAGGTGGCAGGTCTGTGCCCCAAAACAGGTGTGACTGCTGTCCCCCCAGTCACAGAGGATGAAGAGGCCGCGGATGCACAAGATATGGCAGACGGTGGTTGGCCCGGCCGGCTAGGCCGCATTGTAGCACACTGAGCTTCCCACTGCAACTTATGCTTCATGTCCATGTGCCGGTTCATGCATGAAGTACTCAAACTATGTATTTTTTGGCCTCTACTTAGCTTTTGCTGACAAATGTTACAGATAACACGAGTTGGGTCATCTTTATCGATCTGAAAAAATGCCCAGGCTATGCAAGGCTTAGCACCCATGCGAACTGAAGAGCCACCACGACTTGTGGTGAGAGGCAGAGTTGTGTTTGAGGATGCAGTTGTTGACGTGCTTCCAGTACTACGTCTCTGTCCAGGAAGGCGCAACCTGACCTCGTCGTCACTAGCATCTTCCTCTACCTCCTCTGCTGACCTCATCTCTTGGCTGACTGTGGGTTGACAGTAAGTGGGATCTCCAACCTCATCATCATCACCCTGTGCGTTATCACACCCGTCGTCCTCAGAGCCAACCTGTTCCTGCCCTGACAAAAAACTAAAGTTGTCGCTCCAATCAGGTATTTGAGTCTTATCATCGTCTTCCTCATTGTCTCCACCAACAGGAGTTACAGTTTGGGAACGAGGGTCTACATTATGGTCAGAACCTTCTGCGTCTGGTCCTGGATCCGACTCATAAAGATTCTGGGCATCAGTGCAGATCATTTCCTTGTCTGGATTCACAGAAGCGCTGGAGTCGACCTCTGATTCCCAGGCTATAGTATGAGTAAACAGCTCTGCAGACTCAACCATCTGTTCTACCTCATACTCAGACGGGCAGCTGGAGATTTGGGAGCTGTGAGGAAGCAAGTGCGATTGGGGTGACACCTTTGAGGACTGGAGTATTTGTGACGTTGAAGTTGATGTGGAGGAGAGCCCACTTAAAGGAGCACTTGATATCCGTTGAAGCACCTGCTGTTTTTGTGCCTCATCTGGAATTTGTAGCGATTGGCGTGGCCGTAAGAAAGGGATCTTATCACATTGTCCGCTAAAAGAAGTAGACATTTTAGTTTGGCTGGAAGATGGTCTTTCTTCTGCAGATGTTACTGTTGCTTTAACACCTACCCCACGGACACAACCTTTTTTCCCCTTCCCAACACGCCTATTCCCCTTTCCACCAGCAGCAGGCCTTTTTCCACTCATTTTGGTGGTTAACTAATTAACAACTCTGGAGTTGTTTGCACAAAAAAACAATTTATGGGAACCGAGCAGAGCTGAGTGGCAAAACTGTGGTATTAGGCCAAAACTATTGGCTGGGTTAGATGCAGAAAAAAATTATATTCAATTTGCAACCTGATGGAGGTCAGTATAGATGGACTAATAGAGAAAGTCCCACACACTGCTAGAAGGCCAAATATTTTTTCAGAGCTAGATGCAGATAAAAATTATTTTTAATTTGCAACCTGATGGAGGTCAGTATAGATGGACTAATAGAGAAAGTCCCACACACTGCTAGAAGGCCAAATATTTTTTCAGAGGTAGATGCAGAAAAAAATATATTCAGTTTGCAACCTGATGGAGGTCAGTATAGATGGATTAATAGAACAAGTCCCACACACAGCTAGAAGCCCAATATTTTTTCACAGGTAGATGCAGAAAAAAATATATTCAGTTTGCAACCTGATGGAGGTCAGTATAGATGGACTAATACAACAAGTCCCACACACAGCTAGAAGCCCAATATTTTTTCAGAGGTAGATGCAGAAAAAAATATATTCAGTTTGCAACCTGATGGAGGTCTGTATAGATGGATTAAAAGAACAAGTCCCACACACAGCTAGAAGCCCAATATTTTTTCAGAGGTAGATGCAGAAAAAAATATATTCAGTTTGCAACCTGATGGAGGTCAGTATAGATGGACTAATACAACAAGTCCCACACACAGCTAGAAGCCCAATATTTTTTCAGAGGTAGATGCAGAAAAAAATATATTCAGTTTGCAACCTGATGGAGGTCTGTATAGATGGATTAATAGAACAAGTCCCACACACAGCTAGAAGCCCAATATTTTTTCAGAGGTAGATGCAGAAAAAAATATATTCAGTTTGCAACCTGATGGAGGTCAGTATAGATGGACTAATACAACAAGTCCCACACACAGCTAGAAGCCCAATATTTTTTCAGAGGTAGATGCAGAAAAAAATATATTCAGTTTGCAACCTGATGGAGGTCAGTATAGATGGACTAATACAACAAGTCCCACACACAGCTAGAAGCCCAATAGTTTTTCAGAGGTAGATGCAGAAAAAAATATATTCAGTTTGCAACCTGATGGAGGTCTGTATAGATGGATTAATAGAACAAGTCCCACACACAGCTAGAAGCCCAATATTTTTTCAGAGGTAGATGCAGAAAAAAATATATTCAGTTTGCAACCTGATGGAGGTCTGTATAGATGGATTAATAGAACAAGTCCCACACACAGCTAGAAGCCCAATATTTTTTCAGAGGTAGATGCAGAAAAAAATATATTCAGTTTGCAACCTGATGGAGGTTAGTATAGATGGACTAATACAACAAGTCCCACACACAGCTAGAAGCCCAATATTTTTTCAGAGGTAGATGCAGAAAAAAATATATTCAGTTTGCAACCTGATGGAGGTCTGTATAGATGGATTAATAGAACAAGTCCCACACACAGCTAGAAGCCCAATATTTTTTCAGAGGTAGATGCAGAAAAAAATATATTCAGTTTGCAACCTGATGGAGGTCAGTATAGATGGACTAATACAACAAGTCCCACACACAGCTAGAAGCCCAATATTTTTTCAGAGGTAGATGCAGAAAAAAATATATTCAGTTTGCAACCTGATGGAGGTCAGTATAGATGGACTAATACAACAAGTCCCACACACAGCTAGAAGCCCAATATTTTTTCAGAGGTAGATGCAGAAAAAAATATATTCAGTTTGCAACCTGATGGAGGTCTGTATAGATGGATTAATGGAACAAGTCCCACACACAGCTAGAAGCCCAATATTTTTTCAGAGGTAGATGCAGAAAAAAATATATTCAGTTTGCAACCTGATGGAGGTCTGTATAGATGGATTAATAGAACAAGTCCCACACACTGCTAGAAGCCCAATATTTTTTCAGAGCTAGATGCAGAAAAATATTATATTCAATTTGCAACCTGATGGAGGTCAGTATAGATGGACTAATACAACAAGTCCCACACACAGCTAGAAGCCCAATATTTTTTCAGAGGTAGATGCAGAAAAAAATATATTCAGTTTGCAACCTGATGGAGGTCAGTATAGATGGACTAATACAACAAGTCCCACACACAGCTAGAAGCCCAATATTTTTTCAGAGGTAGATGCAGAAAAAAATATATTCAGTTTGCAACCTGATGGAGGTCTGTATAGATGGATTAATGGAACAAGTCCCACACACAGCTAGAAGCCCAATATTTTTTCAGAGGTAGATGCAGAAAAAAATATATTCAGTTTGCAACCTGATGGAGGTCTGTATAGATGGATTAATAGAACAAGTCCCACACACTGCTAGAAGCCCAATATTTTTTCAGAGCTAGATGCAGAAAAATATTATATTCAGTTTGCAACCTGATGGAGGTCAGTATAGATGGACTAATAGAATGATGCTATGCCCAAAAGATTTTACTTCACTAGGTGCAGTAAAAAAATTGGTATTCTATACACAGGTGGTATATCTTGCAACACAGATAGGCTACTCCACTGACTAACACACTCTGCAATAGGCCAAAAAGGATTAGCTTTGCTAGATTCAGCCAAATGCTGTGAAAAAAACTTGCACAGCACTGGCACAGACCTGCCTGGCAAAAACTGTTAGGAACTGATGTAACTTAGTCCTGAAAAGGACTCCAATTACAATTAGTCTTTACTCCCACAATCTATCTATTTAAGAGCACAGACCTGCCTGATAAAAGTCGTAGGAAATGCTGTAACCTAGTCCTTAAAAGGACTGCAATCACAACTATTCCCTACTCCCAAGCTATCTGTAGATTTGTGCGAAAATTGGCTTGAAATTAACAAGGTATAGCGCACAAAGCAACAGCTGCAGCAGTGAGAAAATGGTGGCGACGGGGAAAATGGCTTGGTCTTATAGGGCAAGGACATGTGACATACACTGCCAATGACACATGCCCTTGCTTGTGTGAAAAAAAGCACTTCGCTCCGTGTGTGCGCTGCTGATAGGCTGACAGATTGCACCTCCCCACTGTAAATGCGGGAAAGAGAAAAAAAAAATGGAGATCTTCATTGTTCCTGCAGAGATCCATCCCCTGCCCCTCCCCCCACCCCGCTGTACACTCAAACTGCGTATTAACATTAATTTTCATCATTACTGAGAAAAAATCCAGTTATGATTTTGGTGCACGAACAGTTATCGAACATAACCTCGAACAGCCGAATTTTTCTCAAATTGTTCGTGTTCGCCGAACGGCTCGAACACCGCCCAAAACAGCTCGAATTTGAGATTGGCGAACAGTTCGAGTAGAACAACGCTCATCTCTATCCGTGACCAAGGGTGGTCAGTAAAAGGGGGGAATAGTTTACAGGGGATTTGGGAAAGTGTTTGTGACGCCACCTGTGGATTGCGGCTAAAGGGTGCCGCCGCTGCGGAGCATTCCTCTGGAGCTGGTGTTACGGCAGCAGGGATGGTGTGGCTCTCCACAGGTAGAGCTAGCTCCAGGGCAGTGTAAGGTGTGTAGGTTGCGCTGGGCATTGTAGTGCCGGGAGGGAGAGATGGCCCAGATGAAAGAAGGGACGGAGGCAGTACGGTGCAGTCATCCGAGTCTTTACTCACAGTTCTTATGACAGTTCCACTGGTGCACTGTACAGGTGTACGCCTCCCATGTTGCGCTGCGTTCACCAGGCAGGGGTTCAGCACTTCCTCAGGCAGATTAGGCGTACCTGGCAGAACCCCACTTTCTTGTATTCCTAGCTAGACAGTCTTCACGCTGGGTCTTTCTCCCTCCTGCCCTGCACTTCCCACTCTCAATACCTCTCGGGTGCTCTGAAGTCCCTCCTTTCTCGTCGGAGTTCCCGGACCTGCTTGACTCTCACGGGGATTAGAATTAGGCTTCGGCAACTGGCTATAGAAGCCAGAAGCCTCCGGTTTTCCCAGCCGAGACATAGAATAGCATGGCTGGACCAGGGGCCGGTCCCCTTCTTGCGGCCTACGATCCCTCTGTCTTTTGACAGATGCGGGGCGTACGAGTGCCATCCTGCACTAGCCGTACCCCCTAGGATCCCTTCTTAGAACGGAGCCTACTCTTCTGCTCCCCACCTGGGCCTCTAGGACTGGGCCCTACTTGTGGAGCAGAGCTCCTAAAGAGACTCTGCTCCCGGTTTGACTTCACTCACTCCTCTTACTCAACTAACCTGCCACCCTAAGATGGCTTCCCTTTATATACCTACTACTATGGTGCGCCCCTAAACTACTTCCTCCACCCACACCCACTACTGGTTCCCCCTACCTTTGGGTTCCCCCCACTCCAGCCAGGGACAGGGCTCAGCAGAAAAACACATTGCATGTTGCCCTTCCAGCCGGCCTGGAGTAGTGTAGTGTTGGATGCAGGTGTTGGGGTTCCGGGCAGCACTCCCTCCTTACCTAAGAGAAGGAGATACCACACTTCTGGGTGAGATGCAGTACCTTTGTGGCGACTGAACCTTCAGGGGCGCCACACTCTCCCCTGGTAAAACACAGCACGTCCGTAGGCTGGAACAGAGTAAAACAGGGATATTATTGACATGCAAATTTTTAAGAATGCATTCGCAAAAACTATCTTCCCTTTATGGGAGGCACATTACTTTAACGTTACAGGTTGCATTTACCAAACATTCTAAAACACTTTTCATAACATGTCTGTAACAGGGTATAACAGTAGCAGCATGAGGGACCCGTCCGCAAACCCTCAACGCAGGCCCCAGGCGTGGCTGCACGGCATAGGTGATCCTGGGGTTGGACCACGTCTTCCGCCACGCCAAACGGGTTTTTCTTCTGAGGTCATGGTTGCCAATATATAACCAATAGGGTGCACTTTAAGAAGTGCAGAACTATGTACAACATAAGTTTTTGGCTGTTCACAGTCCCCAGCCTGAAGTCTGCATACCCTGTCGGGTAATTAGGCACACATAAAACAACTGGTGGTACCCTTACGGGTGACTATTTACAATTAGTCCCAACCACTGGCCTAGTAGTGGGGTCTCCGCCTGGGGTACTGCTGGTTCTTGCCAGACCCAGCCGGGTCATACAGTATGTCCTGCCGGGGTGTGTCCTTGATGACGCAGTACACTTGCAGGGCGTACCACCCGCGCTCCCCGTGGTGACGTGTATAGGTGATCCTGTCACCGGGGTATAGATTCCGGTCGGGATGGCCCTGTTCCAGCTCGGGCTCAACATCCCACCGGTTCACGAAGATGTCCCTCGCGAAGTCGGGATCCCGTATGAAGCCTCACCCAGCCTTCAGGTCGAACTTCACTATGAGTCCTTCTTCAAGGGGGCTGGGGTGGGCTGACTCCGCCTGACGCACTTGAGCCTTTGCGGCCTTGTTCTGGGCCTCCAGACGCTCGCAGCGCGCCGACCGAGCGTGCCGCTCCTTCTCCAGCTGCTGGAGCTCTCGCCTGCAGAATTCCTTCCTCCACAGGGCTTCGGACTGGGTCTCCTGCGGGAACCCCATCAGGTCCCCCCCCCGGTTGTCCCAGCAAAACTCCTCTCCGCTGGAGTAGGCAACCGGGGGCGCTGGTGTCGGGAGTAGCGGGTACGGCTGCTGGTCCTCGAGCCTGGCGGACCAATCAAAAGCCGGCGCGTCGTACACCCACTCGGGTCCCGGAGGTGGAGGCTCTGGGAGGGAACCAAGCAGAAGGTTCCTGGCTTCAGTGCCCGGGAGTGGAGGTTCCAGGAAAGCACTAAGTGGAAGGTCCTCCGGGTCAGCACCCGGGAATGGAGGTTCCGGGAAGAGCAGCTGCTCCAGAGAGGGCATGGCGGAATACGGGGAGTGCTGGTGAAGGAGGCCCAGGAGGAGGTCGGCGCTTGCAGAGCCCAGGACAGGGGAACTCTTCCTACCTGCTCCTGTGCTGTATCCGGCCTCCTGGTGCTCCTCTGGCTCCGCCGGGGCTGGGGTGCCGCTGCTTTCATCCGGTGCTGCTCTCCGCTGTGCTGCCAACTTCTCTAGCAGCTCGCTCTTCCATTTAGTGACCGCTGCTTGCTGGGCCCGTTCCACTTGTTGGCTCAACTCCAGGATCTCACTCTGGAGGAACTCCGCGTCCTCCGGGGACAGTTTTCCGGCTTCTCCCTCCAGGGTGAGGGGAGTCGCTGGCCACTGCAGCAGGTCAGAGGCGGAGGCTTGGTCCTGGCATCCGTCCATGCTGGCTGCCGGGTGCGGTCTGTCTAGACTGGTTAAGACCACACCCTGTCTCCATTCCTTCTCTCTTCCTCCCCTCCCTTTCGGGGGCGGTCCCATGGCTGTTTGCTGTCGGTCACTCCTTGTGACGTCCTCCCTCCCTTGACGGACACATCTATGCGGACAGTTACTGTTGCAAGAGGCAGGGTATGCTTTTGGCGCCATTCTGGGACCCGGCCCACGATGGGAGGTTCCATATTGTTGTCTTTGATCACGCACATAATGGCGCCCGTTCTTCTGGGGTGGACGCCACAGTCAGTACCATTATACAGTTCTTTAGGCACACAATACCCGCCGATAATGGGTTGGTCACATATACTGTTCGTGACGCCAAGGCTGACGCACCCCCTGGGCCGTGGGGTACTCGGCAGCCGGGCCTCTGGTTGCTGGGGGATATCACGGTAGCTGGCCTGGTCCGTGACCCAGGGCGGTCAATAAAAGGGGGGAATAGTTTACAGGGGATTTGGGAAAGTGTTTGTGACGCCACCTGTGGATTGCGGCTAAAGGGTGCCGCCGCTGCGGAGCAGTCCTCTGGAGCTGGTGTTACGGCATCAGGGATGATGTGGCTCTCCACAGGTAGAGCTAGCTCCAGGGCAGTGTAAGGTGTGTAGGTTGTGCTGGGCGTTGTAGTGCCAGGAGGGAGAGATGGCGCAGATGAAAGAAGGGACGGAGGCAGTACGGTGCAGTCATCCGAGTCTTTACTCACAGTTCTTATGACAGTTCCACTGGTGCACTATACAGGTGTCAGCCTTCCACGTCGCGCTGCATTCACCAGGCAGGGGTTCAGCACTTCCTCAGGCAGATCAGGAGTACCTAGCAGAACCCCACTTTCTTGTGTTCCTAGCTAGACAGTCTTCACGCTGGGTCTTTCTGCCTCCTGCCCTGCGCTTCCCACTCTCAATCCCTCTCGGGTGCTCTGAAGTCCCTCCTGTCTCGTCGGAGTTCCCGGACCTGCTTGACCCTCATGAGGCTTCGGCAACTGGCTATAGAAGCCAGAAGCCTCCAGTTTTCCCAGCCGAGACATAGAGTATCATGGCTGGACCAGGGGCCGTTCCCCTTCTTGCGGCCTACGATCCCTCTGTTTTCTGACAGATGCGGGGCGTACGGGTGCCGTCCTGCACTCGCCGTACCCCCTAGGATCCCTTCTTTAGATCGGAGCCTACTCCTCTGCTCCCCACCTGGGCCTCTAGGACTGGGCCCTACTTGTGGAGCAGAGCTCCTAAAGAGACTCTGCTCCCAGATTGACTTCACTCACTCCTCTTACTCAACTAACCTGCCACCCTACGATGGCTTCCCTTTATATACCTACTACTATGGTGCTCCCCTAAACTATTTCCTCCACCCACACCCACTACTGGTTCCCCCTACCTTTGGGTTCCCCCCACTCCAGCCAGGGACAGGGCTCAGCAGGAAACACATTGCATGTTGCCCTTCCAGCCGGCCTGGAGTAGTGTAGTGTTAGATGCAGGTGTTGGGGTTCCGGGCAGCACTCCCTCCTTACCTGAGAGAAGGAGATACCACACCTCTGGGTGAGATGCAGTACCTCTGTGGCGACTGAACCCTCAGGGGCGCCACAGCAGCACCTCTGAGCAGTTTGTGCACTCAACTTTGGCAAAACCGCTAAGTTCAGTGACAGGCTTCAGAGCTGCAGACAATGACATACACTGGAAGCAGCTGAGAATCAGCAGGGGACCTGGGGAGGGTGAGTAAAGCTCATTGTGTTAGTTTTTTTACAAAAAGTACAGAAGAGGAACAGAAAAGCCCCTTAATGAAGATCTAGATAAGGTGAGATTCATTATGTGTTATGCAGACATATAAGGCTCCGTGTGCAGCCTCCCTGTCATTATCTGGTCTCTGGGGAAGGATCTGTATTCATGGACAGTTTTTTGTCCATTCCTTATCGTTAATTTCAGCTGCCATAAAACAAACACTACCTGGTGCACTGTCTCTACAGCAAACACAAGATGGAAACTATGGCCTTCCCCAAAAAAGTTTTGAAATAGTTAGAACTTTTATAAAAAGTATTCAGCGCATTATTTCTTTTCATCTAATTAATAAGACTACAATTTGCTCCACGAGGCAGCCGTCGTCTCATTAGAATTCTGAATATGTTTCTTGCAGAAAAGCTTCATTCTTACCAGAGCTCCATCTTCAATCGCCTAATGGCGCCTCAGCTTTGTGGGGACGTCTTCCACAACAAAGACGACGGATTGACAACTCGTAATGAACTAGTGATTTCCACTATTGAACAGCGAACTCACTATAAATCATTTATGACATCTTAAGGTCACCAACGTACAATAAAGGAGTGCGAACTCCGTGCGGTATTGATCTCGCGGAAGCCTTTGTATCTTTGATTTAGCCACATCATGGGCTGCACATTAATGATGCAACCGGATGAAGCAGTTTAGGGATGTTTTGCATCTTTCATGTCGGTCAAGAACTTTTGAAAGAAAAAAAAATGTTGCTTTTTGTATTAGTTACGATTTAATAAAAATATTTTCTTTTTGTGGATTTTTAAATTTTATTTTAAAGTATTATTAACTAAGAAGTGGTCCACATCATTTCTGAGGATTTCTCATAAATGCAAATTGCTCACCTCAAATTTCACAAAAATGTTGGATTTGCCGGAATAGGAATATTATGAGATTCAATTTGTGCAAATCCAGCAGAATGGTGGATGGACGTCATTTTGATTGATTCTAAAGGGCTGGAAGGGATAAAAAAAGAAATAATACTCACCTCTCCCCAGCTCTCAACTTGTCCCTGCTTGGTCATTTCAGTTTGGTCTTCATTCCCAGGTGGCCGGTCTTCTTCATGCCACTTGACACGTTGGGTCTTCGACGTCTATGGTGCCCACTAGACTAAATGTTATGACGTCTAACTACCTCATTATGTCATGAAATGCATAGGGTCATGATGACTTCAAATCCCTAGTGGGCAACATGGAGGTGATGAAGAGCCAATGGGTAAAAAATTCAGGTCACCTTTGAATGAAAACTTCACTGGGATGACCAAGTGCTGCGCTGATAAGATACGAATTGGAAAGAGGTAAGAATTAGTTTTTCTTTTTCATCCTACATTTTTTATGCTCTAGGGTCTCTCCAGACCCCAAAATATGAGACACATTCAATTTGTATCAGAAACATTTAATGCAAATTGAATTTCCTGGACAATTCAAATGGTCAGATCTGAATTTCCTCTAATTCACTCCTTGGCTTCTATTATTCTGTTTTACATGGCCAAAACAATTATCTCAATGAGTGGGATGCAATACTACATCTCTCCAGCAGTGGTCACTGTAGGGAGAATGTGCAGCGGGTTAAGTGTCTCTCGATCAGAACATCTGATCGCTGGGGATGATTAAGGTTAGATGAGCAGATCACAGCTCACCTCTGGGTCGGCTTCAGTTTCAACTAAGTAAACTTGTTCAAATTTTAATTTAAGAAAAAAGAAACATTTCTTCCAATTTGCAGTTATAGTAACTTCTTTAATCAAACTCTTGGCAAAAAAACAGATTTTTTTTCTGGATGCACTGTAACGTGGCACAGGGCGGCAGTCGTGGGCGAGGTACTCGTGCTTCATGCCCCAGCATGCTACATGAAAATGGGGGTCTTGGCTGGGTGTGTGGACTTTAGCTGTGATGGCAAAACGCAGACCGCATGGAGTCGTGGCATTAGGTCGGCCAGGACCAGATGTTACAGAGTTCAGTGAGAGAGTCCAAAGTTTGGAACTAAACATATTTTTACTTAAGAATGACTTGGTATGAACTGTATATATCAGATAGTAGGCATTTATCTTCAAAGACGTTACTTTAACAACAAGTCACATCCTCACACACATTTCCTTCTTCCCTGGAAACACTGTCTTCCTCGGTTACACTATTTCAGAATCTTCTCTCATTCTCAATAACATCACTACAGTCCAGTAAGCAAGAATCCTAAACTCCAACCTGCAGTTCCGCATCCTTTTCTCCATGGGAGAATTTTCTGTGCCAGTATGGCGGTTACTCAGCTTTCTTTTCTATTGACGCCTCTTGACTACCATGCGGGGCATTTTCTCATCGTCTTGCTTCACCTTCCCTTTCCGTTCCATTACCTTACTGGCAGACGATGTCGTACCATCCCGGTAGGCTTCCTGCCCCAGGTCCCGATACTTCTTCCTTCACTCCCTCACTGCTACTCACTTTTCTTACTGCTTTCTACTTTCTCTGATGGGTCTTACTATCTGCACGGTCATCTCCCTCTCGTCACAGGGACACCCATTTCCATGCAGTTCTGTTGACTAATCAGACCATAGGTCTGCTCTAGCTGCAGGCTCGTCCCTATCTGACTCACTACCAGGAAGTTCTCTGTTGTGGTCTCACTTAGCCCCTCACCTCTGGGCTAGTCCCAACTAATAACTCTGTCAACTAATTATTGCTTGGCAGAATATCACTTCCTTGCTAACAATACAAATTATCACACATACAAACATTATAGCACATTACATCAATATACATGTTTTCAAGGGGGAACTACTTGACTTCCTTACACCAGATTGAAATGTGTTTAGGTTATTTCAGCACCCTGACACCATGTGACCTTATAGCTTAACTCTACATTGTTTCGGGGCTCCCACAATGCATCAGAACAAAAAAATAGCAGATTTTTAAATGTAGCTTTAGATGTGAATATGGAGGAAATAAAAAAAGCGCAAAGTTTCCCAGAACTTTAAAAAAATTCACCTTTCAAAATAAGTTTATCAAAGATGAACTTTTCATCTGATAAAAGTTTGTACTAAATGGCAAGTTTCTATCAAGCAAAATGTCCTCTGTCGTCCACTCCATGGAAAACTGAGGTTGGAAACTATTGTAGAGAACATCTATTCCAACTACGACCATGGAAGCTCCCAAGTGACAGCGCACATAAAATATCATGAGAAGTAATCACTGTCTGTTCAGGTAGCCATCATAACCATCGAAATCTCTGTAGAGACAGCCGTGACGTCGATGCCCCAATATGTGTGAAGAATGACTGACAAGACAATTACAGTCAAGAGCCAAGGTCAATGACCTTATTACCTGATCAATGACACCACAAAGGCCCCGGAGAAAGTCCGCTGATCCCATAACATCCAAAGATTAAGAACCGACCAACAAGTTGTCTGCAGAAGTTATAAATCACCAGCCAAGGTAGAAAATACATAATTAGAAATATTAACCATACAAGACAACGTGACGCACATGTAGAGGCCATGATGGCTATGTTATATGAAAATAAACTTAGCTAAATCGATCTACAATAATACATATACCATTTTTTTAAAATAACTTTAAATCACATGATCACACATTTAGCTAGTATTATACTCCAGAGCTGCACTCACTATTCTGCTGGTGCAGTCACTGTGTACATACATTACATTACTGATCCTGAGTTACATCCTGTATTATACTCCAGAGCTGCACTCACTATTCTGCTGGTGCAGTCACTGTGTACATACATTACATTACTGATCCTGAGTTACATCCTGTATTATACTCCAGAGATGCACTCACTATTCTGCTGGTGCAGTCACTGTGTACATACATTACATTACTGATCCTGAGTTACATCCTGTATTATACTCCAGAGCTGCACTCACTATTCTGCTGGTGCAGTCACTGTGTACATACATTACATTACTGATCCTGTACTGATCCTGAGTTACATCCTGTATTATACTCCAGAGCTGCACTCACTATTCTGCTGGTGCAGTCACTGTGTACATACATTACTGATCCTGAGTTACATCCTGTATTATACTCCAGAGCTGCACTCACTATTCTGCTGGTGCAGTCACTGTGTACATACATTACATTACTGATCATGAGTTACATCCTGTATTATACTCCAGAGCTGCACTCACTATTCTGCTGGTGCAGTCACTGTGTACATACATTACATTACTGATCCTGAGTTACATCCTGTATTATACTCCAGAGCTGCACTCACTATTCTGCTGGTGCAGTCACTGTGTACATACATTACATTACTGATCCTGAGTTACATCCTGTATTATACTCCAGAGCTGCACTCACTATTCTGCTGGTGCAGTCACTGTGTACATACATTACATTACTGATCCTGAGTTACATCCTGTATTATACTCCAGAGCCGCACTCACTATTCTGCTGGTGCAGTCACTGTGTACATACATTACATTACTGATCCTGTATTGATCCTGAGTTACATCCTGTATTATACTCCAGAGCTGCACTCACTATTCTGCTGGTGCAGTCACTGTGTACATACATTACATTACTGATCCTGAGTTACATCCTGTATTATACCCCAGAGCTGCACTCACTATTCTGCTGGTGCAGTCACTGTGTACATACATTACAATACTGATCCTGTACTGATCCTGAGTTACATCCTGTATTATACTCCAGAGCTGCACTCACTATTCTGCTGGTGCAGTCACTGTGTATGTGTCACCCTGGCCTGGATGCTACAAGTGTAATTAAAGCTGTGTCTGAGAGCAAGGGGGAGGTTCTCTAGTCAGGGGAACATTAGCATGCAGTACCTCCTGTCTCAGGCCAGTAGGGGGAGCAGGCTGCCCCTATAAAAGCTGGTGCTGGGGGCAGGGTTAGAGAGAACTTGATGGCCTGTCTCAGGACTGAGACTTGTCCCAGAGCAGAACAGGGACAGACAGTCGTATTGCACCTAAGAGGAAGTGTGGCAGGGGGAGAGCCACAAGCCAGAGACAAGAGGCGAAGAGAGCCTGTCTTGGCAGATAAGAGACTGACTTTACCAGACTTTGGTGTCTGAGGCTGAGAGGATTCTACATCCTCCAGCAGATAACCAGTCCGCAAGGGACTGTATATTCCTTGGCCTAAGAAGCCTGGAGGCCCTGCCACAACTGAAGGGACCAGTAAAGCTGTACAAGGCTGGGAGCAGAAAGGAACCCACGTCGCAGGCCATACAGGCGAGAATACACGGAAAGCTCGGAAACGTGGGCTGTTACCCTATAACGAGGAGATAGCCAGAAGGAGCGCAGAAAGCACGGTAGGCCTACACCCTCACCCTGACCAGGGCCAATTTCCCCATTGCTCTCAGACATCCAGGTCCCCTCCTAGCCGGGACTGTTTATGGGTCAGTTTACCTGTTTTAGTAAAGACCCTGGACTGCAACTTGTTGTCTGTGTGCTCCTTGCTCCTCCAGCACTATCAGCACCGGGACTCTCACTACCATCACTCCCACCATCCAATACACTGCCCTGGGGCCGCACTCTTCCCGTGGGGAGTCACACCATCCCAGCTGCATATATCATCAGCCCCAGCGGTCTGCCCTGCAGCGGCGGTTCCTAATGACCGCAAATCCACGGGTGGCGTAGTCGGACAAAACCAACAGCACAAAACGGACTACCACTGGCCTGACCACCCTGAGCCACGGAACCGGGTTGCCACTACTACCCCCATCGTTTCCTATTGCCTGGATCCGAGTGCCCCACGGCCCAGGGGGCGAGTTAGCTTTGGCGTAGTCGGCAGGATTTCGTGCCCGCAACCACCGGGTACTGCGTGCCTGAAAAAGACTTTTGTAACTTACCTGTGGCGAAGTTTCCCGCCGTCCGGAGTCGTTTCCCGCCATCCGGAGCCGATTCCCGCCATCAGACGCCATCTTGGACCGTTTCCCGTCGTCTTCTGCCGTCTTCCCGCCATCCGCAGCTGTTTCCCGCCATCGGACGCCATCTTCAGGACGCCGCGCGGGAAGAAGAGGGGCGTGGACGCCGAAAGCGCGCGAGACCCGAAGCTCCGCCCCACGCACCGACGCTGCGCAAGGTCCTGGAAGGGAGAGAGAGCGACGCTGACGTCATCAGGACGCGACGCAAGGTCCTCGACCAGAGCAGCAGCAGCGGAGCCGCGGCCTACAGAAGAGGATCGTCGGAAGGTAGGCCACGCTTAACTAGGGGGAGGAAGATGTCGGACACAGAGGCGCCCACTACCACCAACGCAGCTGCAGCAGCGGTGATGCCCTTTTCCCTGCCCTACATCCCTGGAGCGGCCTGGCTGCCCAAATACTCAGGGGAGCCCCATGCCCTAACTGACTTTAAAGAAAGGCTGTACAGTTTGTTCCAGGTTTACCCCCTGACAGAGGAGCAGAAGGTCAGCATATTGACAGGGCAGTTAACTGGCGCAGCCCAAAGGGAGGTAAAATCATGGCCCACTGAGGAGAAAAGGACTGTGAAGGGTATTCTGGCCCGGCTGCGGGGTACCTTTGACACACGTACCTCCGCTGAGATTAAAATGAGGTTCTATGGATGTAAGCAGCGGGCACAGAACAGCATCAGAGACTATGCCCTAAATCTGCAGGAAGCCTTGAGGGCTATTCAACAAACTGACCCTGGCAGTGTGCAGGAAAAGGATAAGCTGCTAACAGAACAATTCATAGAAGGTCTGCTGTTTAGCGCCCACAGGGCCCAACTGCGCCTCATGTTCTTTCAGAACCCCGACCTGACCTTTGCCCAATTTAAGGACAGGGCCATAAGGGTGCTCCGTGAATCTGCAACCAGTGGCGCTATAAACCCCCGGCGCCCTGCTCTCACCAACCACCAGGAGGCGGCGCCCTCCTCTATGGATCCCGTGGGGGCTGATGCACAGGCCGTGAACCAAGCCCCGTCGAAAGACCTGCACCACCAAGTCCAGGAGCTGACCAGGAACGTCGCGGCGTTGACCAGGACCGTCCAGGCGTTGCAAGTGGACCCGTCAAGACCCATCGAGCTGGCTTCAAGTCCGGAGGATGTCCCGTGGCGTCGACAGAGGAGGATCCCGTCGTTCCGAGGGAGGCCCACAGACCGCTACGCAGAGGATGGACAGCCCATTTGCCGTCGATGCAACCAGCCCGGACACATTTCCAGGTACTGTAATTTAAACAGGTCCAACCTGGGGCAGAGGGCCAACCCCCAGGCATAAGATCACCAGGCCCTTACAATTGGCGTAATAAGTACTTTGGGGGGCGCCCGGTTTTACCTGTGGTGCTGGACGGTATCCCCATGAGCGCCTTGCTGGATACTGGGTCACAAGTAACCACTATCCCTTATGTACTTTTTAAGCAGTATTGGACTGATGCTGATATCACACGGTATCCAGACAGTAACTTGAGCATCATCGCCAGTAATGGCTTACCCGTGCCGCAGATGGGGTTCAAGGAGATGACCATTAAAATTGGTAAAGTTGAACTACCGGCACAGGGAGTGATTATTGTGGACATTGACCGTCATGAAAGTCACCCTAAAATAACTGTGGGTACTAACATAATTGAAAATTGTCTTTCAGAGGTAATTGTAATTCTACAACAGGTGGCGGTGAATGCTAGTTCCAGCCAACAGAGAGTCCTCAACAAGGAGATAAAAGCCCTGATGAGACGGCAGCAGGTAGAACTGTCTGGTGGTGAGATCGGTAGCGTAAGACTGAGTGACCCGTTCCCCATTTCCATGCCTCACAAAAGTGAAATGATGATCTGGTGTCGGACTGTAATCGGGTTGAGAGGTAGAGACTACCAAGCCATGGTAGAACCCGTGTACTCAGACAGCAGGCCCACCATTTTGACAGCCCGGGGGGTGGTTGATGTCCGTCATGGGAGGGTGCCCGTCCGCATTCTCAACATTGGGGAGAGGGAGGTACACTTACCCAGGTACGCTACACTCGCCAAACTGTTTGTTGTCGAACACAAAGCTATCAGGGCCGTGGAACCCTTGCCTCCATCTCCACAGGAGGAGGGTAATGGCTCCCAGAAACAAAAGGAGGACTGGTGCCAGAAACTCCACGTGGGTGCTGACTCCACTCCCCTGCACCAAAAACAAGGAGTCTACCGGGTGGTACAGGAGTACGAGAGAGTCTTTAGTAAGCACCCGCTGGACTTCGGCAGAGTAAAAGGGATAGAACACCACATCCCCACAGGGAGCCACCCACCAAAAAAAGAGAGACACAGGCCTGTACCCCCTGCACATTATCAGAACGCAAAGGGCATGCTAAGAGAGATGAAAGAAGCTGGGGTCATTAGAGACAGCTGTAGCCCCTGGGCAGCCCCCTTGGTTCTGGTCAAAAAGAAAGACGGCACCATGAGAATGTGCGTCGACTATAGACAAATCAACCGTATCACTCACAAAGACGCATATCCACTGCCTAGAATAGAGGAGTCTTTAGCCGCACTAAAATCAGCTAACTTCTTTTCTACTTTGGACCTAACTAGCGGGTACTGGCAGGTTCCTGTGGCAGAGGCTGACAAGGAGAAGACCGCCTTCACCACCCCGATGGGACTGAGCGAATTCAACTGTATGCCTTTCGGGCTCTGCAACGCACCAGGGACCTTCCAGCGGCTGATGGAATGCTGTCTAGGGCACCGAAACTTCGAGACGGTCCTCCTTTACCTGGACGACGTGATCGTCTATTCGAAGACCTACGAGGACCACCTAAAGCACCTGGCCGAGGTGTTCGAAGACCTGGCAGGCTATGGCCTGAAGGTGAAACCATCGAAGTGTCACCTGCTGAAACCAAAGGTCCAGTACCTAGGGCACGTGGTAAGCGCGGAAGGAGTGGCCCCCGACCCTGACAAGATCACGGCAATCAAGAGCTGGCCAAGCCCCTCGAACATCAAAGAGGTGAGACAGTTTCTCGGGTTGGTAGGCTACTACCGAAGGTTCATCCCCGGCTTCACTAAGATGGCAGCTCCTATGCAGGACCTCCTGATCGGACAGTCCAAGTCCCGAAGTCAAAAGCCACCTTTCAAGTGGGATAAACCGGAAGAGGAGTCCTTCCGCCAGCTAAAGATGGCCCTCACAGGGGACAAGATCCTGGCCTACCCTGATTATGGCCAGCCTTTCATTCTCCACACAGATGCCAGTAATGTGGGACTGGGAGCCGTACTGTCCCAAAACCAACAGGGCAGAGAACGGGTGATCGCATACACCAGCCGGAAGCTGAGGCCCACCGAGAGGAACCCGGAGAATTACAGCTCCTTCAAGCTAGAATTCTTGGCGGTGGTGTGGGCCATGACGGAACGCTTCAAGCATTACCTGGCATCCGCGAAGTTCACCGTGTACACGGACAACCCATTGACACACCTGGACAATGCAAGACTGGGTGCCCTAGAACAGCGGTGGATGGCCCGTCTCTCCAACTATGACTTCGTGATCAAGTACCGGGCAGGCAAAACCAATGCCAACGCGGACGTCCTATCACCTGAAGGTGACGAAGACCCAGAAGAGCTGGAGGAGGTAGAACTCCCCGCGTTTCACCGGTATGGAGCCGCTCAATACTCTCACCGCGTGAAGGAGGAGGATCTAACCACTGTGATGATCAATCCCCTACCTCACCACAGCTGGGCCGAGACCCAAGATAGTGACCATGCAGTCTGCCTGGTGAAAGCTCTGCTGACCCGGGAAGACGCCCGCTTAGATCCAGATGCCCCAGAGGAAGCCAAGCAGCTATGGAAGGAGAAGAGCAAGCTGTTCCTCTACGAAGGCAAGTTGTGCAGAAGGATTGTTAACCACCGGACGCACGAGCTGACCTGGCAAGTCGTGGTCCCAAGACGAGATGCAGCCATGGTCCTGGGGGCTTACCATGACAGAGCGGGACACTTCGGTTGGAAGAAATTGGAGTTCCTGCTAAGAGGAAGGTTCTTTTGGGTCGGCATGAGAGGAGCTGTAGAAAAGTGGTGCAGAGACTGTGGCCCTTGTCACCTGAGGAGGAAGGACCGCACCAGCTAGAAGACACCCTTGAGGCCCATCGTCACCACGCAGCCTCTTGAGCTGGTAGCTCTGGACCACGTCAAATTGGCTCCAAGCCGGTCTGGATACATCTATGCCCTGACAATCGTGGACCACTATTCCCGTTTTCTAGTGGTGGTCCCGGTAAAGGACTTGACAGCCCAAACAGCGGCCAGAGCCTTCCAGCAATATTTCTGCCGTCCACACGGGTATCCGGAACAGGTCCTGACAGACCAGGGTCCAGCGTTCGAGGCTGAAATCTTCCAGGAGTTCTGCAACCTCTATGGCTGTAAGAAGATTCGGACAACGCCTTACCATCCACAAACCAACGGGATGTGTGAGAAGATGAACAATATAGTCATTGATCTCCTGAAGACGTTGCCCCTGGAGGAACGCAGCCTGTGGCCAGAAAAACTGCCGGACCTGATAGACCTATACAACAATATCCCGGTGAATGCTACAAACTGCACCCCGGCTTACCTGATGCGAGCTAGACCAGGTAAGCTGCCAGTAGACCTGGAGATGGGAGTCCTAATACCTGAGGACACCTCCCCGGATGCGGACTGGGATACGGAAAGGCAACTGCAGTACAAGAAGGTACAGGAGAGTGTGGAGAAGAGCCTGGCCTAGGTGAGAGAGAGGCAAGAAAAACTCTTCAATCAACACGCCCCTGCTGGTCCCCTAGAACCTGGTGAGCAAGTCCTAAAGCGAAAAAGAAGGCTACATAAGTTGGACGACCAGTGGGAAAGGGAACCCTACACTGTACTGCAGTCTGACCACGACAACCCAAAGGTGTGCGTAATCACCAAGGATGGAGGAGAAACCACTAGTGTCGTCTCCAGAGACCACCTCAAAAGGTGCCCCAAGCAACTCCGTAGTGCAGAAGAGGATCAGAGTGACCTTCAACCCGCAGAGGACAAGGAAGAAATGATCAGCACCGTTCTCGGAGAGTTCCCTCAGTCCTGGACTCGCATAAATGATGCCATAGTGGTACCCGTCCTGCATTTCCTGCAACCGGCACAGCAACAACCAACACCAGAGCCGGAAGGTGAAGAGGAGCAAGCGGTTCCAGAGGCAGAAGAGCCTGTACCAGCAGCCCAGGAGAGTCAACCCTCTGCTGACAGTGAGCCTGCCATGCCTGCGGTAAGCCAAAGGACCCGCAGACAGCTGCCTGCCCTAGCTGGTAGCTGTACCCCTAACGCTAGTGGGGAAAGCCAGGTTGGTCCACCACCAGACAGTGGGCTACGTAGGTCAACCAGGAGCACAAAGGGGCAGATACCCGCTCGCTGGAAAATATAGAGTGTACTAAGATTGTAAATAACCCTGTTGCCAAATGTTGAATTGTTTGCCAAGTTACATGCATGTTTGGTAATTCTGTATTTCAGTTTCTTGCAGCTACCGTAAGGACTCACAGGTTATGGGCTTTTTATAACCAGGACCTTGTATGGACTACATTCGGAGCCTAACCCAGGAATGAACTAAGACTGTGAAGGACTTGGGGTAGGACAGACCCCCACCTGGTTAAGGCTCCCCGTTGTTCTGGTGATATGGACACCCGGTCACAGACCACACTGTGACCTAAAGAACTCAATCTGTGCGTCGTCTGTCTATTAATGTTTTATGGTTATGCATATTGTCTTTGTTTACTGTTTAGTCCCGGAGTACTAAATTTCACTAGGGGGGAATGTGTCACCCTGGCCTGGATGCCACAAGTGTAATTAAAGCTGTGTCTGAGAGCAAGGGGGAGGTTCTCTAGTCAGGGGAACATTAGCATGCAGTACCTCTTGTCTCAGGCCAGTAGGGGGAGCAGGCTGCCCCTATAAAAGCTGGTGCTGGGGGCAGGGTTAGGGAGAACTTGATGGCCTGTCTCAGGACTGAGACTTGTCCCAGAGCAGAACAGGGACAGACAGTCGTATTGCGCCTAAGAGGAAGTGTGGCAGGAGGAGAGCCACAAGCCAGAGACAAGAGGCGAAGAGAGCCTGTCTTGGCAGATAAGAGACTGACTTTACCAGACTTTGGTGTCTGAGGCTGAGAGGATTCTACATCCTCCAGCAGATAACCAGTCCGCAAGGGACTGTATATTCCTTGGCCTAAGAAGCCTGGAGGCCCTGCCACAACCGAAGGGACCAGTAAAGCTGTACAAGGCTGGGAGCAGAAAGGAACCCACGTCGCAGGCCATACAGGCGAGAATACACGGAAAGCTCGGAAACGTGGGCTGTTACCCTATAACGAGAAGATAGCCAGAAGGAGCGCAGAAAGCACGGTAGGCCTACACCCTCACCCTGACCAGGGCCAATTTCCCCGTTGCTCTCAGACATCCAGGTCCCCTCCTAGCCGGGACTGTTTATGGGTCAGTTTACCTGTTTTAGTAAAGACCCTGGACTGCAACTTGTTGTCTGTGTGCTCCTTGCTCCTCCAGCACTATCAGCACCGGGACTCTCACTACCATAACTCCCACCATCCACTACACTGCCCTGGGGCCGCTCTCTTCCCGTGGGGAGTCACACCATCCCAGCTGCATATATCATCAGCCCCAGCGGTCTGCCCTGCAGCGGCGGTTCCTAATGACCGCAAATCCACGGGTGGCGTAGTCGGACAAAACCAACAGCACAAAACGGACTACCACTGGCCTGACCACCCTGAGCCACGGAACCGGGTTGCCACTACTACCCCCATCGTTTCCTATTGCCCGGATCCGAGTGCCCCACGGCCCAGGGGGCGAGTTATGTACATACATTACATTACTGATCCTGAGTTACATCCTGTATTATACTCCAGAGCTGCACTCACTATTCTGCTGGTGCAGTCACTGTGTACATACATTACATTACTGATCCTGTACTGATCCTGAGTTACATCCTGTATTATATCCCAGAGCTGCACTCACTATTCTGCTGGTGCAGTCACTGTGTACATACATTACATTACTGATCCGGAGTTACATCCTGTACTATACTCCAGAGCTACACTCACTATTCTACTGGTGTAGTCACTGTGTACATACATTACATTACTGATCCTGAGTTACATCCTGTATTATCCTCCAGAGCTGCACTTGCTGGTGCAGTCACTGTGTACATAGATTACATTACTGATCCTGAGTTACATCCTGTATTATACTCCAGAGCTGCACTCACTATTCTGCTGGTGCAGTCACTGTGTACATACATTACATTACTGATCCTGAGTTACGTCCTATATTATACTCCAGAGCTGCACTCACTATTCTGCTAGTGCAGTCACTGTGGTTATTGCTTGGGTGAAGCCATTCATTTTCAAAATACTGTGTTTTCTCTTTTTAAATCTTAATGACAACCAAAAACATCCAAGTGACCCTGATCAAAAGTTCACGTACCCTGGTGATTTTGGCCTGATAACATGCACAGAATTTGATGGGTTTGAATGGGTACTAAAGGTAACATCCTCACCTGTGACCTGTTTGCTTGTAATCAGTGTGTGCATAAAAGCAGAGTGAGTTTCTGACATCCAGACAGACTGTTGCATCTTTCATCCAGCCACTGACGTTTCTGGATTGTGAGTCATGGAGAAAGCAAAAACACTGTCAACGGATCTACGGGAAAAGGTAGTAGAACTGAATAACATAGGAAAGGGATACAAAAAAATATCCAAGAAATTGATAATGCCAGTCAGCATCATTCAAACTGTGATTAACAAATGGAAAATCAGGGGCTTTGTTAAAACCAAACCACGGTCAGGTAGACCAACAAAAATTTCGGCCACAACTGCCAGGAAAATTGTTCAGGATGTAAAGAAAAACCCACAAATAACATCAGCTGAAATTTAGGACTCTCTGAAAACTAGCAGTGTGGCTGTTTCAAGGTGCACAATAAGGAGGCACTTGAAGAAAAATGGGCTGCATGGTCGAGTCGCCGGAAGAAAGCCATTACTGTGCAAATGCCACAAAGTATCTCGCCTACAATACGCCAAACAGCACAGAGACAAGCCTCAAAACTTCTGGAACAAGGTAATTTGGAGTGATGACACCAAAACTTAACTTTTTGGCCACAGCCATAAACGTTACATTTGGAGAGAGGTCAACAAGGCCTATGATGAAAGGAACACCATTCCTACAGTAAAGCACGGAGGTGGATCACTGATGTTTTGGGGATGTGTGAGCTACAAAGGCACAGGAAACTTGGTAAAAGTTGAAGGAAAGATGAATGCAGCACGTTATCAGCAAACACTGGAGGCAAATTTGCACTCATCAGCCCAGAATCTGCGCACGGGACGTACTTGGACTTTGCAACATTCACAACGATCCAAAACACAAGGCCAAGTTGACCTGTCATTGGCTACAGCAGAACAAAGTGAAGGTTCTGGAGTGACCATCTCAGTCTCCTGACCTCAATATCATTGAGCCACTCTGGGGAGATCTCAAGCGCGGAGTTCATACTAGACAGCCCAAGAATTTACAGGAACTGGAGGCTTTTTGCCAAGAAGAATGGGCAGCTTTACCATCTGAGAAAATAAAGAACCTCATCCACAACTACCACAAAAGACTTCAAGCTGTCATTGATGATAGAGGGGGCAATACACGGTATTAAGAACTGGGGTATGTGAACTTTTGAACAGGGTCATTTGGATGTTTTTAGTTGTCATTAAGATTTAAAAAGAGAAAACACAGTAGTTTCACCCAACCAATAATCATGAGTGGAGAAAAAGTTTTTTTGTTATCATTCAAATTCTCTGAAACAAGACCAAGAAAGGAAAAATTCTGCCGAGGTATGTAAACTTTTGAGCACAAATGTATACTATTGTATAATATGGTGCTCACAGATACAAACTTTTAGAATGAATCCTCGCATCGTGATCTAAGGCAAAACAGTGAAAAGAACTTGTAGGAAGGCAGAAAAGATTCCAGGGGTCTGTTTTATTAATTCTGGCTTTAGGAGAATTAGTGAGGGTGATATCCCTAATTAGTCCTGGTTACATATTGTCAATATGATCTAAAGAGAAGTCCAGAATCTTTGTGTAACCTTAAAATTATTATAGATTTTTATTATTTGCCTTTTTCTGCCTGCTCTTTTTTTGATACATTATTTCTTTTTCCTTCTCTAATGTTGCAGCCTAAATTGAAAAGGTTACTGTAGCTGAAAATAGCCAACTGTTGTAACAAGCAATACAAAATTTCATTAACAAAACATTTATTGCTCAGGTCCAATTCAATTTGAGAAAATAAAAATGTCTGAAATCAACAACGGCTTATCAAAAAAGAAGTGTTATCAAAGCGAGGCGAGCGCAATTTGCATATTCGAATGGGGGAAAAAATTGTTTCTAAAAGGACCAATCACTTTACTCAATTTAGTGCCGCAATCATGTGACCTCCTGATACAAAGCCGCCCCTGTGTTCTACGGTAGAATGCCGGCGTCTCCAGATACCTCCCACTCACATTTCATGCTGTTTATTAAAATTATGTCACTTGCAGAGCGATCATTACGGCCACGCTCGGCGGACGAGAAACGGGGTAATGAGCCTGAAAAATTCCCATTAATGTTATTTCCTAATAATAAAAAAAAAATAAAGGTAAATTAATGGATTTTATAAAAAATAATGAAAATGACTATAAACAATCTCGCCTGCTGTGGACCCAACTCACGACGAATAATCTATTTCTTATTTCTGAACACAGATTACACGGCCGTTCTCATCAGATGCATCGCAATCCGTAATTACTTCTGTTTTGATACAAAGTGCTACATCGTTGCATTGGTAAAATAGGTTTAAAAGGTGTGCATGCCTAAAGGGTGCGTATGCTTAAAGGTTGTGCAAGCTTAAAGGGTGTGCATACTTAAAGGGTGTGTATGCTTAAAGAGTGTGCATGCTTAAAGGGTGTGCATACTTAAAGAGTGTGCATACCTAAAGAGTGTGTTTGCTTAAAGGGTGTGCATACTTAAAGAGTGTGCATACCTAAAGGGTGCGTATGCTTAAAGGGTGTGAACTTAAAGGGTGTGCATACTTAAAGGGTGTGAACTTAAAGGGTGTGCATACTTAAAGGGTGTGTATGCTTAAAGAGTGTGCATGTTAAAGGGTGTGCATACTTAAAGAGTGTGCATACCTAAAGAGTGTGTTTGCTTAAAGGGTGTGCATACTTAAAGAGTGTGCATACCTAAAGGGTGCGTATGCTTAAAGGGTGTGAACTTAAAGGGTGTACATACTTAAAGGGTGTTAACTTAAAGGGTGTGCATACTTAACGGGTGTGTATGCTTAACCCTGAACTGGTGAGGTGGGGTTTTTGTCACGCAATTGGTGATGTAGGGTTTCCTATACCCCAGTGTTTAGAAATCTCTTATTTTTACAGAAAAGATCACGTTTGTTTTAATCGCTTTCTTATTGGCAATTGATTACACAGGAGTATAACAAATTTTTGACACCCACAAATGGATGGAAGCTAGTGAGACACGTATCCTCATACCAGCATTTTTCAAAGAATGGCAGCCGAACAAAAATACCCTGGGGTGTGGCAAACCCCACCTCACCAGTTGAGGGTTAAAGAGTGTGCATGCTTAAAGGGTGTGCATAGTTAAAGAGTGTGCATACCTAAAGGGTGTGGTTGCTTAAAGAGTGTGCATACCTAAAGGGTGTGCATACTTAAAGGGTGTGTATGTTTAAAGGGTGTGCATGCCTAAAGGGTGTGCATACCTAAAGGGTGTGCATGCTTAAAGGGTGTGCATACTTAAAGGGTGTGCATTCCTAAAGGGTGTGCATACTTAAAGGGTGTGTATGCTTAAAGAGTGTGAACTTAAAGGGTTTGTATGCTTAAAGGGTGTGCATACCTAAAGGGTGTGTTTGCTTAAAGGGTGTGCATGCTTAAAGGGTGTGCATACCTAAAGAGTGTGCATACTTAAAGGGTGTGCATACCTAAAGGGTGTGTCTGTTTAAAGAGTGTAAACTTAAAGGGTGTGTATGCTTAAAGGGTGTGCATACCTAAAGGGTGTGCATTCCTAAAGGGTGTGCATACTTAAAGGGTGTGAATGCTTAAATGGTGTGCATACCTAAAGGGTGTGTATGTTTAAAGAGTGTGAACTTAAAGGGTGTGTATGCTTAAAGAGTGTGCATACTTAAAGGGTGTCCATACTTAAAGAGTGTGCATACTTAAAGGTTGTGCATTCCTAAAGGGTGTGCATACTTAAAGGGTGTGCATGCTTAAAATGTGTGCATACTTAAAGAGTGTGCATTCCTAAAGGGTGTGCATATTTAATTGGTGTGCATACCTAAAGGGTGTGCGTACCTAAATGGTGTGTATACTTAAAGGGTGTGCATGCTTTAAGGGTGTGTATACTTAAAGGGTGTGCATACCTAAAGGGTGTGTAGACTTAAAGGGTGTGCATGCTTTAAGGGTGTGTATACTTAAAGGGTGTGCATACCTAAAGGTGTGCATACTTAAAGGGTGTGCATGCTTTAAGGGTGTGCATATTTAAAGGGTGTGCATATTTAAAGGGTGTGCATGCTGTAAGGGTGTGCATGCTTTAAGGCATATATGGGGGGTACACTGACCATTTTCCCCGGGCGCCTCCAGCAGTTATCTGTCGCTCTTCTGACTGCTTTTCTTGCTTTCTTTAGGTTACAAAGAAGTTATGGTATTATTGCCGCACAGTGCAGACAGTAGAGGTGAGACAATCGAAATTTGCTTTGAAATTCACAAAAAAAATTGGACTCACCAGAACCTCATTTTTTCCAGTTTACAGCATTTGAGCATTGATGTTCCTGATGATAAATACCCTTCACGGATCAAGCTTGAAAAGAAAGACTTTCAGACCCCCGCCGAGCTCTAACAGGTAGCTGCTATATGTCTGATAGTTTGGAATTTCTGATTATCTGCCACCTTAGCAGTGAAGGAGGTGAACTTTCTTCGAACATCCTCATATTTGTTCTCTCTCATAGAAAATTTGTACTTATAGGTGTAGAGATAGCAATCAGTATTGGGCATTTAGGGAGTTGTCCCAGACTAAAATCCTTATTATAGGTCATCAATACCCAATTTTTAGGGCTCTGACACCCAACACCCTCACAAATCAACTGTTAGCGGCTCCCAAGGTGCTCAGTGTTCAAAACAGAACAGCACAGCGCCATAGTGGCCAATCTTGGGTACTGCAGCTTAGCTTTCATTCACTTCAGTAGAAGCTGAGATGTAGTACCGAAAACAACCTCTACAAAGTACATGGCGCTGTGCTGATCCGATTCTGTACATTTGGAGGCCAGCTACTGGTGGGCTGGACCCCGACTATATGATATTCATGACCAATCCAAAGAATGAATACCTTAGTCCTGGATGAACCCTTTAAACCCGAGGAGACATCAGTAATATAAATGGTACTTTGCACAGGATGTGACTGTATCAGTAGTTTTTTAATGAAGCATGTAGTGATGCCCCGGGCCGGTGTCACTGCACCCATAGACGGCCATGGTACTCTTCGCTATCGGTGACCTTTGCTGTGATAAGTGGTTTTCCAGTGGCGAGCAGGTTATCTACACACCATTCATTGTAGCTCGCTGATATATATCTTGTCAGTGAGGCAGGAGGCCGGTTATACATCACATCTTCACATTTATAGCGATCGCAGGCAAGAAAAAGACAATTATTGGAATACTCTGTTGTGCCGGCTTCTCATAACGCGGCAGCACTGGAGGATTGCAGAAAAAACAGGTCATTTATCTCCCAACGCTCCGGAAAGTCCAATAATTATCGAAATGTTTTACTAGTTTTAGTCATTTGTGGATGTATTCTAGACAAAGGTAAAGGGACAACATGAAGGGAAAGGATCAAAGCGGGGGTCTTCTGCATTCACATCTCTGGAGGACAGACAGAAACCTTTAAGGGGCTTTCTACTCTTTATAATACTTTATTCCAGGATTTCTTTCTGCTGGATTCCATTCCTCATAGAATAACATTCAACCCAAGAAATGCAGGCAAGAAGCTCTATAAAGCTACAGCCATGAATTTCCCTACAAATGTCTGGAATGTACATAGAAGTCTGAGGGGAACAGGAGTCTACAGAGAAATCTGGAGGGGGACAGAGGAGTGTGGAGGGGGACAGAGGAACGTGGAGGAGGACAGAGGAACGTGGAGTAGGACAGAGGAACATGGAGGAGGACAGAGGAACGTGTAGGGAGACAGAGGAACATGGAGGGAGACAGAGGAACGTGGAGGGAGACAGAGGAACGTGGAGGGAGACAGAGGAACATGGAGGGAGACAGAGGAACATGGAGGGAGACAGAGGAACGTGGAGGGAGACAGAGGAACGTGGAGGGGGACAGAGGAGTGTGAAAGGGGACAGAAGAGTGTGGAAGGGGACAGAAGAGTGTGGAAGGGGACAAAGGAACAGAGGAGCCTGGAGGGGGACAGAGGAACAGAGGAGCGTGGAGGGGGACAGAGGAACAGAGGAGCCTGGAGGGGGACAGAGGAACAGAGGAGCCTGGAGGGGGACAGAAGAACAGAGGAGCCTGGAAGGGAACAGAGGAGCCTGGAGGGGGACAGAAGAGCCTGGAGGGGGACAGAGGAGCGTGAAAGGGGACAGAGGAGTGTTTAGGGGGACAGAGGAGTGTTTAGGGGGACAGGGGAGTGTGGAGGGGGACAGAGGAGTGTGGAGGGGGACAGAGGAGTCTGGAGGGGGACAGAGGAGTGTGAAAGGGGACAGAAGAGTGTGGAAGGGGACAGAGGAACAGAGGAGCCTGGAGGGGGACAGAGGAACAGAGGAGTGTGGAGGGGGACAGAGGAACAGAGGAGCCTGGAAGGGAACAGAGGAGCCTGGAGGGGGACAGAGGAGCGTGAAAGGGGACAGAGGAGCGTGGAGGGGGACAGAGGAGTGTGGATGGGGACAGGGGAGTGTGGAGGGGGACAGAGGCATGTGAAGGGGGACAGAGGAGTGTGGAGGGGACAGAGGAGCGTGGAAGGGGACAGAGGAGTGTGGAGGTGGAAATAGGAGTGTGGAGGGGGACAGAGGAGTGTGGAGGGGGACAGAGGAGTGTAGAAGGGGACAGAAGAGTGTGGAGGGGGACAGAAGAGTGTGGAGGGGGACAGAAGAGTGTGGAGGGGGACAGAGGAGTGTGGAAGGGGACAGAAGAGCGTGGAAGGGGACAGAAGAGCGTGGAAGGGGACAGAGGAGCGTGGAAGGGGACAGAGGAGCGTGGAAGGGGACAGAGGAGTGTGGAGGGGGACAGAGGATTGTGGAAGGGGAAATAGGAGTGTGGAAGGGGACAGAGGAGTGTGGAGGGGGACAGAGGAGTGTGGAGGGGGACAGAGGAGTGTGGAGGGGACAGAGGAGTGTGGAGAGGGACAGAGGAGTGTTGAGGGGGGTAGATGAGTGTGGAGGGGGGCAGATGAGTGTGGAGGGGGACAGGAGTGTGGAGGGGGACAGAGGAGTGTGGAGGGGGACAGAGGAGTGTGGAGGGGGACAGAAGAGTGTGGGGGGACAGAGGAGTCTGGAGGGGGACAGAGGAGTCTGGAGGGGGACAGAGGAGTCTGGAGGGGGACAGAGGAGTCTGGAGGGGGACAGAGGTAACTGGGTTGGAGTATAGTGGAGTGTGGAGCATACAAAGAACTCTGGAGAGAACAGAAAAGTCTGGAGGGAAGACAGAGGAGTCTGGTTTGGGCACAGAGGAATCTGGATGGGGGACATTGGAGTCTGGATGAGTTCAGTAGATTCTTTTTGAGGACATAGGAGTCAGGAGGGAGACAGAAATCTGGAGGAAAACAAAGCAGTCTAGAGGAGGACAGAGGAGTCGGAAGGAGACAAAGGAGTCTGGAGGGAACAGAAAAGTCTGAATGGGGGACAGATGAATCAGGAGAAGGACAAAGGAGTCAAGAGTGGGACAGAGAAGTCAAGTAAAGAATGGTGGAGTCTGGAAAGGACACAGCAGAGTCTGGCGTGGACAGAGGACTGACTGGTGCCAAGTTTTACAGTGCATTCAATTAAATGGGCGATAAAGAGCTGAACTCCTCAATGTGCGGGTCTGTTGTATTCCATTAGCTGCTGGCAGATTACAGGTGATCGAGGTGCCGGAGTTCGGCGCCGGAGTTCAGATAGGTCATCAGTTGTTCAGTCTGGGACAACCCCTTTAACTCTTACATGCTTGTTTTCTTTGTGTCACCATAGGGTCCTCCGAGCAGCGCTCTTACTGAGGTCTTCTTACCATTAACCCTAGAGAAGAGAGCAGCGACAACCACCAAAGAGATCATGGCTACTGTACTGACATGTGGTAGAGTCTACAAGATGAGTGCAGGTCCATCTGCCACAAAATGACAATATTCTTAACAATTCACACACAGACCTGGAGTTTACGCCTTCGGTGAAGAAGAGCGAAGGCTACAGCCACCAGATATTACCAATGACAACAAAGAATATCACCATTGGCCGAGCTATGCGAAGAGGCGGCACAAGGTAGTTACATAGGGTACAAGTCATATAAGGCAGGAATCAAATAGAATATGCACCGGCCCATTGGTTTCATGAACCTTAATAAATGGCCGATCCAATAAATCACAGAGCCCTTGCACTAATGTTAGTCTTGTAAACGACTTTGGCATAATCTTAAGAAGTGGAAATGTGCAGATCCCAGAGGAATTTTAATGGGTCGTACAATTCTCATGCAGAAATCGCAAGTGCTGTCGTGTTTGGCAAGGTCCTCCGAAACTTTGGGTATGGAATACATAAATGACTGTCATGCAAGTTTGATCGGCCCCAGGGAAGCGTTAAACTACAGAGGACGTTCTCATTTTTTTTTAAACTTAACCTTTATGATTAAACAGATCCACGATGGTCGGATTTTCATAACCATACTTTAACTTCCCATTCTATCTTGGTTGTAGCGATGAGATAAATACTGTAATATATATTTATTAAAGATTTAGCAATTTATGTTCTTATTTGTACATAACAGAGTGAGAAATCACCAATATAGGGAGTTAATATATGTAAGACAACAATTAGGATGCAATGTTTCCATTCAGATTTCTATCATTATTATTATGGCCATTTATTACAGTGTTTTATAATAAAATTTTATTGACTTCTGGTTATTGGATAATTCCAAACCCAAATTTAGAAATAAAGATTAGAGTTTGTCATGTATCTTAACTGGCATCAAAAAGATGCAAAATGTGACGCAACATGTTTATGCTAAAATATTTTGCTATTTTTTGACCCTTTGCACCACTTATGCATCTGTTTTAAAAGGAATCTTGTGGAAAGAGGAAGTGATCAAGTACGTCACAATAAATTTGCTTTAATGTCCAAGGGGAAAGTAGCGGAAATTGTTGCTGAATTATAAGCAGATTTCATTTTGTAAAAATAAAAAAGGCAAACTTAGCTTTTTTCATCTTGCATATTGGGGCATTCTTTTTTCACTTTATGCTCCAACATGGGATCAGCTTTACAGAAAATTGATATGCAGACTGAATATGTGCCAAAATTTGGACTTTTATTGGGACTTTTTATTCCAATTTTGTAAACAATTTTTGCAGCTTTTTTATCGCGCACCGATAATTTTATAATATAATTAGGATTCATTTTCCGGCACAAAGATGTGCCAGGATTATTTAGAAGCCTACACCTTATCATACATTTGGAGTACTTTACTTAAGCGACTGTTTGAACCCCACAATTGGGTCAGGAGTTGGAGTGTATAAGCGGGGGACATGTAGTAAAAACTAAATTGGCCTCAACCTCCACTTTGGTAACTTTCTTTTTGGCTGTGCAGCCCAGAATATGAACTGGAATTGGCACAAGCAAAATGTTGGCATCAGTAGAGCAAATGCCCAAGGTTCACGTTTCCAACCATCCATTACATTCTTGTAGTCATGCAGAGGAGCATTCCTCCCTTATAGTCTCCAGTGCATTGGTGCAACCTCAACTTTTTCACAAGTTATAGTTTCATCAATGTTCTACAAACCCAAATGAGTCACATTGAACCCCTTTAGGCAGCAGGAAATGGGTGCAAACTCAACCTCGCCTACCTCTACTCCGACACCATTGTTCTCCAAACCCAAATGATTCACATTGGATCCACTTAGTCACCAGTGCATGGGTGCAAACACAACCGTGTCACCTATACTTACATCATTGTTCTCCAAGCCCAAATCAGTTCTATGTGACCCCTTAAGGTACAAGTGCATGGATGGAAGCTCAACCATGCCACCGTCTATTCTCCAAACCTGAAATGAGCCAGATTGGACCCATTTAGTCACCAGCTCATGGAAGCAAACTCAATATCCCCACACTTTTTAAATACCCATATAGGTTACCCATTTAGTCACCAGGTCATAGGTGCAAACACAACTTTGCCACCATGTTTCTTCAATCCCGAATAAGTCACATTGGACCCCTTTATGCACCAGTGCATTGATGCAAACTCAAACTTGGCATCCCATATAATTACATTACTGATCTTCAAACTTTAATAAGTCTTCAGCTCATCTTAGCCTTTGCTTAGTTCTGTCTTAGCGCTCCATCGTTAAGAGTTTGGGCAATGACTAAGGAGCATGGCCACCATTGAACCTTGAAGAGAGTGCATCAACGATCTCCAATGGCTGCAGACTGTTCTCCTCATCATTAATGAGCCTGGTTAATGCAGTTTGGCATCTTATAATGGTATAATTATGACCTTGCCAGGGTAGCCTTAATCCAAGCACCTCTATAACGACTGATGATTGGAGACTGACTGTCACCAGTGGTCGCTGCCATGAAATACATTGATTCTTTGTTATTTGGATATTATCCCAGAAATCAAAGAACCGCAAACCCCTCCACCTGAGCTTTATCTATAATTCATTACTCGTAGCACTTTCCGCCTCTCATGATCCGGACGTATCGCTGTGCAAGTTGCTACAGTAACATTTGATCAGGGAAAGTATCTGTGCAGCTCCCCAGGTTACATGTGCACCAAGTGTAATTACACTATGCTAATCCTTTCATTATTACACAGCTCAAGATTTCAAGCTTCCCTGCCGAGAAAGTGTTAAAACCCTGACTGCAGACTCAGAAGGAAAGGAGGTGTCACACCAACAGACATGTGTCATAGAGAGATCCAGAAACTGGAAGCATCTGTCCTGCAGACCGAGAACACAGGCCCTCCACGTCATGTTCCCATGATACTGATGGAAATAATTATTTATTACAATAGACATCTTATACCGATTAACAGTTACCTCCTGTATTATCCTCCAGAGCTGCACTCACTATTCTGCTGGTGCAGTCACTGTGTACATACATTACATTACTGATCCTGAGTTACATTCTGTGTTATACTCCAGAGCTGCACTCACTATTCTGCTGGTTCAGTCACTGTGTACATACATTACATTACTGATCCTGAGTTACATCCTGTATTATACTCCAGAGCTGCACTCACTATTCAGCTGGAGCAGTCACTGTGTACATAAATTACATTACTGATCCTGAGTTACATCCTGTATTATACTCCAGAGCTGCACTCACTATTCTGCTGGTGCAGTCACTGTGTACATACATTACATTACTGATCCTGCACTGATCCTGAGTTACATCATGTATTACACTCCAGAGCTGCACTCACTATTCTGCTGGTGCCGTCACTGTGTACATACATTACATTACTGATCCTGTACTGATCCTGAGTTACACCCTGTATTATACTCCAGAGCTGCACTCACTATTCTGCTGGTGTAGTCACTGTGTACATACATTACATTACTGATCCTGAGTTACATCCTCTATTATACTCCAGAGCTGCACTCACTATTTTGCTGGTGCAGTCACTGTGTACATACATTACATTACTGATCCTGAGTTACACCCTTTATTATACTCCAGAGCTGCACTCACTATTCTGCTGGTGCAGTCACTGTGTACATACATTACATTACTGATCCTGAGTTACATCCTGCATTATACTCCAGAGCTGCACTCACTATTCTGCCGGTGCAGCCACTGTGTACATACATTACATTACTGATCCTGTACTGATCCTGAGTTACATCCTGTATTATACTCCAGAGCTGCACTCACTATTCTGCTGGTGCAGTCACTGTGTACATACATTACATTACTGATCCTGAGTTACATCCTGTATTATACTCCAGAGCTGCACTCACTATTCTGCTGGTGCAGTCACTGTGTACATACATTACATTACTGATACTGTACTGATCCTGAGTTACATCCTGTATTATACTCCAGAGCTGCACTCACTATTCTGCTGGTGCAGGCACTGTGTACATACATTACATTACTGATCCTGAGTTACCTCCTGTATTATACTCCAGAGCTGCACTCACTATTCTGCTGGTGCAGTCACTGTGTACATACATTACATTACTGATCCTGAGTTACATCCTGTATTATACTCCAGAGCTGCACTCACTATTCTGCTGGTGCAGTCACTGTGTACATACATTACATTACTGATCCTGCACTGATCCTGAGTTACATCATGTATTACACTCCTGAGCTGCACTCACTATTCTGCTGGTGCAGTCACTGTGTACATACATTACTGATCCTGAGTTACATCCTCTATTATACTCCAGAGCTGCACTCACTATTTTGCTGGTGCAGTCACTGTGTACATACATTACATTACTGATCCTGAGTTACCTCCTGTATTATACTCCAGAGCTGCACTCACTATTCTGCTGGTGCAGTCACTGTGTACATACATTACATTACTGATCCTGAGTTACATCCTGTATTATACTCCAGAGCTGCACTCACTATTCTGCTGGTGCAGTCACTGTGTACATACATTACATTACTGATCCTGAGTTACATCCTGTATTATACTCCAGAGCTGCACTCACTATTCTGCTGGTGCAGTCACTGTGTACATACATTACATTACTGATCCTGCACTGATCCTGAGTTACATCATGTATTACACTCCTGAGCTGCACTCACTATTCTGCTGGTGCAGTCACTGTGTACATACATTACTGATCCTGAGTTACATCCTGTATTATACTCCAGAGCTGCACTCACTATTCTGCTGGTGCAGTCACTGTGTACATACATTACATTACTGATCCTGAGTTACCTCCTGTATTATACTCCAGAGCTGCACTCACTATTCTGCTGGTGCAGTCACTGTGTACATACATTACATTACTGATCCTGAGTTACATCCTGTATTATACTCCAGAGCTGCACTCACTATTCTGCTGGTGCAGTCACTGTGTACATACATTACATTACTGATCCTGCACTGATCCTGAGTTACATCATGTATTACACTCCAGAGCTGCACTCACTATTCTGCTGGTGCAGTCACTGTGTACATACATTACATTACTGATCCTGTACTGATCATGAGTTACATCCTATATTATACTCCAGAGCTGCACTCACTATTCTGCTGGTGCAGCCACTGTGAACATACATTACATTACTGATCCTATACTGATCCTGAGTTATATCGTGTATTATACTCCAGAGCACCACTCACTATTCTGCTGGTGCAGTCACTGTGTACATACATTACATTACTGATCCTGCACTGATCCTGAGTTACATCCTGTATTATACTCCAGAGCTGCACTCACTATTCTGCTGGTGCCGTCACTGTGTACATACATTACATTACTGATACTGAGTTACATCCTGTATTATCCTCCAGAGCTGCACTCACTATTCTGCTGGTGTAGTCACTGTGTACATACATTACATTACTGATCCTGAGTTACATCCTGTATTATACTCCAGAGCTGCACTCACTATTCTGCTGGTGCAGTCACTGTGTACATACATTACATTACTGATCCTGTACTGATCCTAAGTTACATCCTGTATAATACTCCAGAGCTGCACTCACTATTCTGCTGGTGCAGGCACTGTGTACATACATTACATTACTGATCCTGAGTTACATCCTGTATTATACTCCAGAGCTGCACTCACTATTCTGCTGGTGCAGTCACTGTGTACATACATTACATTACTGATCCTGCACTGATCCTGAGTTACATCATGTATTACACTCCAGAGCTGCACTCACTATTCTGCTGGTGCAGTCACTGTGTACATACATTACTGATCCTGAGTTACATCCTGCATTATACTCCAGAGCTGCACTCACTATTCTGCTTGTGCAGCCACTGTGAACATACATTACATTACTGATCCTATACTGATCCTGAGTTATATCGTGTATTATACTCCAGAGCACCACTCACTATTCTGCTGGTGCAGTCACTGTGTACATACATTACATTACTGATCCTGCACTGATCCTGAGTTACATCCTGTATTATACTCCAGAGCTGCACTCACTATTCTGCTGGTGCCGTCACTGTGTACATACATTACATTAATGATACTGAGTTACATCCTGTATTATCCTCCAGAGCTGCACTCACTATTCTGCTGGTGTAGTCACTGTGTACATACATTACATTACTGATCCTGAGTTACATCCTGTATTATACTCCAGAGCTGCACTCACTATTCTAATGGTGCTGTTACTGTGTACATACATTACATTACTGATCCTGTACTGATCCTGAGTTACATCCTGTATTATACTCCAGAGCTGCACTCACTATTCTGCTGGTGCAGTCACTGTGTACATACATAACATTACTGATCCTGTACTGATCCTGAGTTACATCGTGTATTATTCTCCAGAGCTGTACTCACTATTCTGCTGGTGCAGTCACTGTGTACATACATAACATTACTGATCCTGTACTGATCCTGAGTTACATCCTGTATTATATTCATGAGCAGCACTCACTATTCTGCTGGTGCAGTCACTGTGTACATACATTACATTACTGATCCTGAGTTACCTCCTGTATTATACTCCAGAGCTGCACTCACTATTCTGCTGGTGCAGTCACTGTGTACATACATTACATTACTGATCCTGAGTTACATCCTGTATTATACTCCAGAGCTGCACTCACTATTCTGCTGGTGCAGGCACTGTGTACATACATTACATTACTGATCCTGAGTTACCTCCTGTGTTATACTCCAGAGCTGCACTCACCATTCAGCTGGTGCAGTCACTGTATACATACATTACATTACTGATCCTGAGTTACCTCCTGTATTATACTCCAGAGCTGCACTCACTATTCTGCTGGTGCAGTCCCTGTGTACATACATTACATTACTGATCCTGAGTTACATCCTGTATTATACTCCAGAGCTGCACTCACTATTCTGCTGGTGCAGTCACTGTGTACATACATTACATTACTGATCCTGAGTTACATCCTGTATTATACTCCAGAGCTGCACTCACTATTCTGCTGGTGCAGGCATTGTGTACATACATTACATTACTGATCCTGAGTTACCTCCTGTATTATACTCCAGAGCTGCACTCACCATTCAGCTGGTGCAGTCACTGTATACATACATTACATTACTGATCCTGAGTTACATCCTGTATTATACCCCAGAGCTGCACTCACTATTCTGTTGATGCAGTCCCTGTGTACATACATTACATTACTGATCCTGAGTTACATCTTGTATTATACTCCAGAGCTGCACTCACTATTCTGCTGGTGCAGGCTCTGTGTACATACATTACATTACTGATCCTGAGTTACCTCCTGTATTATACTCCAGAGCTGCACTCACCATTCAGCTGGTGCAGTCACTGCATACATACATTACATTACTGATCCTGAGTTACATCCTGTATTATACTCCAGAGCTGCACTCACCATTCAGCTGGTGCAGTCCCTGTGTACATACATTACATTACTGATCCTGAGTTACATCCTGTATTATACTCCAGAGCTGCACTCACTATTCTGCTGGTGCATTCACTGTGTACATACATTACATTACTGATCCTGAGTTACATCCTGTATTATACTCCAGAGCTGCACTCACTATTCTGCTGGTGCATTCACTGTGTACATACATTACATTACTGATCCTGAGTTACATCCTGTATTATACTCCAGAGCTGCACTCACTATTCTGCTGGTGCAGTCACTATATACATACATTACATTACTGATCCTGAGTTACATCCTGTATTATACTCCAGAGCTGCACTCACTATTCTGCTGGTGCGGTCATTGTGTACATACATTACATTACTGATCCTGAGTTACATCCTGTATTATACTCCAGAGCTGCACTCACTATTCTGCTGCTGCAGTCACTGTGTACATACATTACATTACTGATCCTGAGTTACATCCTGTATTATACTCCAGAGCTGCACTCACTATCCTACTGGTGCAGTCACTGTGTACATACATTACATTACTGATCCTGAGTTACATCCTGTATTATACTCCAGAGCTGCACTCACTATTCTGCTGGTGCATTCACTGTGTACATACATTACATTACTGATCCTGAGTTACATCCTGTATTATACTCCAGAGCTGCACTCACTATTCTGCTGGTGCAGTCACTATATACATACATTACATTACTGATCCTGAGTTACATCCTGTATTATACTCCAGAGCTGCACTCACTATTCTGCTGGTGCGGTCATTGTGTACATACATTACATTACTGATCCTGAGTTACATCCTGTATTATACTCCAGAGCTGCACTCACTATTCTGCTGCTGCAGTCACTGTGTACATACATTACATTACTGATCCTGAGTTACATCCTGTATTATACTCCAGAGCTGCACTCACTATCCTACTGGTGCAGTCACTGTGTACATACATTACATTACTGATCCTGAGTTACATCCTGTATTATACTCCAGAGCTGCACTCACTATTCTGCTGGTGCATTCACTGTGTACATACATTACATTACTGATCCTGAGTTACATCCTGTATTATACTCCAGAGCTGCACTCACTATTCTGCTGGTGCAGTCACTATATACATACATTACATTACTGATCCTGAGTTACATCCTGTATTATACTCCAGAGCTGCACTCACTATTCTGCTGGTGCAGTCACTGTGTACTTATATTACATTACTGATCCTGAGTTACATCCTGTATTATACTCCAGAGCTGCACTCACTATTCTGCTGGTGCAGTCACTGTGTACATGCATTACATTACTGATCCTGAGTTACATCCTGTATTATACTCCAGAGCTGCACTCACTATTCTGCAGGTACATTCTTTTCTTACGTGTGTTTCTTGCTGGGGTGGCTCTATAAGATCACCTGACATTATACATTTTTGGAAGGTTTGTCTTTGATGCAGTAACCATTACATTTGCTAATCACAGTCAGATTTCGTCGTTCGGTCCCTTACATCTTCCGCACCTCTCGGACCCCCTATAGGACACATCAGGTATTTTGCACACGTATTCCATCTGAATTGCACACAAAATACATATTAACCTGCTGTAAATCTTTTATTGCTGCTCGTGAGCTGAACCACGCGGCTGCGGATAATATTACTGCAAATATTATTCTCTTGCTACAAATAATGAATCCACTATAGTTTATGAACCAGATGTTGTGACGCAGCCCCCCATAATATCATTCCGGCTGCTGATCTAATACACAAGCCTTTTCAGCATTCTCTAGATGCCCTCAGCCAGACGTATAAGACCCGTAAGTGTAACTTAAAAGAATATTAGTTTACACAATACCTAAAACTAAGAAGCGAGCGCATACAGGTAAGAGGAATTAATCTAAATGTGCTAAATCAACTCGAGGACACCTAATTATTGCACAATGCAAGTCACGGAAGCAAGCAGAGGGCTCCCTCTAGTGGCACCGAGAAATACTGCAGTTAAGCCTTCTGTAGACTTGTAACTGAAATGTAGCAATAGTGGCAATGTAGACATGTCATGAATGACCAAGTATTTTACATAAAATCATTCCCATGAACAGTTTTCTACTGTATCTAAAGCTTCCTTGTCTATAAGCATTATGCAACAGCTCTCTGCTATTAATACATTCATGAATTCCACATTTAAATAAAGTAAGTACTCAGTTTATAGCTTCGATCACAATTGAATAAGCCCATCCACCAGTGACAAGGTGACCATCTCAGATGGGAACTGAATTCTATTGACTCACCTCCCTACAGTAGGGAAAATAAGTATTTGATACTCTGCCGATTTTGCAAGTTTTCCCACCTACAAAGAATATAGAGGTCTGTAATTTTTATTGTAGGTCACTTCAACTGTGAGAGACACTAAAAATAAATCCAGAAAATCACATTGTATGTTTTTTACATAATTAAATTGCTTTTCATTGTATGAAATAAGTATTTGATCACTTACCAACCAGTGGCTCTCACAGATCTGTTAGGTTTTCTTTTAGAAGCCTCCAACTCTGCACTCATTACTTGTATTAATTGCACCTGTTTGAACTCGTTACCTGTATAAAAGACACCTGTCCACACACTCAATCACACTCCAACCTTTCCACCATGGCCAAAGGACACCAGGGACAGAATTGTAGACCTGCACAAGGCTGGGATGGGCTACAGGACAATAGGTAAGCAGCTTGGTGAGAAGGCAACAACTGTTGGCACAATTATTAGAAAGTGGAATAAACACAAGATGACTGTCAATCTTCCTCGGTCTGGGGCTCCATGCAAGATCTCGCATCGTGGGGTAAGGATGATTCTGAAAAAGGTCAGGAATCAGCCCAGAACTACACGGGAGGACCTGGTTAACGACCTGAAGAGAGCTGGGACCACAGTCTCAAACATTACTGTTAGTAACACACTACGTCATCATGGATTAAAATTATGCAGGGCACACAAGATAACCCTGCTCACACCAGCACATGTCCAGGCCTGTGTGAAGTTCACCGGTGACCATCTGGATGATCCAGAGGAGGCATGAGAGAAGATCATGTGGTCAGATGAGACCAAAATAGAACTTTTTGGTATCAACTCCACTCGCCGTGTTTGGAGGAAGAAGAAGGATGAGTACAACCCCAAGAACACCGTCCCCACCGTAAAGCATGGTGGGGGAAACATCATACTTTGGGGGTGCTTTTCTGCAAAAGGGACAGGATAACTGCACCATATAGAATGAAGGATGGATGAGGTCATGTATCGCAGGATTTTTGCCAACAACCTCCTTCCCTCAGTAAGAGCATTGAATATCGGTCATGGCTGGGTCTTCCAGCATGACAATGACCCGAAACACACAGCCAGGGAAACTAAGGAGTGGCTCCGTAAGAAGCATTTCACAGTCCTGAAGTGTCCTAGCCAGTCTCCAGACCTGAACCCAACAGAAAATCTTTGGAGGGAGCTGAAACTCAATGTTGACCAGTGACAGCCCCGAAACCTGAAAGATCTGGAGAAGATCTGTATGGAGGAGGCGGCCAAAATCCCTGCTGGGTCAAGAACTACAGGAACCGTCTGAGCTCTGTAATTGCAAACAAAGGTTTCTGGACCAAATATTAAGTTTTGTTTTTCAATTATATCAAATACTTATTTCATGCAAAAAAAAATGTAAATTAATTATGTAAAAATCCTACAATGGGATCTTCTGTTTTTTATGTTTAGATTCTGTTTCTCACAGGTGAAGTGACCGACGATAAAAATTACAGACCTCTCCATTCTCTGTAAATAGGAAAACTTGCAAAATCGTCAGAGAATCAAATACTTATTTTCCTCACTGTATGTCTGGGAAAGATAGGTGAAAAAGGTTTCATGGCTTAGAGGGAAGCCACACAACATTGGGTGTGTGACCGCCCACTGGACCATTCACCCTCTTCCACTCATTTCTCCCATACAGGTTTTCATTATAGAAAAATTGGTTCCAATCTCTTCTCCAGGTTCATTTGAGGCCAGGTTAGGTACGTAGAGAAGTGAGTCACTACAATTAACGAGCTGAGGTCATTTAGTTGCTAGTAGATGGGCTTGTGCAGTTTTGATGAAAACCGTAAACTAGATAGCTCTTATTTTTTACATGTGTAAAAAATAATGGAATTCATGTATTTATTAATTAAAGGTTGAGGCTACATAGAGTTCGTATATATACATGGACTAAATTGTTACCCTTTTAGTAAATTAAGAAAAACTCATAATGGTCTCTGAAATAAAATAACTTAAAATATATAAAACTAATTTTTAATTTAAATTTACCAAATATCAATAATGAGAATCAGACTTTGCTTTTTTTGCTTGTGAATTGTGGTTCTACAGAAAAATGTAAAAAATACTGGATGAAAATACTGGTTCCTCTATGAAAGACTGAAAGTATTTGGACCATAAGATGTGTTACGCTACGGTGCATCCTATAATTAACATCACAGGTGTCTACAAAGTTGTAATCAGTCAGTCTGACTATTTAAAGGATGAAAAGTAGTCATTGTGCTGTTTAGTATCATGAAGTACCACACTGAAACTGGAGCAAAGAAAGCTGACGAGAGAGTTGTCTCAGAAGATTAGAGAGAAACTTATAGACAAACATGAGGTAAAGCGGTAAAGACTATAAGACGTCTCCACACAGCCGGATGTTCCTGTTACTACAGTTACACATATTATTTACAAGTTTAGAGTCTATGGGACTATAGCCGAGCTCCCTGAACGCGGCCACAAGAGGAAAACTGACAAATTGAAAAGAATTATAATATGAATAATAGCTAAGAGCCCAGAACAAGTTATAAAGAGATCGGAGGTGAACTCCAAGGTGAAAGTCCATCAGTGTCAGATCGCACCATTCATCATTGTCTTGGCCAAAGTGGACTTCATGGAAGACAACAGAGGAGGAAACAGCTGCTGAAGGTAAATTATATGAAGAGAGACTGGAATTTGCCAAAATGCACATTGACCATCACAAAGCTTCTTGGAGAACGTCTTGTGGACGGAGGAGACAAAACTGGAGCTTTCTGGCGTCACATCAGCTCTATGTTCAAAGACACAAAAATTACACAAAGAAATGAACATTGTACCTGCTGCGACACATTAAGGAGCTCGGGATGTTCTGGGGCCAATTTTCTGCATCTGGCACAGGGGGTCTTGTATCTATGCAGGGTAGAATGAGGTCTCAAGACTATAAAGGTATTTTGGAGAGTAATGTGCCACCCAGGGTCAGGAAGACCGGTCTGACTGCAGGTCATGGGTCCTCCAAGAGGATAATGACACAAAACACAGCGAAAACCATCCAAAAACGGCTGAAAGCAATGCATCGGACTCTTCTGAGGAGGCTTCTATGGCCCAGATCGAAATCCTACAGAACATCTGTGGATGGAGCTGAGATCTGCAGTCTGGAGAAGACGTCTCAACACCTGAGACACAAGGAGCAGTCTGCTCACAGGGAGAAGCCAAAATACCTGTGAATGGGGCAGAAGTCTTACAGAGAGGCGCAGAATAATAATAATAATAATAATAATAATAGTTTATTTTTATAGCGCCAACATATTCCGCAGCACTTTACAAATTTTAGGGGTGACTTATACAGACAATACAGAATAAGCATATCTCATATCGAAAGGAGTGAGGGCCCTGCTCGCAAGCTTACAGTCTATGAGGAAGTGGGGGAGACACAAAAGGTAGAATGTACATATATTGTATAATGCAGCCTTGATATACTATATAGGATAATTAATACATGGACTGGTCGCCTGCCAGTATGTGTACAGTCCTGAACGAGGCTATTAAGTGCATGGTTGATATGAACCTGAAATTGAAGATTTTAATAGGGGGGAAAACTGGGACGGACAGATAGTGTGTGGAGGCGATACGCCAGTCTAAAGAAATGGGTTTTTAGGGTCCGCTTGAAACTGTGGGTATTGGGAATTAATCGAACTGTCCTGGGTAGTGCATTCCAAAGAATTGGCGCAGCAAATGAGAAATCTTGGAGACGAGAGTGGGAAGTTCGGATTATGGAGGATTTTAGTTTTAAGTCACTGGCAGAACGGAGGGCACGTGTAGGGTGGTAGACTGAGACAAGGGAGGAGATGTAGGGGGGTACTGAAGCATGGAGCGCTTTGTGGGTAAGCGTGATAAGTTTAAATTGAACTCTATATTGGATGGGCAACCAATGCAATGACTGGCACAGGGAAGAGGCATCGGTGTAGTGGTTGACGAGGAATATGATCCTGGCTGCTGCGTTAAGGACAGATTGGAGAGGGGAGAGTTTAGTAAGAGGGAGACCGATTAGTAGAGAGTTGCAGTAGTCTAGACGGGAATGAACAAGAGCTACAGTAAGAGTTTTTGCCGAGTCAAAGGTGAGAAAAGTCCTAATTCTTCAGATATTTTTGAGGTGTAGATAACATGAACGAGCGAGTGATTTGATGTGAGGAGTGAAGGAAAGATCTGAATCAAAAGAGACCCCAAGACAGCGGGCTTGTTGCTGGGGAGTAATGGTTGAGCCACAAACCGAAATGGCAATATCGGGCACAGGTAGGTTAGTGGAGGGAGGAAAGACGAGGAGTTCAGTTTTTGACAGATTCAGTTTTAAACAGAGGGAGGACAAAATGTTAGACACAGCAGAAAGACAATCACTGGTCTTTTGTAGTAATGCAGGGGTGATGTCCGGAGCAGAGGTGTATAATTGGGTGTCATCAGCATAGAGATGGTACTGAAAACCGAATCTGCTGATTGTTTGTCCAATGGGAGCGGTGTATAAGGAGAAAAGAAGGGGGCCTAGGACTGATACTTGAGGAACCCCTACAGTAAGGGGAAGGAGAGAGGAAGAGGAGCCTGCAAAAGACACAGAGAAGGAGCGGTCAGCGAGGTAGGAGGAGAACCAGGAGAGAACAGTGTCCTTGAGGCCAATACTGCATAGCATATTGAGGAGGAGCTGGTGATCCACAGTGTCGAATGCTGCAGAGAGATCCAGGAGAATCAGCAGGGAATAGTGACCATTAGATTTAGCTGTTAGTAGATCATTAGAGACTTTAGTGAGGGCAGTTTCAGTAGAATGTAAAGAGCGGAAACCAGATTGTAAAGGGTCAAGAAGAGAGTTGTCTGAGAGATAGTGGATTAGACTGGAATGGACCAGGCGTTCCAGGAGTTTAGAGATAAAGGGAAGATTGGAAACAGGTCTGTAGTTGGCCGTGCAGTTCTGGTCAAGGGATGGTTTTTTAAGTAAGGAAGTATGCTGGCGTGTTTAAAAGAAGAGGGAAAGATACCAGATGAGAGGGAGAGGTTGAAAATTTTAGTTAGGTGAGTGGTGACAGCTGGAGAAAGGGACTGAAGGAGATGTGAGGGAATAGGGTCACTGGTGCAGGTGGTAGGGCGAGAAGATGCAAGGAGCCTGATCACTTCATCTTCCGTGACTGGTTCGAAGTCAGAAAGTCAGCAAGATACAATGTGGCGGGGGAGAGCATGCATAACGTTTGGGGATTGGGAGAAAGTTTCATGTCGGATATGGTCAATTTTTTCTTTGAAATAATTGGCCAGATCGTCAGCGCTGAGGTTGGTGATCGGGGCCTGTGCTGTTTGATTGAGGAGAGAATGAAACATGTCAAAGAGTCTTTTAGGATTATTGGAAAGTGAGATGATGAGGTTGTTAAAGTAGGTTTGCTTGAAGAGGTGAAGCGCAGAGTTATACTGTATGTTTTCAGTATAAATTTATAATGGAGGAAATCTTCGAGAAGATTAGATTTTCTCCACAGCCGTTCTGCGCACCTGGAACACCGCTGGAGAAGACGTATTTGAGGCGTGTGCCAGGGTTGTCGCTGTCTATGCCGAATTGTTCTTTGTGTAGGAGGTGCGGCTTCATCCAGGGCGCATAGCATTATTTCATTATAATGCTTCAATGCAGAAATCCTCTGTTTGCAGAGATCACCTCAAAAAGTTGTGCAACAAAATATCCTGTCGTGGAATCGTCATTTTAGCCAGGACATTTTCATTAGTTTGTTTTTCAAAATTTTTCTACTGAACCAAAATTCAAAAGTAAAAATGCAAAGTTTCATTTTAATTAGTAGTAACTGGCGAGCACTAAAATGCTCGGGTACTCGTTGCTCGGGTCGAGCACATTGGAATACTCGGGTGCTCGGACCGAGTAACAATGTCCCAATGTAAGTCTATGGGAAACTCGGACATTTTTCAGGCGGCTCCCCCCGGCGGTCTGCAGAGAGCCTAAAAACTGCCCAAATCGATGGGAACAATGCTCAAATGACATGGGGACAGCATGGGGAAGACCCCTGGAAGAATCTCTGACTCCCAGGTCACTGCTGTCAACAACGTGGTCAGAGTATTACGCCACTTTTACGGACTCACAATAAAACATACAAAAACGAAACCAAAATGGATTTTCCTGGGAAATCTGTTAAGGAACATCCTTTCCAGGGTAATGACTTGTATATAAGGCAAAATAAATAACCAAAAACAAAAATACTCCTCCACACCTTGGGCTATGTTCACATAGCGTTTTTGATGCGTTTTTGCACTTTTGAATTGCTTTCAACCAAGACAAATGCATTCACCGGGAAATGTCATTTTAACATTTTACAACCTTATCTGGCCATGTGGTGTGTGACACATCGTCAGACACATGCATACAGTGCTGAAAAGACATGGGAACAGCATGGGGAAGACCTCTGGAAGCATCTCTGACTCCAAGGTCACTGCCTAAAAGTGTGCCCATCATAAGTGATCATTGGAGCATGTGAAGATGCATCCCACCATGCACCTGTCGTTGCAGACTTGCAACAATCACCGTCCCCGTCCTTGTCCCAGTGTAGTGTTCAGTTGTCCCTACCCCATTCCTTGGAATGCAAGCGCAAGTATGCAGCCAGCCAACCACCCACGCACAGGCTGCAATACTATACTGCCACATTCTTGGCAGCTGCTTGCACTTGAAATGTGGCCTTTTAGGCTCGTGGAGGCGGAAGCTTTGCACAACCTAAAGACGGCGGCGGCCGGGTGTCCATACTCGGTCCCCAGCCGCCACTATTTCTCCCGGTATCATCTCCGCCTTCTACAAGCAAGGGTCCCTGAACATTACTGCTGGTACTTTTCTGTGGGAATCAGCTTGCCTCCTACCAGCCTGGAATATTTCCAGTAAACTAGTATGACGCCATGGTACCATAGTTTACTGGTACCAGTATCAGTAGCGAATCCATCCTCAATTTCCTTCTCAGGAATTTTATTTGGTAGACTGAGTGGCTGCCCAAATACATTTTCTCACAAAGGAGCTGAAGATAGAGTGGCAGTAGGTGCAAGTTTCTCCAGCCTGTTAGCTATCAAAGGGTGAATGGCAGCACATTGGATCAGTGGTTAGCACTGAAGCCTTGCAGCGCTGTAATCCTGGGTTCAAATCCCAGCAAGGATAACATCTGCAAGGATTTTGTATGTTCTCCCTGTGTTTGCGTGGGTTTCCACCTCAGTAAAAAAGCAGCCATAGAGTGTCCGGGAACCTTCCCACACACTTTTATTAGCCAGGACTGCTTCTTGGCAGGGTTTTAAAGTCCCACCAGAGAATCCTCTGGTGTGCCCTGGCTTCTCTACCAGGAGAGTTCATGATAGTGCAAACTTTGCTGAAGCTATGGGGCTCTTGAGCGGGTGAGAAAGGTGAGCCCTCAGAATCAAATCCTCTGGTGGGCCCAATGTTTTTCAGTTTGAAACTGCTTCTCAGTGGGAGTTTTATTTCACCACAGCCATATTCTTTAGTTCGGTGAAAGGACTGGCATAGAGGGAAACCGTATCTACTCCGGCTGTCATTTCTCAGTAACCAGGTTCCGGCCATTGTCACACAAGACCATGCCTGGCTGTATGTTCAGCGGTGAGAGACACAGATCAGGCTGCTGTATTACAGCTTTCAACAACTCTGCAGCGCTGGGCGGTTTGTCACCTAAGCATTAAGCATGTTATCTTCAGCACAGCCTGTTGCCACTTGGCCAAGGCAGTGCTGCAGTGCTTTCAGCTTGTGAATGATGTGGTCATTTCGGAGATGGAGGAGAAGGTGCAGGAGCTGAACAATGTGATTACATTGAGGTTACATTGGCGACTCTGGTTTTTATACTAAAGAAAGATCCTACTGTTTTGTTATTTTTTATGTTATTTTTTAAGACAAATGCATTCACCAGGAAATGTCATTTTAACATTTTACAACCATATCTGGCACTGTGGTGTGTGAAACATCATCAGACACATCATGTTTCATTTATGATGGAGGGACTCTGGGAGTCACAAAGCTTATTTTTATAGGGCCATCAGGCGGCCCTTACTATTCTTAAAGGGCCCTCAGTCGGCCCTCGCTATTGTTAGAGAGCCATCAGCTGACTATGTGTAGCGCCGGTGTCCCTGCCCTCTGCTAGGCAGGGACGCTGTTCCCCTCACCTCCCTGCTCCGTGCCCGGCGTCCTCCTCCCGCTCTGCTGGCAGCGCGCGCTCCTTCCCGGCCACTGTGCTTAGGGCGCGCGCTCTCCCTCCCTCTTAAAGGGGCCGCGCGCGCCGTCCTAAGGAGTCCCCGGCCAATAGCCGGAGGACTTCACCATATATAAGGCACCTCCTCCAAAATGGAGGTGCCCGAGCAATGTTGTTGCACTGTTCACTACTCTGCTTCAGCCCTCAGGTCCCGTTGCCAGTTACCTGCCAGATACCTGCCAGATTCCTGCCAGCTTGCTGTCTTATTCCTGCCTGATATTCCGCTACCTGCCTGCTAGCCTGAGGTCCGACGGTCTGCCTTACAACTCCTGTCAGTCTGTCTAAGGACCAGCTTGCCCGCTCACCTTGGAGAGTACTTCAGCTACCTGCCTGCTTGCCTGAGGTCCGACGGTCTGCCTTCCAACTCCTGTCAGTCTGTCTATGGACCAGCTTGCCCGCTCACCTGGGAGCACACATCTGCTACCTGTCTGCTAGCCTACCTGGAGGCTCCGCCGTCACATGCTGTGACCACCTGCCTGTCCAGTGACTCCTGTCTGCTCACCTGGGAGCGCTCATCTGCTGTCTGTCCGTTAGCCTACCTGGAGGCTCTGCCGTCACGTGCTGTGACCACCCGCTTATCCAGAGACTCTCGCCCGCTCATCTGGGAGCGCTCATCTGCCGCCTGTCTGTTGGTCTTCCTGGAGGCTCCGCCGTCACATGCTGTGACCACCCGTTTATCCAGAGACTCTCGCCTGCTCACCTGGGAGCTCAAGTCTACCATCAGCCGCCACAGGTCGTACCTACCCTTTACCCAGAGACTGCCCCGGTCACTTGCCGTGACCATCTGCCCGTTCACCCAGAGACTGCCCCAGTCACTTGCCGTGATCTCCTGCCCGTTCTTCCAGAGACTGTCCCGGTCACTTGCCGTGACCATCTGCCCGTTCACCCAGAGACTGCCCCAGTCACTTGTCGTGATCTCCTGCCCGTTCTTCCAGAGACTGTCCCGGTCACCTGCTGTGACTGCCTGCCTGGTCGCCACCCGCTCCCTTACAAGGACCGCCCCCTTGTATAGTAGCTCAGAAGTTCCGCCTCCCAGACTCGTTACAGTTTGCTCGGGCCATGGAACCCGGTGGCACCCAAGCTCCCTCGCTCTCGGACCTCTGTCATGAACTGTCCCGTCAGAGGTCCCAACAGGAGTCCATCCTGGTTCACCTGCGGAATGTCAATTCTCGCCTGGACACTCTGACTGCTCCACCAGCAACCACCGCCAGTGCCATGACTCGCAACCCGGCAGCTCCGCTGCCCACCAATACCATGGTATCCTACCCCGGACCCCGGCTTTCTGCACCTCCTCGCTTCGGAGGCGACTCCGCCCAGGCTCGGGGTTTCATTAATCAGTGCACCCTGCACTTTGAACTATTGTCCCACCAGTTTAACTCCGACCGGGCCAAAATTGCCTTCATCATGTCCCATCTCACCGGGGAGGCCCTGGCCTGGCTAAATCCTCTATGGGAGAGAGGAGACCCCCTGGTGTCCGACTTGCCTGCCTTCCTCACGGCTTTCCGGAAAGTCTTCGACGAACCCGGACGGAAGACCTCATCCGCATCATCTCTGCTACGCCTCCGTCAGGGAAGTCTCACCGTGGGCCAATATGCCATACGGTTCCGTACCCTTGCCTCGGAGCTGGCCTGGGATAACGACGCTCTGGTATCCGTCTTCTGGGAGGGTCTGTCCGGCCGTATTAAAGATGAACTTGCCGGTCGGGACGTTCCTACCACTCTCGATGACCTAATAACTCTTGCCACCCGGATTGACCTACGGTTCCAGGAGCGTGCCAAAGAGGTCACCAGTGAGAGGAGGTTTCCACGTCTAGCTCCTACTTTTCAGAAACCCGTCACTCCCTCCGTCTCTCCCCAGGTACACTCTCCTGAGCCTATGCAGGTCGACCAGACCAAGATGGTCAAAACCCGTCAGGATTTACGCCGTGCCGAGGGGAGCTGCTTCTACTGTGGCAGTAAGGAGCACCGGATCCGTGCCTGCCCAGAGACGTCGGGAAACGCCTGTGTCTAGGTTCGCTCAGAGAGGTCGACCTAGACAAGAATAAATCCTCTCCATCTCTGCTGCTGTCAGTTTCAATCGTCTGCGGGGAGAACCGTTATTTCGAACTAGCCCAACTGGACTCTGGAGCAGCCGGGAATCTTATTTCACAGTCCCTGGTAGAGAAATACCGCATCCCCACCAAACCTCTGGCTGTACCCTTGTCTGTTGCTGCCGTGGATGGGGCTCTCTTACCATGCCCCATCCAACTCATCACCGAATCCATTACTCTGCAGGTGGGAATGCTGCATTCTGAGAGTATCTCCTTTCATGTTCTGCCTGGACTCTCTCACGCCCTCTTGCTAGGTCTACCTTGGCTCCAGAGACATGCACCCGTGCTTGACTGGCAGACCGGAGAAGTCCTTCGCTGGGGACAGGACTGCCATAAGACCTGTCTGGTTCCCGTCCATCCCGTCCGTCCTTCTCCTACCCCAGTTAATCTACCTGGACTTCCGATTCCTTATTGGTCTTATGCTGATGTCTTTAATAAAAAGGAAGCAGAGACACTACCCCCTCATAGACCATACGACTGCCCTATCGACTTGTTACCCGGTACTACTCCTCCCCGTGGGCGTATTTATCCATTATCCGCTGCTGAGACCCGGTCGATGTCCGAATATATTGAGGAGAATCTGGCCAGGGGATTCATCCGGAAATCTACCTCCCCGGCGGGAGCAGGCTTCTTCTTCGTAAAAAAGAAGGACGGCTCTCTCCGTCCCTGTATAGACTATAGAGGCCTTAACCAGATCACGGTGAAGAATAAGTACCCCCTTCCGCTCATTCCGGAGTTATTTGATCGTCTGAGAGGGGCTAAAATCTTCACCAAACTGGACCTCCGTGGGGCGTACAACCTGGTTCGTATCCGTCAGGGGGATGAATGGAAGACCGCATTCAACACCCGGGAGGGCCACTATGAATATCTGGTAATGCCCTTTGGTCTCTGTAACGCTCCTGCCGTCTTTCAAGAGTTGGTTAATGACATCTTCCGGGACCTTCTCTACTCCTGCGTAGTGGTGTACCTGGACGACATCTTGGTCTTCTCTCCGGATCTTCAGACTCACCGGAGGGACGTTCGTCAGGTCCTGCTCAGGCTCAGGCAGAATCACCTCTTCGCTAAATACGAGAAGTGCCTCTTTGAGCAGACCTCGCTTCCGTTTTTGGGCTACATTATTTCTCAGACCAGCCTACGAATGGATCCAGAGAAACTGTCTGCCATCGAGAAATGGCCTCGACCGGAGGGGTTGAAGGCCATTCAGCGGTTCCTGGGCTTCGCCAACTACTACCGCCTCTTCATACCACACTTCTCTTCCCGGACTGCCCCAATTTCCACGCTCACCCGTAAGGGTACTAATCCCAAAGAGTGGCCGCCCGAAGCAGAGGAGGCCTTTCTTTCCTTAAAACAGGCCTTCTCTTCCGCCCCGGTGCTGCATCGCCCGGACGGCAACAAGCAGTTCTTCCTGGAAGTTGACGCCTCCTCCTCTGGAGCCGGAGCGGTACTTACTCAAAAATCATCTTCCGGGAGGATGGTAACTTGCGGCTTCTTCTCTAAACTCTTCTCCTCCTCAGAGCGCAATTATTCCATAGGAGACCGAGAGTTATTGGCCATCAAGCTGGCATTGGAGGAGTGGCGTTACCTGCTCGAGGGGGCTCTTCACCCGGTAATAATTTACACTGACCACAAGAACTTGGCTTACCTCCAGCATGCCCAGAGACTTAACCCGCGCCAAGCCCGGTGGTCCTTGTTTTTTGCTCGCTTTGATTTTGTTCTTCATTTTCGCCCGGCTGACAAAAACGTCAAGGCAGACGCCTTGTCTCGATCCTTTCTGGTGTCTGATCTCGAGGAAGATCCGAAACACATCATCGATCCCGCCAGAGTAATGCAGGTGGCTCCCGTGAGTCTAAATCGTCTCCCTCCCGGAAAGACGTTCGTATCAGTACCTGATCGGGAGATGATCCTTCACTGGGGTCACTCGTCTAAACTAGCTGGCCATGCCGGTCAGAAAAAGACCCTCCAGCTTATTACCCGGCACTACTGGTGGCCTACCCTGCACAAGGACGTAATAGACTTTGTTTCTGCCTGTGTGTCCTGCGCCCGCAACAAGGTTCCGAGACATCTGCCAGCCGGTCGCCTCCTTCCGCTCCCAGTACCTGCTGCCCCCTGGCAGCATATAGCAATGGACTTTATAACAGACCTCCCAGTCTCTGCCGGTTGTGCGGTCATTTGGGTGGTCGCTGACCGCTTCTCCAAGATGGCTCATTTCGTTCCCCTGCCAGGCCTCCCGTCTGCACCCGAGCTAGCTAAAGACTTTATTCATCACATCTTTCGTCTTCATGGCCTGCCCCTCCACATCGTGTCGGATCGTGGGGTACAGTTCACCTCACGCTTCTGGAGAGCCACTTGTAAACTGCTAGATGTCACCCTGGACTTCTCTTCCGCTTACCACCCACAGTCCAATGGTCAAGTGGAGCGGATCAATCAGAACCTGACCAGTTACCTCCGGCACTTCGTTAATGCCCATCATTCAGACTGGGTGGATCTCCTACCATGGGCCGAGTTCTCTTATAACAATCACGAGAGCGAATCCTCCTCCAAATCCCCGTTTTTTGTAGTCTTCGGTCAGCATCCTCGGATTCCTTTTCCTGTCTCCACCTCTGTGGACAACCCGGCTGCGGAATCTCTCGTTAGCAAATATTCCTCCATTTGGGAGAGTACCCGATCCGCACTCCTTCAGTCGTCCGAACGGATGAAAAGACACGCTGACAAAAAACGCCTGGATCCTCCACAATTTCGTCCCGGAGATAAAGTCTGGCTCTCATCTAAATATGTCCGACTCAAGATACCTTCTTACAAGTTAGGGCCTCGGTTCATCGGCCCCCTGGAGGTCATCAGTCAGATCAACCTGGTGGCCTATAAATTGAAACTCCCGGCCAACTTACGGATCCCTAACTCCTTCCATGTATCTCTCCTCAAACCTGTAGTACTTAACTCTTTTTCCAAGTCTACAGGTACGCCTCCTGCTCCGGTTTCTGCTGAGGACGAGTTTGAGGTAGAGAACATTCTTGCCACCAAAAGGGTAAGAGGAAAGACCTTTTTTCTAGTAGATTGGAAGGGGTTTGGTCCTGAGGAGAGAACGTGGGAGCCCCGGGAGAACATCCATGCCCCTCTTATCCTTGCTAAATTTCTGTCTGGCCTAAAAAAGGGGGGGCCTAAAGGGGGGGTACTGTAGCGCCGGCGTCCCTGCCCTCTGCTAGGCAGGGACGCTGTTCCCCTCACCTCCCTGCTCCGTGCCCGGCGTCCTCCTCCCGCTCTGCTGGCAGCGCGCGCTCCTTCCCGGCCTCTGTGCTTAGGGCGCGCGCGCGCGCTCTCCCTCCCTCTTAAAGGGGCCGCGCGCGCCGTCCTAAGGAGTCCCCGGCCAATGGCCGGAGGACTTCACCATATATAAGGCACCTCCTCCAAAATGGAGGTGCCCGAGCAATGTTGTTGCACTGTTCACTACTCTGCTTCAGCCCTCAGGTCCCGTTGCCAGTTACCTGCCAGATACCTGCCAGATTCCTGCCAGCTTGCTGTCTTATTCCTGCCTGATATTCCGCTACCTGCCTGCTAGCCTGAGGTCCGACGGTCTGCCTTACAACTCCTGTCAGTCTGTCTAAGGACCAGCTTGCCCGCTCACCTGGGAGCGCACTTCAGCTACCTGCCTGCTTGCCTGAGGTCCGACGGTCTGCCTTCCAACTCCTGTCAGTCTGTCTATGGACCAGCTTGCCCGCTCACCTGGGAGCACACATCTGCTACCTGTCTGCTAGCCTACCTGGAGGCTCCGCCGTCACGTGCTGTGACCACCTGCCTTTCCAGTGACTCCTGTCTGCTCACCTGGGAGCGCTCATCTGCTGCCTGTCCGTTAGCCTACCTGGAGGCTCTGCCGTCACGTGCTGTGACCACCCGCTTATCCAGAGACTCTCGCCCGCTCATCTGGAAGCGCTCATCTGCCGCCTGTCTGTTGGTCTTCCTGGAGGCTCCGCCGTCACATGCTGTGACCACCCGTTTATCCAGAGACTCTCGCCTGCTCACCTGGGAGCTCAAGTCTACCATCAGCCGCCACAGGTCGTACCTACCCTTTACCCAGAGACTGCCCCGGTCACTTGCCGTGACCATCTGCCCGTTCACCCAGAGACTGCCCCAGTCACTTGCCGTGATCTCCTGCCCGTTCTTCCAGAGACTGTCCCGGTCACTTGCCGTGACCATCTGCCCGTTCACCCAGAGACTGCCCCAGTCACTTGTCGTGATCTCCTGCCCGTTCTTCCAGAGACTGTCCCGGTCACCTGCTGTGACTGCCTGCCTGGTCGCCACCCGCTCCCTTACAAGGACCGCCCCCTTGTATAGTAGCTCAGAGGTTCCGCCTCCCAGACTCGTTACACTATGCTTTGTTGTTCCCATTATTAATGAGTGGGTCTCCTATACTGTTATTGCATATGGAGTGACGGCAAGGGCTGCCAAAAATTTGGACGCAACCCAATACCCCTTTGAAGAGATATAGAGGAGGGTCTCAGTAAAATAAATGTTCCCATTATAAAGGAGCGGGTCTCCTATCGTGGTAATGCCCATGCTGTGACTGCAAGGGCTGACAAAATTAGTAAAAAAAAAACCACTAACAATTTAAAGACACATAGAGCAGGGCCACAGTAATGACATGTTTCCATTACAAAGGAGAGGGTCTCACATTCTGTTTGCCTATGCAGTGACTGCAATGGCTTTCCAAAATTTGGAGGAACTCCAGTGCCCCTTGCAAGAGACGTAGAGGTCAGAGGGCCTCCTGAAAACAATGTTCCCATTATTAGGAAGTATGTCTCCCATTGTGTTTGCCTATACAGTGAAGCAACAGCTGCCAAAAATTTGGAGGAACTCCAATGCTCCTTGCAAGAGACGTAGATATGTTGATATGGTACATATGGTGGTGATATGGTGGTGGAGGATGAAGAGAAGGAGGAAGACAAGAGAAAATAGACAAAATCAGGAAGTGTATACCCATGTCAGGTTGTGAAGACAGAGGTGCATGGAAATAGAGTGAGACCTCCCCAAAAAAAGACACGGTATTGAGTTTATGTTACGCTGCTATCATTCGGTGGTGTTGAGAAGTCTGGCCCAATCCAGCCCTTGTTCATTTTTATAAGAGTCAGCCTGTCAGCATTTTCAGTTGACAGGCGGATGCGCTTATCAGTTATAATTCTACCGGCGGCACTAAAAACCTGCTCTAATAAAACGCTGTCGGCAGGGCAACCCAGGACCTCCAAGGCATCGAGAGCCAGTTCATTCCATGTGTCCAGCTTGGATATCCAATAATTATAAGGCACAGAGGAATCACAGAGGACGTTGGTATGGTAGGCAAGGTACTCCCTCAGCATCTTCCCAAACTTTGCACTCCTTGTGAGAGTACCCCATGCCTCAGGGCCTGTGCGATGAGGGGGGCTGAGAAAACTCTCCCAGAACTTTGACAGTGTTCCCCTGCCTCTGCTGGATTCCATTTGTGTCTCTCTCGCCTGTACAGCTTGGTTGTCCAACGAAGTGTGCCCTCTGCCGCCAGCGTTTTCAGATGTGAATTTTTGTAATCACTGCTCGAGATGCTCGGCGCTCACCAAGTATTTCCGGGTTGCTCGGCAGGAGCTCGGGTCACCTCCCTGCATGTTTGGCGCTCTTTAGAGAGCCAATGAACATGCAGGGATTGACCGCCTCTCACTGTAATGCCGTAGCCAAGTTGGTTGTGGCATTACAGTGATTGGCTGGCCGCACAGCGTCATCAGGTCTATATCAGACCTGGCACCGCCATGCTCATCACAGTCACTCCGGAATCAGACAGTGTAGGGAGAGCTGCTGCTGAGCTAGGGAGAGATTTGCTTGCTTCTAGTTAGTGTAGGTACACCAGACTATATAAGAGACACATATCCATCTCAACAAACAGTCCTTCTGAGGACTAATCCATCTGCAGAAATATCAGGCAGGCAGCGTATATAGGCAGGCAGGCAGGGTATATAGCAGACTGCAGTGCATATATCACAAGGCTCCATTCCAGTTTTGTCTGCTGCAGTTGTTAGATATTTCTAGAAATAGGCCCAGGTCTCAGGGGCCAGGAATATTTTTTTTTGGGATCTTAATCCTCATTATTTTCTTAAAAACAATCCAGAGAACACAATTTTTCTGCGCCATTTGCTTGTTGGCACTGCAGAATACAGCCAGGTCCTTTCCATATTAGAGCGCTAGAAATCCAGCTATTTAAAACTCTGTTTTCTCCGTCACACGGATCACATATACATTTTCAGAAAATACTGCCATTTCTGACCTCCATAAAAATTTGTTTCAGTGTGTCAGTGAAGCAATTGACACCAGTTTGCTGTTCAAAATAGTTACCTATAGGCCAGGAATTTAAAACTGTGCTTTCTCCATCACACGGATCACATAGAAGTTCGCTCCAAATTCAGTCATTTGTAGTGAGAGTGGAAGATATTGTCCTCCATTTAAAATGGGCAAGGCACGTGGCAAGGGACGGGGAACTGGACGTGATGGTGATGATGGTGCAGAGGCCGAGGCCGTGGGCAAGCTGAAATTGTGCCACAACAAACACCCACATCTTCTCGCTCGACCTTCCTGTCCCAATTAATAGGGGACCGCAGAACACCACTATTGAACACAGAGCAGTGTGAAAAGGATATTGGTGGGATAGCAGATAATGCTTCCAGTCACTTAGCCACCACCACCACTACCTTGTCTTCCACACGGTCAAGTCTCAGTAGCTGTGAGTCTGGATCGCATATTCCTCACCCTGAACCTCCTTCCTCCCACCATGACGAGTGCCCAGGGACAACTGATCCCACACTTGGACACTCTGAAGAGCTGTTCACTTTTCCCTTTATAGATTCGGGCCTCTCGCCCGGACCAGTTGAAGCAGGGCAAGAGGAGATCGCATATAGCGATGCCCAAATATTTGAGCAGCCACGGTCACACGAAGGCAAAGGTGGGAAAGTGTCACAAGAGGTGGACGATGATGAGACACAATTGCCAGAAGGTCAGGAGGAGGACAAGGGTGCGGAAGTGGAAGACGAGGTGGTGGATGATATAGTAACTGACCCAACCTGGCAGGAGGACATGCAGAGCGAGGAAAGCAGCACACAGGGGTAGAAAGGCAGAAGAAGTAGTGCGCTGGCCACAGAAAGAAGGCAGGCAACCGTTCCCCGTAACACCAACACGAAGGAAGTTGCCAGTACAAGTGTTAGGTCTACCCGAGTTTGGTTGTTTTTTAAAGACTCTGCCGATAACCCCAAAAAGGCCATTTGCACCACCAGCCAGGTCAGCATCAGCAGGGGTGGCAAAACGATCAGCCTGACCACCACCAGCATGATCAGGCACATGGCAGCAAAGCACCTGACTTTGTGGGCCGAACCCTAGGGTCCAGGAACAGTATCTGCGGGTGGCATCACTGCTTCTTCCGCTCTTGTGCATGCAAGCCAATCCCCTGTCCATGGTGTATGCGAAGATGCTTCCTGCCTTGCAAATGTCATTGCACACTCTCAAGTAGCAGCATCAGGAAGCACGTCCACGTCCTTCGTCCCAGCGCAGAGTTCAGTTGTCCATACCCCAGTCCTTGGAATGCAAGCGCAAATATGCAGCCAACGCCCCACAGGCCACACTACTAAATTCCCACATTTCGTGACTCCTTGCGCTAGAAATGTTGCCTTTTAGGCTCGCGGAGATGGAAGCATTCCGCAACCTGATGGCGGCGGCCGCTCCTAGGTACTCTGTCCCCAGCTGCCACTATTTCTCTCGGTGTGCCGTCCCCGCATTACACAAGCACATGTCCCAAAACATTAGCCGTGCCCTCAACAACACAGTTACCGGGAAAGTTCATCTAACCACGGACACATGGATAAGTGCTTGTGGGCAGGGACAGTACATCTCGCTGACGGCACACTGGGTTAACATAGTGGAAGCCGGGAACAAGTCGGACCTTGGGACCGAACACGTCCTCTCAATGCCAAGGATTGCGCGCCCTAGGTCAATCAGGGTTGCCCCCATGGTCTACAGCTCCTACACCTCATCACCTCAGCCTCCTCCTCCTCTTCAGCCTCCATCTCCGAAATGACCACATCAGTCACAAGCCGGAAGCACTGCAGTACTGCCTTGGCCAAGCCGCAATAGTCTGTGCTGAAGCTAATATGCTTAGGCGACAAGCCGCACAATGCTGAAGAGTTGTGGACAGCTCTGAAAGAGCAGGCAGATCTGTGGCTCACACCACTGAACCTATAGCCATGCATAGTCGTGTGTGACAATGACCGGAACCTGGTGGTGGCTCTGAGGCGAGGCGAGCTCACACACGTACCATGCCTGGCCCATGTGGTTAACCTCGTGGTTCAGGGGTTTCTCAAATCATACCCGGAGCTGCCGGATCTGCTTGTTAAAGCACACCGCCTGTGTGCCCAATTTAGAAAGTCACCTAAAGCTTCCGCCGCCCTTGCCATGTTTCAGCAGCATTTGTTGCTTCCGGCTCACTGACTGGCATGTGATGTCCCTACGCGTTGGAACTCCACACTGCAGATGTTAGGAAGGATTTGTGAGCAGAAGAGGGCAGTTGTTGAGTACCAGCATCAACAAGGCCGTCGGTGTTCAGTTCAGACTCCACACATAAGACCTCAAGAGTGGACTTGGATGTCATACAGCTTCTCTGTCTTCAGAAACGCTCTCTGCTCACAACCAAAGAGGATGCATTGCAGGCGGAGCACGATGAGATGGAGCAAGGAACCATACAGGTTGAGTACACACAGCCCAGCCTAATCTCATCCCAACGTGGATTGGGTGACAATGAGGAAGAGGAGGAGGAGGAAGAACAGGACCTAGTTTCATGCGCTATAGACGGTACTACCTGCACAACTGTCATGCTGTCTGTTCAACGTGAATGGCCAGAGGACAGAGAGGAGAAGGAGGAGGAGGAGAGCATGGTCAGTCATACTCTTGGTGAGGACACAGAAGTCTTGCCTATTAGCAGTCTGGCACGCATGGCTGAGTTTATGTTACGCTGCCTTTCCCATGACCCTCGCGTTCTCAAAATTTTGGGTGACAGTCATCACAGGTTGGTGACACTTCTAGACCCACGCTACAAGGAGAACTTTATATCTCTTATTCCATAGGCGTACAGGTCTACAAAAATAGGACTGTACCAGAAGTCCCTTGTTGCGGAGCTGTTAATAAAATTCCCATCTGAAAAAGCTGGCAGCAGAGGTCACAGTTCGTTGGACAACCAAGGAGTACAGGCGAGAGAGACGCAACTTCAATCCAGCAGAGGCAGGGGAACACTGTCAAAGTTCTGGGAGAGTTTTCTCAGCCCCCCTCATCGCACAGGCCCTGAGGCATGGGGTACTCTCACAAGGAGTGCAAAGTTTGGGAAGATGCTGAGGGAGTACCTTGCCTACCATACCAACGTCCTCTGTGATTCCTCTGTGCCTTATAATTATTGGATATCCAAGCTGGACACATGGAATGAACTGGCTCTCGATGCCTTGGAGGTCCTGGGTTGCCCTGCCGACAGCGTTTTATTAGAGCAGGTTTTTAGTGCCGCCGGTAGAATTATAACTGATAAGCGCATCCGCCTGTCAACTGAAAATGCTGACACGCTGACTCTTATAAAAATGAACAAGGGCTGGATTGGGCCAGACTTCTCAACACCACCGAATGATAGCAGCATAACATAAATTCAAATCCAGTGTCTTATCTTGGGAGGTATATTCGCATGCCCCTGTTCACACCCACAGCTGGGTATACATTTCCTGATTTTGACTATTTGCTCTTGTCCTCCTCCTTCTCCTCATCCTCATCCTCCACCATCATATCACCAGGGTGACCGTGGTCCGTGATGCAACACCCACATCATTTTTTTAAATGGTATTTATGATGCCCGTAAAAAAAAATAAAAAATTATACAGCACATTCATGTATACCCCCCCAGGGGTAAATGTTTGTCAGCCCATACACTTAGTGCATGGGCATTACAAGTATAGGAGGCCCGGTCCTTTCTAATGGGAACATTTTTTCTATGAGGCCCTGCTCCACGTCTCTTCGAAGGGGCATTGAAGTGCCTCCAAATTTTTGGCAGCCCTTGTATTCACTGCATAGGCCAACACTATAAGAGACTCTCTCCTTTCTAATAGGAATTTGTCGTTACTGTGGCCCTGCTCTATGTGTCTTTAAATTCTTAGTGGGGTTTTTCCTAAAATTTTTCAGCCGTTGGACTCACAGCATACCCTATAACTGTATAGAAGACCCTCTCCTTTCTAATGGGAACATGTCGTACCTTGTTACTGTGGCCCTGCTCCATGTGTCTTTAAATTCTTAGTGGGGTTTTTCCTAAAATTGGTCAGCCGTTGGACTCACTGCATACCCTATAGCAGTATAGCAGACTCTCTCCTTTTTAATGGGAACATGTCATACTCGTTACTGTGGCCCTGCTCTATGTGTCTTTAAATTGTTAGTGGGGTTTTTCCTAAAATTGGTCAGCCGTTGGACTCACTGCATACCCTATAACTGTATAGCACATCTGCTCTTTTGTAATGGAAACATGTCATTACTGTGACCCTGCTCTATGTGTCTTTAAATTCTTAGTGGGGTTTTTCCCAAATTTTGGTCAGCCCTTGCAGTCACAGCATGGGCATTACCACTATAGGAGACCCGCTCTTTTATAATGGGAACATTTTTTTTACTGAGACCCTCCTCTATGTCTCTTCAAAGGGGTATTGGATTGCGTCCGAATTTTTGTCAGCCCTTGCAGTCACTGCATACGCAATAACAGTATAGGAAACCCACTTGTTAATAATGGGAACAACAAAGCATAGATGGCTGATGGCTCTCTAACAATAGCGAGGACCGACTGCTGGCCTTTTAAGAATAGTAAGGGCTGCCTGATGGCCCTATAAAAATAGGCTTTGTGACTTTCAGAGTCCCTCCATCATAAATGAAACATGATGTGTCTGATGATGTGTCACACACCACATTGCCAGATAAGGTTGTAAAATGTTAAAATGACATTTCCTGGTGAATGCATTTGTCTGAAAAAATAACGTAAAAAAAACAAACAAACAGTACGATCTTTCGTTAGTATAAAAAACAGAGTCGCCAATGTAACCTCAAAGTAATCACATTGTTCAGCTCTTGCATCTCCTCCTCCATCTCCGAAATGACCACATCAGTCACAAGCTGACAGCACTGCAGCACTGCCTTGGCCAAGCGGCAACAGGCTGTGCTGAAGATAACATGCTTAATGCTTAGGTGATAAACCGCCCAGCGCTGCAGAGTTGTTGAAAGCTGTAACACAGCAGCCTGATCTGTGGCTTTAACCGCTGAACATACAGCCAGGCATGGTCGTGTGTGACAATGGGCGGAACCTGGTGACGGAGAAATGACAGCCGGAGTAGATACGGTTACCCTCTATGCCAGTCCCTTCACCGAGCTAAAGAATATGGCTGTGGTGAAATACAACTCCCACTGATAAGCTATTTCAGATTGAAAAACATTGGTCCCACCAGAGGATTCTCTGGTGGGACCGTCCAATCTTGCCAAGTAGCAGTCCTGGCTAAGAAAAGTGTGGAGGTGTTATGCACATGCCCGGACTGACTAGCGTGTGTGTGTTTAGTGATCCCACTGGGCCATGAACCGGAGAGTGCCTGAAGGGGCGTAACTAAGTATCTACCCGATCCGACCAAGGTCGCACGACGGCTAACGATGCCAGTGCACCAGGGAGGAACCGAGCAGAGGGACCAGGTGCTACTCCAGGTCAGACCTCGGACACGGCTGTTGACCCACACCGGAGAATACAGGAACAGGCAGGTTAGGCTGGCATACTAACTGGTGGGTTTAGGCAGGCACGGCAGGTATGCAGACAGGTGGGCACTGGTAAGCACGACTGGTATGCAGGTAGGGAGTACTGGCAAGCACGGCTGGAGTGCTGACAGGGAGGCTCCAGCAGGTTGGAGCACAGACTGGATAAGGTCCAGTACAGACTGGGACTCAGGAACAGAACCGCAGATGCGGTAGACAAGCAGAGCAGAGTGAGACAGCCGGAGCAGTGAACAAGAGCAGAGCAGGGCGAGGCCGCCGGAGCGGTGAGCAAGAGCAGAGCAGGCAGAGACCGCCGGAGTGGTGAGCAAGAGCAGAGCAGGGCGAGACCGCCTGGAGGGGTGAGCAAAGGCAGTGCAGAGCGAGACCGCTTGGAGCGGTGAGCAAAGGCAGAGCAGAGCAAGACCGCCTGGAGCGGTGAGCAAAGGCAGAGCAGAGCGAGGCCGCGTGGAGCGGTGAGCAAAGGCAGGGCAGAGCGAGGCAGCCTGGAGCGGTAAGCAAAGGCAGAGCAGAGCGAGACCGCCTAGAGCGGTGAGCAAAGGCAGAGCAGAGCGAGACCGCCTGGAGCAGCGAGCAAAGGCAGAGCAGAGGGAGACCGCCTGGAGCGGTGAACAAAGGCAGGGCAGAAAGAGACCGCCTGAAGCAGTGAGCAAAGGCAGAACAGAGCGAGACCGCCTGGAGCAGCGAGCAAAGGCAGAGCAGAGCGAGACCGCCTGGAGCGGTGAGCAAAGGCAGAGCAGAATGAGACCGCCTGGAGCGGTGAGCAAAGGCAGGGTAGAGCGAGACCGCCTGGAGTGGTGAGCAAGGCAGAGCGGAGCGAGACCGCCTGAAGCGGTGAGCAAGGCAGAGCAGAGGGGACAGGGCTCTGTTCACACGGAACAGACTGGAAGGGAAAGGCAGAACCAGATACACACAAGATACTTGCAATGAAGTAGCGAGTGGACTCTAAACTCACAAACGGAAGTACAGCGACAACGAGTAGGAGTTAGGTGCAGGTTCAGACTCTGCAGAAAAAGGGAAGGTACGGACATAGACAAAGACAGGTAACAGGCTAGGAGAGTGTTCAGACAGGAACTGAGTGTTCAGAGAGGAACTGACACTGCAGCGAGATACAGGAGCGAGTCTGGGTATGCAGCCCCCAGAAAAGGCGGAACGAACAGGCTAGGAGCGTGTTCAGACTGGCCTGGAAATACAGCCTCCAGGAAGGCAGACAGACAGGCAAGAAAACACAGATAACAGATCTAGGTTTGCGGCCCCTAGAAGGCGGGACGAACAGGCTAGGAGTGTGTTCAGACTGGCCTGGAAATACAGCCTCCAGGAAGGCGGACAGACAGGCAAGAAAACACAGATAACAGATCTAGGTATGCGGCCCCAAGAAGGCAGAACGAACAGGCTAGGGTACAGTTCAGACAGGAACTGTTACTGAAAGAGATACAGGAGCCAGTCTGGGAATACAGTCCCCAGAGTGGCGGAAATAGACAAGAACAGAACAGGACCTGGCACATTCAGAGTCAAGGAGCTCACTGAATGATAGAGTTGCTCAGGCACCAGCTTCCAGGTGAAGCTGGTTTAAATATCCAGTGACAGACAGCAATAGGCTGAGGATGCATTAGGGGTGTGCCCACAGCAGCTGCAAGAAACAGGAAGTAACCGGGCCGCCGCCCTAAGCAGTCAGAACAGAGACAAACAGACAGCATGAATAGAAGCCAGGCTAGCAGACTGGACTGAGGATCAAGTTTGCGATCTTGCATAATGAGAGATGGTGCACCATGCAAGCCCGCCACCAGGTATGCTACAGTACCCCCCCCTTACACCCCCTCTTCTTCAAGCCTGCAAGAGTGTTCCGGAGAGAATTGGGAGGCCAGTCCTTCTCTTCAAGAGGATTACCTCTTCTGTCCACTAGAGGAAACGAAACTGGTCTCATCATCTTGGTAACTAGGATGCTTCCTCCCATCAAGCCATCCTCAGCAACGGATGAAGTGGGTGAAGTACCAGGTACAGGGTGTAAGAAAGACTCTGTCCATTTGTTATCAGGTAACACCCCGAAGGGTTCAGGAGACAACTGGAGGTCCTTTGCCTGGTTGGAGGGGTGCAGAGACTTGGAGGTATCCACCGCCTCGATGGACGCAAGGCCAGATTTATTAAAGATGGAGGGTCCATACTTTGGGACCATCCTCAAACTGGTTTCAGAGATGACATGTCTGTGAGGCGGGACGGTACCTGAAGCCAGATCATTGGTACAATCGTCGAGACTGTGTGAGGACATTGCCTCCCCTTCTCTTCCTTCGGAGACTTCAGCGCACAGCGAGTCAGCGACTAGCAGATCTGGTGAAGAAGAAAAAGACATTGCTGACTCTCCTGAAGATATGGGGACTGGATACCCCTTGTACCTTAACAGTCCCCCAGGATACACCATGCAAGGTCTCCAGACCTGAGCGGGCACTAGATCTCTCGGCTCTGGACGACCTGTGGGTAAACCAGTCAGCACCTGAAACGAAAGCTTCTTCAAGTGTAATACTCCAATCTGGAGCTTAATTTGTACAGACATCTTTTGACTGTTTCTGAGTAGGGCTCGTCCTTCTGCAGACAATGCCCAAACCGGCTTCTGGAGTTTTCGGACAGGAATCAGACACTGACTCTTCAAGGCTTTAAGTCCGAAACTTCCGGAAGATCCGAGGCTTTTACTTGCCACGGAGACAGTCATGGTCATCTGTGGAGAGGAAACACTAAGGCCCAGGGCAGCCTCTCCTACAGGCCTAATGTCTTGGGATTCTCCAACCTTCACTGGACAAAGACCGTCAGGGGGACCCAAACAACCGCAGCGGGACTGCAATACGATTTCGCGACTGAGTTCCGGCCTCTGCTTTGCCTGCCGAACATGGTCAACCTTCATGGATTCAATGCAGGTAGCAGCTTCAGCAGGCTGGGGAATAAGAGGTCTTTGGGAGGACTGAACCTGGAGTGATAGTTTGCCTCTACGCCTTGCACATCTGGACTGCCTCTTGAGGTTGGGAAGAGAAGTATTCTGCGGAGCGTAGTCATCCTGGGTGGATTCTGGGTGGGCATCAGTCTCTTCGGGCTGGAGAACTGGAGAGCTACCCACACACATTACCCATCGGGGCTGCTTCGGGATACTGGGAAGTGAAGCATTAGCAGAGGCTTCAGGATTGGGGTCATCGAAGACCATTAGAAAGGCCACCAGGAAGGCCTGCAGGTTAAGGACGATAGGATCCCATGCTTCCCATAGGGGGGTGATCCATTTCAAGGCATCACCCGCTAGGTAGGATAACATAAATGCCACTTTAGCCCAATCAGTAGGAAAATAGAGAGGGTAGAACTTGAAATGCAGCATGCATTGCTCCACAAACGCACGGCTTTGTTTAGAATCCCCATAGTACCGTGGCGGATCCGCAGGAAAGGGTGCAGAAAGCTTCATTTGGACTGGTGTGTACATCGCCCGGTCCAGCTAGAGAATTTTTTTATTTATTTATTTATTTTTAATGCACGTATTCGCTGGACACGGATTCAAAATGTCTCTGAGAGAGAAGGGCCGTGGGGATCAATGGGAACCATGGCCTGAGCAAACTGTTATGGACATGCCCGGACTGACTGGAGTGTGCGTGTTTAGTGATCCCACTGGACCATGAACCGGAGAGTGCCTGGAGGGGCGTAACTAAGTATCTACCCGATCCGACCAAGGTCGCACGATGGCTAACGACGCCAGTGCACCAGGGAGGAACCGAGCAGAGGGACCAGGTGCTACTCCAGGTCAGACCCCGGACACGGCTGTTGACCCACACCGGAGAATACAGGAACAGGCAGGTTAGGCTGGCACACTGACTGGTGGGTTTAGGCAGGCACGGCAGGTATGCAGACAGGCGGGCACTGGTAAGCACGACTGGTATGCAGGCAGGGAGAACAGGCAAGCACGGCTGGAGTGCTGACAGGGAAGCTCTAGCAGGTTGGAGCACAGACTGGATAAGGTCCAGTGCAGACTGGGACTCAGGAACAGAACTGCAGATGCGGTAAACAAACAGAGCAGAGCGAGACCGCCGGAGCGGTGAACAAGAGCAGAGCAGGGCGAGGCCGCTGGAGCGGTGAGAAAAAGCAAAGCAGGGCGAGACCGCCTGGAGCGGTGAGTAAAGTCAGTGCAGAGCGAGACCGCTTGGAGCGGTGAGCAAAGGCAGAGCAGAGCGAGACCGCGTGGAGCGGTGAGCAAAGGCAGGGCAGAGCGACGCCGTCTGGAGCAGTGAGCAAAGGCAGAGCAGAGCGAGACGGCCTAGAGCGGCGAGCAAAGGCAGGGCAGAACGAGACCGCCTGGAGTGGTGAGCAAAGGCAGAGCAGAGCGAGACCGCCTGGAGCGGCGAGCAAAGGCAGAGCAGAGCGAGACCGCCTGGAGCGGTGAGCAAAGGCAGAGCAGAACGAGACCGCCTGGATCGGTGAGCAAAGGCAGGGGAGAGCGAGACCTCCTGGAGCGGTGAGCAAAGGCAGGGCATAGCGAGACCGCCTGAAGCGGTGAGCAAAGGCAGAGCAGAGCGAGACCGCCTGGAGCGGTGAGCAAAGGCAGAGCAGAGCGAGACCGCCTGGAGCGGTGAGCAAGGCAGAGCAGAGGGGACTGGGCTCTGTTCACATGGAACAGACTGGAAGGGAATGGCAGAACCAGATACACACAAGATACTTGCAATGAAGTAGCAAGTGGACTCTAAACTCACAAACGGAAGTACAGCGACAACGAGTAGGAGTTAGGTGCAGGTTCAGACTCTGCAGAAAAAGGGAATGTACGGACATAGAGAAAGACAGGTAACAGGCTAGGAGAGTGTTCAGACAGGAACAGAGTGTTCAGAGAGGAACTGACACTGCAGCGAGATACAGGAGCGAGTCTGGGTATGCGGCCCCCAGAAAAGGCGGAACGAACAGGCTAGAAGCGTGTTCAGACTGGCCTGGAAATACAGCCTCTAGGAAGGCGGACAGACAGGCAAGAAAACACAGATAACAGATCTAGGTATGCGGTCCCTAGAAGGCGGGACGAACAGGCTAGGGTACAGTTCAGACAGGAACTGCTACTGAAAGAGATACAGGAGCCAGTCTGGGAATACAGTCCCCAGAGTGGCGGAAATAGACAAGAACAGAACAGGACCTGGCACATTCAGAGTCAAGGAGCACACTGAATGATAGCATTGCTCAGGCATCAGCTTCCAGGTGAAGCTGGTTTAAATATCCAGTGACAGACAGCAATAGGCTGAGGATGCTTTAGGGGTGTGCCCACAGCAGCAACAAGAAACAGGAAGTAACCGGGCCGCCGCCCTAAGCAGTCAGAACAGAGACAAACAGACAGCATGAATAGAAGCCAGGCTAGCAGACTGGACTGAGGATCAAGTTTGCGATCTTGCATAGTGAGAGATGGTGCACCATGCAAGCCCGCCACCAGGTATGTTACAGGAGGAAGGTTCCCAGACACTCTATGGCTGCTTTTTTACTGAGGTGGAAACCATGCAAAAACGGGGAGAACATACAAAATCCTTGCAGATGTTGTCTTTGCTGGGATTTGAACCCAGGATCCCAGAGCTGCAAGGCTTCAGTACTAACCACTGATCCAATGTGCTGCCGTTCACCCTCTGATATCTAACAGGCTGGAGAAACTTGCACCTAATGCCACTCTATCTTCAGCTCCTTTGTGAGAAACTAATGTATTTGGGCAGCCACTCAGTCTACCAAATAAAATTCCTTAGGAGGAAATTGGGGATGGCTTTGCTACTGGTGCTGGGGTCAGTGCCAATACCATGGTGTCATACCATAGTTTACTGGAAATATTCCAGGCTGGTAGGAGGCAAGCAGATTCCCACAGCAAAGTACCAGCAGTATGGTTCAGGGACCCTTGCTTGTAGAAGGCGGAGATGATACCGGGAGAAATAGTGGTGGCTGGGGACCGAGTATGGACACGAGGCATGAGGCATGAGGTTGTGAAAAGCTTCCGCCTCCACGAGATTAATAGGCCACATTTCAAGTGCAAGCAGCTGCCCAGAAATCTGGCAGTTTAGTATTGAGGCCTGTGGGTGGGTGGCTGGCTGCATACTTGCGCTTGCATTCCAAGTAACAGAAAACTAAGCGGATGCTGGCCTCTATCATCATCATGGCCTCACCTCGGCAATATGAACTTTCCTGAAGGAGAAGCCAGGGCTCACCGGAGGAGTCTCCAGTTTTCTGGTGGGCCCGTCCAACGCTGCCAAGAAGCAGCCCTGGCTAAGAAAAGTGTGCGGGAAGGTTCCCGGACACTCTATGGCTGCTTTTTTAATGTGGATCTGCTTATGCATGTTATTTCTCAAACCACAATGCAGATTATGCCATTGCCCAACTCTGCAGTCATGAAATTAAATGCGCAAAGAAAAATTGTGTGTGTCAAAGCACCACCGACAACTGCGATTTGATGTTGGATGGGCTGCCATTGCTTCTGCAACAAGCTGCATTAGAGGACTTCCTGGGAGAAATGACACCCAGAGTAGATACGGTTTCCCTCTATGCCAGTCCTTTCACCGAGCTAAAGAATATGGCTGTGGTGAAATACAACTCTCAGCAAAAAAAGCTGTGGACTGGCTCCATACCGTCTCTGGCCACATTCACCTGTCCACGTGTTTGTGGTTAGACGGTGCTTCCCAGTAAGTGCACTGGGGAGGGCACGGGTAATGTTGAGGGACCCGTGCTTGTGGAAGGCAGACACGACACCGGAGAGAAACAGTGGCGGCTGGGGACAGAGTATGGACACCCGGCCGCCGCCGGCATGAGGTTGTGAAAAGCTTCCGCCTCCACGAGCCTAAAAGGCCACATTTCAAGTGAAAGCAGCTTTAGAGGACTTCCTGGTAGAAATGACAGCTGGAGTAGATATGGTTTACCAAGTCCTTTCACCAAGCTAAACAATATGGCTGTGGTGAAATACAACTCAGCAAAAAAAGCTGTGGACTGGCTCTGTACTGTCCCTGGCCACATTCACTTGACCACGTATTTGTGGGTAGGCGGTCCTTCCCAGTGAGTGCACTGGTGAGGGCACGGATAATGTTGTGGGACCCATGCTTGTGGAAGGCGGAGACGACACCGGGAGAAATAGTGGCGGCTGGGGACCAAGTATGGACACCCGGACACCGCCGGCAGGACATTATGAAAAGCTTCCGCCTCCACGAGCCTAAAAGGCCACATTTCAAGTGCAAGCATCTGTCAAAAATTGGCAGCATAGCATTGCAGCCTGTGGGTGGGTGGGTGGGTGGCTGGCTGGATGCATACTTGCGCTTGCATTCCAAGGAATGGGTTAGGGATAACTGAATGCTGCACTGGGACAAGGAGGTGGATGGTGATTGTTGCAAGTCTGCAACGACAGGTGCATGGCGGGAAGCATCTTCGCATGCGCCAAGGATCACTTATGATGGGCACACTTTTAGACAGTGACTTGGGAGTCAGAGATTCTTCCAGGGGTCTTCCCCATGCTGTTCCCATGTTTTTTCAGCACTGTATGCATGTGTCATACACCACATGGCCATATAAGGTTGTAAAATGTTAAAATGACATTTCCCAGTGAATGCATTTGTCTTGGTTGAAAGCAATGCAAAAGTGCAAAAACATATCTAAAACGCTACGTGTGAACATAGCCCAAGGTGTGGAGGAGTATTTTTGGTTTTGGTTATTTATTTTGCCTTATATACAAGTCATTACCCTGGAAAGGATATTCCTTAACATATTTCCCAGGAAAATCCATTATGGATTTGTTTTTTTATGTTTTATTGTGAGTCCGTAAAAGTGGCGTAATACCTCTGACAACATTGTTGACAGCAGTGACCTGGGAGTCAGATATGCTTCCAGGGGTCTTCCCCATGCTGTTCCCATGTCATTTTAGCACTGTTCCCATCGATTTGGTCAATTTTGAGGCCCTCTGCAGACCGCCGGGTGGAGCTCGTTGCTCAGGTCGAGCACCCGAGTATTCCAATTTGCTCGACCCGAGCATCGAGCACCCGAGCATTTTAGTGCTCACCCATCACTAACTGTCACCAAAATGTGGACAACGCGAGGGTAACAGGAAAGGCAGCATAACCTAAACTCAGCCATGTGTGCCAAACTGCAAAGAGGCAAGACTTCCTTGTCCTCACCAAGAGGTCGACTGACCATGCTCTCCTCCTCATCCTCCTCCTTCCTGTCCTCAGGCCATCCACGCTGAACAGACGGTATGACAGTTGTGCAGGTAGTACAGTCTATAGCATAGCAAACTAGATCCTGTTCTTCCTACTCCTCCTCCTCTTACTCATTGTCACCCAATCCATGTTTGGATGAGATGAGGCTGGGCTGTGTGTAATCACCGTGTATGGTTCCTTGCTCCATCTCATCGTGCTCTGCCTGCAATGCATCCTCTTGGAGAGCAGAGAGCGTTTCAGAAGACAGAGAAGCGGGATGGTGACGCTAATTATGGTGTTATCGCCGCTCGCCATCTTGGTGGAGTCCTCAAAGGTTTGTAGGATGGTACAGATGTCTGACATCCATGTCCACTCCTGAGGTCTTATGTGTGGAGTCAGACCAGTGATGCTGGTAGTCAACAACTGATCTCTTCTGCTCACAAATCCTTCCCAATATCTGCAATGTAGAGCTCACCTCGCCTCAGAGCCGCCACCAGATTACGGCCTTTGTCACACACGACCATGCCTAGCTGTAGGTTCAGCGGTGTCAGCCACAGATCTGTTGCCGCTTGTCCGAGGCAGTGCTGCAGTGTTTCCAGCTTGTGACTGATGTGGTCATTTTGGAGATGGTGACTGAAGAGAAGGAGGAGGGGGAGGATGAGGTGCAGGAACTGTAGACCGTGGGGGCAACCCTGATTGACACGTGATTGTGTAATGCGGGGGACGGCACACCGGGAGAAATAGTGGCGTCTGGGGACTGAGTACCGAGGGACGGCCGCCGCCATCAGGTTGCGGAAATCTTCCGTCTCCACGAGACTAAAAGGCAACATTTCAAGCACAAGCAATCGCGAAATGTGTGAATTTAGTAGTGTGGCCTGTAGGGCGTTAGCTGTGTATTTGTGCTTGCGTTCCAAGGACTGTGGTAGGGACAACTAAACGCTGCACTGGGACAAGGACGTAGACGTGCCTGCTGGTGGTTATAGTTGAGAGTGTTCAATGACAGGTGCAGGACGGGAGGCATCTTGGCATGCGCCATGGACAGGGGATTGGCGTTCATGCACAACAGCGGAACAAGCGGTGGTGTCAATCACAGACACTGTTGCTGGACCCTGGGGTTCGGCCCACAAAGTCAGGTGCTTTGCTGCCATGTGCCTGATTATTAGAGATGAGCGGTGTTCGACTCGAACTGTTCGCCAATCTCAAATTCGAGCTGTTTTGGGCGGTGTTCGAGACGTTCAGCGAACACGAACAATTTGAAAAAAATTCGGCTGTTCGAGGTTATGTTCGATAACTGTTCGTGCACCAAAATCATAACTGGATTTTTTCTCAGTAATGATGAAAATTAATGTTAATACGCAGTTTGAGTGTACAGCGGGGGAGGGGCAGGGGATGGATCTCTGCAGAATTAATGAAGATCTCCATTTTTTTTTCTCTTTCCCGCATTTACAGTGGGGAGGTGCAATCTGTCAGCCTATCAGCAGCGCACACACGGAGCGAACTGCTTTTTTTTCACACAAGCAAGGGCATGTGTCATTGGCAGTGTATGTCACATGTCCTTGCCTTATAAGACCCAGCCATTTTCCCCGTCGCCACCATTTTCTCACTGCTGCAGCTGCGTGTTAGACTGCACCGCTGTTGCTGTGTGCGCTATACTTTGTTAATTTCAAGCCAATTTTCGCACAAATCTACAGATAGCTTGGGAGTAGGGAATAGTTGTGATTGCAGTCCTTTTAAGGACTAGGTTACATCATTTCCTACGACTTTTATCAGGCTGGTCTGTGCTCTTAAATAGATAGGTTGCGAGTAAAGATTAAATGTAATTGCAGTCCTTTTCAGGGCTAGGTTACATCAGTTCCTATCACTTTTATCAGGCAGGTCTGTTTTAGTGCTGTGCAAGTTTTTTCACAGTATTTGGCTAAATCTAGCAAAGCAAATTCTTTGTGGCCTCTTGCAGTGTGTGTTAGTCAGTGGAGTAGCCTATCTGTGTTGCAAGCTACACCACCTGTGTATAGAATACAATTTTTTTTACTGCACCTAGTGAAGTAAAACCATTTGGGCATAGCATCATTCTATTAGTCCATCTATACTGACCTCCACCAGGGTGAAAATTAAAAATAATTTTTATCTGCATCTAGCTCTGAAAAAATATTTGGGCTTTGGCTTGTAGGAGTGTGTGGGACTTGTTCTATTAGTCCATCTATACTAACCTCCACCAGGTTGCAAATTCAAAATAATTTTTATTTGCATCTAGCTCTGAAAAAATATTTGGGATTCGGCTTGTAGCAGTGTGTGGGACTTGTTCTATTAGTCCATCTATACTAACCTCCACCAGGTTGCAAATTAATAATAATTTTTAGCTGCATCTTGCCTGAAAACTAATTTTGGGCATATTAACAGTGTGTGGTACTCATTCTATAAGGCCATCTATACTAAGCTCCACCAGCTTTCAAATTACTAATAATTTTTAGCTGCATCTTGCCTGGAAAATAATTTTGGGCAAAGTAGCAGTGTGTGGTACTCATTGTATTAGGCCATCTATACCAAGCTCCACCAGCTTTGAAATTAATAATAATTTTTAGCTGCATCTAGCCCGGAAAAAAATTTTTCTTCCCAATAGTGGTAGCAATAGAAATATGGGTCGTGCTCCTGGCTAACAAAAATATACGCTTCATAACAAAAAACATCAGCCTAGCGCACTGCATTAATAAGATGGCATCATCATCTCTCCCGTCTACGCTGGCTAGCATTCCTGTGCCTAAAACACAATGCATGGGTCCGCGCTAGCCACGATGCTGAGGGGTCTAAAGCTGCTGCTAACGCTTTATCACAATTCAATTGGCAGATTTTCACAGAGCTCCTCCCCAACGCCCACCCATGGGGCAACAGTTGCCCACCCTCCCTATGGGATCTAGTGGCGAATAGTTGATGCCATTAATCAGAGCGTCAGTTGCCCCATCGACGTGGCAAGCATACTGTAAGGCATGGGAAGAGTGGACACGACTAGTAGCAGGCAGACAGGTTGACCAATGTGAACAAGCCAGATTACAAGTCACCATAGAATTTCTCCACCAGCTAATGATGAGGGGCATATCAGGGGCGTCAGCGCAGCGGTGTCTGACCGGAGTAGCATTTCACTTCCAACTACTGAATTGGGGAGATGTGACAAAGAGATTCATCATCAGACAATCCATAAAAGGGTGGAAAATGGGTCAGCCAAGTCAGGAGTGTAGACGTCCCGTCCCGTGTCACTAAAACTGATTTCTCACATCATATCCCTAACACCGTTAACATGACACTCACAATTTGAAGCAACACTACTGTCTGATGCATTTGCGATCGCCTTCTTCGGGGCACTATGCATAAGCGAATTAGTCCCTTAATCCAAAATTACCACCAATGGAGGCTTATTACACCAGGACGTAGTCATAGCCAATAATGCAATACGGCAATGCATACGCCAATCGAAAATGGTTCCAGTGGGCAGGGGCACTTGGGTAATTCTACAACCCACAAACGGTACACTGAGTCGGGTAACAACAGTAAAAACATATATAACCGTCAGATCACAAAGTAATTTCTTCCTATCACACATTGATGGAACGCCATTATCAAGATACCAGTTCCAAGCTATATTTAATAAATGCATAACATCGGCAGGGAACCACCCCAAAGATTACGGGACACACTCATTCCGCATAGGCGCGGCCACGGAAGCAGCAAGAGCAGGACTGTCAGAAACGGAAGTTCAGAGGATAGGGAGATGGCGATCCACGAGTTTGGCGAGATACATAAGACTGGACTTGTTATCCTAACGTGGTTTGTTTCTTTTACAGGTGCGCTAAGCCAACAGTGTGGGTGATAGGCCACTCGTATATATATTGGGCAGAAAAAAGGGCGAAAGTCCGCCCAGGCGTGAGGAAATTAGAGTTTCATAATGCATATTTCAACTGGAGAGGTATTAGAGGCCTGCTATGGCCACAGGTACTAATGGAGGTAATCAAGGTAGGGAGAGAGGCAAGAGGTCCGGTCATCTTAGTTATACAGGCCCGGGGAAACGACCTAGGTCATCACAAAACTAACTATAGTATGGTCAGAGATTGTGCCGATAGCGGTATGGCAAGGTGCGCGAGACATCACGGCCATCGAACGGACAAGGCGGGTAATAAAGACTCGGATGGCAAAATTTAGAAGAGACAGAGGCGGTGTAGTGATACAACACCGACAACTGGAAGGAGATAAAGCAGGCCTCATACGGCCCGACGGTGTTCACTTAATGGGTATTGGACTGGACATATTCCTGTCAGGACTCCAGGACGGAGTGGAACAAGCGTTAAGAGTGATGGATGGGGCTCAGAGTCCAGCATACGAGTACGCAGGATCCCCCGTGGCCTGGAAATAGAAAGGACATGTTGGAGAGTTACACTTGTTGGCCAACTTGCCGGTGTGGAGAGCCAGGGCATGCTGCAACAAGCTGAATTATTTTAGAAAAAAAATGCCTTTCTAATGGAATGAGTATAAAGAGTTAATAAAGCTGTGACCGATCCTCACCTATCCAGTTGTAAGAGTTACATTATTGTATTGTCAAGGAAAGGGGGGCGGTAGTGGGGCTGAGCGTCTGGGTTTGGTTGGGGGTCCCCACAATCTGCCTAGGCTAGATGCATTTAAAAATTCTTATTAGATACACAGGGGGTGCAGCTTGCTTCCCAGCTGGGCTACTACGCCCAAAGTATTGCCTAGGCTAGATGCAGTTAAAAATTCTACGCTGACTAGCAGACACTGAAGCTTTAGAGCAGACCTCTGAGTATACAGCTCTTCAGACTCAACCATCTGTGTTACCCCAAGCCATAGTGTATGTAGTTTCTTACAGTTAAAAGGGGGGGGGGGGACTCAACCCACCTGGAATTGACGATGCCAACGTCACGTAAAACAAAGCAAGGGGACTCCAAAAAGAGTCTCCATTTTTTCCAAAAATTGTGGCACAGACACCACTTAAATGGCATCAATTGGCCCAGAGTTGCTTAAAACGGTTGGTGAGGTGATTTTACCAAATCCTCAAGCTTTTAGTCTCCCCAGGATGACACAGGGGTACAAAAGTCCTTGCGGATCCATGATTTGTTCATCTTTATGAACGTGAGTCTGTCTACATTCTCAGTGGACAGCCGCGTGCGCTTATCTGTCAGCACACCACCAGCAGCGCTGAACACACGTTCAGAGAGAACGCTGGCTGCAGGGCATGACAAGATCTCCAAGGCGTGAGTGGCAAGCTCCGGACATTTTTCCATATTGGAAGCCCAAAATGAGCAAGGGTCCAGTGGCACAGTCATAGCTTCGATGTTCACTTGGAGATACTCCTGTACCATCCTCTCTAGGCGTTGACTATGTGTCAGACTTCTTGTCTCCTGTGGCCTTGCAAAGGATGGTCTAAAAAAGTGGTGAAACGATTCCACAAAATTGCTGTTACCAGCAGATACTGTGTTACTGTTACGGTTTGAGTGACGAAGACTCGACAGTCCCACGGTTGGCAAGTTAGAACTGTGAGATTCACTACGTGCACCACTGTTGTTTTGTGAAAAAGCACATGTAAGATTCTGCAACAGCCTCTGCTGATACTCCTGCATGCGTGAATCCCTTTCTATGGCAGGAATTATTTTGGCAAATTTACTTTTGTACCAGGGATCTAAGAGTGTGGCAACCCAGAAGTCAGGATTACTTCGAATTCTGACAATCCGATGGTCATCTTGCAGGTAGTGCAGCAAGAAGGCACTCATGTGTCTTGCGCATCCAGGAGCACCAAGTCCTTGTTATGTTGGTAGCGAGGTAAAAATCATGCTTCCTTCCTCTGCCCTCTCCCCCCAACCTCGCACAAAAGAAATGTGATCAAGGTCTCCCTCATCTGATGAGTCTTACATGCCCATCGCCAGTTCGTCCTCCACTTCTTCCTCGGCTCCTGCACCTTCCTCAACAGTTTGGCTGCTACCATGCACCCTGGTTAATCCCTCTCCCCCACCCTCCCATGCCTGCCGCCTTGGTGCGGCCGACCGTCTGGACCTTGGAGATGTTATCCCTTCCGCATACGACTCCTCCTCTACTTCCTCCACCTCCTCTTGTCCCACCACCTGACTCTGAATTCTGTTTAACGTGTGCTCCAGCATGTAAATCACCAGAATAGTCATGCTGATAATGGCATCGTCGTCAGCACTAAACATCTTCGTCGCCATTTCAAAACTGTGCAGATGGGTGTGTGGCGCCCCTGAGGGTTCAGTCGCCACAGAGTTACTGCATCTCACCCAGAGGTGTGGTATCTCACCCTCAGGTAAGGAAGGAGTATGGCTCAGGACCCTAACACCTGCATCCAACACATACCAGCAGTGGGGGTAGGGCGAGATTGCTCCTAAGGGAGAGCACAGTCCCAGGTCCCTAGCTAGTGGGAGGGTCCTATGTAGTGGGTGTGGGTGGTGAAATCAGCTTAGGGGAGCACATGACAGGGAGAGTATAAATAGGAAGCCATCTTAGAAAGAGCAAGCCAGTCAGAGGAGAAGTGACAGGAGCAGAGGCTCCGCATGAGCTCTGCTCCGGAGGCGGGCCTAACCTGGGAGGCCCAGAAGAGAGGAGTGGGAGCAGGAAGGCTCCAGGAACCGTAGGGACCCTAGGGGTACGGGCCGTGCAGAAGGCCACACGTACACCCGCTGCTACCAGGAGGTAGAGGGGTCAGGCCAGATAAGGGGAACCGGTCCCTCAACTAGCGGAGAAACAGCAAGGCTCAACTAGAAACCGGAGGATGCAGAATTTCATGTACTGCAGGCCAAAGTCCACACCAGTCTCACTAAGAAGGTAGCCACATAGGACCCAGGGGATGGAACACAAGTCGCCCGCCAAGGCCCGAGGATACCAGATAGAAGTGTCACTGGGTGTGAGGTGCAGGGAAAAGGCCAGAGAAAGGACACACAGAAGGGGGTCCTGCTAAGTACTCCAGAGCTATCTGGGGGTGTACTGAGCCCCTCACTGAGTACGCACAGCACGACGGGGGAGATTGCTCTGGTACCTGTAATCTGGACCGCAACAACTGTGAGAAAAGATCTTGGGACTGCATCACACGGACTCTTCCTGTGGGGAGTAATAATACCATTGCTGCAAAACCACCAGCTTCAGAGAACTGTTCCGCAGCAGTGGCCCCTTTGGCCGCACTCCACAGGTGGCGTGGTCGGACATTATAAAACCCATATATACAAATTACCCTTGGATTGACCGCCCTGGGTCATGGACCGGGTCGCTGCCACAGTGACTACAACCCCCAGCGTCTACCGGCCCGGCTCCGGGTACCCCACGGCCCAGGGGGCTCGTCAACTTCATAGGTCCCTGATCTGCGACCACTCCTGCAGCGTGATTTGCCCCACCTCTGGATCTCGTTGGCCCAGGCTATACGTCAGAACGTATTGCACCAGGGCTTGTCGGTGCTGCCACAGTCGCTGCTACATGTGCAGAGTTGAATTACACCGTGTCGGCGCATCGCATTTCAGCCGGTCAACTGGCAGGCCCAACGACTTCTGTAGAGATGTAAGTCGTTGAGCTGCGGGATGCAAACAGCGGAAGTGAGCACACAGCGACCGTGCCCTCTGCAGAAGGCCATCTAGTCCGGGATAGTGGGCTAAAAATTGCTGGACAACCAGGTTCAACACGTGAGCCATACAAGGCACTTGTGTGACATTGCCCCGGCGAAGGGCCGCACCCAGGTTTGCAGCATTGTCGCACACGGCCTTCCCTGGTTGCAGGTCCAGTGGAGACAACCATTCATGAAACTGGGTCTCCAGAACTGACCACAACTTCTCAGCTGTGTGACTCACATTTCCCAGACATTTCAAAGTAAACACCGCCTGATGCTGTTGAGCCCTGCTGCCAGCATAGTAAGGAGGTGTGCAGGATCCCTTCTGCGCAGTTAGAAAGCGGGTGGCATTACCAGACAGGCTTTGGGTGCAGGTGGAGAACCGAGAGGAGGTTGAGGAGGCAGAAGCAGTGGAGGAACTTCTAGATAAAGAGGATTGATGCACAACTCGTGGGGACGGCAAGACTTGGACAGCAGCCCCTTGTCCTGCTGTCACCATAGTTACCCAGTGCCCAGTCAGCGACATGTAACGTCCCTGTCCATGCCTACTCGCCCAAGTGTCTGTGGTGAAATGCAACCTGTCACACACAGAGTTTCTCAAAGAAGCGGTGATGTTGTGTGCGACATGCTGGTGGAGCGCAGGCACACCTTTCTTTGAGAAGTAGTGCCGAATGGGCATCTGGTACTGGGGACATAAGGTCTCGAAAATCCTCTGTGTCCACCAGGCGGAAAGGCAGCATTTCTGTAGCCAACAGCTTGCAGATGGTGAAATTCAACCTCTTAGCTTTGTCATGGCTAGGAGGAAATGGTCTTTTACTTGTCCACATCTGAGGGACCGAGGGCTGGCTGTTGTGCTTAGACGGGGTTGAGTAGGGTGTCCCCGGCAAACTTGCCGGTCTGTGAGGAAGATGCAGGCGGAAAAGTTAGGTTGCCTTGATCCAAAGGTGGTGCTCTCGATGTCGGAGAGCGCTCAACACCAGCTGGTGTTTCCACTTCCAAATGAAATGATGACTTGTCAATCACACTGGCTGTTGCGGGTAAAGAGGTGGCAGGTCTGTGTCCAAAAACATGTGTGACTGCTGTCCCCCCAGTCACCGAGGATGAAGAGGCCGCGGATGCACAAGATGGGGCAGATGGTGGTTGGCACGGCCCGCTAGGCCGCATTGTAGCACAGTGAGCTTCCCACTTCAACTTATGCTTCATATCCATGTGACGGTTCATGCATGAAGTACTCAAACTATGGATTTTTTGGCCTCTACTTAGCTTTTGGTGACAAATATTACAGATAACACGAGTTCGGTCATCATTATCGATCTGAAAAAATACCCAGGCTATGCAAGGCTTAGAGCCCATGCGACCTGAAGAGCCACTACGACTTGTGGTCAGAGGCAGAGTTGTGGTTGAGGATGCAGTTGTTGACGTGCTTCCAGTACTCCATCTCTGTCCAGGAAGGCGCAACCTAACCTCATCGTCAATAGCATCTGTGACACCCAGCTGCGCTTGGTATCACAGATCCTAGAAGAGTGCATTGATGGAATCCTCCACAAGAGGCCCCCATAAACATTCACACATCTCCACCTTCCACCTCAGACCAGCAGAGGGAGCCCGTTAGGGATATGAATAGGGAAGGTGGCGCGAGGCAGTTCAGTTCCTCTGAAGAGTTCCTGAAGTAGAGAAGCCTAAGAGAGGTCAGTCTTCAGTGGAGCTCAGTCTAGTCTAGAGAACTCAGTTAATAGTTCAGCAGTGGAGCACAAGGCTCCAGTTAGCTAGTTTAGGGAGCCCAGTTAGAGCTTAAGGTGTGCCGGCGCCATAAGATCGGTGAAGCGCGGCAAGTTGTCGTTAGTGTGTATAGCCTAGTGAGGGCCCAAGTAGGCCGAAGGCGAGTGGAAAGTTAGTACATAGAGGGCAGAGGAGCTTAACCAGCTCACCCCGAAGCATTTACCGGACACCGGATCCGAGCTTACCGGGATCTCTATGACCCAGTAAGGCATAACCGGAATCCCTGGAGAACTACAAGTCCCAGGATCGCTAAGGTGCTGATACATAACAGAGCCAGGAGACGCTTAGGCCCCGCATACTGGGAGCGTGAACTCCAAGACAAGGCCCTACCACAAGGTCAGCCAGCGCAGGACAGAGACAAAGTTAGGCCTAGCTCCAGGCAGGTCAGAAACTTACTACGCAGAGGCAAGAAACAGGTGGCCCTACACCCGCTCATTGGGGAGGATCCTGATATGCACCCTTCACCCTACAGTGCTCCAGGATGTGCCTGAATTTCCAACAGTAAAAGGTACTGAAGTGACTACCGTGTCCATTCCCGTTCTTGCTCTGACCCAGCTGGGTCTCGCCTGTCCGGCATTCCCCCTGCATACGCTTTTCTGAGGCCTAGCTTCACCTGTGGGGAGCTATACCATCGAGCTGCCTTATCACCGGCCTCAGTGGACTACTGCAGCGCTGGTGCTTCTCATCAGATACCACAGGTGGCGTCACGAACTCTTATAAAATAACAATTATCCACCCTTTTAAAGACTGACCCCAGGGTACGGGCCCGGGAGCCGACCACCGCGACATCCCAAAGGCCAGGGAAAGGCCCGGGTAACGAGTCATCCACATCCCCTGGGCTAGTCACATCCTCCTCCACCTCCTCTGCTAACCTCATCGACTGGCTGACTGTGGGTTGACAGTAAGTGGGATCTCCAACCTCGTCATCATCACCCTGTGTGTTCTCACACCCGTCGTCCTCAGAGCCAACCTCTTCCTACCCTGACCGAAAAGTCAAGTTGTCGCTCCAATCAGGTATTTGAGTCTCATCATCGTCTTCATCATTGTCTCCACCAACAGGAGTTACAGTTTGGGAACGAGGGTCTACATTATGCTCAGAACCTTCTTCATCTGGTCCTGGATCTGACTCTGGGCATTAGTGCAGATCATTTCCTCGTCTGGATTAACAGAAGCTCTGGAGCAGACCTCCATTTCCCAGGCTATAGTATGAGTAAACAGCTGTGCAGACTCAGCCATCTGTGTTACCCCATACTCAGACGGGCAGCTGGAGACTTGGGAGCTGTGAGGAAGCAAGTGCGATTGGGGTGCCACCTCTGAGGACTGAAGTATTTGTGATGTTGAACTTGAGGTGGAGGAGAGCCCACTTGAAGGAGCACTTGATATCCGTTGAAGCACCTGCTGTTTTTGTGCCTCATGTTGAATTTGTAGCGATGGGCGTGTCCATAAGAAAGGGATTGTATCACATTGTCCACGAAAAGAAGTAGACATTTTAGTTTGGCTGGAAGATGGTCTTTCTTCTGCAGATGTTACTCCCCGCCACCGCGGGGGGGGCTCGACCCACCAGTGGACAGGCACGAGTATTGAGAGAGGGGGGCTGGCCGTCAGGGTCCACCGCAGCTCTGGCACAAACCCGGTGACACGGAGGTCGCACGGGCAGGAACGGACTGGCCGTGTCGGCTTCGCACTTTTTTGGTTTTAGAAGGGCATGACATGCCTATATCTGTGTCTCCCCCTCCTTTTACTCCTCCACCTCTTTTCTTTTCGCATGACTATATGTACTTGTCACTTTTCCATGTGTTAGTTGTGTCTTCTGAGCAGTTTGTCAGCTTTTGGACACCTTTGAAGGTGTTTTCTATGTGTTTCTATGTGTTTTTGTTTGCCTGCCATTGGTTTTAACGGTGTTCGAAGGTGTTCGACGAGCAGTTCGAAGAACAGTTCGGCGAACATACGGGTGTTCGACGAACCGAACCGAACTCGAACACTACGGGGGTGGCTCAACACTACTGATCATGCTGGTGGTGGTCAGGCTGGTAGTAATGCTATCCCTGCTGATGCTGGCCTGGCAGGTGGTGCAAATGGCCTTTTTGGGGTTATCGGCAGAGTCTTTAGAAAACAACCAGACTCGTTGATGTTACGGGAAACGGTTGCCCGCCTTCTGTCTGAGGCCACCACACTGCTTGTTCTTGCCTGTTGTGATGCTACGCCTCCCTCTCCCTGTGTGCTGCTGTCCTCGCTCTGTATGTCACCTTGCCAAGTTGGGTCAGTGACTTCATCGTCCACCACCTCATCTTCCACTTACACACCCTGGCCCTCCTCCTGACTTTCTGGCAATTGTGTCTAATCATCATCCACCTCTTGTGATAGTTTCCCACCACTGGCTTCGTGTGACCGTGGCTGCTCAAATATTTGGGCATTGCTACATGCAATCTCCTTTTGCCCCGCTTCAAGTGGACCGGACGAGAGGAATGAATCTATGAAATGAAAAAGTGACCAGCTCTACAGAGTGTCCAAGTGTGAGATCAGTAGTCTCATGGGCACTCGGCATGGTGGGAGGAAAGAGGATCAGGGTGAGGAATATGCAGTCCAGACTCACGGTTACTGAGACTTGACCGTGTGGAAGACAGGGTGGTGGTGGTGGCTAAGTGACTGGAAGCATTATCTGCTATCCAACCAATAACCTTTTCACACTGCTCTGTGTTCAATAGTGGTGTTCTGCGGTCTCCTATTAATTGGGACAGGAAGGTCGAGCGACAAGATGTGGGTGTTTGTTGTGGCACAATTTCAGCTTGCCCACAACAACAGGTCCACTTCCCCGTCCCTTGCCACGTGCCTTGCCCATTTTAAATGCAGGACAATATTTTCCACGTTCACTAAAACTGGCTGGATTTGAACCGCAGTGATATGTGATACGTGTGATGGAAAACCACAGTTTTAAACAGCTGGCCTGTAGGTTACTATTTTTCACAGCGACTTGGTGTCAACAACATCACTAACACACTGCAACAAAATTTAAATGGAGGCCAATATTTTCCACATTCACTACAAATTTCTGGATTTTTATCGCTGTAATATGGAAAGGATCTGGCTGTATTCTGCTGTGGCAACAAGCAAATGGAGCAGAAAAATGGTGTTCTCTGGATTGCTTTTTAAGCAAATAATCAGTATTAAGATAAAAAAAAATATCCCTGGCCCCTGAGACCTGGGAATATTTCTAGAAATATCTGTAACAGCAGCAGCAGACAGAACTGGAATGGAGCTTCTTGTGCTGTATTATACACTGCAGTCTGTCACATACACTGCCTGCCTGCCTCTGATATATAGTACAGACCAAAAGTTTAGACACACCTTCACATTTAAAGATTTTTCTGTATTTTCATGACTATGAAAATTGTACATTCACACTGAAGGCATCAAAACTATGAATTAACACATGTGGAATTATATACTTAACAAAAAAGTGTGAAACAACTGAAAATATGTCTTATATTCTAAGTTCTTCAAAGTAGCCACCTTTTGCTTTGATGACTGCTTTGCACACTCTTGGCATTCTCTTGATGAGCTTCAAGAGGTAGTCACCGGAAATGGTTTTCACTTCACAGGTGTGCCCTGTCAGGTTTAATAAGTGGGATTTCTTGCCTTATAAATGGGGTTGGGAGCATCAGTTGTGTTGTGCAGAAGTCTGGTGGATACACAGCTGATAGTCCTACTGAATAGACTGTTAGAATTTGTATTATGGCAAGAAAAAAGCAGCTAAGTAAAGAAAAAACGAGTGGCCATTATTACTTTAAGAAATTAAGGTCAGTCAGTGCGAAAAATTGGGAAAACTTTGAAAGTGTCCCCAAGTGCAGTTGCAAAATCCATCAAGCGCTACAAAGAAACTGGATCATATGAGGACCGCCCCAGGAAAGGAAGACCAAGAGTCACCTCTGCTTCTGAGGATAAGTTTATCCGAGTCACCAGCCTCAGAAATCACAGGTTAACAGCAGCTCAGATTAGAGACCAGGTCAAAGCCACACAGACTTCTAGGAGCAGACACATCTCCTCAACAACTGTTAAGAGGAGACTTTGTGCAGCAGGCCTTCATGGTAAAATAGCAGCTAGGAAGCCACTGCTAAGGACAGGCAACAAGCAGAAGAGACTTGTTTGAGCTAAAGAACACAAGGAATGGACATTAGACCAGTGGAAATATGTGCTTTGGTCTGATGAGTCCAAATTTGAGATCTTTGGTTCCAACCACCGTTTCTTTGTGCGACGCAGAAAAGGTGAACGGATGGACTCTAACATGCCTGGTTCCCACCGTGAAGCATGGAGGAGGAGGTGTGATGGTGTGGGGGTGCTTTGCTGGTGACACTGTTGGGGATTTATTCAAAATTGAAGGCATACTGAACCAGCATGGCTACCACAGCATCTTGCAGCGGCATGCTATTCCATCCGCTTTGCGTTTAGTTGGACCATCATTTATTTTTCAACAGGACAATGACCCCAAACACACCTCCAGGCTGTGTAAGGGCTATTTGACCAAGAACGAGAGTGATGGGGTGCTACGCCAGATGACCTGGCCTCCACAGTCACCAGATCTGAACCCAATCGAGATGGTTTGGGGTGAGCTGGACCGCAGAGTGAAGGCAAAAGGGCCAACAAGTGCTAAGCATCTCTGGGAACTCCTTCAAGATTGTTGGAAAACCATTTCCGGTGATTACCTCTTGAAGCTCATCAAGAGAATGCCAAGAGTGTGCAAAGCAGTCATCAAAGCAAAAGGTGGCTACTTTGAGGAAGCTAGAATATAAGACATATTTTCAGTTGTTTCACACTTTTTTGTTAAGTATATAATTCCACATGTGTTAATTCATAGTTTTGATGCCTTCAGTGTGAATGTACAATTTTCATAGTCATGAAAATACAGACAAATCTTTAAATGAGAAGGTGTGTCCAAACTTTTGGTATATATATATATATATATATATATATATATATACTGTATATATATATATACACTGCTCAAAAAAATAAAGGGAACACTTAAACAACAGAATATAACTCCAAGTAAATCAAACGTCTGTGAAATCAAACTGTCCACTTAGGAAGCAACACTGATTGACAATCAATTTCACATGCTGTTGTGCAAATGGAATAGACAATAGATGGAAATAATTGGCAATTATCAAGACACCCTCAATAAAGGAGTGGTTCTGCAGGTGGGGACCACAGACCACATCTCAGTACCAATGCTTTCTGGCTGATGTTTTGGTCACTTTTGAATGTTGGTTGTGCTTTCACACTCGTGGCAGCATGAGATGGACTCTACAACCCAGAGAAGTTGCTCAGGTAGTGCAGCTCATCCAGGATGGCACATCAATGCGAGCTGTGACAAGAAGGTTTGCAGTGTCCAGAGGCTGGAGGCGCAACCAGGAGACAGGCCAGTACACCAGGAGACGTGGAGGGGGCCGTAGGAGGGCATCAACCCAGCAGCAGGACCACTACCTCCGCCTTTGTGCAAGGAGGAACAGGAGGAGCACTGCCAGAGCCCTGCAAAATGACCTCCAGCAGGCCACAAATGTGCATGTGTCTGCACAAACGGTTAGAAACCGACTCCATGAGGGTGGTATGAGGGCCCGACGTCCACAGATGGGGGTTGTGCTCACAGCCCAACACCGTGCAGGATGCTTGGCATTAGCCACAGAACACAAGGATTGGCAAAGTCACCACTGGCACCCTGTGCTCTTCACAGATGAAAGCAGGTTCACACTGAGCACATATGACAGACGTGACAGAGTCTGGAGACATTGTGGAGAGCGATCTGCTGCCTACAACATCCTTCAGCATGACTGGTTTGGCAGTGGGTCAGTAATGGTGTGGGGTGGCATTTCTTTGGAGGGCCGCACAGCCATCCATGTGCTCACCAGAGGTAGCCTGACTGCCATTAGGTACCGAGATGAGATCCTCAGACCCCTTGTGAGACCATATGCTGGTGTGGGTGGCCCTGGGTTCCTCCTAATGCAGGACAATGCCAGACCTCATGTGGCTGGAGTGTGTCAGCAGTTCCTGCAAGATGAAGGCATTGAAGCTATGGACTGGCCGCCCGTTCCCCAGACCTGAATCCGATTGAGAACATCTGGGACATCATGTCTCGCTCCATCCACCAACGTCACGTTGCACCACAGACTGTCCAGGAGTTGGCGGATGCTTTAGTCCAGGTCTGGGAGGAGATCCCACAGGAGACCATCCGCAACCTCATCAGGAGCATGCCCAGGGTTGTAGGGAGGTCATACAGGCACGTGGAGGCCACACACAATACTGAGCCTCATTTTGACTTGTTTTAAGGACATTGCATCAAAGTTGGATCAGCCTGTAGTGTGTTTTTCCACTTTAATTTTGGGGGTGACTCCAAATCCAGGCCTCCATTGGTTAATAAATGTGATTTCCATTGATTTTTGTGTGATTTTGTCATCAGCACATTCAACTTTGTACAGAACAAAGTATTCAATGAGAATATTTCATTCTTTCAGATTTAGGATGTGTTATTTGAGTGTTCCCTTTATTTTTTGAGCAGTGTATATATATATATATATATATATATATATATATATATATATATATATATATATATACAGTGGTGGCCAAAAGTATTGGCACCCCTGCAATTCTGTCAGATAATACTCAGTTTCTTCCTGAAAATGATTGCAATCAGAAATTCTTTGGTATTATCTTCATTTAATTTGCTTGCAAGGAAAAAACACAAAAGAGAATGAAGCAAAAATCAAATCATTGATCATTTCACACAAAACTCCAAAAATGGGCCAGACAAAAGTATTGGCACCCTCAGCCTAATACTTGGTTGCACAACCTTTAGCCAAAATAACTGCGAACAACCGCTTCCGGTAACCATCAATGAGTTTCTTACAATGCTCTGCTGGAATTGTAGACCATTCTTCTTTGGCAAACTGCTCCAGGTCCCTGATATTTGAAGGGTGCCTTCTCCAAACTGCCAATTTGAGATCTCTCCACAGGTGTTCTATGGGATTCAGGTCTGGACTCATTGCTGGCCACCTTAGAAGTCTCCAGTGCTTACTCTCAAACCATTTTATAGTGCTTTTGGAAGTGTATTTTGGGTCATTGTCCTGCTGGAAGACCCATGACCTCTGAGGGAGACCCAGCTTTCTCACACTGGGCCCTACATTATGCTGCAAAATTTGTTGGTAGTCTTCAGACTTCATAATGCCATGCACACGGTCAAGCAGTCCAGTGCCAGAGGCAGCAAAGCAAACCCAAAACATCAGGGAACCTCCGCCATGTTTGACTGTAGGGACCGTGTTCTTTTCTTTGAATGCCTCTTTTTTTTCCTGTACACTCTATGTTGATGCTTTTTGCCAAAAAGCTCTACTTTTGTCTCATCTGACCAGAGAACATTCTTCCAAAACGTTTTAGGCTTTCTCAGGTAAGTTTTGGCAAACTCCAGCCTGGCTTTTTTATGTCTCGGGGTAAGAAGTGGGGTCTTCCTGGGTATCCTACCATACAGTCCCTTTTCATTCAGACGCCGACGGATAGTACGGGTTGACACTGTTGTACCCTTGGACTGCAGGGCAGCTTGAACTTGTCTGGATGTTAGTAGAGGTTCTTTATCCACCATCCACACAATCTTGCGTTGAAATCTCTCATCAATTTTTCTTTTCCGTCCACATCTAGGGAGGTTAGCCACAGTGCCATGGGTTTTAAACTTCTTGATGACACTGTGCACGGAAGACACAGGAACATTCAGGTCTTTGGAGATGGACTTGTAGCCTTGAGATTGCTCATGCTTCCTCACAATTTGGTTTCTCAAGTCCTCAGACAGTTCTTTGGTCTTCTTTCTTTTCTCCATGCTCATCTCGAGCAGTGAGATGGGCGAGCAATGAGCAGTAGCGAGCATGCTCGCTCAACACTAATTAGTTGATATTCAGTAAATTCTAATTAAAAATTACTTTTGTTCTGTTCAAGTCATTTCAATAACCAGTGATTTTTTTTTAACTTTAACAGAAAGTAACAACAATTTTGTCCACTCCACATCTGTATATGCAACTGCGCAATAATGTAATACTATAGGTGTGCTGGTATTGTCCTATGTTTAAAAACAATAAAGAGATATAATTTACTAGACAATTGTTTGTAACATTTTCAAAAGGAATAATGTCTGTGGAATACGTGTCTCTAAACCTTTCCAGAATGATAAAAAATTGAGAGGGTCACTTGTTGTATCTGGGCTTTAGTGTCTAAGGAGGCAACAAGACAATTTAACAGATAATAAGGTATCACGAAAAAACAAAACAAATGGAAAGATATCAGTTGCTACAGGTTGTCCATTGGGACCGAGTCATTGTAAGTTCTGTCTTTGAGCCTGGGATTACATGTAAAATTATAAACTGCCTCCTACATACAAGAATATAACTACTATATACTGCACCTATGTACAAGAATATAACTACTATAATACTGCCCCCTATGTACAAGAATATAACTACTATAATGCTGCCCCTATGTACAAGAATATAACTACTATAATACTGCTCCTATGTACAAGAATATAACTACTATAATACTGCCCCCTATATACAAGAATATAACTACTATAATACTGCACCTATGTACAAGAATATAACTACTATAATACTGCCCCCTATGTACAAGAATATAACTACTATATACTGCTCCTATGTACAAGAATATAACTACTATAATACTGCTCCTATGTGCAAGAATATAACTACATTAATGCTGCTCCTATGTACAAGAATATAACTACTATAATACTGCTCCTATGTACAAGAATATAACTACTATAATACTGCCCCTATGTACAAGAATATAACTACTATAATACTGCCCCTACATACAAGAATATAACTACTATAATACTGCCCCATGTACAAGAATATAACTACTATAATACTGCTCCTATGTACAAGAATATAACTACTATAATACTGCCCCTACATACAAGAATATAACTACTATAATGCTGCCCCTATGTACAAGAATATAACTACTATAATACTGCTCCAATGTACAAGAATATAACTACTATAATACTGCCCCCTATATACAAGAATATAACTACTATAATACTGCTCCTATATACAAGAATATAACTACTATAATACTGCTCCTTTGTACAAGAATATAACTACTATAATACTGCCCCTCTGTACAAGAATATAACTACTATAATACTGCCCCCTATGTACAAGAATATAACTACTATAATACTGCCCCCTATGTATAAGAATATAACTACTATAATACTGCTCCTATGTACAAGAATATATCTACTATAATACTGCTCCTATGTACAAGAATATAACTACTATAATACTGCCCCTATGTACAAGAATATATCTACTATAATACTGCCCCTATGTACAAGAATATATTTACTATAATACTGCCCCCTATATACAAGAATATAACTACTATAATACTGCACCTATGTACAAGAATATAACTACTATAATACTGCCCCCTATGTACAAGAATATAACTACTATAATACTGCCCCTATATACAAGAATATAACTACTATAATACTGCACCTATGTACAAGAATATATCTACTATAATACTGCTCCTATGTACAAGAATATAACTACTATAATACTGCCCCTATGTACAAGAATATATCTACTATAATACTGCCCCTATGTACAAGAATATAACTACTATAATACTGCCCCCTATATACAAGAATATAACTACTATAATACTGCACTTATGTACAAGAATATAACTACTATAATACTGCCCCCTATGTACAAGAATATAACTACTATATACTGCTCCTATGTACAAGAATATAACTACTATAATACTGCTCCTATGTGCAAGAATATAACTACTATAATGCTGCTCCTATGTACAAGAATATAACTACTATAAAACTGCCCCTACATACAAGAATATAACTACTATAATACTGCCCCATGTACAAGAATATAACTACTATAATACTGCTCCTATGTACAAGAATATAACTACTATAATACTGCCCCTACATACAAGAATATAACTACTATAATGCTGCCCCTATGTACAAGAATATAACTACTATAATACTGCTCCTATGTACAAGAATATAACTACTATAATACTGCCCCCTATATACAAGAATATAACTACTATAATACTGCTCCTATATACAAGAATATAACTACTATAATACTGCTCCTTTGTACAAGAATATAACTACTATAATACTGCCCCCTATGTACAAGAATATAACTACTATAATACTGCTCCTATGTACAAGAATATAACTACTATAATACTGCCCCTCTGTACAAGAATATAACTACTATAATACTGCCCCCTATGTACAAGAATATACCTACTATAATACTGCTCCTATGTTCAAGAATATAACTACTATAATACTGCTCCTATGTACAAGAATATAACTACTATAATACTGCTCCTATGTACAAGAATATAACTACTATAATACTGCTCCTATGTACAAGAATATATCTACTATAATACTGCCCCTATGTACAAGAATATATTTACTATAATAGTGCTCCTATTTACAAGAAGATATCTACCATAAAACTGCTCCCTATGTACAAGAATATAACTACTATAATACTGCCCCCTATGTATAAGAATATAACTACTATAATACTGCTCCTATGTACAAGAATATAACTACTAAAATACAGCTGCTATGTACAAGAATATAACTGCTATAATACTGCTCCTATGTACAAGAATATAACTAAAATACTGCCCCCTATGTACAAGAATATAACTACTATAATACTGCTCCCTATGTACAAGAATATAACTACTATAATACTGCTCCTATGTACAAGAATATAACTACTATAATACTGCTCCTATGTGCAGAATATAACTACTATAATACTGCTCCTATGTACAAGAATATAACTACTATAATACTGCTCCTATGTACAAGAATATAACTACTATAATACTGCTCCTATGTGCAGAATATAACTACTATAATACTGCCCCTATGTACAAGAATATAACTACTATAATACTGCTCCTATGTACAAGGATATAACTACTATAATACTGCCCCTATGTACAATAATATAACTACTATAATACTGCCCCTATGTACAAGAATATAACTACTATAATACTGCCCCCTATGTACAAGAATATAACTACTATAATACTGCTCCTATGTACAAGAATATAACTACTATAATACTGCCCCTATGTACAAGAATATAACTACTATAATACTGCTCTATGTACAAGAATATAACTACTATAATACTGCTCCTATGTACAAAATGTAACTAATATGTTTTTTATACTGCCCCCTATATTCAGGTATATACTTTTTCTGTGGTCCTATCGGCTGCTGTGGTTATTACCCTGATATTAGAGTTATCACAGATTTTATACACTTCAGTTTACTTTTTCTTTTTTGCTAATGGAACATTTTGTTTCCTTATAATATTAACTGCTTCCCTGTATTAAGCTGTATTTGATTTGGGGAGTTAGTGTGGACGTTCGCTCCCATTTGTCATGTCCTGTACTTCTATAATTTTCTTTGTAATTCTGGGAGATATGTAGCCATAGGAAGCCACCGGCCGCCTCTCTGCTAACTACAGAGAATACTTCATTTAAAGGCTGCGTCTTATCTCTCCCTTTCTGAAGAGTTTGATGATGAATAATACATATCTGCGCAGCATGAAATATTCAACTCGTGTTCTTTCATTCCAGTTCAGTCTAGCAAACAAAGAAATGAGCTGTTTGAGCACAAAAAGGAGCAGCTACAGAGATCTGCATCTGTCAGGACTAGTAATGGTCTCTCCACACTGTACCGGTCAGAACAATAGTACTGCAGCCTCACAAGACCACATGTGGTAAATGGCACTCTCTGTGCCTTCCAATTAATTACCTTAAAAACTTTCATCAAGGAAGATTCCATAAGATGAATTAAAGTAGCTAAAAGTAAGTATACATTTATGGTCTCCTCATCGTATTATGTCTTTCAGTAAAGTTTTGAGGCACAGCTAGTACTGCCTCCCTGTCTCTTTCTCTATATGTCTCAGGCACAGCTAGTACTGCCTCCCTGTCTCTTTCTCTATATGGCTCAGGTACAGCTAGTACTGCCTCCCTGTCTCTTTCTCTATATGGCTCAGGCACAGCTAGTACTGCCTCCCTGTCTCTTTCTCTATATGGCTCAGGCACAGCTAGTACTGCCTCCCTGTCTCTTTCTCTATATGGCTCAGGCACAGCTAGTACTGCCTCCTTGTCTCTTTCTCTATATGTCTCAGGCACAGCTTGTACTGCCTCCCTGTCTCTTTCTCTATATGGCTCAGGCACATCTAGTACTGCCTCCCTGTCTCTTTCTCTATATGGCTCAGGCACAGCTACACAGCTAGTACTGCCTCCCTGTCTCTTTCTCTATATTGCTCAGGCACAGCTAGTACTGCCTCCTTGTCTCTTTCTCTATATGTCTCAGACACAGCTAGTACTGCCTCCCTGTCTCTTTCTCTATATGGCTCAGGCACAGCTAGTACTGCCTCCCTGTCTCTTTCTCTATATGGCTCAGGCACAGCTAGTACTGCCTCCCTGTCTCTTTCTCTATATGGCTCAGGCACAGCTAGTACTGCCTCCCTGTCTCTTTCTCTATATGTCTCAGGCACAGTTAGTACTGCCTCCCTGTCTCTATATGGCTCAAGCACAGCTAGTACTGCCTCCCTGTTTCTATTTGGCTCAGGCAAAGCTAGTACTGCCTCCCTGTCTCTATATGGCTCAGGCACAGTTAGTACTGCCTCCTTGTCTCTTTCTCTATATGGCTCAGGCAGAGTTTGCACTGCCTTTCCTTGTCACTTCCAATAAGGTACATTTTTAGAGAGATAGCTGCAGTCCTGTATCTCTGCAGAATGTAGAGCTGTCTCCTCAATCTGCCTGTAAATTATTTATGCACAGAATGTCTTTTCTCCCTATAAATAATGTCAGTACAGGTAGCAATGACTCGTTACTATCCCTGAAAATAAAAGATGTAAAGATGGCACTTTCCCCTCTGTCTTTCCCTTTAAATGAGGCAGGCACAGATAGTACTGTACTCTCACTCGCATGTTAAATCATACCTATATGTATATATTGCATATATACAGCTAGTCTTCCCTATCTCTGTTTCTCCTTTTAAATGATACAGCTACAGACAATACAGTCTCTCCAAGTCCCCATGACAGGGTGGACTAACTGTATGTCCGTCTAAATATTGTAGGCACAGATATTGCTGCTTCCCTGTCTTTCAATATGTGATGTAGTAACAGATAGGAATGCAAACTCCTTTGATCTCTAATGTGTATGCAGACAGCACTATCTCCTTGCTGCTTCTGAAGTAGATGTAAGCACAGATAGTACTGCTTCTGCACTCTACCTGTAGATTATATGGGTACAGATGTTTCTTTCTCCTCCCTGTAAATGATATACATACAGATAGTTCTAACTTATCCGCTCTCCTTCTAAATTATGTAAATACCAACAGTATTGTCCTCCTGTGTTTCCCTGTAAAATATGTTGGCACAGATAGTACTACCTCCTTGCATTCACCTTTCAAAGCTGTACTTACAGCTATTGTTGCCCATCTTTCTGTCCATGTCAATGATGTACAGATGTAGCAGACATCATGGGAGCGAATGTAGCATTGGAAGACATTTCAAAGGGCATCCACGAAATTTGTGTAACTCAGCGGCTCATTCTGTACTTGATATTAGAGCGGCTGTGTTATGAGGAGTGACAAACTATTCCTACAGACAGCTCAACCTAACGGCCTGCAAATGATATGGGTACAGATAGCACTGTTTCTTTGTCTCTTCCTGTACATTACATGGGCACAGATAGTTCTGCCAAAATGTCTCTCCAAGTCCATGCTATGAGTTTGGATAGCACTGCGTCCCTGTTTCCCCCTGCACATGATATGGGCACCAATGCTACTGCCTCCATGTCACTTCAAGTACAATATATGAGTAAGGAAAGCACTGTCTCCCTGCATTTCCCTTTAATTTATATGGGCACAGATAGTGCTGCCATCATGTTTCTCCATGTGCTTTCAATAAGTATGGGTAGCACTACCTCTCTGCCTTTCCCTGTATTTTATATGGACACAGATAGTACTGCCATTGTGTCTCTCCAAATGCAATATATGAGTATGGATAACGCCGGCTCTCTGCCGTTTTCTTTAAGTTGTATGGGCACAGATAGTACTGCCCCAGTGTCTCTCCAACTGCATTCTATGAGTGCAGATAATACTGCCTTCCTGTCCATTATATGGACACAGATAGTACTGCCACCATGTTTTTTCCCTATTATGTTCTATTAGTACAAATAGCACTGTCCCCCTGCCTTTCCCTGTACATTATATGGGCACAGACAGTACTGCCTCCTTGTCTCTCCAGTGTGGATTTAGATAATACTTTCTCCATGTCTTTCCATAATTAATGAAGGTTGTGATAGCACTGCCTTCCCATTTCTCCCTATAAATGATGTTGCTATAGGGAGATTTGTTTCTCTGTATCTCTCTGTAAATAATTTATGCACAGATAGTATTGCTCACTCACTCTTTTTGTAAATGATAAAGGCACAGATAGTGCTTCCTCCCTGTCTTTCCCTGTAAATAGTATAGTTACAGTGGGAAGTTCTACAATGGTGATATTTTATGGGACAAAACTATTTAGGCGCTGCATGGATATTGTTTTGCAGCAAATGGTGGTATCGGCTCTCTATACTGTAGCGTATACATATTGTACCATATTGAGCACAGTCTGGTATGGTTATGTGGTGAATGGCGGAGGCCACAGAATGAACGTGTTTGATGATTACATCTATTACAGTGCACCAGACAGAATTGGGGGAAGTAGAGTTTCCCTTTAATATGTGAAGTCCTGCCGTGTCCCCGATCTACTCTTAATGTGGAGGTCAGCCGGATAACTGGCCTCATTTACGCAAGTAATTAGCTCTTGATTTGTAGAAAACAAATTGCTTGTTTGAAGAATGATTGGTAAATAATGGCTTCAGGTAGCGGCCCATTCTGCCGCCATAATTGGATTGCGGAATATCATATATTCTAATACTTAATCTTCCACTGAATAACGTGAAACATAATTAAATGGCTAAACAGAAAGCGACAAGAGGTTCAGCGGAGATACGGGCATTAAGTCCGGATTACTCTGACTCGATAACGCTTCCCTCTGCGTGACATGTGTCAGGTACGGTACGCGGGGCGCCTCGTGTCAGACTTTATCAGGACGGTCCCTTGTTTTACTAGAGGAAAGAAAATGGAGCATTAATGGGAAACGGTTTTTGCAACATTGTTAAAAGTTAAATTCTAAATTGTTGCAAAAAAAATGTATTTGTTGCACTCATTGAGAGCTTCGTTCTCTATTAACATCTAAAGATAAAGTAAAAACTCCACCGGTGTCCTATAAGCGGAGAACAATCTACTGTGGGAGCTCAGGGGACACAAGGATTGGGTTACATGGTTTGTAGAGAAGGTGCCACAATGGGCGACCACCAGAGTTCAGAAAAAACAACACAAGTTAAGACTCATGAATGGCCGAGCATGCGTCAAATCCTGGCCAAGCATTGGGACATTTTGATAACGGAGCCCTCCCTGAGAACTTCCCTTGGGGACCGCTCACTGATGACCCCCAAGAGACCCAAGAATCTTGGCGATCTCCTAGTGAGGAGCCACTATATCCCTGAAAAACACAAATCTATTTGGCTCGAGGAGACCTACACTGGGCTGCTACAAATGCGGACATTGCCTGGCCTGCCCCAATGTCCTCCGGTGTACTTCATTTATTTCAGCGGACGGCCAAAGGACCTTCGACATAAGACACCACATTTCCTGTAGCACTTCAAACGTGATCTACTATGCTACATTCAGTTGTTCTCTAATATACGTTGGTTTGACGTCAAGGGAACTCCGAGTTCGCGTCCGCGAACATGTGAGGGACATTGGGACGGCCAGGACGACACCAGACCCCTCTGTATTAAAGACTATTCCACGCCATTTTAGGGATAAACACAATTTCGATCCCCGTTCCTTATTGGTCTGTGGGATTGATGTAGTGAATTTAGGGATACGGGACGGTAATGTTAAGAACCTCCTTGCACAGCGGGAGGCCCAATGGATTGTGCGACGAAATACGGTTGCGCCCTTAGGCTTAAACGAATCCCTGAGCTTCTCCTCCTATTTGTAATTTAAATTGATATCCTTCTTGATATATCCCCATCCAGTCAATGGTGGTCTGAGTATACTTTAATTGTTTTTAATTTTGTGCTGCGGTGTTTTTTTTACTTATTTTGTTTCTTTTTCTCTTCTTGTCTCTTACTTTTCTTTTCATTTCTAGCACTCTGCAGGACTTTGAAACCTCAGCACGGCCCATCGCACTATAAGTGACATTTTTTCTAATTACATATATACTGTGCATTACTATATCGTACTGTTTGTATTTATTTTGCCATGTGATTTTAATATGTTTCATGTGTGGTGTTTTCTTACCGGTATGCATTTCCACCTTTCAACTATGTGTTCTTAATGGACATGTGGCGCGCATGCGTCCCGCTGTGACCATCCCCGTGGCGCCCTCGTCTATCTCTATGTCGCCCTGTGCCCTACCAGTGCTCGCGCATGGGCGGCTTGACGGCCGGGGGGCACGCCTGGGGTTTGGATCATGGCGGCGCGCATGCGCCGCAAACACATACCCACATGATCATGTGATGCGGGTGACGTACTTCCGGTTGCCGCGGCCGCGCTTGGGGTGCTCACCTGCACACATGAATGCCTCACCCCCCACACTCCATACCTTCTGCCCTTGACAAAGCGGACTGCTGTACCGCAAAACGCGCGTCGGGCATTGTCCTACCCTCACCACCTTTCCTCCATCCCTGGTAAGCAACTCGGCAGACATTGTTATATTTATTGGGAGGTTGTTCTGTATTATACAGGTGTGTGCATTTAGCTCAGCGTCCCTATATACCATCTATTTATTTCTGACTTAGTCTCTGACTCCACCGCTTTTGCATTTTGCCCCCTCTATTTAGAACTTGGGCCACTGTGTCGTTACAAAATGGCCATTTATGTATTTACATTAGTCACCCACGATGATGTGAGGTGCATTAGGTCATCATAAGGGCATATTGCAATAGGTTATTGGAGACAATGAACCGTCTTTCTTTTTTTCTGATATGGTGTATATTTTTTTCTCTTGTACTGCTTTGAGCTTACATTCCATCATATTCTACTCCCGCCATTAACCCTTGCATAGGGTGATACAGACTTTTGTATAGTCCGTGTTGCATCCGCCTTGTATGCTGTCTCTATATAAACCTTTACTGATATACTCTAATAAAATGAATTTATATATTTTCACTAGTTTATCTGTCTTTTTCTCTATTTTAAGGTTAAGACTCATGCAGATGTCAGTGCAATCGGTCTGATCTCGGACAGCAATGCACGGACTGACTGTGGATAGAAATACATGATGCTGTCACGCTCGGGTCAGGAGACCCACGGCCAATCTGTGCATTGCGGTCGGAGATCAGACTGATTTGTACTGATGTCTGAATGAGCCCTAGATACTTAGTATTTAAGTGGGCTGTGCCTTTTGGGACACTTACCTTATATCCAAAGGTACTATCTCTGTCTGGAGAATGGAGCCCCGTCATCTACTTCAGAGGGGAAAAGAGGTATTCAGTCAGCCACCAATTGTGCAAGTTCTCCCACTTAAAAGATGAGAGAGGCCAGTAATTGACATCATAGGTAGACCTCAACTATGAGAGACAAAATGAGAAAACTAATCCTGAAAATCACATTGTCTGATCTGGAAAGAATTTTTTTTCAAATTTTGGTGGAAAATAAGTATTTGGTCATCTACAAACAAGCAAGATTTCTGGCTCTCACAGACCTGTAACTTCTTCTTTAAGAGGCTCCTATGTCCTCCACTCATTACCTGTAGTACTGGCTCCTGTTTGAACTTGTTATCAGTATAAAAGACACCAGTCCGTAACCTCAAACAGTCACACTCCAAACTCCACTATGGTGAAGACCAAAGAGCTGTCGAAGGACACCAGAAACAAAATTGTAGCCCTGCACCAGGCTGGGAAGACTGAATGTGCAATAGGCAAGCAGCTTGATGTGAAGAAATCAACTGTGGGAGCAATAATTAGAAAATGGAAGACATACAAAGCCACTGATAATCCCCCTCGATCTGGGGCTCCATACAAGATCTCACCCCGTGGGGTCAAAATGATCTCAAGAACAGTGAGCAAAAATCCCAGAACTACAAGGGGGGACCTAGTGAATGACCTGCATGGAGCTGGGACCAATGCTACACAAACTACTATCAGTAACACAATACACCGCCAGGGACTCAGATCCTGCAGTGCCAGATGCGTCCCCCTGCTTAAGCCATTACATGTCCGGGCCCATCTGAAGTTCGCTAGAGAGCATTTGGATGATCCAGAAGAGTATTGGGGAGAATGTTATATGGTCAGATGAAACCAAAGTAGAACTGTTTGGTAGAAACACAACTCGACGTGTTTGGAGGAGAAAGAATGCTGAGTTGCATGCAAAGAACACCATACCTACTGTGAAGCATGGGGGTGGCAACATCATGCTTTTGGGGCTGTTTCTCTGCCAAGGGACCAGGACAACTGATCCGTGTACATGAAAGAATGAATGGGGCCATGTATCGTGAGATTTTGAGTGCAAACCTCCTTCCATCAGCAAGGGCATTGGAGATGAAATGTGGCTGGGTCTTTCAGCATGACAATTATCCCAAGCACACTGCCAGGACAACGAAGGAGTGGCTTCGTAAGAAGCATATAAAGGTCCTGGAGTGGCCTAGCCAGTTTCCCGATCTAAACCCAATAGAAACCTTTGGAGGGAGTTGAAAGTCCGTGTTGTCCAGCGACAGCCACAAAACATCACTGCTCTAGAGGAGATCTGCATGGAGGAATGGGCCAACATACCAGCAACAGTGTGTGCCAACCTTGTGAAGAATTGCAGAAAACGTTTGACCTCTGTCATTGCCAACAAACGATATATAACAAAGTATTGAGATGAACTTTTGTGATTGACCAAATACTTATTTTCCACCAAAATTTAAAAAAAAATTCTTTCCAAATCAGACAATGTGATTTTCAGGATTTATTTTCTCATTTTGTCTCTCATAGTTGAGATCTAATTATGATGTCAATTACAGGCCTCTCTCATCTTTTTAAGTGGGAGAACTTGTACAATTGGTCGCTAATAGTGATGAGCGAACGCGCTCGCCACTACTTGGTACTCGCCCAAGCATCATGGTGCTCGACAAGTTCAGCGAGTATTTCCGGGTTGCTCGGGCGGTAACTCGGGTCCCCTCCCTGCATGTTTGGCGCTCTTTAGAGAGCCAATGAACATGCAGGGATTGCCTGCCATGCACAGTAATGCCGTAGCCATGTTGGTTGTGGCATTACAGTGATTGGCTGGCCGCACAGCGTCATCAGGTCTATATCAGACCTGGCACCGCCATGCTCGTCACAGTCACTCCAGATCAGACAGTGTAGGGAGAGCTGCTGCTGTGTCAGTGAGAGATTTGCTTGTGTATTAGGAAGTGTAGGGAGAAAAAACGTACATTACATATATCCATCTTAACAAACAGTCCTTCTGAGGACTAATCCATCTGTAGAGATATCAGGCAGGCAGTGTATATAGGCAGGCAGGGTATATAGCAGACTGCAGTGCATATAGCACAAGAGGCTCCATTCCAGTTCTGACTTCTGCTGCTGTTAGAGATTTCTAGAAATAGGCCCAGGTCTCAGGGGCCAGGAATAAATTTTTTCCATCATAATCCTCATTATTTGCTTAAAAAGCAATCCAGAGAACACCATTTTTTCTGCGGCATTTGCTTGTTGGCACTGCAGAATACAGTCAGGTCCTTTCCATATTACAGCGCTAAAAATCCACCTACTTAAAATTGTGTTTTCTCCGTCACACGGCTCACATATACGTTGTCAGAAAATACTGCCATTTCTGGCCTCCATTAAAAATTTCTTTCAGTGTGTCAGTGAAGCAATTCACACCAGTTTGCTGTTCAAACTACTTACCTACAGGCCAGGTATTTAAAACTCTGTTTTATACGTCACACGGATCACATATAAATTCGCTCAAACTTCATTTGTAGTGAGCGTGGAAGATACTGTCCTCCATTTAAAATGGGCAAGGCACGTGGCAAGGGACGGGGAACTGGACGTGATGGTAATGGTGCATTCAGAGGCCGAGGACAAGGACGTGGGCAAGTCGAAATTGTGCCACAACAAACACCCACATCTTCTCTCCTGACCTGCCTGTCCCAATTCCTAGGGGACCGCAGCACACCACTATTGAACCCAGAGCAGTGTCAAAAGGTTGTTGGTTGGATAGCGGATAATGCTTCCAGTCACTTAGCCACCACCACCACCCTGTCTTCCACACGGTCAAGTCTCAGTAGCTGTGAGTCTGGACCGCATATTCCTCACCCTGATCCTCCTTCCTCCCCCCATGCCGAGTGCCCAGAGACAGCTGATCCCACACTTGGACACTCTGAAGAGCTGTTCACTTTTCCAGATTCGGGCCTCTCGCCCGGTCCAGTTGAAGCGGGGCAAGAGGAGATAGCGTGTAGTGATGCCCAAATATTTGAGCAGCCACAGTCACACGAAGGCGACGGTGGGAAGGTGTCACAAGAAGTGGACGATGATGAGACACAATTGCCAGAAAGTCAGGAGGAGGATCAGGGTGCGGAAGTGGAAGACGAGGTGGTGGATGATATAGTAACTGACCCAGCCTGGCTGGAGGACATGCAGAGCGAGGACAGCAGCACACAGGGGGAGGGAGGCAGAGCACGCCAACAGGCAGGAAGAAGCAGTGTGGTGGCCGCAGACAGAAGGCAGGCAACCGTTCCCCGTAACACCAACACGAAGGAAGTTGCCAGTACAACTGTTAGGTCTTCCCGAGTCTGGTTGTTTTTTAAAGACTCTGCCGATAACCCCAAAAAGGCCATTTGCAACACATGCCAGGCCAGCATCAGCAGGGGTGGCAAAACGACAAGCCTCACCACCACCAGCATGATCAAGCACATGGCAGCAAAGCACCCGACTTTGTGGGCCGAACCCTAGGGTCCAGGAACAGTGTCTGCGGGTGGCACCATTGCTTCTTCCGCTGTTGTGCATGCAAGCCAATCCCCTGTCCATGGTGCATGCGAAGACGCCTCCTGTCCTGCACTTGTCATTGCACACTCTCAAGTAGCAGCATCAGGAAGCACATCCACGTCCTTGTCACAGCGCAGCATTCAGTTGTCCATACCCTAGTCCTTGGAACGCAAGCGCAAATATGCAGCCAACGCCCCACAGGCCACACTACTAAATTCTCACATTTCACGACTGCTTGCGCTCGAAATGTTGCCTTTTAGGCTTGTGGAGACAGAAGCATTCCGCAACCTGATGGCAGTGGCCATCCCTCGGTACTCGGTCCCCAGCTGCCACTATTTCTCCCAGAGTGCCGTCCCCGGCACGTGTCCCAAAACATTAGCCGTGCTCTCAACAACGCAGTTACCGGTAAAGTCCACTTAACCACGGACACGTGGACAAGTGCTTGTGGGCAGGGACGGTACATCTCGCTAACGGCACACTGGGTTAACATAGTGGAAGCCGGGACCCAGTCGAACCTTGGGACTGAACACGTCCTCCCGACGCCAAGGATTGCAGGTCCTAGGTCAATCAGGGTTGCCCCCACGGTCTACAGCTCCTGCACCTCATCCTCCTCAGCCTCCTCCTCCTCTTCAGCCTCCATCTCCGAAATGACCACATCAGTCACAAGCTGGAAGCACTGCAGCACTGCCTCGGCCAAGCGGCAACAGGCTGTGCTGAAGCTAATATGCTTAGGTGAAAAACCTCACAATGCTGAAGAGTTGTAGACAGCTCTGAAAGAGCAGGCAGATCTGTGGCTCACACCGCTGAACCTACAGCTCACACACGTACCATGCCTGGCCCATGTGCTTAACCTTGTGGTTCAGCGGTTTCTCAAATCCTACCCGGAGCTGCCGGATCTGCTTGTTAAAGTACGCTGCCTGTGTGCCCATTTTAGAAAGTCAGCTACAGCTTCCGCCGCCCTTGCAGTGTTTCAGCATCATTTGCAGCTTCCGGCTCACCGACTGGTGTGTGATGTCCCCACGCGTTGGAACTCTACACTGCAGATGTTGGTAAGGATTTGTGAGCAGAATAGGGCAGTTTTTGAGTACCAGCATCAACAAGGCCGTCGGTATTCAGTTCAGACTCCGCCCATAAGACCTCAGGAGTGGACATGGATGTCAGACATATGTACTATCCTCCAAAACTTTGAGGACTCCACCAAGATGGTGAGCGGCGATGACCCCATAATTAGCATCACCATCCCGCTTCTCTGTCTTCTGAAATGCTCTCTGCTCACAATCAAAGAGGATGCATTGCAGGCGGAGCATGATGAGATGGAGCAAGGAACCATACAGGGTGATTACACACAGCCCAGCCTCATCTCATCCCAATGTGGATTGGGTGACAATGAGGAAGAGGAGGAGGAGGAGGAAGGACAGGAGCTAGTTTCATGCACTATAGACGGTACTCCCTGCACAGCTGTCATACTGTCTGTTTAGCGTGGATGGACAGAGAGGAGGAGGAGGAGGAGAGCATGGTCAGTCATCCTCTTGGTGAGGACACGGAAGTCTTGCCTGCTAGTAGTCTGGCACGCATGGCCGAGTTTATGTTATCCTGCCTTTCCCATGACCCTCGCGTTCTCAAAATTTTGGATGACAGTCATCACTGGTTGGTGACACTTCTAGACCAAAGCTACAAGTAGAACTTAATATCTCTTATTCCTGAGGCGGACAGGTCTACAAAAATGGGGCTGTACAAGAAGGCCCTTGTTGCGGAACTATTAAAAAAAATTCCCATCTGAAAAAGTTGGCGGCAGAGGGCACACTTCGTTGGACAACCAAGGAGTACAGGCGAGAGAGACACAACTGCAATTCAGCAGAGGCAGGAAAACACTGTCAAAGTTCTGGGAGAGTTTTCTCAGACCCTCCCATCGGACAGGCCCTGAGGCACGGTGTACTCTCACAAGGAGTGCAAAGTTTGGGAAGATGCTGAGGGAGTACCTTGCCGACCGTACCAACGTCCTCCGTGATTCCTCTGTGACTTATAATTATTGGGTATCCAAGCTGGATACGTGGAATGTACTGGCTCTCCATGCTTTGGAGGTCCTGGCCTGCCCTGCCGCCAGCTTTTTATCAGAGCGGGTTTTTAGTGCCACTGGTGGAATTATAACTGATAAACGCATCCGCCTGTCAACTGAAAATGCTGACAGGCTGACGCTTATAAAAATGAACAAGGGCTGGATTGGGCCAGACTTCTCAACACCACCGAATGATAGCAGCGTAACATAAACTCCAACCCAGTGTCTTTTCTTGGGAGGTGTATTCCCATGCACCTTTTCACACCCAGACATGGGCATACGCTTCCTGATTTTGGCTATTTGCTCTGGTCCTCCTCCTTCTCCTCATCCTCCACCACCATATGACCAGGGTGACCGTGGTCCGTGATGCAACACCCACATAATTTTTTTAAAGGGTGTTTATGATGCCAGTAAAAAAATGTTTTATGCAGTATGTACATGTATACCCCCCAGGGGTAAATGTTTGTCAGCCCATACACTTAGTGCATGGGCATTAAAAGTATAGGAGGCCCGCTCCTTTCTAATGGGAACATTTTTTTATGAGGCCCTCCTCCACGTCTCTTCCAAGGGGCATTGATGTGCCTCCAAATTTTTGGCAGCCCTTGCATTCACTGCATAGGACAACACTATGGGAGACTCTCTCCTTTCTAATGGGAATTTGTCGTTACTGTGGCCCTGCTCTATGTCTCTTTAAATTCTTAGTGGGGTTTTTCCTAAAATTGTTCAGCCGTTGGAGTCACTGCATACCCTATAACTGTATAGCAGACCCTCTCCTTTCTAATGGGAACATGTCATACCTTTTTACTGTGGCCCTGCTCTGTGTGTCTTTAAATTCTTTTCGTTTAATCATTTTTGTTTTTAAAATTTTAGAGTGATCAATAGTGTTGAGCCACCCCCATAGTGTTCGGGTTCGGTTCGGTTCGTCGGACACCGGGATGTTCGAGGAACTGTTCGTCGAACTGTTCGTCGAACACCTTAGAACACCGTCGAACACCGTTAAAACCAATGGCAGGCAAACAAAAACACATAGAAAACACCTTCAAAGGTGTCCAAAAGCTGACAAACTGCTCAGAAGACACTCTCTTTAAAAAAGCCGGCCGGCAATTCAGCAGCGGCATACACTGGTACCCGACAATTTAGAACAGAAAGAATAGAGCTTCACACATAGATTAGATAGATAGAAACATGTCAGTCACATATATAATAAGTACAGTGACAGTGTTGATTACTGTACTTGTCATTTAGTGTAAAGGATTTATTTAAAAAAATAATAGTGTTTTCATGCACTGTCTCTTTAAAAAAGCCGGCCGGCAATTCAGCAGCGGTACCCGACAATTTAGAACAGAAAGAATAGAGAATCACACATAGATTAGATAGATAGAAACATGTCAGTCAGATATATAATAAGTACAGTGATAGTGTTGGTTACTGTACTTGTCATTTAGTGTTAAAATAAAGGATTTATTAAAAAAAAAATTAGCGTGGGGTTCCCCGTAATTTTAGTCTCAAGCGGAGGTTAAGCAGACGGCTGGGGCAGATGTTTGAAGCCTGGGAAGGGAGTAATACCCACGGAGCTTCCCAGGCTACTAATATCAGCCCCCAGCTGAATACCTAGCCTTTACTAGCTATTAAAATGGGGGACCCCCCAAAAAAATGACGTGGGGTCCCCCCTAATTTAATAGCTAGCAAAGGCTAGGCAGACAGCTGGGGGCTGATATTAATAGCCCAGGAAGGGTGCCATGAATATTGACCCCCTCCCAGGCTAGAAACACCAGCCGTCAGCCGCCCCAGAAATGGCGCATCCATAGGATGCGCCAATTCTGGCACTTAGCCTCGCTCTTCCCACTGCCCTGTAGCGGTGGCAGTGGGGTAATAGGGTTGGGGTTGATGTCAGCTTATAATGCCAGCTGACATCAAGCCCAGGTTAGTAATGGAGAGGTGTCTATAAGACACCCCCATTACTAACCCCATAGTGAAAGTTAAAAGAAAACACAACACCCAGAATAAAGTCCTTTAATTGAAATAAACACACAATTCTTTATTGTTCTAAATTAAACCATACTTACCATCACGCCCATTCCAGCTGAAGCCAACGATCTCCTGCAATAAAAGAAAAATAATAAAGCAACTTCATCCTTACCTTTCGATGGTTCCCAGGACAGCTCCAGCTCTGCTACATCGAGATGACAGGCTGGACCGCAGCAGAACGCTGCCATCCAGCCTGTCAACCCGCAGACACTGAGAAGAGCAGGCTTGCTTCGCTCCTCAGTGTCTCGCTGTGACGGCATCCAGATGAGCCGAGGTCATGTCCAATGAACTCGGCTCACCTCATGCACGTCACTGACAGCGTGGGAAAATTCTCCTGCACTCAGCGCTTCAGCGTGGGAGAATTCTCACGCTGAAGCGCTGAGTGCAGGAGAATTTTCCCACGCTGTCAGTGACGTGCATGAGGTGAGCTGAGATCATTGGACATGAACTCACCTCATGCACGTCACTGACAGCGTGGGAAAATTCTCACGCTGAAGCCCTGAGTGCAGGAGAATTCTCCCACGCTGTCAGTGACGTGCATGAGGTGGGCTCATGTCCAATGAACTCAGCTCACCTCATGCACGTCAATGACAGCGTGGGAAAATTCTCCTGCACTCAGCGCTTCAGCGTGAGAATTTTCCCACGCTGTCAGTGACGTGCATGAGGTGAGTTCATGTCCAATGATCTCAGCTCACCTCATGCACGTCACTTACAGCGTGGGAGAATTCTCCTGCACTCAGGGCTTCAGCGTGAGAATTTTCCCACGCTGTCAGTGACGTGCATGAGGTGAGCTGAGATCATTGGACATGAACTCACCTCATGCACGTCACTGACAGCGTGGGAAAATTCTCACGCTGAAGCCCTGAGTGCAGGAGAATTCTCCCACGCTGTCAGTGACGTGCATGAGGTGAGCTCATGTCCAATGAACTCAGCTCACCTCATGCACGTCACTGACAGCGTGGGAAAATTCTCCTGCACTCAGCGCTTCAGCGTGAGAATTTTCCCACGCTGTCAGTGACGTGCATGAGGTGAGTTCATGTCCAATGATCTCAGCTCACCTCATGCACGTCACTTACAGCGTGGGAGAATTTTCACGCTGAAGCGCTGAGTGCAGGAGAATTTTCCCACGCTGTCAGTGACGTGCATGAGGTGAGCTGAGTTCATTGGACATGAGCTCACCTCATGCACGTCACTGACAGCGTGAGAATTCTCCTGCACTCAGCGCTTCAGCGTGAGAATTTTCCCACGCTGTCAGTGACGTGCATGAGGTGAGCCGAGTTCATTGGACATGACCTCGGCTCATCTGGATGCCATCACAGCGAGACACTGAGGAGCGCAAGCAAGCCTGCCCTTCTCAGTGTCTGCGGGATGACAGGCTGGATGGCAGAGTTCTGCTGCGGTCCAGCCAGTCATCTCGATGTAGCAGAGCTGAAGCTGTCATGGGAACCATGGAAAGGTAAGGATGATGTTGGTTTATTATTTTTCTTTTATTTCAGGAGATCGTTGGCTTCAGCTGGAATGGGCGTGATGGTAAGTATGGTTTAATTTAGAACAATAAAGAATTGTGTGTTTATTTCAATTAAAGGACTTTATTCTGGGTGTTGTGTTTTTTTTAAATACTTTACTAGAAATTCATGGTGGTCATGTCTAATACTGGCGTGACCCCATGAATTTTGGGCTTAGGGCCAGCTGATAATACCAAGCTGGCCCTAACCCCTTTATTACCCAGTGAGCCACCGCACCAGGGCCCTGGATGAGTTGGGTACAGCGCCAGAAGATGGCGCTTCTATGAACGCGCCATTTTCCGGGGTGGCTGCGGACTGCAATTTGCAGCGGGGGGGGGCCCAGAAAGCTTGGGCCTCCCTGCGCTGCGGATTCCAGCCCCCAGCTGCCTAGTTGTACCTGGCTGGACACAAAAACAGGGCGAAGCCCCACGTATTTTTTTTTTAATTATTTCATGAAAAAATTTAAAAAAAATTGACGTGGGGCTTCGCACTATATTTGTGTCCAGCCAGGTACAGCAGGCAGGAACGGGCTGCCCCCAACCACCAGCTGCCTATTTGTACCTGGCCGGACACAACAATATAGGGAAGCCCTTTTTTTCTTAATTATTTCATGAAATAATTTAAAGAAAATTGACGTGGGGCTTCGCCCTGTTTGTGTGTCCAGCCAGGTACAACTAGGCAGCTGGGGGCTGGAATCCGCAGCGCAGGGAGGCCCAAGCTTTCTGGGCCACCCCCGCTGCAAATTGCAGTCCGCAGCCACCCTGGAAAATGGCGCGTTCATAGAAGCGCCATCTTCTGGCGCTGTACCCAACTCATCCAGGGCCCTGGTGCGGTGGCTCACTGGGTAATAAAGGGGTTAGGGCCAGTTTGGCATTATCAGCTGGCCCTAAGCCCGAAATTCATGGGGTCACGCCAATATTAGACATGACCACCATGAATTTCTAGTAAAGTATTTAAAAAAACACAACACCCAGAATAAAGTCCTTTAATTGAAATAAACACACAATTCTTTATTGTTCTAAATTAAACCATACTTACCATCACGCCCATTCCAGCTGAAGCCAACGATCTCCTGAAATAAAAGAAAAATAATAAACCAACATCATCCTTACCTTTCCATGGTTCCCATGACAGCTTCAGCTCTGCTACATCGAGATGACAGGCTGGACCGCAGCAGAACGCCGCCATCCAGCCTGTCATCCCGAAGACACTGAGAAGCGCAGGCTTGCTTGCGCTCCACAGTGTCTCTCTGTGAGGGCATCCAGATGAGCCGAGTTAATGTCCAATGAACTCGGCTCACCTCATGCACGTCACTGACAGCGTGGGAAAATTCTCCTGCACTCAGCGCTTCAGCGTGGGAGAATTCTCACGCTGAAGCGCTGAGTGCAGGAGAATTTTCCCACGCTGTCAGTGACGTGCATGAGGTGAACTGAGTTCATTGGACATGAGCTCACCTCATGCACGTCACTGACAGCGTGGGAGAATTCTCCTGCACTCAGCGCTTCAGCGTGAGAATTTTCCCACGCTGTCAGTGACGTGCATGAGGTGTGCCGAGTTCATTGGACATGAACTCGGCTCATCTGGATGCCGTCACAGAGAGACGCTGAGGAGCGCAAGCATGCCTGCGCTTCTCAGTGTCTGCGGGATGACAGGCTGGATGGCAGCTTTCTGCTGTGGTCCAGCCTGTCATCTCGATGTAGCAGAGCTGAAGCTGTCGTGGGAACCATGGAAAGGTAAGGATTATGTTGCTTTATTATTTTTCTTTTATTGCAGGAGATCGTTGGCTTCAGCTGGAATGGGAGTGATTGTAAGTATGGTTTAATTTAGAACAATAAAGAATTGTGTCTTTATTTCAATTAAAGGACTTTATTCTGGGTGTTTGTGTTTTTTTTTAACTTTGACTACGGGGTTAGTAATGGGGGTGTCTTATAGACGCCTCTCCATTACTAACCTGGGCTTGATGTCAGCTGGCATTATAAGCTGACATCAACCCCAGCCCTATTACCCCACTGCCACCGCTACAGGGCAGTGGGAAGAGCGAGGCTAAGTGCCAGAATTGGCGCATCCTATGGATGCGCCATTTCTGGGGCGGCTGACGGCTGGTGTTTCTAGCCTGGGAGGGGGCCAATATTCATGGCACCCTTCCTGGGCTATTAATATCAGCGCCAAGCTGTCTGCCTAGCCTTTGCTAGCTATTAAAATATGGGGGACCCCAAGTCATTTTTTTTTTGGGGTCCCCCATTTTAATAGCTAGTAAAGGCTAGGTATTCAGCTGGGGGCTGATATTAGTAGCCTGGGAAGCTCCGTGGGTATTACCCCCTTCCCAGGCTTCAAACATCTGCCCCAGCCGTCTGCTTAACCTCCGCTAGAGCCTAAAATTAAGGGGAACCCCACGCCAATTTTTTTTTAAATAAGTCCTTTATTTTAACACTAAATGACAAGTACAGTAATCAACACTATCACTGTACTTATTATATATGTGACTGACATGTTTCTATCTATCTAATCTATGTGTGATGCTCTATTCCTTCCATTCTAAATTGTCGGGTACCGCTGCTGAATTGCTGGCCGGCTTTTTTAAAGAGACAGTGCATGAAAACACTATTATTTTTTTAATGAAATCCTTTACACTAAATGACAAGTACAGTAAGCAACACTGTCACTGTACTTCATATATGTGACTGACATGTTTCTATCTATCTAATCTATGTGTGAAGCTCTATTCTTTCGGTTCTAAATTGTCGGGTACAGGTGTATGCCGCTGCTGAATTGCCGGCTTTTCACGTTTCACTGTTGGCACTGTTCCCATCGATTTGGGCAATCACTGTAATGCCACAACCACCATGGCTGTGGCATTACAGTGAGTGGCAGACAATCCCTGCATGATTGGTGCTCTAAATAGCGCCAGACATGCAGGACACGCTTTTGGTGCACGAACAGTTATCGAACATAACCTCGAACAGCCGAATTTTTTGCAAATCGTTCGGGTTCGTCGAACAACTCGAACACCGCCCAAAACAGCTCGAATTTGAGATTGGCGAACAGTTCTTGTCGAACACCGCTCATCTCTAGTGATCAATTGTTTTTTTTTTTGTTTTTTTTACTTTTTCAATTGTAAATACTGGAATTATCTTCTTTACTTTGTTCACATCTTGGGAACCAGTCAACACCTTTGTCCATGCACCGCACCCAACAAGCTACTATTGTTACATCGAATCACTGAGCTGATTAACTTTATTTTTCTATATAATCCCCAGTTCCCCGCCACCTCCTGTATAACAGCGGGACGCCATATACCCATGTTCTTGCAGTAGAAGAGTTCCTGCGTATAAAACACAAATGTTCCAGATTAGCCCCTTTAAAGTGAAGATATTCTTTTAGGGAATCCATACTAAAAACTTCTTCTACAAAGGAGAATGGGGGTCCTGGAGGTGGGACCTTCACTTGATAATTACTTGGATAGTAATGTGGCTTAGTGTATTCTGCGCATGGCTTCGTCCGTGCAGCTCTCGTTCCCAGCCGCACTCACTGCTCTCATGATTTTGTCTTTATCTTAAGCACCTACACACTAAAGTCACATTTTAAGGAAGTTAATTAAACCATTAGTCCCTGTAAAATTCCCAAAGGAAATCCTGTAAAGAGGAGGAAGACATACATGCCACTTACCATATGTATGCCCCTTAATGACTCTCCTCCTCTGCAGCATCTAGGCATAAGCCCTCTTGACTCTTAATAGACCATTATAAGTGCACTGTGCATAATATTGCATCAATCAGACGCATCTCAGTCATCTCCTTATGCTACATCGGGACAGCATGCGTTGTTTCCTTGCACGGCGTGCTTTATGTCACTTTTGGCTATCAGTATACTGATTCTGGTGAGCTGGTGTGTTACATCTATATTGTGCTTATAAACAATCACATATTCATGTCTGCTACATATCTGCAAGTAAATAACTAAAAGAAGTTTCCTGACCAGGGAGGGATTTTTAAAGCTGCTGAAAACATTCAGGGACCGATTCATAATTTGTGGGGGGTTTTAAGTCACTTTTCTCTTTTGTTATTTGTTGTTGTTTTAAGCGCCAAATTCTTTAAAATGGCTCAGTGGGTTAATGAAAATAAGAAATGCTCTTTAACCTAACTCCTTTTTGCCCACTTCTGTCCATTTTTTGCTGTTTCAAAGCTGTTTTTTGCTTTGCATCAAATTATTCTTTTGAAGTCTATTATCTTTCAGTTCATCAATTTTTCTCTATGTTCGCATTTTTTTTTTAATCCAGATGTTTGCAGCCAATAAATTATTTGAGATTTTTTAATAAGTTAATACATTTTTGCACAAATGCGCTTCATTTCCCACTGGGGTGATTTGTTTGTACTTCAGGAACTTTTGTGCAAGTGTTAAAGTTTGAGCAAGATTTTATGTAAGTTTTTGCACTAATAAGAATAAAAGACAAAAATAAAGAGCAGTTTTTATTTTGCTCAGAATTGATGAACCTGCACGTGGCATTTTACAAGAAAGCAAAAAAGTAGAGTAACTCAAAAAAAAATAAAATCACAAAAGTTGATTTTATTCTTGCCTTTTACCTTTTTAGAACAACAAAAAAAAGTTGCACAAACTGTTAAAATATTGCACATAACAATTGGATGAAAATTCCTGGATTCTAAAAAAAAAAAAAAATCACCCCAGGGTAAGACTGGAACAAATTTGCGCAAAAAGTTTGTAACTTTTTAAAAAGTTGGAAATAATGAATTGGCAAAATTATCTGAACTACATAAAACATGGCCATAATGGCGAATATATATACAGTGCAGACCAAAAGTTTGGACACACCTTCTCATTTAAAGATTTTTCTGTATTTTCGTGACTATGAAAATTGTACATTCACACTGAAGGCATCAAAACTATGAATTAACACATGTGGAATTATATACTTAACAAAAAAGTGTGAAACAACTGAAAATATGTCTTATATTCTAGGTTCTTCAAAGTAGCCACCTTTTGCTTTGATGACTGCTTTGCACACTCTTGGCATTCTCTTGATGAGCTTCAAGAGGTAGTCACCAGAAATGGTCTTCCAACAATCTTGAAGGAGTTCCCAGAGATGCTTAGCACTTGTTGGCCCTTTTGCCTTCACTCTGCGGTCCAGCTCACCCCAAACCATCTCGATTGGGTTCAGGTCTGGTGACTGTGGAGGCCAGGTCATCTGGCGCAGCACCCCATCACTCTCCTTCTTGGTCAAATAGCCCTTACACAGCCTGGAGGTGTGTTTGGGGTCATTGTCCTGTTGAAAAATAAATGCTGGTCCAACTAAACGCAAACCGGATGGAATAGCATGCCGCTGCAAGATGCTGTGGTAGCCATGCTGGTTCAGTATGCCTTCAATTTTGAATAAATCCCCAACAGTGTCACCAGCAAAGCCCCCCCACACCATCACACCTCCTCCTCCATGCTTCACGGTGGGAACCAGGCATGTAGAGTCCATCCGTTCACCTTTTCTGCGTCGCACAAAGACACGGTGGTTGGAACCAAAGATCTCAAATTTGGACTCATCAGACCAAAGCACAGATTTCCACTGGTCTAATGTCCATTCCTTGTGTTCTTTAGCCCAAACAAGTCTCTTCTGCTTGTTGCCTGTCCTTAGCAGTGGTTTCCTAGCAGCTATTTTACCATGAGGGCCTGCTGCACAAAGTCTCCTCTTAACAGTTGTTGTAGAGATGTGTCTGCTGCTAGAACTCTGTGTGGCATTGACCTGGTCTCTAATCTGAGCTGCTGTTAACCTGAGATTTCTGAGGCTGGTGACTCGGATAAACTTATCCTCAGAAGCAGAGGTGACTCTTGGTCTTCCTTTCCTGGGGCGGTCCTCATGTGAACCACCTTGCAGAGGAGCTTGTGTGTAGTAATGCTTGTTGCCTAAGAAAAATCTTGCATTTCCAAATCCAGCGCATGTGCAGGACTTTTACTAGTAAGGGCAAAGCTATCACTAAGATACTGCGCATGTGCCAAGCTGAAAATACACAACGCATGTGTGACACCCCAGGGGTCTGGTTGCCACAGTGATAGAGATATTATGTCTGAGAGCAGGTGGGAGGTCCTTTGGTCAGGGATCCTGTGCATGCCACACCTCCTGCCCAGTCTTGGGAGGGGAAGAACTTCCCCTGTATAAACCCGGGGCTGAGGCAGGGTGAGTCAGACAAGGAGAGTGGAGAAGAGAAGCAGCATAGGAAACAGCAGAGTTACAAGGAGTCAGGGGCTGGCAGCGACAGAGCTCGCCCTGACTAAGAAGATTCTTTACCGGACCCGGAGTCCGAGGCTGTGGGGACTAAATCCTACCCAGCAGCAGAATCCGTCGGGCAGGGGATTTCAGGTCCTCTGGCCCAGAAGCCTGAAGGCACGGTCACACGCGTGGGACCAGCACCGCCATCGTGGAGCGGAAGCCATTAGAAGGCCCCGAGTCACCGGCCATACGGGTGAGCACCACACGGTACACTCAGGGACGTGGGCTACTTACATCAGCTTCTAGCAAGGTAGCCAGAAGAGTACAGTCAGTTTGGGAGGCCTACAACTACACCTGGCCAGGGGAGATCCCATCTGCTCAAAGACTGACCAGGCCCCGTTTGCTAGCAAGTACTCCGGGAGGGTCTGTCGTTGTTACCAGTAAAGACCCTGAACTACACCGTACCGTCTCTGAGTGGTTCCTGCTACCCCCATCATCCACGTCGGCTGCCCTGAGGCCATACCCCTCCCGTTGGGGGTTATACTATCACGCTGCACAATCCTACCACCGGCCTCAGCGGTCTGCCCTGCAGCAGCAGCTTCCTGGCTGCACTCAACGGGTGGCGTAGTCATCAACTATTTACTACTAATAGACTGCCGTCTAGTTTGACTCCCTGGGCACGGACCGGGTCACCGCCACGAGATTACAACCCTCCACGGATCCGGCTCCGGGTAAGCTCCCGCGTGCGCACCGCAGCGCGACACAGGCCCAGGGGCGCGTCAACTTTGGCGTAGTCGGCAGGATTTCGTGCCCGCAACCACCGGGTACTGCGTGCCTGAAAAGCAAAGACTGTTCAAACTTACCAGTGGTGAAGGTTTCCCGCCATCCGGCGCCATCTTCTACCTTCTTCCCGCCATCCGCGAAGTTTTCCCGCCATCCGGCGCCATCTTCGACCTTCTTCCCGCCATCCGTGGAGTTTTCCCGCCATTGGACGCCATCTTGAGGACGCCGCGCGGGAAGAAGAGGGGCGTGGACTCCGAAAGCGCGCGAGAACTGAAGCCCCGCCTCACGTCCGGACGTTGCGTAAGGTCCTGGAAGGAGCCCAGCAGACGCCGACGTCACAGGAGCGCGACGGAAGGTCCTCAACCCTGACGATCCACTGTGGAGCCGCGGCCTACGGAAGAGGATCATCGCAAGGTAGGCCACGGTCCACTAGGGGGGAGGAAGATGTCGGATACGGAGGAGAGCTTCACTGCCTCAACCCCCGCCAGCACTACCGCTGCTGCAGTTATGCCCTTCACCATGCCCTATATCCCGGGAGCAGCTTGGCTACCCCAGTACTCAGGGGAGTCACATACCCTGCATGACTTTAGAGAAAAGCTGGATAGCCTCTTCCAGGTGTACCCCCTCACAGAAGAGCAAAAAGTGAGCATCCTGGTGGCCCAACTAACCGGGGCAGCCAAAAGGGAAGTAAAATCCTGGCCACCTGGGAGGAAGACTGTCGCAGGGATACTAACCCGGCTGAAGGACACCTTTGATACCCGCACCTCAGCCGAGATTAAGCTTAGATTCTACGGGTGCAAGCAGCGAGCGCATGAGAGTATAAGGGACTATGCACTAAACCTACAAGAGGCCCTGAGGGCCATAAAGCAGACCGACCCTGATGGGGTGGGAAACGAGGACAGGCTGTTGACTGAACAATTTATAGAGGGTTTATATTGCAATGCCCACCGAACCCAGTTGCGGGCAATGGCCTTACAGGATCCCCATCTGGACTTTGCACAGTTCAAGGACAGAGCCATCCGGGTGCTCCGAGAACCGGCACCAGGTGGCGTTGTGACCCACAGACGCCCCACTACCACTTACTACCAGGAGGCGGCGCCCTTGTCAGCAGGGCCTGTGGGAGCTGATGCGCAGGCTTTGGACAATGACCCGGCTCCAGACCTACACCATCAGGTCCAAGAGCTAGCTAAGAGCGTTGCTGCGCTAACCCGAACTGTGCAGTCTTTACAGGTTTCCACCCCAGGGAAGATCCAGCTGGCATCCGGACCGGAGGACATCCCGTGGCGTCGACCAAGGAGGACCCCACCGGCCAGAGGAAGACCCAGTGACCGATACAGTGAGGACGGACGACCCATCTGCCGCCGCTGCAATCAACCCGGACATATGGCAAGGTACTGTTCTTTAAACGGGCACAACCTGGGGTAGAGGGCCAACCCCCAGGAAAAAGATCACCAGGCCCATCGAACTGGCGCGACAGATATGTGGGAGGACGTCCAGTCTTGCCTGTGGTACTGGATGGCATTCCCATGAGTGCCCTACTGGACACCGGGTCACAGGTCACCACCATCCCGTACGTGCTCTTCAAGCAGTACTGGAATGACTCGGATATTACCCGCTACCCCGACGACGACTTGAGTATCATCGCCAGCAATGGTCAGCCCGTGCCACAGATCGGATTTAAAGAGGTGACCATCAAAATTGGTAGAGTCGAACTGGCCGCACAGGGACTGATCATTGTAGATATCGATAAACATGAGAGTCACCCAAAAATAACTCTAGGAACTAATGTAATTGAAAATTGTCTTGCAGAGGTGATTTTCCTTTTACAGCAGGTTGCCAAGAATGCCAGCTCCGGCGAGCAGCGGGTGCTCCAGAAAGAGATCCGGGCACTGATGCAACGGCAACAAGTGGAACTCTCCGGCGGTGAGATTGGTAGCGTAAGAATGTGTGACCCTTTTCCTATTGCCATGCCCCCAAAAAGTGAAATGATGATTTGGTGCCGGGCAGCTATTGGTCTGAGAGGTAGAGATTACCAGGCAATGGTAGAACCAGTTTACTCAGACAGTAGGCCCACCATTTTGACAGCACGGGGGGTGGTCAATGTACGCCATGGGAGGGTGCCCATTCGCATAATAAATATCGGGGAGAGGGAAGTGTACCTGCCCCGGTATGCCACACTAGCCAAATTATATACCACTAATCAAAGTTCTATACAATCTGTGGAACCCTTGCCTCCATCTCACCCGGAGGAAGGTAACGGCTCTAAGAAAGACATGGAGGACTGGTGTCAGCAACTACATTTGGGTACTGACTCCACTCCCTCACATCAGAAACAAGGAGTCTATCGGGTGGTTCAAGAGTATGAGAGAGTGTTTAGTAAACACCCGTTAGACTTCGGGCGAGTCAAGGGGGTAGAACATCGCATCCCCACGGGAGATAATCCTCCCATAAAAGAGAGGTATCGACCCGTACCCCCTGCACATTACCAACACGCCAAGGGGATGCTTAGAGATATGAAGGAGGCTGGGGTAATCCGGGATAGTTGTAGCCCCTGGGCAGCCCCATTAGTTTTAGTCAAAAAGAAAGACAACACCATGAGGATGTGTGTAGATTACCGGAAAATCAACCGTATCACACACAAGGATGCGTACCCCTTACCAAGGATAGAGGAGTCATTGGCTGCTTTAAGATCTGCTAACTTCTTCTCTACCTTGGATCTCACTAGCGGGTACTGGCAGGTTCCTGTAGCAGAGGCGGACCGGGAGAAGACCGCATTCACCACCCCGATGGGACTTAGCGAGTTCACCTGCATGCCGTTCGGACTCTGCAACGCACCAGGAACCTTCCAACGCCTAATGGAGTGTTGTCTGGGCCACAGAAACTTCGAGACGGTCCTGTTGTACCTGGACGATGTCATCGTATATTCCAAGACGTATGAGGACCACCTGAAACACCTGGCGGAAGTGTTCGAGGCTCTGGCGAGTTACGGCCTAAAGGTGAAACCCTCCAAGTGTCACCTCCTGAAACCAAAGGTGCAGTACCTGGGACACGTGGTGAGCGCTGACGGAGTGGCTCCCGACCCCGATAAGATCACCGCAATTAAGGGATGGCCAAGCCCCTCCAGCGTAAAAGAAGTGCGGCAGTTCCTCGGGTTGGTAGGCTACTACCGAAGGTTTATTCCCGGTTTCACCAAAAAGGCAGCACCTATGCAGGACCTCCTGATAGGCCAGTCCCGGAAGGCCAAGAACCAGAAGCCGCCCTTCAAATGGGAAGAGCTGGAAGAAGAGTCCTTCCGCCAGCTGATGATGGCCCTCACGGGGGACGAAATCCTGGCGTACCCAGATTATAGCCAGCCCTTTATCCTCTACACCGACGCCAGTAACATCGGGCTAGGAGCCGTACTGTCCCAGATCCAGCAGGGGAAGGAACGAGTAATCGCCTACGCCAGCCGAAAACTGCGACCCACCGAAAGGAACCCCGAGAATTACAGCTCATTTAAGTTAGAGTTCCTGGCCGTAGTATGGGCAATCACTGAGCGCTTTAAGCATTACCTCGCTTCTTCCCGGTTCACCGTGTACACGGATAACAACCCGCTGACACACCTGGACACGGCAAGACTCGGTGCCCTGGAGCAGAGGTGGATGGCCCGTCTGTCCAACTACGAGTTCACAATTAAATACCGGGCAGGACGCTCCAATACCAACGCGGACGCCCTGTCCAGGATGCCCAACCTGCCGGACGGAGGAGAAGATCCGGAGGGACTGGAAGAAGTTGAACTCCCTGCGTTCCACCGTCATGGGACTATTCAGTATTCCCACCGGGTAAGGAGTAAGCAGGCTGCTACGTTCAACCCCTTACCCCACTACAACTGGGCGGAAACGCAAGACAGCGACCCTGCCGTCCGACTGGTGAAGGAGATGCTGACTCGGCCGGAGGCTCGCCTTGAACCAGACGCTCCGGAGGAAGCCAAACAACTATGGGCAGAGAAGAGTCGACTGTTCCTTTACAAAGGGAAGTTGTGCCGCAGAATGGTTAACTCCCGGACGCATGAATTACTCTGGCAAGTAGTGGTGCCACGAAGAGACGCAGCCATGGTGATGGAGGCATACCACGACGGAGCTGGACACTTTGGGTGGAAAAAGCTGGAGTTCCTGCTGCGCGAGCGGTTCCACTGGGTAGGCATGAGGGGAACCATCGAGAAGTGGTGCAGAGATTGTGGCCCGTGCAACCTGAGAAGGAAGGACCGAGCCAGCCAGAAGACTCCCCTGCAGTCCATCGTCACCCGGCAACCGTTGGAACTGGTAGCCTTGAATCATGTAAAACTGACCCCAAGCAGAAGTGGCTACGTCTACGTGTTAACCATCGTGGATCATTACTCCCGGTTCTTGGTTGTCGTCCCCGTCAAGGACTTAACGGCTCAAACAGCAGCTAGAGCCTTCCAGCAGCACTTCTGCCGTCCACACGGGTACCCGGACCAAGTGCTGACGGACCAGGGACCTGCCTTTGAAGCGGAGGTCTTTCAGGAATTCTGCAATCTGTATGGCTGCCGGAAGATAAGGACGACACCCTACCATCCGCAGACTAATGGACTTTGTGAAAAAATGAACCAGGTGGTAATGGATCTTCTAAAAACGTTGCCCCTGGAAGAACGCAGTCTGTGGCCTGAAAAGTTGCCCGATCTGGTGGACCTATACAACCACATCCCGGTAGGTTCCACCAACTGTACCCCGGCTTACCTAATGAGGGCAAGACCTGGTAAGTTACCTGTTGACCTGGAAATGGGAGTCCTGACCCCCGAGGACACTTCACCAGAAACAGACTGGGACACAGAGAGGCAGCAGCAGTACCGGAGAGTACAGGAGAGCGTGGAGCAAAGTCTCTGTCAGGCTAGGGAAAGACAAGAGAAAACTTACAACCAGTATGCTCCCGCTGTTCCCCTGGTACCCGGAGAGCAGGTCTTGAAGAGGAAGAGACGGCTCCACAAGTTGGACGACCAGTGGGAGAAGGACCCGTACACCGTACTGCCCTCAAGCCACGAGAACCCGAAGGTCTGTACCATCAGTAAAGACGGAGGGGAAACCACAGCCATTGTATCCCGGGACCACCTGAAGAAGTGTCCCGAACAACTGAGGAACCCTGAAGAGGAACAAGAAGACCATCGACCCGTGGAAGAAAGGGAAGATATGGTTAGTACCGTGCTCGGGGACTTTCCTCAGTCTTGGACTCAAGTCAATGGTGCAGTTGTGGTACCCATACTCACCTTCCTCCAACCATCATCCCAAGAACCTACGGAGCAACGGGTAGAGCTGGAAGAACAGCCGGTCCAGGAGGCAGAAGACTCCACACAAGCAGAACAGGAGAATCAACCCTCTGCTTATAGTGAGCCTGCCGTACCCCTAGTGAGACAAGGAGCCGGTAGACAGCTGCCCAGTTTACCCTTGACAGCTCCTACACCCTGTAGTTCAGGGCCAGACAGTCAGCTCCGTAGGTCCACTCGGGCCACTAGAGGCCAGTTACCCGCGCGCTGGAGAATTTAAAGTGTATAAATTGTTTTATCTATGTTTTTCTGTGTCTTGTTGCTTGTGTATAATTTTGTGTTTCTAGTTATTTTTAGGAAACCTTGGTGGATTTACCGGGAATCCTTGTATATAGTTGGAGCGTAACCCAGGATGGACTAGAGACTGTTAAGGACTCGGGGTAGGACAGACCCCTACCTGGTTACGTCTCCCTGTGTTGGTGAAATGGACACCTTTGCTTTTCTTCAAAGACTGCATCCGGTTGCGGACACGCCGTAACCATCTTATGTGTTTTTCTTATAGTATTGTTATTGTTATACTTTGTTATGTTTTTCTAAATGTGTTTAGTCCCGGAGTACTAAATTTCACTAGGGGGGAATGTGACACCCCAGGGGTCTGGTTGCCACAGTGATAGAGATATTATGTCTGAGAGCAGGTGGGAGGTCCTTTGGTCAGGGATCCTGTGCATGCCACACCTCCTGCCCAGTCTTGGGAGGGGAAGAACTTCCCCTGTATAAACCCGGGGCTGAGGCAGGGTGAGTCAGACAAGGAGAGTGGAGAAGAGAAGCAGCATAGGAAACAGCAGAGTTACAAGGAGTCAGGGGCTGGCAGCGACAGAGCTCGCCCTGACTAAGAAGATTCTTTACCGGACCCGGAGTCCGAGGCTGTGGGGACTAAATCCTACCCAGCAGCAGAATCCGTCGGGCAGGGGATTTCAGGTCCTCTGGCCCAGAAGCCTGAAGGCACGGTCACACGCGTGGGACCAGCACCGCCATCGTGGAGCGGAAGCCATTAGAAGGCCCCGAGTCACCGGCCATACGGGTGAGCACCACACGGTACACTCAGGGACGTGGGCTACTTACATCAGCTTCTAGCAAGGTAGCCAGAAGAGTACAGTCAGTTTGGGAGGCCTACAACTACGCCTGGCCAGGGGAGATCCCATCTGCTCAAAGACTGACCAGGCCCCGTTTGCTAGCAAGTACTCCGGGAGGGTCTGTCGTTGTTACCAGTAAAGACCCTGAACTACACCGTACCGTCTCTGAGTGGTTCCTGCTACCCCCATCATCCACGTCGGCTGCCCTGAGGCCATACCCCTCCCGTTGGGGGTTATACTATCACGCTGCACAATCCTACCACCGGCCTCAGCGGTCTGCCCTGCAGCAGCAGCTTCCTGGCTGCACTCAACGGGTGGCGTAGTCATCAACTATTTACTACTAATAGACTGCCGTCTAGTTTGACTCCCTGGGCACGGACCGGGTCACCGCCACGAGATTACAACCCTCCACGGATCCGGCTCCGGGTAAGCTCCCGCGTGCGCACCGCAGCGCGACACAGGCCCAGGGGCGCGTCACATGCACTAAAGATCACTGCAGAATACTGTGAGATAGGGGAGCTGACAATCAAGAGAACGCTTGTGACCTCATTTGCCAAAAGTTTTGAAGTTCATTTTCTATGCAGCAAAAAGTGTTCATACAGAAAGAAAGGTATGAAATCACATTTGTGACCTGAAAGTTTATGACAAACTCCCTTTAATTACATGTTACATGTTCTATTTACAACATTGTGACCACTAGGTGGCACTGTGCTATCCCAAAAACAGCACCATCTATTGGTGTTACAGGGTTTCATCATCCCTAAAATAATACACAAGAAAATTTATGAAAATGTGTATTTTATGTTACATGTTCTATTTACAACATATTGACCACTAGGTGGCACTGTGTTGTCCCAAAAACAGCACCATCTAGAGGTGCTACAGGGCTTCATCATCCCTAATATAAGACATAAGAACATTTATGGAAATGTTTATTTTATGTTACAATATCTGTTGAATCTTCCCAAAATATTGGGGCATATACACAATTTTTTAGCAGCTCACACGCTTGTAGAATGGGCCATGATGAATGAATATGGAGAAAGAAAAGTTGTTGTTTTTTCTAAGTCCTGAAGACATCATCAGTTTTCACCTTGACAAAGAATGAAAATATTATTCAAATCTAATCAAAAGTTGCTGGAAAGTCGGAACGTACAAATGAATATCTAAATCTACAAATCTATATTTTGCATACAAATAAATGCATATTATCTTTAATAATGTATGAATGTACTCATTAATATTTAAGATCTCCATTCCACTGTGCTGTGTAATATATACAGACCTTGCCCTATCAGGTATAATAATGTTTCATTCCTGGCTTTTTTTTGCGCAGTAAGTGAGCGCGGTATAGCATTTGAGCAGCTTTGGGATCGGCGCTGTAAACAAGATGCATCCCCATAATGATCCATCTTGGCAAGGATGCATGGAAGAATAGATATTGTTATGTGAAACATCTAAGGAACAGATCAAAAGTGTTTCCATTTTATCTAGTTAGGCGAGTACAGAGCGAATGTACGCACATTAAAAAAAAGAAAAAAACTTTAATTTAGACACAAGAGGGAGTAACCTGAGCATTCTGCCAGTCCACCACTAGATGGTGGTAAATGCATATAAACTTTTACAGCTTGTATTCACTTTCTACAGTGAGCTCCCTCTAGTGGTGACAATAAGAAGCTAGAATTTTAAGATTTCACTCCAACTATAAAGGTATTTGCAGGAAACTAATTTGTTAAAGACATATTAATATCTATATTACATATTAATAAATATATTTAGATATATAAAAATATATATTTAATTAGCACAGGACTATCCACTTTAACATCCTACAACACAGTGAGGCTGAGACACAGTGTGAACAGGGCATAACTTATGTGTTCATCATAGTGTGGCCATATTAGTTATGTAAAGTGTGGCAACAACATCTACATACACTATAGTATATTGCGGTAATATTTACAATTGCCTGCATTTATTAACATGTACCCAGCGTATATAGTATATATATATATATATATATATATATATATATACTCACACAGAGTGGCAGAGAAACCAAAGCGGTAATAAAGGGAGACAAGTATAAAGCTTTTTTTTTATTATTATTTTTTGAGGATAAAGCTTTTTTTTTTATTTATTTATTTTTTTTTTTTATAATTTCTGACAAATCAATTCTCTCCACTCTTCTATGTTATTTTGTAAGAACCTAAAGGCCTAAATGCAGTTGGTTATGACTCCTGGCGCTGGGGACGATAGTTTGAAAAATCAATAGAAGAAAGAAATATGAAGAACTAGATGGACCAATTACATAAAGAAAATCATGAGCACAAGGCTGGATAATGTGTGAAACACGGGAAAAGAAAAAGTCACCAGAAACTTTATAGATGTCATAGGAGAAAAAAAAAAAAACAACGAAAAATAATTCTTTTAAGGCCGCAGTCACTTTGTCATCTATCATTTCACATATATTGGGACATTTATTGAGGCTTTTGTTCAATGCGGATTTTTGCACAAAAATGTGCGCTTTTCCCCTATTTTTCACTGTTCTTGACACTCTTTAAAAACACAGTAGGCATTGGTAGCAAGGTAAATCAGCTTAAAGGGGTTGTTCATTTGTGGTGACAACTATTGTTTTTTACTTAAATACATGTATTTGGGGCTAAAAAAATCATTTTTGCAGTTGGGTTTCATTAAAAAATTTTCATTGTTAAGGTTTTACATGCTCTTTTTTTTCTTGTAGATTGAACTTTTTATATAGTCTGTGGTCACAACTCAGCTGAGAAGAGCTTAGAAAAAGATATCTGAGATATCTTCTGTCTGACCATAAGCATGAGCTCACTGATAGATTCTCAGTTACTTCATTTTGAAGACAGAACTAGACAGTACAACACGGAGGCTATAGAAGGCAAACGGTGCACATTTTTTGATGAAACCAAATTGCAAAAATCTATTTTTTAACCCTAAATACATGCATATAAGTAAAAAAAAATGCCTTCAAAGGTGGACAACCCCTTCTTTAAATTTATGAATTGTGACATTGTTTAAAAATCTCAAGTCTATAATTTGGCACAAATATTGGAGCATGGATTGATGGTATTGTGAGGTCCGATCAGCGCATCCATGGGGGTCCTGGAGTGGTGACCATAATGTATACACCATGAGGATATCATATTATTATCTTCATCATTTTCGATGGACGGAACTTATCAGCAATCATGTAACTAACAACATTTTGTAAAAAATAAATAAATAAACAAAACCTGAAACAACAATTTCCATTTTCTGGACAACACTGGAGAGAATCGAGAGTAAATCCACCTGCCAATGTCTGATACTGATCCAACGCTCTTTATCAATAGAGTGCGAACAAGACATATGTTTCCTCCGCTGCGGTATGTCTGCTCCACCACATGGCGGCTGCTATTTAAGGATAAGAATAGATGTGTTCTGGGGTTTTTTAATTTTACACTTTTTTTTTTTTTTTACATTATTACATTTTTTGTTAACTGGTTCAGAACTAAAAACAAAAAAGAAATTTAAGCCTGAAAGCAACACAGTTACATAGGTTAACAAAAATACCTCGGTCCAGCAAGTTCATCCTTTCTCCACCAGTTGTACATTTTGACACTAAATTATCTATAACCCTGTGATACATTTCACTAAGTATAGGATAGTATAGTGTACAGCTGCGGACAAATGTTTTACTTCTTCAATGTTTTTAATTCTTTTAGTTGCTGTTTCTATGGTTACTGATGGAGAATTATAAACATTCCGTACATTGTTACATTTTATTGACAAATCCATGACGTTTCTGTGACGCCTCAATATTCCCGGCAGCGCTGCCCCTTATTCTCCAGACTTCTGCCCCTTATTCTCCAGACTTCTGCGCCTTATTCTCCAGACTTCTGCCCCTTATTCTCCAGGATTCTGCCCCTTATTCTCCAGGATTCTGCCCCTTATTCTCCACACTTCTGCCTCTTATTCTCCAGACTTCTGCCCCTTATTCTCCAGACTTCTGCCCCTTATTCTCCAGACTTCTGCCCCTTATTCTCCAGACATCTGCCCCTTATTCTCCTGACTTCTGCCCCTTATTCTCCTGACTTCTGCCCCTTATTCTCCAGACTTCTGCCCCTTATTCTTCAGACTTCTGCCCCTTATTCTCCAGACTTCTGCCACTTATTCTCCAGACATCTGCTCCTTCTTCTCCAGACTTCTGCCCCTTCTTCTCCAGACTTCTGCCCCTTATTCTCCAGACATCTGCCCCTTATTCTCCAGACTTCTGCCCCTTATTCTCCAGACTTCTGCCCCTTATTCTCCAGACTTCTGCCCCTTATTCTCCAGACTTCTGCCCTTTATTCTCCAGACTTCTGCCCCTTATTCTCCAGACATCTGCCCGTTATTCTCCAGACTTCTGCCACTTATTCTCCAGACATCTGCCACTTATTCTCCAGACTTCTGCCACTTATTCTCCAGACATCTGCTCCTTATTCTCCAGACTTCTGCCCCTTCTTCTCCAGACTTCTGCCCCTTATTCTCCAGACATCTGCCCCTTATTCTCCAGACTTCTGCCCCTTATTCTCCAGACTTCTGCCCCTTATTCTCCAGACTTCTGCCCCTTATTCTCCAGACTTCTGCCCCTTATTCTCCAGACATCTGCCCCTTATTTTCCAGACTTCTGCCCCTTATTCTCCAGACTTCTGCCCCTTATTCTCCAGACTTCTGCCCCTTATTCTCCAGACTTCTGCCCCTTATTCTGCTGACTTCTGCCCCTTATTCTCCAGACTTCTGCCCCTTATTCTCCAGACTTCTGCCCCTTATTCTCCAGACATCTGCCCGTTATTCTCCAGACTTCTGCCCCTTATTCTCCAGACTTCTGCCCCTTATTCTCCAGACTTCTGCCCCTTATTCTCCAGACATCTGCCCCTTATTCTCCAGACATCAGCTCCTTATTCTCCAGACTTCTGCCCCTTATTCTCCAGACTTCTGCCCCTTATTCTCCAGACTTCTGCCCCTTATTCTCCAGACTTCCGCCCCTTATTCTCCAGACTTCTGCCCCTTATTCTCCAGACTTCTGCCCCTTATTCTCCAGACTTCTGCCACTTATTCTCCAGACATCAGCTCCTTATTCTCCAGACTTCTGCCCCTTATTCTCCAGACTTCTGCCCCTTATTCTCCAGACTTCTGCCCCTTATTCTCCAGACTTCTGCTCCTTCTTCTCCAGACTTCTGCCCCTTATTCTCCAGACTTCTGCCCCTTATTCTTGAGACTTCTGCCCCTTATTCTCCAGACTTCTGCCCCTTATTCTCCAGACTTCAACCCCTTATTCTCCAGACTTCTGCCTCTTATTCTCCAGACTTCTGCCCCTTATTCTCCAGACTTCTGCCCCTTATTCTCCAGACTTCTGCCCCTTATTCTCCAGACTTCTGCCCCTTATTCTCCAGACTTCTGCCCCTTATTCTCCAGACTTCTGCCCCTTATTCTCCAGACTTCTGCCCCTTATTCTCCAGACTTCTGCCCCTTATTCTCCAGACTTCTGCCCCTTATTCTCCAGACTTCTGCCCTTTCTTCTCCAGACTTCTGCCCCTTATTCTCCAGACTTCTGCGCCTTATTCTCCAGACTTCTGCCCCTTATTCTCCAGGATTCTGCCCCTTATTCTCCAGACTTCTGCCCCTTATTCTCCAGACTTCTGCCCCTTATTCTCCAGGATTCTGCCCCTTATTCTCCACACTTCTGCCCCTTATTTTCCACACTTCTGCCCCTTATTCTCCAGACTTCTGCCCCTTATTCTCCAGACATCTGCCCCTTATTCTCCAGACTTCTGCCCCTTATTCTCCTGACTTCTGCCCCTTATTCTCCAGACTTCTGCCCCTTATTCTTCAGACTTCTGCCCCTTATTCTTCAGACTTCTGCCCCTTATTCTCCAGACTTCTGCCCCTTATTCTCCAGACATCTGCCCCTTATTCTCCAGACTTCAACCCCTTATTCTCCAGACTTCTGCCCCTTATTCTCCAGACTTCTGCCCCTTATTCTCCTGACTTCTGCCCCTTATTCTCCAGACTTCTGCCCCTTATTCTCCAGACTTCTGCCCCTTATTCTCCAGACTTCTGCCACTTATTCTCCAGACTTCTGCCACTTATTCTCCAGACATCTGCTCCTTATTCTCCAGACTTCTGCCCCTTCTTCTCCAGACTTCTGCCCCTTCTTCTCCAGACTTCTGCCCCTTATTCTCCAGACTTCTGCCCCTTATTCTCCAGACTTCCGCCCCTTATTCTCCAGACTTCTGCCACTTATTCTCCTGACATCTGCCCCTTATTCTCCAGACTTCTGCCCCTTATTCTCCAGACTTCTGCTCCTTCTTCTCCAGACTTCTGCCCCTTATTCTCCAGACTTCTGCCCCTTATTCTTCAGACTTCTGCCCCTTATTCTCCAGACTTCTGCCCCTTATTCTCCAGACTTCAACCCCTTATTCTCCAGACTTCTGCCCCTTATTCTCCAGACTTCTGCCCCTTATTCTCCAGACTTCTGCCCCTTATTCTCCAGACTTCTGCCCCTTATTCTCCAGACTTCTGCCCCTTATTCTCCAGAATTCTGCCCCTTATTCTCCAGACTTCTGCCCCTTCTTCTCCAGACTTCTGCCCCTTCTTCTCCAGACTTCTGCCCCTTATTCTCCAGACTTCTGCGCCTTATTCTCCAGACTTCTGCCCCTTATTCTCCAGACTTCTGCCCCTTATTCTCCAGGATTCTGCCCCTTATTCTCCACACTTCTGCCCCTTATTCTCCACACTTCTGCCCCTTATTCTCCAGACTTCTGCCCCTTATTCTCCAGACATCTGCCCCTTATTCTCCTGACTTCTGCCCCTTATTCTCCTGACTTCTGCCCCTTATTCTCCAGACTTCTGCCCCTTATTCTTCAGACTTCTGCCCCTTATTCTTCAGACTTCTGCCCCTTATTCTCCAGACTTCTGCCCCTTATTCTCCAGACATCTGCCCCTTATTCTCCAGACTTCAACCCCTTATTCTCCAGACTTCTGCCCCTTATTCTCCAGACTTCTGCCCCTTATTCTCCTGACTTCTGCCCCTTATTCTCCAGACTTCTGCCCCTTATTCTCCAGACTTCTGCCCCTTATTCTCCAGACTTCTGCCACTTATTCTCCAGACTTCTGCCACTTATTCTCCAGACTTCTGCCACTTATTCTCCAGACATCTGCTCCTTATTCTCCAGACTTCTGCCCCTTCTTCTCCAGACTTCTGCCCCTTATTCTCCAGACATCTGCCCCTTATTCTCCAGACTTCTGCCCCTTATTCTCCAGACTTCTGCCCCTTATTCTCCAGACTTCTGCCCCTTATTCTTCAGACTTCTGCCCCTTATTCTCCAGACTTCTGCCCCTTATTCTTCAGACTTCTGCCCCTTATTCTCCAGACTTCTGCCCCTTATTCTCCAGACTTCTGCCCCTTATTCTCCAGACATCTGCCCCTTATTCTCCAGACTTCAACCCCTTATTCTCCAGACTTCTGCCCCTTATTCTCCAGACTTCTGCCCCTTATTCTCCAGACTTCTGCCCCTTATTCTCCTGACTTCTGCCCCTTATTCTCCAGACTTCTGCCCCTTATTCTCCAGACTTCTGCCCCTTATTCTCCAGACTTCTGCCACTTATTCTCCAGACTTCTGCCACTTATTCTCCAGACTTCTGCCACTTATTCTCCAGACATCTGCTCCTTATTCTCCAGACTTCTGCCCCTTCTTCTCCAGACTTCTGCCCCTTATTCTCCAGACATCTGCCCCTTATTCTCCAGACTTCTGCCCCTTATTCTCCAGACTTCTGCCCCTTATTCTCCAGACATCTGCCCCTTATTCTCCAGACTTCTGCCCCTTATTCTCCAGACTTCTGCCCCTTATTCTCCAGACTTCTGCCCCTTATTCTCCTGACTTCTGCCCCTTATTCTCCAGACTTCTGCCCCTTAATCTCCAGACTTCTGCCCCTTATTCTCCAGACATCTGCCCCTTATTCTCCAGACTTCTGCCCCTTATTCTCCAGACTTCTGCCCCTTATTCTCCAGACTTCTGCTCCTTCTTCTCCAGACTTCTGCCCCTTATTCTCCAGACTTCTGCCCCTTATTCTTCAGACTTCTGCCCCTTATTCTCCAGACTTCTGCCCCTTATTCTCCAGACTTCAACCCCTTATTCTCCAGACTTCTGCCCCTTATTCTCCAGACTTCTGCCCCTTATTCTCCAGACTTCTGCCCCTTATTCTCCAGACTTCTGCCCCTTCTTCTCCAGACTTCTGCCCCTTATTCTCCAGACTTCTGCCCCTTATTCTCCAGACTTCTGCAACCTTATTCTCCAGACTTCTGCCCCTTATTCTCCAGACTTCTGCTCCTTCTTCTCCAGACTTCTGCCCCTTATTCTCCAGACTTCTGCCCCTTATTCTTCAGACTTCTGCCCCTTATTCTCCAGACTTCTGCCCCTTATTCTCCAGACTTCTGCCCCTTATTCTCCTGACTTCTGCCCCTTATTCTCCAGAATTCTGCCCCTTATTCTCCAGACTTCTGCCCCTTATTCTCCAGACTTCAACCTTTTATTCTCCAGACTTCTGCCCCTTATTCTCCTGACTTCAACCCCTTATTCTCCAGACTTCTGCCCCTTATTCTCCAGACTTCTGCCCCTTATTCTCCAGACTTCAACCCCTTATTCTCCAGACTTCAACCCCTTATTCTCCAGACTTCTGCCCCTTATTCTCCAGACTTCTGCCCCTTATTCTCCAGACTTCTGCCCCTTCTTCTCCAGACTTCTGCCCCTTATTCTCCAGACTTCTGCTCCTTATTCTCCAGACTTCAACCCCTTATTCTCCAGACTTCTGCCCCTTATTCTCCAGACTTCTGCCCCTTCTTCTCCAGACTTCTGCCCCTTATTCTCCAGACTTCAACCCCTTATTCTCCAGACTTCTGCCCCTTATTCTCCAGACTTCTGCCCCTTATTCTCCAGACTTCAACCCTTTATTCTCCAGACTTCAACCCCTTATTCTCCAGACTTCAACCCCTTATTCTCCAGACTTCAACCCCTTATTCTCCAGACTTCTGCCCCTTATTCTCCAGACTTCTGCCCCTTATTCTCCAGACTTCTGCCCCTTCTTCTCCAGACTTCTGCCCCTTCTTCTCCAGACTTCTGCCCCTTCTTCTCCAGACTTCTGCCCCTTCTTCTCCAGACTTCTGCCCCTTATTCTCCAGACTTCTGCTCCTTATTCTCCAGACTTCTGCCCCTTATTCTCCAGACTTCTGCCCCTTATTCTCCAGACTTCTGCCCCTTATTCTCCAGACTTCTGCCCCTTATTCTCCAGACTTCTGCCCCTTATTCTCCAGACTTCTGCCCCTTCTTCTCCAGACTTCTGCCCCTTATTCTCCAGACTTCTGCCCCTTCTTCTCCAGACTTCTGCCCCTTCTTCTCCAGACTTCTGCCCCTTATTCTCCAGACTTCTGCCCCTTCTTCTCCAGACTTCTGCCCCTTCTTCTCCAGACTTCTGCTCCTTATTCTCCAAACTTCTGCCCCTTATTCTCCACTTCTGCCCCTTATTCTCCAGACTTCTGCCCCTTATTCTCCAGACTTCTGCCCCTTATTCTCCAGACTTCTGCCCCTTCTTCTCCAGACTTCTGCCCCTTATTCTCCAGACTTCTGCCCCTTATTCTTCAGACTTCTGCCCCTTATTCTTCAGACTTCTGCCCTTCCCCCGGCAGATGGATATCGGCTTCTGGGCAGATCCTGACTGATGGCCGCCCGTTCTTATCTCATCAATTTCTGGTTGTCGCTTTTCGAGGACTGACTGACTTGCATTAGATACAGAAAATCTGCAGGTAAAAAAAAACACATGCAGCAGAATCGCATATAATCCGCACATAACTGTTTTAAAATACCAGGAAGTATAAAAAATAAGGCAGATTTATTTAAAGCTTGACAGCAAAAAAAGACAAAAACACGATAAAATAGACAAAAGTTACCCAATTCACTTAATAGGTGCAGAAAATCAGCAACATCAAAAACCTCATTGTGGGAACGTAGCCGAATAGTGATGGAGGTGTCAGTCCTATATATATGTATATTGTTATTTATTATCATAGAGCCATTTATTCCATGGCGCTTTACATGTGAAAGGGATATACATAGCAAAAACACTTAAAGTAATCTTGAACAAAACGAGTCAGCGACTGTGTACCAGGAGTAGCGAGGACCCTGCCTGCGAGGGCTCACAATCTACAAGGGATATATATATGTATATATATATAGGATACTACAGGTATATACAACGCAATAAAACCACTTATATGGGTAGTAATCATGTATATTGATGATCGTGTCAGTCCTGTGTATGTTTGTATGTATATATATATATACATATATAAATTTACTAGTATATTAATGGAGGATAGGTCAATCATACATATACTTAATATTGGTATATAGAATCTTATACGGTCACATATAACGGTAGTAATGCAGAATGTTAATGGTGCAGGTGTCAGCCCAGGTTACATAGCATCGGCTTACACGCCTGCATACAGATTAGTCGTATTGATTAGTAGCAGTGTGTGAACAGAGCCTTAATGCTCTGCCCTGTGCAGCATTCACATGCACATAGGAGACGTCCTGCACCGTTCCCCAGTTATGACACGCTGATGGCCGCACACCGGGCTCTGTACTGATGCTGCTGACGCCTGTCTATCCTGTGCTGTGCTGCAGAGTTTCCTCCAGGCTGATCGCACGCCGGCAGAGCCGCACAGGTGGATCCAGGCAGCACTGGGCGACCATTGGAGCTAGACTGAGAGCTTCAGCCCCGGTGCTAAGAAGTGTCCAATATGTGACTGATGTCTCCCTGAGTGATTAGGACATGGTGCTTCCTAATTCCTATCCTGCCCTCATTTGTACTTTCCTAACACTGCAGCTTCTTCTATGGCCAGCGCCCGCCTCAGTGTCTGCCCTATAAAGGATATCCATTGATTGACATTCCTGTTGGCCAATCAGATTCCTGAAGAGGTTCCCTGATGATTGACAGCTCCATGGGCCAATAGAAATCATGTAACTTAAATTTCATCTAAATCTGTGAGAACATTATTGTGTTTATTTTGCAAACACTGTTATAACTAACGCAATAATAAAAAGGATTTTTGATGGGGAAATGAAGAATCTGCTTTAAAGTTATATATATTGCATTATCCTGTGTTGTATACTGTGTGAAAACCATGATTGGCCTCTGCATATGCAGCACATTTACTGTACGTGGATACATGGACACCAGCAAATAAGACATACAGGTCAGGATATGACTTTTTGGTCACATTCACACGTTCAGTATTTGGTCAGTATTTTACATCAGTATTTGTAAGCCAAACGAGGTGAGGAACAATCAGAGGAAAAGTATAAAAACTTGTCACAACTTCTGCATTTATCACTCACAACTGGTTTTGGCTTACAAATACTGATGTTAAATACTGACCAAATACTGACAGTGTGAACGTGGCTTTAATCTGACATTTGCAAGCATTTGGTCCAATACATTTGAGTATAATTTTTCAAGGTCCCCATAGGCGATATATATGCACAATAGTAATATTTGGATATGTCATCATGCGCCCTTTCTACATCACATGTATGCACAATATGTCTTATCCAATTAGTGAACTCTGCATGAGCATTCATAAATGTATATATATATATTCTCCCATTATTATTTCTCCCTTATATTAATAATTCCACTCAAAGTTGCTGGTGAAAGAGATTGAGTAAAACTAGAGCAGCTGAGAAAATTGGAAGGTCAGTGGATTTTTCATTTATTATTATTATTATCTTTTTATTGATAAGAAAAGTTTTTCACATGAAAAAAATCATAAAAATAAGAAATTTGGAGGGCGAATTTATTTTTTCATTATTATTATTATCTTTTTATTCATAGGCAAAGTTTTTCACATGAAAAAAATCATAAAAATAAGAAATTTGGAAAGCCAATTAATTGTATTATTATTATTAATATTATTATTATTATTATTATATGTTTTATTTATAGGCAAAGTTTTGCACATTCAGTAAAGCCATAAAAAAAATAAGTGAATTAATTAATAATGATAATAAAAAAAAAAATGGGTGTACTATCCCTTTAAATCACTGATGGTAGAGTTAATTTTCTGAAAAAGGAAAGACTGTGGAGTGTAATAAAAGTGCAATGTGTATCCTTTATCTGTGTTTTTCAGGGCTTTTGTTTTAGCCTCCTGCAATCAATCAATCCCTGATTTATCCTCACCCCAGATTAGCTAATTTCTTTAAAACTAAGGTTAGATGTTAAAAAAAGAAACATAAAAATAGTTAAATAAATACATAAGTACAATAAATATACACATAATGTAAATATTTTTCTTTTATTTAGAATACGAAAATATTTTTCATTCCAATTGTAACATTTTTATTCTTTGCTGTTTCCAAATATCTGATACATTGTATCTAAATCCAAGCAGGACGATCACTGTAACCTGCGCTTGTTACCTGTTGCCATGTTCCTTCCACTTCCAAGAAAGTAATTCTTGTTCCCATAGAGACCGGATTTCACTCAGCGTCCGCGGTACAATGCTGCGCACGCTGAGAAAGAGCATTATGGTGCTCCTTAGTCAACAGAGGCGGAAATTGCGTAAGTTGTTATCCAACACTCAATTACCACTTTGGGATGTGTCAAGTAGATATCACATAAATGGGGTTTACAGAGAAAACGTTGCACTTTTCCTCTTCAAAGTTTGTTTTTGTAAAATATCAGAGACTATTATAGAATAAGAGGGAGGAACACAGCGAGCAAAAGATTGTACAAGCCCGCACTGATGACGGGAGGCGTCAGCTCCGAGTACGAGAGCGGAGAGGTTTCTGCTCAGAAGCTCAATGAAGTGAAAGACCATGGAGATAAAAATATGAAAAAAAAAACCTTAGGACTTTTTTTCAGCCTTTTCTTTTTCAGATTTTTCTTACTAAATTGATACGTGCCGGGATTTTAGAAGCCAGTAAATAAAAACGTGCCATGTGGCGACGGTAACGGTCTGAAATCTCAAGCGTAAATTTATGGAATAGCGAAGACGCACAATTTAACAAATTTAAATCTCAGCTTTCATCAGAGAGTAAAACGCGTATGTGTTTGGGGAGGATTTAAACGTGATAAATGGAAATTTGCAAACTGTAAATAAGTTTAAGTGTTCAACCAGCTGTTCTGCCAATATGAGATCATGGAGGAGACTTACCTCTCACAAAGCAATGCAAATACAACTCCACTGCGGTGTAACAACTCTCAATGGTTGTGTCTATGGAAATTACTAATAATGTAGTTATAGTCTTGTACATAGGGGCAGTATTATAGTAGTTATATTCTTGTACATAGGGAGCAGTATTATAGTAGTTATATTCTTGTACATAGGGGTAGTATTATAGTAGTTATAGTCTTGTACATGGAGGCAGTATTATAGTAGTTATAGTCTTGTACATAGGGGCAGTATTATAGTAGTTATATTCTTGTATATAGGGGCAGTATTATATTAGTTATATTCTTGTACATAGGGGCAGTATTATAGTAGTTATATTCTTGTACATAGGAGCAGTATTATAGTAGATATATTCTTGTACATAGGAGCAGTATTATAGTAGTTATATTCTTGTACATAGGGGCGGTATTATAGTAGTTATATTCTTGTACATAGGGGGCAGTATTATAGTAGCTATATTCTTGTACATAGGGGCAGTATTATAGTAGTTATATTCTTGTACATAGGGGCAGTAATATAGTAGTTGTATTCTTGTACATAGGAGCAGTATTATAGTAGCTATATTCTTGTACATAGGGGCAGTATTATAGTAGTTATATTCTTCTACATACGAGCAGTATTATAGTAGTTATATTCTTGTGCATAGGAGCAGTATTATAGTAGTTATATTCTTGTCCATAGGGGGCAGTACTATAGTAGTTATATTCTTGTACAAAGGAGCAGTATTATAGTAGTTATATTCTTGTACATAGGGGGCAGTATTATAGTAGTTACATTCTTTTACATAGTGGCAGTATTATAGTAGTTATATTCTTGTACATAGTGGCAGTATTATAGTAGTTATACTCTTGTACATAGGAGCAGTATTATAGTAGTTGTATTCTTTTACATAGGGGGCAGTATTATAGTAGTTATATTCTTATACATAGGAGCAGTATTATAGTAGATATATTCTTGTACATAGGAGCAGTATTATAGTAGTTATATTCTTGTACATAGGAGCAGTATTATAGTAGTTATATTCTTGTACATAGGAGCAGTATTATAGTAGTTATATTCTTGTACATAGGAGCTGTATTATAGTAGGTATATTCTTCTACATAGGAGCAGTATTATAGTAGATGTATTCTTGTACATAGGAGCAGTATTATAGTAGTTATATTCTTGTACATAGGAGCAGTATTATAGTAGTTATATTCTTTTACATAGTGGCAGTATTATAGTAGTTATATTCTTGTACATAGTGGCAGTATTATAGTAGTTATATTCTTGTACATAGGAGCAGTATTATAGTAGTTGTATTCTTGTACATAGGGGGCAGTATTATAGTAGTTATATTCTTATACATAGGAGCAGTATTATAGTAGTTATATTCTTGTACATAGGAGCAGTATTATAGTAGTTGTATTCTTGTACATAGGGGGCAGTATTATAGTAGTTATATTCTTATACATAGGAGCAGTATTATAGTAGTTATATTCTTGTATATAGGGGCAGTATTATATTAGTTATATTCTTGTACATAGGGGCAGTATTATAGTAGTTATATTCTTGTACATAGGAGCAGTATTATAGTAGATATATTCTTGTACATAGGAGCAGTATTATAGTAGTTATATTCTTGTACATAGGGGCGGTATTATAGTAGTTATATTCTTGTACATAGGGGGCAGTATTATAGTAGCTATATTCTTGTACATAGGGGCAGTATTATAGTAGTTATATTCTTGTACATAGGGGCAGTAATATAGTAGTTGTATTCTTGTACATAGGAGCAGTATTATAGTAGCTATATTCTTGTACATAGGGGCAGTATTATAGTAGTTATATTCTTCTACATACGAGCAGTATTATAGTAGTTATATTCTTGTGCATAGGAGCAGTATTATAGTAGTTATATTCTTGTCCATAGGGGGCAGTACTATAGTAGTTATATTCTTGTACAAAGGAGCAGTATTATAGTAGTTATATTCTTGTACATAGGGGGCAGTATTATAGTAGTTACATTCTTTTACATAGTGGCAGTATTATAGTAGTTATATTCTTGTACATAGTGGCAGTATTATAGTAGTTATACTCTTGTACATAGGAGCAGTATTATAGTAGTTGTATTCTTTTACATAGGGGGCAGTATTATAGTAGTTATATTCTTATACATAGGAGCAGTATTATAGTAGATATATTCTTGTACATAGGAGCAGTATTATAGTAGTTATATTCTTGTACATAGGAGCAGTATTATAGTAGTTATATTCTTGTACATAGGAGCAGTATTATAGTAGTTATATTCTTGTACATAGGAGCTGTATTATAGTAGGTATATTCTTCTACATAGGAGCAGTATTATAGTAGATGTATTCTTGTACATAGGAGCAGTATTATAGTAGTTATATTCTTGTACATAGGAGCAGTATTATAGTAGTTATATTCTTTTACATAGTGGCAGTATTATAGTAGTTATATTCTTGTACATAGTGGCAGTATTATAGTAGTTATATTCTTGTACATAGGAGCAGTATTATAGTAGTTGTATTCTTGTACATAGGGGGCAGTATTATAGTAGTTATATTCTTATACATAGGAGCAGTATTATAGTAGTTATATTCTTGTATATAGCAGCAGTATTATAGTAGTTATATTCTTGTACATAGGGGGCAGTATTATAGTAGTTACATTCTTTTACATAGTGGCAGTATTATAGTAGTTATATTCTTGTACATAGTGGCAGTATTATAGTAGTTATACTCTTGTACATAGGAGCAGTATTATAGTAGTTGTATTCTTGTACATAGGGTGCAGTATTATAGTAGTTATATTCTTATACATAGGAGCAGTATTATAGTAGATATATTCTTGTACATAGGAGCAGTATTATAGTAGTTATATTCTTGTACATAGGAGCAGTATTATAGTAGTTATATTCTTGTACATAGGAGCAGTATTATAGTAGTTATATTCTTGTACATAGGAGCTGTATCATAGTAGGTATATTCTTCTACATAGGAGCAGTATTATAGTAGATGTATTCTTGTACATAGGAGCAGTATTATAGTAGTTATATTCTTGTACATAGGAGCAGTATTATAGTAGTTATATTCTTTTACATAGTGGCAGTATTATAGTAGTTATATTCTTGTACATAGTGGCAGCATTATAGTAGTTATATTCTTGTACATAGGAGCAGTATTATAGTAGTTGTATTCTTGTACATAGGGGGCAGTATTATAGTAGTTATATTCTTATACATAGGAGCAGTATTATAGTAGTTATATTCTTGTACATAGGAGCAGTATTATAGTAGTTATATTCTTGTACATAGGAGCAGTATTATAGTAGTTATATTCTTGTACATAGGGGTAGTATTATAGTAGTTATAGTCTTGTACATGGAGGCAGTATTATAGTAGTTATAGTCTTGTACATAGGGGACAGTATTATAGTAGTTATATTCTTGTATATAGGGGCAGTATTATATTAGTTATATTCTTGTACATAGAGGCAGTATTATAGTAGTTATATTCTTGTACATAGGGGCAGTATTATAGTAGTTATATTCTTGTACATAGGAGCAGTATTATAGTAGTTACATTATCGTACACAGGGGGCAGTATTATAGTAGTTATATTCTTGTACAAAGAGGCAGTATTATAGTAGTTATATTCTTGTACATAGAGGCAGTATTATAGTAGTTGTATTCTTGTACATAGGAGCAGTATTATAGTAGTTATATTCTTGTACATAGGGGGCAGTATTATAGCAGTTATATTCTTGAACATAGGGGCAGTATTATAGTAGTTATCTTCTTGTACATAGGAGGCAGTATTATAGTAGTTATCTTCTTGTACATAGGGACCAGTATTATAGTAGTTATATTCTTGTACATAGGAGCAGTATTATAGTAGTTATATTCTTGTACATAGGGGTAGTATTATAGTAGTTATAGTCTTGTACATGGAGGCAGTATTATAGTAGTTATAGTCTTGTACATAGGGGGCAGTATTATAGTAGTTATATTCTTGTATATAGGGGCAGTATTATATTAGTTATATACTTGTACATAGGGGCAGTATTATAGTAGTTATATTCTTGTACATAGGGGGCAGTATTATAGTAGTTATATTCTTGTACATAGGAGCAGTATTATAGTAGTTATATTCTTGTACATAGGGAGCAGTATTATAGTAGTTACATTATCGTACACAGGGGGCAGTATTTTAGTAGTTATATTCTTGTACATAGAGGTAGTATTATAGTAGTTATATTCTTGTACATAGGGGCAGTATTAAAGTAGTTATATTCTTGTACATAGGAGCAGTATTATAGTAGTTATATTCTTGTACATAGGCGGCAGTATTATAGTAGTTATATTCTAGTACATAGGGGACAGTATTATAGTAGTTATATTCTTCTACATAGGAGCAGTATTATAGTAGTTATCTTCTTGTACATAGGAGGCAGTATTATAGTAGTTATATTCTTGTACATAGGGGACAGTATTATAGTAGTTATATTCTTGTACATAGGGGACAGTATTATAGTAGTTATCTTCTTGTACATAGGGACCAGTATTATAGTAGTTATATTCTTGTGCATACGGGACAGTATTATAGTAGTTATATTCTTGTACATAGGGGACAGTATTATAGTAGTTATATTCTTATACATAGGAGCAGTATTATAGTAGTTATCTTCTTGTACATAGGAGGCAGTATTATAGTAGTTTTATTCTTGTACATAGGGGACAGTCTTATAGTAGTTATATTCTTGTACATAGGGGACAGTATTATAGTAGTTATCTTCTTGTACATAGGGACCAGTATTATAGTAGTTATATTCTTGTGCATACGGGACAGTATTATAGTAGTTATATTCTTGTACATAGGGGACAGTATTATAGTAGTTATATTCTTGTACATAGGGGCAGTATTATAGTAAATTGAGAGAAGAAAGGCAAGGGACAATGCAGGCACCAAGCACGTTAAATAATCAATTATACAAGCCGTTTGATGGATACATATTGAAAAGATTTTTATTATGATTAGGACAAACGACACCATTGATTAAAATACATGTAAACAAAAATATCCCCATCATAGAAATTAACAAACAGTACCAATAAGATCCTAAATATCCATTAGTTCATCTGTGGAGAATTTAAATTAATATAGTATATAGTCTAGTACATCTGATAATACAGCCATATAGTTTAAATAGATATTTTGGGCTCACTATGGATATTGCTATTCTGATAAATAATTTGATCAAATAAACAGATATGCTCCCTAGAAATATCAAGAGTAGAGACCAGGGAAAGTGTCTGAACAAACGTGAAAAGGTAGAGAAAAAGAGCCCAAACACAAAAAAGGTAAAAATGTACCAACCATATAAGTCCACTGTAGAGTAAAGGAGATGTCAGCAATGCATGTATGTTAATTTCTATGAAGGGGATATTTTTGTTTACATGTATTTTAATCAATGGTGTCGTTTGTCCTTATTATAATAAAAATCTTTTCAATATGTTTCCATCAAACTGCTTGTATAATTGATTATTTAACGTGCTTGGTGCCTGCATTGTCCCTTGCCTTTCTTCTCTCAATTGTCTTTATTGGGACTTTGGCACAAGTATTTATTTGGTTATATGGTGGTGTTGGGTCTTACTTCTTTTTACCTGGCAGTATTATAGCAGTTATATTCTTGTACATAGAAGCAGTATTATAGTAGTTATATTCTTGTACATAGGAGCAGTATTATAGTAGTTATATTCTTGTACATAGGAGCAGTATTATAGTAGTTATATTCTTGTACATAGAGGCAGCATTATAGTAGTTATATTCTTGTACATAGGAGCAGTATTATAGTAGTTATATTCTTGTACATAGGGGCAGTATTATAGTAGTTATATTCTTGTACATAACAGCAGTATTATAGTAGTTATATCCTTGTACATAGGAGGCAGTATTATAGTAGTAATATTCTTGTACATAGGGGCAGTATTATAGTAGTAATATTCTTGTACATAGGAGGCAGCATTATAGTAGTTATATTCTTGTATATAGGGGGCAGTATTATAGTAGTTATATTCTTGTACATAGAGGCAGCATTATAGTAGTTATATTCTTGTACATAGGAGCAGTATTATAGTAGTTATATTCTTGTACATAGGGGGCAGTATTATAGCAGTTATATTCTTGTACATAGGGGCAGTATTATAGTAGTTATATTCTTGTACATAGGAGGCAGTATTATAGTAGTTATATTCTTGTACATAGGGGGCAGTATTATAGCAGTTATATTCTTGTACATAGGGGCACTATTATTGTAGTTATATTCCTCTACATAGGGGCAGTATTATAGTAGTTATATTCTTGTACATAGGAGCAGTATTATAGTAGTTATATTCTTGTACATAGGGGGCAGTATTATAGCAGTTATATTCTTGTACATAGGGGCACTATTATTGTAGTTATATTCCTCTACATAGGGAGCAGTATTATAGTAGTTATATTCTTGTACATAGGGAGCAGTATTATAGTAGTTATATTTTTGTACATAGGGGCAGTATTAAAGTAATTATATTCTTGAACATAGGGAGCAGTATTATTGTAGCTATATACTTATTAGTGTTGAGCGAGCACTAAAATGCTCGGATGCTCGAAGCTCGGGCCGAGCTCACTGTGATACTCGGGTGCTCGACCCGAGCAACAAGCGCAATGCTAGTCTATGGGAAACCCGAGCATTTTTGCGGCGGCACCCCGGGCAGTTTGTAGAATGCCTAAAAAGTGCCCAAAACGATAGTGACAGTGCTCAAAAGACATGGGGACAGCATGGGGATCACCCCAGGAAGCATTTCTGACCCCCAGGTCACTGCTGTCAACAACGTGGTCAGAGGTATTAAGCCACTTTTACGGGCTCACAATAAAACGTTGAAAAACGAAACTTAAACTGCTTTCCTGTGAAATATGTTAAGGAACTTCCTTTCCAGGGTAAAGACTTGTGTATAAGGTAAAATAAATAACCAAAAACAAAAATACTCCTCCACACCTTGGGCTATGTTCACAAGTAGCATTTTTTATGCGTTTTTGCACTTTTGTATTGCTTTCAACTGTGACAAATGCATTCACCGGGAAATGTAATTTTAACATTTTACAATCTTATCTGCCATGTGCTGTGTGACACATGCATACAGTGCTGAAAGACATGGGAACAGCATGGGGAAGACCCCTGGAAGCATCTCTGACACCCAGGTCACTGCCTAAAAGTGTGCCCATCAGAAGTGATCCTTGCCGCATCAGAAGATGCAGACTTGCAACTATCCCCATGCAAGTCCTTGTCCCAGGGCAGTGTTCAATTGTACCTCCCCCATTCCTTGCAATGCAAGCGCAAGTATGCAGCCTGCCACCCACCCACCCCCTCGGTCCCCAGCCGCCCCGCGGCCGGGTGTCCGCACACGATCCCCAGCCGCCTGGGGGCGGCCGGGTGTCCATAAACGGTCCCCAGCCGCCCCTATTTCTCCTTGGAAGTTCCCCCACACTTTTCTTAGCCTGGCCTGCGTTAGGGCAGCATCGGACGAGCCCACCAGAGTACCAGACTCCTCCGGTGTGCCCTGGCCTCTCCATCAGGGGAGTTGAGAGTGCCAAGGTGAGGAGCATGATAATGATGATAGAAGTTGGCGTCTGCTTTGTTTTCTTGGAATGCAAGCGTAAGTGTGCAACCTGCCACCCACCCACCCCCAGGCTGCAATACCATACTGCTAGCTTGCAATTGAAATAGGGCCTTTTAGTTTGGAGGAGGCCAAAGCTGGCCACTACCTCATGGCTGCTTTGGCAGCGAGGTATCCATACTCAGTCCCCAGCCGCCCAGCGGCCGGGTGTCCACGCTCTGTTCCGAGCCGCCAGGGGGCGGCCGGGTGTCCATACTCGGCCCCGAGCCGCCCCGCGGCCGGGTGTCCACATACGGTCCCCAGCCGCTGGGGGGGCGGCCGGGTGTCCATAAACGAGCCCCAGCCGCCCCTATTTCTCCTTGGAAGTTCCCCCACACTTTTCTTAGCAGGGTCAGCTTTAGGGCAGCATCGGATGAGCCCACAAGAGAACCAGACTCCTCCGGTTTGCCCTGGCCTCTCCATCAGGGAAGTTGAGAGTGCCAAGGTGAGGAACATGATGATAATAGAAGTTAGAGTCTGCTTTGTTTTCTTGGAATGCAAGCGCATGTATGTTGTAGCGGCTAGGCCTGAGGTGGTCAGCTTTTTGGAGCATATCCTACCTCCTCCGAGGATTGCTGGATGTTTTCCTGCTACTATCCCAGTTCTATGACTCCCGTTAAAACAAAGCTTCAGGTGATGAATGATGGATGAGGTGGTGGCAAAGGAGAAAGAGCAGGAGGAACAGGACCATTCAAATCAATATCAGGCCAGTCAACCACACATGTTTTGTAGGATATGTTTCTGTACCAAAAGGAGCGGTCCGGCTACACAGTTATAGGGCATGCAGTGAGTGCAATGCCTACCAAAAATTTCGAGGCACTCCAATGCCCCTTGGAAGTGACATGGAGGACAGAGGGCCTTAACTAAACCATTTTTTCCATTTATAGCAAATGGGTCTCCTGTGCACTGTTGGCCTAAGCAGTGAATGGAAGGCTTTCTAAAAATTATGAGGAAATGCAATGCCCCTTGGAACAGACGTGGATTACAGCATACTAAAAGCCTTCTACCCATTATTGGGGAGTGAGTCTCCCTTAGTGTTCGCCTATGCATTGAAAAGCAAAAGCTGACTAAAATTAGGAGGAAATGCAATGCCAGTTGGAAGAATGGTGGAGGTCGTAGTGAATAAAAAGACAATATCAATGCCCCTTTAAAAAGTGGTGGAGGTCGCAGTAGCTTAACAGGACAGTTTTAATGCCCCTTGGAAAAGTGGTGGAGGTCGCAGTAGCTTAACAAGACGGTTTTAATGCCCCCTGGAAGAGACGTGGATTTCGCAGTGAAATAAAAAGACAATATCAATTCCCCTTGAAAAAGTGGTGGAGGTCGCAGTAGCTTAACAAGACAGTTTTTATGCCCCTTGGAAAAGTAGTCGATGTCGCAGTAGCTTAACAAGATTGTTTTAATGCCCCTTGGAAGAATGGTGGAAGACGCAGTAGCTTAACAAGACGGTTTTAATGCCCCTTAGAAGAGATGTGGGGGTCGCAGTAGCTTAACAAGATGGTTTTAATGCCCCTTGGAAGAGACGTGGAGGTCGCAGTGGAATAAAAAGACAATATCAATGCCCCTGGGTAAAGTGGTGGAGGTCGCAGTAGCTTAACAAGACTGTTTTAATGCCACTTGGAAGAATGGTGGAGGTCGCAGTAGCTTAACAAGACGGTTTTAATGACCCTGGGAAGAGTGGTGGAGGTCGCAGTAACTTAACAAGACAGTTTTAATGCCCCTTGGAAGAATGGTGGAGGTCGCAGTATCATAACAAGACAGTTTTAATGCCCCATGGAAGAATGGTGGAGGTCACAGTGGAGTAAAAAGACAATATCAATGCCCCTTGAAAAAGTGGTGGAGGTCGCAGTAACTTAACAAGACGGTTTTAATGCCCCTTGGAATAGTGGTGGAGGTCGCAGTAGCTTAACAAGATGGTTTTAATGCCCCTTGGAAGAATGGTAGAAATCGCAGTAGCTTAACAAGACGGTTTTAATGCCACTTGGAAGAGACATGGAGGTCGCAGTAGCTTAACTAGACGGTTTTAATGCCCCTTGGAAGAGACGTGGAGGTCGCAGTGGAATAAAAAGACAATATCAATGCCCCTGGGAAATGTAGTGGAGGTCGCAGTAGCTTAAGAACATGGTTTTAAAGCCCCTTGGAAGAATCGTGGAGGTCGCAGTAACTTAACAAGATGGTTTTAATGCCCCTGGGAAAAGAGGTGGAGGTCGCAGTAGCTTAACAAGACAGTTTTAATGCCCTTTGGAAGAATGGTGGAGTTCGCAGTAGCTTAACAAGACGGTTTTAATGCCCCTTGGAAGAATGGTGGAGGTCGCAGTGGAGTAAAAAGACAATATCAATGCTCCTTGAAAAAGTGGTGGAGGTCGCAGTAGCTTAACAAGACGGTTTTAATGCCCCTTGGAAGAATGGTGGAGGTCGCAGTAGCTTAACAAGATGGTTTTAATGCCCCTTGGAAAAGTGGTGGAGGTCGCAGTAGCTTAACAAGACGTTTGAATGCCCCTTGGAAAAGTGGTGGAGATTGAAGTAGCTTTACAAGATGGTTTTAATGCCCCTTGGAAAAGTGGTGGAGGTCGCAGTAGCTTAACAAGACGGTTTGAATGCTCCTTGGGAAAGTGGTGGAGGTTGCAGTACCTTAAGAAGACGGTTCTAATGCCCCTTGGAAGAATGGTGGAGGTCTCAGTAGCTTAACAAGATGGGTTTAATGCCACTTGGAATAGACGTGGAGGTCGCAGTAGCTTAACAATACGGTTTTAATGCCCCTTGGAAGAGAAGTGGAGGTCGCAGTAGCTTAACTAGACCGTTTTAATTCCCCTTGGAAGAATGGTGGCGGTCGCAGTGGAAAAAAAAGACAATATCAATGCCCCTTGAAAAAGTGGTGGAGCTCGCAGTAGCTTAACAAGACGGTTTTAATGCCCCTTGGAAACGTGGTGGAGGTCGCAGTAGATTAACAAGACGGTTTTAATGCCCCTGGAAGAATGGTGGAGGTCGCAGTAGCTTAACAAGACGGTTTTAATGCCCCTTGGAAGAGACGTGGAGGTTGCAGTGGAATAAAAAGACAATATCAATGCCCCTTGGAAAAGTGGTGGAGGTCGCAGTATCTTAACAAGATGGTTTTAATGTCCCTTGGAAAAGTGGTGGAGGTCGAATTAGCTTAACAAGACAGTTCTAATGCCCCTTGGAAGAGTCATGGAGGTCTCAGTGGAATAAAAAGACAATATCAATGCCCCTGGGAGAAGTGTTGGAGGTCGCAGTAGCTTAACAAGACGGTTTTAATGCCCCTTGGAAAAATGGTGGAGGTCGCAGTAGCTTTACAAGATTGTTTTAATGCCCCTAGGAATAGTAGTGGAGGTCGCAGTAGCTTAACAAGACAGTTTTAATGCTCCTTGGAAGAATGGTGGGGGTCGCAGTGGAATAAAAAGACAATATCAATGCTCCTTGAAAAAGTGGTGGAGGTCGCATTAGCTTAACAAGACGGTTTTAATGTCCCTTGGAAGAAGGGTCGAGGTCGCAGTAACTTAACAAGACGGTTTTAATGCCCCTTTGAAGAATGGTGGAGGTCGCAGTAGCTTAACAAGACAGTTTTAATGCCCCCTGGAAGAATGGTGGAGGTCGCAGTGGAATAAAAAGACAATATCAATGCCCGTTGAAAAAGTGGTGGAGGTCGCAGCAGTAACAAGACAGTTTTAATGCCTTTTGGAAGAATGGTGGAGGTCACAGTAGCTTAACAAGACGGTTTTAATGCCCCTTGGAAGAGACGTGGAGGTCGCAGTAGCTTAACATGACTGTTTTAATGCCTCTTGGAAGAGACGTGGAGGTCGCAGTGGAATAAAAAGACAATATCAATGCCCCTTGAAAAAGCGGTGGAGGTCGCAGTAGCTTCACAAGATGGTTTTAATGCCCCTTGGAAGAATGGTGGAGGTCGCAGTAGCTTAACATGATGGTTTTAATGCCCCTTGGAAGAATGGTGGAGGTCGCAGTGGAATAAAAAGACAATATCAATGCCTCTTGAAAAAGTTGTGGAGGTCACAGTAGCTTAACAAGACGGTTTTAATGCCCGTTGGAAAAGTTGTGGAGGTCGCAGTAGCTTAACAAGACGGTTTTAATGCCCCTTGGAAAAGTGGTGGAGGTTGCAGTAGCTTAACAAGACAGTTTTAATGCCCCTTGGAAGAATAGTGGAGGTCTCAGTAACTTAACAAGATGGTTTTAATGCCACTTGTAAGAGACGTTGAGGTCGCAGTAGCTTAACAAGACGGTTTTAATGCCCATTGGAAGAGACGTGGAGGTGGCAGTAGCTTAACTAGACGGTTTTAATTCCCCCTGGATGAATGGTGGAGGTCGCAGTGGAGCAAAAAGACAATATCAATGCCCCTTGAAAAAGTGGTGGAGCTTCCAGTAGCTTAACAAGATGGTTTTAATGCCTCTTGGAAACGTGGTGGAGGTTGCAGTAGCTTAACAAGACGGTTTTAATGCACTTGGAAGAATGGTGGAGGTCGCAGTAGCTTAACAAGACGGTTTTAATGCCCCTTGAAAGAGACATGGAGGTCGCAGTAGCTTAACAAGATGGTTTTAATGCTCCTTGGAAGAGACGTGGAGGTTGCAGTGGATTAAAAAGACAATATCAATGCCTCTTGGAAAAGTGGTGGAGTCGCAGTAGCTTAGCAAGACGGTTTTAATGCCCCTTGGAAAAATGGTGGAGGTCGCAATAGCTTAACAAGATGGTTTTAATGCCCCTTGGAAGAGACGTGAAGGTCGAAGTAGCTTAATAAGACAGTTTTAATGCCCTTTGGAGGAGACGTAGAGGTCGCAGTGGAATAAAAAGACAATATCAATGCCCCTTGAAAAAGCGGTGGAGGTCGCAGTAGCTTCACAAGATGGTTTTAATGCCCCTTGGAAGAATGGTGGAGGTCGCAGTAGCTTAACATGACGGTTTTAATGCCCCTTGGAAGAATGGTGGAGGTCGCAGTGGAATAAAAAGACAATATCAATGCCCCTTGAAAAAGTTGTGGAGGTCACAGTAGCTTAACAAGACTGTTTTAATGCCCCTTGGAAAAGTGGTGGAGATCGCAGTAACTTAACAAGACGGTTTGATTGCCCCTTGGAAAAGTGGTGGAGGTTGCAGTAGCTTAACAAGACGGTTTTAATTCCCCTTGGAAGAATGGTGGAGGTCGCAGTGGAACAAAAGACAATATCAATGCCCTTTGAAAAAGTGGTGGAGCTCGCAGTAGCTTAACAAGATGGTTTTAATGCCCCTTGGAAACGTGGTGGAGGTCGCAGTAGCTTAACAAGATGGTTTGAATGCCCCTTGGAAAAGACGTGGAGGTGGCAGTAGCTTAACTAGACGGTTTTAATTCCCCCTGGAAGAATGGTGGAGGTCGCAGTGGAACAAAAAGACAATATCAATGCCCCTTGAAAAAGTGGTGGAGCTCGCAGTAGCTTAACAAGATGGTTTTAATGCCCCTTGGAAACGTGGTGGAGGTTGCAGTAGCTTAACAAGACGGTTTTAATGCCCTTGGAAGAATGGTGGAGGTCGCAGTAGCTTAACAAGACGGTTTTAATGCCCCTTGAAAGAGACGTGGAGGTCGCAGTAGCTTATCAAGATAGTTTTAATGCTCCTTAGAAGAGACGTGGAGGTTGCAGTGGAATAAAAAGACAATATCAATGCTCCTTGGAAAAGTGGTGAAGGTCGCAGTAGCTTAACAAGACGGTTTTAATGCCCCTTGGAAAAATGGTGGAGGTCGCAATAGCTTAACAAGATGGTTTTAATGCCCCTTGGAAGAGACGTCGAGGTCGAAGTAGCTTAATAAGACAGTTTTAATGCCCCTTGGAAGAGACGTGGAGGTCGCAGTGGAATAAAAAGACAGTATCAATGCCCCTTGAAATAGCGGTGGAGGTCGCAGTAGCTTCACAAGATGGTTTTAATGCCCCTTGGAAGAATGGTGGAGGTCGCAGTAGCTTAACTTGACGGTTTTAATGCCCCTTGGAAGAATGGTGGAGGTCGCAGTGGAATAAAAAAACAATATCAATGCCCCTTGAAAAAGTTGTGGAGGTCACAGTAGCTTAACAAGACGGTTTTAATGCCCCTTGGAAAAGTGGTGGAGGTCGCAGTAGCTTAACAAGACGGTTTGAATGCCCCTTGGAAAAGTGGTGGAGGTCGCAGTAGCTTAACAAGACGGTTTTAATTCCCCTTGGAAGAATGGTGGAGGTCGCAGTGGAACAAAAAGACTAAATCAATGCCCCTTGAAAAAGTGGTGGTGCTCGCAGTAGCTTAACAAGATGGTTTTAATGCCCCTTGGAAACGTGGTGGAGGTCGCAGTAGCTTAACAAGACGGTTTTAATGCCCTTGGAAGAATGGTGGAGGTCGCAGTAGCTTAACAAGACGGTTTTAATGCCACTTGAAAGAGACGTGGAGGTCGCAGTAGCTTAACAAGACGGTTTTAATGCTCCTTGGAAGAGATGTGGAGGTTGCAGTGGAATAAAAAGACAATATCAATGCCCCTTGGAAAAGTGGTGGAGGTCGCAGTAGCTTAACAAGACGGTTTTAATGCCCCTTGGAAAAATGGTGGAGGTCGCAATAGCTTAACAAGACAGTTTTAATGCCCCTTGGAAGAGACGTGGAGGTCGAAGTAGCTTAACAAGACAGTTTTAATGCCCCTTGGAAGAGACGTGGAGGTCGCAGTGGATTAGAAAGACAATATCAATGCCCCTGGGAAAAGTGTTGGAGGTCGCAGTAGCTTAACAAGATGGTTTTAATGCCCCTTGGAAGAATGGTGGAGGTCGCAGTAGCTTAACAAGATGGTTTTAATGCCCCTGGGAATAGTAGTGGAGGTCGCAGTAGCTTAACAAGACGGTTTTTATGCCCCTTGGAAGAATGGTGGATGTCGCGATAGGATAACAAGACTGTTTTAATGCCCCTTGGAAGAGATATGGAGGTCACAGTCGTTTAACAAGACGGTTTTAATGCTCCTTGAAAGAGACGTAGAGGTCGCAGTAGCTTAACAAGATGGTTTTAATGCCCGTTGGAAGAGATGTGGACGTCGCAGTAGCTTAACAAGACGCTATTAATGCTCCTTGGAAGAGACATGGAGGTCGCAGTGGAATAAAAAGACAATATCAATGCCCCTGGGAAATGTGTTGGAGGTCGCAGTAGCTTAACAAGATGGTTTTAATGCCCCTTGGAAGAATGGTGGAGGTCACAGTAGCTTAACAAGAAGGTTTTAATGCCCCTGGGAATAGTAGTGGAGGTTGCAGTAGCTTAAGAAGACGATTTTAATGCTCCTTGGAAGAATGGTCTGGGTCGCAGTGGAATAAAAAGACAATATCAATGCTCCTTGAAAAAGTGGTGGAGGTCTCAGGAGCTTAACAAGACTGTTTTAATGCCCCTTGGAAAAGTGGTGGAGGTCGCAGTATCTTAACAAGATGGTTTTAATGCCCCTTGGAAGAGACATGGAGGTCGCAGTGGAATAAAAAGACAATATCAATGCCCCTGGGAAAAGTGGTGGAGTTCGCAGAAGCTTAACAAGACGGTTTTAATGCCCCTTGGAAGAATGTTGGAGGTTGCAGTAGCTTAACAAGACGGTTTTAATGCCCCTTGGAAGAGACGAGGAGGTCGCAGTAACTTAACAAGAAGGTTTTAATGCCACTTGGAAAAGTGTTGGAGGTCGCAGTAGCTTAACAAGATGGTTTTACTGCCCCATGGAAGAATGGTGGAGGTCACAGTATCTTAACAAGATGGTTTTAATGCCCCTTGGAAGAAACGTGGAGGCCGCAGTAGATTAACAAGACGGTTTTAATGCCCCTTGGAAGAGACGTGGAGGTTGCAGTAGCTTAACAAGATGGTTTTAATGCCCCCTGGAAGACATGTGGAGGTCTCAGTAGCTTAACAAGACGGTTTTAATGCCCCTTGGAAGAGACATGGAGGTCGCAGTGGAATAAAAAGACAATATCAATGCCCTGGCAAAAGTGTTGGAGGTCACAGTAGCTTAACAAGATGATTTTAATGCCCCTTGGTAGAATGGTGGAGGTCGCAGTAGCTTAACAAGACGGTTTTAATGCTACTTGGAAGAATAGTGGGCGTCGCAGTGAAATAAAAAGACAATATCAATGCTCCTTGAAAAAGTGGTGGAGGTCGCAGTAGCTTAAAAAGACTGTTTTAATGCCCCTTGGAAAAGTGGTGGAGGTCGCAGTAGCTTAACAAGACAGTTTTAATGCCCCTTGGAAGAGACGTGGAGGTCGCAGTAGCTCAACAAGATGGTTTTAATGCCCCATGGAAGAGATGTGGAGGTCGCAATAGCTTAACAACATGATTTTAATACCCCTTGGAAGAATGGTGGAGGTCGCAGTAGCTTAACAAGACGGTTTTATTGCCCCTTGGAAGAGACATGGAGGTCGCAGTGGAATAAAAAGACAATATCAATGCCCCTGGCAAAAGTGTTGGAGGTCACAGTAGCTTAACAAGATGATTTTAATGCCCCTTGGTAGAATGGTGGAGGTCGCAGTAGCTTAACAAGACAGTTTTAATTCCCCTGGGAACAGTAGTGGAGGTCGCAGTAGCTTAACAAGACGGTTTTAATGCTACTTGGAAGAATGGTGGGCGTCGCAGTGGAATAAAAAGACAATATCAATGCTCCTTGAAAAAGTGGTGGAGGTCGCAGTAGCTTAACAAGACTGTTTTAATGCCCCTTGGAAAAGTGGTGGAGGTCGCAGTAGCTTAACAAGACGGTTTTAATGCCCCTTGGAAGAGACGTGGAGGTCGCAGTAGCTCAACAAGACGGTTTTAATGCCCCATGGAAGAGATGTGGAGGTCGCAATAGCTTAACAACATGATTTTAATACCCCTTGGAAGAATGGTGGAGGTCGCAGTAGCTTAACAAGACAGTTTTAATGCTCCTTGGAAGAATGGTGGGGGTCGCAGTGGAATAAAAAGACAATATCAATGCTCTTTGAAAAAGTGGTGGAGGTCGCAGTAGCTTAATAAGACTGTTTTAATGCCCCTTGGAAAAGTGGTGGAGGTCGCAGTAGCTTAACAAGACTGTTTTAATGCCCCTTGGAAAAGTGGTGGAGGTCGCAGTAGCTTAACAAGACGGTTTTAATGCCCCTTGGAAGAGACGTGGAGGTCGCAGTAGCTCAACAAGACGGTTTTAATGCCCCATGGAAGAGATGTGGAGGTCGCAATAGCTTAACAACATGATTTTAATACCCCTTGGAAGAATGGTGGAGGTCGCAGTAGCTTAACAAGACAGTTTTAATGCTCCTTGGAAGAATGGTGGGGGTCGCAGTGGAATAAAAAGACAATATCAATGCTCTTTGAAAAAGTGGTGGAGGTCGCAGTAGCTTAATAAGACTGTTTTAATGCCCCTTGGAAAAGTGGTGGAGGTTGCCGTAGCTTAACAAGACGGTTTTAATGCCCCTTGGAAGAATGGTGGAGGTCGCAGTATCTTAACAAGACGGTTTTAATGCCCCTTGGAAGAGACGTGGTGGTCGCAGTAGCTTAACAAGACGGTTTTAATGCCCCTTGGAAGAGACGTGGAGGTCGCAGTGGAATAAAAAGACAATATCAATGCCCCTGGGAAAAGTGGTGGAGGTCGCAGTAGCTTAACAAGACGGTTTTAATGTCCCTAGGAAAAGTGGTGGAGGTCCCAGTAGCTTAACAAGATGGTTTTAATGCCCCTTGGAAGAATAGCGGTGGTCGGAGTAGCTTAACAAGACGGTTTTAATGCCCCTTGGAAGAGAGGTGTAGGTCGCAGTGGAATAAAAAAACAGTATTAATGTCCTTTGCAAAAGTGGTGGAGGTCGCAGTAGCTTAACAAGACGCTTTTAATGCCCCTTGGAAGAATGGTGGAGGTCGCAGTAGCTTAACAAGATGGTTTTAATGCCTCTTGGAAGAGATGTGGAGGTCACAGTAGCTTAACAAGATGGTTTTAATGCCCCTTGGAAGAATGGTGGAGGTGGGAGTATCTTAACAAGACGCTTTTAATGCCCCTTGGAAGAATGGTGGAGGTCGCCGTAGCTTAACAAGATGGTTTTAATGCCCCTTGGAAGAGATGTGGAGGTCACAGTAGCTTAACAAGATGGTTTTAATGCCCCTTGGAAGAGACGTGAAAGTCGTAGTAGCTTAACAAGACGGTTTTAATGCCCCTTGGAAGAGACGTGGAGGTCGCAGTGGAATAAAAAGACAATATCAATGCCCCTGGGTAATGTGGTGGAGGTCGCAGTAGCTTAACAAGACTGTTTTAATGCCACTTGGAAGAATGGTGGAGGTCGCAGTAGCTTAACAAGACGGTTTTAATGACCCTGGGAAGAGTGGTGGAGGTCGCAGTAACTTAACAAGACAGTTTTAATGCCCCTTGGAAGAATGGTGGAGGTCGCAGTATCATAACAAGACAGTTTTAATGCCCCATGGAAGAATGGTGGAGGTCACAGTGGAGTAAAAAGACAATATCAATGCCCCTTGAAAAAGTGGTGGAGGTCGCAGTAACTTAACAAGACGGTTTTAATGCCCCTTGGAATAGTGGTGGAGGTCGCATTAGCTTAACAAGATGGTTTTAATGCCCCTTGGAAGAATGGTAGAAATCGCAGTTGCTTAACAAGACAGTTTTAATGCCCCTTGGAAGAGACATGAAGGTCGCAGTAGCTTAACTAGACGGTTTTAATGCCCCTTGGAAGAGACGTGGAGGTCGCAGTGGAATAAAAAGACAATATCAATGCCCCTGGGAAATGTAGTGGAGGTCGCAGTAGCTTAAGAACATGGTTTTAATGCCCCTTGGAAGAATCGTGGAGGTCGCAGTAACTTAACAAGATGGTTTTAATGCCCCTGGGAAAAGAGGTGGAGGTCGCAGTAGCTTAACAAGACAGTTTTAATGTCCTTTGGAAGAATGGTGGAGTTCGCAGTAGCTTAACAAGACGGTTTTAATGCCCCTTGGAAGAATGGTGGAGGTCGCAGTGGAGTAAAAAGACAATATCAATGCTCCTTGAAAAAGTGGTGGAGGTCGCAGTAGCTTAACAAGACGGTTTTAATGCCCCTTGGAAGAATGGTGGAGGTCGCAGTAGCTTAACAAGACGGTTTAATGCCCCTTGCAAAAGTGGTGGAGATTGAAGTAGCTTTACAAGATGGTTTTAATGCCCCTTGGAAAAGTGGTGGAGGTCGCAGTAGCTTAACAAGACGGTTTGAATGCTCCTTGGGAAAGTGGTGGAGGTTGCAGTACCTTAAGAAGACGGTTCTAATGCCCCTTGGAAGAATGGTGGATGTCTCAGTAGCTTAACAAGATGGGTTTAATGCCACTTGGAAGAGACGTGGAGGTCGCAGTAGCTTAACAATACGATTTTAATGCCCCTTGGAAGAGAAGTGGAGGTCGCAGTAGCTTAACTAGACGATTTTAATTCCCCTTGGAAGAATGGTGGAGGTCGCAGTGGAAAAAAAAGACAATATCAATGCCCCTTGAAAAAGTGGTGGAGCTCGCAGTAGCTTAACAAGACGGTTTTAATGCCCCTTGGAAACGTGGTGGAGGTCGCAGTAGATTAACAAGACGGTTTTAATGCCCCTGGAAGAATGGTGGAGGTCGCAGTAGCTTAACAAGATGGTTTTAATGCCCCTTGGAAGAGACGTGGAGGTTGCAGTGGAATAAAAAGACAATATCAATGCCCCTTGGAAAAGTGGTGGAGGTCGCAGTATCTTAACAAGATGGTTTTAATGTCCCTTGGAAAAGTGGTGGAGGTCGAAGTAGCTTAACAAGACAGTTCTAATGCACCTTGGAAGAGTCATGGAGGTCGCAGTGGAATAAAAAGACAATATCAATAGCCCTGGGAGAAGTGTTGGAGGTCGCAGTAGCTTAACAAGACGGTTTTAATGCCCCTTGGAAAAATGGTGGAGGTCGCAGTAGCTTTACAAGATGGTTTTAATGCCCCTAGGAATAGTAGTGGAGGTCGCAGTAGCTTAACAAGACAGTTTTAATGCTCCTTGGAAGAATGGTGGTGGTCGCAGTGGAATAAAAAGACAATATCAATGCTCCTTGAAAAAGTGGTGGAGGTCGCATTAGCTTAACAAGATGGTTTTAATGCCCCTTGGAAGAAGGGTGGAGGTCGCAGTAACTTAACAAGACGGTTTTAATGCCCCTTGGAAGAATGGTGGAGGTCGCAGTAGCTTAACAAGACAGTTTTAATGCCCCCTGGAAGAATGGTGGAGGTCGCAGTGGAATAAAAAGACAATATCAATGCCCCTGGGTAAAGTGGTGGAGGTCGCAGTAGTAACAAGACGGTTTTAATGCCCCTTGGAAGAATGGTGGAGGTCGCAGTAGCTTAACATGACGGTTTTAATGCCCCTTGGAAGAATAGTGGAGGTCGCAGTGGCATAACAAGACAGTTTTAATGCCCCCTGGAAGAATGGTGGAGGTCGCAGTGGAGAAAAAAGACAATATCAATGCCCCTTGAAAAAGTGGTGGAGGTCGCAGTAGTAACAAGACAGTTTTAATGCCTTTTGGAAGAATGGTGGAGGTCACAGTAGCTTAACAAGACGGTTTTAATGCCCCTTGGAAGAGACGTGGAGGTCGCAGTAGCTTAACAAGACTGTTTTAATGCCTCTTGGAAGAGACGTGGAGGTCGCAGTGGAATAAAAAGACAATATCAATGCCCCTTGAAAAAGCGGTGGAGGTCGCAGTAGCTTCACAAGATGGCTTTAATGCCCCTTGGAAGAATGGTGGAGGTCGCAGTAGCTTAACATGATGGTTTTAATGCCCCTTGGAAGAATGGTGGAGGTCGCAGTGGAATAAAAAGACAATATCAATGCCTCTTGAAAAAGTTGTGGAGGTAACAGTAGCTTAACAAGACGGTTTTAATGCCCCTTGGAAAAGTGGTGGAGGTCGCAGTAGCTTAACAAGATGGTTTTAATGCCCCTTGGAAGAATAGTGGAGGTCTCAGTAACTTAACAAGATGGTTTTAATGCCACTTGTAAGAGACGTTGAGGTCGCAGTAGCTTAACAAGACGGTTTTAATGCCCCTTGGAAGAGACGTGGAGGTGGCAGTAGCTTAACTAGACGGTTTTAATTCCCCCTGGATGAATGGTGGAGGTCGCAGTGGAGCAAAAAGACAATATCAATGCCCCTTGAAAAAGTGGTGGATCTTCCAGTAGCTTAACAAGATGGTTTTAATGCCCCTTGGAAACGTGGTGGAGGTTGCAGTAGCTTAACAAGACGGTTTTAATGCCCTTGGAAGAATGGTGGAGGTCGCAGTAGCTTAACAAGACGGTTTTAATGCCCCTTGAAAGAGACATGGAGGTCGCAGTAGCTTAACAAGATGGTTTTAATGCTCCTTGGAAGAGACGTGGAGGTTGCAGTGGATTAAAAAGACAATATCAATGCCCCTTGGAAAAGTGGTGGAGGTCGCAGTAGCTTAGCAAGACGGTTTTAATGCCCCTTGGAAAAATGGTGGAGGTCGCAATAGCTTAACAAGACGGTTTTAATGCCCCTTGGAAGAATAGTGGAGGTCGCAGTGGAATAAAAAGACAATATCAATGCCCCTTGAAAAAGTTGTGGAGGTCACAGTAGCTTAACAAGACTGTTTTAATGACCCTTGGAAAAGTGGTGGAGATCGCAGTAGCTTAACAAGACGGTTTGAATGCCCCTTGGAAAAGTGGTGGAGGTTGCAGTAGCTTAACAAGACGGTTTTAATTCCCCTTGGAAGAATGGTGGAGGTCGCAGTGGAACAAAAAGACAATATCAATGCCCTTTGAAAAAGTGGTGGAGCTCGCAGTAGCTTAACAAGATGGTTTTAATGCCCCTTGGAAACGTGGTGGAGGTAGCAGTAGCTTAACAAGATGGTTTTAATGCCCCTTGGAAAAGACGTGGAGGTGGCAGTAGCTTAACTAGACGGTTTTAATTCCCCCTGGAAGAATTGTGGAGGTCGCAGTGGAACAAAAAGACAATATCAATGCCCCTTGAAAAAGTGGTGGCGCTCGCAGTAGCTTAACAAGATGGTTTTAATGCCCCTTGGAAACGTGGTGGAGGTTGCAGTAGCTTAACAAGACGGTTTTAATGCCCTTGGAAGAATGGTGGAGGTCGCAGTAGCTTAACAAGACGGTTTTAATGCCCCTTGAAAGAGACGTGGAGGTCGCAGTAGCTTAACAAGATAGTTTTAATGCTCCTTGGAAGAGACGTGGAGGTTGCAGTGGAATAAAAAGACAATATCAATGCCCCTTGGAAAAGTGGTGAAGGTCGCAGTAGCTTAACAAGACGGTTTTAATGCCCCTTGGAAAAATGGTGGAGGTCGCTATAGCTTAACAAGATGGTTTTAATGCCCCTTTGAAGAGACGTGGAGGTCGAAGTAGCTTAATAAGACAGTTTTAATGCTCTTTGGAAGAGACATGGAGGTCGCAGTGGAATAAAAAGACAATATCAATGCCCCTTGAAAAACCGGTGGAGGTCGCAGTAGCTTCACAAGATGGTTTTAATGCCCCTTGGAAGAATGGTGGAGGTCGCAGTAGCTTAACATGACGGTTTTAATGCCCCTTGGAAGAATGGTGGAGGTCGCAGTGGAATAAAAAAACAATATCAATGCCCCTTGAAAAAGTTGTGGAGGTCACAGTAGCTTAACAAGACGGTTTTAATGCCCCATGGAAAAGTGGTGGAGGTCGCAGTTGCTTAACAAGACGGTTTGAATGCCCCTTGGAAAGGTGGTGGAGGTCGCAGTAGCTTAACAAGACGGTTTTAATTCCCCTTGGAAGAATGGTGGAGGTCGCAGTGGAACAAAAAGACTAAATCAATGCCCCTTGAAAAAATGGTGGTGCTCGCAGTAGCTTAACAAGATGGTTTTAATGCCCCTTGGAAACGTGGTGGAGGTCGCAGTAGCTTAACAAGACGGTTTTAATGCCCTTGGAAGAATGGTGGAGGTCGCAGTAGCTTAACAAGACGGTTTTAATGCCACTTGGAAGAGACGTGGAGGTCGCAGTAGCTTAACAAGACGGTTTTAATGCTCCTTGGAAGAAATGTGGAGGTTGCAGTGGAATAAAAAGACAATATCAATGCCCGTTGGAAAAGTGGTGGAGGTCGCAGTAGCTTAACAAGACGGTTTTAATGCCCCTTGGAAAAATGGTGGAGGTCGCAATAGCTTAACAAGACAGTTTTAATGCCCCTTGGAAGAGACGTGGAGGTCGAAGTAGCTTAACAAGACAGTTTTAATGCCCCTTGGAAGAAACGTGGAGGTCGCAGTGGATTTGAAAGACAATATCAATGCCCCTGGGAAAAGTGTTGGAGGTCGCAGTAGCTTAACAAGATGGTTTTAATGCCCCTTGGAAGAATGGTGGAGGTCGCAGTAGCTTAACAAGATGGTTTTAATGCCCCTGGGAATAGTAGTGGAGGTCGCAGTAGCTTAACAAGACAGTTTTAATGCCCTTTGGAAGAATGGTGGAGTTCGCAGTAGGATAACAAGACTGTTTTAATGCCCCTTGGAAGAGATTTGGAGGTCACAGTCGTTTAACAAGACGGTTTTAATGCTCCTTGAAATAGACGTGGAGGTCGCAGTAGCTTAACAAGATGGTTTTAATGCCCGTTGGAAGAGATGTGGAGGTCGCAGTAGCTTAACAAGACGCTTTTAATGCCCCATGGAAGAGACATGGAGGTCGCAGTGGAATAAAAAGACAATATCAATGCCCCTGGGAAACGTGTTGGAGGTCGCAGTAGCTTAACAAGATGGTTTTAATGCCCCTTGGAAGAATGGTGGAGGTCACAGTAGCTTAACAAGAAGGTTTTAATGCCCCTGGGAATAGTAGTGGAGGTCGCAGTAGCTTAACAAGACGATTTTAATGCTCCTTGGAAGAATGGTGGGGGTCGCAGTGGAATAAAAAGACAATATCAATGCTCCTTGAAAAAGTGGTGGAGGTCTCAGGAGCTTAACAAGACTGTTTTAATGCCCCTTGGAAAAGTGGTGGAGGTCGCAGTAGCTTAACAAGACGGTTTTAATGCCCCTTGGAAGAGACATGGAGGTCGCAGTGGAATAAAAAGACAATATCAATGCCCCTGGGAAAAGTGGTGGAGGTCGCAGAAGCTTAACAAGACGGTTTTAATGCCCCTTGGAAGAATGTTGGAGGTCGCAGTAGCTTAACAAGACGGTTTTAATGCCCCTTGGAAGAGACGAGGAGGTAGCAGTAACTTAACAAGAAGGTTTTAATGCCCCTTGGAAAAGTGTTGGAGGTCGCAGTAGCTTAACAAGACGGTTTTACTGCCCCATGGAAGAATGGTGGAGGTCACAGTATCTTAACAAGACGGTTTTAATGCCCCTTGGAAAAGACGTGGAGGTCGCAGTAGATTAACAAGACGGTTTTAATGCCCCTTGGAAGAGACGTGGAGGTTGCAGTAGCTTAACAAGATGGTTTTAATGCCCCCTGGAAGAGATATGGAGGTCGCAGTAACTTAACAAGACGGTTTTAATGCTACCTGGAAGAATGGTGGGCGTCGCAGTGGAATAAAAAGACAATATCAATGCTCCTTGAAAAAGTGGTGGAGGTTGCAGTAGCTTAACAAGACTGTTTTAATGCCCCTTGGAAAAGTGATGGAGGTCGCAGAAGCTTAACAAGACGGTTTTAATGCACCTTGGAAGAATGGTGGAGGTCGCAGTAGCTTAACAAGACGGTTTTAATGCCCCTTGGAAGAGACGTGGAGGTCGCAGTAGCTCAACAAGACGGTTTTAATGCCCCATGGAAGAGATGTGGAGGTCGCAATAGCTTAACAACATGATTTTAATACCCCTTGGAAGAATGGTGGAGGTGGCAGTAGCTTAACAAGACGGTTTTATTGCCCCTTGGAAAAGACATGGAGGTCGCAGTGGAATAAAAAGACAATATCAATGCCCCTGGCAAAAGTGTTGGAGGTCACAGTAGCTTAACAAGATGATTTTAATGCCCCTTGGTAGAATGGTGGAGGTCGCAGTAGCTTAACAAGACAGTTTTAATTCCCCTGGGAATAGTAGTGGAGGTCGCAGTAGCTTAACAAGACGGTTTTAATGCTACTTGGAAGAATGGTGGGCGTCGCAGTGGAATAAAAAGACAATATCAATGCTCCTTGAAAAAGTGGTGGAGGTCGCAGTAGCTTAACAAGACTGTTTTAATGCCCCTTGGAAAAGTGGTGGAGGTCGCAGTAGCTTAACAAGACGGTTTTAATGCCCCTTGGAAGAATGGTGGAGGTCGCAGTAGCTTAACAAGACGGTTTTAATGCCCCTTGGAAGAGACGTGGAGGTCGCAGTAGCTCAACAAGACGGTTTTAATGCCCCATGGAAGAGATGTGGAGGTCGCAATAGCTTAACAACATGATTTTAATACCCCTTGGAAGAATGGTGGAGGTCGCAGTAGCTTAACAAGACAGTTTTAATGCTCCTTGGAAGAATGGTGGGGGTCGCAGTGGAATAAAAAGACAATATCAATGCTCCTTGAAAAAGTGGTGGAGGTCGCAGTAGATTAATAAGACTGTTTTAATGCCCCTTGGAAAAGTGGTGGAGGTTGCAGTAGCTTAACAAGACGGTTTTAATGCCCCTTGGAAGAATGGTGGAGGTCGCAGTATCTTAACAAGACGGTTTTAATGCCCCTTGGAAGAGACGTGGTGGTCGCAGTAGCTTAACAAGACGGTTTTAATGCCCCTTGGAAGAGACGTGGAGGTCGCAGTGGAATAAAAGGACAATATCAATGCCCCTGGGAAAAGTGGTGGAGGTCGCAGTAGCTTAACAAGACGGTTTTAATGCCCCTGGGAAAAGTGGTGGAGGTCCCAGTAGCTTAACAAGATGGTTTTAATGCCCCTTGGAAGAATAGTGGTGGTTGGAGTAGCTTAACAAGACAGTTTTAATGCCCCTTGGAAGAGAGGTGTAGGTCGCAGTGGAATAAAAAAACAGTATTAATGCCCTTTGCAAAAGTGGTGGAGGTCGCAGTAGCTTAACAAGACGCTTTTAATGCCCCTTGGAAGAATGGTGGAGGTCGCAGTAGCTTAACAAGATGGTTTTAATGCCCCTTGGAAGAGATGTGGAGGTCACAGTAGCTTAACAAGATGGTTTTAATGCCCCTTGGAAGAATGGTGGAGGTCGCAGTATCTTAACAAGACACTTTTAATGCCCCTTGGAAGAATGGTGGAGGTCGCCGTAGCTTAACAAGATGGTTTTAATGCCCCTTGGAAGAGATGTGGAGGTCACAGTAGCTTAACAAGATGGTTTTAATGCCCCTTGGAAGAGACGTGAAAGTCGTAGTAGCTTAACAAGACGGTTTTAGTGCCCCTTGGAAGAGACGTGGAGGTCGCAGTGGAATAAAAAGACAATATCAATTCCCCTGGAAAAAGTGTTGGAGGTCGCTGTATCTTAACAAGACGGTTTTCATGCCCCTTACAAGAGCCATGCAGTACAGCATATTAAAAACATTATTCCCATTATTGGGGAGTGGGTCTCCCATAGTCTTTGCCTATGCCTTCCAAGCAAAAGCTGCCAAAAATTTGGACGGAGGAACTTGCAATGCTGGCAACATGGACCATGGTCACCCTACTGGTATAGGTGTGGTGGAGGCTGAGGATAAGGAGAAGAGCAAAATACAGCCGAAATGAGGTAGCGTATACCCATGTGTGGGTGTGAAGCGGTGCATGGAAATACACCTCCCGAAATAACACAGTCGATTTGACTTTATGTAACTCTGCTGTCATTTGGTTGTGATGAGAAGTCTGGCTCAATCCAGCTCTTGTTCATTTTGATAAGGGTCAGCTTGTCAGCATTGTCAGTTGACAGGCGAGTGCGCTTATCAGTTATAATTCCTCCCAGCGGCACTAAAAACACGCTCCGATAACATGCTAGCGGCAGGGCAGGCCAGGACCTCAAAGTTGTACAGAGCGTGTTCATTTCAAGTGTCCAGCTTGGATACCCAATAATTAAAAGTCACAGAGGAATCACGGAGGACGCTGGTACACTCGGCAAGGTACTCCCTTTTGAAATTTTCCACTCCTTGTGAGAGTACCCTGCGCCTCAGGGCCTGTAAGCTGGACGGGTCTCAGAAAACTGTCCCAGAATGTTGACAGTGTTCCCCTGCCTCTGCTGGATTGGAGATGCGTCTCTCTCGCCTGTATGCCTTGGTTGGGCAATGAACTGTGACCTCTGCCGCTAGAGTGTTCAATGGGAATTTTTTTAACAGTTCTGCAGCAAGGGCCTTCTGGTACTGCCCCATTTTTGTAGATTTCTCCACCTCAGGAATAAGAGAGTGAAAGTTCTCCTTGTAGGGGGGTCTAAAAGTGTCACCAACCAGTAATGACTGCCACCCAACATTTTGACAACGCGAGGGGGCACGATTAACGCAGCGTAACAAAGTCAACCATGCATGCCAGACTGGTAACGGGCAAGACTTCCGTGTCCTCACCAAGATGACGACTGACCATGCTCTCCTCCTCCTCCTCCTCCCCCCTGTCCTCAGGCCACCCACGCTGAACCGACGGTATGACAGTTGTACAGGTACTACCGTCTACAGCGCATGATACCAGCTCCTGTTCTTCCTCTTCCTCCGCTCCCTCATTGTCCCCCAATGCACGTTGGGATGAGATGAGGCTGGGCTGTGTGTAATTGCCCGCTACAGCTTCTTGATCCATCTCATCATACTCTGGCTGCAATGCCTCCTCTTTAATTCTCTGCAGAGAGCATTGCAAAAGACAGACAAGTGGGATGCTGACGCTAATGATGGCATCATCGCCACTCACCATCTTGGTGGACTCCTCAAAGTTTGTCAGGATGATACATATGTCAGACATCCAGGTCCACTCCTGAGGTCTTATGTGTGGAGTCTGACCTGAATATCGAAGGCCTTGTTGCAGCTGGTACTCCACAACTGCTCTCTTCTGCTCGCAAATCCTTTGCAACATGTGGAGGGTAGAGTTCCAACGTGTGGGGACATCACTCACCAGTCGGTGTGCTGGAAGCTGCAAACGCTGCTGCAACACAGCATGGGCAGTGGAAGCTGTAGCCGACTTCCAAAAATGAGCTGACAGGCGGCGTACTTTGACGAGCAGATCTCGCAACTCGGGGTACGATTTAAGAAACCGCTGAACCATGAGGTTAAGCACATGAGCCAGGCATGGTGCCTGTGTGATCTCGCCTCGCCTTAGAGCCGCCACCAGATTATGGCCATTGTCACACACGACCATGCCGGGATGTAGGTTCAGCGGTCTCAGCCAGAGATCTGCCTGCTCTTTCACAGCTGTCCACCACTCACAATCAGTGTGAGGTTTATCACCTAAGCTTATGAGTTTCAGCACAGCCTGTTGCCGCTTGGCTGAAGCAGTACTGTAGTGCTTCCAGCTTGTAACTGATGTGAGAAGGAGGCTGAACATGAGGAGGAGGAGGAGGATGATGCACAGGAGCTGTACACTGTGGGGGCAACTCTGACTGACATAGGGCCCGCAATCCTCGGTGTGGGGAGGATGTGTTCCGTCCCATTGTCCGACTGGGTCCCGGCTTCCACTATGTTTACCCAGTGTGCCGTCAGGGAGATGTACCGTCCCTGGCCACAAGCACTTGTCCACGTGTCCGTTGTCAGGTGGACTCTCCGAGTAACTGCGTTGTTGAGGGCACAGCAGATAATTTGGGACACGTGCTTGTGTAGTGCGGGGATGGCACACCGGGAAAAATAGTGTCGGCTGGGGACCGAGTACCAAGGGATGGCCACCGCCATAAAGTTGCAGAAGGATTCCGTCTCCACCAGCCTAAAAGGCAGCATTTCCAACGCAAGAAGTCGTGAAATGTGCGAATTTAGGACTGTGGCCTGTGGGGCGTTTTGCGCTTTCGTTCAAAGGTCTGGGATATGGACAATTGAACGCTGCGGTGGGACGTGGACGTGGACGTTGATACTGTTTCTTGAGAAACTGCCATAACAAGTGAAGACTGAGATGAGGGGGCATCTTTGCATTCAGTATGGACAGGGGATTGCCTTGCACGCACAACAGGGGGTTCTCTTACATGCACAACAGCGGAAGAAGCAGTGGTGACACCCGCTGACACTGGTCGTGGACCCTGGGGTTCGCCCCACAAAGTCGATTGCTTTGCTGACATGTGCCTGATCATGCTGGTGGTGGTCAGGCTGGTAGTTTTGTCACCCCTGATGATGCTGTCCTGGCAGGTGGTACAAATGGCCTTTTTGGGGTTATCAGCAGAGTCTTTAAAAAAATTCCAGACTCTGGAAGACCTACCGGTTGTACTGGCAGCGTCCCTCGTGTTGGTGTTACGGGGAACGGTTGCCCGCCTTCTGTCTGCGGCCACCACATTGCTTCTTCCTGCCTGTTGGGGTACTCTGCCTCCCTCCCCTTGTGTGCTGCTGGCCTCGCTCTGCGTTTCCTCCTGCCACGTTGGGTCAGTTACTAGATCATCCACCACCACCTCCTCTACCACTTCAGCACCACGGTCCTCCTCCTCACTTCGTGGCAATTGTGTCTCGTCATCACCACGTCAAGCGGAGCAGGCGAGGGGCCCAAATATGGAAATGGACCAGTGAACAGCTCTTCAGAGTGTCCAGCTGTGGGATCAGTTGCTGTCTGACGACACTCGGCATGGTGGGAGGAAGGAGCATCAGGGTGAGGAGGAGTATGCGGTCGAGACTCACGGCTACTAACACTTGACCGTGTGGAAGACAGACCGGAGGTGGTGGTGACCAGGTGACTGGAAGTATTATCTGCTATCCAATTAATAACCTGTTCACACTGATTAGTTCTCAATAGTGGTGTTGTTGTGTGCTTCCCTAGTAATTCGGTCAAGAACTGGGAGCGAGAAGATGTGGCGGTTGGTTGTGGCACATTTTCACCTTGGCCACGTCCCCATCCTCTGCACGCACCATCACCAGAACGTCTAGTTCCACGTCCCTTGCCACGCGCCTTGCCCATTGTAAATTAAGTAAAATAGCTTACACTCGCACTATCAATGGCAAAAGGGTAATGAAAAGGAGATTAGAACCGTTAAAGAGGAAAACCACAGTTCTATTTCTCTGGTCTACACCAGAATCTTTTAAACAGATATATTTTGGTCTGAACAGTCAGAGAGACACTCAAACTGTTTATTTTTATGTAAAAAAGGCAAAATGGTGTATTACACCCAGATTTGAACCATGGAAGAGGAAAACCACAGTTCTAGTTCTCTGGCCTACACCAGAATCTTTTAAACAGATATATTTGTGTCTGAACAGTCAGCGAGACACTGAAACTGTTTTTTTTATGCAAAAAGGTGGATAACACCCAGATTTGAACCGTGGAAGAGGAAAACCACAGTTCTAGTTCTCTGGCCTACACCAGAATCTTTAAAACAGATATATTTGTGTCTGAACAGTCAGCGAGACACTGAAACTGTTTTTTTTTTATGCAAAAAGGTGGATTACAACCAGATTTGAACCGTGGAAGAGGAAAACCACAGTTCTAGTTCTCTGGCCTACACCAGAATCTTTTAAACAGATATATTTGTGTCTGAACAGTCAGCGAGACACTGAAACGTTTTTTTTTTTCATGTAAAAAAGGCAAAAAGGTGGATTACACCCAGATTTGAACCATGGAAGAGGAAAACCACAGTTCTAGTTCTCTGGCCTACACCAGAATCTTTTAAACAGATATATTTGTGTCTGAACAGTCAGCGAGACACTGAAACATTTTTTTTTTCATTTAAAAAAGGCAAAAAGGTGGATAATACAGAGATTTGAACCGTGGAACTGCAAAACCAGTTCCAGTTATCTGGCCTACACCAGACTCTTTTAAACAGATATATTTGTGTCTGAACACTCACAGACACACTCAAATTTTTTTTTTTGGGGTAAAAAATACCAAAAGGTTAATAAGACGGGTATTTGTACAGTCTGACTGAGGAATAAGAAAAAAAAGAGGATTTAGATGAAAAAAAAAGGATTTTTCCTGGCCCCTGAGACCTGGGGCTAAGCCTAGCAATTTGAGCAGCGGTAGCACACAGGACTGTAATGCAGTGTTTGTTAATATAACCACTGCGTCTCCTATACAGCCTGCCTGCCTGATATCTGGGATGGATATTAGTCCTGAGAAGGACTGTTTGTTTGATTTTGCAGGCTTTAGAGACCCTACACTACCTATTTCGCAGTATAAATCTCTCCCTAGCTCAGCACCACTCTCCCTACACTGTCTGATCCAGAGCGACTGTGTCCAAGATGGCGGCGCCCGGTCTTAAATACTCGAGGTGACGCTGTGCAGCCAGCCAATCACTGTAATGCCCACAACCAACATGGCTGCGGCATTCCAGTGACTGGCTGGCAATCCCTGCATGTTCATTGGCTTTGTAAAGAGCGCCAAACATGCAGGGCGGAGACCCGAGCTCCCGCCTGAGTAACCCGGAAATGTTCGGTGCTCGCCGAACATCCCGAGTAGTGAGATGCTTGGACGAGTACCGAGCAGTGTCAAGCATACTCGCTCAACACTAGTAATAAGCATATTAGCAATCATTATTGTTCAATTACACTGAGTTCCTGTCCTAAAGAGATAACAGAAAATAAGTTGCAGAAAATATCAACTCAAGTGTCAACATTCAGGCTTATACAATTAATAGTCTGTCCTTCTTTACCAACCAAAGAAAACCACAAAAATTCAAAAGTCAACATAAAGATAATAGTGTATTTCTCCTGGCCTACTGAAAATAGATGTCTGGATAATTAAGACGAAATGCTGTGTCATCACATTAGAGGGAATACACAGAATTACAGCAACACAACGCTCTGAAAATCAGATCAGTAAAAATATGAATATAGACAGAATGAAACCCCACACACCATATCACACCATCACAGTCAGTATTATAGTAGCTATATTCTTGTACATAGGGGCAGTAATATAGTAGTTATATTCTTGTACATAGAGTAGTATTATAGTAGTTATATTCTTGTACATAGAGTAGTATTATAGTAGCTATATTCTTGTACATAGGAGCAGCATTATAGTAGTTATATTCTTGTACATAGGAGCAGTATTATAGTAGTTATATTCTTGTACATAGAGGGCAGTATTATAGTAGTTATATTTTTGTCCATAGGGGGCAGTATTATAGAAGTTATATTTTTGTACATAGGAGCAGCATTATAGTAGTTATATTCTTGTACATAAGGGTAGTATTATAGTAGTTATATTTTTGTACATAGGGGCCAGTATTATAGTAGTAATATTCTTGTACATAGGGGGCAGTATTATAGTAGTTAAATTCTTGTACATAGAGGGCAGTATTATATTAGTTATATTTTTGTACATAGGGGGCAGTATTGTAGCAGTTATATTATTGTACATAGGAGGCAGTATTATAGTAGTTATATACTTGTACATAGGGGGCAGTATTATAGTAGTTATATTCTTGTACATAGGGGTAGTATTATAGTAGTTATATTTTTGTACATAGGGGCAGTATTATAGTAGTTATATTCTTGTACATAGGGGCAGTATTATAGTAGCTATATTCTTGTACATAGGGGGCAGTATTATAGTATTTATATTTTTGTTCATAGGGGCAATATTATAGTAGTTATATTCTTGTACATAGGAGCAGTATTACAGTAGTTATATTCTTGTACATAGGGGCAGTATTATAGTAGTTATATTCTTGTACATAGGGGACAGTATTATAGTAGTTATATTCTTGTACATAGGGGGCAGTATTATACTAGTTATATTCTTGTACATAGGGGGCAGTATTATACTAGTTATATTCTTGTACATAGGGGGCAGTATTATACTAGTTATATTCTTGTATGCAGGGGCAGAATGTTTTTTTTCTTTCTATAAGTTACACATTTACAGGAACATTAATATATACAAGTTTTCTTGCTGATGTCTATATGGGGCAGTGTTATTGCTGTTTAAGTTGGTAAAGGCTTTAGCCCAATTTGTAAGATCATCCTTTATTTTTTTTAATAGGTTATATGCACTTTCTTTAGCCATAAAATTGCTCAGATTAGTCTTCAGACATCTCTCAGGGATAACAAGATTGCACATTGGAGATTATGGGTCTTGGTCCTAATTGCCTTTTGGTGGTCAATGCAATCAAGAAAATATAAACCTGTTCGGTAGAAGGGAAAACAAAATCCCATGGTAGTAAATCAGTTTTTCCCTGCACACACATGCAACGTCTTGGATATAGTGATCTATTGTTATGATCTCTGGTAATAACAACCTCTTCATGGAGTAAACCACCGAGCCTGTCTCCATCGCACACTGACCTCTCTCTGATGGATTCCTATAGAATAATATCTTATTTTTTAATATGTCTTCATTAATTCAAATGTATCACTTGTTACAAAACTGGAATCACAAATATATACTATGATGTTTGGATAAGAGGTTTTAGTTTATGTTGTAAGTTGTGGAAGACAAAAAATGCTAACCAACATTATCCCCATATTAGGAAACCAAAAGGAAGATCAGCAAAGTTGCATTCAACTTTTTGTTGTCATAGAAAGAGTGTTTTTCCAGCAGGAAATACAGCGGTAAATTTTACAACTTATGTAATTGGAGGAAGATCTTGGCCAGTGCCCGTGGTACAGAGCTGGTGAGGGGGGATCTGGCACATTGGAATGCCTAGTGATAATGTACTGATCAGACACAGAATAATGGAAATGTTGGGATCTACTGCTGAAGATAGATGGGATAAGAGGACTCTGGTACATTGCAGCAAATAAGGCATTTAAAGTAGTCGAGAAAGGATTGGGAAATGACAATTTGCTATATTCGGTTGCTGGAAAAGAAGACCTGGAATATGGTTATGAAAAATTGGAAATAATAATTCTCAAAAAGGAGAAAATATGATTTGAGGAGGAATGGTCTGGAATGATAAGAGATCTATGAGATGTCCTCTAGCACAAAAGAGAGTTGGGAAAAATTGGTCTACCAGATAAGAGATCTGGGACAGAGTGGGCTACCAGATAAGAGATCCGTGAAAGAGTGGGCAACTAGATAAGAGAGCTGAGGAGGAGAGGTCTACCAGATAAGAGAGTTGGGAAGGAGTGGTCTACCAGATAAGAGAGCTGGGGAGGAGTGGTCTACCAGATGAAAGAGCTGGGGAGGTGTGGTCTACCAGATAAGAGAGCTGGGAAGGAGTGGTCTACCAGATAAGAGATATGGGAAAGAGTGGGATACTAGATAAGAGAGCTGGGAAGGAGTGGTCTACCAGATAAGAGAGCTGAGTAGGAGTGGTCTACCAGATAAGAGAGCTGAAAAGGGGTGGTCTACCAGATAAGAGAGCTGGGAAGGGGTGGTCTACCAGATAAGAGAGCTGGGAAGGAGTGGGTTAACAGATAAGAGAGCTGGGAAGGAGTAGTCTACAACATAAGAGAGCTGGGAAGGAGTGGTCTACCAAAAAAGAGAGCTTGGGAGGAGTGGTCTACCAGAAAAGAGAGCTAGGAGGAGTAGTCTACCACATATGAGAGCTGGGAAGGAGTGGTCTACCAGATAAGAGAGCTTGGGAGGAGTAGTCTACCAGAAAAGAGAGCTTGGGAGGAGTGGTCTACCAGATAAGAGAACAGGGGAGGAGTGGTCTACCAAATAAGAGAGCTGGGGAAGAGTGGTCTACCACATAAGAGAGCTGGGGAGGAGTGGTCTACCACATAAGAAAGCTGGGGAGGAGTGGTCTACCAGATAAGAGAGCTAAGAGGAGTGGTCTACCAGATAAGAGAGCTGGGAAGGAGTGGTGTTCCAGAAAAGAGAGCTTGGGAGGAGTGGTCTACCAAATAAGAGCGCTGGGGAGGAGTGGTCTACCAAATAAGAGCGCTGGGAAGGAGTGGTCTACCAGATAAGAGAGATGTGGAGGAGTAATTGTAATGCACACGCCCAGGCTGAGTGGCGTGTGCGTGTATATGTAGTGATTCCACTGGACCGTGCCGGAGAGTGAATGCCTGGAGGGGCGTAACTAAGTATCCACCCGATCCGACCAGGGTGCACGACGGCATACGACGCCAGTGCACCAAGGAGGAACCGAGCAGAGGGACCAGGTGCTACTCCAGGACAGACCCCGGACACGGCTGTTGACCCACACAGGGGAATACAGGAACAGGCAGGTTAGGCTGGCACACAGACTGCTGGGTATAGGCAGACACGGCTGGTATGCAGACTGGCGGATGCTGGTAAGCACGACTGGTATGCAGGTAGGGAGGTACTGGCAGGTACGACAGGTTGGAGCACCGAGTGGATAGGACCCAGTACAGACTGGGACTCAGGAACAGAACCGCAGACGCGGTGGACAAACAGCAGAGTGAGGCCGCCCAGAGCAGCGAGCAAGAGCAGAACAAGACGAGACCGCCGGAAGCGGTGAGCGAGAGAAGAGCAGGACAAGGCCGCCGGGAGCGGTGAGCGAGAGAGGAGCAGGACGAGACTGCCGGAGCAGCGAGCAAAGGGTCAGAGCAGAGCGAGACTGCCGGAGCAGCGAGCAAAGGGTCAGAGCAGAGCGAGACTGCCGGAGCAGCGAGCAAAGGGTCAGAGCAGAGCGAGACTGCTGGAGCAGCGAGCAAAGGGTCAGAGCAAAGCGCGACTGCCGGAGCAGCGAGCAAAGGGTCAGAGCAGAGCGAGACTGCCGGAGCAGCGAGCAAAGGGTCAGAGCAGAGCGAGACTGCCGGAGCAGGGAGCAAAGGGTCAGAGCAGAGCAAGACTGCCGGAGCAGCGAGCAAAGGGTCAGAGCAGAGCGAGACTGCCGGAGCAGCGAGCAAAGGGTCAGAGGAGAGTGAGACTGCCGGAGCAGCGAGCAAAGGGTCAGAGCAGAGCGAGACTGCCGGAGCAGCGAGCAAAGGGTCAGAGCAGAGCGAGACTGCCGGAGCAGTGAGGAAGGAAAGGGTCAGAGCAGAGCGAGACTGCCGGAGCAGTGATCAAAGGGTCAGAGCAGAGCGAGACTGCCGGAGCAGCGAGCAAAGGGTCAGAGCAGAGCGAGACTGCCGGAGCAGCGAGCAAAGGGTCAGAGCAGAGCGAGACTGCCGGAGCAGCGAGCAAGGCAGAGCAGGCAAGAACCGCCAGAGCGGTGAGCAAGGCAGAGCAGAGGGGACAGGGCTCTGTTCACACGGAACAGACTGGAAGGGAGAGGCAGAACCAGGTACACACAAGATACTTGCAATGAAGTAGCGAGTGGACTCTAAACTCACAAACGGGAGTACAGGGACAACGAGTAGGAGTTAGGTACAGGGTCAGATTCTGCAGGAAAAGGGAAGGTACGGACATAGAGAAAAACAGGTAACAGGCTAGGAGAGTATTCAGACAAGAACAGACACAGCAGCAAGATACAGGAGCGGGTCTAGGTATGCGGCCCCTAGAAGGTGGAACGAACAGGCTAGGAGCGTGTTCAGACAGGAACAGGCAAGATACAGGAACGGGTCTAGGTATGCGGCCCCTAGAAGGCGGAAAGAACAGGCTAGGAGCGTGTTCACACTGGCCTGGAAATACAGCCTCCAGGATAGGCAGAAGACAACAGACTAGAAGATAGTTCAGACAGGACACAGTTCAGGCACAGGAACTGATACCGCAAGGCAGGAAACATAGACAGGACCTGGCATGTCAGTGACAGAAGCCAACTGACAGAACACAATGCTCAGGCAGGGTTTCTTGGGAGGAGCTGGGTTAAATACCAGGTGACAGACAGCAATAGGCTGAGGACGCATCAAGGATGTGTCTGCAGCAGGTACAAGAAACAGGAAGTGATCAGGCGCCACCCTTAAGCAGAAGAAATAGAGGCAAGCAGACAGCATGGAGGGAAGCCAGGCTAGCAGACTGGACTGGAGATCAAGTGCGCGCTCTTGCACAGTGGGAGATGGACCACTATGCAAGGACGCCACCAGGTATGTTACAGTACCCCCCCCCCTTACGCCCCCTCTTCTTCAGGCCTGCCAGAATGTTCCGCAGGGAATTTGAGGGCCAATCCTTCACTTCAAGGAGATCACTTCCACTGTCCACAGGAAAAACTGGTCTCATCTGGGTAGCTAGGATGCTACCTCCTATCCAGCCATCCTCAGCAACAGACGAAACGGGTGGAGTACCAGGAACAGCACACAAGGAAGTCTCTCTCCACTTATTATCAGGTAGCACCCCAGAGTGTTCAGGAGACAACTGGAAGTCCTCCGCCGGGTTGGAGGGGTGCAGAGACTCGGGGGTAACCTCTGCTTCGGGGTACATCTTGTCAAGCTCACAGGATGAAATGGGCGAGGTATCAGGTACAAGGTGTAGAAAAGTCACTGTCTCTTTGTTATCTGGTGGTACCCCGGAGAATTCAGGAAACAACTGTGGGTCCTCCGCCGGGTCGGAAGAGTGCAGAGACTCGGGGGTAACCTCTGCTTCGGAGTACACTAGGTCGGACTCGCTGGAAGAAGCGGGCGAGGTATCAGGTACCGAGTATAGGAGAGTCCCTGTCCACTCGTTATCAGGTATCACCCCGAAGGGTTCAGGAGACAACTGGAGTTCCTCCACCTGGTCGGAGGGGTGTAGAGACTCTGGGATAACCTCTGCTTCGGAGTACACTGGGTCGGACTCACTGGAAGAAGCGGCCGAGGTAACAGGTACCGAGTATAGGGAAGACACTGTCCATTCGCTACCAGGTAGCACCCCGAAGGGTTCTGGAGACAACTGGAGGTCCTCCGCCTGGTCGGAGGGGTGTAGAGACTCGGGGTTAACTACCGCTTTGAGGTACCCATTGTCAGGCTCACAGGACGGAGCGGACGAAGTATCGGGTACCGGGTGTAGGGAAGTCTCTCTCCATTTGTCATCAGGTGGTATCCCGGAGGATTCAGGAGGCAACAGGGGGTCCTCTGCCAAGTAGTGGAGATGTACAGACTCAGAGGTAATCACTGCTTCGGAGTACCCTTGGACAGGCTCACCGGTTAAAGTGGGTGAAGCATCAGATACCGGGTGCAGGAAGTCCTCCTGTGTGGATTCTAGGTGGGCAGAAGTCTCTTCGGGCAGGAGAACTGGTGCGCTACCCACGCACATTACCCGTCGGGACTGCTCTGGGATACAGGGAAGTGAAGCTTCAGCAGGGACTTCAAGGTTGGGGTCAGGAGGTCTTTGGGAGGACAGACCCTGGCGTGATGGCTTGCCTCTACGCCTAGCACGTCTGGACTGCCTCTTGAGGTTGGGAGAAGTATTCCGGAGAGCGTAGTGATCCTGTGTGGATTCTGGGTGGGCAGTAGTCTCTTCGGGCAGGAGGACTAGTGCGCTACCCACACACATTACCCAACGGGGCTGCTCCAGGTTATTGGGAAGTGAAGCTTCAGCAGGAGCCTCCGGATTAGGGTCATCGAAGACCATTAGAAAGGTCACCAGGAAGGACATTATGTCCAGGACGTTAGGATCCTGTGCGTCCCATAGGGGGGTGATCCATTTCAAGGCATCACCCGCTGGGTAAGACATCATGAATCCCACCTTAGCCCGATCGGTGGGAAAACAAAGAGGGTAGAACTTGAAGTGTAGCATGCATTGCTCCACAAATGCACGACTCAGTCTTGGGTCCCCATAGTACTGTGGCGGATCCGCAGGAACGAGTGCTGATAGATCCATCTGGACGGATGCGTAATTCGCCTGAAACTCAGCTGGTAGCAAAAAAATAAATTTCTTCTAGAAGCACGTATTTGCTGGAAAAAGTCTCAGAGAGCGAAGGCCGTGGGGCTCAACGGGAACCATGGCCTGAGCATGCTGTAATGCACACGCCCGGGCTGAGTGGCGTGTGCGTGTATATGTAGTGATTCCACTGGACCGTGCCGGAGAGTGAATGCCTGCAGGGGCGTAACTAAGTATCCACCCGATCCGACTAGGGTGCACGACAGCATACGACGCCAGTGCACCAAGGAGGAACCGAGCAGAGGGACCAGGTGCTGCTTCAGGACAGACCCCGGACACGGCTGTTGACCCACACAGGGGAATACAGGAACAGGCAGGTTAGGCTGGCACACAGACTGCTGGGTATAGGCAGACACGGCTGGTATGCAGACTGGCGGATGCTGGTAAGCACGACTGGTATGCAGGTAGGGAGGTACTGGCAGGTACGACAGGTTGGAGCACCGAGTGGATAGGACCCAGTACAGACTGGGACTCAGGAACAGAACCGCAGACGTGGTGGACAAACAGCAGAGTGAGGCCGCCCAGAGCGGCGAGCAAGAGCAGATCAAGACGAGACCGCCTGGAGCGGTGAGCGAGAGAAGAGCAGGACAAGGCCGCCTGGAGCGGTGAGCGAGAGAGGAGCAGGACGAGACTGCCGGAGCAGCGAGCAAAGGGTCAGAGCAGAGCGAGACTGCCGGAGCAGCGAGCAAAGGGTCAGAGCAGAGCGAGACTGCCGGAGCAGCGAGCAAAGGGTCAGAACAGAGCGAGACTGCCGGAGCAGCGAGCAAAGGGTCAGAGCAGAGCGAGACTGCCAGAGCAGCGAGCAAAGGGTCAGAACAGAGCGAGACTGCCGGAGCAGCGAGCAAAGGGTCAGAGCAGAGCGAGACTGCCGGAGCAGCGAGCAAAGGGTCAGAGCAGAGCGAGACGGCCAGAGCAGCGAGCAAAGGGTCAGAGCAGAGCAAGACTGCCGGAGCAGCGAGCAAACGGTCAGAGCAGAGCGAGACTGCCAGAGCAGCGAGCAAAGGGTCAGAGCAGAGCGAGACTGCCGGAGCAGCGAGCAAAGGGTCAGAGCAGAGCGAGACTGCCGGAGCAGGTAGCAAAGGGTCAGAGCAGAACGAGACTGCTGGAGCAGCGAGCAAAGGGTCAGAGCAGAGCGAGACTGCCGGAGCAGCGAGCAAAGGGTCAGAGCAGAGCGAGACTGCCGGAGCAGCGAGCAAAGGGTCAGAGCAGAGCGAGACTGCCGGAGCAGCGAGCAAAGGGTCAGAGCAGAGCAGAGCGAGACTGCCGGAGCAACGAGCAAAGGGTCAGAGCAGAGCGAGACTGCCGGAGCAGCGAGCAAGGCAGAGCAGGCAAGAACCGCCAGAACGGTGAGCAAGGCAGAGCAGAGGGGACAGGGCTCTGTTCACACGGAACAGACTGGAAGGGAGAGGCAGAACCAGGTACACACAAGATACTTGCAATGAAGTAGCGAGTGGACTCTAAACTCACAAACGGGAGTACAGGGACGACGAGTAGGAGTTAGGTACGGGGTCAGATTCTGCAGGAAAAGGGAAGGTACGGACATAGAGAAAAACAGGTAACAGGCTAGGAGAGTATTCAGACAAAAACAGACACAGCAGCAAGATACAGGAGCGTGTCAAGGTATGCGGCCCCTAGAAGGCGGAACGAACAGGCTAGGAGCATGTTCAGACAGGAACAGGCAAGATACAGGAACGGGTCTAGGTATGCGGCCCCTAGAAGGCGGAAAGAACACGCTAGGAGCGTGTTCACACTGGCCTGGAAATACAGCCTCCAGGATAGGCAGAAGACAACAAACTAGAAGATAGTTCAGACAGGACACAGCTCAGACACAGGAACTGATACCGCAAGGCAGGAAACATAGACAGGAACTGGCACGTCAGTGACAGAAGCCAACTGACAGAACCCAATGCTCAGGCAGGGTTTCTTGGGAGGAGCTGGGTTAAATACCAGGTGACAGACAGCAATAGGCTGAGGACGCATCAGGGGTGTGTCTGCAGCAGGTACAAGAAACAGGAAGTGATCGGGCGCCGCCCTTAAGCAGCAGAAACAGAGGCAAGCAGACAGCATGGAGGGAAGCCAGGCTAGCAGACTGGACTGGAGATCAAGTGCGCGCTCTTGCACAGTGGGAGATGGACCACTATGCAAGGACGCCGCCAGGTATGTTACAGTAGTCTACCATATAAGAGTGCTGGGAAGGAGTGGTCCACCATATAAAAGAGCTGGGGAGGAGTGGTCTATTAGACAAGAGAGCTGGGAAGGAGTGGTCTACCACATAAGAGAGCTGGGGAGGAGTGGACTACCAGAAAAGAGAGCTTGGGAGGAGTGGTCTACCAGAAAAGAGAGCTTGGGAGGAGTGGACTACCAGATAAGAAAGCTGGGAGGAGTGGTCTACCAGATAAAAGAGCTGCGAGGAGTTGTCTATCAGATAAGAAAGCTGGGGAGGAGTGGTCTACCAGATAAGAGAGCTGAGAGCAGTGGTCTACCACATAAGCGAGCTGGGAAGGAGTGGTCTGCCAGAAAAGAGAGCTTGGGAGGAGTAGTCTACCAGATTAGAGAGCTGGGGAAGAGTGGTCTACCAGATAAGAGAGCTGGAGAGGAGTAGTCTACCATATAAGAGAGCTTGGGAGGAGTGGTCTACCACATAGGAGAGCTGGGAAGGAGTGGTCTACCAGATAAGAGAGCTTGGGAGGGGAAGTCTACCAGAAAAGAGAGCTTGGGAGGAGTGGTCTACAAGATAAGAGAGCTGGGGAGGAGTGGTCTACCAGATTAGAGAGCTGGGGAGGAGTGGTCAACCACATAAGAGAGCTGGGGAGGAGTGGTCTACCACATAAGAAAGCTGGGGAGGAGTGGTCTACCAGATAAGAGAGCTAAGAGGAGTGGTCTGCCAGAAAAGAGAGCTTCGGAGGAGTGGTCTACCAGATAAGACAGCTGGGGAGGAGTGGTCTACCAGATAAGAGAGCTGTGGAGGAGTGGTCTACCAGATAAGAGAGCTGGGGAGGAGTGGTCTACCAGATAAGAGAGCTGGGGAGGAGTGGTCTACCAGATAAGAGAGCTGGGAAGGAGTGGTATACCACATAAGGGAGCTGGGGAGGAGTGGTCTACCAGATAAAAAAGCTGGGGAGAAGTGGTCTACCAGATAAGAGAGCTGGGGAGGAGTGGTCTACCAGATAAGAGAGCTGGGGAGGAGTGGTCTACCAGATAAGAGAGCTGGGAAGGAGCGGTCTACCAGATAAAAGAGCTGGGGAGGAGTGGTCTACCAGATAAAAGAGCTGGGGAGGAGTGGTCTATTAGATAAGAGAGCTACGGAGTACCTACCTACCACATAAGAGCTGAAGGAGCAGGGACGTAGAACATAGAAAGGTTTTGAAGGAGAAGTGGTGAGGCATGTGAGATCTGGAGATGGCATAGCCTGGAATATGGGAGACCACTGGGAGATCTATGTCATTTTCTTATCATGCCCTCATTATTTTCGAGAGGTTGCAAGGCTAAACAATAATCATTCTTAAATGTGGTTACATTAAAAAAATATATAACTTTATATAATTAAATGATCAAAATTGTCCGTATCTGAAGATATCTGCTCCGTTCCCAGCCGCCTCACTTTTGGCTTGCGCTATGGACAGAGCGGATAGATAGGGAGGTTGGCTTAGCTATTCAAATGAGATAGTCAACCTGCTCAATTAACACTCTGCAAGCTCTGATGATGTGCCAACATAGGAAAATCCAAAAAACCTGCTGGGAGCTGGGACAGGAGCAGTTATCTCCAGACGTGGGGCGTAACTGAAGTACAAAAATAAGTCATAGAACTAATTTCAACTACATTTATTTATAATTAGTTTTTTAACTGGACAACTCCTTTAATTTAAGCTTTATGAGGACCAAGCATGTTCAAGTGAAAATTTCCCCTTATAAATCTTTGATAAATTTTAATGAAAATTTGGTGATAAATAAAGGTGACAGTAATTGGCTGAGAGTGGAAATAACATAAAAGCAGCGCGGCCGGTGAAGGGCAATGATCAGTAAAGCATCTTACATCTTTAATTTGACAGATGAATAAGAAAAAGTTGCAATAAGAGCAAAACGATCAAACAAGACAGTGAAATATTCCTTTTCATGCATAGGGGAAATCATCGCAGTTTAGAAATCAATAGACTGCAAAACATTGCTTCTCCTCCATCTAAAAACCTCATTGCCGTGCTTCCTTCAGTGAGCACACTTATGTGAACCGAGCCGAACGGATGCTAAAAAACAGTCAGACTAATAATCTCGGCCACTGGCGTTTATGTGTGACCAATATACTTATGGCTAGTGCGGCATTCATCTCACCTACCTAATTCTTTCCGTTAAGAAAGGGTTAAATGCTGGTAAAGGTGAATTCTCCTTCTCAAGGTTGTTGATTGTTTCTATCCTCATTGTTACATTGTTACGTTTAGGTATTTGTTATAGATAAATAAAAACAATAAAACAAACCAAATTAGAATTTTTTTGTATTTTAGGAGGTTTTGGTAAAGCATTTTTCAATAGTGACTTACCGGATAATAATAAGAAACCCAACTCCTGGGTCATAGTGAGCCCATAGGTCTAGTATCATTTCCACTAATTGGTTCTATCAGCCGTATATTACATGTGCTGAGCTGGGTAACGTAGTGACAGGGGTGAGCGACACACGAGCAGAGGTGAAGAAAAAAGAAGCATTCGATTTTGACAACCGCAGAGTAACAAAGTAACGAGAAAGTATAATAACAGTATGCAGTATCAGCTGTTTACCGTCTCACCAGTATGGCTGCTCATACATGTAGGAGTTCAGATGAAGCAAGCTGACAATATAAATTATATGCAGCCAAAAATAGCAGAATATAACAATGTATACGGCTGCAGCACAATGAGCTCATATATTCACGATAATGGATAACGCTGAAGACAATGGTGTAACTAACAACAGCCTGATACCATATAGACGAGGGGATGGAAATAGTTCACTACATTATGTTATTAACCTGATTCTGAATTACATTCTTCATTATACGGCAGAGCTGAACTCACTATTCTGCTAGAACAGTCACTGTGTATATACATTACATTACTGATCCTGAGTTACATCCTGTATTATACTCCAGAGCTGCACTCACTATTCTGCTGGTGCAGTCACTGTGTACATACATTACATTACTGATCCTGAGTTACATCCTGTATTATACTCCAGAGCTGCAGTCACTATTCTGCTGGTGGAGTCACTGTGTACATACATTACATTACTGATCCTGAGTTACATCCTGTATTATACTCCAGAGCTGCAGTCACTATTCTGCTGGTGGAGTCACTGTGTACATACATTACATTACTGATCCTGAGTTACATCCTGTATTATACTCCAGAGCTGCACTCACTATTCTGCTAGAGCAGTCACTGTGTACATACATTACATTACTGATCCTGGACTGATCCTGAGTTACCTCCTGTATTATACTCCAGAGCTGCACTCACTATTCTGCTGGTGCAGTCACTGTGTACATACATTACATTACTGATCCTGAGTTACATCCTGTATTATCCTCTAGAGCTGCACTCACTATTCTGCTGGTGCAGTCACTGTGTACATACATTACATTACTGATCCTGAGTTACATCCTGTATTATACCCCAGAGCTGCACTCACTATTCTGCTGCTGCAGTCACTGTGTACATACATTACATTACTGATCCTGAGTTACATCCTGTATTATACTCCACAGCTGCGCTCACTATTCTGCCGGTGTAGTCACTGTGTACATACATTACATTACTGATCCTGAGTTACATCCTGTATTATACTCCAGAGCTGCACTCACTATTCTGCTAGAGCAGTCACTGTGTACATACATTACATTACTGATCCTGGACTGATCCTGAGTTACCTCCTGTATTATACTCCAGAGCTGCACTCACTATTCTGCTGGTGCAGTCACTGTGCACATAGATTACATTACTGATCCTGAGTTGCATCCTGTATTATACTCCAGAGCTGCACTCACTATTCTGCTGGTGCAGTAACTGTATACATACTTTACATTACTGATCCTGGACTGATCCTGAGTTACATCCTGTATTATACTCCAGAGCTGCGCTCACTATTCTGCTGGTGCAGTCACTGTGCACATACATTACATTACTGATATTGAGTTACAATCTGTATTATACTCATGAGCTGCACTCACTATTCTGCTAGAGCAGTCAATGTGTACATACATTACATTACTGATCCTGGACTGATCCTGAGTTACCTCCTGTATTATACTCCAGAGATGCACTCACTATTCTGCTTGTGCAGTCACTGTGTACATATATTACATTACTGATCCTGATTAAACATCCTGTATTATACTCCAGAGCTGCACTCACTATTCTGCTTGTGCAGTCACTGTGTACATACATTACATTACTGATCCTGATTAAACATCCTGTATTATACTCCAGAGCTGCACTCACTATTCTGCTGGTGCAGTCACTGTGTACATACATTACATTACTGCTCCTGGACTGATCCTGAGTTACATCCTGTATTATACTCCTGCAATTTCTGAGGCTGGTGACTTGGATAAACTTATCCTCAGAAGCAGAGGTGACTCTTGGTCTTCCTTTCCTGGGGCGGTCCTCATGTGAGCCAGTTTCTTTGTAGCGCTTGATGGTTTTTGCAACTGCACTTGGGGACACTTTCAAAATTTTCCCAATTCTTCGCACTGACTAACCTTCATTTCTTAAAGTAATGATGGGCACTCGTTTTTCTTTACTTAGCTGCTTTTTTTCTTGCCATAATACAAATTCTAACAGTCTATTCAGTAGGACTATCAGCTGTGTATCCACGAGACTTCTGCACAACACAACTGATGGTCCCAACCCCATTTATAAGGCAAGAAATCCCACTTATTAAACCTGGCAGGGCACACCTGTGAAGTGAAAACCATTTCTGGTGACTACCTCTTGAAGCTCATCAAGAGAATGCCAAGAGTGTGCAAAGCAGTCATCAAAGCAAAAGGTGGCTACTTTGAAGAACCTAGAATATAAGACATATTTTCAGTTGTTTCACACTTTTTGTTAAGTATATAATTCCACATGTGTTAATTCATAGTTTTGATGCCTTCAGTGTGAATGTACAATTTTCATAGTCACGAAAATACAGAAAAATCTTTAAATGAGAAGGTGTGTCCAAACTTTTGGTCTGTACTGTATGTACACAGTGACTGCACAGCAGAATAGTGAGTGCAGCTCTGGAGTATAATACAGGATGTAACTCAGGATCAGTACAGGATCAGTAATGTAATGTATGTACACAGTGACTGCACCTGCAGAATAGTGAGTGCAGCTCTAGAGTATAATACAGGATGTAACTCAGGATCAGTAATGTAATGTATGTACACAGCGACTGCACCAGCAGAATAGTGAGTGCAGCTCTGGAGTATAATACAGGAGGTAACTCAGGATCAGTAATGTAATGTATGTACACAGTGACTGCACCAGCAGAATAGTGACTGCAGCTCTGGAGTATAATGCAGGATGTAACTCAGGATCAGTACAGGATCAGTAATGTAATGTATGTACACAGTGACTGCACCAGCAGAATAGTGAGTGCAGCTCTGGAGTATAATACAGGATGTAACTCAGGATCAGTACAGGATCAGTAATGTAATGTATGTACACAGTGACTGCACCTGCAGAATAGTGAGTGCAGCTCTGGAGTATAATACAGGATGTGACTCAGGATCAGTACAGGATCAGTAATGTAATGTATGTACACAGCGACTGCACCAGCAGAATAGTGAGTGCAGCTCTGGAGTATAATACAGGATGTAACTCAGGATCAGTACAGGATCAGTAATGTAATGTATGTACACAGTGACTGCACCTGCAGAATAGTGAGTGCAGCTCTAGAGTATAATACAGGATGTAACTCAGGATCAGTAATGTAATGTATGTACACAGCGACTGCACCAGCAGAATAGTGAGTGCAGCTCTGGAGTATAATACAGGATGTAACTCAGGATCAGTACAGGATCAGTAATGTAATGTATGTACACAGTGACTGCACCAGCAGAATAGTGAGTGCAGCTCTGGAGTATAATACAGGATGTAACTCAGGATCAGTACAGGATCAGTAATGTAATGTATGTACACAGTGACTGCACCAGCAGAATAGTGAGTGCAGCTCTGGAGTATAATACAGGATGTAACTCAGGATCAGTACAGGATCAGTAATGTAATGTATGTACACAGTGACTGCACCAGCAGAATAGTGAGTGCAGCTCTGGAGTATAATACAGGATGTAACTCAGGATCAGTACAGGATCAGTAATGTAATGTATGTACACAGTGACTGCACCAGCAGAATAGTGAGTGCAGCTCTGGAGTATAATACAGGATGTAACTCAGGATCAGTACAGGATCAGTAATGTAATGTATGTACACAGTGACTGTACCAGCAGAATAGTGAGTGCAGCTCTGGAGTAGAATACAGGATGTAACTCAGGATCAGTAATGTAATGTATGTACACAGTGACTGCACCAGCAGAATAGTGAGTGCAGCTCTGGAGTATAATACAGGAGGTAACTCAGGATCAGTAATGTAATGTATGTACACAGCGACTGCACAAGCAGAATAGTGAGTGCAGCTCTCGAGTATAATACAGGATGTAACTCAGGATCAGTACAGGATCAGTAATGTAATGTATGTACACATTGACTGCACCTGCAGAATAGTGAGTGCAGCTCTGGAGTATAATACAGGATGTAACTCAGGATCAGTACAGGATCAGTAATGTAATGTATGTACACAGTGACTGCACCAGCAGAATAGTGAGTGCAGCTCTGGAGTATAATACAGGATGTAACTCAGGATCAGTACAGGATCAGTAATGTAATGTATGTACACAGTGACTGTACCTGCAGAATAGTGAGTGCAGCTCTGGAGTATAATACAGGATGTAACTCAGGATCAGTACAGAATCAGTAATGTAATGTATGTACACATTGACTGCACCTGCAGAATAGTGAGTGCAGCTCTGGAGTATAATACAGGATGTAACTCAGGATCAGTCCAGGATCAGTAATGTAATGTATGTACACATTGACTGCACCTGCAGAATAGTGAGTGCAGCTCTGGAGTATAATACAGGATGTAACTCAGGATCAGTACAGGATCAGTAATGTAATGTATGTACACAGTGACTGCACCAGCAGAATAGTGAGTGCAGCTCTGGAGTATAATACAGGATGTAACTCAGGATCAGTACAGGATCAGTAATGTAATGTATGTACACAGTGACTGCACCTGCAGAATAGTGAGTGCAGCTCTGGAGTATAATACAGGATGTAACTCAGGATCAGTACAGGATCAGTAATGTAATGTATGTACACAGTGACTGCACCAGCAGAATAGTGAGTGCAGCTCTGGAGTATAATACAGGATGTAACTCAGGATCAGTACAGGATCAGTAATGTAATGTATGTACACAGTGACTGTACCAGCAGAATAGTGAGTGCAGCTCTGGAGTATAATACAGGATGTAACTCAGGATCAGTAATGTAATGTTTGTACACAGTGACTGCACCAGCAGAATAGTGAGTGCAGCTCTGGAGTATAATACAGGAGGTAACTCAGGATCAGTAATGTAATGTATGTACACAGTGACTGCACAAGCAGAATAGTGAGTGCAGCTCTGGAGTATAATACAGGATGTAACTCAGGATCAGTAATGTAATGTATCTACACAGTGACTGCACGAGCACAATAGTGAGTGCTGCTCTGGAGTATAATACAGTATGTAACTCAGGATCAGTAATGTAATGTATGTACACAGTGACTGCACCAGCAGAATAGTGAGCGCAGCTCTGGAGTATAATACAGGATGTAACTCAGGATCAGTAATGTAATGTATGTACACAGTGACTGCACCAGCAGAATAGTGAGTGCAGCTCTGGAGTATAATACAGGAGGTAACTCTGGATCAGTAATGTAATGTATGTACACAGTGACTGCACCAGCAGAATAGTGAGTGCAGCTCTGGAGTACAATACAGGATGTAACTCAGGGTCAGTAATGTAATGTATGTACACAGTGACTGCACCAGCAGAATAGTGAGTGCAGCTCTGGAGTATAATACAGGATGTAACTCAGGATCAGTACAGGATCAGTAATGTAATGTATGTACACAGTGACTGTACCAGCAGAATAGTGAGTGCAGCTCTGGAGTATAATACAGGATGTAACTCAGGATCAGTAATGTAATGTATGTACACAGTGACTGCTCCAGCAGAATAGTGAGTGCAGCTCTGGAGTATAATACAGGATGTAACTCAGGATCAGTAATGTAATGTATGTACACAGTGACTGCACCAGCAGAATAGTGAGTGCAGCTCTTGAGTATAATACAGGAGCTAACTCAGGATCAGTAATGTAATGTATGTACACAGTGACTGCACCAGCAGAATAGTGAGTGCAGCTCTTGAGTATAATACAGGATGTAACTCAGGATCAGTAATGTAATGTATGTACACAGTGACTGCACCAGCAGAATAGTGAGTGCAGCTCTTGAGTATAATACAGGATGTAACTCAGGGTCAGTAATGTAATGTATGTACACAGTGACTGCACCAGCAGAATAGTGAGTGCAGCTCTGGGGTATTATACAGGATGTAACTCAGGATCAGTAATGTAATGTTTGTACACAGTGACTCCACCAGCAGAATAATGAGTGCAGCTCTGGAGTATAATACAGGATGTAACTCAGGATCAGTAATGTAATGTATGTACACAGTGACTGCACCAGCAGAATAGTGAGTGCAGCTCTGGAGTATAATACAGGATGTAACTCAGGATCAGTAATGTAATGTATGTACACAGTGACAGCACCAGCAGAATAGTGAGCGCAGCTCTGGAGTATAATACAGGATGTAACTCAGGATCAGTACAGGATCAGTAATGTAATGTATGTACACAGTGTCTGCACCAAAAGAATAGTGAGTGCAGCTCTGGAGTATAATACAGGATGTAACTCAGGATCAGTACAGGATCAGTAATGTAATGTATGTACACAGTGATTGCTCCAGCAGAATAGTGAGTGCAGCTCTGGAGTATAATACAGGATGTAACTCAGGATCAGTAATGTAATGTATGTACACAGTGACTGCACCAGCAGAATAGTGAGTGCAGCTCTGGAGTATAATACAGGATGTAACTCAGGATCAGTAATGTAATGTATGTACACAGTGACTGCACCAGAAGAATAGTGAGTGCAGCTCTGGAGTATAATACAGGATGTAACTCAGGATCAGTACAGGATCAGTAATGTAATGTATGTACACAGTGTCTGCACCAGAAGAATAGTGAGTGCAGCTCTGGAGTATAATACAGGATGTAACTCAGGATCAGTAATGTAATGTATGTACACAGTGACTGCACCAGCAGAATAGTGAGTGCAGCTCTGGAGTATAATACAGGAGGTAACTCAGGATCAGTAATGTAATGTATGTACACAGTGACTGCACCAGCAGAACAGTGAGTGCAGCTCTGGAGTATAATACAGGAGGTAACTCAGGATCAGTAATGTAATGTATGTACACAGTGACTCCATCAGCAGAATAGTGAGTGCAGCTCTGGAGTATAATACAGGATGTAACTCAGGAACAGTATAGGATCAGTAATGTAATGTATGTACACAGTGACTGCACCAGCAGAATAGTGAGTGCAGCTCTGGAGTATAATACAGGAGGTAACTCAGGATCAGTACAGGATCAGTAATGTAATGTATGTACACAGTGACTGCACCAGCAGAATAGTGAGCGCAGCTCTGGAGTATAATACAGGAGGTAACTCAGGATCAGTATAGGATCAGTAATGTAATTTATGTACACAGTGACTGCACCAGCAGAATAGTGAGTGCAGCTCTGGAGTATAATACAGGATGCAACTCAGGATCAGTAATGTAATGTATGTACACAGTGACAGCACCAGCAGAATAGTGAGCGCAGCTCTGGAGTATAATACAGGATGTAACTCAGGATCAGTACAGGATCAGTAATGTAATGTATGTACACAGTGTCTGCACCAGAAGAATAGTGAGTGCAGCACTGGAGTATAATACAGGATGTAACTCAGGATCAGTACAGGATCAGTAATGTAATGTATGTACACAGTGATTGCTCCAGCAGAATAGTGAGTGCAGCTCTGGAGTATAATACAGGATGTAACTCAGGATCAGTAATGTAATGTATGTACACAGTGACTGCACCAGCAGAATAGTGATTGCAGCTCTGGAGTATAATACAGGATGTAACTCAGGATCAGTAATGTAATGTATGTATACAGTGACTGCATCAGAAGAATAGTGAGTGCAGCTCTGGAGTATAATACAGGATGTAACTCAGGATCAGTAATGTAATGTATGTACACAGTGACTGCATCAGAAGAATAGTGAGTGCAGCTCTGGAGTATAATACAGGATGTAACTCAGGATCAGTAATGTAATGTATGTATACAGTGACTGCATCAGAAGAATAGTGAGTGCAGCTCTGGAGTATAATACAGGATGTAACTCAGGATCAGTAATGTAATGTATGTACACAGTGACTGCACCAGCACAGCAGAATAGTGAGTGCAGCTCTGGAGTATAATACAGGAGGTAACTCAGGATCAGTAATGTAATGTATGTACACAGTGACTGCACCAGCAGAACAGTGAGTGCAGCTCTGGAGTATAATACAGGAGGTAACTCAGGATCAGTAATGTAATGTATGTACACAGTGACTCCATCAGCAGAATAGTGAGTGCAGCTCTGGAGTATAATACAGGATGTAACTCAGGAACAGTATAGGATCAGTAATGTAATGTATGTACACAGTGACTGCACCAGCAGAATAGTGAGTGCAGCTCTGGAGTATAATACAGGAGGTAACTCAGGATCAGTACAGGATCAGTAATGTAATGTATGTACACAGTGACTGCATCAGCAGAATAGTGAGCGCAGCTCTGGAGTATAATACAGGAGGTAACTCAGGATCAGTATAGGATCAGTAATGTAATGTATGTACACAGTGACTGCACCAGCAGAATAGTGAGTGCAGCTCTGGAGTATAATACAGGAGGTAACTCAGGATCAGTAATGTAATGTATGTACACAGTGACTGCACCAGCAGAATAGTGAGTGCAGCTCTGGAGTATAATACAGGAGGTAACTCAGGATCAGTAATGTATGTACACAGTGACTGCACCAGCAGAATAGTGAGTGCAGCTCTGGAGTATAATACAGGATGTAACTCAGGATCAGTAATGTAATGTATGTACACAGTGACTGCACCAGCAGAATAGTGAGTGCAGCTCTGGAGTATAATACAGGAGGTAACTCAGGATCAGTAATGTATGTACACAGTGACTCAACTTCTTATGTAAATTAGTTCTCTCCGTACATGGTAACATGATATTTTGCATTATTGTATCTAGAAGCTCATTACCTCTCCCTGAGAGGCTTCTTTGTCGCTGTGCAGAATATTGTCAGGATTGTCAGTAGTGATCTGGTCTATACATTCTTGTCTTGCAGGATCTCCTGTTCCCTGACACTTCTCCTAGGATGCACTGAGCAGTCGCTGCTTCTCCTTCTGACTTTTGCTGATTCAGTCAAATTTATCATACTTTGTAAATCAGTAATGAAGCCATGTGTGCTGCCTGGCCCTGGAATCTGCTTGCTGTGCACTGTTCTTATTCTCCTTGCAGATATCATCTTAGAAATTACCTTCCTGCAAAGTACAGAATAAAAATGTAGCCTGTGCACATAGGATAAAATGAGGGAAATCTATAGGACCAGTTATTGTAATCCGATTATACAAAGTGCATGACGATAGAAAACCCATGCCTGTTCTCCATCCATCCTACATATTTTAAGGACTCCAATTTTTCATGATACAATTCAATACATTCTAATTACATCCCAGCAAAACCCTTGGCAGGCTGCAATTCCTATCACAACCACTGGGTGGCCACATACAGACACATAGGGCCCAATTCATTAGTCTGTTTGCCAGAATTCTGGCATAAAACACTTAGAAAAAAAATGCTAATTTTTTGCGCAATTTGAAGTGACAGATTTCTTTTCATCTTTTGGCGTTTTTATGCCACATTTGGCATTTTTAGAAAAGTGGGCGGAGCTGTTGCAGAATGGGGTGTGGCCAAGTGCACTCAACTAATTTGTGATAATTTATACCTCCAACATGGTGTAATTACTAGGGCGTACACATTTAATGATTAGGTGCATCTCAATATAGCTCATCCGTCATTAAGACAGTTATGCAAAATGCCATCTACTGAACTGACCCTATAGAAGCCTGATACATTCTTGCACTTGCACCTTACTTCGTCTTGTTTTCTGTGTTTTTCACCTGTTTTTTATTTGCACCTTTTTGTTCTTTCTTATATTTGAAGTCTATTATTTACACGTTCACCTTTACTTTTATTTCACTCTTCGCCATTGTTTAGAATTTCCAGATACTTTCATCTAATTCATTAATTGTAACTTGTTTCTAAAGTCTGACAATTTTTCACGTTCATGCTCTCTAGTTCACCCTGCAGTGTTATTAAGTTTTTCTTTTCTATGTTTTTTTTTTACACAAATTTCATGACATTTTAGCAAAACAAGGAACTTTTTTTTTTTGCTCTAAAAAGTCACAATCAAAGTTTTAAAATTTGTAAAAAGAAAAGAAAAGAAAAACTGTCAATGATTACCTCAAGACAGAGCAAGAGTTACTTCAAAGAAGCAACAAATAATGAATCGGGTCCATAGAGCATAAACCTCTCCTAACAGAATACATTGTAATTATGATTATTTTTCAGAGTTAGAGATGAGCAAATTTGTTTGAAGGCAACTTGTCTTAAATTTCGAGGGGAAAAAAAAACAAAGAAAAGTTTTTATTCTGAATCCAAACTTGAGTGGAGACTTGAGGAGCGCACAGCGAGCCATGGGTCCAGTGAGCGACAAGATGAGCATTTTTTTAAATGATAAGAGAAGAATTCTTGCAAAATAATACATTAGGCATACAAACATCAGTGATAAAATGTATCAAAGGTTCCTAGAAGTTCTGTTTGGAGATGTGACACCTGCCCGCGGCATCTCATCCCTTTACATAGTATCTCTGCCCGTTACATGTCTTAACAACACTTGTTTCCGAAAAATAAATTTCAGAAAATATGAGTATATTGAGACCATATAAAATCCATTGTATTAAATATTCAAATTAAAACAATGGCAAAAAACAGTGCTTCAAAAAATACGCAGGCAGGTATCACCATATAATGTCAAAAAAATCGGTCATACTACAGATAAATAGGTAAGTATTAACCCACATAGAGTTTGTATTCAGTTGATATCACCATATGTTGTATACGGAGAAGGTATTACTACAGGTAAGTGGGTAAGTGTAACCACTGATATTTTATGGTTTGCACAGAATACAAAAGAATGGCTGTTAGCCAAACTGTGTAAATATATGCATGGTATGAATTATATTTATATCACTATAACAATATAGTAATTATCACATGTGCCATGTGCAAACACAATGCCATCAGATGGTATGTTTGATCCACTGAACCTGTGTCCATACAAGGTATATACCACAAAGTATCAAAATATAATAGTGATCAACTTGAATATACCTGAATAAAGTGCCATAGTGCTGTTCCCAAGTGCTTGGCTGCTGCCCCAACGCGCGTTTCGTCTCTTCCTCCATTACTTGTCTTATAGACTTAACTATGAATCTAGATATCTATTAATGTGTTTTTAAAGGTGATGTATATTTTTCCTTAATTTGTTTTATTGATCCAATGCAATAAATATAACATTGTAAAAAGTCTTAATAAAAAAAATCCCATATTATAAAGTGTCCTTGTGTCTCATTTGTAACAGACTACACTATGTGCAGTCTGATCCCTCAGTTAGTTGTGTTATTTTATTACTCTGCCTCTTGCTAAACCACAGAGTGCAGAGGTAACAGTCTTCATCGTATTTAACTCTTGCTGAAGTATAACTCCTGACTTGTCCTTACAGTCTGCATGGATCTAAAAAAAATAAAAAACACATTTCAAGGGAATTTCTTTCATTCTAACCACATTTTGTGAATACCAGGAAATCTGCTCTTGTGCCGCTGGTCAGGTTGATTCTCGGAGCCCTTTGTCTGGAATTGCAGTTATAGTGTAGCCCAGCAGAGCAGCTGGAACGATGCAGAAGGACCAGGTATATCAGGAAGCCCAGTTGAGGTGATGTAGCAGAGCTTAGAGGCACAGCAGAGCCTCGTATGCCTGGAAAATCATGTTTGTTGATGTAGTAGAGTCCAGCAGCACAGCAAACCTGTTTTTTTTTATAAGACTGTGGTGATGTAGTGTTGCCCGATGGTATAGCAGAGCTGGGAATGTCAAAAATTATACTTGTGATATAGCAGAGCCCAGTAGCACAACAGAAATGGCTGTATCCGGAGACTCACTGGCAATGACATAACAAAGCCCAGCCACGCAACAGAGCTGATTATATCATGAGACTCACTTGTGGTAATGTAGCAGAGCCCAGCAGCACATCACAGCTGAGCATACCAGGAGACTCAGTTGTAGGGACGTAATAGAGCCCAGCAGCACAACAGAGCTGAGTATACCAGGATACTCAGTTTTGGTGATGTCGTAGAGCCCAGTGGCACGGCACAGCTGAGTATATCAAGAAATTGAGTTGTGGTGATGTAGCACAGCCCAGTGGTACAGCATAGCTGAAAATATCAGGAAACTCAGTTGTGGTGATGTAGAAGAGCCCAGTGGCACAGCAGAGCTGAGTATATCAGGAGACACAGTTGTGTTAATGTTGCAGAGCCCAGTCATACAGGCAGAACGTGGCATAATAGGAGACTCAGTTGAGATGTTTTAGCAGAGCCCAGCCATACAGCAGAGCTGGGCATATTAGGAGACTCAGTTGAGGTGATGTAACAGAGCCCAGCGGCACAGCAAAGCTGAGTATTTCAGGAGACTCAGTTGTGTTAATGTAGCAGAGCCCAAACATACAGCAGAGCTGGGTATATTAGAAGACGCAGTTGAGGTGATGTAGCAGAGCCCAGCCGTACAACAGACCTGGGTATATAAGGAAACTCTGTTGTGGTAATGTACTCATAACTCAGTGGCTTGGCCAACCTGAGTATGTGAGGTGGCGCAGAAATGAAGCAAAGTCCAAAAGACTGCTTGCAGTGACAAGCTTTTCCCCCATCTGAGCCAGCCAATAAGGCCTAAATGCGTGACCTCAGGGGTACGTCCGTAGTTATCATAGTAACCTGTCAAACACAGGAGCAGAAGAGGCCGACCAACGTGGAAGAAATATGGAGAGAATGGCGCTGCAGCCGGGACAGGTAAGTAACAGTTCTATCATGAAAACATCTATCTGTGTTGATCCAGAAGAAGAGAAAAAGTAAAGTAACCCATGAGACAGAAGCTGATTGATTTCATCCAAAGACAGTTTATTTGTTTTTTCCAAAATTTGCATTATAGATCGTCTTCTCAACATTGTGGAACTAATATTCCAAGCCCTAAAGCAAACTGAATCCTTTCTAGAAAACTTCGGTAGGAAAAAGTTTTGTAAATCCTGAAACATTTCTCCGATCAGTCGGCTGAATGTGGACCTCAAACTGTTCCAGTAAGTGGTTAGTAACCAGTGAGACTGCGAACCAGCTGTGCACTGCGACACAGCGACAGGAGGGAAAGACAATAGATGCCTCTTTGATAAAGAGAAGATCTGTGGTTTGACATTGGAGAGGAGTAAATCAAATAGTTATTTGCTTTCGCATTTGAGGAATGGGCCAAAAATAGTGGTTGTAAATGCAAAATAAATCGGAAGAGACGGGAACAAACGTACGTGGGTTGAATATGAGTTTTAAATACTATAGAGAAAAGCCAGATTATATCAAAAGTTTGTACTAAAAGATATACGGGAAATAATAAAAACTTATTCCACCTCCATAGTGGGAACATCTAAAGGTCATATTTATCATCTCTTCTTCAAATGATGGAAAAGAGAACAATATGGATGGAGCGGTATAAGCCCGGAAAGGCCATCATACACATTGTATGGGCATGACAAAGATGTCTAATGAGGACAGAGCGGTCTGGAGAGAAGGAATGACTCTATAGGGGGACAGATGAGGGGAGAGATGGATCTGGAAGGAACCGATAGATCTGGAGGGAGTGAGGGTATGAGGGGACAAAGAGATCTGAAGAAAAAAGTGAGGATGGAAAGGTATGAAATTGAAATATTGGTTTGAAGGGGACAAAGGGGTCAGGAATGGAACATACAGTGGGGAAAATGAGTATTTGATACACTGCCGATTTTGCAAGTTTTCCCACCTACAAAGAATGGAGAGGTCTGTAATTTTTATCGTAGGTACACTTCACCTGTGAGAGACAGAATCTAAAAATATAAACCAGAAAATCACATTGTATGATTTTTACATAATTAATTTGTATTTTATTGCATGAAATAAGTATTTGATACAATAGAAAAACAGAGCAGGGTCATTGTCATGCTGGAATATCCAGCCACGACCCACCTTCAATGTTCTTACTGAGGGAAGAAGGTTGTTGGCCAAAATCTCGCGATGCATGACCCCATCCATCTTCCCTTCAATACAGTGCAGTCATCTTGTCCCCTTTGTAGAAAAGTATTCCCAAAGTATGAGGTTTCCCTCACCATGCTTTATGGTTGAGACAGTGTTCTTGGGATTGAACTCATCATTCTTCTTCCTCCAAAAATGGCGAGTGGAGTTGATATCAAAAAGTTCTTTCTTGGTCTCATCTGACCACATGACCTTCTCCCATGCCTCCTCTGTGTCATACAGATGGTCATTGCTGAACTTCAAACGAGCCTGGACATGTGCTGGCATGAGCAGGGGGACCTTGCGTGCCCTGCAGGATTTTAATCCATGACGGCATAGTGTGTTAGTAATGTTTGAGACTGTGGTTCCAGCTCTCTTCAGGTCATTGTAGCCCATCCCAGCCTTGTGAAGGTCTACAATTTTGTCCCTGGTGTCCTTAAACAGCTGTTTGGTCTTGGCCATGGTGGAGAGGTTGAAGTGTGATTGATTGAGTGTGTGAATAATAGAGAGACAAATGCTGGGAGGGATAAAAAGTGCAAATAGGGTCTTATCTGGGTTAAACAGTGATAAAAGAACATGCACACTGATATTCACCTGGTGAACCACTGATAGAGTTAAAGGCTGCTGCAGACCCACAATGAAAAATGAAAGAAACAGAACTGAAAGCAATGGGTTAATGTGCTATTGTGGAAGAAGAATAGGAGATGCAGATCCAAGTTTAATTAATTTTATTGAATGTGTGGACAGGTGTTTTTTTTATACAGGTAACGAGTTCAAACAAACAGATGCAATTAATACAGGTAATGAGTGCAGAGTAGGAGGCTTCTTAAAGAAAACTAACAGGTCTGTGAGATCCAGAATTCTTGCTGGTTGGTAGGTGATCAAATACTTATTTCATGCATTAAAATGCAATTTAATTATGTAAAAATCATACAATGTGATTTTCTAGATTTTTTTTTAGATTCTGTCTCTCACAGGTGAAGTGACCTGCGATAAAAATTACAGGTCTCTTCATTTTTTGTAGGTGGGAAAACTGGCAAAATCGGCAGTGTAACAAATACTTATTTTCCCCACTGTAGGAGATTGGAGTGAGAAGATGGTTTGAAAGGTATTAAGGGATCTGAAGAGGAGAGATAGATTTGGAGAGTACAGAAGGATCTGGATGGAAGAGCTGGGTCTAGAGGGGACTTAGAAGTTTGTAGGGGACAGATAGATCTTGGCTAAAGGAAACAGACATCTCTGAAGCTGGACAGTAGTGTCTAGAGAGGGGCAGTGGATGGGACAGAGGAGTCTTGATGAGTGAAATGGGTCTAAAGGGGACAGAAAGTTCTTGAGAAAAGAGATGACTCAATAGAGGACAGTTCAGGGGAGAGATGGGTCTGGAAGGAACATAGGGGTCCAGAAGGAGTGATGGTATTGAGGGGACAGAGGGGTCTGAAGAAAGAGAGTAATGGAATGGTCTGAAATGGAAATATGGGCCTGAAAGGGACAGAGGGGTCTGGAATGGGACATGGGGTTTTGGAGGGTGGAGATGGTCTGAAGAAAACAAAGGGGTCTGATGAGAAGAGAGAGATCTGGAGATGACAGAAGGGTCTGGATGAAAGAGTTGCATATAGAGGGGACTGAGACATTTGTAGGGGAGAGATAGATCTGGTGGTGGACAGGAGTGTCTGGAAGGGGACAGAGGTATCCAGAGTGGACAGAGGAGTCTGCAGAAGAAAGATGAATCTGGAGAGGACTGAGGTGTATGGAGAAAGACAAAAAAGTCTGGTTTGGGATTGTGGAGCATGGAGTAGAGAAATGAGTTCAGAGAGTACAGAGGGGTCTACAGAGAACAAAGATGTCTGGAGGGCAGGGCCGGCTCCAGGTTTTTCCGGGCCTCGGGCGAAAGAGTCTTAGTGGGCCCCTTTAACACATACCACGATTCATGATGCAGAGATACGGCGGAGAAATATATATATATATATATATATATAGTACAATGCAAAGATTTCACTTCTTACATTACACGAGTGATATCTATTGTAAATTCCACAATAGCTCAGAAACCGGTGAATCGCTCCGCACAGAATACTGGCCCCCATATAAGGCTCCATACGGAATACTGGCCCCCATATAACGCTCCATACAGAATACTGGCCCCCATATAACGCTCCATACAGAATACTGGCCCCCATATAACGCTCCATACAGGATACTGGAACCCATATAAGGCTCCATACGGAATACTGGCCCCCATATAAGGCCCCATACGGAATACTGGCCCCCATATAACGCTCCATACAGAATACTGGCCCCCATATAACGCTTCATACAGAATACTGGCCCCCATATAACGCTCCATACAGGATACTGGAACCCATATAAGGCTCCATACGGAATACTGGCCCCCATATAAGGCTCCATACGGAATACTGGCCCCCATATAAGGCCCCATACGGAATACTGGCCCCCATATAAGGCTCCATACGGAATACTGGCCCCCATATAACGCTTCATACGGAATACTGGCCCCCATATAAGGCCCCATACGGAATACTGGCCCCCATATAAGGCCCCATAAGGAATACTGGCCCCCATATAAGGCCCCATACGGAATACTGGCCCCCATATAAGGCTCCATGCGGAATACTGACCCCCATATAAGGCTCCATGCAGAATACTGGCCCCCATATAAGGCTCCATACGGAATACTGGCCCCCATATAAGGCTCCATACGGAATACTGGCCCCCATACAAGGCTCCATACGGAATACTGCCCCCATATAAGGCTCAATACGGAATACTGGCCCCCATATAAGGCCCCATACGGAATACTGGCCCCCATATAAGGCTCCATACAGAATACTGGCCTCCATATAAGGCTCCATACGGAATACTGGCCCCCATATAAGGCTCCATACAGAATACTGGCCCCCATATAACGCTCCATACAGGATACTGGTCCCCTTATAAAGCTCCATAAAGGATACTGGCCCCCATATAACGCTCCATACAGGATACTGGTCCCCTTATAAAGCTCCATACAGGATACTGGCCCCCATATAACTCTCCATACGGGATACCGGTCCCCTTATAACACTCCATACAGGATACCGGTCCCCTTATAACGCTCCATACAGGATACTGGCCCCCATATAATGCTGCATGCAGGCTGTTACCCCCCACATAATGCCCCATACAGGCTGTCCCCCCCTTATAATGCTTCATGCAGGCTGTTACCCCCCACATAATGCCCCATACAGCCCCCACCCTTATAATGCTCCATGCAGGCTGTCCCCCCCCCACATAATGCACTATGCAGGCTGCCTCCCCCCCTTATAATGCCCCATGCAGGCTGTTCCCCACCTTATAATGCCCCATGCAGGATGTCCCCCCTCTCTTTATAATGCCCCATGCAGGATGTCCCCCCCTCTCTTTATAATGCCCCATGCAGGATGTCCCCCCCTCTCTTTATAATGCCCCATGCCTCCATACATTAAAAAAAAAAAAAATCAAATACTCACCTCACTGCTCCTCACCTGCTGCAGCTGCTCGGGTCCGGACTCCAGCGTTGTCGGCGTCTTCCCGCTCAGCGCTCCCTGTGACGGCTCAGGGGAGGGCGCGGTGTAAAGACGTCACCGCACCCTCTGACCTGAGATGTCACAGGGAGCGCAGAGCAGGAAGACAGCGGATCTGCGGAGGCACGGGGAGAGGTAAGTATCCAGCTGCCGGGGCCCTGAGCAAGCGGCGGAGAAGGGCGGGCACTGACACCGCTCTCTTCCGCCCATAGCCCAGCGGGGTGCTCGACCGCCAGTGGGCCCCTCTGCCTGCTCAGGGCCCCGGCATTTGCCCCGGTGCGCCGGGTGCTGACGCCGGCCCTGCTGGAGGGGACAGAGGGGCCTGGAGGGGACAGGATGATCTGAAGGGAACAGAGAGATCTAGATTAGAATATACAGTTATAGAGGGGAGAAATATGTCTATAGGAAACTGAGACATGAGAGAGGGATTGGGAAAGGTCTAGAAGAGACAGAGTGTGGAGCTGACAGCGGGATCTAGAGGGGAAAGAGGTGTCTTAATTAAAACGTACAGGTCTGGAATGGAGTGGTGGGTCTGGAAGGACAAAGGTGTTTGGTTTCCTCTCCTTTTCTTATAGAAATCACCTCGCAATTTCTTGATTTTCCATGGGTTTTGGGCTTCAGATGTAGAAGTAAAAAATTTGGGATAAAAATAAAAAATGGTCCACTTGACAGATAAATCAGGGCTGTTGGATTTCATCATGTCCAGACTTGTCTCCTCTACTTTGTAACACGGGTACTTTAGGTGCAGCGACACAGAAACACAGAGCTGCCAATGCAGGGTTAATAAACAGGGGAGGTTTATGATAACAGGGTAAATCTCCACGCAGGGAGTAACAGGGGAAAATATGGAGCAAAACAAGGGAAGTAGCAGGTAAAAGTCTTTAACTGACAGTTCACAGTTTAACTAGATATAGCAGAGTCGAATCGATTGTAAACGACAGTTTTTACACTTAGCTGACTCTCTTCCTCCACAAGGCAGTTGCCAGCTGATGCCGGTGCTGATTTCTTCGGGCTTCCCTGCCCAAACAATGCTCCGTCTTCTGGCGGCAGCGGGCGGTCTCCTGTTTTACCCGCTGAGCCCCTAGTCCATAATGTGCTCGGTTCCACAGACCCTGCGTCTCTTCTCCCTCTAGTCGGCTGGACTCCTCCGGTCCACTGCACTCGGCTCTTGCTCCCAGTACTGGAGCCAAGAGCCTGGACCCTCTCACACTGCTCTCCTGAGCGGGACTCTGCTCTCCCTTTCCCACGCAAAAGTCCTCGTCTCTCCCTCTCACTAGCCACGCCACCAGTTTTCCGGTCACCTGACCTTCCAGTTCTCACTCTGGACACACCCCCAGCTTCCCAGTCACCTGACTCCTGTGCTGGAAGTCTGTCTTCCCCCTGCAACCAGAGGTATGGCCCCGGCAGTTCCGGGTCCCTTGTTCTGAAAGTACTTACACCCCGGTCTTCCCTCTTACAACTTTGCTGATAACAAATCTGTGTATCTGAGCTTTCGTTGAACTGAATGATTTTGCATGATCCTTCTGACTATATAATGTGTATGGGGTTGTCCTTGTCCCTAAAGATGTATTGGGTAAGCTGAATTTTAACGCGCCTCCTCATTCATAAGCCCCGGCAGGAGGAGTCTTGACGTAGTTGAGCCAGAGTGATTGTATGGTGCGCAGGTAAGTCAGGGAGAATAGCTGTTGGCCGGGGGGGCGATGGGTTGACGGTTCTCTAAAGAGTATGGGTATCTTAAGTGCAAAAACAGCCTGGAGGGAGGGGATGGGTGAACGAGGGAACGTTACATTGTTTACAGGGCCGTTTCAGCACAAAAACAGCAACCAGTCAAGGTATCAATGATTAGCTTTCCACTGTCTCATACAAGTTAGATAATTAAAGTTAACGAGTAATTACTCGGAATGACTTCACTGAAGGTTCGTTCTTTTGAGTAATGTCAGTAAATGTTATTTTAATGACCTGTTACATTTCCTATTTTAAAGATTTATTGGTTATACATTCGTCGGGAACAGACATGAAAACATCTCATTTCATTCTGGTTGTTATTGTTATCATTTCTCCGCTCTTTTTAATTTTATTTTATTATTTTTTTTTTTTCATTCTTTGCTTTTACCAAAAACACATTTTTCTTCTTCTTCACATCATCAAAAAATAATTGCAACAGTAACGGAATTACAAGAGACTTCTGACCTCGGTGCGAAACCTTTGCTTTTCAGGGTCAAGCTCTTTACGGTATTTATTATTACTTATGGTTGTTCTTATTGTTTTGCCTGCTAAAATCGGCAATTAAATATCTATTCCAGGAGCCCCCATTGAAGTCTCGGGGGGTGCAGAGATTCCTGACGATGGTACAAACCTTCTATTGCTTTATTCATCAACAGAATGGCGGAGGCCGGGAGATCAGGGGTCCACGCGCCATTGCATAACTTTACCACGTGATTTGCAAATTTACAGGTAGAGCAGTAGGAGAAAAGGAAATTATGGGGAGAATTTCTTTGACCTATCATTTTTTTTTTTTTACTTAAAATTTTTGGAAACTTTGGCAACACAATGGCGCAACTTTTTGCACAGTACCCTTAAAATTGGCAAAGCTGGGGCTGGATGGGAAGCGGCGGGGGACCTGATTCAGAGTAACGCACTCCTTGCCTAGAAAAGCGGACACCACCAACAGACAACAAGACCTAAGCAACGAGAAGTAAACTTTAATATCAGTATTTTCTCTGTTGCTTTTTAATAAAGATCATGATATGAAATAAATTAAAACCCTTGCCATTTCTTTTAAAACATGCAGCACAAAAAAAAACAGATTTAAGCAATATGTCATTTTCCGATAATCGCCTCTATATATTGCTGATCACATGGAATTTTATTGAAAGGAGTTGGATAAAAATTATTAGAAATGTTTCATTTTTTTTATTCAATTTTAGGTTTTCTACTAGGATACACTGCATATGCCAGTGCAGGGATAATAATGAATAATTAATAATCATAGTTAAGTTATGGAAACTGTGTATCGGTGAGTACAGGTAATACAATGTTTCAAGTTATTTCAGTTTTGGTTCTTTTTCCACATTCTTATTATTTTTAAGCCCATTTTAAAAAAATATAGGAAAAATATACACGAGCCAGAGAAAAGAAGTTAATGGAAATAAATATTAAAATTAACTTTGTGTGTCTGCATAACCAGATCTAGTATCGTTCAGTCCAATTGTTAGTTTTCTGATCTGGGCCCGAGTTTGTCTGGCAGAGACTGATAGTGAGTATATTAATCTCAGCACCGCTATAAATCTTTAAGCTGGATGTATCCTCTTCAGAATGTGACAGGAATGCAGCGGCCTGAATTCTCTTCTTCTGCTGCCGATGGGTTTCTAGAACTTTTTTAAAACTGATTTAATCTTTCTTTCCAGTCTTTTTTTTTTTCCCCATAAAAAAATTACAACACAGAGGAAAGATTAAAAGACAGCTCCCATCAATTGTGATCATTGTTTATGTCCCGGCCATCTATTATCTAGAAATGTAAATAATAATAATAATAATTAAAAAAATGAAAAATGTTATTTTTCGGGGTGTTATATCATCAGTCACATTGATTGAGAAAAATAGTCAAGTCATAATAATAGTATAAAGCAAAAACTGAAAAAAAAAAAAAAAGTTGAAAGTGATCTACCGATCTACTATTGTAACAAGGAAACCTGGGATGACATCATCACATTCTTACTTGAATGGGGTAGAAATGAGGAAAAGGAAAAATTTATTAAAAACTAAAAAAAAAAAATTATAAAAAAAGAAAACAACAAAAACATGTAAATAATACTGCTAAGCAAATCTTTTGAAATTCGAATTTGCCATCTTCGACAAATTTTGCCAGGAAATTTATTTTGCAACTAATGGTTTCAATGCAAATTAAAACTTCTCCAAAGCCTTCAAGTGCCCTGAAAAAAAGGCTTGTCCTAAAACCACAATGATCGAGCAAGCAGCCAGATATGTGTGCCTCCCTGGAAACAGTGACTCTCCTTCCTCAAAGATACAGTGACTCTCCTATCTGTCTCTTCCTATATATTAAATATATTCCCATTTTCTTACACTCTAACTTTCTTCACTATTTTGCTGTCTCACATTATCTGTAATGTTTAATTAAGTGTTTCATGGCTTTCTCTACCTATCTCTAAGTTAAAAGCTGTGATATCGTCGTACTATCCAAATTCACTGCAAATAAAGCTGCTTCATTCCCTGCCTCAGCTTTTATAAAGGCTTTGCAATACTATTAAATGTGATGTGATGAAAAGAATTATAGCGAAGCCCACACAGCCATTTCCATAATCAAGTGATACTTTTCTGGCTGAAACAATCTTCTAATATATATATAAAATGAAGGCGACAATTTTAGGAAATTTGTGCAAAGTGAATAGTGTTATCTTCTATTCGCCGTAGTTTCAACTCGCTAACAAAAGTCCTAAAAATTGGTTATGAATTGAATTTGCAACAAATTACTCAACTGTAATAAATATGTATAGAAATTTACAGACACATAGGTAGAAAAAAAGAGAGGGAGGAAAAAAGGAAGGACGGAAGGAAGTAAAAAGGAGGGAATGGAAACGGAAGGAAGGAAGGAAGAAAGAAAAGGAGAAAAGGAAGGAAGAATGAAAGGAGAAAAAGAAGGAAAAAGAAGGAAGGGAAGAAGGAAGGAAAGCAGGAAAGAAGGAAGAAAGGAATGAAGGAGAAAAGGAAAGAAAGAAGGGAAGAACGAAGGGAGGGAGGAAGGGAAGAAGGAAGGAAGAAAGGAGGGAAAGAAGGAAGAAAGGAAAGGAAGAATAAAAGAAAAATATCCTGAAAAAGGAAAGAAGAAAAAAGAAAGAAAGTAAAACAGAAAGAAGTGAATAAAAAATAGAAATATAAAAATAGAAATCTTATTCCTTCTCAATAATAAATGGCATGTTCTTGAGAAAAAATAAAAAATATTGAACATTTCCTTTAAATACCAAGTACAGATAGAAACTACCATGTAATTTATGTAATACATTAAAAACAATTTAAAGACCTTTAGCCAGAAGCTTCGCTGGACAAAGAGCTAACATCTAAAAGAGAATGATAAATAATTCACATTTGTTATTAGCATTTACAAAGTATATAGTATATAGGATATCTGCAGAGCTGTTAACATGCGCAGCCCAGCTAATGGCAAGAGAGAACATTGTGTCTATAGATAAAGTATTGGCATATTCTTGTACATAGGAGCAGTATTATAGTAGTTATATTCTTGTACATAGGGGCAGTATTATAGTAGTTATTTTCTTGTACATAGGGGGCAGTATTATAGTAGTTATATTCTTGTACATAGGAGCAGTATTATAGTAGTTATATTCATGTACATAGGGGGCAGTATTATAGTAGTTATATTCTTGTACATAGGGGACAGTATTATAGTAGTTATATTCTTGTACATAGGGGCAGTATTATTGTAGTTATATTCTTGCACAAAGGGGCAGTATTATAGTAGTTATATTCTTGTACATAGCAGCAGTATTATAGTAGTTATATTCTTGTACATAGGGGGCAGTATTATAGTAGTTATATTCTTGTACATAGGAGCAGTATAATAGTAGTTATATTCTTGTACATAGGGGGCAGTATTATAGTAGTTATATTCTTGTACATAGGAGCAGTATTATAGTAGTTATATTCTTGAACATAGGGGGCAGTATTATAGTAGTTATATTCTTGTACATAGGAGCAGTATTATAGTAGTTATATTCTTGTACATAGGAGCAGTATTATAGTAGTTATATTCTTGTACATAGGGGGCAGTATTATAGTAGTTATATTCTTGTACATAGGAGCAGTATTATAGTAGTTATATTCTTGTACATAGCAGCAGCATTATAGTAGTTATATTCTTGTACATAGGAGCAGTATTATAGTAGTTATATTCTTGTACATAGGGGGCAGTATTATAGTAGTTATATTCTTGTACATAGGGGGCAGTATTATAGTAGTTATATTCTTGTACATAGGGAGCAGTATTATAGTAGTTATATTCCTGTACATAGGGAGCAGTATTATAGTAGTTATATTCTTGTACATAGGGGCAGTATTATAGTAGTTATATTCTTGTACATAGGGGCAGTATTATAGTAGTTATATTCTTGTACATAGGGGCAGTATTATAGTAGTTATATTCTTGTACATAAGGGGCAGTATTATAGTAGTTATATTCTTGTACATAGGGGGCAGTATTATAGTAGTTATGTTCTTGTACATGGGGGGCAGTATTATAGTAGCTATATTCTTGTACATAGTAGCAGTAATATAGTAGTTATATTCTTGTGCATAGGAGCAGTATTATAGTAGTTATATTCTTGTACAAATGAGCAGTATTATAGTAGTTATATTCTTGTACATAGGAGCAGTATTATAGTAGTTATATTCTTGTACATAGGAGTAGTATTATAGTAGTTATATTCTTGTACATAGGGGCAGTATTATAGTAGATATATTCTTGTACATAAGGGCAGTATTTATAGTAGTTATATTCTTGTACATAGGGGCAGTATTATAGTAGTTATATTCTTGTACATAGCGGACAGTATTATAGTAGTTATATTTTTGTACATAGGAGCTGTATTATAATAGTTATATTCTTGCACATAGGGGCAGTATTTATAGTAGTTATATTCTTGTACATAGGAGCAGTATTATAGTAGTTATATTCTTGTACATAGCGGACAGTATTATAGTAGTTATATTTTTGTACATAGGAGCTATATTATAATAGTTATATTCTTGTACATAGGGGCAGTATTATAGTAGTTATATTCTTGTACATAGGGGCAGTATTATAGTAGTTATATTCTTGTTCTAGGAGCAGTATTATAGTAAATATATTCTGGTACATAGGAGCAGTATTATACTAGTTATATTCTTGTACATAGGAGCAGTATTATAGTAGTTATATTCTTGTACATAGGAGCAGTATTTTAGTAGTTATATTCTTGTACATAGGAACAGTATTATAGTAGTTATATTCTTGTATATAGGAGGAGTATTATAGTAGCTATATCCTTGTACATAGGGGCAGTATTATAGTAGTTATATTCTTGTACATAGCGGACAGTATTATAGTAGTTATTTTCTTGTACATAGGGGCAGTATTATAGAAGATATATTCTTGTACATAGGGGGCAGAATTATAGTAGATATATTCTTGTACATAGGGGGCAGTATTATAGTAGATATATTCTTGTACATAGGAGCAGTATTTATAGTAGTTACATTCTTGTACATAGGGGCAATAGTATAGTAGTTATATTCTTGTACATATGGGCAGTATTATAGTAGTTATATTCTTGTACATAGGGGGCAGTAGTATAGTAGTTATATTCTTGTACATAGGAGTAGTATTATAGTAGTTATATTCTTGTACATAGGGGCAGTATTATAGTAGATATATTCTTGTACATAGGGGCAGTATTTATAGTAGTTATATTCTTGTACATAGGGGCAGTATTATAGTAGTTATATTCTTGTACATAGGGGGCAGTATTATAGTAGTTATATCCTTGTACATAGGAGCAGTATTATAGTAAATATATTCTTGTACATAGGAGCAGTATTATAGTAGCTATATCCTTGTACATAGGGGGCAGTATTATAGTAGATATATTCTTGTACATAGGAGCAGTATTATAGTAAATATATTCTGGTACATAGGAGGAGTATTATAGTAGCTATATCCTTGTACATAGGGGCAGTATTATAGTAGTTATATTCTTGTACATAGGGGCAGTATTATAGAAGATATATTCTTGTACATAGGGGGCAGTATTATAGTAGATATATTCTTGTACATAGGGGGCAGTATTATAGTAGATATATTCTTGTACATAGGAGCAGTATTTATAGTAGTTACATTCTTGTACATAGGGGCAATAGTATAGTAGTTATATTCTTGTACATAGGGGCAGTATTATAGTAGTTATATTCTTGTACATAGGGGGCAGTAGTATAGTAGTTATATTCTTGTACATAGGAGTAGTATTATAGTAGTTATATTCTTGTACATAGGGGCAGTATTATAGTAGATATATTCTTGTACATAGGGACAGTATTTATAGTAGTTATATTCTTGTACATAGGGGCAGTATTATAGTAGTTATATTCTTGTACATCAGGGGCAGTATTATATTAGTTATATCCTTGTACATAGGAGCAGTATTATAGTAAATATATTCCTCTACATAGGAGCAGTATTATAGTAGCTATATCCTTGTACATAGGGGGCAGTATTATAGTAGATATATTCTTGTACATAGGAGCAGTATTATAGTAGTTATATTCTTGTACATAGGGGCAGTATTCATAGTAGTTATATTCTTGTACATAGGAGCAGTATTATAGTAGTTACAGTTATATGAAAAAGTTTGGGCACTCCTATTAATCTTAAGCTTATTGTTTTATAAAAATTGGTGTTTTGCAACAGCTATTTCAGTTTGATATATGTAATAACTGTTGGACATAGTAATGTTTCTGCCTTGAAATGAGGTTTATTGTACTAACAGAAAATGTTCAATCTGCATTCAAACAAAATTTGACAGGTGCATAAGTATGGGCACCTCACCAGAAAAGTGACATTAATATTTAGTAGATCCTCCTTTTGCAAAAATAACAGCCTCTAGTCACTTCCTGTAGCTTTTAATGAGTTCCTGGATCCTGGATGAAGGTATTTTTGACCATTCCTCTTTACAAAACAATTCCAGTTCAGTTAAGTTTGATGGTCGCCGAGCATGGACAGCCCTCTTCAAATGATCCCACAGATGTTCAATGATATTCAGGTCTGGCGACTGGGATGGCCATTCCAGAACATTGTAATTGTTCCTCTGCATCAATGCCTGAGTAGATTTGGAGCAGTGTTTTGGATCATTGTCTTGCTGAAAGATCCATCCCCTGCGTAACTTCAACTTTAACACTGATTCTTGAACATTATTGTCAAGAATCTGCTGATACTGAGTGGAATCCATGCGTCCCTCAACTTTAACAAGATTCCCGGTGCCGGCATTGGCCACACAGCCCCAAAGCATGATGGAATCTCCACCAAATTTTACTGTGGGTAGCAAGTGTTTTTCTTGGAATGCTGTGTTTTTTTGCCGCCATGCATAACGCCTTTTTGTATGACCAAACAACTCAATCTTGGTTTCATCAGTCCACAGGACCTTCTTCCAAAAATAAATTGGCTTCTCCAATTGTGCTTTTGCATACCTCAGCCGACTCTGTTTGTGGCATGCTTGCAGAAACCGCTTCTTTCGCATCACTCTCCCATACAGCTTCTCCTTGTGCAAAGTGCGTTGTATAGTTGACCGATGCACAGTGACACCATCTGCAGAAAGTTGATGCTGCAGCTCTCTGGAGGTGGTCTGAGGATTGTCCTTGACTGATCTCACCATTCTTCTTCTCTGCCTTTCTGATGTTTTTCTTGGCCTGCCACTTCTAGCCTTAACAAGAACTGTCCCTGTGTTCTTCCATTTCCTTACTATGTTCCTCACAGTGGAAACTGACAGGTTAAATCTCTGAGACAGCTTTTTGTATCCTTCCCCTGAATAACTATGTTGAATAATCTTTGTTTTCAGATCATTTGACAGTTGTTTTGAGGAGCCCATGATGCCATTCTTCAGAGGAGATTCAAACAGGAGAACAACTTGCAAGTGACCACTTTAAGTAGCTTTTCTCATGATTGCATACACCTGGCTATGAAGTTCAAAGCTCAATGAGGTTAAAAAACCCAAAAAAGTGCTTTAGTAAGTGAGTAAAAAGTAGGTAGGAATATTTAAAACAAGAAAATGAAAAGGGTGCCCATACTTATGCACCTGTCAAATATTGTTTGAATGCAGATTGCACATTTTCAGCTAGTACAATAAACCTCATTTCAAGGCAGAAACATTACTGTGTCCAACAGTTATTACATATATCAAACTGAAATAGCTGTTGCAAAAACACCAATTTTTATAAAACATTAAGCTTAAGATTAATAGGGGTGCCCAAACTTTTTCATATAACTGTATATTCTTGTACATAGGGGCAGTATTATAGTTGTTATATTCTTGTACATAGGAGTAGTATTATAGTAGTTATATCCTTGTACATAGGAGTAGTATTGTAGTAGAGAAAAGCAAAAAGAATATTATTATATAAGAAGAAATGTGTGCTATTAACAATAATAGTAATAATTACAACAACGTGTATATTATAGTAGTTATATTCTTGTACATAAGGACAGTATTATAGTAGTTATATTCTTGTACATAGGAGCAGTATTATATTAGTTATATTCTTGTACATAGGAGCAGTATTATAGAAGTTATATTCTTGTACATAGGAGCAGTATTATAGTAGTTATATTCTTGTACATAGGAGCAGTGTTATAGTAGTTATATTCTTGTACATATGAGCAGTATTATAGTAGTTATATTCTTGTACATAGGAGCAGTATTATAGTAGTTATATTCTTGTATATAGGAGCAGAATTATAGTAGTTATATTCTTGTACATGGGGCAGTATTATAGTAGTTATATTCTTGTACATAGGGGCAGTATTCATAGTAGTTATATTCTTGTACATAGGAGCAGTATTATAGTAGTTATATTCTTGTACATAGGGGCAGTATTATAGTAGTTATATTCTTGTACATTATGGCAGTAGTATAGTTGTTATATTCTTGTACATAGGAGCAGTATTATAGTAGTTATATTCTTGTACATTGGGGCAGTATTATAGTAGTTATATTCTTGTACATAGGGGCAGTATTATAATAGTTATATTCTTGTACATAGGGGCAGTATTATAGTAGTTATATTCTTGTACTTACGAGCAGTATTATAATAGTTATATTCTTGTACATAGGGGCAGTATTATAGAAGATATATTCTTGTACATAGGGGCAGTATTTATAGTAGTTATATTCTTGTACATAGGGGCAGTATTATAGTAGTTATATTCTTGTACATAGGAGGCAGTATTATAGTAGTTATATCCTTGTACATAGGAGCAGTATTATAGTAAATATATTCTTGTACATAGGAGCAGTATTATAGTAGTTATATTCTTGTACATAGGGGCAGTATTCATAGTAGTTATATTCTTGTACATAGGAGCAGTATTATAGTAGTTATATTCTTGTACATAGGGGCAGTATTATAGTAGTTATATTCTTGTACATTATGGCAGTAGTATAGTTGTTATATTCTTGTACATAGGAGTAGTATTATAGTAGTTATATCCTTGTATGTAGGAGTAGTATTGTAGTAGTTATATTCTTGTACATTGGGGCAGAATTATAGTAGTTATATTCTTGTACATAGGGGCAGTATTATAGTAGTTATATTCTTGTACATAGGAGCAGTATTATAGTAGTTATATTCTTGTACATTGGGGCAGTATTATAGCAGTTATATTCTTGTACATAGGGGCAGTATTATAATAGTTATATTCTTGTACATAGGGGCAGTATTATAGTAATTATATTCTTGTACATATGAGCAGTATTATAGTAATTATATTCTTGTACATAGGGGCAGCATTATAGTAGTTATATTCTTGTACATAGGGGCAGTATTATAGTAGTTATATTCTTATACATAGGGTACAGTATTATAGTAGTTATATTCTTGTAAATAGGGGCAGTATTATAGTAGTTATATTCTTATACATAGGGGACAGTATTATAGTAGTTATATTCTTGTATATAGGGGCAGTATTATATTAGTTATATTCTTATACATAGGGGACAGTATTATAGTAGTTATATTCTTGTACATAGGGGCAGTATTATAGTAGTTATATTCTTGTACATAGGGGGCAGTATTACAGTAGAAATTTTCTTGCTCATAGGGGCAGTATTATAGTAGTTATATTCTTGTACATAGGGGCAGTATTATAGTAGTTATATTCTTCTATATAGGGGCAGTATTATAGTAGTTATATTCTTTTACATAGGGGCAGTATTATAGTAGCTATATTCCTGCACATAGGGGCAGTATTATAGTAGTTATATTCTTGTACATAGGGGGCAGTATTATAGTAGTTATATTCTTGTATATAGGGGGCAGTATTATAGTAGTTATATTCTTGTACATATTAGCAGTATTATAGTAGTTATATTCTTGTGCATAGGGCGGAGTTTTATAGTAGTTATATCCTTGTACATATGAGCAGTATTATAGTAAATATATTCTGGTACATAGGAGCAGTATTATAGTAGTTATATTCTTGAACATAGGAGCAGTATTATAGTAGTTATATTCTTGTATATAGGGGGCAGTATTATAGTAGTTATATTCTTGTACATAGGGGCAGTATTATAGTAGTTATATTCTTGTACATAGGGGGCAGTATTATAGTAGTTATATTATTGTACATAGGGGCAGTATTATAGTAGTTATATTTTTGTACATGGGGGCAGTATTATAGTAGTTATATTCTTCTATATAGGGGCAGTATTATAGTAGTTATATTCTTGTACATAGGGGCAGTATTATAGTAGCTATATTCCTGCACATAGGGGCAGTATTATAGTAGTTATATTCTTGTACATAGGGGGCAGTATTATAGTAGTTATATTCTTGTACATAGGGGGCAGTATTATAGTAGTTATATTCTTGTACATAGTAGCAGTATTATAGTAGTTATATTCTTGTGCATAGGGGGGAGTTTTATAGTAGTTATATCCTTGTACATATGAGCAGTATTATAGTAAATATATTCTGGTACATGGAGCAGTATTATAGTAGTTATATTCTTGAACATAGGAGCAGTATTATAGTAGTTATATTCTTGTATATAGGGGGCAGTATTATAGTAGTTATATTCTTGTACATAGGGGTAGTATTATAGTAGTTATATTCTTGTACATAGGGGGCAGTATTATAGTAGTTATATTATTGTACATAGGGGCAGTATTATAGTAGTTATATTCTTGTACATAGGGGCAGTATCATATTAGTTATATTCTTGTACATTGGGGGCAGCATTATAGTAGATATATTCTTGTACATAGGAGCAGTATTTATTGTAGTTATATTCTTGTACATAGGGGCAGTATTTATAGTAGTTATATTCTTGTATGCAGGAGCAGTATTATAGTAGTTATATTCTTGTACATAGGAGCCGTATTATAGTAGTTATATTCTTGTACATAGGGGCAGTATTATAGTAGGTATATTCTTGTACATAGGGGGCAGTATTATAGTAGTTATATCCTTGTACATAGGAGCAATATTAAAGTAAATATATTCTTGTACATAGAAGCAGTATTATAGTAGTTATATTCTTGTACATAGGAGCAGTATTATAGTAGTTATATTCTTGTATATCGGAGCAGTATTATTGTAGTTATATTCTTGTACATAGGGGGGAGTTTTATAGTAGTTATATCCTTGTACATAGGAGCAGTATTATATTAAATATATTCTGGTACAAAGGAGCAGTATTATAGTAGTTATATTCTTGAACATAGGAGCAGTATTATAGTAGTTATATTCTTGTACATAGGGGCAGTATTATAGTAGATATATTCTTGTACATAGGGGGCAGTATTATAGTAGTTATATTATTGTACATAGGGGCAGTATTATAGTAGTTATATTCTTGTACATAGGGGGCAGTATTATAGTAGGTTATATTCTTGTACATAGGAACAGTATTAGAGTAAATATATTCTGGTACATAGGAGCAGTATTATAGTAGTTATATTCTTGTACATAGGAGCAGTATTATAGTAGTTATATTCTTGTATATAGGGGGCAATATTATAGTAGTTATATTCTAGTACATAGGGGGCAGTATTATAGTAGTTATATTCTAGTACATAGGGGGCAGTATTATAGTAGTTATATTCTTGTACATAGGAGCAGTATAATAGTAAATATATTCTGGTACATAGGAGCAGTATTATAGTTGTTATTTTCTTGTACATTGGAGCAGTATTATAGTAGTTATATTCTTGTACATAGTAGCAGTATTATAGTAGTTATATTCTTGTACATAGGAGCAGTATTATAGTAGTTATATTCTTGTACATAGGAGCAGTATTATAGTAAATATATTCTGGTACATAGGAGGAGTATTATAGTAGTTATATCCTTGTACTTAGGGGGAAGTATTATAGTAGTTATATTCTTGTACATAGGAGCAGTATTATAGTAGTTATATTCTTGTACATAGGGGCAGTATTATAGTATATATATTCTTGTACATAGGGGGCAGTATTATAGTAGATATATTCTTGTAAATAGGGGGCAGTATTATAGTAGATATATTCTTGTACATAGGAGCATTATTTATAGTAGTTATATTCTTGTACATAGGGGCAGTATTTATAGTAGGTATATTCTTGTACGCAGGAGCAGTATTATAGTAGTTATATTCTTGTACATAGGAGCAGTATTATAGGAGTTATATTCTTGAACATAGGGGCAGTATTATAGTAGTTATATTCTTGTACATAGGGGGCAGTATTATAGTAGTTATATCCTTGTACATAGGAGCAGTATTATAGTAAATATATTCTTGTACATAGGAGCAGTATTATAGTAGTTATTTTCTTGTACATAGGAGCAGTATTATAGTAGTTATATTCTTGTACATCGGAGCAGTATTATAGTAGTTATATTCTTGTACATAGGGGCAGTATTCACAGTAGTTATATTCTTGTAAGTAGGAGCAGTATTATAGTAGTTATATTCTTGTACATAGGGGTTGTATTATAGTAGTTATATTCTTGTACATAGGGGCAATAGTATAATAGTTATATTCTTGTACATAGGAGTAGTATTATAGTAGTTATATTTTTTTACATAGGGGGCAGTAGTATAGTAGTTATATTCTTATACATAGGAGTAGTATTATAGTAGTTATATTCTTGTACATAGGGGCAGTATTATAGTAGTTATATACTTGTACATAGGTGCAGTATTATAGTAGTTATATTCTTATACATAGGGGACAGTATTATAGTAGTTATATTCTTGTATATAGGGGCAGTATTATAGCAGTTATATTCTTATACATAGGGGACAGTATTATAGTAGTTATATTCTTGTATATAGGGGTAATATTATAGTAGTTATATTCTTATACATAGGGGACAGTATTATAGTAGTTATATTCATGTACATAGTGGCAGTATTATATTAGTTATATTCTTATACATAGAGGGCAGTATTATAGTAGTTATATTCTTGTACATAGGAGCAGTATTATAGTAGTTATATTCTTGTACATAGGAGCAGTATTATAGTAGTTATATTCTTGTACATAGGAGCAGTATTATAGTAGTTATATTCTTGTATATAGGAGCAGTATTATAGTAGTTATATTCGTTTACATATTGGGCAGTATTATAGTAGTTATATTCTTGTACATAGGAGCAGTATTATAGTAGTTGTATTCTTGTACATAGGATCAGATTTATAGTAGTTATATTCTTGTACATAGGGGCAGTATTATAGTAGTTATATTCTTGTACATATGGGCAGTATTATAGTAGTTATATGCTTGTACATAGTGGTCAGTATTATAGTAGTTATATTCTTGTACATAGGGCAGTATTATAGTAGTTATATTCTTGTACATAGGGGCAGTATTATAGTAGTTATATTCTTGTACATAGGGGCAGTATTATAGTAGTAATATTCTTGTACATAGGGGCAGTATTATAGTAGTTATATTCTTGCACATAGGGGCAGTATTATAGTAGTTATATTCTTGTACATAGGGGGGCAGTTTTATATTAGTTATATTACTGTGCATAGGAGCAGTATTATAGTAGTTATATTCTTGTACATAGGGGGGCAGTATTATAGTAGTTATATTCTTGTACATAGGAGCAGTATTATAGTAGTTATATTCTTGTGCATAGGAGCAGTATTATAGTAGTTATATTCTTGTACATAGGAGCAGTATTATAGTAGTTATATTCTTGTATATAGGAGCAGTATTATAGTAGTTATATTCGTTTACATAGGGGGCAGTATTATAGTAGTTATATTCTTGTACATAGGAGCAGTATTATAGTAGTTATATTCTTGTACATAGGATCAGATTTATAGTAGTTATATTCTTGTACATAGGGGCAGTATTATAGTAGTTATATTTTTGTACATATGGGCAGTATTATAGTAGTTATATGCTTGTACATAGTGGGCAGTATTATAGTAGTTATATTCTTGTACATAGGGCAGTATTATAGTAGTTATATTCTTGTACATAGGGGCAGTATTATAGTAGTTATATTCTTGTACATAGGGGCAGTATTACAGTAGTAATATTCTTGTACATAGGGGCAGTATTATAGTAGTTATTTTCTTGTACATAGGGGCAGTATTATAGTAGTTATATTCTTGTACATAGGGGGCAGTATTATAGTAGTTATATTCTTGTACATAGGGGGGCAGTATTATATTAGTTATATTATTGTACTTAGGAGCAGTATTATAGTAGTTATATTCTTGTTAGTGTTGAGCATTCCGATACTGAAATATCGGGTATCGGCCGATATTCGCGGTATCGGAATTCCGATACTTAATTCCGATACTTTTGCAATATCGTATACCGGAATCGGAAGTTCCCATAATGCAATGAGCCATTTTCATTTTATTCAGCCAATGAGGATCCTAAGAAGTGTGGGCACATCCTGTTAGGCATGTAGGCATCTTAACTAATGGCATGGCTGTGATTGGCTGCTGAAATGATGTCATGATGCACTATAAAAGCCGCTGCCGCCATTTTGAGCTCACTCTGCTGTGAATTCAGTTAGGGATAGGACGCTGTTGTTCTGAGGGACAGTTTTAGCTACCTATTTGCTCTATACTGCTTTACCCAAGCTACTTTATAAATCGCTGTGCCTTGCAGCGCTAGTGCACAGTTCCCTGTGCTGTTCACCGCTTTCTGCAAGGTCTCTGTGTGTGAGTGCAGCTCACCCTGTAGTGTGTGCTTCAGCCACGTCTGGTTGTAGTGCACTCAGTGTGTGTCACTGCCTCATACATTGTCCTTTTTTGCCAATTCATAATTTTTCCTGATATCTCCTATTAGTGTGGTGGTTCCATCCGTATTCAGCTAAATTGGTTCCAAACACACTATATAGGAGTAGATAGAGAAATTTTTTTGGTCTTGCAGCGCTAGTGCACAGTGCTCTGCATCTGCACTGTTCACCGCTGTTTGCAAGGTCTGGTGTGTGAGTGCAGCTCACCCTGTAGTGTGTGCTTCAGCCACGTCTGCTTGTAGTGCACTCAGTGTGTGTCACTGCCTCATACATTGTCATTTTTTGCCAATTCATAATTTTTCCTGATTTCTCCTATTAGTGTGGTGGTTCCATCCGTATTCAGCTAAATTGATTCCAAACACACTATATAGAAGTAGATAGAGGAGCCTTTCTGCAGCATTGGGCCCTGCAGCCCCAGCCAGATTAGTATTAGCCTATTTTTTGCAGCCTCATCTATTGCATTGTAGGTTACCTTCCTACATTGTAATAGCTACAAAAAGTTTGTGATACTATCGTTATTACATCTTCAGGCACATCCAGTGTCTTTTTGTGACAAAAAAAAACCTAAATAAAGTTCACCAAACACTCCACTTTACAGTTGTCTAGGCCACATTAGCTCATATTAAAGTCTAGTCCACACTTTATAAAATTAGTGTTTCTTATACCTGTTAGCAGCTGTTCAGGAATAAGCACACTAAGCCCTTAGTACTTTTCTGCCTATCTTTATCAGTCTACCAAGATGAAGAAGGCAGGGAGTAAGGCATGTGGTCGTGGGCGTAGGCGTGGAGTTTCTGCAGGGAGAGGACGTGAGGATTCTGTGCCTGCAGGGAGAGGACGTGGGGATTCTGTGCCTGCTGCGGGCACCAGTGACTCAGCATCCCCCAGTTTTACCAGGGAACAGTCCTTTATGAGCAGCTTTGTAGGAGCTAGCCGTACCCCACTGCTGCGCGAGGACCAAATTGAAGCCGTTGTCGGATGGATGGCAGCTAACGCATCGACTTCAATTAGTTCCAGATCCTCTCAGGTCCTGAGCACTGAAGAGCACCCATCTGTCTCTTCACCACCTGCCAAATTACCCAGGCAGTCAGAGAGCCCTGGACAGGAGCCATCTCTACTTCTGTTCTCTGAATCTCTTTGCTTGGAAAGACGGGGCCAGCCAAGTAGAATTCTAGAATTTGAAGAAGAGGTAGTATGCAGTGATGCGCAACCGTTTTGTCTCTCTGAATCTGAAGAGGCGGGTGGGCCAGTGCCTATGGTCAGCAGCACACCTCAGTACGCATCTGATGATGAGACTCAGGTGCCACTTTCTGGTGCGTACTGTGCTGTCGAGACTACCCAGGAGAAGCAGTTGTTTGAAGAGGGTGGTGTAGATGATGAGGTCCTTGACCCATCATGGCGTGAGGGACAGGAAGGTGGTGGGAGCAGCTCTGAGGAAGAGATTCCCCGAACGGCCCAAAAAGGAGGAAGAGGGAGGGGGCAGACTTGGTTGCCTGTAGCCTCCACTTCGGCACCCATTAGGAGCATGGCTCTTCCAAAATCCAAAGCGGGCGCTCCCAAGACTTGCAGTGCCTGGTCCTTTTTTGACACAGTTGCAGATGACATTTGCTTTGTCAAATGCAAGCTGTGTAATCAGAAGGTGAAAAGAGGGAAAAGTGTCAGCAACCTCAATACCACAAATATGTGGAAACATGTGCGGACCAAGCACGTGGTGGAGTTACAAAAACACACTGAAGACCTAGGCCAACCTACAGCGCCACCTACCACCTCTTCAGCTCGTGTTGTAGCCTCTTCCTCCAGCTCACACACAGCTGGTTCGGCTTCCTCACAGGATCGCCATGGAAGAATCTCTGGCACTGTTGTACAGAGACACAGTGTAATTCCACCCACAGCACCACTTTCCCAGTCATCCTCACACTCCCAGGCCAGTCTACAGCCATCGTTAGCACAGGCATGGGAGAAAAGGCGCCCATACTCGGCAAACCACCTCTGAGCACAGGCTCTGAATGCTGGCATTGCTAAACTACTGGCCCTTGAAATGCTATCATTCAGGCTGGTGGAGACTGACACATTCCGTAACTTTATGGCATTGGCAGTCCCACAATACAACGTGCCCAGCCGCTTTTATTTCAGCAGGCAAGCCGTCCCTGCCCTGCAACATCATGTGGAGGGAAAAATTAAACATGCGCTACAAAACGCCGTCAGTAGCAAGGTCCACCTGACCACTGATGCGTGGACCAGTAAGCATGGACAGGGACGATACCTTTCCCTCACTTCCCATTGGGTAAATGTTGTGGAGCCGGGTACAAATCTTGAGAGTGGCGCTGTACGTGTTCTGCCAACTCCAAGGATTGCAGGAATCCAGTCTGTACTCATTGACTCCTCCTCATACTCCAGTTCCTCTGAATCAGCGCTGCAGGAGCCGTCACGGTCTACCTCCACATCGACCCGTGAACGGTTACCTGTTATGATGACCGATATGAGCACAGCCGTGGCCAAACGTCAACAGGCCGTATTAAAATTAATTTCTTTGGGGAATCGAAGCCACACAGTGCAGGAGCTCTGGAATGCCATCAAGCAGCAGAGCGACGTGTGGTTTGTGCCAGCGAATCTCCAGCCAGGCATGGTAGTGTGTGACAATGGCCGAAATCTGGTGGCAGCTCTGGGCCTAGGCAACCTCACTCACATCCCATGTCTGGCACATGTGCTCAACTTGGTCGTGCAGAGTTTTTTGAGGGACTATCCGGATCTTGATGCACTGCTTCACAAGGTCCGCATAGAGTGCGCTCACTTGCGGCGTTCCAGCAATGCAAGATCATGCATTGCAGCTCTGCAGCGCCGATTACGTCTTCCGGAACATCGCATCATATGTGACCTACCCACCAGGTGGAATTCAGCGTTACATATGTTGGAGAGGTTGTGTGAGCAGCAGGCAGCAGTAATGGAGTACCAGCTGCATCAGGCGCAAACAAGTCGCAGTGCGCGCCGTTCACACTTCACCACCACTGAGTGGGCCTCTATGAAGAACATTTGCCACGTTTTGCGTGCCTTCGATTATTCCACGCGGATGGCGAGTGCAGATGATGCACTAGTCAGCATGACTATCCCCCTTATCTGCCTGCTTGAAAAAACACTGCAAGCACTAAGGGACGAGGTTTTGGAAGAGGTGGAGGATGAGGAGTCACAAATGCCATCTGATTCTCTACAGTCTGCGCAACGTGGTTCCTCACAAAGGCCTAGGCAGGGGACACTTTGTGAGGAGGATGAGGAGGAGTCAATGGATGAGGAAGACATCTGTCCAGAGGAGGGAGGTACACAATGCTCTAGTAGTCAGTATCTAGAGCGAGGGTGGGGTGATGCAGAGCAGGCAGAGATCACGCCTCAAGCAGGGGACAGCGTTTCTTGGCCAGTTGGCAGTCTGCAGCACATGGTTGATTTCATGCTGCAGTGCCTGAGAAACGACCGCCGCATCGCCCACATTCTCAACACGGCTGATTATTGAGTGTCCACCCTCCTAGATCCTCGCTACCGGGACAACTTACAAAGCCTCATAACACCGTTGAACCGGGAGCGTAAAATGCGGGAGTACCAAGACGCACTGGTGCATTCCATCATGTTCTCCATTCCAACCGAGAGCAGTGCTGCTAGTGCTTTACAAAGCAGCTCAGTGCGTCGAGGCAGTGGAGGAAGTTCTGCACAAAGAGGGAGCAGAAGCAGCGCCTCAGCACAAGGCAAGATCACTATGGCCGAAATGTGGCAAAGTTTTGTGTCCCCGCCGCCACAAATGTCTACACCATCACAGACGGCACCAGTCAGCAGGAGGCAACGTTTCCGTCAGATGGTGACAGACTACATGTCTTGCCCTCTTAGTGTACTCCCAGACGGCTCTTCTCCCTTCAAGTTTTGGGTCTGTAAGCTGGATATATGGCCAGAGCTTAGTCAGTATGCATTGGAGGTGCTAGCTTGCCCTGCTGCTAGTGTATTATCGGAACGCGTCTTTAGTGCCGCAGGTGGTGTACTAACAGACCGTCGCATGCGACTATCCTCCGATAACGTTGACCGGCTTACTTTTCTCAAAATGAACAAGGCCTGGATCTCTCATGAATTTGTCAGTCCTCTTCCAGAATAAATAATTGGTTGGCAACAGTATCCAGGTCTCCTGTTCTGTTCATGTTTCTACCACCTGAACTGTAATCCCTGAGCTCCAACACCGCCAGTTGGCGCTCGGAAGTGCCGTCTGCACAGTCAACACTTGCTGCGGTGTTATTGGGGTTCAGTAACGTCAGCTGTTCCCCTGCTGTGTTCACGGCAATTTCTCCTGCTCTGTCCATATTCACTGTGCTACTTATTTAAAACTTGCTCCAATTACACCTCTGGCTCCTCTCTGTTTTCATTCTTATCCCTGGGCTCCAACACCGCCAGTTGGCGCTCGGAAGTGCCGTCTGCACAGTCAACACTTGCTGCGGTGTTATTGGGGTTCAGTAACGTCAGCTGTTCCCCTGCTGTGTTCACGGCAATTTCTCCTGCTCTGTCCATATTCACTGTGCTACTTATTTAAAACTTGCTCCAATTACACCTCTGGCTCCTCTCTGTTTTTATTCTTATCCCTGGGCTCCAGCACCGCCAGTTGGCGCTCGGAAGTGCTGTCTGCACAGTCAACACTTGCTGCCGTGTTATTGGGTTTCGGTAACGTCAGCTGTTCCCCTGCTGTGCGGACGGCAATTTCTCCTGCTTTGTCCACATCCACTGTACTACACATTTTAAAGTTGCTCCAATTACACCTCTGGCTCCTCTGTTTTCATTCTTATCCCTGGGCTCCAACACCGCCAGTTGGCGCTCAGAAGTGCCGTCTGCACAGTCAACACTTGCTGCGGTGTTATTGGGGTTCAGTAACGTCAGCTGTTCCCCTGCTGTGCGGACGGCAATTTCTCCTGCTTTGTCCACATCCACTGTACTACACATTTTAAAGTTGCTCCAATTACACCTCTGGCTCCTCTGTTTTCATTCTTATCCCTGGGCTCCAGCACCGCCAGTTGGCACTCGGAAGTGCCGTCTGCACAGTCAACACTTGCTGCGGTGTTATTGCGGTTCAGTAACGTCAGCTGTTCCCCTGCTGTGCGGACGGCAATTTCTCCTGCTTTGTCCACATCCACTGTACTACACATTTTAAAGTTGCTCCAATTACACCTCTGGCTCCTCTGTTTTCATTCTTATCCCTGGGCTCCAACACCGCCAGTTGGCGCTCAGAAGTGCCGTCTGCACAGTCAACACTTGCTGCGGTGTTATTGGGGTTCAGTAACGTCAGCTGTTCCCCTGCTGTGTTCACGGCAATTTCTCCTGCTCTGTCCATATTCACTGTGCTACTTATTTAAAACTTGCTCCAATTACACCTCTGGCTCCTCTGTTTTCATTCTTATCCCTGGGCTCCAGCACCGCCAGTTGGCGCTCGGAAGTGCTGTCTGCACAGTCAACACTTGCTGCCGTGTTATTGTGGTTCGGTAACGTCCGCTGTTCCCCTGCTGTGCGGACGGCAATTTCTCCTGCTTTGTCCACATCCACTGTACTACACATTTTAAAGTTGCTCCAATTACACCTCTGGCTCCTCTGTTTTCATTCTTATCCCTGGGCTCCAACACCGCCAGTTGGCGCTCAGAAGTGCCGTCTGCACAGTCAACACTTGCTGCGGTGTTATTGGGGTTCAGTAACGTCAGCTGTTCCCCTGCTGTGTTCACGGCAATTTCTCCTGCTCTGTCCATATTCACTGTGCTACTTATTTAAAACTTGCTCCAATTACACCTCTGGCTCCTCTCTGTTTTTATTCTTATCCCTGGGCTCCAGCACCGCCAGTTGGTGCTCGGAAGTGCTGTCTGCACAGTCAACACTTACTGCCGTGTTATTGGGGTTCGGTAATGTCAGCTGTTCCCCTGCTGTGCGGACGGCAATTTCTCCTGCTTTGTCCACATCCACTGTACTACACATTTTAAAGTTGCTCCAATTACACCTCTGGCTCCTCTGTTTTCATTCATATCCCTGGGCTCCAACACCGCCAGTTGGCGCTCAGAAGTGCCGTCTGCACAGTCAACACTTGCTGCGGTGTTATTGGGGTTCAGTAACGTCAGCTGTTCCCCTGCTGTGTTCACGGCAATTTCTCCTGCTCTGTCCATATTCACTGTGCTACTTATTTAAAACTTGCTCCAATTACACCTCTGGCTCCTCTCTGTTTTCATTCTTATCCCTGGGCTCCAACACCGCCAGTTGGCGCTCGGAAGTGCCGTCTGCACAGTCAACACTTGCTGCGGTGTTATTGGGGTTCAGTAACGTCAGCTGATCCCCAGCTGTGTGTCCGGCAAATTCTCCTGCTTTGTCCACATCCACTGTACTACGGATTTAAAACCTCCTCCAAATACACCTCTGGCTCCTCCGTTTTTAGTATTTACCCTGGGCTCCAATACCGCTAGTTGCTGCTCAGAAGTGCCGTCTGCACAGTCTACGCTTGCTCCAGTGTTATTGGGGTTCAGTAACATCAGCTGATCCCCAGCTGTGTGTCCGGCAAATTCTCCTGCTTTGTCCACATCCACTGTACTACGGATTTAAAACCTCCTCCAAATACACCTCTGGCTCCTCCGTTTTTAGTATTTACCCTGGGCTCCAATACCGCTAGTTGCTGCTCAGAAGTGCCGTCTGCACAGTCAACGCTTGCTCCAGTGTTATTGGGGTTCAGTAACGTCAGCTGATCCCCAGCTGTGTGTCCGGCAAATTCTCCTGCTTTGTCCACATCCACTGTACTACGGATTTAAAACCTCCTCCAAATACACCTCTGGCTCCTCCGTTTTTAGTATTTACCCTGGGCTCCAATACCGCTAGTTGCTGCTCAGAAGTGCCGTCTGCACAGTCAACGCTTGCTCCAGTGTTATTGGGGTTCAGTAACGTCAGCTGATCCCCAGCTGTGTGTCCGGCAAATTCTCCTGCTTTGTCCACATCCACTGTACTACGGATTTAAAACCTCCTCCAAATACACCTCTGGCTCCTCCGTTTTTAGTATTTACCCTGGGCTCCAATACCGCTAGTTGCTGCTCAGAAGTGCCGTCTGCACAGTCAACGCTTGCTCCAGTGTTATTGGGGTTCAGTAACGTCAGCTGATCCCCAGCTGTGTGTCCGGCAAATTCTCCTGCTTTGTCCACATCCACTGTACTACGGATTTAAAACCTCCTCCAAATACACCTCTGGCTCCTCCGTTTTTAGTATTTACCCTGGGCTCCAATACCGCTAGTTGCTGCTCTGAAGTGCCGTCTGCACAGTCAACGCTTGCTCCAGTGTTATTGGGGTTCAGTAACGTCAGCTGATCCCCAGCTGTGTGTCCGGCAAATTCTCCTGCTTTGTCCACATCCACTGTACTACGGATTTAAAACCTCCTCCAAATACACCTCTGGCTCCTCCGTTTTTAGTATTTACCCTGGGCTTCAATACCGCTAGTTGCTGCTCAAAAGTGCCATCTGCACAGTCAACGCTTGCTCCAGTGTTATTGGGGTTCAGTAACGTCAGCTGATCCCCAGCTGTGTGTCCGGCAAATTCTCCTGCTTTGTCCACATCCACTGTACTACGGATTTGAAACATCCTCCAAATACACCTCTGGCTCCTCTGCTTTTAGTATTTACCCTGGGCTCCAGCACCGCCAGTTGGTTCTCGGAAGTTCCATTGGCTCTTGTACCTTCTGCTACCCATCCGGGTTCCAGTACCGTCAGCTGGTTCTCGGCAGTGACTTTGGCACGGGTACTCCCTCCTGCCCAGCCTGGTTCCAGCACGCCAGCTGTTTCCGGGTAGTGTCAATGTCACTTTGCCTCCAATGCGTTGTCCTGTCGTGTTGCGGTCGGGTTAGCCGACTCTATGGTGCCTGCAGTTTAGGTGACTCCTATGTGGGCTGCGGGATCTGGCAATGAAGGCTGGTTCCATAGTGCCAATAGGACAAGCACCCCCTGTAGGACTGTGGGTTTTGGTAACTGCGGCCGGCTCGCGGCCTTGAACTTTTTTTACATGGGTACCTTCCGCTACCCATCCGGGTTCCAGTACCGTCAGCTGGTTCTCGGCAGTGCCTTTGGATTAGGTGCCTCCTTCTCGGTATCCAAGTTCCACCAACGTCTGCTGGTCCTTGGTAGTGCTTTCTGGCACAGGTACCTCCTGCTTAGTAACCGAGTTCCAGTAACATCAGCTGGTCCTCGGTAGTTCCATTGGCTCTTGTACCTTCTGCTACCCATCCGGGTTCCAGTACCGTCAGCTGGTCCTCGGTAGTTCCATTTGCTCTTGTATCTTCTGCTACCCATCCGGGTTCCAGTACCGTCAGCTGGTTCTCGGCAGTGACTTTGGCACGGGTACTCCCTCCTGCCCAGCCTGGTTCCAGCACGCCAGCTGTTTCCGGGTAGTGTCAACGTCACTTTGCCTCCAATGCGTTGTCCTGTCGTGTTGCGGTCGGGTTAGCCGACTCTATGGTGCCTGCAGTTTAGGTGACTCCTATGTGGGCTGCGGGATCTGGCAATGAAGGCTGGTTCCATAGTGCCAATAGGACAAGCACCCCCTGTAGGACTGTGGGTTTTGGTAACTGCGGCCGGCTCGCGGCCTTGAACTTTTTTTTACATGGGTACCTTCTGCTACCCATCCGGGTTCCAGTACCGTCAGCTGGTTCTCGGCAGTGCCTTTGGATTAGGTGCCTCCTTCTCGGTATCCAAGTTCCACCAACGTCTGCTGGTCCTTGGTAGTGCTTTCTGGCACAGGTACCTCCTGCTTAGTAACCGAGTTCCAGTAACATCAGCTGGTCCTCGGTAGTTCCATTGGCTCTTGTACCTTCTGCTACCCATCCGGGTTCCAGTACCGTCAGCTGGTCCTCGGTAGTTCCATTTGCTCTTGTATCTTCTGCTACCCATCCGGGTTCCATTACCGTCAGCTGGTTCTCGGCAGTGTCTTTGGCACGGGTACTCCCTCCTGCCCAGCCTGGTTCCAGCACGCCAGCTGTTTCCGGGTAGTGTCAACGTCACTTTGCCTCCAATGCGTTGTCCTGTCGTGTTGCGGTCGGGTTAGCCGACTCTATGGTGCCTGCAGTTTAGGTGACTCCTATGTGGGCTGCGGGATCTGGCAATGAAGGCTGGTTCCATAGTGCCAATAGGACAAGCACCCCCTGTAGGACTGTGGGTTTTGGTAACTGCGGCCGGCTCGCGGCCTTGAACTTTTTTTTACATGGGTACCTTCTGCTACCCATCCGGGTTCCAGTACCATCAGCTGGTTCTCGGCAGTGCCTTTGGATTAGGTGCCTCCTTCTCGGTATCCAAGTTCCACCAACGTCTGCTGGTCCTTGGTAGTGCTTTCTGGCACAGGTACCTCCTGCTTAGTAACCGAGTTCCAGTAACATCAGCTGGTCCTCGGTAGTTCCATTGGCTCTTGTACCTTCTGCTACCCATTCGGGTTCCAGTACCGTCAGCTGGTCCTCGGTAGTTCCATTTGCTCTTGTATCTTCTGCTACCCATCCGGGTTCCAGTACCGTCAGCTGGTTCTCGGCAGTGTCTTTGGCACGGGTACTCCCTCCTGCCCAGTCTGGTTCCAGCACGCCAGCTGTTTCTGGGTAGTGTCAACGTCACTTTGCCTCCAATGCGTTGTCCTGTCGTGTTGCGGTCGGGTTAGCCGACTCTATGGTGCCTGCAGTTTAGGTGACTCCTATGTGGGCTGCGGGATCTGGCAATGAAGGCTGGTTCCATAGTGCCAATAGGACAAGCACCCCCTGTAGGACTGTGGGTTTTGGTAACTGCGGCCGGCTCGCGGCCTTGAACTTTTTTTTACATGGGTACCTTCTGCTACCCATCCGGGTTCCAGTACCGTCAGCTGGTTCTCGGCAGTGCCTTTGGATTAGGTGCCTCCTTCTCGGTATCCAAGTTCCACCAACGTCTGCTGGTCCTTGGTAGTGCTTTCTGGCACAGGTACCTCCTGCTTAGTAACCGAGTTCCAGTAACATCAGCTGGTCCTCGGTAGTTCCATTGGCTCTTGTACCTTCTGCTACCCATCCGGGTTCCAGTACCGTCAGCTGGTCCTCGGTAGTTCCATTTGCTCTTGTATCTTCTGCTACCCATCCGGGTTCCAGTACCGTCAGCTGGTTCTCGGCAGTGTCTTTGGCACGGGTACTCCCTCCTGCCCAGCCTGGTTCCAGCACGCCAGCTGTTTCCGGGTAGTGTCAACGTCACTGTAGCGCCGGCGTCCCTGCCCTCTGCTAGGCAGGGAAGCTGTTCCCCTCACCTCTCTGCTCCGTGCCCGGCGTCCTCCTCCCGCTCTGCTGGCAGCGCGCGCTCCTTCCCGGCCACTGTGCTTAGGGCGCGCGCGCTCTCCCTCCCTCTTAAAGGGGCCGCGCGCGCCGTCCTAAGTAGTCCCCGGCCAATGGCCGGAGGACTTCACCATATATAAGGCACCTCCTCCAAAATGGAGGTGCCCGAGCAATGTTGTTGCACTGTTCACTACTCTGCTTCAGCCCTCAGGTCCCGTTGCCAGTTACCTGCCAGATACCTGCCAGATTCCTGCCAGCTTGCTGTCATATTCCTGCCTGATATTCTGCTACCTGCCTGCTAGCCTGAGGTCCGACGGTCTGCCTTACTACTCCTGTCAGTCTGTCTAAGGACCAGCTTGCCCGCTCACCTGGGAGCGCACATCAACTACCTGCCTGCTTGCCTGAGGTCCGACGGTCTGCCTTCCAACTCTTGTCAGTCTGTCTATGGACCAGCTTGCCCGCTCACCTGGGAGCGCACATCTGCTACCTGCCTGCTAGCCTACCTGGAGGCTCTGCCGTCATGTGCTGTGACCACCTGCCTGTCCAGTGACTCCTGCCCGCTCACCTGGGAGCGCTCATCTGCTGCCTGTCTGCTAGCCTACCTGGAGGCTCTGCCGTCACGTGCTGTGACCACCCACCTGTCCAGAGACTTCTGCCCGCTCACCTGGGAGCGCTCATCTGCCGCCTGTCTGTTGGTCTTCCTGGAGGCTCCGCCGTCACATGCTGTGACCACCCGTTTATCCAGAGACTCTCGCCTGCTCACCTGGGAGCTCACGTCTACCATCAGCCGCCACAGGTCGTATCAACCCTTTACCCAGAGACTGCCTCGGTCACTTGCCGTGACCATCTGCCCGTTCACCCAGAGACTGCCCCGGTCACTTGCCGTGACCATCTGCCCGTTCACCCAGAGACTGCCCCGGTCACTTGCCGTGACCATCTGCCCGTTCATCCAGAGACTGCCCCGGTCACTTGCCGTGACCTCCTGCCCGCTCTTCTAGAGACTGTCCCGGTCACCTGCTGTGACTGCCTGCCTGGTCGCCACCCGCTCCCTTACAAGGACCGCCCCCTTGTATAGAAGCTCAGAGGTTCCGCCTCCCAGACCCGTTACAGTTTGCTCGGGCCATGGAACCCGGTGGCACCCAAGCTCCCTCGCTCTCGGACCTGTGTCATGAACTGTCCCGTCAGAGGTCCCAACAGGAGTCCATCCTGGGTCACCTGCGGAATGTCAATTCTCGCCTGGACACTCTGACTGCTCCGCCAGCAACCTCCGCCAGTGCCATGACTCGCAATCCGGCAGCTCCGCTGTCCACTAATACCATGGTATCCTACCCTGGACCCCGCCTTTCTGCACCTCCTCGCTTCGGAGGCGACTCCGCCCAGGCTCGGGGCTTCATAAATCAGTGCACCCTGCACTTTGAACTCCTGTCCCACCAGTTTAACTCCGACCGGGCCAAAATTGCCTTCATTATGTCCCATCTCACCGGGGAGGCCCTGGCCTGGCTAAATCCTCTATGGGAGAGAGGAGACCCCCTGGTGTCCGACTTGCCTGCCTTTCTCATGGCTTTCCGGAAAGTCTTCGACGAACCCGGACGGAAGACCTCATCCGCATCATCACTGCTACGCCTCCGTCAGGGAAGTCTCACCGTGGGCCAATATGCCATACGGTTCCGTACCCTTGCCTCGGAGCTGGCCTGGGATAACGACGCTCTGGTATCCGTCTTCTGGGAGGGTCTGTCCGGCCGTATTAAAGATGAACTTGCCGGTCGGGACATTCCTACCACTCTCGATGACCTAATAACTCTTGCCACCCGGATTGACCTACGGTTCCAGGAGCGTGCCAAAGAGGTCACCCGTGAGAGGAGGTTTCCACGTCTAGCTCCTACTTTTCAGAAATCCGTCTCTCCCCAGGTACACTCTCCTGAGCCTATGCAGGTCGACCAGACCAAAATGGTCAAAACCCGTCAGGACTTACGCCGTGCCGAGGGGAGCTGCTTCTACTGTGGCAGTAAGGAGCACCGAATCCGTGCCTGCCCGGAGAGGTCGGGAAACGCCTGTGTCTAGGTTCGCTCAGAGAGGTCGACCTAGACAAGAATAAATCCTCTACATCTCTGCTGCTGTCAGTCTCAATTGTCTGCGGGGAGAACCGTTATTTCGAACTAGCCCAACTTGACTCTGGAGCAGCCGGGAATCTTATTTCACAGTCCCTGGTAGAGAAATACCGCATCCCCACCAAACCTCTGGCTGTACCCTTGTCTGTTGCTGCCGTGGATGGGGGTCTCTTACCACGCCCCATCCAACTCATCACCGAATCCATTACTCTGCAGGTGGGAATGCTGCATTCTGAGAGTATCTCCTTTCATGTTCTGCCTGGACTCTCTCACGCCCTCTTGCTAGGTCTACCTTGGCTCCAGAGACATGCACCCGTGCTTGACTGGCAGACCGGAGAAGTCCTTCGCTGGGGACAGGACTGCCATAAGACCTGTCTGGTTCCCGTCCATCCCGTCCGTCCTTCTCCTACCCCAGCTAATCTACCTGGACTTCCGATTCCTTATTGGTCTTATGCTGATGTCTTTAATAAAAAGGAGGCAGAGACACTACCCCCTCATAGACCATACGACTGCCCTATCGACCTGTTACCTGGTACTACTCCTCCCCGTGGGCGTATTTATCCATTATCCGCTGCTGAGACCCGGTCGATGTCCGAATATATTGAGGAGAATCTGGCCAGGGGATTCATCCGGAAATCTACCTCCCCGGCGGGAGCAGGCTTCTTTTTCATCAAAAAGAAGGACGGCTCTCTCCGTCCCTGTATAGACTATAGAGGCCTTAACCAGATCACGGTGAAGAATAAGTACCCCCTTCCGCTCATTCCGGAGTTATTTGATCGTCTGAGGGGGGCTAGAATCTTCACCAAACTGGACCTCCGTGGGGCGTACAACCTGGTTCGTATCCGTCAGGGGGATGAATGGAAGACGGCATTCAACACCCGGGACGGCCACTATGAATATCTGGTAATGCCCTTTGGTCTCTGTAACGCTCCTGCCGTCTTTCAAGAGTTGGTCAATGACATCTTCCGGGACCTTCTCTACTCCTGCGTAGTGGTGTACCTGGACGACATCTTGGTCTTCTCTCCAGATCTCCAGACTCACCGGAGGGACGTTCGTCAGGTCCTGCTCAGGCTCAGGCAGAATCACCTCTTCGCTAAATACGAGAAGTGCCTCTTTGAGCAGACCTCGCTTCCGTTTTTGGGCTACATTATTTCTCAGACCGGCCTACGAATGGATCCAGAGAAACTGTCTGCCATCGAGAAATGGCATCGACCGGAGGGGTTGAAGGCCATTCAGCGGTTCCTGGGCTTCGCCAACTACTACCGCCTCTTCATACCGCACTTCTCTTCCCGGACTGCCCCAATTTCCACGCTCACCCGTAAGGGTACTAATCCCAAAGAGTGGCCGCCCGAAGCAGAGGAGGCCTTTCTTTCCTTAAAACAGGCCTTCTCTTCCGCCCCGGTGCTGCATCGCCCGGACGGCAACAAGCAGTTCTTCCTGGAAGTTGACGCCTCCTCCTCTGGAGCCGGAGCGGTACTTACTCAAAAATCATCTTCCGGGAGGATGGTAACTTGCGGCTTCTTCTCTAAACTCTTCTCCTCCTCAGAGCGCAATTATTCCATAGGAGACCGAGAGTTATTGGCCATCAAACTGGCATTGGAGGAGTGGCGTTACCTGCTCGAGGGGGCTCTTCACCCGGTAATAATTTACACTGACCACAAGAACTTGGCTTACCTCCAGCATGCCCAGAGACTTAACCCGCGCCAAGCCCGGTGGTCCTTGTTTTTTGCTCGCTTTGATTTTGTTCTTCATTTTCGCCCGGCTGACAAAAACGTCAAGGCGGACACCTTGTCTCGATCCTTTCTGGTGTCTGATCTCGAGGAAGATCCGAAACACATCATCGATCCCGCCAGAGTAATGCAGGTGGCTCCCGTGAGTCTAAATCGTCTCCCTCCCGGAAAGACGTTCGTATCAGTACCTGATCGGGAGAAGATCCTTCACTGGGGTCACTCGTCTAAACTGGCTGGCCACGCCGGTCAGAAAAAGACCCTCCAGCTTATTACCCGGCACTACTGGTGGCCTACCCTGCACAAGGACGTAATAGACTTTGTTTCTGCCTGTGTGTCCTGCGCCCGCAACAAGGTTCCGAGACATCTGCCAGCCGGTCGCCTCCTTCCGCTTTCTGTACCTGCTGCCCCCTGGCAGCATATAGCAATGGACTTTATAACTGACCTCCCAGTCTCTGCCGGTTGTACGGTCATTTGGGTGGTCGCTGACCGCTTCTCCAAGATGGCTCATTTCGTTCCCCTGCCAGGCCTCCCGTCTGCACCCGAGCTAGCGAAAGACTTTATTCGTCACATCTTTCGTCTTCATGGCCTGCCCCTCCACATCGTGTCGGATCGTGGGGTACAGTTCACCTCACGCTTCTGGAGAGCCACTTGTTAACTTCTAGACGTCACCCTGGACTTCTCTTCCGCTTACCACCCACAGTCCAATGGTCAAGTGGAGCGGATCAATCAGAACCTGACCAGTTACCTCCGGCACTTCGTTAATGCCCATCATTCAGACTGGGTGGATCTCCTACCATGGGCCGAGTTCTCTTATAACAATCACGAGAGCGAATCCTCCTCCAAATCCCCGTTTTTTGTAGTCTTCGGTCAGCATCCTCGGATTCCTTTTCCTGTCTCCACCTCTGTGGACAACCCGGCTGCGGAATCTCTCGTTAGCAAATTTTCCTCCATTTGGGAGAGTACCCGATCCGCACTCCTTCAGTCGTCCGAACGGATGAAAAGACACGCTGACAAAAAACGCCTGGATCCTCCACAATTTCGTCCTGGAGATAAAGTCTGGCTCTCATCTAAATATGTCCGACTCAAGATACCTTCTTACAAGTTAGGGCCTCGGTTCATCGGTCCTCTGGAGGTCATCAGTCAGATCAACCCGGTGGCCTATAAATTGAAACTCCCGGCCAACTTACGGATCCCTAACTCCTTCCATGTATCTCTCCTCAAACCTGTGGTACTTAACTCTTTTTCCAAGTCTACAGGTACGCCTCCTGCTCCGGTTTCTGCTGAGGACGAGTTTGAGGTAGAGAACATTCTTGCCACCAAAAGGGTAAGAGGAAAGACCTTTTTTCTAGTAGATTGGAAGGGGTTTGGTCCTGAGGAGAGAACGTGAGAGCCCCGGGAGAACATCCATGCCCCGCTCATCCTTGCTAAATTTCTGTCTGGCCTAAAAAAGGGGGGGCCTAAAGGGGGGGGTACTGTAGCGCCGGCGTCCCTGCCCTCTGCTAGGCAGGGACCCTGTTCCCCTCACCTCTCTGCTCCGTGCCCGGCGTCCTCCTCCCGCTCTGCTGGCAGCGCGCGCTCCTTCCCGGCCACTGTGCTTAGGGCGCGCGCGCGCGCTCTCCCTCCCTCTTAAAGGGGCCGCGCGCGCCGTCCTAAGGAGTCCCCGGCCAATGGCCGGAGGACTTCACCATATATAAGGCACCTCCTCCAAAATGGAGGTGCCCGAGCAATGTTGTTGCACTGTTCACTACTCTGCTTCAGCCCTCAGGTCCCGTTGCCAGTTACCTGCCAGATACCTGCCAGATTCCTGCCAGCTTGCTGTCTTATTCCTGCCTGATATTCTGCTACCTGCCTGCTAGCCTGAGGTCCGACGGTCTGCCTTACTACTCCTGTCAGTCTGTCTAAGGACCAGCTTGCCCGCTCACCTGGGAGCGCACATCAACTACCTGCCTGCTTGCCTGAGGTCCGACGGTCTGCCTTCCAACTCTTGTCAGTCTGTCTATGGACCAGCCTGCCCGCTCACCTGGGAGCGCACATCTGCTACCTGCCTGCTAGCCTACCTGGAGGCTCTGCCATCACGTGCTGTGACCACCTGCCTGTCCAGTGACTCCTGCCCGCTCACCTGGGAGCGCTCATCTGCTGCCTGTCTGCTAGCCTACCTGGAGGCTCTGCCGTCACGTGCTGTGACCACCCGCCTGTCCAGAGACTTCTGCCCGCTCACCTGGGAGCGCTCATCTGCCGCCTGTCTGTTGGTCTTCCTGGAGGCTCCGCCGTCACATGCTGTGACCACCCGTTTATCCAGAGACTCTCGCCTGCTCACCTGGGAGCTCACGTCTACCATCAGCCGCCACAAGTCGTACCAACCCTTTACCCAGAGACTGCCCCGGTCACTTGCCGTGACCATCTGCCCGTTCACCCAGAGACTGCCCCGGTCACTTGCCGTGACCATCTGCCCGTTCACCCAGAGACTGCCCCGGTCACTTGCCGTGACCATCTGCCCGTTCATCCAGAGACTGCCCCTGTCACTTGCCGTGACCTCCTGCACGTTCTTCTAGAGACTGTCCCGGTCACCTGCTGTGACTGCCTGCCTGGTCGCCACCCGCTCCCTTACAAGGACCTCCCCCTTGTATAGTAGCTCAGAGGTTTCGCCTCCCAGACCCGTTACAGTCACTTTGCCTCCAATGCGTTGTCCTGTCGTGTTGCGGTCGGGTTAGCCGACTCTATGGTGCCTGCAGTTTTGGTGACTCCTATGTGGGCTGCGGGATCTGGCAATGAAGGCTGGTTCCATAGTGCCAATAGGACAAGCACCCCCTGTAGGACTGAGGGTTTTGGTAACTGCGGCCGGCTCGCGGCCTTGAACTTTTTTTTACATGGGTACCTTCTGCTACCCATCCGGGTTCCAGTACCGTCAGCTGGTTCTCGGCAGTGCCTTTGGATTAGGTGCCTCCTTCTCGGTATCCAAGTTCCACCAACGTCTGCTGGTCCTTGGTAGTGCTTTCTGGCACAGGTACCTCCTGCTTAGTAACCGAGTTCCAGTAACATCAGCTGGTCCTCGGTAGTTCCATTGGCTCTTGTACATTCTGCTACCCATCCGGGTTCCAGTACCGTCAGCTGGTCCTCGGTAGTTCCATTTGCTCTTGTATCTTCTGCTACCCATCCGGGTTCCAGTACCGTCAGCTGGTTCTCGGCAGTGTCTTTGGCACGGGTACTCCCTCCTGCCCAGCCTGGTTCCAGCATGCCAGCTGTTTCCGGGTAGTGTCAACGTCACTTTGCCTCCAATGCGTTGTCCTGTCTTGTTGCGGTCGGGTTAGCCGACTCTATGGTGCCTGCAGTTTAGGTGACTCCTATGTGGGCTGCGGGATCTGGCAATGAAGGCTGGTTCCATAGTGCCAATAGGACAAGCACCCCCTGTAGGACTGTGGGTTTTGGTAACTGCGGCCGGCTCGCGGCCTTGAACTTTTTTTTACATGGGTACCTTCTGCTACCCATCCGGGTTCCAGTACCGTCAGCTGGTTCTCGGCAGTGCCTTTGGATTAGGTGCCTCCTTCTCGGTATCCAAGTTCCACCAACGTCTGCTGGTCCTTGGTAGTGCTTTCTGTCACAGGTACCTCCTGCTTAGTAACCGAGTTCCAGTAACATCAGCTGGTCCTCGGTAGTTCCATTGGCTCTTGTACCTTCTGCTACCCATCCGGGTTCCAGTACCGTCAGCTGGTCCTCGGTAGTTCCATTTGCTCTTGTATCTTCTGCTTCCCATCCGGGTTCCAGTACCGTCAGCTGGTTCTTGGCAGTGTCTTTGGCACGGGTACTCCCTCCTGCCCAGCCTGGTTCCAGCACGCCAGCTGTTTCCGGGTAGTGTCAACGTCACTTTGCCTCCAATGCGTTGTCCTGTCGTGTTGCGGTCGAGTTAGCTGACTCTATGGTGCCTGCAGTTTAGGTGACTCCTATGTGGGCTGCGGGATCTGGCAATGAAGGCTGGTTCCATAGTGCCAATAGGACAAGCACCCCCTGTAGGACTGTGGGTTTTGGTAACTGCGGCCGGCTCGCGGCCTTGAACTTTTTTTTACATGGGTACCTTCTGCTACCCTTCCGGGTTCCAGTACCGTCAGCTGGTTCTCGGCAGTGCCTTTGGATTAGGTGCCTCCTTCTCGGTATCCAAGTTCCACCAACGTCTGCTGGTCCTTGGTAGTGCTTTCTGGCACAGGTACCTCCTGCTTAGTAACCGAGTTCCAGTAACATCAGCTGGTCCTCGGTAGTTCCATTGGCTCTTGTACCTTCTGCTACCCATCCGGGTTCCAGTACCGTCAGCTGGTCCTCGGTAGTTCCATTTGCTCTTGTATCTTCTGCTACCCATCCGGGTTCCAGTACCGTCAGCTGGTTCTCGGCAGTGTCTTTGGCACGGGTACTCCCTCCTGCCCAGCCTGGTTCCAGCACGCCAGCTGTTTCCGGGTAGTGTCAACGTCACTTTGCCTCCAATGCGTTGTCCTGTCGTGTTGCGGTCGGGTTAGCCGACTCTATGGTGCCTGCAGTTTAGGTGACTCCTATGTGGGCTGCGGGATCTGGCAATGAAGGCTGGTTCCATAGTGCCAATAGGACAAGCACCCCCTGTAGGACTGTGGGTTTTGGTAACTGCGGCCGGCTCGCGGCCTTGAACTTTTTTTTACATGGGTACCTTCTGCTACCCATCCGGGTTCCAGTACCGTCAGCTGGTTCTCGGCAGTGCCTTTGGATTAGGTGCCTCCTTCTCGGTATCCAAGTTCCACCAACGTCTGCTGGTCCTTGGTAGTGCTTTCTGGCACAGGTACCTCCTGCTTAGTAACCGAGTTCCAGTAACATCAGCTGGTCCTCGGTAGTTCCATTGGCTCTTGTACCTTCTGCTACCCATCCGGGTTCCAGTACCATCAGCTGGTCCTCGGTAGTTCCTCAGCCTTCTTGTACTTTCTGCTACATTTCCAAGTTCAAGCTTTTTGAAATGGTTCTTGGTAATCACTCTGGATCTCCCTGACGAGGACCCTGAAGACGAGGACCCTGAAGACCAACCCGAAGAAGACGAGGACCCCGAAGACGACGACCCTGAAGACGAGGACCCTGAAGACCACCCCGAAGAAGACGAGGACCCTGAAGACGAGGACCCTGAAGACCACCCCGAAGAAGACGAGGACCCTGAAGACCACCCCGAAGAAGACGAGGACCCCGAAGACGAGGACCCAGAAGACCAACCCGAAGAAGACGAGGACCCCGAAGACGAGGACCCGGAAGACGACCACCCTGAAGACCACCCTGAAGAAGACCAAGAAGTTGACCAAGAGGACAAAGAAGAGAAGACAAGTACCAAGATACAGAAGAACAAGAGACAGAAAACCAAGAAGCAGAAATACAAGAAGCTGCAGAACAAAATGCGGAAGAACATTAAGCATAAGATTAAAATTCAAAGCAAAAGATAATATCTAAATTATAAGCAGAATATGACTAAGCAGTGTATGGGGGTGAGTCCGTTCCTCCTCGTGGTGCCCCTGGAAAAGACCTGCTGCTGCAGGCCAAACTGAACGCGGACAAATCCTGTTGTGAATCTTTTGTGACGGGCAGAACGAAAGGTGTAATGTCCAACCTTTTATAGATAACAACTACAGGAATGCCTGTCACAAATAAGAATATGATTAAGAAAAAGAATATGAAGAAGATGAAGAAGTAGAATATGAAGAATGTAAAAAAAAGAATAATACGAAGAAGGTGAAGAAGAAGAAGGTGAAGAAGAAGTGGATGAAAAAGATGCTGAGGATGATGAAGGAGAAAGTGTGGGAGAAGTAAAAAAGAAGGTGAAGAGCATGGAAGTAGTGAAACATAAATATCTGACAAAATATAAAAATACTTAACATAGTTAATATTTCCGTAACTCAGAACATCTTAAAAAAATAGTAATTCCTGCTATTCCATTTGACTGGGCTAAACCTCTATGCCTTTATTGTCTCCCCACCTCCCCCAATACATTCTACATTATTCTTAGCTGTTTTCCTTCATGTAGAATTAACCTACAAGGAAAGAAAGGGTTTATTTTAATTCCGATATTTATGTCCCATTGACTTGCATTGGTTTCCGGTATCGGAATCGGCGATATCCGATACTTTTTCGGTATCGGTCCGATCCAATCCGATCCGATATTTCCCGATATCGGAAGGTATCGCTCAACACTAATTCTTGTACATAGGGGAAGTATTATAGTAGTTATATTCTTGTACATAGGGGGCAGTATTATAGTAGTTATATCCTTGTACATAGAGGGCAGTATTATAGTAGTTCTATTCTTGTACATAGGGGCAGTATTATATTAGTTATATTCTTGTACATAGGGGCAGTATTATAGTAGTTATATTCTTGTACATAGGGTTGCAGTATTATATTAGTTATATTATTGTACATAGGAGCAGTATTATAGTAGTTATATTTTTGTACATAGGGGGCAGTATTATAGTAGTTATATCCTTGTACATAGGGGGTAGTGTTATTGTAGTTATATTCTTGTACATAGGGAGCAGTATTATAGTAGTTATATTCTTGTACATATTGGGCAGTATTATAGTAGTTATATTCTTGTACATAAGGGGCAGTATTATAGTGGTTATATTCTTGTACATAGGGAGCAGTATTATAGTAGTTATATTCTTGTACATAGGGGGCAGTATTATAGTAGTTATATTCTTGTACATAGGGGGCAGTATTATAGTAGTTATATTCTTGTACATAGGGGGCAGTATTATAGTGGTTATATTCTTGTATATAGGGGGCAGTATTATAGTAGTTATATTCTTGTACATAGGGGGCAGTATTATACAAGTTATATTCTTATACATAGGGGGCAGTATTATAGTAGTTATATTCTTGTACATAGGAGCAGTATTATAGCAGTTATATTGTTGTACAGAGGAGCAGTATTATAGTAGTTATATTCTTGTATATAGGGGCAGTATTATAGTAGTTATATTCTTGTACATAGGGGGCAGTATTATAGTGGTTATATTCTTGTACATAGGAGGCAGTATTATAGTAGTTATATTCTTGTACATAGGGGGCAGTATTATAGTGGTTATATTCTTGTACATAGGGGGCAGTATTATAGTAGTTATATTCTTGTACATAGGGGGCAGTATTATACTAGTTATATTGTTATACATAGGTGGCAGTATTATAGTAGTTATATTCTTGTACATAGGAGCAGTATTATAGTAGTTATATTCTTGTACATAGGGGCAGTATTATAGTAGTTATATTCTTGTACATAGGGGGCAGTATTATACTAGTTATGTTCTTATACATAGGGGGCAGTATTATAGCAGTTATATTCTTGAACAGAGGAGCAGTATTATAGTAGTTATATTCTTGTATATAGGGGCAGTATTATAGTAGTTATATTCTTGTACATAGGAGCTGTATTATAGTAGTTATATTCTTGGACATAGGGGCCGTATTATAGTAGTTATATTCTTGTATATAGGTGCAGTATTATAGTAGTTATATTCTTGTACATAGGAGCAGTATTATAGTAGTTATATTCTTGTACATAGGGGCAGTTTTATAGTAGTTATATTCTTGTACATAGGGTGCAGTATTATAGTAGTTATATTCTTGTACATAGGGGGCAGTATTATAGTAGTTATATTCTTGTACATAGGGGGCAGTATTATAGTAGTTATATTCTTGTACATAGGAGGCAGTATTATAGTAGTTATATTCTTGTACATAGGGGCAGTATTATAGTAGTTATATTCTTGTACATACGGGGCAGTATTATAGTAGTTATATTCTTGTACATAGGGTGCAGTATTATAGTAGTTTTATTCTTGTACATAGAGGCAGTATTATAGTAGTTATATTCTTGGACATAGGGGCCGTATTATAGTAGTTATATTCTTGTATATAGGTGCAGTATTATAGTAGTTATATTCTTGTACATAGGAGCAGTATTATAGTAGTTATATTCTTGTACATAGGGGCAGTTTTATAGTAGTTATATTCTTGTACATAGGAGCTGTATTATAGTAGTTATATTCTTGGACATAGGGGCCGTATTATAGTAGTTATATTCTTGTATATAGGTGCAGTATTATAGTAGTTATATTCTTGTACATAGGAGCAGTATTATAGTAGTTATATTCTTGTACATAGGGGCAGTTTTATAGTAGTTATATTCTTGTACATAGGGTGCAGTATTATAGTAGTTATATTCTTGTACATAGGGGGCAGTATTATAGTAGTTATATTCTTGTACATAGGGGGCAGTATTATAGTAGTTATATTCTTGTACATAGGAGGCAGTATTATAGTAGTTATATTCTTGTACATAGGGGCAGTATTATAGTAGTTATATTCTTGTACATACGGGGCAGTATTATAGTAGTTATATTCTTGTACATAGGGTGCAGTATTATAGTAGTTATATTCTTGTACATAGGGGCAGTTTTATAGTAGTTATATTCTTGTACATAGGAGCTGTATTATAGTAGTTATATTCTTGGACATAGGGGCCATATTATAGTAGTTATATTCTTGTATATAGGTGCAGTATTATAGTAGTTATATTCTTGTACATAGGAGCAGTATTATAGTAGTTATATTCTTGTACATAGGGGCAGTTTTATAGTAGTTATATTCTTGTACATAGGGTGCAGTATTATAGTAGTTATATTCTTGTACATAGGGGGCAGTATTATAGTAGTTATATTCTTGTACATAGGGGCAGTATTATAGTAGTTATATTCTTGTACATAGGAGGCAGTATTATAGTAGTTATATTCTTGTACATAGGGGCAGTATTATAGTAGTTATATTCTTGTACATACGGGGCAGTATTATAGTAGTTATATTCTTGTACATAGGGGCCATATTATAGTAGTTATATTCTTGTATATAGGTGCAGTATTATAGTAGTTATATTCTTGTACATAGGAGCAGTATTATAGTAGTTATATTCTTGTACATAGGGGCAGTTTTATAGTAGTTATATTCTTGTACATAGGGTGCAGTATTATAGTAGTTATATTCTTGTACATAGGGGGCAGTATTATAGTAGTTATATTCTTGTACATAGGGGGCAGTATTATAGTAGTTATATTCTTGTACATAGGAGGCAGTATTATAGTAGTTATATTCTTGTACATACGGGGCAGTATTATAGTAGTTATATTCTTGTACATAGGGGCAGTATTATAGTAGTTATATTCTTGTACATAGGGGCAGTATTATAGTAGTTATATTCTTGTACATAGTGGGCAGTATTATAGTAGTTATATTCTTGTACATAGGGGGCAGTATTATAGTGGTTATATTCTTGTATATAGGGGGCAGTATTATAGTAGTTATATTCTTGTACATAGGGGGCAGTATTATACAAGTTATATTCTTATACATAGGGGGCAGTATTATAGTAGTTATATTCTTGTACATAGGAGCAGTATTATAGCAGTTATATTGTTGTACAGAGGAGCAGTATTATAGTAGTTATATTCTTGTATATAGGGGCAGTATTATAGTAGTTATATTCTTGTACATAGGGGGCAGTATTATAGTGGTTATATTCTTGTACATAGGAGGCAGTATTATAGTAGTTATATTCTTGTACATAGGGGGCAGTATTATAGTGGTTATATTCTTGTACATAGGGGGCAGTATTATAGTAGTTATATTCTTGTACATAGGGGGCAGTATTATACTAGTTATATTGTTATACATAGGGGGCAGTATTATAGTAGTTATATTCTTGTACATAGGAGCAGTATTATAGTAGTTATATTCTTGTACATAGGGGCAGTATTATAGTAGTTATATTCTTGTACATAGGGGGCAGTATTATACTAGTTATGTTCTTATACATAGGGGGCAGTATTATAGCAGTTATATTCTTGAACAGAGGAGCAGTATTATAGTAGTTATATTCTTGTATATAGGGGCAGTATTATAGTAGTTATATTCTTGTACATAGGAGCTGTATTATAGTAGTTATATTCTTGGACATAGGGGCCGTATTATAGTAGTTATATTCTTGTATATAGGTGCAGTATTATAGTAGTTATATTCTTGTACATAGGAGCAGTATTATAGTAGTTATATTCTTGTACATAGGGGCAGTTTTATAGTAGTTATATTCTTGTACATAGGGTGCAGTATTATAGTAGTTATATTCTTGTACATAGGGGGCAGTATTATAGTAGTTATATTCTTGTACATAGGGGGCAGTATTATAGTAGTTATATTCTTGTACATAGGAGGCAGTATTATAGTAGTTATATTCTTGTACATAGGGGCAGTATTATAGTAGTTATATTCTTGTACATACGGGGCAGTATTATAGTAGTTATATTCTTGTACATAGGGTGCAGTATTATAGTAGTTATATTCTTGTACATAGAGGCAGTATTATAGTAGTTATATTCTTGGACATAGGGGCCGTATTATAGTAGTTATATTCTTGTATATAGGTGCAGTATTATAGTAGTTATATTCTTGTACATAGGAGCAGTATTATAGTAGTTATATTCTTGTACATAGGGGCAGTTTTATAGTAGTTATATTCTTGTACTTAGGAGCAGTATTATAGTAGTTATATTCTTGTACATAGGAGGCAGTATTATAGTAGTTATATTCTTGTACATACGGGGCAGTATTATAGTAGTTATATTCTTGTACATAGGGGGCAGTATTATAGTAGTTATATTCTTGTACATAGGAGGCAGTATTATAGTAGTTATATTCTTGTACATACGGGGCAGTATTATAGTAGTTATATTCTTGTACATAGGGGCAGTATTATAGTAGTTATATTCTTTTACATAGGGGCAGTATTATAGTAGTTATATTCTTGTACATAGGGTGCAGTATTATAGTGATTGCATGTGAAACCCTTGAATCATCCAGAGGCAGAATTTATTACCATCGTCTTTCCTAGTTAGTAATTTCCTTTCTGCTGTCCCCTGCACTGCTGATGTTTCTGAGTTGATGAAGATACATAAGTCAGTCACATAATCACTGTCTTCATTTGTCATCAATGTGTTTTGTAACTTTGTTCCATTTCCATGAATTTCCCAGTTTGCCTTCAGTTAAAAAAATCTGCATGATGCAATTTGTATGTTGTGGTTTTCCATTCGGAGCTGCAGCTGCAGAGAATGTCATCATTACGTTGGAGATCCTTTCGCTTCTTCACATGATATGAATTTGGCAAGCGTCTCCTCTCAGTTAATGAAAGGCTTAGAAATTTGGACGAAATGGGAGAACAATTGGCCTCTAAAAAAATACAATTAGAAAAAGCTCTACTTTATAAATGCCGTGGCAGAGACATTGTGTGGGAGACTCCGGGCCAAGTAAACAGTCATTAACTTCTTAACATTTCAGCTTGGGTGGAAACTTAGTGATAACGTGGATGCACTGGAGGGAAAAAAATAATTTAAAGGGGTAGTCTCATCTTATCCCTATTGCACTTTCGTTATCTGTTTTTGGGGTCTGACACTACAGTACATTCCCCACTAAGGGGCCGCAGTGATAATCTAGTGTTTAGACTTGCTTATAGTTTTTTGACCCCCTGCACAAATTTTTGCAACTGAGCGTCATTTTAATGTCCAAAATATATTGCAAATATCAGGAGACTTTTTGGAGATCTTTGTATGAGGGTAAGCTGCAATACCAGGCACAACCTATGAGCAAAAGTGGCGCTCTTTATAGGGGAAAATTTTCACTGACATATTGTAAAAAAGTTCCAAACCTCGTCGCAAGGAGCATGACATCTCAACCTCTGGGGGTCACATTCTTATGGTGGTATCCTCTCCCCCAGATCCGATGAAACAAGCTTTGGTTCCTCCTGTCTATATCATATTGGAGCTAGTTCATGGTAATGTTTATGCATTGTTCATCCACTCCTGGTTTTGGCTTACAAATAGGGATAGGAGAACCCGAACAGTAAAGTTTTGGGTCCGTACCGAACACCTAGTGTTCATGCACGGACCCCAAACATGGACTTCTCCAGGAAGTCCGTATTACTGTTCAGGTTCGGCAGCCCGAACATTGGGTGTTTCCCACGCTGTCATCTGTGTGACAATGTGAGAAACACCGGCTCTGATCGGCGGTACGTTTGTTACTACCGGTCAGAGAGCTGCGGAATCAACGCAGCAGCTGTGACCGGCGGCAATAAGATTACTGCCGGTCACTGGAATTGGCTGATGAGAGCACTATGCTCATCATCCTACGCCTGTTCTTCCAATAAATAAATAAATTTAAGAAAAAATAGTGTGGGATCCCCTCTATTTTTGATAACCAGTGCAGGTAAAGCTGACAGCTGTGGGTTGCAGCCCCCAGCTTTCAGCTTTATATTGGCTGATTATCAAAAATAGAGGGGTATATATATACCCATATACAGTACAGACCAAAAGTTTGGACACACCTTCTCATTTAAAGATTTTTCTGTATTTTCTTGACTATGAAAATTGTACATTCACACTGAAGGCATCAAAACTATGAATTAACACATGTGGAATTATATACTTAACAAAAAAGTGTGAAACAACGGAAAATATGTCTTATATTCTAGGTTCTTCAAAGTAGCCACCTTTTGCTTTGATGACTGCTTTGCACACTCTTGGCATTCTCTTGATGAGCTTCAAGAGGTAGTCACCGGAAATGGTTTTCACTTCACAGGTGTGCCCTGCCAGGTTTAATAAGTGGGATTTCTTGCCTTATAAATGGGGTTGGGACCATCAGTTGTGTTGTGCAGAAGTCTGGTGAATACACAGCTAATAGTCCTACTGAATAGACTGTTAGAATTTGTATTATGGCAAGAAAAAAGCAGCTAAGTAAAGAAAAACAAGTGGCCATCAATACTTTAAGAAATGACGGTCAGTCAGTGCGAAAATTTGGGAAAACTTTGAAAGTATCTCCAAGTGCAGTTGCAAAAACCATCAAGCACTACAAAGAAACTGGCTCACATGAGGACCGCCCCAGGAAAGGAAGACCAAGAGTCACCTCTGCTTCTGAGGATAAGCTTATCCGAGTCACAAGCCTCAGAAATCGCAGGTTAACAGCAGCTCAGATTAGAGACCAGGTCAATGCCACACAGAGTTCTAGCAGCAGACACATCTCTACAACAACTGTTAAGAGGAGACTTTGTGCAGCAGGCCTTCATGGTAAAATAGCTGCTAGGAAACCACTGCTAATGACAGGCAACAAGCAGAAGAGACTTGTTTGGGCTAAATAACACAAGAAATGGACATTAGACCTGTGGAAATCTGTGCTTTGGTCTGATGAGTCCAAATTTGAGATCTTTGGTTCCAACCACTGTGTCTTTGTGCGACTAAGAAAAGGTGAACGGATGGACTCTACATGCCTGGTTCCCACCGTGAAGCATGGAGGAGGAGGTGTGATGGTGTGGGGGTGCTTTGCTGGTGACACTGTTGTGGATTTATTCAAAATTGAAGGCATACTGAACCAGCATGGATACCACAGCATCTTGCAGCGGCATGCTATTCCATCCGGTTTGCGTTTAGTTGGACCATCATTTTTTTTTCAACAGGACAATGACCCCAAACACACCTCCAGGCTGTGTAAGGGCTATTTGACCAAGAAGAAGAGTGATGGGGTGCTACGCCAGATGACCTGGCCTCCACAGTCACCAGACCTGAACCCAATCGAGATGGTTTGGGGTGAGCTGGACCGCAGAATGAAGGCAAAAGGGCCAACAAGTGCTAAGCATCTCTGGGAACTCCTTCAAGATTGTTGGAAGACCATTTCCGGTGACTACCTCTTGAAGCTCATAAAGAGAATGCCAAGAGTGTGCAAAGCAGTCATCAAAGCAAAAGGTGGCTACTTTGAAGAACCTAGAATATAAGACATATTTTTAGTTGTTTCACACTTTTTTGCTAAGTATATAATTCCACATGTGTTAATTCATAGTTTTGATGCCTTCAGCGTGAATGTACAATTTTCATAGTCATAAAAATACAGAAAACTCTTTAAATGAGAAGGTGTGTCTAAACTTTTGGTCTGTACAGTATATATGGCCCTCCCCCCCTTCCATTTTTGACAACCAGCCAAGCTAAAGCAGACAACTGGGGGCTTGTATTCTGAGACTGGGAAGGGGCCATGGATTTTGACTCTCCCCAGCCTAAAAATAGCAGCCTGTAGCCGCCCCATTAAAGGCGCATCTATAAGATGCGCCTATTCTGGGTCTTTGCCCAGCTCTTTCCACTTGCCTTGGTGCGGTGGCAAGTGGAGTAATAGGTTTGGGGTTGATGTCTGCAGACTTATGGCCGCTGACATCAAGCCAAGGGGTTAATAATGAAGAGGTGTCTATAAGACGCCCCCATTACTAACTCCATAGTCAGATTGTATAAAATACACAGCCAAAATAAATTCCTTTAATTGAAAGAAAGACACAGGCGCCTTTACTTTAAATAAATACTCCACGTCCCTCTTTTTCCCTATTTATTACTGTAAAATAAAAAGTAATAAACCACCATATTCCTCACCTGTCCGTCGAGAATCCCTATGTGATGTTGTCCCACGAAGAACTCCAGGCTCTGCTTCATCTGGGTGGTTTGTTGAGTGGTGGCATGATGGGACAGTTCAACAAGCCAGCCAGAACATACTAAAATAGGGGCATGATTATGCTCCTGCAGTGTGTAGCGCTGACATGAGAAAGGTCACCGGAGTTCGTAGCTGATGAACCCCGGTCACCTCACTGATGTCACTGCTCACTGCATGAGAACTTTTAGCGGCCATAAAACAGCTGACATCAACCCCACAACTATTATGCCACTTGCCACCGCAACAGGGTACGTGTGAAGAGCCGTTCAAATTGCCAGAATTTGGGCATCCTATAGATGCACCATTTCTGGGGCTTCTATGGACTGCTATTTTTAGGCTGGGAAGAGCCTATATACATGGCCCGTTCTCACTCTGAGAATGCCAGCCCCCAGCTGTCCACTTTAGCTTGGCTGGTTGTCAAAATTTGGGGGGATCCTATGCTGTTTTTTCTTAATTATTTATTGAAATAATTAAAAAAAAACAGTGTGGTCCCCTCTATTCTTGATATCCAGCCATGATAAAGCTGACAGCCGGGGGCTGCAGCCTGCAGCTGTTGGTTTTGCCTGTGCTGGTTATCAAAAATAGAAAAGATCCCACAAAGTTATTTTTTATTTATTGCACAGGCGCCGGCTTGTGAATACTTTCATCAGTCTATCCATAGGTGAGTGTTATTATTTTACTAGGGGGAAACATAGGGATTCAGAAGGGGCTGTCTGAGTAGTGGACAACTCCTTTAATTTTTGCATTGACTCCTTTCTGCTTTACCACTTTTTTGCCTCCAATGTACCTTGGACTGTGTATACTGCGGGGAATGGTGCGACATATTGATTCCTTTCCCTTGATATTAATTTTAAAGTAAATGCTTAGCAATGTGTGAGTTAAAAAACTCTGGAAGGTAAACTGTGTTATAAAATCCAGTGCTGACATAGTGGAGGAGCATAAACCTTCTGAGCTCTCGGCATTCATCTTAGCTGATTATTTGTGCTTTTAGAAATACTCAAAAAAGTTTTCATTTTGAGTTTCCCGCTGTTGCTTATTCAATTGTTACTCGGCATGAACACACGAAAAACAGGTCCGCTCGCAATTTTACAGCCGATAGTTCCTTTCTGTAGAAAGTATTTAATGTCATTTCCATTTTAACCGTTTCACTTTATTGCTCCCTCTTCTCCCCGTGGATCTGATTTTCCACTGTACAAATACTTTATGTTTGATGGAATAACTGCAAATTTCTATAATTCATGTAAAGGGAAGAAATACCGTACAGGGTGCATAAGGGAAAGAATACAAACATTGCAGAAATGTCAAACTTTACTTGCTAGCAGCTTCAAAAAGCCGAACCTTCGGCAATTTTGTGGAAGCTTTTATCGCAGTTTTACAGCTTTTTCACTATCATATATTTAACCCTTATCCACAATCTACACAAATACGAAGCTTGTGGACAGTGTTCATCAGTGTGCATTTGGATCAATACTTTATTTTTGTGCCAGGAAGTGTTGCCATAGGTACACCAGAGTAGACATGTATGTGTTTCTAGCCATGACAACTAGAATGGAAATCCAAACAAGCAATGAGGAATCTTGAAAATGGTGCAAGTCGTTAGTGATGAGCGAGCATGCTCGGCACTGCTTATTACTCGATCGAGTATCTTAGGTATTAGAGCGCCATGGTCGAATCCCCGGCCCGCATGTTTTGCAGTTGTTATAAAGCCAAGAAACATGCGGGGATTGCCCGCCATACACGGTAACGTAGCTATGTTGGTTATGGCATTACTGTAATTGCCTGGACGAATCGCGTCATCAGGTCTATTTAAGATCCGTTGACGCGATGCTCGGCACACTGTTCTCAGGAAGCAGTTCAGGGAGAGTTTTTATAGGAGGGAGAGCTTAGATTAATATCCACCCCCCACCTAAATATTATAAAGTTGCACCCTTTATTGCCTTTCATGTGTCACTAAAATGTGTTTTATACATTTTTCAAACCTATTAAATAAATAATTTAAAAAATGACATTGGGTCCCCTTTATTTTTGATAACCAGCCAAGGTAAAGCAGACAACTGGGGCTGATATTAACAGGCTGGGATGGTCCATGGATATTTGACCCTTCCCAGCCTAAAAATACAAGTCCGCAGACGCATTAGCTGCACCAATTCTGGCACTTTGCCAATCACAATAAAGCCAATAGCCAACATGGCTATGACATTACCGTGTACGGCGGGCAAACCCCACATGTTTATTGGCTGTCTAACAGCCATGAAACATGCTGGTCGGGAACGCGAGCATGGTGCTTGAGCACCCTGATGCTCGATCAAGTAATGAGTGTACCTGAGCACCCGCGATACTCAACTAAGTAATGAGCGTACCTGAGCACCTGATGCTCGATCGAATAATGAGTGTACCTGAGCACCTGATGCTCGATCGAGTAATGAGCGTACCTGAGCACCGGATGCTCGAACGAGCAATGAGTGTACCTGAACACCCGATGCTCGATCGAGTAATGAGCGTACCTGAGCACCCGATGCTCGATCGAGTAATGAGCGTACCTGAGCACCCGATGCTCGATCGAGTAATGAGCGTACCTGAGCACACGATGCTCGATCGAGTAATGAGCGTACCTGAGCACCCGATGCTCGATCGAGTAATGAGCGTACCTGAGCACCCGATGCTCGATCGAGTAATGAGTGTACCTGAACACCCGATGCTCGATCGAGTAATGAGCGTACCTGAGCACCCGATGCTCGATCGAGTAATGAGCGTACCTGAGCACCCGATGCTCGATCGAGTAATGAGCGTACCTGAGCACCCGATGCTCGATCGAGTAATGAGTGTACCTGAGCACCCGATGCTCGATCGAGTAATGAGTGTACCTGAGCACCCGATGCTCGATCGAGTAATGAGTGTACCTGAGCACCCGATGCTCGATCGAGCAATGAGCGTACCTAATCACCCGATGCTCGATCGAGTAATGAGTGTACCTGAGCACCCGATGCTCGATCGAGTAATGAGCGTACCTGATCACCCGATGCTCGATCGAGTAATGAGCGTAACTGAGCACCCGATGGTCGATCGAGTAATGAGCGTCCCTGAGCACCCGATGCTCGATCGAGTAATGAGCGTACCTGAGCACCCGATGCTCGATCGAGTAATGAGCATACCTGAGCACCTGATGCTCCATCGAGTAATAAGCGTACCTGAGCACCCGATGCTCGATTGAGTAATGAGTGTACCTGAGCACTGGCGATACTCAACTAAGTAATGAGTGTACCTGAGCACCCGATGCTCGATCGAGTAATGAGCATACATGAGCCCCCGATGCTCGATCGAATAATGAGCGTACTGGAGCACCCGGTGCTCGATCTAGTAATGAGCATACCTGAGCACCCGATGCTCGATCGAGTAATGAGCATACCTGAGCACCCAATGCTCGATCAAGTAATGAGCGTACTGGAGCACCCGGTGCTCGATCTAGTAATGAGCGTACCTGAGCACCCGATGCTCGATCGAGTAATGAGCATACCTGAGCACCCGATGCTCGATCAAGTAATGAGCGTACCTGGGTACCCGATGCTCGATCGAGTAATGAGCGTACCTGTGCACTTGATGCTCGATCGAGTAATGAGCATACCTGAGCACCCGATGCTCGATCGAGTAATGAGCGTACCGGAGCACCCGATGCTCGATCGAGTAATGAGCGTACCTGAGCACCCGATGCTCGATCGAGTAATGAGCATACATGAGCCCCCGATGCTCGATCGAATAATGAGCGTACTGGAGCACCCGGTGCTCGATCTAGTAATGAGCATACCTGAGCACCCGATGCTCGATCGAGTAATGAGCATAACTGAGCACCCAATGCTCGATCAAGTAATGAGCGTACTGGAGCACCCGGTGCTCGATCTAGTAATGAGCGTACCTGAGCACCCGATGCTCGATCGAGTAATGAGCATACCTGAGCACCCGATGCTCGATCAAGTAATGAGCGTACCTGGGTACCCGATGCTCGATCGAGTAATGAGCGTACCTGTGCACTTGATGCTCGATCGAGTAATGAGCATACCTGAGCACCCGATGCTCGATCGAGTAATGAGCGTACCGGAGCACCCGATGCTCGATCGAGTAATGAGCGTACCTGAGCACCCGATGCTCGATCGAGTAATGAGCATACATGAGCCCCCGATGCTCGATCGAATAATGAGCGTACTGGAGCATCCGATGCTCGATCGAGTAATGAGCGTACCTGAGCACCCGATGCTCGATCGAGTAATGAGCATACATGAGCCCCCGATGCTCGATCGAATAATGAGCGTACTGGAGCACCCGATGCTCGATCGAGTAATGAGCGTACCTGAGCACCCGATGCTCGATCGAGTAATGAGCGTCCCTGAGCAACCGATGCTCGATCGAGTAATGAGCGTACCTGAGCACCCGATGCTCGATCGAGTAATGAGCAGACCTGAGCACCTGATGCTCCATCGAGTAATGAGCGTACCTGAGCACCCGATGCTCGATCGAGTAATGAGCGTACCTGAGTACCCGTTGCTCAATAGAGTAATGAGCGTACCTGAGCACCCGATGCTCGATCAAGTAATGAGCGTAACTGAGCACCCGATGCTCGATCGAGTAATGAGCGTACCTGAGCCCACGATGCTCGATCGAGTAATGAGCGTACCTGAGCACCTGATTCTTGATCGAGTAATAAGCGTACCTGAGCACCCGATGCTCGATTTAGTAATGAGTGTACCTGAGCACTGGCGATACTCAACTAAGTAATGAGTGTACCTGAGCACCCGATGCTCGATCGAGTAATGAGCATACATGAGCCCCCGATGCTCGATCGAATAATGAGCGTACTGGAGCACCCGGTGCTCGATCTAGTAATGAGTGTACCTGAGCACCCGATGCTCGATCGAGTAATGAGCATACCTGAGCACCCGATGCTCGATCAAGTAATGAGCGTACTGGAGCACCCGGTGCTCGATCTAGTAATGAGCGTACCTGAGCACCCGATGCTCGATCGAGTAATGAGCATACCTGAGCACCCGATGCTCGATCAAGTAATGAGCGTACCTGGGTACCCGATGCTCGATCGAGTAATGAGCGTACCTGTGCACTTGATGCTCGATCGAGTAATGAGCGTACCTGAGCACCCGATGCTCGATCGAGTAATGAGCATACCTGAGCACCTGATGCTCCATCGAGTAATAAGCGTACCTGAGCACCCGATGCTCGATTGAGTAATGAGTGTACCTGAGCACTGGCGATACTCAACTAAGTAATGAGTGTACCTGAGCACCCGATGCTCGATCGAGTAATGAGCATACATGAGCCCCCGATGCTCGATCGAATAATGAGCGTACTGGAGCACCCGGTGCTCGATCTAGTAATGAGCGTACCTGAGCACCCGATGCTCGATCGAGTAATGAGCATACCTGAGCACCCGATGCTCGATCAAGTAATGAGCGTACTGGAGCACCCGGTGCTCGATCTAGTAATGAGCGTACCTGAGCACCCGATGCTCGATCGAGTAATGAGCATACCTGAGCACCCGATGCTCGATCAAGTAATGAGCGTACCTGGGTACCCGATGCTCGATCGAGTAATGAGCGTACCTGTGCACTTGATGCTCGATCGAGTAATGAGCATACCTGAGCACCCGATGCTCGATCGAGTAATGAGCGTACCGGAGCACCCGATGCTCGATCGAGTAATGAGCATACCTGAGCACCCGATGCTCGATCGAGTAATGAGCATGCATGAGCCCCCGATGCTCGATCGAATAACGAGCGTACTGGAGCATCCGATGCTCGATCGAGTAATGAGCGTACCTGAGCACCCGATGCTCGATCGAGTAATGAGCATACATGAGCCCCCGATGCTCGATCGAATAATGAGCGTACTGGAGCACCCGATGCTCGATCGAGTAATGAGCGTACCTGAGCACCCGATGCTGGATCGAGTAATGAGCGTCCCTGAGCACCCGATGCTGGATCGAGTAATGAGCGTACCGGAGCACCCGATGCTCGATCGAGTAATGAGCATACCTGAGCACCTGATGCTCCATCGAATAATGAGCGTACCTGAGCACCCGATGCTCGATCGAGTAATGAGCGTACCTGAGTACCCGATGCTCGATAGAGTAATGAGCGTACCTGAGCACCCGATGCTCGATCGAGTAATGAGCGTAACTGAGCACCCGATGCTCGATCAAGTAATGAGCGTACCTGAGCACACGATGCTCGATCGAGTAATGAGCATACCTGAGCACCTGATGCTTGATCGAGTAATAAGCGTACCTGAGCACCCGATGCTCGATTGAGTAATGAGTGTACCTGAGCACTGGCGATACTCAACTAAGTAATGAGTGTACCTGAGCACCCGATGCTCAATCGAGTAATGAGCATACATGAGCCCCCGATGCTCGATCGAATAATGAGCGTACTGGAGCACCCGGTGCTCGATCTTGTAATGAGCGTACCTGAGCACCCGATGCTTGATCGAGTAATGAGCATACCTGAGCACCCGATGCTCGATCAAGTAATGAGCGTACTGGAGCACCCGGTGCTCGATCTAGTAATGAGCGTACCTGAGCACCCGATGCTCGATCGAGTAATGAGCATACCTGAGCACCCGATGCTCGATCAAGTAATGAGCGTACCTGGGTACCCGATGCTCGATCGAGTAATGAGCGTACCTGTGCACTTGATGCTCGATCGAGTAATGAGCATACCTGAGCACCCGATGCTCGATCGAGTAATGAGCGTACCGGAGCACCCGATGCTCGATCGAGTAATGAGCGTACCTGAGCACCCGATGCTCGATCGAGTAATGAGCGTACCTGAGCACCCGATGTTTGATTGAGTAATGAGCATACCTGAGCACCCGATGCTCGATCGAGTAATGAGCGTACCTGAGCACCCGATGCTCGATCGAGTAATGAGCGTACCTGAGCACCCGATGCTCGATCAAGTAATGAGCGTACTGGAGCACCCGGTGCTCGATCTAGTAATGAGCGTACCTGAGCACCCGATGCTCGATCGAGTAATGAGCATACCTGAGCACCCGATGCTCGATCAAGTAATGAGCGTACTGGAGCACCCGGTGCTCGATCTAGTAATGAGCGTACCTGAGCACCCGATGCTCGATCGAGTAATGAGCATACCTGAGCACCCGATGCTCGATCAAGTAATGAGCGTACCTGGGTACCCGATGCTCGATCGAGTAATGAGCGTACCTGTGCACTTGATGCTCGATCGAGTAATGAGCATACCTGAGCACCCGATGCTCGATCGAGTAATGAGCGTACCGGAGCACCCGATGCTCGATCGAGTAATGAGCATACCTGAGCACCCGATGCTCGATCGAGTAATGAGCATGCATGAGCCCCCGATGCTCGATCGAATAACGAGCGTACTGGAGCATCCGATGCTCGATCGAGTAATGAGCGTACCTGAGCACCCGATGCTCGATCGAGTAATGAGCATACATGAGCCCCCGATGCTCGATCGAATAATGAGCGTACTGGAGCACCCGATGCTCGATCGAGTAATGAGCGTACCTGAGCACCCGATGCTGGATCGAGTAATGAGCGTCCCTGAGCACCCGATGCTGGATCGAGTAATGAGCGTACCGGAGCACCCGATGCTCGATCGAGTAATGAGCATACCTGAGCACCTGATGCTCCATCGAATAATGAGCGTACCTGAGCACCCGATGCTCGATCGAGTAATGAGCGTACCTGAGTACCCGATGCTCGATAGAGTAATGAGCGTACCTGAGCACCCGATGCTCGATCGAGTAATGAGCGTAACTGAGCACCCGATGCTCGATCAAGTAATGAGCGTACCTGAGCACACGATGCTCGATCGAGTAATGAGCATACCTGAGCACCTGATGCTTGATCGAGTAATAAGCGTACCTGAGCACCCGATGCTCGATTGAGTAATGAGTGTACCTGAGCACTGGCGATACTCAACTAAGTAATGAGTGTACCTGAGCACCCGATGCTCAATCGAGTAATGAGCATACATGAGCCCCCGATGCTCGATCGAATAATGAGCGTACTGGAGCACCCGGTGCTCGATCTTGTAATGAGCGTACCTGAGCACCCGATGCTTGATCGAGTAATGAGCATACCTGAGCACCCGATGCTCGATCAAGTAATGAGCGTACTGGAGCACCCGGTGCTCGATCTAGTAATGAGCGTACCTGAGCACCCGATGCTCGATCGAGTAATGAGCATACCTGAGCACCCGATGCTCGATCAAGTAATGAGCGTACCTGGGTACCCGATGCTCGATCGAGTAATGAGCGTACCTGTGCACTTGATGCTCGATCGAGTAATGAGCATACCTGAGCACCCGATGCTCGATCGAGTAATGAGCGTACCGGAGCACCCGATGCTCGATCGAGTAATGAGCGTACCTGAGCACCCGATGCTCGATCGAGTAATGAGCGTACCTGAGCACCCGATGTTTGATTGAGTAATGAGCATACCTGAGCACCCGATGCTCGATCGAGTAATGAGCGTACCTGAGCACCCGATGCTCGATCGAGTAATGAGCGTACCTGAGCACCCGATGCTCTATCGAGTAATGAGCGTACCTGAGCACCCGATGCTCGATCGAGTAATGAGCGTACCTGAGCACCCGATGCTCGATTGAGTAATGAGCGTACCGGAGCACCCGATGCTCGATCGAGTAATGAGCATACCTGAGCACCCGATGCTCGATCGAGTAATGAGCGTACCGGAGCACCCGATGCTCGATCAAGTAATGAGCGTACCTGAGTACCCGATGCTCGATCGAGTAATGAGCGTAACTGTGCACTCGATGCTCAATCGAGTAATGAGCGTACCTGAGCACCCGATGCTCGATCGAGTAATGAGCGTACCGGAGCACCCGATGCTCGATCGAGTAATGAGCGTACCTGAGCACCCGATGCTCGATCGAGTAATGAGCGTACCTGAGCACCCGATGCTCGATCGAGTAATGAGCATACCTGAGCACCCGATGCTCGATCGAGTAATGAGCATACCTGAGCACCCAATGCTCGATTGAGTAATGAGCGTACTGGAGCACCCGGTGCTCGATCTAGTAATGAGCGTACCTGAGCACTCGATGCTCGATCGAGTAATGAGCGCACCGGAGCACCCGATGCTCGATCGAGTAATGAGCGTACCTGAGCACCCCGAGCATGCGAGCATCGAGCAGTATCGAGCATGCTCGCTCATCACTATTTATTTATTTTTTTCCATTTTTAATTGATTTTAAAAACATGTATGAATCATCGGTGTGATTTTTTTTTTCTTTACGGTCTGTCCATCTTTGCAAGTATTTTTTTTACTATTTTACCGTGTCTAAATAAAACCAATGAAGCAACTTTGCAATTAGCCTTTATTAAGAAAACTTTTTATGCATGCAATGACCATGCAGATCATTGTATCTCCCTGATTACAGATCACAAACAAACTCTGTGTAGTCTGATCTTGCAGCTACTGATAAAGTCAAAAAATTTGTTGTCTCTATGGGGTAGCTGGTGCTGACACCGCTATAATGGACCCATTTATTATTTTGCTGGGGGTAAACATAGGGATACAGAAGGGTTTCTCTGAGTAGTGGACAACCCCTTTAAGTCCCCGTTATGTCTTACCCTCTGCAGCATTCAGTCACTGTATGGAACTTACCTGTAATTTCAGCCAACTTCTCATATTATCTGTCCTGTGTGTACAAGAGGAAAATATTGTTTATAGTCTTTATGTGACATTTTCAACATTTTCATCAATTTTTACCTCTGCAGACTCCATCCATGAATATCAGTTGCCTCTGTGCTAGATGGTGGAGACCAGATGCTATTATATCTCCCATACACAGCACACACAGACATAAGGAGTTTCTGCTCTCTTGACTCTTTGTAATAAATGAAGCAGAAGCAGCCTAAAGGTTATTGGACAGCAGTACTGAGCAGTGTAGATGTGAATCCAGCTCTGGGGTAAGATAAACACTTACTAGAAAGCAGCAGGAGCATGGAGGACAGTATACAAGAGTACTAAGCAGAATGACTGTGAATCCAGCTTTGGATGAGATGAAACACTACAAGGCAGCACCAATGGTCTGTGTGTCTATCTGCCCCTTTCTGTCTAGTCTTTGCCCTTTTTCCCCTTTCCATTAACTGCAATAGAGCATGGTTTGTCAATATGAAGAAATTATATACTTCAAAACGCATTGACGAATAAAACCACATGAAATTCAATTGCCATCCTTCATTTTCTCCACGGCAGCGCAGAATAACCCATTTCTTTCTGCGGTTCCATGCATTTATCTCCTCGTGGGTTTGCAGCAGCCTTAAGCCTTATAAGTGGTTGTGCGCACACATGCCATCCAGGTGGGCGCAATCGTGCATATTCTTCTATATTGTCACCAAGAAAGGACGCTTTGTCTCCTCTCCAGTTTCTCTCTCTATAAACTGCAATAGGCAGCTGTAATCTGATCCCTCAGTGAGCTGCTAGTCCTTGTTTTGGCCAAGATGGATTTTAGCAGTTTTCACAAGATGGAAGGAGAAGTGGCAGAGTTGCTCTATTTGGGAAGTCGAAGGGTTTCAATTTCCATCAAATAAACTTGGTGCAAATCAAATATGCCTATGTGGTTTTAAAAAGAGATAAACTTTTTTACTCATCTCTCCTCGGCCCTCCCGTCCCTAAATCTGTCCCATCGCCGAGTGGTTCTCTGATTGGCTCCTCCTTGGTCTTTATCTTTCTGGCCACATCTTGTGCAACCACTGATTAGTCCCCGCACAGTCATGTGGGACACGACACACGTCACTGGTGTCAAGGATGTGTGTGATACCTCACTCCCCTTGCGGCCTAATGGCTGCATCAAAAGAGAGAAGACCCGAAAGTCATTGGAAGGAAAAGAGCGCCAAAAGGAAGCAGATCGGAGAGCCAGACGGCAGCACGACAGGTAGGGTGTGTGCTGAGGAGAGCGGAGCATAAGAATTTCTTTTTTAATGTCCTTCCCAGCCGTCAGTATCCAGCAAATTGGCAGCACAAATTATATTGAAATTCTTAACTAAATTGATTCCTTTAGAATCGATTCGCTCATCTCTACTATTGATTTATGTAAAGTGTTTCGAAGTGACAGTGACCGTGTTTGCTGTTCATATACTTTAGATGCAGCTAGATGTTGGATGGCAATGTGATGTTTCTCTTTTTATGGTTTCTGTTTGGACCAATTCTTTCTAGTCAAATGCTTTTTCTTACTTTAGTAGATTTTCCTGCTATCTACACATCCCAGAAAACCGCGTACAGCAAGAAATACAGAAAAAAAGAGATGTAGAGAGAAGTTGCAGCTGCATCCCCCTCCCATCCCCTCCTCATCTGCACTCAAGCAACACAATTCTTGACTTTGTCTTCAAAGTGCAATTCTTTCCAATGAGGTTCTATGTACTTTGTTGCAACCTGGAAGAAAGTAAAAATTTGGGATAGTCGCCAAGTGATGTTACCAGTTTACTGAACGATTTATATGTTCAGGATGAGTTCTAGCCAATTTCCAAATATATCTATATATCTATCTATGTTTGTATCATCACAAATCCATAAGTCTTGATGTGCAGCTCGGCCCAGAGACGTTGATGCAGCAAGGTAGAAGTAACATAGGCTGTGGAGGATGGATAGCAGCTGGAGGAACCTTCAGTGAGGCTATACTGGACCACAGAGAAGCCTGAGATTCAGCAAAAAAGCAAGTGTTTGTGACACTTGGTTTTTATACCTTGAGAAAGGCATCGGTCTGGCACAGAAACGCGTTGGTATTAATAAAAAACGTTTTGGAATCCCAAGGCTCTTATTTCCCTCAGCACAGCCCAACTAAAGGTGCCAGCTTCCATTTTTGCCAGCTTTTGTGACATAGCAGAGCCTAGCAGAACAGCAGAGCTGGACATGTCAGGGAACTCACTTGTAGTATCATAGATTCAGCGTTTTTAAGGTTGAAAGTTTAGACCCATCGAGTTCAACCTATAGCCTAAAATGCTGATCCAGAGGAAGGCAAAAAGCCCATCGGTCAGACATTAATAGTTCCATATTACAGGAAAAATTCTTTCCCGACTCCACATACAGCAATCAGACTAGTTCTCTGGATCAACACCCCATCTCAGAACCTAATGCCCATAACCTCTAATGATCGGGCAGAGCCAAGCAGAGCAGCAGACCTCAAAATGTCAGGAGACTCATTTGTAGCAATGTTGCAGAGCAAAGCAGAACAGAAGACATTAATATATCAAGGGGACTCACTTGTAGTGATGTAGTAGAGCCCAACGGAGAAGCTGACCTCAGTATGTCACTTTTAGCAAAGCAGCACAGCCCAAAAGAACCATAGAGCTGTATATTTCAGGATATTCACTGAAGATGATAAAACAGAGCCAAGCAAAGTGGAAAGATATGTTAGCAGTCGTAAATCTACCAACTACCTGAATACTCAGACGGCAGAGTGCTGCCTGAGTCGACCTATAGGCTGTTAGAGTGTAACTTCAGAGGTTTGAGCCTGGTTACCATAGAAACATGCAGGAGCAGTGAGGGACAGATGGAGCAGGGAGGGCCAGCCGGAGCAGGGAGAGCCAGCTGGAGCAGGGAGAGCCAGCCGGAGCAGGGAGAGCCAGCCGGAGCAGGGAGAGCCAGCCGGAGTAGGGAGAGCCAGCCGGAGTAGGGAGAGCCAGCAGGAGCAGGGAGAGCCAGCTGGAGCAGGGAGAGCCAGCCGGAGCAGGGAGAGCCAGCTGGAGCAGGGAGAGCCAGCCGGAGCAGGGAGAGCCAGCTGGAGCCGGGAGAGCCAGCCGGAGCAGGGAGGGCCAGCTGGAGCAGGGAGAGCCAGCTGGAGCAGGGAGAGCCAGCTGGAGCAGGGAGAGCCAGCAGGAGCAGGGAGAGCCAGCCGGAGCAGAGAGAGCCAGCTAGAGCAGGGAGAGCCAGCCGGAGCAGGGAGGGCCAGCTGGAGCAGGGAGAGCCAGCAGGAGCAGGGAGAGTCAGCTGGAGCAGATTGGAAATCCTAATGCTGGAGTCAGAAGAGCAGAGTAAAGTGCAGTAGCTAGTTACTGGACACAGTTATGAACTGTAGATATTTCTGACCTCACCATTGTCACTGGCCTGTGATTGGCCACTGAATGCCGCTTGTTTATATTTGCTGGAGGCATTTATTTCTTTACATAATTTTATTGCCAGTATCATAATGATGATGGCTTTAACATTCTCATCACTATTATTATTATTTTTATTATCATGAGTAAGACTGTAGGAATGCCCTTCATCATCTAGACCTTGAGAGTTTGATGGCCCAAAAAACTCCTCTGTGTCACGGGTGTGTCAGAGGTGACAGACAGTCACTGTGCAATTAGTTGCAGGAGATCTCTACATTTAGCATTACAGACACCTTTTTAGAGGCTGTCTCTAGGACCCAGCGGCTACCTCCCTCTGGCTAATTAACACCCTGCCTGGGTGTATATATACCTGTTGTGTTTCAGAGGGAGGTGCCGGCAATATTCATTATTACCTGTGAAAGCTCTCTGGAGCTTGAGGACGTGTGCGCATTTGTCTGGAGTTCGTCTAAAGCTAAGCAATTTCCCCCTGTTTGTCCTTCTCTGTTGTCTATAGTGTTTAGTGGAGATCAACTAGTGCTCATCTCCTCCCTAGCCTTAGTCATACGCTAGGGAAAGACAGGGCCAGGCACGCATGCAGCGATTGGTGAAGAGCCAACCCAGGGACGTTAGGGGAGGCAAGGTGACGCTAGGTCAACACAGGAGGTCTCCACTTTCCCCCTTTCCCTAGAGTCTAGGCTCCCTTTCCCTCTTCCCTTTATGTTGCACTAAGTCTTTCCCACACCTTGTGTGACATTATCGCCGGCCGGGCACATTTTGAAAAGGAAAAAAACAAAAAAACTGACATTTGGGTTTTTATTTTCCCTCTGTGTGTTTTTCGGGAGTGGAATTTTTTTTTCCTTTCTCTCTTGGTATGGGTACTGTTGCAGAGCTCGCAGGGCAGTTCCACTGTCTGTCCCTGGAGGTGAATAACTTCCGCTGTGAGGTTCAGCAGCAAGATCAGTGGCTACTGGTTGCTAATGTGGGGGTCTCTGTAGGTAGGCCTGTCCAGCCTGAACCCAATGTTGCCCTCCGAGATAGGTTTTCAGGAGGTAGGGACAAGTTTTTTGTTTTCAAGGAGGCCTGCAAACTGTATTTTAAACTTCGTCCTTACTCTTCCGGATATGAGGAGCAACAAGTTGGTATTGTGATCTCTCTACTGCAGGGAGTTCTTCTGTCATGGGCGTTTTCTTTACCGCAGGACTCAGTTTGTCTTCAGTCTGTGGAGTTTTTTTGGGGGGCTGTAGCCCTCATCTATGATGACCCTGACCGAGTCGCTTTGGCTATGCCGCCTTCAGCAGGGGAATCGGTCAGTGGAGATGTACAGTTCGGAATTCCGTAGATGGGCTACGGATTCCAAATGGAATGACTCAGCTCTTAGAAGTCAATTTTGTGAACGGCTTACTGAAAGGCTGAAAAATGCCTTGCCTGTATATGATACCCCTCAGTCCTTGGAGGCTGCCATGTCGCTGGCCATACATCTTGATAGATGCCTTTGGGATAGACGGGTGAGACCACCTTCTCCGGGGCCTTCTTGTCAGGCTTGTGTACCTCTACCGGGGCAGCAGTCTGGGGTTGAGCCAGTACTGGGGGAGGTGGAGGAACCCATGCAATTAGGGGATGTCTCAATATCATACATCTCCCTGGAGATTCGCAGGAAAAAAGGCATATTTTTTTTTGTGGGAAAAAGGGACATTTTGTTGGGACCTGTCCTGTAATTCCTAAACAAAAGGAGTCTCGATTAACTCTGGATAGTCTGGAGTTGGATAAACAAGGGGTGAATTTGTTGCCAACATGCAGTTCCAGCTTTGTCCTGTCAGGTGGTGTCAGAGAGCAAAACCGAGAAAATTTCTGTTTGTTGACAGTGGAGCCGGGGTCAGCATGGTTGATGCTGAGTTTGTGACAACTCATGGTCTTGCTTGCTGTGCTTTAGCTGAACCTATTTCCATCTGTGCCATTGACTAAGCGCCACTTTCACAGAAAGCATTTACTCAGATTGTACATAATGTAAAACTGAGGGTGGGGTCAGTTCATTGTGAAATAATCCCTTGCTATGTCCTGGACAATCTTCCCACACCGATTGTTTTGGGTATTCCTTGGCTTGTTAAACATAATCCATTAGTGGATTGGCAAGCCAGGGAGATTATTGAATGGGGAGATTACTGCCATGAGAACTGTTTAGATATTTCCCTTGCTACTGTCTCTACGGAAATATTACCAGCTTTTCTGTCTGGTTTTGAGAACGTTTTTTTCTGAGAGAGGGTGTCAGGATTTGTCTCCTCATCGTGCTTATGACTGTCCTATTAACCTGACCCCCGGAGCTAAACTACCGAAATCCAGACTGTATAATCTTTCTGGCCCTGAGAGACAAACCATAAAGGATTTCAATGTGAAAAGTCTGGAGAAGGGACATATCAGACCCTCATCTTCGCCTGTGGTGGCAGGGTTCTTCTTTGTGAAGAAAAAAGATGGCGGTCTACGTCCCTGTTTAGATTTCTGGGAATTAAATCAAATTACCATCCGTGATCCATACTCTCTTCCTCTGTTTCCTGATTTGTTCAGCCAGGTTGTAGGAGCTAAGGTATTCTCCAAGTTGAATTTAAGGGGAGCCTACAATCTGGTTGGAATCAGAGAAGGGGACGAATGGAAAAAAGCGTTCAATACCCCGGAAGGTCATTTTGAGAGTCTGGTTATGCCTTTTGATTTGACCAATGCACCTGCGGTATTCCAGCATTTTAAAAATGATATTTTACATCATTTGATGGGGAGGATTTTGGTGGATGATATTTTGGTTTACTCACCTGATTTTGAGACACATCGGGGGCATGTTAAACAGGTGCTCCAGATATTAAGGGATAACAAACTTTATGCCAAACTGGAAAAATGTGTTTTCAGGACGTGCAGTTTTTGGGGTACTTGTTGTCATCTTCGGGTTTTCGGATGGATCCAGAGAAGATCCGTGCAGTCCTTGATTGGGACCATCCTGAGAACCTGAAGGCTCTACACCATTTTCTGGGCTTTACTAATTTTTACCAGAAATTCATCCAAAATTACTCTGTAATTGTGATACCCCTTACTGACATGACTAAGAATGGGTCTGATTTTTCCAAATGGTCGGATGCCTCCCTCCAGGCTTCTTCTTCCTTAAAGAATCGTTTTGCCACTGCACCTATACTCAGTCAACCCGATGTTTCCCAACCCTTTATTGTGGAGGTTGATGCGTCAAATGTCGGGGTTGAGGCTGTGTTGTCTCAGGGTCCGTCCCCTGGTAAATGGCGTCCATGCACCTTCTTTTCTAAAAAATTGTCTTCGTCTGAGAGAAATTATGACGTGGGTAACAGGGAACTTTTGGCGATCAAATTGGCATTTGAGGAATGGCGACATTGGTTGGAGGGGGCTGTCCATCCTATTACTGTTATTACTGACCATAAGAACCTGTCATATCTCCAGTCAGCTAAACTTCTCAACCCTAGGCAAGCCAGATGGTCCCTGTTATTAACTAGGTTCAATTTTGTTGTCACTTTTCGTCCAAAGGTCAAAAACGTCAAGGCTGATGCTTTGTCCCGGAGCTTCCCTGGTGGTGGTGACTATGAGAACCCTGCCCCGATATTACAGAAAGGGGTAGTTATTTCGGCTCTTTTTCCTGAACTGGAGGGGGAGGTGCTGGAGGTTCAAGGGGACGACTCTGACTCTGGCACTTCAGGAAAGTTATTTGTACCACCTGATCTGCGCCGTAAAGTAATCAAGGAACATCATAACTTTGTGCTTGCTGGGCATTCAGGTGGTAAGGCAACCGCGGACCTCCTCTCTCGTCGTTTTTGGTGGCCAGGGTTGCATCATGATGTAATCAAACACGTAGCTGCTTATAGTATTTGCACGCGTTCTAAGGTTTTGCATACCCGTCCGTCTGGTACTCTTCTTCTGCTACCTATCCCTAGTAGGCCATGGACACACTTGTCCATGTATTTTATTACTGACCTACCGGTTTCTGCAGGCAAAAAGGTGGTTCTGGTGGTAGGAGATAGGTTTAGTAAAATGGTTCACTTCGTCGCATTGCCTGCACTTCCAAATGCCAAGACACTTGCTCGGATGTGGTGTCAGATCGGGGGACCCAGTTTGTTTCCAAGTTCTGGAAAGCATTCTGTTCTCGACTGGCAGTGAAGCTGTCTTTTTCCTCTGCCTTCCACCCTCAGTCGAATGGACAGACCAAGCGTGTCAATCAGAATTTGGAGACCTACCTCAGGTATTTCGTCTCCGAAAATCAGGAGGATTGGGCATCCTACTTATCGCTGGCAGAATTTGCCATTAATAATCATCGTCAAGAATCCACTGGCCGGTCACCGTTCTTTGGTGCATACGGTTATCACCTACAGTTTGGTACCTTTAGTGGGGAAGGAGCTTCAGGAGTTCCTGAGGAGGAACAGGTTGCTTCGTCGCTCTCCTCGGTATGGCAGGGTGTTCGAAGTAATTTAAAGATAATGGGAGTCAGGTATAAACATATGGCTAACAGAAAACGCTCGCAAGGTCCGGACCTGGATGTGCATGACTTTGTGTGGTTGTCTACCAGGAATATAAGATTGAAAGTTCCTTCTTGGAAGCTGGGACCTAGGTTTATTGGTTCCTATAAAATAACCGCCGTCATTAACCCAGCAGCATTTCGCCTTGAACTTCCTCAGGCCCTTAAGGTTCAAGTGTTCCACAGGTCCTTACTCAAAAAGTATGTGGAACCTCTTGAGCCCTCACCTCTACCACCGCTCCCAGTAAAGGTTGATGGTAATCTGGAGTTCCAGATTTTGAGGATTGTAGATTCTCATCTCCAACGTCGTTCTCTGCAATACTTGGTGCACTGGAAAGGCTATGGTCCAGAGGAGAGGATGTGGGTTTCAGCATCAGAGGTGAACGCTCCCAGGTTGATTCGCTTATTCCACACCTATTATCCTGAGAAACCCGGTCCTGAGTGTCCGGAGGCCACTCGTAGAGGAGGGGGTACTGTCACGGGTGTGTCAAAGGTGACAGACAGTCACCCTGCAGGTGGTTGCAGGAGATCTCTACGTTTGGCATTACAAACATCTTCTTAGATGCTGTCTCTAGGACCCAGCGGCTACCGCCCTCTGACTAAATAACACCCTGCTTGGCTGTATACATACCTGCTGTGTTTCAGACAGAGGTGCCGGCAATATTCATGACTATCTGTGAAAACTTTAGCAAGAGCAGTACTTCGTCCTCTCTGGAGCTTGAGGACGTGTGTGCATTTGTCTGGAGTTCGTCTAAAGCTAAGCAATTTCCCCCTGTTTGTCCACCCCTGTTGTCTATAGTGTTTAGTGGAGATTGACTAGTGCTCATCTCCTCCCTTCCCTAGCCTTAGTCGTATGCCAGGGAAAGACAGGGCGAGGCACGCGTGCGGCGATTGGTGAAGAGCCAATACAGACAGGGTGACGCTATATCAACCTAGGAGGTCTCCACTTCCCCCCTTTCCTTAAAGTCTAGGCTCCCATTCCCTCTTCCCTTTGTGTTGCACTAAGTCTTTCCCACACCTTGAGTGACACTGTCCAATTGGCTATAAGTTAGACATAATCATTGTGTCCCAAGTTTTATTTTGGATCTTGTATTGTCTTCTGATAATGAGAATAAATCTAAGTATTTCTCCTGCTGTTCCTACCACCACCACTGCTACAAGTACCAATATCTCCACTACCTATACCATCACTACTTCTACTATTGTACCACCACTACTTCTACTTCAACCTTTGCTCCTACCACAACTATTACTGCCACAACTAACATTACTAACGTTACTACCATCACTAGTACTATCACTACTACTACCAATACTATAGCTACTACCACCACCACTTCTACAGCTGTCACCTCCACCATTACTACTACTACTACTATTATAGTTGTTTTATGCTTTGCCGTATTTTCCCCACTCATCCTGCTGGGATCATTTCCAGACGGGTGACATTAATGTGCATATCTCACGGATATTTTGTTGTAATGTTCCTTCATCTCAGGGACAATAGTGAGGAATCGGCTCTGAATAACAAAAGTATTTTTAGTTTGGAAGGAAAATTATCTTTTCAATGAAAAGCTTTAATTTTTGCCCTGTAATTAATGAACAATAAAAGACAAGAACAAATGGGAATTCTTGGCAGCTTTACTTGTATTCTATCTCTGCTCGTGGAAAAGGAAAATGTGTCAGTCAAAGTGAAGCACTGAAAGGCAAACTTTAGATTAAAAAAAAACTTTAAAAAGTCTTAAAGGGGCTGGAAAAGATTGGGACAGCGTGGGTGTAGTTCAGCCCTAATCACTACGCAAGAGCTGTAATACCAGATACCTCCCAGGGACAAGTGAGGAACTTTTTTAGGGCAACAAAGCAGCCATATTTTTTTCTAATATTCCAGAATGTATCTTTAGATGTAATCTGACCGGTAACCTTCATGTCTGATTACAATTCAACACTACGCTGAGTGACAATTATAAATGTTTTTAACCCCCTGTATCAAGACTGCCTCTTGCACTTGAAGAATGGTTACTTTGCAGACTGCTTGTGACATGCGACGTGGAGCTGCGTATAGCACAGTCTGAAGCCTCTCATGTGCCTTTTCTTCTACCTTATCCCCTGCATCTTTAAATTTGTAAACCGGAGAAGAAAATTAAATGAAATCCTCCAGTCGTTGCCTTCTGGTCGTTCGTTTTTGCATTATATATACTTTATTTTTAGGATTTCTTCTTTAGATTATTTTTTTTTATACCTGTAGGGTCTCTTCTATCTTCTATTTCAACAAATGTAACATAAGTCAATAGTATAAATGAATATAAGAAACATCGCACTGCTTCTTATCAGAGAAATCTACTTATTCTCTAATTTCGACCCATATCTTCTCTTCCCTTTGCCTCCCAAACGTACCATTCACTCTGAAGAATTTATATGATTAACCATCATGAAAACAAGAGTGTGGGATCACTGAGGGATCAAATTACTGCAGCCCAGTAAGGTATGCTGAAAGTAGAGGGTGAAGGATGAAAGTGAGAAAAAAGCTGTGAAATAATGATGCTTTCTAGTAAGTGTTTTATCTCGCAGCGTGCTGAATTTATGACTGCACTGCTCAATGTTGCTCTACGATGTCCTCCATGCTACATGGAAGGATATAGAGGTGGCCAAAGCTCCAATGGAAGAGCATAAGCTAAGGCACGTTCCTTTTAGTAGTTTTTGATTCATTTCATACCAATAAAATAGCAGTTCTAAAAAGAAATGGATTAGGTAGTACTGCCACAGATGATGCAGAATAATCCAAGTGTCTTCATAGCTTGAAAAAGTGTTGCATCAACTGGAATAAAGAGACAGGGGAGCAGGAATTCTTCTTTTCTGTGTGTGCTGTGTATGGGAGACATCATAGCAGCTCGTCTCCTCCCACCAGCTCAGAGACAACTGAAAATCAGCGATAGGGGCTGAAAAGACAAAAACTGGTGAAAAATGCAGGATACAAGTCATATAATGGGCAGAAATAGTGTTATTCATGAACAGACAAGACAGATTATTCTGAAACTGTCTCCTGAAACAGCAGATATGCCTTAACTAATGACGTCCTTGAAGGCAACATCAACGTATCTTCTATCCAGGCTTCTCCTCCAGTCTCTGAGACACAGACACCATCAGAAAAGAAATGTTTTCTCTGAATAGCTTAACCAGATCATCATTTTAGTTGTTCTACCAAATGAAACAAATGCAGAACACTCGCCATTGTTTACTTTCAGTGTGAAACCATCAAATATTTATGGCATATTAGCAACAAAAACCAGCCAGTTGTATATTGAAGGTTAAAAGCCCGAGCTGCTGCCAATAATTTATACATGATGTGGCTTGGTTTCAACTCACTGTGCTGCTTATATTAGCATAGTGTATTAGCATTAGCCGCCTCTGGTTGTTCCTCGCTGTAGGACTTTGTGGTCTTGTTTTGGACAATGTGGTTCAGAGATGATTAGTCAGATACTTTTGAGGTCTATAAGCTCTTAAAGGGAACTTTTTATTCTTATATAATAGACCTATTAAAATAAAGATAACAGCATCATTACACCCTTTTGGGAAGAACGACTCTCGTTAAGTCTTATTGATAAGGCTTAATGGGAAAAGTATGCAAATAATCTCCCTCCAGAGAAATGAAACTTTGTAACTGTCCTACTAATCAATGAAGTCTTGCAACGTGACTAGGAATGTTTGCCAAGCAGACCCATCGATAGACAGCTGGTTTGTAGTACTTTTTTTTTGGTTGAGTGACATGTCCTTGATAAAGCTTTGAGACAGGCTCTCCTTAAAGGGGTTTTTCACTTTTAATAAAGTGGTCCATAAACACTTGATACTTGTAAAAAGACAAAGACTGATGTTACTCACCCTCCCAGAGTCCAGCACTAGCTCCTTGCCGCTGCACCAGTCTCTGCTGGAGACTGGACATCACTGCTGCAGCCAATCATTGACCTCAACAGCAATGCTGATGTACGCAGCACAAACCTCCGAGCTTAGTGATTGGCTGCAGCAGCGATGTGTGCTGTTGTCATAATGTCACCACTCTATCTCATTTAACTGCACACACGTGTTTTTTAAGGTCTCCAATATTAGTAAAGAGCATATACTATAGAGCGCATTTCTGTTTTATTTGGCGAAGACAAACAAAATTGCTCATTCATGGCTTTTAGAGAGTACATGTTGGAAAGCACATGTCTGTTCCAATTGACTGGCCCTGCAAAAGAAACAATACTTGATTTCTATTGATCCTATTTAAGTACCCCCAAATCTTGATTAAAGAGCCTTTAGAGAGTAGATGTTATGTTGCTGTTTCCCAAATGGATATTGAAAGCTATTTGGAGGCATCCAGTTAAGAATTGGTCACTTAGAGAACTCACTACTTGCGCAAAAATTTTACTTAGATAGCTTGTAAAATTAGCTGAGCTCAACTGACTTCGCCACTTTTTTCAGTTTTGCCCTGTGTTGCTCTATTGCAGAGATATTCACATTTGTTGCTTTGGAGCTCCATTTGTGAAATTTCTATTTGCAGTCCAACTGGACATTTTTCAGAAACTTCTCTCGGGGTATGTGTGCTTTCATCCCTGCCAATCACAGTTTGGGGGTGTCTGAGACTGCTAGATTAGCTGCTGAGCTGTGATTGGCTAGTTCTGGGAGGGAGGGGTGAAAGCACAAACTCCCGAGAGAAGACTCTGAAGAAAACACCCAGTTGGTCTACAAACACAGATTTCACATACTAGGCTCCAAAATAAACAAATGTGAGTATCTCTGCAAAGGAGCGACACAGAGCAAAATGGAAAAAAGCATCAGAATCAGGACAGCCAAGGGATTTTAACTAGGTAATTATTTCTTTATTTTTGGAGCAAGTGACAGGACCTCTTTAAAGCTTTATGACACTTTTAAATTCAATACAAAGAATGTTTACAAGCCATGAAGCCATAAATAATGGTCATGCCTCCCCTTTGAAATTCATAGGTAAAAATTCTTTCATTCGGCCGTAGATTATTCCTAAATCAGACTTTGTTTTGTCAGAGTAAAAAGGCTTCTAAACAAACGCCCCGGACTGTAAACCTGTCAGAAATGTCTTCATCTTTAGTTTTGAGAAGTAATTGTGGGGCTGCATCAGTCTCCATTTCTCACTGGTTGGAGATGTCAGGACATATTTTGATATATTGTGACAATGCTGACAATAAAGCATAAGGAATGTCAGATGCAGTTAGTTGTACATGCCGGGTGGGTGGTTAATGCCAAGCACTATATCCGTTCATTCTTCTCATTGTGTCTTTTTGAATTAATATAATTCTTGCTTTCAGCTTCTTCCCCTCCCCACTCCCCCTGTTTATATTATTTTCATTATTTTGTATCCTTAGTCATTCCTCTAAAATATTACATAACAAAATAAACACATTGAAAAAAAAATACTAATAAAAATGTATTTGAAAGGCACTGAGTGAAAATAATTGAAAACATTATAAAAATATTTACAGATAACTTTCATAATTTTTCTTCATTGTCTTAAACTAAGACAGCAAAGAAGAAATAACAAAAGAAATGGAAAGGAAGAATTTTAACAACCTGAAAGAAGAGAAGAGAATGACTTGTGTTTACTTCATGTTTCATTTTCACTATTTTGTAATGAAATGTTCATCACCTTTGCGAATTGTCCTCTACCATTTATTTATTGGGTAACACTCCATCAAAAGCCTTTACATGTGTATTTAATGACAGCAAAATAGGAAAAGGACAACTAAAATGTATTTCCCTCAGTCATGTGAGAACAGTCTACACCTCATACTCTTTTTCTACTAAAATGAGCTTTTATACTGTAATCACTTCTACCCCTTCTGTGTAAGCTACCGAGAGAAGGAAATAGTGTATTGTATCTACACAGAACTCCACCAGCAGAATAGTGAGTGCAGCTCTGGAGTATAATACAGGATGTAACTCAGGATCAGTACAGGATCAGTAATGTAATGTATATACACCGTGACTGCACCAGCAGAATAGTGAGTGCAGCTCTGGAGTATAATACAGGATGTAACTCAGGATCAGTAATGTAATGTATGTACACAGTGACTGCACCATCAGAATAGTGAGTGCAGCTCTGGAGTATAATACAGGATGTAACTCAGGATCAGTAATGTAATGTATGTACACAGTGACTGCACCAGCAGAATAGTGAGTGCAGCTCTGGAGTATAATACAGGATGTAACTAAGGATCAGTAATGTAATGTATGTACACAGTGATTGTACCAGCAGAACAGCGAGTGCAGCTCTGGAGTATAATACAGGATGTAACTCAGGATCAGTAATGTAATGTATGTACACAGTGACTGCACCAGCAGAATAGTGAGTACAGCTCTGGAGTATAATACAGGATGTAACTCAGGATCAGTAATGTAATGTATGTACACAGTGACTGCACCAGCAGAATAGCGAGTGCAGCTCTGGAGGATAATACAGGATGTAACTCAGGATCAGTAATGTAAAGTATGTACACAGTGACTGCACCAGCAGAATAGTGAGTGCAGCTCTGGAGTATAATACAGGATGTAACTCAGGATCAGTAATGTAATGTACAGTGCTTACAAGTAGTATTCAACCCCCTGCAGATTTAGCTGGTTGACACATGCGGAATTAACTTGGCATTGTGACATTTGTACTGTAGATCAGTCTGGAAGTGGGAAATGCACTGCAGCAAATATTGTTTTTGTTTTGTTTTTTGTTTGTTTTTTAAAACGTTAAAAGTTAATTCAGAGTGTCATTTATTATTCAACCCCTCAAACCACAAGAATTCTGTTTGGTCCCCCTAAAGTATTAAGAAGTAGTTCAGGCACCAAGAATAATGAGCTTCACATGTGTGGATTAAAGATCTCTTTTGCCAGCCTTTTCTGACTATTTAAGACCCTCCCCAAACTTGTGAACAGCACTCAGACATGGTCAACATGGGAAGGACAAAGGAGCATTCCAAGGCCATCAGAGACAAGATCATGGAGGGTCACAAGGCTGGCAAGGGGTACAAAACCCTTTCCAAGGAGTTGGGCCTACCTGTCTCCACTGTTTGGAGCATCATCCGTAAGTGGAAGGCTTATGGAACTACTGTTAGCCTTCCACGGCCTGGACAGCCTTTGAAAGTGTCCTCCCGTGCCGAGGCCAGGCTTGTCCGAAGAGTCAAGGCTAACCCAAGGACAACAAGGAAGGAGCTCCGGGAAGATCTCATGGCAGTGGGGACATTGGTTTCAGTCAATACCATAAGTAACGTACTCCACCGCAATGGTCTCCGTTCCAGACGAGCCCGTAAGGTACCTTTACTTTCAAAGCGTCATGTCAAGGCTCGTCTACAGTTTGCTCATGATCACTTGGAGGACTCTGAGACAGACTGGTTCAAGGTTCTATAGTCTGATGAGACCAAGATCGAGATCTTTGGTGCCAACCACACACGTGACGTTTGGAGACTGAATGGCACTGCATACGACCCCAAGAATACCATCCCTACAGTCAAGCATGGTGGTGGCAGCATCATGCTGTGGGGCTGTTTCTCAGCCATGGGGCCTGGCCATCTGGTCCGCATCCATGGGAAGATGGATAGCACGGCCTACCTGGAGATTTTGGCCAAGAACCTCCGCTCCTCCATCAAGGATCTTAAGATGGGTCGTAATTTCATCTTCCAACAAGACAACGACCCAAAGCACACAGCCAAGAAAACCAAGGCCTGGTTCAAGAGGGAAAAAGTCAAGGTGTTGGAGTGGCCTAGTCAGTCTCCTGACCTTAACCCAATTGAAAACTTGTGGAAGGAGCTCAAGAATAAAGTCCACATGAGACACCCAAAGAACCTAGATAACTTGGAGAAGATCTGCATGGAGGAGTGGGCCAAGATAACTCCACAGACCTGTGCCGGCCTGATCAGGTCTTATAAAAGATGATTATTAGCTGTAATTGCAAACAAGGGTTATTCCACAAAATATTAAACATAGGGGTTGTATAATAATTGACCCACACTTTTATGTTTAAAATTTAATAAAATTCAACTGAGCAACATAACTTTTTGGTTTGTAAGATTTATGCTTCTGTTCATAAAACCTACTCTCGTTTGCAGTTTGAAGGCTCTAACTTATTTGCATCTTATCAAACCAGCTAAATCTGCAGGGGGTTGAATACTACTTGTAGGCACTGTATGTACACAGTAACTGCACCAGAAGAATAGTGAGTGCAGCTCTGGAGTATAATACAGGAGGTAACTAAGGATCAGTAATGTAATGTATGTACACTGTGACTGCACCAGCAGAAGAGTGAGTGCAGCTCTGGAGTATAATACAGGATGTAACTCAGGATCAGTAATGTAATGTATGTACACAGTGACTGCACCAGCAGAATAGTGAGTGCAGCTCTGGAGTATAATACAGGATGTAACTCAGGATCAGTAATGTAATGTATGTACACAGTGACTGCACCAGCAGAATAGTGAGTGCTGCTCTGGGGTATAATACAGGATGTAACTCAGGATCAGTAATGTAATGTATGTACACAGTGACTGTACCAGCAGAATAGTGAGTGCAGCTCTGGAGTATAATACAGGATGTAACTCAGGATCAGTAATGTAATGTATGTACACAGTGACTGTACCAGTGGAATAGTGAGTGCAGCTCTGGAGTATAATACAGGAGGTAACTCAGAATCAGTAATGTAATGTATGTACACAGTGACTGCACCAGCAGAATAGTGAGTGCAGCTCTGGAGTATAATACTGGATGTAACTAAGGATCAGTAATGTAATGTATGTACACAGTGACTGCACCAGCAGAATAGTGAGTGCAGCTCTGGAGTATAATACAGGATGTAACTCAGGATCAGTAATGTAATGTATGTACACAGTGACTGCACCAGCAGAATAGTGAGTGCTGCTCTGGGGTATAATACAGGATGTAACTCAGGATCAGTAATGTAATGTATGTACACAGTGACTGTACCAGCAGAATAGTGAGTGCAGCTCTGGAGTATAATACAGGATGTAACTCAGGATCAGTAATGTAATGTATGTACACAGTGACTGTACCAGTGGAATAGTGAGTGCAGCTCTGGAGTATAATACAGGATGTAACTCAGGATCAGTAATGTAATGTATGTACACAGTGACTGCACCAGCAGAATAGTGAGTGCTGCTCTGGGGTATAATACAGGATGTAACTCAGGATCAGTAATGTAATGTATGTACACAGTGACTGTACCAGCAGAATAGTGAGTGCAGCTCTGGAGTATAATACAGGATGTAACTCAGAATCAGTAATGTAATGTATGTACACAGTGACTGCACCAGCAGAATAGTGAGTGCAGCCCTGGAGGATAATACAGGATGTAACTCAGGATCAGTAATGTAATGTATGTACACAGTGACTACACCAGCAGAATAGTGAGTGCAGCTCTGGAGTATAATACAGGATGTAACTCAGGATCAGTAATGTAATGTATGTACATAGTGACTGCACCAACAGAATAGTGAGTGCAGCTCTGGAGTATAATACAGGATGTAACTCAGGATCAGTACAGGATCAGTAATGTAATGTATGTACACAGTGACTGCACCAGCAGAATAGTGAGCGCAGCTCTGGAGTATAATACAGGATGTAACTAAGGATCAGTAATGTAATGTATGTACACATTGACTGCACCAGCAGAATAGTGAGTGCAGCTCTGAAGTATAATACAGGATATAACTCAGGATCAGTACAGGATCAGTAATGTAATGTATGTACACAGTGACTGCACCAACAGAATAGTAAGTGCAGCTCTGGAGTATAATACAGGATGTAACTCAGGATCAGTAATGTAATGTATGTACACAGTGACTGCACCAGCAGAATAGTGATTGCAGCTCTGAGGTACAATACAGGATGTAACTCAGGATCAGTACAGGATCAGTAATGTAATGTATGTACACAGTGACTGCACCAGCAGAATAGTGAGTGCAGCTCTGGAGTAAAATACAGGATATAACTCGGGATCAGTACAGGATCAGTAATGTATGTACACAGTGACTGCACCAGCAGAATAGTGAGTGCAGCTCTGGAGTATAATACAGGATGTAACTCAGGATCAGTACAGGATCAGTAATGTAATGTATGTACACAGTGACTGCACCAGCAGAATAGTGAGTGCAGCTCTGGAGTATAATACAGGATGTAACTCAGGATCAGTAATGTAATGTATGTACACAGTGACTGCACCAGCAGAATAGTGAGTGCAGTTCTGGAGTATAATACAGGATGTAACTCAGGATCAGTAATGTAATCCATCCTCCCATTGGATGGCCATGGAACAATGAGGTGGAATAAGATTCTACAGGTGAACAACTGGCTACGTCGATGGTGCCGTCAACAAGGATTTGGATTTCTGGATCACGGAATGAATTACCTATACGATGGACTACTTGCTAGAGATGGGGTGCACCTTACGAAGACTGGAAAACATGTATTTGGAAGTCGCCTTGCTACACTCATCAGAAGAGCTTTAAACTAGAACAATGTGGGAAGGGAAGCAAAAGGCCAGAAAAAGCCATACAGCTGACAAATACTATTGAGATCTCTGCTACTGGAAGTGGAAAGGAAGAACAAAGACAAAACAATTTAAATAATAAAAATATGGGAGGAAGAGAAACCAATCACAAACTAAAATGTTTTTATACAAATGCACAAAGCATGGGCAACAAACAAGGAGAATTGGAACTACTAATGCAGGAAAAGGAATATGATGTCATTGGAATCACTGAAACTTGGTGGGACGATACACATGATTGGAATAAAAGGCTAAAAGGATACAACTTATTTGCAAGAAACAGACTTGATAAATGAGGAGGTGTCGCATTGTATGTTAGAAAAGCGTATATCTGCACAGAGATTGAAGCAGAGACTGGGAGTTCTGTGGAAACTGTTTGGGTAAGAATACAAGGAGAGAACAACGGAAAGGACACCATTGTAGGCATTTACTACAGGCCACCTGGGCAAGCTGAAGATATGGATGAACTCTTTATGTATCAAATGACCAAGTTCTCCAAAAAATATGACGTAGTGGTCATGGGAGATTTCAACTATCCAGACATTTGTTGGGAATCTCTCTCAAGTAAAACTAACAGGTCAAGCAAATTCTTATCCTCTCTTGCTGACAACTTTATCTTCCAAAAGGTAGGGGAGAAAACAAGGGGATCTGCTACTTTGGATCTAATCCTTATAAACAGGGAGGATATGGTTGAGGAGGTAAAGGTGGCTGGGACCCTAGGAGGCAGCGATCATGCTATTATAGAATTTTGGATAACTAGAGGAGGAAGACATGTGAAGACTCAAACTTCAAGGTTAGATTTTAGAAAGGCAGATTTTAAGAGACTCAGAAAGAGAATAGGAGGGATCCAATGGCTGGATGTCCTTAAGGACAAAAATGTCCAGGAAGGATGGGAAAGTTTTAAAAATGAGATTCTCAAAGCACAATCGTTAACAATCCCGAAAAGTAGGAAGAATGGGAAGCATTTAAGGAAACCAGGATGGATGAACACAGAACTTAAACACATGCTAAAAAGAAAGAAAGAAATGTTTATTAAATGGAAAGAGGGAGGCATATCTAAAGAAGATTATAATGCAGTCTGCAGATCCTGTAGGGCACGTATCAGGTTAGCTAAAGCTGACAATGAATTAAGGCTTGCAAGAGATGTCAAAAGCAATAAAAAAGGATTTTGGGGGTATGTCAAAAGTAAAAGAAAAGTCAAAGATGCTATAGGATTTTTACAGGATGAAAATGGAGAAATGGTAAGAGAGGATGTTGAGAAGGCCGAACTTTTTAATTCCTATTTTGCATCTGTTTTCTCTCAGAAAGAAAATGTAACATCAACTGATCTTCACTGTCCTTTTAAAGGAATAGAGGAATCCAAGTTATCTGTAAACAGATAGATTGTGAGGGAATATTTAGCTAACATAAATGAGTTCAAGTCTCCAGGTCCAGATGAATTACACCCCAGAGTACTGAAGGAGATCGTAGAAGAAATTTTAGAACCACTCTCCATAATCTTTGAAAATTCTTGGAGAACAGGAGAAGTCCCAGAAGACTGGAGAAGAGCAAATGTTGTTCCTATCTTCAAAAAGGGGAAGAAGGTGGACCCAGGGAACTATAGGCCGGTGAGTCTGACTTCTATACCAGGAAAGATCTTTGAACAAATTATTAAACAACATGTATGTAAGTACATGGATAAGAATGAAGTGATTAACCAGAGTCAGCATGGGTTTGTAACTAACAAGTCATGTCAGACTAACTTAATTTCCTTCTATGACAGAATCACTGACTGGGTGGATCAGGGAAATGCTGTAGATATAGTATATCTTGACTTCAGCAAAGCATTTGACAAAGTATCTCACACCATCCTTATTGAAAAAATGACCAAGTATGCAATGGACCAGGCAACTGTTAGGTGGATTCATAACTGGCTTAGTGATTGGACTCAAAGGGTGGTTGTAAATGGCTTCACATCCAGCTGGATGAATGTCTCAAGTGGGGTACCACAGGGCTCCGTCCTGGGACCTGTATTGTTCAACATCTTTATCAATGATTTAGATGAAGGAATTCAGGGTAAACTGATTAAATTTGCTGAAGACACAAAGCTAGGAGGGATAGCTAATACTAGAGAAGAGAGAGAGAGGATTCAAAAAGACCTAACTAAACTGGAGCAGTGGGCAGCAACCAACAGAATGGTTTTTAACAGGGAAAAATGCAAAGTACTACATCTGGGCAATAAAAATGAAAAACGCATATACAGAATGGGAGGAATAGAGCTAAGCAACAGTACATGTGAAAAAGACTTAGGTATACTAATAGATCATAGACTGAACATGAGTCAACAGTGTGATGCAGCAGCAAAAAAGGCAAATACAATTCTGGGATGTATTAACAGAAGCATACAGTCTAGATCACGTGAAGTCATTATCGGTCTTTACTCCTCTTTGGTCAGACCTCATCTGGAATACTGTGTACAGTTTTGGGCACCACATTTTAAAAAAGACATAGACAAACTGGAGCAAGTTCAGAGAAGAGCGACCAGAATGGTGACTGGTCTGCAAACCATGTCCTATGAGGAACGGTTGCAGGATTTGGGAATGTTTAGCTTGCAAAAAAGAAGACTGAGAGGAGACTTAATAGCTGTCTACAAATATGTCAAGGGCTGTCACATTGTAGAAGGATCATCTTTATTCTCATTTGCACAGGGAAAGACTAGAAGCAACGGGATGAAACTAAATGGGAGGAGACACAGATTAGATATTAGAAAAAACTTTTTGACAGTTAGGGTGATTAATGAGTGGAACAGGCTGCCACGAGAGGTGGTGAGTTCCCCTTCAATGGACGTCTTCAAACAGAGGCTGGACAGACATCTGTCTGAGATGATCTAGTGAATCCTGCTTTGAGCAGGGGGTTGGACCAGATGACCCAGGAGGTCCCTTCCAACTCTACCATTCTATGATTCTAATGTATGTACACAGTGACTGCACCAGCAGAATAGTGAGTGAAGCTCTGGAGTATAATACAGGATGTAACTCAGGATCAGTACAGGATCAGTAATGTAATGTATGTACACAGTGACTGCACCAGCAGAATAGTGAGTGCAGCTCTGGAGTATAATACAGGATGTAACTCAGGATCAGTAATGTAATGTATGTACACAGTGAGTGCACCAGCAGAATAGTGAGCGCAGCTCTGGAGTATAATACAGGATGTAACTCAGGATCAGTTATGTAATGTATGTACACAGTGACTGCACCAGCAGAATAGTGAGTGCAGCTCTGGAGTATAATACAGGATGTAACTCAGGATCAGTACAGGATCAGTAATGTAATGTAGGTACACTGTGTCTGCACCAGCAGAATAGTGATTGCAGCTCTGAGGTACAATACAGGATGTAACTCAGGATCAGTACAGGATCAGTAATGTAATGTATGTACACAGTGACTGCACCAGCAGAATAGTGAGTGCATCTCTGGAGTATAATACAGGATGTAACTCAGGATCAGTAATGTAATGTATGTACACAGTGACTGCACCAGCAGAATAGTGAGTGCAGCTCTGGAGTATAATACAGGATGTAACTCAGGATCAGTACAGGATCAGTAATGTAATATATGTACACAGTGACTACACCAGCAGAATAGTGAGTGCAGCTCTGGGGTATAATACAGAATGTAACTCAGGATCAGTAGAGGATCAGTAATGTAATGTATGTACACATTGACTGCACCAGCAGAATAGTGAGTGCAGCTCTGGAGTATAATACAGGAGGTAACTCAGGATCAGTACAGGATCAGTAATGTAATGTATGTACATAGTGACAGCACCAGCAGAATAGTGAGTGCAGCTCTGGAGTATAATACAGGATGTAACTCAGGATCAGTAATGTAATGTATGTACACAGTGACTGTACCAGCAGAATAGTGAGTGCAGCTCTGGAGTATAAGACAGGATGTAACTCAGGATCAGTAATGTAATGTATGTACACAGTGACTGCACCAGCAGAATAGTGAGTGCAGCTCTGGAGTATAATACAGGATGTCACTCAGGATCAGTAATGTAATGTATGTACACAGTGACTGCACCAGCAGAATTGTGAGTGCAGCTCTGGAGTATAATACAGGATGTAACTCAGGCTCAGTAATGTAATGTATGTACACAGTGACTGCACCAGCAGAATGGTGAGTGCAGCTCTGGAGTATAATACAGGATGTAACTCAGGATCAGTAATGTAATGTATGTACACAGTGACCGCACCAGCAGAATAGTGAGTGCAGCTCTGGAGTATAATACAGGGTGTAACTCAGGATCAGTAATGTAATGTATGTACACAGTGACTGCACCAGCAGAATAGTGAGTGCAGCTCTGGAGTATAATACAGGATGTAACTCAGGATCAGTAATGTAATTGTAATGTATGTACACAGTGACTGCACCAGCAGAATAGTGAGTGCAGCTCTGGCGTATAATACAGGATGTAACTCAGGACCAGTAATGTAATGTATGTACACAGTGACTCCACCAGCAGAATAGTGAGTGCAGCTCTGGAGTATAATACAGGATGTAACTCAGGATCAGTAATGTAATGTATGTACACAGTGACTGCACCAGCAGAATAGTGAGTGCAGCTCTGGAGTATAATACAGGATGTAACTCAGGATCAGTAATGTAATGTATGTACACAGTGACTGCACCAGCAGAATAGTGAGTGCAGCTCTGGAGTATAATACAGGATGTAACTAAGGACCAGTAATGTAATGTATGTACACAGTGACTCCTCCAGCAGAATAGTGAGTGCAGCTCTGGAGTATAATGCAGGATGTAACTCAGGATCAGTAATGTAATGTATGTACACAGTGACTCCACCAGCAGAATAGTGAGTGCAGCTCTGGAGTATAATACAGGAGTTAACTCAGGATCAGCACAGGATCAGTAATGTATGTGCACAGTGACTGCACCAGCAGAAGAGTGAGTGCAGCTCTGGGGTATAATACAGGATGTAACTCAGGATCAGTACAGGATCAGTAATGTAATGTATGTACACAGTGACTGCACCAGCAGAATAGTGAGTGCAGCTCTGGAGTATAATACAGGATGTAACTCAGGATCAGTAATGTAATGTATGTACACAGTGACTGCACCAACAGAATAGTGAGTGCAGCTCTGCGGTATAATACAGGATATAACTCAGGATCAGTACAGGACCAGTAATGTAATGTATGTACACAGTGACTGCACCAGCAGAATAGTGAGTGCAGCTCTGGGGTATAATACAGGATGTAACTCAGGATCAGAACAGGACCAGTAATGTAATGTATGTACACAGTGACTGCACCAGCAGAATAGTGAGTGCAGCTCTGGAGTATAATACAGGAGTAAACTCAGGATCAGTACAGGATCAGTAATGTATGTGCACAGTGACTGCACCAGCAGAAGAGTGAGTGCAGCTCTGGAGTATAATACAGGATGTAACTCAGGATCAGTACAGGATCAGTAATGTAATGTACGTACACAGTGACTGCACCAGCAGAATAGTGAGTGCAGCTTTGGAGGATAATGAATTATATAACTCAGGATCAGTAATGTAATGTATGTACACAGTGACTGCACCAGCAGAATAGTGAGTGAAGCTCTGGAGGATAATACAGGATGTAACTCAGGATCAGTAATGTAATGTATGTACACAGTGAGTGCACCAGCAGAATAGTGAGCGCAGCTCTGGAGTAAAATACAGGATGTAACTCAGGATCAGTTATGTAATGTATGTACACAGTGACTGCACCAGCAGAATAGTGAGCGCAGCTCAGGAGTATAATACAGGATGTAACTCAGGATCAGTAATGTAATTGTAATGTATGTACACAGTGACTGCACCAGCAGAATAGTGAGTGCAGCTCTGGCGTATAATACAGGATGTAACTCAGGACCAGTAATGTAATGTATGTACACAGTGACTCCACCAGCAGAATAGTGAGTGCAGCTCTGGAGTATAATACAGGATGTAACTCAGGATCAGTAATGTAATGTATGTACACAGTGACTGCACCAGCAGAATAGTGAGTGCAGCTCTGGAGTATAATACAGAATGTAACTCAGGATCAGTAATGTAATGTATGTACACAGTGACTGCACCAGCAGAATAGTGAGTGCAGCTCTGGAGTATAATACAGGATGTAACTCAGGACCAGTAATGTAATGTATGTACACAGTGACTCCTCCAGCAGAATAGTGAGTGCAGCTCTGGAGTATAATGCAGGATGTAACTCAGGATCAGTAATGTAATGTATGTACACAGTGACTCCACCAGCAGAATAGTGAGTGCAGCTCTGGAGTATAATACAGGAGTTAACTCAGGATCAGTACAGGATCAGTAATGTATGTGCACAGTGACTGCACCAGCAGAATAGTGAGTGCAGCTCTGGAGTATAATACAGGATGTAACTCAGGATCAGTAATGTAATGTATGTACACAGTGAGTGCACCAGCAGAATAGTGAGCGCAGCTCTGGAGTATAATACAGGATGTAACTCAGGATCAGTTATGTAATGTATGTACACAGTGACTGCACCAGCAGAATAGTGAGTGCAGCTCTGGAGTATAATACAGGATGTAACTCAGGATCAGTACAGGATCAGTAATGTAATGTAGGTACACTGTGTCTGCACCAGCAGAATAGTGATTGCAGCTCTGAGGTACAATACAGGATGTAACTCAGGATCAGTACAGGATCAGTAATGTAATGTATGTACACAGTGACTGCACCAGCAGAATAGTGAGTGCATCTCTGGAGTATAATACAGGATGTAACTCAGGATCAGTAATGTAATGTATGTACACAGTGACTGCACCAGCAGAATAGTGAGTGCAGCTCTGGAGTATAATACAGGATGTAACTCAGGATCAGTACAGGATCAGTAATGTAATATATGTACACAGTGACTACACCAGCAGAATAGTGAGTGCAGCTCTGGGGTATAATACAGAATGTAACTCAGGATCAGTAGAGGATCAGTAATGTAATGTATGTACACATTGACTGCACCAGCAGAATAGTGAGTGCAGCTCTGGAGTATAATACAGGAGGTAACTCAGGATCAGTACAGGATCAGTAATGTAATGTATGTACATAGTGACAGCACCAGCAGAATAGTGAGTGCAGCTCTGGAGTATAATACAGGATGTAACTCAGGATCAGTAATGTAATGTATGTACACAATGACTGTACCAGCAGAATAGTGAGTGCAGCTCTGGAGTATAAGACAGGATGTAACTCAGGATCAGTAATGTAATGTATGTACACAGTGACTGCACCAGCAGAATAGTGAGTGCAGCTCTGGAGTATAATACAGGATGTCACTCAGGATCAGTAATGTAATGTATGTACACAGTGACTGCACCAGCAGAATTGTGAGTGCAGCTCTGGAGTATAATACAGGATGTAACTCAGGCTCAGTAATGTAATGTATGTACACAGTGACTGCACCAGCAGAATGGTGAGTGCAGCTCTGGAGTATAATACAGGATGTAACTCAGGATCAGTAATGTAATGTATGTACACAGTGACCGCACCAGCAGAATAGTGAGTGCAGCTCTGGAGTATAATACAGGGTGTAACTCAGGATCAGTAATGTAATGTATGTACACAGTGACTGCACCAGCAGAATAGTGAGTGCAGCTCTGGAGTATAATACAGGATGTAACTCAGGATCAGTAATGTAATTGTAATGTATGTACACAGTGACTGCACCAGCAGAATAGTGAGTGCAGCTCTGGCGTATAATACAGGATGTAACTCAGGACCAGTAATGTAATGTATGTACACAGTGACTCCACCAGCAGAATAGTGAGTGCAGCTCTGGAGTATAATACAGGATGTAACTCAGGATCAGTAATGTAATGTATGTACACAGTGACTGCACCAGCAGAATAGTGAGTGCAGCTCTGGAGTATAATACAGGATGTAACTCAGGATCAGTAATGTAATGTATGTACACAGTGACTGCACCAGCAGAATAGTGAGTGCAGCTCTGGAGTATAATACAGGATGTAACTAAGGACCAGTAATGTAATGTATGTACACAGTGACTCCTCCAGCAGAATAGTGAGTGCAGCTCTGGAGTATAATGCAGGATGTAACTCAGGATCAGTAATGTAATGTATGTACACAGTGACTCCACCAGCAGAATAGTGAGTGCAGCTCTGGAGTATAATACAGGAGTTAACTCAGGATCAGCACAGGATCAGTAATGTATGTGCACAGTGACTGCACCAGCAGAAGAGTGAGTGCAGCTCTGGGGTATAATACAGGATGTAACTCAGGATCAGTACAGGATCAGTAATGTAATGTATGTACACAGTGACTGCACCAGCAGAATAGTGAGTGCAGCTCTGGAGTATAATACAGGATGTAACTCAGGATCAGTAATGTAATGTATGTACACAGTGACTGCACCAGCAGAATAGTGAGTGCAGCTCTGCGGTATAATACAGGATATAACTCAGGATCAGTACAGGACCAGTAATGTAATGTATGTACACAGTGACTGCACCAGCAGAATAGTGAGTGCAGCTCTGGGGTATAATACAGGATGTAACTCAGGATCAGAACAGGACCAGTAATGTAATGTATGTACACAGTGACTGCACCAGCAGAATAGTGAGTGCAGCTCTGGAGTATAATACAGGAGTAAACTCAGGATCAGTACAGGATCAGTAATGTATGTGCACAGTGACTGCACCAGCAGAAGAGTGAGTGCAGCTCTGGAGTATAATACAGGATGTAACTCAGGATCAGTACAGGATCAGTAATGTAATGTACGTACACAGTGACTGCACCAGCAGAATAGTGAGTGCAGCTTTGGAGGATAATGAATTATATAACTCAGGATCAGTAATGTAATGTATGTACACAGTGACTGCACCAGCAGAATAGTGAGTGAAGCTCTGGAGGATAATACAGGATGTAACTCAGGATCAGTAATGTAATGTATGTACACAGTGAGTGCACCAGCAGAATAGTGAGCGCAGCTCTGGAGTAAAATACAGGATGTAACTCAGGATCAGTTATGTAATGTATGTACACAGTGACTGCACCAGCAGAATAGTGAGCGCAGCTCAGGAGTATAATACAGGATGTAACTCAGGATCAGTAATGTAATTGTAATGTATGTACACAGTGACTGCACCAGCAGAATAGTGAGTGCAGCTCTGGCGTATAATACAGGATGTAACTCAGGACCAGTAATGTAATGTATGTACACAGTGACTCCACCAGCAGAATAGTGAGTGCAGCTCTGGAGTATAATACAGGATGTAACTCAGGATCAGTAATGTAATGTATGTACACAGTGACTGCACCAGCAGAATAGTGAGTGCAGCTCTGGAGTATAATACAGGATGTAACTCAGGACCAGTAATGTAATGTATGTACACAGTGACTCCTCCAGCAGAATAGTGAGTGCAGCTCTGGAGTATAATACAGGATGTAACTCAGGACCAGTAATGTAATGTATGTACACAGTGACTCCTCCAGCAGAATAGTGAGTGCAGCTCTGGAGTATAATGCAGGATGTAACTCAGGATCAGTAATGTAATGTATGTACACAGTGACTCCACCAGCAGAATAGTGAGTGCAGCTCTGGAGTATAATACAGGAGTTAACTCAGGATCAGTACAGGATCAGTAATGTATGTGCACAGTGACTGCACCAGCAGAAGAGTGAGTGCAGCTCTGGAGTATAATACAGGATGTAACTCAGGATCAGTACAGGATCAGTAATGTAATGTATGTACACAGTGACTGCACCAGCAGAATAGTGAGTGCAGCTCTGGAGTATAATACAGGATGTAACTCAGGATCAGTAATGTAATGTATGTACACAGTGACTGCACCAGCAGAATAGTGAGTGAAGCTCTGGAGGATAATACAGGATGTAACTCAGGATCAGTAATGTAGTGTATGTACACAGTGACTGCACCAGCAGAATAGTGAGTGCAGCTCTGGAGTATAATACAGGATGTAACTCAGGATCAGTACAGGATCAGTAATGTAATGTATGTACACAGTGACTGCACCAGCAGAATATTGAGTGCAGCTCTGGAGTATAATACAGGAGTTAACTCAGGATCAGTACAGGATCAGTAATGTATGTGCACAGTGACTGCACCAGCAGAAGAGTGAGTGCAGCTCTGGAGTATAATACAGGATGTAACTCAGGATCAGTACAGGATCAGTAATGTAATGTACGTACACAGTGACTGCACCAGCAGAATAGTGAGTGCAGCTTTGGAGGATAATACAGGAGGTAACTCAGGATCAGTACAGGATCAGTAATGTAATGTATGTACACAGTGACTGCACCAGCAGAATAGTGAGTGCAGCTCTGGAGTATAATACAGGATGTAACTCAGGATCAGTAATGTAATGTATGTACACAGTGACTGCACCAGCAGAATAGTGAGTGCAGCTCTGGAGGATAATACAGGATGTAACTCAGGATCAGTAATGTAATGTATGTACACAGTGACTGCACCAGCAGAATAGTGAGTGCAGCTCTGGAGTATAATACAGGATGTAACTCAGGATCAGTACAGGATCAGTAATGTAATGTATGTACACAGTGACTGCACCAGCAGAATAGTGAGTGCAGCTCTGGAGTATAATACAGGATGTAACTCAGGATCAGTAATGTAATGTATGTACACAGTGACTGCACCAGCAGAATAGTGAGTGCAGCTCTGGAGGATAATACAGGATGTAACTCAGGATCAGTAATGTAATGTATGTACACAGTGACTGCACCAGCAGAATAGTGAGTGCAGCTCTGGAGTATAATACAGGATGTAACTCAGGATCAGTGCAGGATCAGTAATGCAATGTATGTACACAGTGACTGCACCAGCAGAATAGGGAGTGCAACTCTGGAGTATAATACAGGATGTAACTCAGGATCAGTAATGTAATGTATGTACACAGTGACTGCACCAGCAGAATAGTGAGTGCAGCTCTGGAGTATAATACAGGATGTAACTCAGGATCAGTAATGTAATGTATGTACACAGTGACTGCACCAGCAGAATAGTGAGTGCAGCTCTGGAGTATAATACAGGATGTAACTCAGGATCAGTAGAGGATCAGTAATGTAATGTATGTACACAGTGACTGCACCAGCAGAATAGTGAGTGCAGCTCTGGAGTATAATACTGGATGTAACTCAGGATCAGTACAGGATCAGTAATGTAATGTATGTACACAGTGATTGCACCAGCAGAATAGTGAGTGCAGCTCTGGAGTATAATACAGGATGTAACTCAGGATCAGTACAGGATCAGTAATGTAATGTATGTACACAGTGACTGCACCAGCAGAATAGTGAGTGCAGCTCTGGAGTATAATACAGGATGTAACTCAGGATTAGTAATGTAATGTATGTACACAGTGACTGCACCAGCAGAATAGTGAGTGCAGCTCTGGAGTATAATACAGGATGTAACTCAGGATCAGTACAGGATCAGTAATGTAATGTATGTACACAGTGACTGCACCAGCAGAATAGTGAGTGCAGCTCTGGAGTATAATACACGATGTAACTCAGTATCAGTAATGTAATGTATGTACACAGTGACTGCGCCAGCAGAATAGTGAGTGCAGCTCTGGAGTATAATACAGGATGTAACTCAGGATCAGTAATATAATGTATGTACACTGTAGCACCCTGAGGATTCGGCTGCTACAGGGGTATTACACCTCAAGCCAGAGGTGTGATATTCCACTCCCGGGTAAGGATGGAGTGTGGAACTGAGCTCAGTAGGCTGCATGCACTACATACATCCCATTTCCGGGGGACAGATCAATGGTACTCCCACTAGAGAAATGTGCAGGTACGACAGTGTCTGTCCCTGGCTGGAGTGGGAGGGGGTTGGAACATCCCAGTAGTGTAGGGGCAGATAGGGGGAGCAGTCTGGGTAATGCTAGGAGCTCATTGGGTGCTGGTCACCTGAGCTCACACATAGAGGGAGTATATAAGGTGGGAACCATCTTAGATCAGGGTCAGTCTGTCAGAGCTGAGTCAGAGAAGCAGAGCAGCTCAGCCAGCTCCAAGGCCAAGAGAGAGAGAGAGGAGAAAGAAGGACCCAGAGGGGGAGAAGAGAGAACTCCAAGAACCCAAGATTAGATCAGAGGGTGAAGATTTGGCACAAGGGTACCGGATCCCAAGCTGGTGGAGGGCACTAATCCTTAGCCAGAGACCGGAGGTCGTGGGCAGGATCTGCCACGACCACCCACTAAATCCACCCGGAAGGCAAACCAAGAATAGGGTCAGGGAACCCAGAGACAAGGGTTTACCAACAAGAGGCCCGAGGGAGCCGGACTTAGGTGGATCCCTGGTGGGGAAGGCCAGAGAGAAGGAACGTCAGAAAGGGAGCTCAGGATCACGCTCCAGAATTACTTGGGAGTTGGCCGAGTCCAGGACCTGGTGGACGCAGCACGGCTCGGGCGGTCACTCAAGGCCGGAGTGACCAGCATAACAGCAGTAAGTAAAGACCCTGAACTGCACAGCCCGACTCTGAGTCTCATTACCATCCTCACTGCACCTCCACAACCACCATCCTCTACACCTGACCCCCTGAGGCTATACCCCTCCCGTTGGGGGTTATACTACCTAAGCTGCACACACATCACCAGCCTCAGCGGACCCTGCTGCAGCGGCGGCCGTATTGACCGCAATTCAACGGGTGGCGTAGTCGACACAAAAGAACATCCAGTAACATCTGTAGGACTGCCACACACTGAGCTTGACACCCTGGGCACGGACCGGTTCACCGCCACTCGGAGACTACAACCCCCATCTGATCCGGCTCCGGGTATCCCCCAAAACAACACTGGCCCAGGGGGCGCGTCAACTTTGGCGTAGTCGGCAGGATCTCGTGCCCGCAACAACCGGGTACTGCGTGCCTGAAGAAAAGTTCACCGTTACCTTAAAAAGAAGTCTCCCGCCGGTTCCGGAGGGTCCCCGCCAACGGACCCCATCACAGGTCGTTTCCCGCCGGTTGTCCGCCATTTGCAGCTTTTTCCCGCCATCCATGGAGTTTCCCGCCACTGGGAGACGATTCCCGCCATTTCCAAAGATTTCCCGCCTTGGAAGAGCGGACGCCATTATGGGCGTGCCAGAGGGTGGCAAGAGGTCACCTCCCATCGTGGGCCAGGTCGAAGAATGGCGCCAAATCGGAAACCGCGCCCACCAACAGAGACTGTGATGCTGGAAGTGTCCATCAGCGTAAGAGAACTGCCCCTGGAACTGACAATCACAAAGTTGCCCCGGGACCACCCTAAATGTGGGCGGAGACAGAACAAGAGAACGAAGATGGGTGTCGCCTGGAGCAGTCTGGAGAGAGCGCACCCGGAGACAAGAAGTCTGGAGAGGAGTCCAGAGAAAGCCTACCCGGAGATGGAGGGAGAGTCAGGCAGCACCGACCCAGTGGTCAGGAGCCTGCTGCAAGCAACGACCCCAGTAGGCTTAGTGGAGATCCTAGCACAGCTCCCCCGAGACCGGGAGTGTGCACAGACTGCCCTGGAGGGCCTCGCATGGAGGATGGCCCGGGTACAGCGAGAGACGTTGGCGGAGTGGAGCCGAGAGATGGCCCAGCGGACCGAAACCCGACAGCGGAGCACGCCACCCGAGACGAGGAGACAGACCGCCTCTGAGGATGGTGCAGGAGGACTGAAGGCCGGAGACGGCGCCGAGAAGGGAGCTGAACGGACGGAGGCAGGTAAAGGGGACGTCTCTACCCCGAGCCGGGAAACCGCGTGCCTGCCCCAGCTCCCCGTCGCAGAGCCCGAAGTTCCCCCTGCCGTGCCCGTCGCTGCATCGTCACCGCCGCCGACTAGGCCTCAACCGGAAACCGCGGCCGCGACCCCTGTGACGTCACACGCCTCGACCTCGAGCGTGGCCAAGCAGGAAATACCATCAGCCTGGTCGCAAGGCCTAGTACCCCCGGGCGCCGCTATTCCAACAGCGCCCCCTACCTCCGCGGAGCCACCGGCCTGGTCGCAGGGCCGAGTAACCCAGGGCGCCGCCGTTCTTACGGTGCCCTTTGCCTTTAGGGTGCCCCAAGCCTGGTCGCAAGGCCTGGTCAACCCGGGCGCCGCTACCATCAACGCGCCCTCAACATCTAGAGTGCCGCACCTGGGTGAAAATCTATTTGCCCAGCATACGTGCCCGGATGGGCAGCCCTTTGTATGGCCCCAGGAGTACATTCAGCTGGAACTCCAGAGAGCAAGGCCCATGTGCGAGCCCCTGATTCCGGCTCCGAAGCCTGTAAAGAGGACCTCGCCCCCGCTGGAGGAGGCACAGTTTGAGTGGGACCCCACCGGAGAAGACCTCATGGGGTTCACTCAGGAGACTCGGGCGGCCGCAGCGGAGCGTGCAGAGTGCTGTCGGCAGCAGCTCGAGGTCTTCGAGAAGGAGCGGAGAGAGAGGCGGGTCCGGGAACAGCAAGCACAGATAAGGAGCGCGGAGCAGAAGAGCCGTACCAGGAGAGATCCCCGTGCCACTCATGGTCCCCGTACCACCGGAACTGTGATTAAATTCAACCTGCAGCATGGGTGGGGCTTCATTAGAGACCATCATACCCCCGGCGACGTCTTTGTGACCCGCAGAGACGTAGAAAGCCATCTGCCGGAGGGACACAGAGGTCGTGACCTGTACGTAGGGGACGAGGTCACGTTCACCCGGCACAAGTGTGCCAAAGGACCCTACGCCCTCCATGTGCATCGCCTGACGGAGGAGGAGCTGCGGTGTGAGGAGGAGCAAGAGGACCCGGACGGGTCTGAAACTGAAACCAACCAACAAGAAAGAGCAGGAGGACGCCGTCGTTGAAGTACGGTAGAGAGAGACTGTATAAAGTTGCCCGTCGGGGTACCAAGAACTGTTACTTATTTAAAATATGTTCCCCGTTGGGACAAAGTGTGAACTGATGCCCGTGTGTCCCTAGTTTCTAATACCTGGCCGAGGACTGAGAGCGGCCATATTCCCCTTGTACATAGTTGCGCTTCTTAAAGCGCCCCCTACTGGTTTTATAGGAAACCATTTTCTTTAAGAGACTGTCGCACTTTACCCGGTCACAAGTTGCACCGTGGCCGGAGGAACAAGAATGTTTATAATGAAAAGTTTTTATATGAAGAGTTTATTGCTGCTGATGATATATATGATGTTTTATATGTTTATATGTTGATGTTTATGAAAAATAATTGTATGTTTGTGGATGTTTATATCTTACAGCCCGAGGACGTGCTGTGATTTACCAGGGGGGAATGTAGCACCCTGAGGATTCGGCTGCTACAGGGGTATTACACCTCAAGCCAGAGGTGTGATATTCCACTCCCGGGTAAGGATGGAGTGTGGAACTGAGCTCAGTAGGCTGCATGCACTACATACATCCCATTTCCGGGGGACAGATCAATGGTACTCCCACTAGAGAAATGTGCAGGTACGACAGTGTCTGTCCCTGGCTGGAGTGGGAGGGGGTTGGAACATCCCAGTAGTGTAGGGGCAGATAGGGGGAGCAGTCTGGGTAATGCTAGGAGCTCATTGGGTGCTGGTCACCTGAGCTCACACATAGAGGGAGTATATAAGGTGGGAACCATCTTAGATCAGGGTCAGTCTGTCAGAGCTGAGTCAGAGAAGCAGAGCAGCTCAGCCAGCTCCAAGGCCAAGAGAGAGAGAGAGGAGAAAGAAGGACCCAGAGGGGGAGAAGAGAGAACTCCAAGAACCCAAGATTAGATCAGAGGGTGAAGAGTTGGCACAAGGGTACCGGATCCCAAGCTGGTGGAGGGCACTAATCCTTAGCCAGAGACCGGAGGTCGTGGGCAGGATCTGCCACGACCACCCACTAAATCCACCCGGAAGGCAAACCAAGAATAGGGTCAGGGAACCCAGAGACAAGGGTTTACCAACAAGAGGCCCGAGGGAGCCGGACTTAGGTGGATCCCTGGTGGGGAAGGCCAGAGAGAAGGAACGTCAGAAAGGGAGCTCAGGATCACGCTCCAGAATTACTTGGGAGTTGGCCGAGTCCAGGACCTGGTGGACGCAGCACGGCTCGGGCGGTCACTCAAGGCCGGAGTGACCAGCATAACAGCAGTAAGTAAAGACCCTGAACTGCACAGCCCGACTCTGAGTCTCATTACCATCCTCACTGCACCTCCACAACCACCATCCTCTACACCTGACCCCCTGAGGCTATACCCCTCCCGTTGGGGGTTATACTACCTAAGCTGCACACACATCACCAGCCTCAGCGGACCCTGCTGCAGCGGCGGCCGTATTGACCGCAATTCAACGGGTGGCGTAGTCGACACAAAAGAACATCCAGTAACATCTGTAGGACTGCCACACACTGAGCTTGACACCCTGGGCACGGACCGGGTCACCGCCACTCGGAGACTACAACCCCCATCTGATCCGGCTCCGGGTATCCCCCAAAACAACACTGGCCCAGGGGGCGCGTCATACACAGTGACTGCGCCAGCAGAATAGTGAGTGCAGCTCTGGAGTATAATACAGGATGTAACTCAGGATCAGTAATGTAATGTATGTACACAGTGACTGCACCAGCAGAATAGTGAGTGCAGCTCTGGAGTATAATACATGATGTAACTCAGGATCAGTAATGTAATTTATGTACACAGTGACTGTACCAGCAGAATAGTGAGTGCAGCTCTGGAGCATAATACAGGATGTAACTCAGGATCAGTACAGGATCAGTAATGTAATGTATGTACACAGTGACTCCACAAGCAGGATAGTGAGTGCAGCTCTGGAGTATAATACAGGATGTAACTCAGGATCAGTAATGTAATGTATGTACACAGTGACTCCACAAGCAGGATAGTGAGTGCAGCTCTCGAATTTTAGGAATATACTTGTAATTCTATTCGTTGAATCCTATGATATATTTTCTAAGGACATCAGTCCACCTTAATCTCAGTGAATATTCTGTAACATCCTCATCTGTTTTCCACCATATAACTCTATTTCGCTGTAACATTTTCTGCAGCGGTGACAGATTTGAACTACAATTTGCGCCACTAAGTATATAGAGATCAATTTGACAGTTAGAAATCTGGAAGATTTGAGATTGAAAACTTGATGTGAACATCACTGAAACGAGAATGACCTATAAAGATGTGTGTCCACGGCGGAGTTCAGCACATTCTGTCCTTTCCAGAAACCAATGATAGAACTCAGGCTAATGTACAGAGGACCCAGAGCGGAGTATTACAGTGTTATACTATTACTGTGTGCGGCAGTACGACACGTACCCGATGCTTAGTACTAAGCTTCTATGTGCAATTGACTGAACTTCTATCTTTACAGAATCACTGGAATCGGAAATAACAAATATTAGCTTCAAGGTGAGTGTCCATTTCTGAACATAAACCTGTTAAGACAATTTAGCTAAGTCCAAAATTCTGCATTGTTTCATTTCTTACATTATCTTGAAATTTCTTCAGTTTTCTCAACCAAAGTCTCAAATTCCTTGCAAGGTCCACAATACCCCTTCCTTATAGTGCTTTTTGTTTATTATTCTTACCACCAGGGGGAGCATAGCCTCTAACTACATACAATATATTCATTGAAACCAATCATGCTACAAAAGCTCCCTCTAGTGGTGGCTGCAGTGAGTCAGAATTTTATCATGTAACTTCATGTTTGTGCAGGAATTTTGAGCTTTAAAATAGTAAAACTGAACGTCAAACTCTAAAAGCTAAAGTTAAAGGAATGTGAGTTAAAAAGTCTGGGATATTGGGAAAAGTAAGGTCATTACATTATATAGAATTTAATCATGTTACTTGTCCATAATGTATGTAGAATATCTGGGGTTTTTTTAGCGGATTTCGCATTTAAATACCATTTCCATACAGGTCATTAATTGAGTTTGGGATATTTTATTATTGTTCTTCATTTTCCTTTTTTTGGTATTTCTGATGTCACTTTGTCTTTAACATAAAAACACAGTGAGACTGTCACGCTCACGCCCGGACTGACTGGCGTGAGCGTGATTAGTGATCCCACTGTACCATGAACCGAGGAGTGCCTGGAGGGGCGTAACTAAGTGTCAACCCGATCCGACCAAGGTCACACGGCGGTATAGTCGACTCCGTGGACCAAGGAGGAACCGAGCAGAGGGACCAGGTGTGACTTCAGGTCAGACCCCGGTCACAGTTGTTGACCCACACCAAGGAATGCAGGAACAGGCAGGTTAGACTTGCATACAGGCAGGTGAGTATTGGCAAGTATGGCTGGTATGCAGACAGGTAGGTACTGGCAAGTACGGCTGGTATGCAGACAGGTGGGCACTGGCAAGCACAGCTGGTATGCAGACAGGTTGGCACTGGCAAGCACGACTGGTATGCAGACAGGGAGATACTGGCAAGCACGGCTGGAGTGCAGACAGGGAGGTAGTAGCAGGTTGGAGCACAGGCTGGATAGGGTCCAGTACAGACTGGGAGACAGGTACAGAGTTGCAGATGCGGTAGACAAGCAGAGTAAAGCAAAACCGCCGGAGCGGAGGACAAGGCAGAGCAGAGAGGAACTGCTGGTGCAGTGAGCAAGCAGAGCGGAGCGAAAACCGCAGGTGCGGTGGGCAAGGCAGAGCAGAGCAGAACCACTGGAGCGGTGGACAAGGCAGAGCAGAGAGAAACCGCAGGTGCGGTGGACAAGGCAGAGCAGAGCGGAACCGCCGGAGCGGTGGGCAAGGCAGAGCACAGAGAAGCCGCCGGAGCGGTGGGCAAGTCAGAGCAGAGAGAAACCGCTGGTGCGGTGCGCAAGGCAGAGCATAGAGAAGCCGCCGGAGCGGTGGGCAAGTCAGAGCAGAGAGAAGCCGCCGGAACAGTGGGTAAGGCAGGGCAGAGGGAAGCCACCGGAGCGGTGGGCAAGTCAGAGCAGAGAGAAACCACAGGAGTGGTGGGTAAGGCAGAGCAGAGGGAAACCGCCGGAGGGGTGGGCAAGTCAGAGCAGGGAGAAACTGCCAAAGTGGTGGACAAGACAGAGCGGAGCGAAACCGCAGGTGCGGTGGACAAGGCAGAGAGGACAGGGCTCTGTTCACATGGAACAGACTGGAAAATACAGGAAGATGGCTAGAACACAGGAGGAAGATACAGAGGAAGGGAAAAGGGACAAGAAGAACCAGATACACACAAGGTACTTCCTATGAAGTAGCGAGTGGACACAAAACTCACAAAAAAAAGTACAGAGACAACGAGTTGGAGTTAGGTGCAGGTTCAGATACTGCAGGAAAAGGGAAGGTACGGACATAGAGACAAACAGGTAACAGGCTAGGATACAGTTCAGACAGGAACTGATACTGCAATGAAATACAAGAACGAGCCTGGGTATACAGCCCCCAGAGTGGCGGAAACAGACTAGAAGTCACAGGTAACAGGCCTGGGTATACAGCCCCCAGAGTGGCGAAAACAGACTAGAAGTCACAGGTAACAGGCCTGGGTATACAGCCCCCAGAGTGGCAGAAACAGACTAGAAGTCAGAGATAACAGGTCTGGGTATGCAGCCCCCAGAGTGGCGGAAACAGAAACAGGACAGGACCTGGCAATTCAGTAGCAAAGACTAACTGAGTAAAGGTGTTGCTCAGGCACCTCCTTCTGGGTGGAGGGGGTTTAAATATTCAGTGACTCACAGCAATAGGCTGGAGACGCATTAGGGGTGCGCCCACAGCAGCTATAAGAATCAGGAAGTAACCGGGCCGCCGCCCTAAGCAGTCAGCGAAGGGACATGCACACAGCATGAACTGGAGCAAGGTTTGTAGGCTGGACTGACAGGTAAGATTGCGGTCTTGCATAGTGGGAGGTGGTGCACTATGCAAGCACGCCGCCAGGGATGTTACAAAGACACGAGTCTGGTTTTAAATTTTGTCTCTTTTATTGGTGGAAGAGGTTCATTGTAATACATTTCCTGCATTAATTGCGACGCTGTACCTAACATGCAAAAGAAAACAACATTGCATAGAGCCTTATTTTTGTCTTACCGTTTTGTGTACACAGCTACACTGCAGAATGATATATTTCCACTAGTTACCGACTAGACAAGTGAGTGATCTAATCCTGCAGTCATGTGATACCCCAGCTCTTCTCGATAACCTACAGGCAGTATATAAGATAAGTCAGCTAAATGAGAGTAAGTTTATTTGTGGAGTATGCAAATTGCCTCTTCAGAGAGAAAGAGGACTTGAACTTTAGCGCCACCTATTGGAAGTAGCAATCCTAAAAGTCAATATCGACTCTTGCAATATGACTTAGGATAAAAACCAAACCAGAACCTCAATTTGCAGAGTCAGTGTTTTAGGGTATTGCCCCTCATCAGTGCAAAGTATGAGATATGATTTTCCTGGGGTAGATATTGACTTGTAGCATTGCTACTTCGAATAGGTGACTCTAGAGTACTAGTCCTATTCTCTGAAGAGGCAATTTTCATACTCCACAAATAAACACTCTCATTTATCTTACTTATCTTATATACTAGCCTGTAGGTTATCAAGAAGAGCTGGGGTATCACATGAGTGCAGGATTAGATCACTCACTTGTCTAGTCGGTAACTAGTGGAAATACAATGGGTACGGAAAGTATTCAGACCCCTTTACATTTTTCACTCTTTGTTTCATTGCAGCCGTTTGGTAAATTCAAAAAAAGTTCATTTTTTTGTCATTAAAGTACACTCTACACCCCATCTTGACGGAAAAAAACAGAAATGTAGACATTTTTGCAAATTTATTAAAGAAAAACTGAAAAATCACATGGTCATAAGTATTCAGACCCTTTGCTCAGACACTCATATTTAAGTCACATGCTGTCCATTTCCTTGTGATCCTCCTTGAGATGGTTCTACTCCTTCAATGGAGTCCAGCTGAGTTTAATTAAACAGATAGGACTTGATTTGGAAAGGCACACACCTGTCTATATAAGACCTCACAGCTCACAGTGCATGTCAGACCAAATGAGAATCATGAGCTCAAAGGAACTGTCCAAGGAGCTCAGAGACAGAATTGTGGCAAGGCACAGAACTGGCCAAGGTTACAAAAGAATTTCAGCGTTACTCAAGGTTCCTAAGAGCACAGTGGCCTCCATAATCCTTAAATGGAAGAAGTTTGGGACCACCAGAAGTCTTCCTAGACCTGGCCATCCAGCCAAACTGAGCAATCATGGGAGAAGAGCCTTGGTGAGAGAGGTAAAGAAGAACCCCAAGATCACTGTGGCTGAGCTCCAGAGATGCAGTAGGGAGATGGGAGAAAGTTCCACAAAGTCAACTATCCCTGTAGTCCTCCACCAGTCGGGCCTTTATGGCAGAGTGTCCCGACGGAAGCCTCTCCTCAGTGCAAGACATATGAAAGCCTGCATAGAATTTCCTCAAAAATATATGAAGGACTCCCAGACTATGAGAAATAAGATTCTCTGGTCTGATGAGACGAAGATAGAACTTTTTGGTGATAATTCTAAGTGGTATGTGTGGAGAAAACCAGGCACTGCTCATCACCTGCCCAATACAATCCCAACAGTGAAACATGGTGGTAGCAGCATCATGCTATGTGGGTGCTTTTCAGCTGCAGGGACAGGACGACTGGTTGCAATTGAAGGAAACATGAATGCGGCCAAGTACAGAGATATCCTGGATGCAAACCTCTTCCAGAGTGCTCTGGACCTCAGACTTGGCCGAAGGTTCACCTTCCAACAAGACAATGACCCTAAGCCCACAGCTAAAATAACAAAGGAGTGGCTTCAGAACAACTCTGTGACCATTCTTGACTGGCCCAGCCAGAGCCCTGACCTAAACCCAATTGAGCATCTCTGGAGAGACCTGAAAATGGCTGTCCACCAACGTTCACCATCCAACCTGACAGAACTGGAGAGGATCTGCAAGGAAGAATGGCAGAGGATCCCCAAATCCAGGTGTGAAAAACTTATTGCATCATTCCCAAGAAGACTCATGGCTGTACTAGCTCTAAAGGGGGCTTCTACTCAATACTGAGAAAAGGGTCTGAATACTTATGACCATGTGATATTTCAGTTTTTCTTTTTGAATAAATTTGCAAAAATTTCTACATTTCTGTTTTTTACAGTCAAGATGGGGTGCAGAGTGGACTTTAATGAGAAAAAAATGAACTTTTTAGAATTTACCAAATGGATGCAATAAAACAAAGAGTGAAAAATGTAAAGGGGTCTGAATACTTTCTGTATCCACTGTATATCATTCTGCAGTGTAGCTCTATACACAAAACGGCATTTAAGTCTCCTCATACTGGCGTGCCAGACTTGGCATGTCACTCTCCACAAGGAGAAAACATTACCCCTTAGATCCCAGTCTTACCCTCTCACCCCAGCCAAATCAGATCTCATACTCTGCAATGACAAGGGGTAGTTTTTACTTAAATCATAAATCAATAGTACAAGTGAAAAAACAGAACTGTGTTATGTCTTATCAGACAAATATTTTTCTTTCTCTAATTTTGTGCCACTTCTTTTCCTGCTTCCTAAATTCGTCATTCACCCCAAAATATTGCTAGAGTACAACATGTTTTAATACAAGATGAAATTCTCCTTCACTGACAGATCAGATTACAAATGTCTACTGAAATCTATAGAGGGAAGGCAGCAAATTGAGAGATGCAGCTACTTTTTAGTGAGTATTTTATCTCACACTAAAGATGGATTCACAGCTGCACTGCTCAGTACTGCTGAATAATGTTCGCTTTGCTGCAGTTGATTTTTAGTAAGTGTTTTATCTCGCTCCAGTCCAGGACTCACAGCTTCACTGCTCAGTACTGCTGTGTAACATCCCCCATGCTGTACTTTTCTTGTGTTTTCTTCTGTCACCATAGTGCTGGATTCACAATTACTGCTCAGTATTACTATATTAGTGTTTCCTAAACTCGAGTCCTCACGTCCCCCAACAAGTCATGTTTTAAGGATTTTCTTAGTATTGCACAGATGGTGGAAGCATCATCCAGGCATCATGAATTCTCTCACCTGTGCAATACTATGGAAATCCTGAAAACATGAGCTTGGGTGGCTGTGACGGCTGGAGTTTGGGAAACATTGTACTATGTAATGCCCTCTTTGTTGCTGCTGCTTTCTAAAGAGTATTTCTCTCACTACACTGCTGGACTCACAGCTGCACTGCCCCATACTGATCTGTAATATCCTCCATGCTGTAGTTTTCCTGTAATTGTTTGTGTTACTCCAGTGCTGGATTCACAACTGCACTACTCAGTACTGCTGTATATTGCCCTCTATGCTGAGGCTGCTTTCTATTAAGTGTTTATCTCACTACAGTGCTGGATTCACAGCTACACTGTCTAGTACTGCATGAATACTTCATGTCTGTGTGTGCTGTGCAAAGGAGACTTCATAGCAGCTGTTTTCCACTTAAACAGTGTCATTCCTCAATTATGCACACATGACAATTTATTCCAAAAAGTTATTTAAAATGACAGTCTTGCTTTAATAATTGAAAAGATGTTGGTTTATTGTGTGGTCAAATCTCTCCAAGACAAGGCTCTGTTTCAATTTGATTATTTCTGCATGAAATCGTAACTAGCGTACTGCTTCCTTGGAAATGCCCTAAAATCAACTTTTCTAACAAAATTGTCTAAAAAATAAAAAAATAATAAGGAAAGTAAGTAATTTATATAGGACTTCTAAACATTCCTAGGTTATGTCTAAGGCTCTGTTAACACAAAATATAGTCAGTGCCTATTGCATAGAATATATCGTTCACATAGGGTTCATGCATAGTCATGTTTTATGAAGGCTCTGATATACTAACAGTTGCATGAAATATTATAAAAAACAATGTCAATCTCAATATTAAACCTACAGGAAAGGTAAACCTGATTCTAGGAATAATACAGAACAAACCTCATTATAAGTGTGATCTGCACTGAGGACAATATTTCCATCCTGCTCCGGATCTCACCAGCCTTTCAGGTCTTGATTAGAGATGAGCGAACGCGCTCGCCACTACTCGGTACTCGCCCGAGCATCATGGCGCTCGACAAGCTCGGCGCTCGGCGAGTATTTCCGGGGCTGCTCGGGCGGGAACTCGGGTACCCTCCCTGCATGTTTGGCGCTCTTTAGAGAGCCAATGAACATGCAGGGATTGCCTGCCATGCACTGTAATGCCGTAGCCATGTTGGTTGTGGCATTACAGTGATTAGCTGGCCGCACAGCGTCATCAGGTCTATATCAGACCTTGCGCCGCCATACTCGTCACAGTCACTCCGGATCAGACAGTGTAGGGAGAGCTGCTGCTGCGTCAGGGAGAGATTTGCTTGTGTATTAGGTAGTGTAGAGAGAAAAACTGTACATTACACATATCCATCTTAACAAACAGTCCTTCTGAGGACTAATCCATCTGCAGAGATATCAGGCAGGCAGTGTATATAGGCAGGCAGTGTATATAGCAGACTGCAGTGCACATAGCACAAGAGGCTCCATTCCAGTTCAGCCTTCTGCTGCTGTTAGATATTTCTATACAAAGGCCCAGGTCCCAGGGGCCAGGAATACTTTTCTTTGGATCTTAATCCTCATTATTTGCTTAAAAAGCAATCCAGAGAACACAGTTTTTCTGCGCCATTTTTACTGTCCTCCATTTAAAATGGGCAAGGCACGTGGCAAGGGACGGGGAACTGGTCATGATGGTGATGGTGCATGCAGAGGCCGTGGACAAGGCCGTGGGCAAGCCGAAATTGTGCCACAAAAAACACCCACATCTTCTCGCCCGACCTTCCTGTTCCAATTTCTAGGGGACCGCAGCACACCACTATTGAACCCAGAGCAGTGTCAAAAGGTTGTTGGTTGGATAGCGGATAATGCTTCCAGTCACTTAGCCACCACCACCACCCTGCCTTCCACACGGTCAAGTCTCAGTAGCCGTGAGTCTGGACCGCATATTCCTCAACCTGATCCTCCTTCCTCCCACCATGCCGAGTACCCAAAGACAACTGATCCCACACTTGGACACTCTGAAGAGCTGTTCGCTTTTCCATTTATAGATTCGGGCCTCTAGCCCGATCCACTTGAAGAGGGGCAAGAGGATATCGCGTGTAGCGATGCCCAAATATTTGAGCAGCCACGGTCACACAAAGGCGACGGTGGGAAAGTGTCACAAGAGGTGGACGATGATGAGACACAATTGCCAGAAAGTTAGGAGGAGGACCAGGGTGCGGAAGTGGAAGACGAGGTGGTGGACAATGTAATAACTGACCCAACCTGGCAGGAGGACATGCAGAGCGAGGACAGAAGCATACAGGGGGAGGGAGGCAGAGAACCCCAACAGGCATGAAGAAGCAGTGTGTTGGCCGTAGACAGAAGACAGGCAACCGTTCCCCATAACACCAGCACGAAGGAAGTTACCAGTACAACTGTTAGGTCTTCCCAAGTCTGGTTGTTGTTTAAAGACTCTGCCAATAACCCCAAAAAGGCCATTTGCACCACCTACCAGGCCATCATCTGCAGGGGTGGCAAAACGACCAGCCTGACCATCACCAACATGATCAGGCACATGGCAGCAAAGCACCCGACTTTGTGGGCCGAACCCCAGGGTCCAGGAACAGTGTCAGCGGGTGGCACCATTGTGTCTTCCTCTGTTGTGGATGCAAGCCAATCCCCTGTCCATGGTGCATGCGAAGATGCCTCCTGCCCTGCACCTGTCATTGCACACTCTCAAGTAGCAGCATCAGGAAGCAAGTCCAAGTCCTTGTCCCAGCGCAGCGTTCAGTTGTCCATACCCCAGTCCTTGGAACGCAAGTACAAATATGCAGCCAACGCCACACAGCTCACTCTACTAAATTCGCAAATTTCACGACTGCTTGCGCTCGAAATGTTGCCTTTTAGGCTCGTGGAGACGGAAGCTGTAACATACCTGGTGGCGGGCTTGCATAGTGCACCATCTCCCACTATGCAAGATCGCAAAGTTGATCTTCAGTCCAGTCTGCTAGCCTGGCTTCTATTCATGCTGTCTGCTTGTCTCTGTTCTGACTGCTTAGGGCGGCGGCCCCGTCACTTCCTGTTTCTTGTCGCTGCTGTGGGCACACCCCTAATGCGTCTTCAGCCTATTGCTGTCTGTCACTTGATATTTAAACCAGCTCCACCTTGGAGCTGATGCCTGAGCAACTCTAACATTCAGTGTGCTCCTTGACTTTGAATGTGCCAGGTCCTGTTCTGTTTTTCCAGCCTGTCCGCCTTCCTGGAGGCTGTATTCCCAGGCCGGTCTGAACACACTCCTAGACTGTTCGTCCCGCCTTCTAGGGGCCGCATACCTAGATCTGTTATCTGTGTTTTCTTGCCTGTCTGTCCACCTTCCTGGAGGCTGTATTTCAGGGCAGTCTGAACACGCTCCTAGCCTGTTCGTTCCGCCTTTCTGGGGGCCGCATACCCAGACTCGCTCCTGTATCTCGCTGCAGTGTCAGTTCCTGTCTGAACACTCAGTTCCTGTCTGAACACTCTCCTAGCCTGTTACCTGTCTTTCTCTATGTCCGTACCTTCTCTTTTTCTGCAGTCGGAACCTGCACCTAACTCCTACTCGTTGTCGCTGTACTTCCGTTTGTGAGTTTAGAGTCCACTCGCTACTTCATTGCAAGTATCTTGTGTGTATCTGGTTCTGCCTTTCCCTTCCAGTCTGTTCCGTGTGAACAGAGCCCTGTCCCCTCTGCTCTGCCTTGCTCACCGCTCCTGCGGTTCCTGCCTGCTCTGCCTTGCTCACCGCTCCGGCGGTTCCTGCCTGCTCTGCCTTGCTCACCGCTCCGGCGGTTCCTGCCTGCTCTGCCTTGCTCACCTCTCCGGCGGTTCCTGCCAGCTCTGCCTTGCTCACCGCTCTGGCGGTTCCTGCCTGCTCTGCCTTGCTCACTGCTCTGGCGGTTCCTGCCTGCTCTGCCTTGCTCACCGCTCCGGCGGTTCCTGCCTGCTCTGCCTTGCTCACCGCTCCGGCGGTTCCTGCCTGCTCTGCCTTGCTCACCGCTCCGGCGGTTCCTGCCTCCTCTGCCTTGCTCACCGATCCGGCGGTTCCTGCCTGCTCTGCCTTGCTCACCGCTCCGGCGGTTCCTGCCTGCTCTGCCTTGCTCACCGCTCCTGTCTGCTCTGCCTTGCACACCGCTCCGGCGGTTTCTCCCTACACTGCTTGTCACCGCTTCGGCGGTACCTCTCTGCTCCACCTTGCCCACCGCTCCGGCGGTTCCTCTCTGCTCTGCTTGTCTACCGCATCTGCGGTTCTGTTCCTGAATCCCAGTCTGTACTGGACACTATCCAGCCTGTGCTCCAACCTGCTAGTACCTCCCCGTCTGCACACCAGCAGTACTTGTCAGTACCCTCCTGTCTGCATACCAGCCGTGCCTGCCAGTATCCTCCTGTCTGCACTCCAGCTGTACCTGCCAGTGCCCACCTGTCTGCATGCCAGCCGTGTCTGCCAATACCCACCTGTCTGTGTGCCAGCCTAACCTGCCTGTTCCTGTATTCCCTGGTGTGGGTCAACAGCCGTGTCCGGGGTCTGGCCTGGAGTAGCACCTGGTCCCTCTGCTCGGTTTCTCCCTGGTGCATGGCGTCGTTAGCCGTCGTGCGACCTTGGTCGGATCGGGTTGATACTTAGTTACGCCCCTCCAGGCACTCTCCGGTTCATGGCACAGTGGAATCACTAAATCACGCACACGCCAGTCAGCCCGGGCGTGTGCATAACAGTTTGCTCAGGCCATGGTTGAGCCCCATGGCACTTCGCTCTCAGAGACATTTTGAATCCGTGTCCAGCGAATACGTGCATTAAAAAAAAAAAAATAAAAAATAAAAAAAAATTTTCTCTAGCTATGGCCCAGGCGATTTATGCACCAGCCCAAATGGATCTATCAGCACTTGTTCCTGCGGATCCGCTACGGTAGTATGGGGATCCTAAACACAGCCGTGCATTTGTGGATCAATGCATGCTGCATTTCAAGGTCTACCCTTTCTATTTTCCTATCGATTGGGCTAAAGTGGCATTTATGATATCCTACCTAGCGGGTGATGCCTTGAAATGGATCACCCCCCTATGGGAAGCATGGGATCCTATCGTCCTTGACCTTCAGGCCTTCCTGGTGGCCTTTCTAATGGTCTTCAATGACCCCAATCCTGAAGCCTCTGCTAAAGCTTCCCTTACCAATATCCCGGAGCAGCCCCGATGGGTAATGACTGTGAGTAACTCACCAGTTCTCCAGCCTGAAGAGACTGCTGCCCACCCAGAATCCTCACAGGATGACTATGCTCCACAGAATACTTCTCTTCCCAACCTCAAGAGGCAGTCCAGACGTGCTAGGCGTAGAGACAAGCCATCACGCCAGGTTCTGTCCTCCCAAAGACCTCCTGTTCCCCAGCCTGTAGAAGCAGCTACCCGCACGGAATCCATGAAGGTTGACCATGTTCGGCAGGCAAAGCAGAGGCCGGAACTCTGTCACGAAATCGGATTGCCGCCCCGCTGCGGTTGTTTAGGACCCCCTGACGGTCTTTGTCCAGTGAAGGTTGGAGAATCCCAAGACATTTGGCCTGTAGGAGAGGCTGCCCTGGGCGTTAGTGTTTCCTCTCCACAGATGACCATGACTGTCTCCATGGCAAGTAAAAGCCTCAGATTAATCGGAAGTTTGGGGCTTAAAGCCTAGAAGAGTCAGTGACTGATTCGCGTCCGAAAACTCCAGAAGCCGGTTTGGGCATTGTCAGCAGAAGGACTAGCCCTACTCAGAAACAGTCAAAAGATATCTGTACAAATTAAGCTCCAGATTGGAGCATTACACTTGAAGAAGCTTTCCTTTCAGGTGCTGACTGGTTTACCCACGAGTTGTCCATAGCCGAGAGATCTAGTGCCCGCTCAGGTCTGGAGACCTTGCATGGTGTATCTTGTGGGACTGTTAAGGTACAAGGGGTGTCCAGTCCCCATATCTTCAGGACCGTCAGCAATGTCTTCTTCTTCTTCACCAGATCTGCTAGTCGCTGACTCGCTGTGCGCTGAAGTCTCCGAAGGAAGAGAAGTGGAGGCAATGTCCCCACACAGTCTCGACGATTGTACCAATGATCTGGCATCAGGTACCGTCCCGCCTCACAGACATGTCATCTCTGAAACCAGTTTGAGGATGCTCCCAAAGCATTGACCCTCCATCTCTAATAAATCTGGCCTTGCGTCCATCGAGGCGGTGGATACCCCCAAGTCTCTGTACCCCTCCAACCAGGCGGAGGACCTCCAGTTGCCTCCTGAATCCTCCGGGGTGCTACCTGATATCAAATGGAGAGAGACTTACCTACACCCTGTACCTGATACCTCGCTCACTTCGTCCAGTGAGCTTGACCAAGTGTACCCCGAAGCAGTGGTTACCCCCGAGTCTCTGCACCCCTCCAACCAAGCGGAGGACCTCCAGTTGCCTCCTGAATCCTCCGGGGTGCTACTTGATAACAAATGGAGAGAGACTTTCCTACACCCTGTACCTGATACCTCGCCCGCTTCATCCAGTGAGCTTGACCAAGTGTACTCCGAAGCTGTGGTTACCCCCGAATCTCTGCACCCCAACAACCAGGCGGAGGACCTCAAGTTGTCTCCTGAACCCTCCGGGGTGCAACCTGATAGCAAATGGACAGAGACTTTCTTAAACCCTGTACCTGGTACTTCACCCACTTCATCCGTTGCTGAGGATGGCTTGATGGGAGGAAGCATCCTAGTTACCAAGATGATGAGACCAGTTACGTTTACTCTAGTGGAAAGAAGAGGTAATCTTCTTGAAGAGAAGGATTGGCCTCCAAATTCTCTGCGGAACACTCTTGCAGGCTTGAAGAAGAGGGGGCGCATAGGGGGGGTACTGTAACATACCTGGTGGCGGGCTTACATAGTGAACCATCTCCCACTATGCAAGATCGCAAACTTGATCTTCAGTCCAGTCTGCTAGCCTGGCTTCAATTCATGCTGTCTGCTTGTCTCTGTTCTGACTGCTTAGGATGGCGGCCCGGTCACTTCCTTTTTCTTGTAGCAGCTGTGGGCACACCCCTAATGCGTCCCCAGCCTATTGCTGTCTGTCACTTGATATTTAAACCAGCTCCACCTTGGAGCTGATGCCTGAGCAACTCTAACATTCAGTGTGCTCCTTGACTTTGAATGTGCCAGGTCCTGTTCTGTTTTTCCTGCCTGTCCGCCTTCCTGGAGGTTGTATTCCCAGGCCTGTCTGAACACGCTCCTAGCCCGTTCGTCCCGTCTTTTAGGGGCCGCATACCTAGATCTGTTATCTGTGTTTTCTTGCCTGTCTGTCCGCCTTCCTGGAGGCTGTATTTCCAGGCCAGTCTGAACACGCTCCTAGCCTGTTCGTTCCGCCTTTCTGGGGGCCGCATACCCAGACTCGCTCCTGTATCTCGCTGCAGGGTCAGTTCCTGTCTGAACACTCAGTTCCTGTCTGAACACTCTCCTAGCATGTTACCTGTCTTTCTCTATGTCCGTACCTTCCCTTTTTCTGCAGAGTCTGAACCTGCACCTAACTCCTACTTGTTGTCGCTGTACTTCCGTTTGTGAGTTTAGAGCCCACTCGCTACTTCATTGCAAGTATCTTGTGTGTATCTGGCTCTGCCTTTCCCTTCCAGTCTGTTCCGTGTGAACAGAGCCCTGTCCCCTCTGCTCTGCCTTGCTCACTGCTCTGGCGGTTCCTGTCTGCTCTGCCTTGCTCACCACTCCGGCGGTTCCTGCCTGCTCTGCCTTGCTCACCGCTCCGGCGGTTCCTGCATGCTCTGCCTTGCTCACCGCTCTGGCGGTTCCTGCCTGCTCTGCCTTGCTCATCGCTCCGGCAGTTCCTGCCTGCTCTGCCTTGCTCACCGCTCCGGCGGTTCCTCCCTGCTCTGCCTTGCTCACCGCTCCGGCGGTTCCTGCCTGCTCTGCCTTGCTCACCGCTCCGGCAGTTCCTGCCTGCTCTGCCTTGCTCACCGCTCCGGCGGTTCCTGTCTGCTCTGCCTTGCTCACCGATCCAGCGGTTTCTTCCTGCTCTGCTTGCTCACCGCTTCGGCGGTACCTCTCTGCTCCGCCTTGCCCACCGCTCCGGCGGTTCCTCTCTGCTCTGCTTGTCTACCGCATCTGTGGTTCTGTTCCTGAATCCCAGTCTGTACTGGACACTATCCAGCCTGTGCTCCAACCTGCTAGTACCTCCCCGTCTGCACGCCAGCCATACTTGTCAGTACCCTCCTGTCTGCATACCAGCCGTGCCAGCCAGTATCCTCCTGTCTGCACTCCAGCTGTACCTGCCAGTGCCAACCTGTCTGCATGCCAGCTGTGCCTGCCAATACCCACCTGTCTGTGTGCCAGCCTAACCTGCCTGTTCCTGTATTCCCCGGTGTGGGTCAACAGCCATGTCCGGGGTCTGGCCTCGAGTAGCACCTGATCCCTCTGCTCGGTTCCTCCCTGGTGCATGGCGTCGTTAGCCGTCGTGCGACCTTGGTCGGATCGGGTTGATACTTAGTTATGCCCCTCCAGTCACTCTCCGGTTCATGGCACAGTGGAATCACTAAATCACGCACACGCCAGTCAGCCCGGGCGTTTGCATAACAGAAGCATTCCGCAACCTGATGGCGGCAGCCGTCCCTCAGTACTCGGTCCCCAGCCACCACTATTTCTCCCGGTGTGCCGTCCTCGCATTACACAAGCACGTGTCCCAAATCATTAGCCGTGCTGTCAACAACGCAGTTATCGGTAAAGTCCACCTAACCACGGACACGAGGACAAGTGCTTGTTGGCAGGGATGGTACATCTCGCTGATGGCACACGGGGTTAACGTAGTGGAAGCCGGGACCCAGTCAGACCTTGGGACGGAACACGTCCTCCCGACGCCATGGATTGCGGGCCCTAGGTCAATCAGGGTTGCCCCCACAGTCTACAGCTCCTGCACCTCATCCTCCTCAGCCTCCTCCTCCTCTTCAGCCTCCATCTCCGAAATGAACACATCAGTCACAAGCTGGAAGGACTGCAGCACTGCCTCGGCCAAGCGGCAACACGCTGTGCTGAAGCTAATATGCTTAGGTGAAAAACCGCACAATGCTGAAGAGTTGTGGACAGCTCTGAAAGATCAGGCAGATCTGTGGCTCACACCGCTGAACCTACAGCCAGGCATGGTCGTGTGTGACAATGGCCGGAACCTGGTGGCGGCTCTGAGGCGAGGCGAGCTCACACACATACCATGCCTGGCCCATGTGCTTAACCTCGTGGTTCAGTGGTTTCTCAAATTCTACCCGGAGCTGCCAGATCTGTTAGTTAAAGTACGCCGCCTGTGTGCCCATTTTAGAAAGTCACCTACAGTTTCCGCTGCACTTGCAGTGTTTCAGCAGTGTTTGCAGCTTCCGGCTCACAGACTGGTGTGTGATGTCCCACCGCATTGGAACTCTACACTTTAGATGTTGGGAAGGATTTGTGAGCAGAAGAGGGCAGTTGTTGAGTACCAGCATCAACAAGGCAGTCGGTATTCAGTTCAGACTCCACACATAAGACCTCAGGAGTGGACATGGATGTCAGACATATGTACCATCCTCCAAAACTTTGAGGACTCCACCAAGATGGTGAGCGGCGATAATGCCATAATTAGTGTCACCATCCCGCTTCTCTGTCTTCTGAAAAGCTCTCTGCTCATAATCAAAGAGGATGCATTGCAGGCGGAGCACGATGAGATGGAGCAAGGAACCATACAGGGTGATTACACACAGCCAAGCCTCATCTCATCCCAATGTGGATTGGGTGACAATGAGGAGGAGGAGGAGGAAGGACAGGAGCTAGTTTCATGCACTATAGATGGTACTACCTGCACAGCTGTCATATTGTCTGTTCAGCGTGGATGGCCAGAGGACAGAGAGGAGGAGGAGAGCATGGTCAGTCATCCTCTAGGTGAGGACACGGAAGTCTTGTCTGTTAGCAGCTGGGCACGAAAGGCTGAGTTTATGTTACGCTGCCTTTCCCACGACCCTCGCGTTTTCAAAATTTTTGGTGACAGCCATTACTGGTTGGTAACACTTCTAGACCCACGCTACAAGGAGAACTTTATATCTCTTATTTCTGAGGCGAACAGGTCTACAATAATGGGGCTGTACCAGAAGGCCCTTGTTGCGGAACTATTAAAAAAATTCCCATCTGAAAATGCTGGCAGCAGAGGGCACACTTCGTTGGACAACCAAGGAGTACAGGCGAGAGAGACACAACTTCAATCCAGCAAGGAGTGCAAAGTTTAGGAAGATGCTGAGGGAGTACCTTGCCGACCATACCAACGTCCTCCGTGATTCTGCTGTGCCTTATAATTATTGGGTATCCAAGCTGGATACGTGGAATGAACTGGCTCTCAATGCCTTGGAGGTCCTGTCCTGCCCTGCCACTAGCGTTTTATCAGAGCGGGTTTTTAGTGCCACTGGTGGAATTATAACTGATAGGCGCATCCGCCTGTGAACTGAAAATGCTGACAGGCTGACTCTTATATAAATGAACAAGGGCTGGATTGGGCCAGACTTCTCAACACCACCGAATTATAGCAGCGTAACATAAACTCAAATCCAGTGTCTTTTCTTCGAAGGTGTATTCCCATGCACCTTTTCACACCCACACATGGGTTTACGCTTCCTGATTTTGGCTATTTGCTCTTGTCCTCCTCCTTCTCCTCATCCTCCACCACCATATCACCAGGGTGACCGTGGTCCGTGATGCAACACCCACCTAATTTTTTTAAAGGGTGTTTATTATGCCCGTAAAAAAAAATTTTGATACAGTATGTTCATGTATACACCCCCTGGGGTAAATGTTTGTCAGCCCATACACTTAGTGCATGGGCATTATAAGTATAGGAGGCCCGCTCCTTTCTAATGGGAACATTTTTTTATGAGGCCCTCCTCCACGTCTCTTCCAAGGGGCATTGAAGTGCCTCCAAATTTTTGGCAGCCCTTGCATTCACTGCATAGGCCAACACTATGGGAGACTCTCTCCTTTCTAATGGGAGTTTGTCGTTACTGTGGCCCTGCTCCGTGTGTCTTTAAATTCTTAGTGGGGTTTTTCCTAAAATTAGTCAGCCGTTGAACTCACTGCATACCCTATAACTGTATAGCAGACCCTCTCCTTTCTAATGGGAGCATGTCGTACCTTGTTACTTTGGCCCTGCTCCGTGTGTCTTTAAATTCTTAGTGGGGTTTTTCCTAAAATTAGTCAGCCGTTGGACTCACTGCATACCCTATAACTGTATAGCAGACTCTCTCCTTTCTAATGGGAACATGTTGTACCTTGTTACTGTGGCCCTGCTCCGTGTGTCTTTAAATTCTTAGTGGGTTTTTTCCAAAATTTTGGCAGCCCTTGCAGTCACAGCATGGACATTACCACTATAGGAGACCCGCTCCTTTATAATGGGAATTTTTTTTTTACTGAGACCCTCCTCTATGTCTCTTCAAAGGGGTATTGGGTTGCGTCCAAATTTTGGGCAGCCCTTGCAGTCACTGGATACGCAATAACAGTATAGGAGACCCACTCATTAATAATGGGAACAACAAAGCATAGCCGGCTGATGGCTCTCTAACCATAGCTAGGGCTGAATGTTGGCCTTTTAAGAATAGTAAGGGCCGTCTGATGTTCCTATAAAAATAGGCTTTATGACTTTCAGAGTGCATCCATCATAAATAAAACAGGAAATGCCAGCTAAGGTTGTAAAATGTTAAAATGACATTTCCCGGTGAATGCATTTGTCTTAAAAAAAAAAAAAAAAAAAAAAAAAAGGATCTTTCTTTAGCATAAAAAACAGTGTCACCAATTTAACAACAATGTAATCACATCAGGCACCTATTCCTCCATCTCCAAAATGACCACATCAGTCACAAGCTGCCAGCACTGCAGCACTGCCTTGGCCAAGCGGCAACAGTCTGTGCTGAAGATAACATGCTTAATGCTTAACTGACAAACCGCCCAGCGCTGCAGAGTTGTTGAAAGCTGTAACACAGCAGCCTGATCCAGCCTGATACAGCCAGGCATGGTCGTGTGTGACAATGGGCGGAACCTGGTGACGGAGAAATGACTGCCGGGGTAGATACAGTTTCCCTCTATGCCAGTCCTTTCACCGAGCTAAAGAATATGGCTGTGGTGAAATACAACTCCCACTGAGAAGCTATTTCAGATTGAAAAACATTGTGCCCACCAGAGGATTTGATTCTGAGGGCTAACCTTTCTCCCCCGCTCAAGAGCCCCACATCAGCTGCAAAGTTATCGCTATCATGAACTCTCCTGAGGTAGAAGCCATGGCACACCAGAGGATTCTCTGGTGGGACCGTCCAACCCTGCCAAGAAGCAGTCCTTGCTACGAAAAGTGTGTGGAAAGGCTCCTGGACACTCTATGGCTGCTTTTTTACTTATGTGGAAACCCACGCAAACACTGGGAGAACATATAAAGTCCTTGCAGATGTTGTCCTTGCTGGGATTTGAACCCAGGATCCCAGCGCTGCAGGTCTTCAGTGCTAACCACTGATCCAATGTGTTGCCGTTCACCCTCTAATATCTAACAGGTGTAACGGGTCTGGGAGGGGGAACCTCTGAGCAACTATACAAGGGGGCGGTCCTTGTAAGGAAGCGGGTGGCTCCCAGGGAAGACGGGCAGGAAATCACGGCAAGTGACAGGGACAGTCTCTGGGTAGAAGGGCAGGTAGTCACGGCAAGTGACAGGGACAGTCTCTGGGTAGAAGGGCAGGTAGTCACGGCAAGTGACAGGGACAGTCTCTGGGTAGAAGGACAGGTACTCACGGCAAGTGACAGGGACAGTCTCTGGACAGGCAGGTGGTCACGGCTAGTGACGGCAGAGCCTCCAGATAGGCTAGCAGGCAGGTAGCAGGTGAGCGCTCCTAGGTGAGCAGGCGAGAGTCTCTGGACAGGCAGGTGGTCACGGCAAGTGACGGCGGAGCCTCCAGGTAGGCTAGCAGGCAGGTAGCAGACGAGCGCTCCCAGGTGAGCGGGCAGGCTGGTCCATAGACAGACTGACAGGTGTCGGAAGGCAAACCGTCGGACCGCAGGTAAACGGATATCTGGCAGGTATCAAGCAGGAATCTGGCAGGTGACTGGCAGGTAACAGGCAGGAATCTGGCAGGTGACTGGCAGGTAACAGGCAGGAATCTGGCAGGTGACTGGCAGGTAACTGGAAACGGAACCTGAGGGCTGAAGCAGAGTGAAGGCTTTGCAACAACATTGCTCGGGCACCTCCATTTTGGAGGAGGTGCCTTATATATGGTGAAGTCCTCCCGCCATTGGCCGGGGACTCCTTAGGACGGCGCGCGCGGCCCCTTTAAGAGAGGGGGAGCGCGCGCACGCCCTAAGCACCGTGGCCGGGAAGCAGCGCGCGCTGCCAGCAGAGCGGGAGGAAGACGCCAGGCACAGAGCGGAGAGGTGAGGGGAACAGCGTCCCTGCCTAGCAGGAGGCAGGGACGCCAATGCTACAGTACCCCCCCCTTTAGGCCCCCCCTTTTTTAGGCCAGAGAGAAATTTATCAAGGATGAGAGGGGCATGGATGTTCTCCGGGGGCTCCCACGTTCTCTCCTCAGGACCAAACCCCTTCCAATCTACCAGAAAAAAGGTTTTTCCTCTTACCCTTTTGGTGGCCAGAATGTTCTCTACCTCAAACTCGTTCTCAGCGGAAACCGGAGCAGGAGACGTACCTGTAGACTTGGAAAAAGAGTTAAGTACCACGGGTTTGAGGAGAGACACATGGAAGGAGTTAGGGATCCGCAAGTTGGCCGGGAGTTTTAATTTATAGGCCACCGGGTTGATCTGTTTGATAACTTCCAGTGGGCCGATGAACCGAGGCCCTAACTTGTAGGAGGGAATCTTGAGCCGGACATATTTGGACGAGAGCCAGACTTTATCTCCAGGACGGAATTGTGGAGGATCCAGGCGTTTCTTGTCAGCGTGTTTTTTCATCCGTTCGGACGACTGAAGGAGTGCGGATCGGGTATTCTCCCAAATGGAGGAGAATTCGCGAACGAGAGATTCCGCAGCCGGATTGTCCACCGAGGTGGAGACGGGAAATGGGATCCGAGGATGCTGACCGAAGACTACAAAAAACAGGGATTTGGAGGAAGATTCGCTCTCGTGATTATTGTAAGAGAACTCGGCCCATGGTAGGAGATCCACCCAGTCCGAATGGTGGGCATTAACGAAGTGCCGGAGGTAACTGGTCAGGTTCTGATTGATCCGCTCCACTTGACCATTGGACTGTGGATGGTAAGCGGAGGAGAAGTCCAGAGTGACGTCAAGCAACTTACATGTGGCTCTCCAGAAGCGTGAGGTGAACTGAACCCCACGATCTGACACGATGTGGAGGGGCAGGCCATGGAGACGGAAGATGTGGCGGATAAAGTCTTTAGCCAGTTCGGGTGCAGACGGGAGACCCGGCAGGGGAATGAAGTGCGCCATCTTGGAGAAGCGATCAGCGACCACCCAAATGACCATACAACCGGCAGAGACAGGAAGATCCGTTATAAAGTCCATAGCAATATGCTGCCACGGGGCAGCAGGTACTGGAAGAGGAAGAAGGCGACCGGCTGGCAGGTGTCTCGGAACTTTGTTGCGGGCGCAGGACACACAGGCAGAAACAAAGTCTATTACATCCTTGTGCAGGGTAGGCCACCAGTAATGCCGGGTAATGAGCTGGAGGGTCTTTTTCTGACCGGCGTGGCCAGCTAGCTTAGACGAATGACCCCAGTGTAGGACCTTCTTCCGATCAGGTACAGTTACAAACGTCTTACCGGGAGGGACACGATTTAGATTCACGGGAGCCACTTGCATTACTCTGGCGGGATCAATGATGTGCTTAGGTTCCTCCTCTAGATCAGACACCAGGAAGGATCGGGACAAGGCGTCAGCTTTGATGTTTTTGTCTGCCGGGCGAAAATGAAGAACAAAATCAAAGCGGGCAAAAAACAAGGACCACCGGGCTTGGCGCGGGTTAAGTCTCTGGGCGCTCTGAAGGTAAGCCAAGTTCTTGTGGTCCGTGTAAATTATTACCGGGTGAAGAGCCCCCTCGAGCAGGTAACGCCACTCCTCCAGTGCCAGCTTGATGGCTAACAATTCACGATCTCCAATAGAATAGTTACGCTCAGAAGAGGAGAAGAGTTTGGAGAAAAAACCGCAGGTTACCATTCTCCCGGAAGATGACTTTTAGGTAAGTACCGCCCTGGCTCCGGAGGAGGAAGCGTCAACTTCTAGGAAGAATTGTTTGTTGCCGTCCAGACGATGCAGCACCGGGGCGGAGGAGAAGGCCTGTTTTAAGGAAAGAAAGGCCTCCTCAGCTTCGGGCGGCCATCTTCTGGGATTAGTACCCTTACGGGTGAGCGCAGAGATAGGGGCAGTCCGGGAAGAGAAGTGCGGTATGAAGAGGCGGTAATAGTTGGCGAAGCCCAGGAACCGCTGAATAGCCTTCAACCCCTCTGGTCGGGGCCACTTCTGGATGGCAGACAGCTTCTCAGGATCCATTTGTAGGTCGGTCTGAGAGATTATGTAGCCCAGAAATGGAAGAGAGGTCTGCTCAAAGATGCACTTCTCATATTTAGCGTAGAGGTGGTTCTGCCTGAGCCTGAGCAGGACCTGACGAACATCCCTCCAGTGAGTAGGAAGGTCCGGAGAGAAGACCAAGATGTCGTCCAGGTACACCACCACGCAGGAGTAGAGAAGGTCACGGAAGATGTCATTGACCAACTCTTGAAAGACGGCAGGAGCGTTACAGAGACCGAAGGGCATTACAACGTACTCATAGTGGCCGTCCCGGGTGTTGAATGCCGTCTTCCACTCATCCCCCTGACGGATACGGACCAGGTTATACGCCCCACGGAGATCCAGTTTGGTGAAGATTCTAGCCCCCCTCAGGCGGTCTAATAATTCAGGAATGAGCGGGAGGGGGTATTTATTCTTCACTGTAATCTGGTTAAGGCCTCTATAATCTATACATGGACGGAGTGAGCCGTCCTTCTTTTTGACGAAGAAGAAGCCTGCTCCCGCCGGGGAGGTAGATTTCCGGATAAATCCCCGGGCCAGATTCTCCTCAATATATTCTGACATGGACCGGGTCTCCGCTGCGGACAAAGGGTAGATACGCCCACGGGGAGGAGTAGAGCCGGGTATCAGGTCGATTGGACAATCGTATGGTCTATGAGGGGGTAATGTCTCTGCTTCTTTTTTATTGAAGACATCCGCATAAGACCAATAGGGAACCGGTAGACCGGGTAGACTGACTGGGGTAGGAGAAGGACGAGCAGGATGAACGGGAACTAGACAAGTCCTATGGCAGTCCTGTCCCCAGCGAAGGACTTCTCCGGTCTGCCAGTCAAGCATGGGTGCATGTTTCTGGAGCCAAGGTAGGCCTAACAAGAGTGCGTGAGAGAGTCCAGGCAGAACATGAAAGGAGATGCTCTCAGAATGCAGCATTCCCACCTGCAGAGTTATGGATTCGGTGATGAGTTGGATGGGATGTGGTAAGAGGCCCCCATCCACGGCGGCGACAGATAAGGGTACAGCCAGAGGTTTGGTGGGAATGCGGTATTTCTCTACCAGAGACTGAGAAATTAGATTTCCAGCAGCTCCTGAGTCAAGTTGAGCCAGTTAGAAATAGTGGTTCTCTCCGCAGGTGATAGAGACTGACAGCATCAGAGATGGAGAGGGTTTACTTTTGTCTAGGGCGACCTCTCTGAGCGATCCTAGACACAGGAGTTTCCCGACCTCTCTGGGCAGGAACAGATCCGGTGCTCTTTACTGCCACAGTAGAAGCAGCTCCCCTCGGCACGGCGTAAGTCTTGACGGGTTTTGACCATCTTGGCCTGGTCGACCTGCATAGGCTCAGGTGAGTGTGCCTGGGGAGTAACGGAGGGAGAGACGGGTTTCTGGAAGGTGGGGGCTAGACGTGGAAACCTCCTCTCACGGGTGACCTCTTTGACGCGCTCCTGGAATCGGATGTCAATCCGGGTGGCAAGTGTTATTAAGTCGTCGAGAGTGGTAGGAATGTCCCGACCGGCGAGTTCATCTTTAATACGGCTGGACAGACCCTCCCAGAAGACAGACACCAGAGCGTCGTTATCCCAGGCCAGCTCCGAAGCAAGGGTACGGAACCGTATGGCATATTGGCCTACGGTGAGATCTCCTTGACGGAGGCGTAGCAGAGACGATGCGGATGAGGTCTTCCGTCCGGGTTCGTCGAAGACTTTCCGGAAAGCTGTGAGAAAGGCTGGCAGGTCGGACACCAGGGGATCTCCTCTCTCCCACAGAGGATTTAGCCAAGCCAGAGCCTCCCCCGTGAGGTGGGACATGATAAAGGCTACTTTGGACCGGTGGGAGATAAACTGGTGGGACAAGAGTTCAAAGTGCAGGGTGCACTGGTTTATGAAGCCCCGAGCTTGAGCGGAGTCACCTCCGAAACGAGGAGGTGCAGAAAACCGGGGTCCGGGACAGGATACCATGGTATTGGTGGGCAGCGGCGCTGCCGGGTTGTGAGTCATGACACTAGCGGTGGTTGCAGGTGGAGCAGACAGAGTGTCCAGGCGAGAGTTGACACTCCGCAGGTGATTCAGGATGGACTCCTGTTGGGACCTCTGACGGGACAGTTCATGACATAGGTCCGAGAGCGAGGGAGCTTGGGTGCCACCGGATTCCATGGCCCGAGCAAACTGTAACGGGTCTGGTAGGCGGAACCTCTGAGCAACTATACAAGGGGGCGGTCCTTGAAAGGAAGCGGGTGGCCCCCAGGGAAGACGGGCAGGAAATCACGGCAAGTAACAGGGACAGTCTCTGGGTAGAAGGGCAGGTAGTCACGGCAAGTGACAGGGACAGTCTCTCGGTAGAAGGACGGGTACTCACGGCAAGTGACAGGGACAGTCTCTGGACAGGCAGGTGGTCACGGCTAGTGACGGCAGAGCCTCCAGGTAGGCTAGCAGGCAGGTAGCAGGTGAGCGCTCCTAGGTGAGCAGGCGAGAGTCTCTGGACAGCCAGGTGGTCACGGCAAGTGACGGCGGAGCCTCCAGGTAGGCTAGCAGGCAGGTAGCAGATGAGCGCTCCCAGGTGAGCGGGCAGGCTGGTCCATAGACAGACTGACAGGTGTCGGAAGGCAGACCGTCGGACCGCAGGCTTGCAAGCAGGTAAACAGATATCTGGCAGGTATCAAGCAGGAATCTGGCAGGTGACTGGCAGGTAACAGGCAGGAATCTGGCAGGTAACAGGCAGGAATCTGGCAGGTGACTGGCAGGTAACTGGAAACGGAACCTGAGGGCTGAAGCAGAGTGAAGGCTTTGCAACAACATTGCTCGGGCACCTCCATTTTGGAGGAGGTGCCTTATATATGGTGAAGTCCTCCGGCCATTGGCCGGGGACTCCTTAGGACGGCGCGCGCGGCCCCCTTAAGAGAGGGGGAGGGCGCGCGCGCGCCCTAAGCACCGTGGCCGGGAAGCAGCGCACGCTGCCAGCAGGCCGGGAGGAAGACGCCGGGCACAGAGCGGAGAGGTGAGGGGAACAGCGTCCCTGCCTAGCAGGAGGCAGGGACGCCGACGCTACAGTACCCCCCCCTTTAGGCCCCCCCTTTTTTAGGCCAGAGAGAAATTTATCAAGGATGAGAGGGGCATGGATGTTCTCCCGGGGCTCCCACGTTCTCTCCTCAGGACTAAACTCTACCAGAAAAAAGGTTTTTCCTCTTACCCTTTTGGTGTCCAGAATGTTCTCTACCTCAAACTCATTCTCAGCGGAAACCGGAGCAGGAGACGTACCTGTAGACTTGGAAAAAGAGTTAAGTACCACGGGTTTGAGGACGCCGACGCTACAACAGGCTGGAGAAGCTTGCACCTACTGCCACTCTATCTTCAGCTCCTTTGTGAGAAAATGTATTTTGGCCGCCACTCAGTCTACCAAATAAAATTCCTGAGAAGGAAATTGGGGATGGCTTCGCTGCTGGTACTGGGGGCAGTGCTAATACCATGGCATCGTAACATAGTTTGCTGGAAATATTCCAGGCTGGTAGGAGGCAAGCAGATTCCCACAGAAAATTACCAGCAGTAATGTTCAGGGACCCGCGCTTGTAGAAGACGGAGAAAACACCAGGAGAAAAAGTGACGGCTGGGGACAGAGTATGGACACGAGGCATGAGGCATGTGGTTGTGAAAAGCTTCCGCCTCCACGAGCCTAAAAGGCCACATTTCAAGTGCAAGCAGCTTTACAGGACTTCCTGTGAGAAATGACATGCAGGCTAGATAGGGTTTCCCTCTATGCCAGTCCTTTCACCGAGCTAAATGCGACTGTAAGAAAAAAAAGTTGTGGACTGGGTCCGTACCATCCCTGGCCACATTCACCTGTCCACGTGTTTGTGGTTAGGCAGTCCTTCCCAGTAAGTGCACTGGGAAGGGCACGGGTAATGTTGTGGGACCCGTGCTTGTGGTATGCGGAGGCGATACCGGGAAATATAGTGGCAGCTGGGGACAGAGTATGGACACCCGACGGCTGCCGGCATGAGGTTGTGAAAAGTTTCCGCCTCCACGAGCTTAATAGACCACATTTCAAGTGCAAGCAGCTGTCAAAAATTTGGCAGTATAGTATTGCAGCCTGTGGGTGGGTGGGTGGCTGGCTGCATACTTGCGCTTGCATTCCAAGGAATGGAGTAGGGAAAACTGAACGCTGCACTGGGACAAGGATGTGAACAGTGATTGTTGCAAGTCTGCAATGACAGGTGCATGGCGGGATGCATCTTCGCATGCGCCAAGGATCACTTATGATGGGCACACTTTTAGGCAGTGACCTGGAAGTCAGAGATGCTTCCAGAGGTCTTCCCCATGCTGTTCCCATGTCTTTTCAGCACTGTATGCATGTGTCTAATGATGTGTCACACACCACATGGCCAGATAAGGTTGTAAAATGTTACAATTACATTTCCTGGTGAATGCATTTGTCTTGGTTGAAAGCAATGCAAAAGTGCAAAAACGCAACAAAAACGCGACGTGTGAAGGATTATTTTTGCTTTTGGTTATTTATTTTGCCTTATATATTAGTCATTACCCTGGAAAGGATGTTCCTTAACATATTTCCCAGGAAAATCCATTTTGTTTTTTTTTTTGTATATTTTATTGTGAGTCCGTAAAAGTGGTGTAATACCCTGACAATTTTGTTAACAGCAGTGACCTGGGAGTCAGAAATGCTTCCAGGGGTCTTCCCCATGCTGTTCCTATGTCATTTGAGCACTATTCCCATCGATTTGGGAAATTTTTAGGCCCTCTGCAGACCGCCTGGGGGAGCCGCCTGAATAATGCTCGAGTTTCCCATAGACTTACATTAGGCTCGTTGCTTGGGTCGAGCACCCGAGTATTCCAATGTGCTCGACCCGAGCAACGAGTACCCGAGCATTTTAGTGCTCGCTCATTACTAGTCTTGATAGAAAGGTGGAAAGAACATCCTGTAATAGATCTTGTCAAATTAAGTCATAAAAATGTAAAAACACCAAAAGTGTGAAATATTGCCTTTAAGTTCGTATTGATTCAATTTAAACAGGAGTTTTATGAGTTTGGACAGCAGTAGATTGGAAGTATGGAGTATAGAATTAAAGGATATAAACCTGGTTTATTGAGCTGAGAATGATAACCTCGAGCCACCTCCGGGCTGGAGTTCTGAAGACGCATCCAACTGATGTCTAAGAACAATCGCAAGACTCTTCAACCAATTAGGTTTCCAGAACGATGTAGGATTTTCATTATTTCAAAGTGATGACCACATGTAAGAGCTCAGTTTGCCTACATATCCTTTATAATCTACGCTTTCAGACAACTGTGATATAAAACTTTCAAAACTTTGGATTTTTTGTTAACTTTGTTACTTTGTTTAAAGTCCTAATTAACCCACCCCCCTCTTCCCGCAACCAAAAAATTGATTTTATGTACGTTTGAAATTTTGATGCAAATGATGGAACATTTTAGCGAAAGGTATGATGCTTTGCTCTGAAAAAAAAATATATACCCTACCAAAGAATGTCACACTTTTTAAAGAATTAAAATATATAATTTATTAAATAGTTTAATAACATACATAGCATATCAAAGTATATATATATATATATATATATATATATATATATATATATATATTGGTTTCAGGAAAATAGTGAGCACAGAAATATAGGGTGTAACAGGAGATCAAGGTGCATTGGTTGTTTAAAAAATAATAAGAATCAAAAAAATAAATCTTATATTCAAAACTTACAGTACGTACAATTAATTAATAAACCCCTCGTGTATCTGTTACATGGTAAAGGAATTGTAATGCACACGCCCGGACTGACTGGCGTGTGCGTGTATATGTAGTGATTCCACTGGACCGTACCGGAGAGTGAATGCCTGGAGGGGCGTAACTAAGTATCTACCCGATCCGACCAAGGTCGCACGTCGGCATACGATGCCAGTGCACCAAGGAGGAACCGAGCAGAGGGAACAGGGGCTACTCCAGGTCAGACCCCGGACACGGCTGTTGACCCACACTGGGGAATACAGGAACAGGCAGGTTAGGCTGGCACACAGACGGGTGGCTGCTGGCAAGCACGACTGGTATGCAAACAGGGAGGTACTGACAGGTACGGCCGGTATGCAGGCAGGTGGATGCTGGTAAGCACGACTAGTATGCAGGCAGGGAAGTACTGGCAGGTACGACAGGTTGGAGCACAGAGTGGATAGGTCCCAGTACAGACTGGGACTCAGGAACAGAACCGCAGATGCGGTGGACAAACACAGCAGAGAGAGGCCGACCGGAGCGGCGAGCAAGAGCAGAGCAAGACGAGACCGCCTGGAGCGGTGAGCGAGAGTAGAGCAGGACGAGGCCGCCTGGAGCGGTGAGCAAGAGTGGAGCAGGACGAGACTGCCGGAGCAGTGAGCAAGAGTCAGAGCAGAGCGAGACTGCCGGAGCAGTGAGCAAAGGGTCAGAGCAGAGCGAGACTGCTGGAGCAATGAGCAAAGGGTCAGAGCAGAGCGAGGCTGCCGGAGCAGTGAGCAAAGGGTCAGAGCAGAGCGAGGCTGCCGTAGCAGTGAGCAAAGGGTCAGATCAGAGCAAGGCTGCCGGAGCAGTGAGCAAAGGGTCAGCGCAGAACGAGACTGCCGGAGCAGTGAGCAAAGGGTCAGAGCAGAGCGAGACTGCTGGAGCAGTGAGCAAAGGGTCAGAGCAGAGGGAGACTGCCGAAGCAGTGAGCAAAGGGTCTGAGCAGAGCGAGACTGCCGGAGCAGTGAGCAAAGGGTCAGAGCAGAGCGAGACTGCCGGAGCAGTGAGCAAAGGGTCAGAGCAGAGCGAGACTGCCAGAGCAGTGAGCAAAGGGTCAGAGCAAAGCGAGACTGCCGGAGCAGTGAGCAAAGGGTCAGAGCAGAGCAAGACTGCCGGAGCAGTGAGCAAAGGGTCAGAGCAGAGCGAGACCGCCTGGAGCGGTGAGCAAAGGCTGAGCAGTCAAGAGCCGCCGGAGCGGTGAGCAAGGCAGAGCAGGCAAGAACCGCCGGAGCGGTGATCAAGGCAGAGCAGGCAAGAACCGCCGGAGCGGTGAACAAGGCAGAGCAGGCAGAAACCGCCGGAGCGGCGAGCAAGGCAGGGCAGAGGGGACAGGGCTCTGTTCACACTGAACAGACAGGAAGGGAAAGGCAGAACCGGATAACCACAGGGTACTTGCAGTGAAGTAGCGAGTGGACCACAAACTCACAAACGGAAATACAGTGACAACGAGCAGGAGTTAGGTATGAGTTCAGACTCTGCAGAAAAAGGGAAGATATGGGCATAGAGAGAGATGGGAAACAGGCTGGAAGATAGTTAGGGCAGGAACAGACACTGGGAAAAGACACAGACAACAGATCTAGGTATGCGGCCCCTAGAGGGCAGAAGGAACAGGCTAAGAGCGTGTTCACACGGGCCTGGAAATACAGCCTCCAGGAAAGGCAGAAAGACAATTGGCTAGAGTACACAGACAGGACACAGTTCAGACACGGGAACTGATACCGCAAGGCAGGAAACATAGACAGGACCTGGCACATCAGTGACTAGAAGCCAACTGACAGAACAAGATGCTCAGGCAAGGATTCCAAGGAGGAGCTGGTTTAAATACCAGGTGATAGACAGCAATAGGCTGAAGACGCATTAGGGGTGTGTCTGCAGCAGCTACAAGAAACCGGAAGTTCGGCGGGCAACGCCCTAAGCAACCAGAGCAGAGCAAAGCAAACAGTATGGCAAGAAGCCAGAGTGGCAGTCTGGACTGGAAATCAAGTGCGCGCTCTTGCACAGTGGGAGATGGACCACTATGCAAGGACGCCGCCAGGTATGTTACAGGAATTCATATAGATCAAAGGTGCAAGTGTATTACTCATACTGTGCAAGTGTATTACTCATACTGAGTAATGCACACTAAAATATAATAGACCTGTCACAGGGTTACCGAGGCAGAGAGGGGCCAGACCATTGCGGCGTCTCATTTCACGAACTCCTGCACTGGTTAGAAGTAAGTCACCATCTTATTAAACAATGCAGGTTTTTCCTTGCTAGCAGTGCAAGGGTTAATTTGTTTAGTTGAAGCTCCTTGAGCTTTCCTACCTGGATGGTCTCAGGTGTTCAGTGTTGGCCACTCCCCTCTGTTATTGATGCTTACCTCTGGCACTTAGGGATTGCCAGTGTTAGTTCTTACTGCCTGGTTCCGGAGTTGGAAGTGTAGTTTGTGGTTGGAGTTGGTGTTTGGAGATTTGTTCAGGAGATTGCGGCTTCGAGTTTTGTCTGTGTGCACATCCTCATCCTCTCCTATTTGGTTTCTCCTTCCTTTAACTCCCGTGTCCCACTCTTTTGTTTGGTGTGTGTATTTTGTATGGTTGGTATTTTTATTTATCCCTGTCTGTCTTACCTTGTTTGTCTGGTTAGTGGGTTCCTATACACTTCAGCTTCCTACTACCCTGGGTGGGAGAAGGGACAGATCAGGGTTGATATAGGAGCATAGCACAGCAAATGAACCCGGCGTCTTCACCTTGAGGAGGAATCCATGGGACAGAGATAGACTAGGGTGCCCCTACTTCTATAGACTAGGGTGCCCTTACTTCTAGGGACCTGGTTAGCACCCGTAGTCCCAACACCATCGTGGCAAGACCTTATAGGAATATTGTAGAAAAATAATTAGATGAGAGAAACTCATGTAGATAAAAGTGCAAGTGCTTATATACTCCCATGTACAGATAAAATGGTGTTACTAAGCAATGTTATATGATATCATGTCCAATATAAAAATATAAGATGGTAAATAGATAAGTAACCAAAAGAATATCCCTATTACCCACGCCTCAATGCGCGTTTCACTCATTAGCTTCCTCAGGGGGATATAATATGATATCATATCCCCCTGAGGAAGCCAATGGAGAGAAACGCTCATTTTGAATATACATTTTTTTTATTTATACAACCAATACACCATGATCTCCTGGTACCCCCTTTTTACAGTGCTCACTATTTTCCTAGAACCAATATATATATATATATACGTACTTTGATATGCTATGTTATTAAGCAATTTAATAAATTATATATTTAAATTTTTTTAAGAAGTGTGAAATTCTTTTGTAGGGTATATATTTAATTCTTTTGCACACACTTAACCTGTTTGTGACATTGTGCATAATAATACGTCCCTGTGCCCTGAGCCTTATGGACCAGGTACGTATTATTACGGCAGAGCGATCGTGCCCACACACAGGCTGTGTGGGCGCGATTGCTGCAAGGTGTCAGCTAATTCTGACAGTTGACACCTGGCACTCAGTGCCAGGAGTGGTGCCCGCACCGCTCCCAGCACTTTAACCGATCGCAGCATTTAGTGAGCAAGCAGAGGGACAGAAGCCCCTCTGCTCTTGGATCGGACACCCCGCGTCATCTGTGCGGGGTCTCGATCGTTGCCATTGTGACCCACCCATTTATTTGTACCCACAAATAAATATTATTATGAAAAAAATAATAATAATACACATATTTGGTATCACGTTCAACGACCTGAACTATAAAACTGTCCCACTAGTTAACACCTTTAGCGTGAAATAAAAAGAAAAAGAAAAACAAAGCAAAAAAAGATGCTTTATCATCACATTGCCAAACAAAAAGTGGAATAAAACGCGATCAAAAAGACGAATGTAAATAGAAATAGTGAAAACCTGATCTTGTCCCACAAAAAGCAAGCTGCCACACAGCTCCATCACAGCTCCATCAGTCAAAAAATTAAAAAAGTTAAAGCTCTCAGAATAAAGCGATGCAAAAAAATTATTTTTTCCATATAATAGCTTTTATTGTGGAAAAGCGCCAAAACATAAAAAAAGATATAAATATAGTATTGCTGTAAATGTACTGACCCAAAGAATAAAGCTGCCTTATCAATTTTACCATACGTGAAATGGCATAAAAAAAAACAAATAAACAATTCCTGAATTATTGTTTTTTGTTTATTCTGCCTCCCAAAAATCGGAATAGAAAGTGATCAAAAAATGTCACATGCACAAAAATGGCACCAATAAAAACATCAACTTGTCCCACAAAAAACAACCCTTACATGACTCTGTCGGACGAAATATGGAAAAATTATATCTTTCAAAATATGGCGATGCAAAAACTAGTCTTTGCAAAAATAAAGTTTTTTTTAGTGTGTGACAGCTGTCAAACATAAAAACCCGATATGAATCTGGTATCGCTGTAATCGCACCGACCCAAAGAATAAAGTCGTGTAATCACTTATACCGCACGAGGAACGGCGTAAAAAATAAATAAAACAAATTCTTCACCTGCTGCTGATTTATTCATTCTGCCTCCCAAAGATCGCAGTAAGGCTCGGCGCACATTTATCCTGCGCTCTGCGCTGAGCGCTTGCATCGGGGTTTTCTTGTAAATCTTTGAAATATGTGATTCCGACGGAAACATTGCAGAAGATTCCCTGTAATGAGGCAGATGTCGTTGCCATCTGGCCCATGATCCCATGGTGTCCGTCTTTTTATTAGGCGTGCATAAATGTGCCATCGGCCACAGTTTTGTGAACCTTGGAGAAAAAAAACACAGCTAAACAGAGGCCAGACGGAGTCCAGAGTAGCTCTGCTGCCTCATTATAGTGAATAAATCCCTCGGGATAGGGTTAGGGTTGTGTTAGGGTTAGGGTTTTGTTAGGGTTAGTATTAGGGTTAGACTTAGGGTTGTATTAGAGTTAGGATTAGGGTTGTGTTATGGTGACAATTAGGTTTAGGGGTAGGGTTGTGTTAGGGATAGGGTTAGGGGTAGGGTTGTGTTAGAGTTAGGGTTGTGTTAGGGTTAGGGTTGTGTTAGGGTTACGGGTCGGGTTGTGTTAGGATTAGGGTTGTGTTATGGTTTTGATTAGGGTTAGGGGAAGGGTTGTGTTAGGGTTAGGGTTGTGTTAGGGTTGTGTTAGGGTTAGGATTAGGTTGAGGGTTGTGTTGGGGTTAGGGTTGTGATTATTTCAAAAGTAAAGAAAAAAAATGATGACGATATGGCGACTAATGTTGAGCGCAAGGGCTCGCTACTTGAGTTTGCAATGGGTGCTCGGGTATGCACCAAGTATCGCGGGTGCTCGAGTGACATGCTTGAGTCCCCTCCCCGCATGTTTCGTGGCTGGTATACAGCCAAAAAAAACAAGCAGAGATTGCCTGCCTTACACAAGCAATCCCCACATGCTAACAGCCGTGCAACATGCGGGTCAGGGACTCGAGCATATCACTCAAGCACCCGCAATACTTGGTGCATACCCGAGTACCCGAAGCAAACTCAAGTAGCGAGCACTTGCGCTCAAGACTAATGACAACTTATTCAATATGATGACCTAATTCTGTATCGTACCTCTGCGTTCAAAATGTTCACTAAACCCCTTGATAAAATCCTTGAGAGGTATAGTTTCCAAAATGGGGTCACTTGTGGGGGGGTTTCCACTGTTTAGGCACATCAGGGGCTCTCCAAGTGCGACATGGCATCCCCCCTCGATTCCAGACAATTTTGAGTTCAAAAAGTCACACCGTGATATTTCCCTTCTGAACGCTGCCGTGTGTCCAAAGAGTGGCATTTCCCCACATATGGGGTATTGGCGTACTCAGGAAAAATTGCACAACAGTTACCTTTATGAAAATATAAAATTTGGGGCTAAAAGATCATTTTTGTGGAAAAAGTTTGATTTTTTGATTTTTACGGCTCTACGTTATAAACTTCTGTTGGGGTTCAGGGTGCTCGGCACACATCTAGATAAGTTCCCTGAGGGGTCTAGTTTCCAAAACTATGTCACTTGTGGGGTGTTTCCATTGTTTAGGCACATCAGGGGCTCTCCAAACGCAACATGGCGTCCGCTAATTATTCAAGCAAATTTTACATTCAAAAAGTCAAATGGCGCTCCTTCCCTTCCAAACCCTGCCGTGTGCCCAAACAGTGGTCTTCCCCAACATATGGGGTATCGGCTTACTCAGGAGAAATTGCACAACAAATTGCATCGTGCAATTTTTCCTGTTACCCTTATGAAAGTAAAATAATTTGGGTCTAAAGAAAAAATGTTGTGAAAAAAAGCTAAATGTTCATTGCTTTCTTCCACATTCCAAAAATTCCTGTGAAGCACTTGTAGGGTTAATAAACTTCTTCAATGTGGTTTTGAGCACCTTGAGGGGTGCAGTTTTTAGAATGGCGTAATTTTTGGGTATTTTCTGTCATAAAGGTCCCTCAAAGTGACTTCAAATGTGATGTGGTCCCTAAAAAAATGGTTTTGTAAATATTGTTGGAAAAATGAGAAATCGCTGGTCAACAAAATTTTCTACATCTTGGCCAAATTTATTATTTTTTCACAAATAAAACGCAAGTCATATCAAATTAATTTTACCACTACCATGAAGTACAATATGTCCTGAAGAAACAGTCTCAGAATCACTGGGATCCATAAAAGCGTTCCAGAGTTATTACCTCATTAATTGACACTGGTCAGAATTGGAACAAAATTGGCCTGGTCATTAACGTGCAAACAACCTTCGGGTGTGAAGGGGTTAATATTGGATTTTGTGTAAGTCGAGGTTTTAAAAAAATAAAAAGAAAAGGTAAAAGACAAAAATAAAGATCATTTTAAATTTTGAGAAAAATTCATAAACCACGTGCACCATTTTGAAGAATCATGGATGAGTGTCTTGCAGCCCAGTCATTGAATGTTGCCTGTAGTTGTGTCATACCCAATGTGCTGGTATAAAAGCTCCTTCTACACATTTCTCATATGTCTTAGATAAAATGACACTTAACTAAGCGTAAAATGACTAGATTTCATCAGAAAATGGTTACAATGAATTTTTAGGACTCACCAAATCCACTTTGAGATTAGCATCTGTTTGGAGGAGCGGGACAGATTGAACTTGGGAGCGGAGCTTCTTTTGGCAGCTGTTGTGCATTTAAAAACGACTTATTTGTGTTCATGAAGATCAGTAAAATGGATCAATGAATACGATGAGTTTTGATGAATTACTGTTGCCAAAAAGTGTTAGAATTTAATTAATATATTTTGAGCAAAGTCTCCACGATCATGTCAGGATTCGCAATGGGAATGACATTTCATTGCCGTTTTCTGTATGTGAATAAGTCAAGGTCATTCCAATGTATTGTCTTCTTGTAGAAAATGCACTAAAAAATAGACAAAAAAAAAATCCCAGAGTCTTCTCTTAAAGGGTTGTCTAAGGACTGATATTGACATCACTTAAAGGGATTGTATCAAGTATGGAAGTGATAACCTATTCATGTGATAAGGGGATATTTTTCCTGATCGTTAGGTCTCTGACCACTAGGACCTACACCAATCCTAAGAACTAAGGCTCTGAAGAGCCCCGTGTGAATGGAGAGGTGGTCCATCTTGCAGCTGCCACTCTATTAATGAGACTATTGGAAATAGCCAAGCGCTGTGCTTGGCTGGTCTTCGGCATTCCCATAACAGTGAATGCAGTAAAGCTGTACACTAATGACCTTGCTCCATTCATGGGGAATGGCGGGGGTTCCAGTGGTTGGACCTTCAGCGATCAGGAAGTTACCCCCTATCCAATAGTTAAGAGATAACTTCCCAACTTGAGAATACCTCTCATATATCCAAGGTAGTGGTCAGCGGATAATGCCTCCAAGCTTCCCAGTATATACGATTTTCCATATTTGTCAGAGCGTCCATGTATTTTCAATGGGGAGAGGGAAGAAGGCGGCTGCCATTAAAATCTAGCAACGACTTCTCTCCTGTGAACAAAAGGATCTGGTGTCAGGATTCAAAATGCTTGATCCTCACTTTTACCAAAACCATTATTCCGGGGAGCATCTGGAGAACCCTATACACATTGATAGATCATCTAGTCTTGCTTTAGTCTCATGTGAATGGGGGCCTAAAAGGGTTTTCAGGGCCTCCCACATAGATGTATATAGGATAAATCACTAATAACAGATTGACATCTAGCACACCACCGATCAGCCGATTTCAGCCCCGGCTGCTGTCAGATGTAGATAGTGAACAGAGTCAAACAGCACAGCTCCTTACACCATGTAGTGGCCATTCTCAGGTATTGCATCTTAGGTCTTATTAAAATTAATGTCATCAGTAACTGGAAAATACCACCACATAGTGAACAGAGCTATGCTGTTTCACTCCAATCACTGTTTACATACGTTCACTGAAGCTGAAAACAGCTGATCGGTGGAGGTCCCAGTTGTTGAACCATGACCAATCAGATATTGATGACCCAGCCTAAGGATAGCTTGTCAATACTGCAAGCCTGGAAAACCGTCAGTAAGATATGTCCCATAGGTCGATGTTGATTGCTTGAAAGAAAAGGCAGCATCACAGGAAAATGTTGAGCCTCTCTGTCCTCTGTCGCTTCCTCTCTGTTGTGCCCAGAAGTTGCATGCTCATCGTCCAGAGAACACTAAGCAAAAATGTCAAAAATTACAAAGCCTTCTTGAGACCCCTGCCATGTTGTTCTTGATTTCAGTCAACCTAACAATCCTGTCCCTTATTATCCATTAATTAATCTCCTCCTCTCATTTATTTCTATCTTGCATCATGTTGCAAACAAAGCTCTGCTAAATATACAAAGAATACTTCTTATATTTCCCTGGAGAACAGCCGGTTACCCACAGATCTGTCACTGATGTAAGGCAACTGTCTGCAGCATAAGGCCTTCCCCAAATACTCATTTTCTAATGACTGACCAGATGCGGTCTCATAACCAAGAGCCAAACGCTCAAATTTAGTCAAAAATTGAATGGATCTGTTCATACTACCACATCCTTCTTAGTTCTGTTGAGTGTTCATTATAAAAAAAAAAACTCTTCAGTGCAATTCCTGCTATTAAAAAAAAAAAAAATTCCAATAGAAAACTGTCAGTGGGATCCATTATGATTCTTTGGGAAAGCTAAAGAAATGAGCCGGAGCATAAGTTGATATATGTGCAATGCAAAGGAGCACGTTCACCCTGTGGCCATTTCACAGACAAAAGCCAAGAAAAAAACAAAATGAGCATATACCCTGCAGCAAGTAAATTAGTAAATAGCAATAGTACATATAAATAACATAGGGGAATTAGTTATTTTGATCAAAAAAGTGTAAAAGCCATTCCACCACGACAAGGTGTACCCAATCGAGATAGTCCTATCTTGTCTCTAGTATTAAAACCTTACCATGTGTATGGCAGCTGCTAAAATCATGAGACTGTCATGGATAAGGTTGACTTCCGTTTACTTAAACCATTTCATTTTTAGATTTGGCTTTCTTTTAAAGAACCGAACGCACACATTTGCAGCCCCACCAGCTCAGTGCAGGTATGCGCCCCTCTTGTAACGCTATCTTCCGGAGTCTGGTATCATGTTTAATCAAATAATAAGCCAAGGTTAAGTGAAGCGTGCGTGTTAAGTGCTTAACAAATATTCCATGCAAGAGTACTTTACAATTACAGCTGTCAAACATTTCCATTCAGTAGCAGAGAGAGCAGCTGTCGCCACCTTTTATTCATACATTGGAGCTGTCCATCGGCTGGGTGCTGAAGTCACAGTTGGCTGCTTCGCTGCAGAGAAATATTTTGTTCTGGATTATGCATAGAATCAGGCAGAAATATCACACACTTACTGAGCAAAATCAATTAAATACAACTGCAGAAACAAATATATAAATCCCGAACATAAAGATCCCCTCAGTCCCAAATAATGCGCCCCAAGAAAATAGATGAATTATCAATTTGTTTTCATAAAATTAAATCTTTCCAAATACAGAAATTATTCAATCTATTCAAATTCAAATTCGGCAGGTCCAACAGAAATTTAGAAAAATCTGATTCACTGCAAATTAATTTGCCTCAAATTGCAACACTGTAAAGCCTCCAATTGCTCTGAAAAGACGTCTTTAACACTCTGAGGTCTCATAGGACTGCATCCAACCTTTTTAACGCTTTTTTTTTGCAAATAAAGCATTAGTAATGTCAAAGTGACCTCACCATACAAGTGGATGGAAACCATTCGCAACCAAAATACCATTTAATAACACAGCACATTGTCAGACTTCTCATGTTTTTTCAAATAAATAAAATGTCCAAAAATTATCCCGCTTCGTTATTTATATATTTTGGTTTAGTGAATCCAGCATTGAGCAGGAGGTGGTTGGACGCAATGACCCTGGAGTTTCCTTCCAACTCTAACATTCTATGACTCTAGGATTCTATTTTTGACGAGGAAAACCATTCTGTTCAGATCACTGATTTACACTGATAGAGTTGCTGTCAGAGGTAACATTTTGCTGTGACTGAGACTAGCAATGTGCCAAACATTTCATAACACTCTCTGTTTCCTGCCTACTAATATGCTTTCCAGAGGCAAAGGAGGTTAATTGTGGCCTGTGTTGCTAAAACTTCGGCCTGAATGGCTGGTGCAAGTGGAAGTGTTTCTGCTGCTGCTATCGGCTTCCACATCCTTAACTGCAGTGTGTTTTTTTTCCTTTGGCACTACCCCATCCATTGCCCCTTTTTCTTTTATTAAACATTTTGTATAACACTATAATTAACTTCTGACAATCTTTTCAACCCCAATTATTCCACCCTTGCCAAAAGGGACATAACAAGAAATGCTGGAGAAGTATTTGTATCGAAAGCAAAATGAGACACAGTATAGATGTTGGGTGTGTAGTTATCAAATTGGACTAGTTAAAGATGTGTACAAAAACTGACATGCACGGGTAAAGGTCTACTTTTTAAACAAAACATTTTTTTTGAATAAGTCCTTATTTTAGTGGTGGGTCATAGTATGGCCTCATTCCAAGAAAAAAATGAAAGCAATGAGCAACAACAAATGTAGAATAACTCAAAACAAACAAGTAGGTTCCCATTTAAAAAATGGCTCCTCTCATACTGTCTGGATTTGCACATACTGACTATTAATTTTAGCCGGTATGGCCAAAACGCCTATAGACATTTATTACCAATCGAAAGGATAGGTGATAAATAAATCAACTCTGTGGGACTCACCACTGGAATCACCACAAATCATTAGAATTGTGGTCCCAATTCTTCCTCAATGAAGGTATGTGATGTTATGGAGCATACACCTGTCACTCTATACAAAGTCTATACACCTGATGATGGCAGCTGAGCACTGTACTCCGCTATGTCCAGCCGTCCCCAAGACAATCAACAAAGTTGCAGAGAGTTACTTCCAAAAGCTGATCTAGAAAAATACTGAAATGAAATACTATGGAATTTTTAGTATTAACATTTCTATATTTCTACATGTTGCCCTCCTGACACCTCTGTACTCTCCAGACTTCTCTGTCCTCATCTAGTCATTTCTGTTCCTTTCAGACCCCATTTTCTTCTTCAGAATCCTCTGTCTGTTCAAAACTAGAGATGAGCATTGTTCGACTCGAACTGTTCGCCAATCTCAAATTCGAGCTGTTTTGGGCGGTGTTCAAGTCGTTTGACGAACTCGAACGATTTGCAAAAAATTCGCCTTTTAGAGGTTATGTTCGATAACCGTTCGTGCACCAAAAGCATAACTGGATTTTTTCACAGTAATACTGTTAATTAGTGATGAGCGAGCATGCTCGCCACTGCTCGGTACTCGCCCGATCATCTCCGTACTCGAGATGCTCAGAGCTCACTGAGTACTTGCGCGATGCTCGGGCGGGAGCTCGGGACCCCGTCCTGCATGTTTGGCGCTATTTAGAGCACCAATCATGCAGGGATTGTCTGCCACTCACTGTAATGCCACAGTCATGGTGGTTGTGGCATTACAGTGATTACCCAAATCGATGGGAACAGTGCTCACAGTGAAACATGAAAAGCCAGCAATTCATCAGCGGCATACACCGGTACCGACAAATTAGAACAGAAAGAATAGAGCATCACACATAGATTAGATAGATAGAAACATGTCAGTCACATATATAATAAGTGCAGTGACAGTGTTGGTTACTGTACTTGTCATTTAGTGTTAAAATAAAGGATTTATTAAAAAAAAAATTGGCGTGGGGTTCCCCGTAATTAGAGTTGAGCCACCCCCGTAGTGTTCGAGTTCGGTTCGGTTCGTCGAACACCGTTAAAACCAATGGCAGGCAAACAAAAACACATAGAAACACATAGAAAACACCTTCAAAGGTGTCAAAAACGTGACAAACTGCTCAGAAGACACAACTAGCACATGGAAAAGTGACAAGTACATATAGTCATGCGAAAAGAAAAGAGGTGGAGGAGTAAAAGGAGGGGGAGACACAGATATAGGCATGTCATGCCCTTCTAAAACCAAAAAAGTGCGAAGCTGACACGGCCAGTCCGCTCCTGCCCGTGCGACCTCCATGTCGCCGGGTTTGTGCCAGAGCTGCGGTGGACCCTGACGGCCAGCCTCCCTCTCCCAATACTGGTGCCTGTCCGCTGGTGGGTCGAGCAAGCCCCCCTGTGGTGGAGGCAGGTCTAAGCTTTTTAATTTAAATTGTCTCTGTAATTTGAATGAGTACACTTTAAATCCTTTTACAAGGATCTATTGGAGGGCAAGTCTGATGCCAGCAGCCGCGGGAATTCCAGCTCCAGTAGCGTCCACTAAAGCTGCTGCAGTTAAAAAGCTTTTATAAGGATCGAGCTTGGCGGTACACCGCAAGGCGTCCTACCGCCAGTCCCAGCCCCTGTGGCTTGGGGTGCCTCCCCGATGCTCTTCACTGAGTGTCCCGGGGGTCCGAAGCATTTCCTTTGAAAAAATTAAGTGTCCAAACTACAGGTGGTGTAGCTTGCTTAACAGGTGGGATAATCCGCTGACTAGCAGACACTGCTACTAGGTCCAAAGTATTTCCTGGGCTAGATGCATTTAAAAATTTGTAATTAGATCTACAGGCGGTGGCTACTCCGCTGACTAGCAGACACTGCTACTAGGCCCAAAGTATTGCCTGGGCTAGATGCAGTTAAAAATTTGTAATTAGATACTCTCGTTGGATGCTGAGAAAGCATTCCATAGAGTCTCCTGGCACGCCATATATTATTCTCTTAAAAAGCTTGGGGTAGGGGTCTAGGGGACCCTTTTATAGCCAAAATCACGGCCCTGTATCGCAATCCGTCAGCTAGGCTGAAGATAAATGGAACATTTTCATCACCTTTCATAATCACCAATGGGACAAGGCAGGGATGTCTTCTGTCCCCTCTCTTATACATCCTAGTGATGGAGCACCTGCTCACATCAATTCGCGATAACCCCAATATTAGGTGGATTGAGGTGGGAGGCACCGAGTACAAGTGCTCTGCATTTGCTGATGATGTCCTAGTATGTATCACTCAATCACATATATCCATCCCTGCTGTTATGGCTGAAATAGATCACTTTGTTACATGGTCAAATTTTAAAATCAATGCAGCGAAGTCTGAGGCCCTCAATGTCTCCCTCCCCAAATCCATACAGGATTCCATGCAGTCCAACGTTCCCTTTGCCTGGCCCTCACAGGGTATCAAATACTTAGGAATTCCTATTCATAGAGACCTCACCCGTCTATGTTATCTTAATTTTGGGCCCTTTATTGAACAACTCCATAAAGATCTTACTTCTTGGATGGTGAAGGATTTTTCCTGGTTCGGCAGAATAAATATACTAAAAATGAACGTCCTACCTAAACTCCTCCGCTGAGATGTTTATTTCTTGCTGGTCTGAGTGAAAGGGTTAATGATCTGCTAATTGCATTCCCCGCACCTGAGACTCTGCAGGATGCCATGCAATTAGCTGTTCCTGTGGACAGGAGACTGAGGTCCAGGGTGAATGAGGTAAAGACTCCTGTAATGTCAGGTCCTAGTCCCCAGAAAATCTGTTCTGACGGCGGAGAACCGATGGAGGTTGGGGCGATGTCACTCCGCTCTCAGGAAAGAGACCGGAGGTTCACCGAGGGATTGTGTCTTTATTGGGGTAAAGCTGACCATTTGATTAAGTATTGTGAGCTTCGTTTAAGTAAAGAAAAAAAAAAAAGGTCAGTTACGCCCGTATAGCTTGTTTACGCTCTGCAGGAGTATTTCTTTCTGGGAGCACTACTTTGCAGGAAAATTTGATTGAATTTCAGGTATTTGTGGATTGTGGTTCAACACTTAATGTGATTGATAAAGGGTTTTTGGAAAACCTTAAATTGAAATCTAAACCTTTGTCATCACCTATTTCTGTGATTGCAATTGATAACACTCCCATGAAATATATTACTCACAAGGTTGCAGCATTTCCCCTCACTATCAATGGACTTCACCAAGAAATTTTGGACTTGGTTGTATTAGATAATTTACCCTCTCTGGTCGTTCTAGGATTGCCTTGGTTAAAACTGCACAATCCTTTATTGGACTGGTCTACTAATGTGATTAAGTGCTATGAGAAATGTTGTAAAGGTCGCATTGCGGCTGTGGAAAAAGGGGAATTACCTGTACCTATACAAGATTTTTGGAGGGTTTTTTCAGAGGAGGAGTCTCAAGTTTTACCTCCGCAAAGGGATTATGATTGCGCCTTTGAGTTTGTTCCGGGAGCTACTCTTCCCAAGAGTCACTTGTTTAATCTGACTATTCCTGAAAGAAAGGCCTTGGAGGAGTACATACAGACTAGCCTGGCTGCTGGTCACATTAGACCTTCTAAGTTGCCTGTGGCAGTTGGATTTTTCTTTGTTAAAAAAAAGGACGGGGGTTTACGTCCATGTCTGGTTTTCGTGAAATTAATAAGATTACCTACGCGATTCCTACCCATTGCCGTTAATTCCTGACTTGTTTAACCAGTTAGTGGGAGCCAAGTGGTTCTCAAAAACTGATCTCCGGGGGGCATACAATTTGTTACGAGTGAAGGAGGGTGATGAATGGAAAACTGCTTTTAACACTCCGGTAGGTCATTTTGAGAATCTGGTGATGTCTTTTGGTCTTACCAATGCACCTGCATTTTTTCAGAACCTTATTAATGACATCCTGAGACCTTTGATTGGTAAGAATGTGGTTGTTTATTTGGATGACATTTTGATTTATTCGCCAGATCTGGAGTCTCATTGGCAGAGTGTATGTGAAGTTTTGCAGTTATTAAGTGATAATTCACTCTTTGCTAAGCTGGAGAAATGTGAGTTCGCAGTGCAGAGAATTAGTTTTTTGGGCTACATTGTCTCCAGCGAGGGCTTTGAGATGGACCCTGTGAAGGTTCAGGCGGTGCAGGAATGGTCTAGGCCTATTTGTTTGAAATCTATACAGAGATTTTTCCGTTTTGCCAATTATTACAGGAAATTCATTAAGAATTTTTCTGTAATTGTTAAACCTCTAACCGTTCTCCCCAGGAAAGGTGCGAATGCGGCCCAGCGGACTACTGAAGCCATTGAAACGTTTGAGTATCTCAAAGAGAGGTTCAGTTCTGCCCCTATCCTTATGCAGCCTGATGAGACCAAGCCTTTTTTGGTCGAGGTCGATGCTTCATCGGTGGGGGTCGGAGCAGTTTTGTCTCAGGAGAACAAGGGTGGAGTACATCCTTGTGCCTTCTTTTTGAAAAAATTTTCGGAAACCAAACTGAATTATGATGTTGGAAAACGGGAGTTGCTGGCTATTAAACTCACGTTTTAACATTGGCGTCATTTTTTGGAAGGCGCTAGATTTCCTATTCAGGTTTTCACAGATCATAAGAATTTGATCTATCTGGATGCTGCCAAGCGCTTGAATGCCCGTCAAGCTAGGTGGGCACTTTTTTTTTCTCGGTTTCATTTTTCTGTTACCTATATCCCTGCTACTAAGAATGTTAAAGCCAATGCTTTATCTCGCAGCTTCTCTCCTACGGTCGGTGCCGAGGAGGAGGACAGCATTCTACAGAAAGGAGTTGTGATGACCGCATTGGACTCCATTTTGGAGAATGGGATTCTGAAAGCTCAAGATGAGGCTCCATCTAACACTCCCCATGGGAGGTTATTCGTGCCTAGAGCCTTTAGGAGAGATTTGTTGGTGGAGTATCATGAGTCTCGGTTGGCAGGTCATCCAGGAATTTCGGAGACTAAGAGACTTATCAGTTGCAGTTCATGGTGGCCTGGATGGCAGAAAGAAGTCATTAAGTGGGTGCGTCAATGTCTTGTGTGTGCTAGGTCAAAGGCTTCACATACTCCTGCTGCGGGGTTGCTTTGCCCTCTGGAGGTTCCTAGTGCGCCTTGAATGCATCTCACAATGGTTTTTATTACTGATCTTCCTGTGTCTGAGGGTTTTACTGTCATCTGGGTGGTCGTAGACCGTTTTAGTAAGATGTGTCATTTGGTTCCATTCATTAAGTTGCCCTGCGCCAAGACACTCACTAAGGCATTTGTTAAGGAGATTGTCAAGCTTCATGGCGTTCCCACAGATATTGTTTCTGATAGAGGACCTCAGTTTGTGGCTAGCTTTTGGCATGCTTTTTGTGACAGGTTGGGAGTCCATTTGTCATTTTCGTCTGGGTATCATCCTGAGTCTAATGGACAGACTGAAAGAAAGAACCAGGATGTTGAACAGTTTTTGCGTTGTTTTGTGGCGGACAATCAAGAGGTGTGGTCTGAGTTTCTGCCTCTCGCAGAATTTGCTCTTAACAATCATACATCCTCCTCTGCTGGGTGTTCGCCTTTTTTGTTGTTGTACTGGGAGACATCCGTCTTTTGGCTCGTTCCCCAAATTGGGGTCGGCGGTGCCGGAGGAGGAGAATTTTTCCGGTGATTTGGAGAGAGTTTGGACTAATGTATGTTGCAACTTTCAAGAGGCTAACAAAAAGTGCAAGAAGTATTTTGACAGGAAACGTAATGAGGTTTTGTTTACTGTGGGTGACATGGTTTGGTTGTCCTCAAAGAACCTGCGGTTGAGGATTCCCTCTAAAAAACTGGGTCCTAAGTTTGTGGGTCCATTTAAAGTGCTTCAGGTTGTTAACCAGTCTGCTGTTAGGTTGGATGTCCCTACTTCCTGGAAGATTAATCCTGTGTTTCTTGTTTCCTTGTTGAAAAAGGCTGACGTATCTGATAGGGACGCCACTGTCACAGTTCCACCTGTGGTGGAAGACGGCAAATATGAAATTTCTCGTATCTTGAATTCTAGATGGCATAGAGGGAGATTACAGTATCTTGTCTCCTAGAAGGGTTTCGGTCCCGAAGACAACTCCTGGGTAAGGACAGATGATGTCTCTGCTACTAGGCTTGTTAAAGCTTTCCACAAGAGATTTCCGGATAGGCCAGGGCCTGGAGGATCCAGAGTGTCCTCATAAAAGAGGAGGTACTGTTAGAACCTTCTTGTTTGGTTTTTCCATCTTGTGCTTTGCAGTCACGTGACCATCTGCTTTTATATTCCAGCTCCGCCCTTTTGGCTGTGCTGGACTTCAGTGTTTGACTGTTTCTCTAGCCAGGTGCTTCGGTGCCTTTCTCTGTCAGTTCGCTTGGTCCTTCTGGGACCTCTAGTACCTTTTTGTTAGTTTGTCTTTTTGTGTTCTGCAACAACTTCTCTTTTTAGGAGGTGTCCCATTTTTGTCCCAGTCCTTAGTTCTTTTAGGGACCCCTCCCCTTATGCTATAGGTCTTTGTTACGACTAGCCGAGGACTAAGGCGGGTCTGTTCGCTAGAAACAGTCAGCCTGCTACATCGTAGGGATTCAGCTTAGTCTTACTGTAGGGACAGCTTTCCCCTATCTTTCCTTAGTACTTGTTGCAGATCATAACAGGCACTTCTGCCCCCATCCAGGCTCCTCTGTCTCCTCCAGGCACCTCTGTTCTCTATATTGAGGTCCCCATACACAATAGATATTCACCTCATTTCTCCAAAATCAGTGGGTGTGGCCATACAATCATATTAACTTGTGCCAAATATCCTAACCAAGAGGTCTAACGATGTAAAGGAATCTGATATTATGTAAGACAAACAGAGGATCATGGTGGAAGCACGACCACATGTTCCCAGAGGTTATATACTGACGGTTCTGTAGGGGAACAATGTATCTTCCTGCTTATTTCTTCATGTCTCTATTATGAAGAATTTCCTGGGACAATTACTATAAGATTGATAATTCTACTGTAATTTACCAGTGAATGCTGCAGGAACCATGGGAGGTCCCCACCACACACTGATAGTCCTAGTAAATATATCAGCGCAGGTTGCAATGTATCACCCGGCACTAATTATTAGATGTGCCGTATTCTTGTAAATTATAGTATGCATACAAAGAAGTAATGATTTCACTCTATTCAAATAGATTTCTAAGTAATTAAACATTCAAACAACTATTCCAGAATAAAGACTTAAATACATGCTAAAATTAAGATGTAATAAAAGAAAAGACAGAGATTAGCGATGAGGAAGAAAGAAAATATCCAAAGTACAATGTGTTATACTGAAAGGAGGATTTCAGCTGAAGATCAAGCACTGGTTAATTCAGCTGTATCCTACAGAAAGAAAGAGGAGGTGAAAAATGGTCAGATAAAAAGGGTCATCACAGGCAAGGTCGGCGTCCGACATCTGTCTATAGAAACAAGTGGTTGTGCGGACCTCACAGTCCCGATAGGTCGCCATATACTACATGAGGCTGCAGCGCTGCAGGGATCCATGTCTGCAATTATCCACCTATCTCTGTCTCTATCGATCTCTATCTCTTCATCACATATCTATATAACTATTTATCTATCTGCAAGAAAGCGGCAGCACTCCAAGATTGCAAGAGAAAAATAAAGTGATTTATTCACCAAGTCATCTTATCACTAGTGTTGAGCCACCCCCGTAGTGTTCGAGTTCGGTTCGGTTCGTCGAACACCCATGTGTTCGCCGAACTGTTCGTCGAACTGTTCGTCGAACACCTTCGAACACCGTTAAAACCAATGGCAGGCAAACAAAAACACAAAGAAACACATAGAAAACACCTTCAAAGGTGTCCAAAAGCTGACAAACTGCTCAGAAGACACAACTAACACATGGAAAAGTGACAAGTACATATAGTCATGCGAAAAGAAAAGAGGTGGAGGAGTAAAAGGAGGGGGAGACACAGATATAGGCATGTCATGCCCTTCTAAAATCCAAAAAGTGAGAAGCCGAGACGGCCAGTCCGCTCCTGCCCGTGCCACCTCCGTGTCGCCGGGTTTGTGCCAGAGCCGCGGTGAACCCTGACGGCCAGCCCCCCTCTCCCAATACTGGTGCCTGTCCGCTGGTGGGTCGAGAGAGCCCCCCTGTGGTGGAGGCAGCTCTAAGCTTTTTAATTTAAATTGTCCCTCTAATTTGAATGAATACACTTTAAATCCATTTACAAGGATCTATTGGAGGGCAAGTCTCATGCCAGCAGCCGCGTAATTCCAGCTCCAGTAGCGTCCACTAAAGCTGCTGCAGTTAAAAAGCTTTTATAAGGATCGAGCTCGGCTGTCCACCGCAAGGCATCCTAGTGCCAGTCCCAGCCCCTATGCCTTGGGGTGCCTCCTGATGCTCTTCACTAAGTATCCCGTGGTCCCGAAGCATTTCCTTTGAAAAAATTAAGTGTCCAAACTACAGGTGGTGTAGCTTGCTTAACAGCCGGGATAATCCGCTGACTAGCAGACACTGCTACTAGGCACAAAGTATTTCCTGGGCTAGATGCAGTTAAAAATTTGTAAGTAGATACTCTCGTTGGATGCTGAGAAAGCATTCCATAGAGTCTCCTGGCACGCCATATATGATTCTCTTAAAAAGCTTGGGGTAGGGGTCTAGGGGACCCTTTTATAGCCCAAATCACGGCCCTGTATCACAATACGTCACCTAGGCTGAAGATAAATGGAACTGTAGCACCGAGGGCTCGGTTGCTACAGACGTATTGCACCTCACCCAGAGATGTGATATCTCACTCTCAGATAAGGATGGAGTGTGGATCAGGACCCGACACCTGCATGCATTACACCACATTGCCGTGGGGCAGGGCGACCAATATGCCCCTGAGATGGGCACGACAGTCCCTGTCCCTGGCTGGAGTGGGGGGAGGGAACACTGAGGAAGGGGAACCCTGCAGTGCAGGAGCAGGGAGGAAGCAGTTCCTTGGTGCATTGAGAAGGGAGTATAAAAGGTGGGCACCATCTTAGTTCAGTGCAGAGAAGTCTGAGCAGAAGTGGCAGGGAGCAGGGGCTCTGCATGAGCTCTGCTCCGGAGGCGGGCCTAGTAACAGAGGCCCAGGCCTGCAAGAGGGAGAAGGAAGGAAGAGGAGCGGAGAAGGCTCCAGGAACGAGGAATGAAGGGATCCCAGGGGTGCGGACGGGCGAGTCGCCACCGCACGCCCGAATCCACCTGCGTGGAGGGGTCAGGCCAAAGGGGGAGACCGGTCCCCGAACTAGTGGAGGCAGGAAACGACCCTCAGCTAGAAACCGGAGGCTCTGACATTTTATGTGGCGCAGCCCCTTGCTCCACCCGCTAGGAAGGCACCACATAGGGTCAGGGAAACTGGCGCCAAGTTTACCAAGAGGAGGCCCGAGGCAGCCGGACAGAAGTGTTGGTAAGAAAGGCCAGACAAAGGACACACAAAGGGGGTCCTGTGAAGCGCTCCAAAGTTATCTGGGAGTTGTCTGAGCCCCTCACCTGGTGAGCACAGTACGACGTGGGCAGCCGTTACCTGCAGACGTGGTCTGGATAATAAGAACTGTGAGTAAAGGCCCTGAACTGCATCACTGACTCCGTGTCGTTACTGCTGCTGCCCTGCACCATCACCCCCATCCTCCGCATACACTGCCCTGAGGCTATACTCCTCCCGTGGGGAGTTATGCTATGCTCTGCTGCACCCACAACACCAGCCTTAGCGGTCTGCCCTGTAGCGGCGGTTCACTCTGACCGCAATCCACGGGTGGCGTAGTCGGACATTTAAACATCAAAACCACATAAATAGTTCCGCCACTGGTTTGACCGCCCTGAGCCACGGAACCGGATCGCCGCCACGAAGACTACAACCACCAGCATCCACCAAAAAGGGTCCGGCTCCGGGTGTCCCAAGGCCCAGGGGGTGCGTCAGAACATTTTCATCACCTTTCACAATCACCAATGGAACAAGGCAGGGATGTCCTCTGTCCCCTCTCTTATACATCCTAGTGACGGAGCACCTGCTCTCATCAATTCGCCATAACCCCAATATTAGGTGGATTGAGGTGGGAGGCACCGAGTACAAGTGCTCTCTATTTGCTGATGATGTCCTAGTATATATCACTCAATCACATATATCCATCCCTGCTGTTATGGCTGAAATAGATCACTTTGTTACATGGTAAAATTTTAAAATCAATGCAGCGAAGTCTGAGGCCCTCGATGTCTCCCTCCCTAAATCCATATAGGATTCCATCCAGTCCAACTTTCCCTTTGCCTGGCCCTCACAGGGTATCAAATACTTAGGAATTCCTATTCATAGAGACCTCTCCCATCTATGTTATCTTAATTTTGGGCCCTTTATTGAACAATTCCATACAGACCACGGTTGGCAAGTTGGAACTGTGAGATTCATAGAATCATAGAATCTATGGTGCACTACGTGCACCACTGGTATTTTGTGGAAAAGCACATGTAAGATTCTGCAACAGTCTCTGCTGATACTCCTGCATGCGTGCATCCCTTTCTATGGCAGGAATAATTTCTGCAAATTTACTTTTGTACCGGGGATCTAACAGTGTGGCAACCCAGTAGTCAGGATTATTTCTAATTCTCACAATTCGAGGGTCATGTTGCAGGTAGTGCAGCAAGAAGGCACTCATGTGTGTTGCGCATCCAGGAGCACCAAGTCCCTGTTGTGTTGGTGGCGAGGTAACAATCATGCTTCCTTCCTCTGTCCTCTCCCCCCAACCTCGCACAACAGAAATGTGATCAAGGTCTCCCTCATCTGATGAGTCTTCCATCAGTTCGTCCTCCACTTCTTCCTGGGCTCCTGCACCTTCCTCACTAGTTTGGCTGCTACCATGCGCCCTGGTAAAATCATCTCCCCCACCCTCACATGCCTGCCGCCCTGGTGCTGCCGACCGTCTGGACCTTGCAGATGTTAGCCCTTCCGCATACAACTCCTCCTCCTCTACTTCCTCCACCTCCTCTTGTGCCACCACCTGACTCCGAATTCTGTTTAACATGTGCTCCAGCATGTAAATCACCGGAATAGTCATGCTGATAATGGCATCGTCAGCACTAAACATCTTCGTCGCCATTTCAAAACTGTGCAGAAGGGTGCATAGGTCCCTGATCTGAGACCACTCCTCCAGCGTGATTTGCCCCACCTCTGAATCTCGTTGGCCCAGGCTATACGTCAGAACGTATTGCACCAGGGCTTGTCGGTGCTGCCACAGTCGCTGCAACATGTGCAGAGTTGAATTCCACCGGGTAGGCACATCGCATTTTAGCCGGTGAAGTGGCAGGCCCAACGACTTCTGTAGAGATGTAAGTCGCTGAGCTGCGGGATGCGAACGGCGGAAGTGAGCACACAGCGACCGTGCCCTCTGCAGAAGGCCATCTAGTCTGGGATAGTGGGCTAAAAATTGCTGGACAACCAGGTTCAACACGTGAGCCATACAAGGCACGTGTGTGACATTGCCCCGGCGAAGGGCCGCACCCAGGTTTGCAGCATTGTCGCACACGGCCTTCCCTGGTTTCAGGTCCAGTGGAGACAACCATTCATGAAATTGGTTCTCCAGAGCTGACCACAACTCCTCAGCTGTGTGACTCACATTTCCCAGACATTTCAATGTAAAAACCGCCTGATGACGTTGAGCCCTACTGCCAGCATAGTAAGGAGGTGTGCAGGATCCCTTCTGCGCAGTTAGAAAGCTTGTGGCATGACCAGACAGGCTTTGGGTGCAGGTGGAAGACCGAGAGGAGGTTGAGGAGGCAGAAGCAGTGGAGGAAAAATGACATAAAGAGGATTGACGCACAACTCGTGGGGACGGCAAGACTTGGACAGCAGCCCCTTGTCCTGCTGTCACCATAGTTACCCAGTGCCCAGTCAGCGACATGTAACGCCCCATGCCTACTCGTCCATGCCTACTCGTCCAAGTGTCTGTGGTGAAATGCACCCTGTCACAAACAGAGTTTCTCAAAGAAGCGGTGATGTTGTGTGCGACATGCTGGTGGAGCGCAGGCACACCTTTCTTTGAGAAGTAGTGCCGACTGGGCATCTGGTACTGGGGCACTGCGACGGACATAAGGTCTCGAAAATCCTCTGTGTCCACCAGGCGGAAAGGCAGCATTTCTGTAGCCAAGAGCTTGCAGATGGTGAAATTCAACCTCTTAGCTTTCTCATGGCTAGGAGGAAATGGTCTTTTACTTGTCCACATCTGAGGGACCGAGGGCTGGCTATTGTGCTTAGGCGGGGTTGATAAGGGTGTCCCCGGCAAACTGCCGGTCTGTGAGGAAGATGCAGGCGGACATGTTAGGTTGCCTTGATCCAAAGGTGGTGCTATCGATGTCGGACAGCGCTCAAGACCAGCTGGTGTTACCACCTCCAAAGAAAATGATGACCTGCCAATCACGCTGGCTGTTGCGGGTAAAGAGGTGGCAGGTCTGCGCCCCAAAACAGGTGTGACTGCTGTCCCCCCAGTCACAGAGGATGAAGAGGCCGCGGATGCACAAGATATGGCAGACGGTGGTTGGCCCGGCCGGCTAGACCGCATTGTAGCACACTGAGCTTCCCACTGCAACTTATGCTTCATGTCCATGTGCCGGTTCATGCATGAAGTACTCAAACTATGTATTTTTTGGCCTCTACTTAGCTTTTGCTGACAAATGTTACAGATAACACGAGTTGGGTCATCTTTATCGATCTGAAAAAATGCCCAGGCTATGCAAGGCTTAGCACCCATGCGACCTGAAGAGCCACCACGACTTGTGGTGAGAGGCAGAGTTGTGTTTGAGGATGCAGTTGTTGACGTGCTTCCAGTACTACGTCTCTGTCCAGGAAGGCGCAACCTGACCTCGTCGTCACTAGCATCTTCCTCCACCTCCTCTGCTGACCTCATCTCTTGGCTGACTGTGGGTTGACAGTAAGTGGGATCTCCGACCTCATCATCATCACCCTGTGCGTTATCACACCCGTCGTCCTCAGAGCCAACCTGTTCCTGCCCTGACAAAAAACTAAAGTTGTCGCTCCAATCAGGTATTTGAGTCTTATCATCGTCTTCCTCATTGTCTCCACCAACAGGAGTTACAGTTTGGGAGTGAGGGTCTACATTATGGTCAGAACCTTCTGTGCCTAGTCCTGGATCCGACTCATAAAGATTCTGGGCATCAGTGCAGATCATTTCCTCGTCTGGATTCACAGAAGCGCTGGAGTCGACCTCTGATTCCCAGGCTATAGTATGAGTAAACAGCTCTGCAGACTCAACCATCTGTTCTACCTCATACTCAGACGGGCAGCTGGAGATTTGGGAGCTGTGAGGAAGCAAGTGCGATTTGGGTGACACCTTTGAGGACTGGAGTATTTGTGATGTTGAAGTTGATGTGGAGGAGAGCCCACTTAAAGGAGCACTTGATATCCGTTGAAGCACCTGCTGTTTTTGTGCCTCATCTGGAATTTGTAGCGATTGGCGTGGCCGTAAGAAAGGGATCTTATCACATTGTCCGCTAAAAGAAGTAGACATTTTAGTTTGGCTGGAAGATGGTCTTTCTTCTGCACCTACCCCACGGACACAACCTTTTTTCCCCTTCCCAACACGCCTATTCCCCTTTCCACCAGCAGCAGGCCTTTTTCCACTCATTTTGGTGGTTAACTAATTCACAACTCTGGAGTTGTTTGCACAAAAAAACAATGGATGGTAACCGAGCAGAGCTGAGTGGCCAAACTGTGGTATTAGGACAAAACTATTGGCTGGGTTAGATGCAGAAAAAAATTATTTTTAATTTGCACCCTGATGGAGGTCAGTATAGATGGACTAATAGACCAAGTCCCACACACCGCTAGAAGCCCAAATATTTTTTCAGAGCTAGATGCAGAAAATTTTTTTATTCAATTTGCAACCTGATGGAGGTCAGTATAGATGGACTAATAGACCAAGTCCCACACACTGCTAGAAGCCCAAATATTTTTTCAGAGCTAAATGAAGAAAAAAATTATTTTTAATTTGCAACCTGATGGAGGTCAGTATAGATGGACTAATAGACCAAGTCCCACACACTGCTAGAAGCCCAAATATTTTTTCAGAGCTAGATGCAGAAAAAAATTATTTTTAATTTGCAACCTGATGGAGGTCAGTATAGATGGACTAATAGACCAAGTCCCACACACTGCTAGAAGCCCAAATATTTTTTCAGAGCTAGATGCAGAAAAAAATTGTATTCAGTTTGCAACCTGATGGAGGTCAGTATAGATGGACTAATAGAATGATGCTATGCCCAAAAGATTTTACTTCACTAGGTGCAGTAAAAAAATTGGTATTCTATACACAGGTGGTATATCTTGCAACACAGATAGGCTACTCCACTGACTAACACACTCTGCAATAGGCCAAAAAGGATTAGCTTTGCTAGATTCAGCCAAATGCTGTGAAAAAAACTTGCACAGCACTGGCACAGACCTGCCTGGCAAAAACTGATAGAAACTGATGTAACCTAGTCCTGAAAAGGACTCCAATTACAATTAGTCTTTACTCCCACAATCTATCTATTTAAGAGCACAGACCTGCCTGATAAAAGTCGTAGGAAATGCTGTAACCTAGTCCTTAAAAGGACTGCAATCACAACTATTCCCTACTCCCAAGCTATCTGTAGATTTGTGCGAAAATTGGCTTGAAATTAACAAGGTATAGCGCACACAGCAACAGCGGTGCCGTCTAACACGCAGCTGCAGCAGTGAGAAAATGGTGGCGACGGGGAAAATGGCTTGGTCTTATAGGGCAAGGACATGTGACATACACTGCCAATCACACATGCCCTTGCTTGTGTGAAAAAAAGCACTTCGCTCCGTGTGTGCGCTGCTGATAGGCTGACAGATTGCACCTCCCCACTGCAAATGCGGGAAAGAGAAAAAAAAATGGAGATCTTCATTGTTCCTGCAGAGATCCATCCCCTGCCCCTCCCCCCACCCCGCTGTACACTCAAACTGCGTATTAACATTAATTTTCATCATTACTGAGAAAAAATCCAGTTATGATTTTGGTGCACGAACAGTTATCGAACATAACCTCGAACAGCCGAATTTTTCTCAAATTGTTCGTGTTCGCCGTCCGGCTCGAACACCGCCCAAAACAGCTCGAATTTGAGATTGGCGAACAGTTCGAGTAGAACAACGCTCATCTCTACTTATCACATGCTGTCATCACTGTAATATTGGCTTCCCTACAATATGGGGGGACATGGATCACCCAGTCTTTTTCTGTCTTGGAGTGCAGCCGTTTTCTGCATATCTGTGTGAGGACACGAAGTCGGTACCTTGAGGCTTCTACCATACATCCTTTATACAGTATCGCATTCTTATTTTTCTATCTAATAGCTATCTGCTCACTTTATTTCTATCTTAGGTTTTGTCTATTAAATGGCCACAGTGTGAACGTGCTCTTATACACATTTACCATCTTGTGCTCCGGCTCATTTCTTTGCTTTTTCTGCAGTATTTTGTACTTTGTATAATCAGGGCTGTGGTCCTCTTTTTTGAGCTGGGCATTTTATTTATATAGCTTCTCATGGACAGGTGTCTGAGCAATCAGGCCCCGCTCCTGCTCTGCCCCATCTACATTGAGGTCGTCTGACACAAGGTGAGGTTAGATTGGGGTACACCTTGTCGCGGTGGGATGGCTTTTATGCTCTTTTCATCAAAAATAGTGTTTACTAAGCACCCTATGTTATTTATATGCACTATTACTATGTATTTACTTATTTACAGCAGGGTATTTGCTCATTTTGTGTCTAACTTAGATAGAAAGATAGATAGATAGATAGATAGATAGATAGATAGATAGATAGATAGATAGATAGATAGATGATAGATAATAGATAGATAGATAGATAATAGATAGATAGATAGATAGATAGATAGATAATAGATAGATATATAGATGATAGATAGATAATAGATAGATAATAGATAGATAATAGATAATAGATAGATAATAGATAATAGGTAGATATATGATAGATAGATGATAGATAGATAGATAGATAGATAATAGATAGATAGATAGATAATAGATGATAGATAGATAGATAGATAAAACCTATCTATCATCCCTCTATCTATCTATTATCTATCTATCTATCTAGTATCTATCTATTATCTATCTATCTATCTATTATCTATCTATCTATCTATTATCTATCTATTATCTATCTATCTATTATCTATCCAATATCTATCTATTATCTATCTATCTATTATCTATCATCTATCTATCTATCTATCTATCTATCTATCTATCTATCTATTATCTATTATCTATCTATCTATCTATTATCTATCTATCTATCTATCTAATATCTATCTATCTATCTATCTATCCAATATCGGTCAATCAAATATCTATCCATTCAATATATTTCCATCTATCTATCTATCCAATATCATCTAATATCTACAGTATCTATCTATTATCTATCAATCTATCTAATGTATCGGTACAATATCTATCCATTCAATATCTATCTATCCATATTCTATCTACCTATCTATTAAATATCTATCCAATATAATCTAATATCTACGGTATCTATCTATCCAATATAATCTAATATCTACGGTATCTATCTATCCATCCAATATCTATTCGATATCTTTCTTTCTTTCTGCTCTCCTGAAGATAATGAGGACACACATTTGATTCCTCTCGTGCGTTACGTCTGAGAAACAGAGTTGAAGTCATGCAGAAAACTTCGAAAGACATCACGAATTCCTGAAATCATCCCAAAGTGACTACAAGCTCAGCTCTGCTATATCTGTATTAATATATGGCTGTGTGTGCAGAATACAGAGTCTGGAAACCTCGGCACATTGAGTGGGTGGAAATCTCGTCATACAAATGGAAAGGAAATCATGGGAAAAAAATATTCTTCTCTCCAACCTTACCTTCATTCTACAAGTCCTCGGAGCAGAACAAAAGTGCAAATGTGCTTTAAATGACCTCAATTAACTCTGCAGACATTTCTATATAATAATGGTAAATAATATGTATCACTCAGAGCAGAGTCTAATGCACAGGGAAACGTTGTATCGAGTCATTATGTGGGGCCGCCTGCATTACTGGAGCTTTATAAATTAGGACCTTCTCTATTTGCTGAGCAGAATGGAGCTATTATCAGAGATGCAATACCTGGAGCCTGCGTCCTTCATCACAAGTCTTGCTTTTAAAAACCAACATGTTGAATTTTAATCTTTCTCGTCGCATTGAAATCACAATTAGAATTTGTTGGAAAGATCAAGAGCCAGAAAAACACCGGAGCCCCCCGGTGACAAAGCCAAAAAATGTTATTATCCAAATGAAATTGACTGCAAATATACCAGGGCTGTGTCACCACCTCCACCGGTAGCCGGACGCAATTACATGAATCACGTCCGGAAATGATTAACCCCTTAATGATGCGGAAAATTTACATTTTGGGGCTTTTGCTTGTTCTTCTAAGAACTTATTTTTACATTGACATAGCCATATAAACCATATATTTTGTTTGTTTGTTTTTAAGGCCTTAATTGTGCAGTAAAAATGACCTAACAACATAATTCTTCATGTTATTGCAATTCTGGCAATGCCCGATTCATGTATCTAAAACAAACACGTTAGCAAAACAAACACGGCCTTCCCGGCCTAACTGAAAAACAACGGCTTTCCTTTCCTGAACATGAGAACACAGCTCCAGAGCTTGCACCTCCAGGCCCACCCCACACTGAATGTTCTAGAAGGCTCGGTATTTATCCTCTGGACTCCTACCACTCTACAGATGTATAATCAACCTAGCACTAAACATGGCCGATTAACCCCTCTCAGCACTTAGTGTGCTTGAACATTTTCCTAGGTTTATATTACTGAAGCTAACAATCTCAGTGCTACGTATCTTCTCTCCAGTACTTTGCCAGTGATTTTGTCACATATCCCCCCCCCTCTGCACAAAGCCGTAGGTTTTGGCACCTTCAGTAACCAAACAAGAGTTTAAACTGGCATCTGTGCTACTGTGCAGCTTCCCAGGTCTGTGTTCACATGAAAGATGAAGTCCTGTAGCCCTGATATTCAACTCTTGGAATGCCATCTCTGGTTCAAGAGGCCATTTGGCGATTGACTTCTTAGTGACCTTAAGAAGGTCAGTCAGGGGTGCAGCCATCATGGCGAAATTCGGTAAACACCTCTGATAGTATCCAACCATTCCCAGAAATGCCCAAACCTGTTCCTTGGAGATGCATTTCGGACAATTTTAGACTGCCTCCTCCTTATTCACTTGCGGCTTTACTTTGTTTCTTCCAACTACGTAGCCCTTCTTTTTCCCCATGGCACACTTCTTTGGGTTTATGGTAAACTCACCTTTCCTCAGCGCATCCAGCATGGTCTGGACCTTCTGCAAATGACTTCTCCAATCTGGGCTAAATATCACAATCTCGTCGAGGTAAGCTCTGGCGTACTTTTTGTGAGGGGCTAAAATCTGGTCCATGGCCCTCCAGAATGTAGCTGGGGCTACTTGCAGCCCGAATGGCCTTCTGGTATACTAGAAGCAACAGTCAGGTGTAGAAGAGGCCCTCTTTTCCTTTGCAGAGAGAGAAGGATTTGCCAGTAACTTTTCGTTAGGTCCAGGGAGGTGATGTATCTGGCTGACCTTAGCTTCTCTATGAGTTCATTGATGCGGAGCACCGGATACGCATCAAATGTAGCCATCTCATTTAGTTTCCTGTAGTCATTGCAGAAACTTCAGCAGGCATCCACACAAGGACAGTGGGGCTGAACCCGCTGCTCTTTAACTCCTCTGATGCCCAGGTGTATTTATATATACTGTATAATAAAGGTATATATATATATTACTTTTGTTAATATGGGGGGGGGGGGTCAGGAGACATAAAATTGGCAATTATATCATTTAATTCTTTCTTTTTTGTTTATAGCATTTATAGTAAGGGTTAACTAGGGTTCTATTCTGATAGATTGGACTTTTATGGACTCAACGATACCAAGCATGCTTTTCTATTTTTTTCTGTTAATTCATTTTCTTTTGGGAAAAAAGGAGGGTGATCTGAAATTGTAATTTTTTTTTTACAATTTCATTATTATTTTAAACTACTTTTTTTTTTAAAGAGGAACCATCATCAGGTCAAAAGTGGACAGTTTTTGCTCTTTATTTTAGCAGCTCCTTTAAGTTTTTTTTTTTTTTCTTCAATCTGCCACACACTTCTAGGGAAATGGGTCATTAAATTTACCAAATGGGCGTGGCTCACAGAGTAATACAAAGCAGCCTAAAGACACGCCCAAGAGGATCCTGTGAACCACGCCCCTCGGTGAAGACCATACAAATTGTCACAGAATAGAAAAGGAGGATATCTCTGGAACTCTATGGTGGATTTTATGGAATGGAATTCTCATGGGGGAAGCAGAAATAAAATAGGAGTAAAAATTGGTCACTTTTCAGCTTGTGATAGAACCTTTTTAAATGACTTTTTACTTATTTTCATAGTATCCTTGGTCATTTTGTCGTTAGCACTATACAAGAAAGTTTGTATCTAAAGTCAAATAAATGCTAAACAGACAAGCCCCAAGGTCATATGAAAGTCGCAATGAAGGTCTCCCTATATGGGTCTCCTATGGTTGTCATAATAAGGCACCATTGTAAAGAGTATCTCCAGGTGTAGATGACGAGGTCACATCTATAGGGGGTCCGGAAGAAGCAGACACAGCAAAGCTTTAGCATTCAAGGGGGCCTCAAATCTGCCCAACCATACAAAAATACATTTGTATTATCAAAGTTCCCCATCAATCTACGGGTGACGTTCAGTTACCCTACAGCGTCACCCCAGGACAGAGAGAGCATTACACAGAGATCAGTGACATCAATAGGCCGTTCATGCAATGCGTGGACATGCCGAGTCCTTGAGGAAGAGAAGCTCTTTGTGCCAATTTTTCGATGTGGATAACAAAAGACGATGGGATCTATTAACTCTGATCCCCTAATAGAGTACTGGAAGAGAGATTCCATAGATCAGACATCCCATTACAAGCCTCCCCCACAGCAAATAATATACATTGCACGTGAGACAGCATGATTATTTCATGAGATGTGATCAGTGTTATATAAAGGTAAATCACAGAAGACCTCGCGCCTTCTCATCAATTCCATTATGTTTAGGGCATAGAATGAACATTCATTTTTTTCTGTGGCCTTTTCAATGTGGAGACCTCATTGTCCATAATAATGTTAATTGCTAGGTAAAACATTACCTTGAGCTGTACATGATATTTTGCTAAAATGCTAATTAGTACAGACAATTTCTTACCATGCAAGGACAGTCTATCATTATATGCACTGTATGCAGTTTAGAATAAAAAGATATTAACTAAATGGAGTATACAATGTAATAAAGTAGATTTTAATTAATAAGCATTCATATGGCGACAATACTGTACTAATAGCATATCTAATTGGTTGCCAGTATTATAGTACCTATAGTTTTGTATATACGGGCAATATTATAGCAGTCATATTCTTGTATATAAGATCAGGATTATAGTAGTTATATTCTTGTACATAGGGGGCAGTATTATAGTAGTTATATTCTTGTACATAGGAGAAGTATTATAGTAGTTATATTCTTGTACATAGGAGCAGTATTATAGTAGTTATATTCTTGTACATAGGGGCAGTATTATTGTAGTTATATTCTTGTATATAGGGGGCAGTATTATTGTAGTTATATTCTTGTACATAGGGGCAGTATTATAATAGTTATATTCTATACATAGGGGCAGTATTATAGTAGTTATATTGTATACATTGGGGCAGTATTATAGTAGTTATATTCTTGTACATAGGGGCAGTATTATAGTAGTTATATTCTTGTACATAGGGGCAGTATTATAGTAGTTATATTCTTGTACATGGGAGCAGTATTATAGTACTTATATTCTTGTACATAGGGGCAGTATTATAGTAGTTATATTCTTGTACATAGGGGACAGTATTATAGTAGTTATATTCTTGTACATAGGGGCAGTATTATAGTAGTTATATTATTGTACATAGGGGCAGTATTATAGTAGTTATATTCTTGTACATAGGGTCAGTATTATAGTAGTTATATTCTTGTACATAGGGGCAGTATTATAGTAGTTATATTCTTGTACATAGGAGAAGTATTATAGTAGTTATATTCTTGTACATACGGGGCAGTATTATAGTAGTTATATTCTTGTACATAGGGGCAGAATTATAGCAGTTATATTCTTGTACATAGGGGGCAGTATTATAGTAGTTATATTCTTGTACATAGGAGCAGTATTATAGTAGTTATATTCTTGTACATAGGGGCAGTATTATAGTAGTTATATTCTTGCACATATGTACATAGGGGCAGTATTATAGTAGTTATATTCTTGCACATAGGGGGCAGTATTATAGTGGTTATATTCTTGTACATAGGGGCAGTATTATAGTAGTTATATTCTTGTACATATGGGCAATATTATAGCAGTTATATTCTTGCACATAGGGGGCAGTATTATAGTAGTTATATTCTTATACATAGGGGGCAGTATTATAGTGGTTATATTCTTATACATAGGAGCAGTATTATAGTGGTTATATTCTTGTACATAGTGGCAGTATTATAGTAGTTATATTCTTGTACATATGGGCAGTATTATAGTAGTTATATTCTTGCACATAGGGGGCAGTATTATAGTGGTTATATTCTTGTACATAGGGGCAGTATTATAGCAGTTATATTCTTGTACATAGGGGGCAGTATTATAGTAGTTATATTCTTGTACATAGGAGCAGTATTATAGTAGTTATATTCTTGTACATAAGGTGCAATATTCTAGTAGTTATATTCTTGTACATAAGAGCAGTATTATAGTGTTATGTTCTTGTACATACGGGCAGTATTATAGTAGTTATTTTCTTGTACATAGGAGAAGTATTATAGTAGTTATATTCTTGTACATAGGGGGCAGTATTATAGTAGTTATATTCTTGTACATAGGGGGCAGTATTATAGTAGTTATATTCTTGTACATAGGGGCAGTATTATTGTAGTTATATTCTTGTATATAGGGGGCAGTATTATTGTAGTAATATTCTTGTACATAGGGGCAGTATTATAATAGTTATATTCTATACATAGGGGCAGTATTATAGTAGTTATATTCTATACATAGGGGCAGTATTATAGTAGTTATATTCTTGTACATAGGGGCAGTATTATAGTAGTTATATTCTTCTACATAGGAGCAGTATTATAGTAGTTATATTCTTGTACATAGGAGCAGTATTATAGTCGTTATATTCTTGTACATAGGAGCAGTATTATATTAGTTATATTCTTGTACATAGGAACAGTATTATAGTAGTTATATTCTTGTACATAGGGGGCAATATTATAGTAGTTATATTCTTGTACATAGGGGCAGTATTATAGTAGTTATATTCTTTTACATAGGAGCAGTATTATAGTAGTTATATTCTTGTACATAGGAGAAGTATTATAGTAGTTATATTCCTGTACATAGGGGGCAGTATTATAGTAGTTATATTCTTGTACATAGGGGCAGTATTATAGTGGTTATATTCTTGTACATAGGGGCAGTATTATAGTAGTTATATTCTTGTACATAGGAGCAGTATTATAGTAGTTATATTCTTGTACATAGGGGCAGTATTATAGTAGTTATATTCTTGCACATAGGGGGTAGTATTATAGTGGTTATATTCTTGTACATAGGGGCAGTATTACAGTAGTTATATTCTTGTACATAGGGGCAGTATTATAGTAGTTATATTCTTGCACATAGGGGGCAGTATTATAGTGGTTATATTCTTGTACATAGGGGCAGTATTATAGTAGTTATATTCTTGTACATAGGGGGCAGTATTATAGTAGTTATATTCTTGTACATAGGAGCAGTATTATAGTAGTTATATTCTTGTACATAGGGGGCAATATTATAGTAGTTATATTCTTGTACATAGGAGCAGTATTATAGTGTTATGTTCTTGTACATAAGGGCAATATTATAGTAGTTATATTCTTGTACATAGAAGCAGTATTACAGTAGTTATATTCTTGTACATAGGGGGCAGTATTATAGTAGTTATATACTTGTACATAGGGGGCAGTATTATAATAGATATATTCTATACATAGGGGCAGTATTATAGTAGTTATATTCTATACATAGGGGCAGTATTATAGTAGTTATATTCTTGTACATAGGGGCAGTATTATAGTAGTTATATTCTTCTACATAGGAGCAGTATTGTAGTAGTTATATTCTTGTACATAGGAGCAGTATTATAGTAGTTATATTCTTGTACATAGGAGCAGTATTATAGTAGTTATATTCTTGTACATAGGAGCAGTATTATAGTAGTTATATTCTTGTACATAGGAACAGTATTATAGTAGTTATATTCTTGTACATAGGGGGCAATATTATAGTAGTTATATACTTGTACATAGGGGCAGTATTATAGTAGTTATATTCTTGTACATAGGAGCGGTATTAAAGTAGTTATATTCTTGTACATACGGGGCAGTATTATAGTAGTTATATTCTTGTACATAGTAGCAGTATTATAGTAGTTATATTCTTGTACATAGGGGGCAGTATTATAGTAGTCATATTCTTGCACATAGGGGGCAGTATTATAGTAGTTATTTTCTTGTACATAGTAGCAGTATTATAGTAGTTATATTCTTGTACATAGTAGCAGTATTATAGTAGCTATATTCTTGTACATAGGAGCAGTATTATAGTAGTTATATTCTTGTACATAGGAGCAGTAGTATAGTAGTTATATTCTTGTACATAGGAACAGTATTATAGTAGTTATATTCTTGTACATAGGGGGCAATATTATAGTAGTTATATTCTTGTACATAGGGGCAGTATTATAGTAGTTATATTCTTGTACATAGGAGCAGTATTATAGTACTTATATTCTTGTACATAGGGGGCAGTATTATAGTAGTTATATTCTTGTACATAGTAGCAGTATTATAGTAGTTATATTCTTGTACATAGGGGCAGTATTATAGTAGTTATATTCTTGTACATAGGGGCAGTATTATAGTAGTTATATTCTTGTACATAGGAGCAGTATTATAGTACTTATATTCTTGTACATAGGGGCAGTATTATAGTAGTTATATTCTTGTACATAGGGGACAGTATTATAGTAGTTATATTCTTGTACATAGGGGCAGTATTATAGTAGTTATATTATTGTACATAGGGGCAGTATTATAGTAGTTATATTCTTGTACATAGGGTCAGTATTATAGTAGTTATATTCTTGTACATAGGGGCAGTATTATAGTAGTTATATTCTTGTACATAGGAGAAGTATTATAGTAGTTATATTCTTGTACATACGGGGCAGTATTATAGTAGTTATATTCTTGTACATACGGGGCAATATTATAGTAGTTATATTCTTGTACATAGGAGCAGTATTATAGTGTTATGTTCTTGTACATAAGGGCAATATTATAGTAGTTATATTCTTGTACATAGAAGCAGTATTACAGTAGTTATATTCTTGTACATAGGGGGCAGTATTATAGTAGTTATATACTTGTACATAGGGGGCAGTATTATAATAGATATATTCTATACATAGGGGCAGTATTATAGTAGTTATATTCTATACATAGGGGCAGTATTATAGTAGTTATATTCTTGTACATAGGGGCAGTATTATAGTAGTTATATTCTTCTACATAGGAGCAGTATTGTAGTAGTTATATTCTTGTACATAGGAGCAGTATTATAGTAGTTATATTCTTGTACATAGGAGCAGTATTATAGTAGTTATATTCTTGTACATAGGAGCAGTATTATAGTAGTTATATTCTTGTACATAGGAACAGTATTATAGTAGTTATATTCTTGTACATAGGGGGCAATATTATAGTAGTTATATACTTGTACATAGGGGCAGTATTATAGTAGTTATATTCTTGTACATAGGAGCAGTATTATAGTAGTTATATTCTTGTACATACGGGGCAGTATTATAGTAGTTATATTCTTGTACATAGTAGCAGTATTATAGTAGTTATATTCTTGTACATAGGGGGCAGTATTATAGTAGTCATATTCTTGCACATAGGGGGCAGTATTATAGTAGTTATTTTCTTGTACATAGTAGCAGTATTATAGTAGTTATATTCTTGTACATAGTAGCAGTATTATAGTAGCTATATTCTTGTACATAGGAGCAGTATTATAGTAGTTATATTCTTGTACATAGGAGCAGTAGTATAGTAGTTATATTCTTGTACATAGGAACAGTATTATAGTAGTTATATTCTTGTACATAGGGGGCAATATTATAGCAGTTATATTCTTGTACATAGGGGCAGTATTATAGTAGTTATATTCTTGTACATAGGAGCAGTATTATAGTACTTATATTCTTGTACATAGGGGGCAGTATTATAGTAGTTATATTCTTGTACATAGTAGCAGTATTATAGTAGTTATATTCTTGTACATAGGGGCAGTATTATAGTAGTTATATTCTTGTACATAGGGGCAGTATTATAGTAGTTATATTCTTGTACATAGGGGCAGTATTATAGTAGTTATATTCTTGTACATAGGAGCAGTATTATAGTACTTATATTCTTGTACATAGGGGCAGTATTATAGTAGTTATATTCTTGTACATAGGGGACAGTATTATAGTAGTTATATTCTTGTACATAGGGGCAGTATTATAGTAGTTATATTATTGTACATAGGGGCAGTATTATAGTAGTTATATTCTTGTACATAGGGTCAGTATTATAGTAGTTATATTCTTGTACATAGGGGCAGTATTATAGTAGTTATATTCTTGTACATAGGAGAAGTATTATAGTAGTTATATTCTTGTACATACGGGGCAGTATTATAGTAGTTATATTCTTGTACATAGGGGCAGAATTATAGCAGTTATATTCTTGTACATAGGGGGCAGTATTATAGTAGTTATATTCTTGTACATAGGAGCAGTATTATAGTAGTTATATTCTTGTATATAGGGGCAGTATTATAGTAGTTATATTCTTGCACATATGTACATAGGGGCAGTATTATAGTAGTTATATTCTTGCACATAGGGGGCAGTATTATAGTGGTTATATTCTTGTACATAGGGGCAGTATTATAGTAGTTATATTCTTGTACATATGGGCAATATTATAGCAGTTATATTCTTGCACATAGGGGGCAGTATTATAGTAGTTATATTCTTATACATAGGGGGCAGTATTATAGTGGTTATATTCTTATACATAGGAGCAGTATTATAGTGGTTATATTCTTGTACATAGTGGCAGTATTATAGTAGTTATATTCTTGTACATATGGGCAGTATTATAGTAGTTATATTCTTGCACATAGGGGGCAGTATTATAGTGGTTATATTCTTGTACATAGGGGCAGTATTATAGCAGTTATATTCTTGTACATAGGGGGCAGTATTATAGTAGTTATATTCTTGTACATAGGAGCAGTATTATAGTAGTTATATTCTTGTACATAAGGTGCAATATTCTAGTAGTTATATTCTTGTACATAAGAGCAGTATTATAGTGTTATGTTCTTGTACATACGGGCAGTATTATAGTAGTTATTTTCTTGTACATAGGAGAAGTATTATAGTAGTTATATTCTTGTACATAGGGGGCAGTATTATAGTAGTTATATTCTTGTACATAGGGGGCAGTATTATAGTAGTTATATTCTTGTACATAGGGGCAGTATTATTGTAGTTATATTCTTGTATATAGGGGGCAGTATTATTGTAGTTATATTCTTGTACATAGGGGCAGTATTATAATAGTTATATTCTATACATAGGGGCAGTATTATAGTAGTTATATTCTATACATAGGGGCAGTATTATAGTAGTTATATTCTTGTACATAGGGGCAGTATTATAGTAGTTATATTCTTCTACATAGGAGCAGTATTATAGTAGTTATATTCTTGTACATAGGAGCAGTATTATAGTCGTTATATTCTTGTACATAGGAGCAGTATTATATTAGTTATATTCTTGTACATAGGAACAGTATTATAGTAGTTATATTCTTGTACATAGGGGGCAATATTATAGTAGTTATATTCTTGTACATAGGGGCAGTATTATAGTAGTTATATTCTTGTACATAGGAGCAGTATTATAGTAGTTATATTCTTGTACATAGGAGAAGTATTATAGTAGTTATATTCCTGTACATAGGGGGCAGTATTATAGTAGTTATATTCTTGTACATAGGGGCAGTATTATAGTAGTTATATTCTTGCACATTGGGGGCAGTATTATAGTAGTTATATTCTTGTACATAGGAGCAGTATTATAGTAGTTATATTCTTGTACATAGGGGCAGTATTATAGTAATTATATTCTTGCACATAGGGGGTAGTATTATAGTGGTTATATTCTTGCACATAGGGGGTAGTATTATAGTGGTTATATTCTTGTACATAGGGGCAGTATTACAGTAGTTATATTCTTGTACATAGGGGCAGTATTATAGTAGTTATATTCTTGCACATAGGGGGCAGTATTATAGTGGTTATATTCTTGTACATAGGGGCAGTATTATAGTAGTTATATTCTTGTACATAGGGGGCAGTATTATAGTAGTTATATTCTTGTACATAGGAGCAGTATTATAGTAGTTACATTCTTGTACATAGGGGGCAATATTATAGTAGTTATATTCTTGTACATAGGAGCAGTATTATAGTGTTATGTTCTTGTACATAGGGGCAGTATTATAGTAGTTATATTCTTGTACATAGTAGCAGTATTATAGTAGTTATATTCTTGTACATAGGGGGCAGTATTATAGTAGTCATATTCTTGTACATAGGGGGCAGTATTATAGTAGTTATATTCTTGTACATAGTAGCAGTATTATAGTAGCTATATTCTTGTACATAGGAGCAGTATTATAGTAGTTATATTCTTGTACATAGGAGCAGTAGTATAGTAGTTATATTCTTGAACATAGGAACAGTATTATAGTAGTTATATTCTTGTACATAGGGGGCAATATTATAGTAGTTATATTCTTGTACATAGGGGCAGTATTATAGTAGTTATATTCTTGTACATAGGAGCAGTATTATAGTAGTTATATTCTTGTACATAGGAGCCGTAGTATAGTAGTTATATTCTTGTACATAGGGGGCAATATTATAGTAGTTATATTCTTGTACATAGGGGCAGTATTATAGTAGTTATATTCTTGTACATAGGAGCAGTATTATAGTACTTATATTCTTGTACATAGGGGGCAGTATTATAGTAGTTATATTCTTGTACATAGTAGCAGTATTATAGTAGTTATATTCTTGTACATAGGGGCAGTATTATAGTAGTTATATTCTTGTACATAGGGGGCAGTATTATAGTAGTTATATTCTTGTACATAGGAGCAGTATTATAGTAGTTATAATCTTGTACATGGGAGCAGTATTATAGTAGTTATATTCTTGTACATAGGGGCAGTATTATAGTAGTTATATTCTTATACATAGGAGCAGTATTATAGTAGTTATATTCTTGTACATAGGAGCAGTATTAAAGTAGTTATATTCTTGTACATAGGGGGCAGTATCATAGTAGTTATATTCTTGTACATAGGAACAGTATTATAGTAGTTATATTCTTGTACATAGGGGGCAATATTATAGTAGTTATTTTCTTGCACATATGGGGCAATATTATAGTAGTTATATTCTTGTACATAGGGGTAGTATTATAGTAGTTATATTCTTGCACATAGGAGCAGTATTATAGTAGTTATCTTCTTGTACATACGGGGCAGTATTATAGTAGTTATATTCTTGTACATAGTAGCAGTATTACAGTAGTTATATTCTTGTACATAGGAGCAGTATTATAGAAGTTATATTCTTGTACATAGGAGAAGTATTATAGTAGTTATATTCTTGTACATAGGGGGCAGTATTATAGTAGTTATATTCTTGTACATAGGAGCAGTATTATAGTAGTTATATTCTTGTACATAGGGGCAGTATTATAGTAGTTATATTCTTGCACATAGGGGGTAGTATTATAGTGGTTATATTCTTGTACATAGGAGCAGTATTATAGTAGTTATATTCTTGTACATAGGGGCAGTATTATAGTAGTTATATTCTTGCACATAGGGGGTAGTATTATAGTGGTTATATTCTTCTACATAGGAGCAGTATTATAGTAGTTATATTCTTGTACATAGGAGCAGTATTATAGTCGTTATATTCTTGTACATAGGAGCAGTATTATATTAGTTATATTCTTGTACATAGGAACAGTATTATAGTAGTTATATTCTTGTACATAGGGGGCAATATTATAGTAGTTATATTCTAGTACATAGGGGCAGTATTATAGTAGTTATATTCTTGTACATAGGAGCAGTATTATAGTAGTTATATTCTTGTACATAGGAGAAGTATTATAGTAGTTATATTCCTGTACATAGGGGGCAGTATTATAGTAGTTATATTCTTGTACATAGGGGCAGTATTATAGTAGTTATATTCTTGCACATTGGGGGCAGTATTATAGTAGTTATATTCTTGTACATAGGAGCAGTATTATAGTAGTTATATTCTTGTACATAGGGGCAGTATTATAGTAATTATATTCTTGCACATAGGGGGTAGTATTATAGTGGTTATATTCTTGCACATAGGGGGTAGTATTATAGTGGTTATATTCTTGTACATAGGGGCAGTATTACAGTAGTTATATTCTTGTACATAGGGGCAGTATTATAGTAGTTATATTCTTGCACATAGGGGGCAGTATTATAGTGGTTATATTCTTGTACATAGGGGCAGTATTATAGTAGTTATATTCTTGTACATAGGGGGCAGTATTATAGTAGTTATATTCTTGTACATAGGAGCAGTATTATAGTAGATATATTCTTGTACATAGGGGGCAATATTATAGTAGTTATATTCTTGTACATAGGAGCAGTATTATAGTGTTATGTTCTTGTACATAGGGGCAGTATTATAGTAGTTATATTCTTGTACATAGTAGCAGTATTATAGTAGTTATATTCTTGTACATAGGGGGCAGTATTATAGTAGTCATATTCTTGTACATAGGGGGCAGTATTATAGTAGTTATATTCTTGTACATAGTAGCAGTATTATAGTAGCTATATTCTTGTACATAGGAGCAGTATTATAGTAGTTATATTCTTGTACATAGGAGCAGTAGTATAGTAGTTATATTCTTGAACATAGGAACAGTATTATAGTAGTTTTATTCTTGTACATAGGGGGCAATATTATAGTAGTTATATTCTTGTACATAGGGGCAGTATTATAGTAGTTATATTCTTGTACATAGGGGCAGTATTATAGTAGTTATATTCTTGCACATAGGGGGTAGTATTATAGTGGTTATATTCTTGTACATAGGAGCAGTATTATAGTAGTTATATTCTTGTACATAGGGGCAGTATTATAGTAGTTATATTCTTGCACATAGGGGGTAGTATTATAGTGGTTATATTCTTCTACATAGGAGCAGTATTATAGTAGTTATATTCTTGTACATAGGAGCAGTATTATAGTCGTTATATTCTTGTACATAGGAGCAGTATTATATTAGTTATATTCTTGTACATAGGAACAGTATTATAGTAGTTATATTCTTGTACATAGGGGGCAATATTATAGTAGTTATATTCTTGTACATAGGGGCAGTATTATAGTAGTTATATTCTTGTACATAGGAGCAGTATTATAGTAGTTATATTCTTGTACATAGGAGAAGTATTATAGTAGTTATATTCCTGTACATAGGGGGCAGTATTATAGTAGTTATATTCTTGTACATAGGGGCAGTATTATAGTAGTTATATTCTTGCACATTGGGGGCAGTATTATAGTAGTTATATTCTTGTACATAGGAGCAGTATTATAGTAGTTATATTCTTGTACATAGGGGCAGTATTATAGTAATTATATTCTTGCACATAGGGGGTAGTATTATAGTGGTTATATTCTTGCACATAGGGGGTAGTATTATAGTGGTTATATTCTTGTACATAGGGGCAGTATTACAGTAGTTATATTCTTGTACATAGGGGCAGTATTATAGTAGTTATATTCTTGCACATAGGGGGCAGTATTATAGTGGTTATATTCTTGTACATAGGGGCAGTATTATAGTAGTTATATTCTTGTACATAGGGGGCAGTAATATAGTAGTTATATTCTTGTACATAGGAGCAGTATTATAGTAGTTATATTCTTGTACATAGGGGCAATATTATAGTAGTTATATTCTTGTACATAGGAGCAGTATTATAGTGTTATGTTCTTGTACATAGGGGCAGTATTATAGTAGTTATATTCTTGTACATAGTAGCAGTATTATAGTAGTTATATTCTTGTACATAGGGGGCAGTATTATAGTAGTCATATTCTTGTACATAGGGGGCAGTATTATAGTAGTTATATTCTTGTACATAGTAGCAGTATTATAGTAGCTATATTCTTGTACATAGGAGCAGTATTATAGTAGTTATATTCTTGTACATAGGAGCAGTAGTATAGTAGTTATATTCTTGAACATAGGAACAGTATTATAGTAGTTATATTCTTGTACATAGGGGGCAATATTATAGTAGTTATATTCTTGTACATAGGGGCAGTATTATAGTAGTTATATTCTTGTACATAGGAGCAGTATTATAGTAGTTATATTCTTGTACATAGGAGCAGTAGTATAGTAGTTATATTCTTGTACATAGGGGGCAATATTATAGTAGTTATATTCTTGTACATAGGGGCAGTATTATAGTAGTTATATTCTTGTACATAGGAGCAGTATTATAGTACTTATATTCTTGTACATAGGGGGCAGTATTATAGTAGTTATATTCTTGTACATAGTAGCAGTATTATAGTAGTTATATTCTTGTACATAGGGGCAGTATTATAGTAGTTATATTCTTGTACATAGGGGGCAGTATTATAGTAGTTATATTCTTGTACATAGGAGCAGTATTATAGTAGTTATAATCTTGTACATGGGAGCAGTATTATAGTAGTTATATTCTTGTACATAGGGGCAGTATTATAGTAGTTATATTCTTATACATAGGAGCAGTATTATAATAGTTATATTCTTGTACATAGGAGCAGTATTAAAGTAGTTATATTCTTGTACATAGGGGGCAGTATCATAGTAGTTATATTCTTGTACATAGGAACAGTATTATAGTAGTTATATTCTTGTACATAGGGGGCAATATTATAGTAGTTATTTTCTTGTACATATGGGGCAATATTATAGTAGTTATATTCTTGTACATAGGGGTAGTATTATAGTAGTTATATTCTTGCACATAGGAGCAGTATTATAGTAGTTATCTTCTTGTACATACGGGGCAGTATTATAGTAGTTATATTCTTGTACATAGTAGCAGTATTACAGTAGTTATATTCTTGTACATAGGAGCAGTATTATAGAAGTTATATTCTTGTACATAGGAGAAGTATTATAGTAGTTATATTCTTGTACATAGGGGGCAGTATTATAGTAGTTATATTCTTGTACATAGGAGCAGTATTATAGTAGTTATATTCTTGTACATAGGGGCAGTATTATAGTAGTTATATTCTTGCACATAGGGGGTAGTATTATAGTGGTTATATTCTTGTACATAGGGGCAGTATAATAGTAGTTATATTCTTGTACATAGGGGCAGTATTATAGTAGTTATATTCTTGCACATAGGGGGCAGTATTATAGTGGTTATATTCTTGTACATAGGGGCAGTATTATAGTAGTTATAATCTTGTACATAGGGGGCAGTATTATAGTAGTTATATTCTTGTACATAGGAGCAGTATTATAGTAGTTATATTCTTGTACATAGGGGGCAATATTATATTAGTTATATTCTTGTACATAGGAGCAGTATTATAGTGTTATGTTCTTGTACATAGGGGCAGTATTATAGTAGTTATATTCTTGTACATAGAAGCAGTATTATAGTAGTTATACTCTTGTACATAGGGGGCAGTATTATAGTAGTTATATTCTTGTACATTGGGGGCAGTATTATAGTAGTTATATTCTTGTACATAGGTGCAGTATTATTGTAGTTATATTCTTGTACATAGGAGCAGTATTATAGTAGTTATATTCTTTTACATAGGAGCCGTATTATAGTAGTTATATTCTTGCACATAGGAACAGTATTACAGTAGTTATATTCTTGTACATAGGCGCAGTATTATAGTAGTTATATTCTTGTACATACGGGGTAGTATTATAGTAGTTATATTCTTGTACATAGTAGCAGTATTATAGTAGTTATATTCTTGTACATAGGAGCGGTATTATAGTAGTTATATTCTTGTACATAGGAGCAGTATTATAGTAGTTATATTCTTGTACATAGGGGGCAGTATTATAGTAGTTATATTCTTGTACATTGGGGCAGTATTATAGTAGTTATATTCTTGTACATAGGGGTAGTATTATAGTAGCTATATTCTTGTACATAGGGGCAGTATTATAGTAGTTATATTCCTGTACATAGGGGCAGTATTATAGTAGTTATATTCTTGTACATAGGAGCAGTATTATAGTAGTTATACTCTTGTACATAGGGTGCAGTATTATAGTAGTTATATTCTTGTACATAGGGGCAGTATTATAGTAGTTATATTCTTGTACATAGGAGCAGTATTATAGTAGTTATAATCTTCTACATAGGAGTAGTATTATAATAGTAATTTCCATGTACATTAGAGACAATTTTCTATTATGACATTACGAGAGAGCCGTAAATCTCTTTCTATTTTTCTCTTGTATTTTTGCTATCCTCCTTACGTTTGGAAGGTTGCATGTTAGAATTTATTCTAAGGCTGAGTTCACACGATGCGTATTTAATGCGTTTCTGCGGCGTTTTTGCAGTTGCGTAAATGACGCGCCCCTGGGCCTGCTGTGTCGCGCAGCGTCTCGCGCACGGGGGCTTACCCGGAACCGGATCAGATGAGGGTTGTAGTCTCCGAGTGGCGGGGACCCGGTCCGTGCCCAGGGAGTCAACTCAGTGTGTGGCAGTCTTGATAGATGTTATTTGAGTGTCGACTACGCCACCCGTTGATTTGCAGCTATGGAGCTGCCGCTGCAGGGCAGACTGCTGAGGCCGGTGTAGAATTGTGCAGCGTGATAGTATAACCCCCAACGGGAGGGGTATGGCCTCAGGGCAGCCGACGTGGAAGATGAGGGTAGCAGGAACCACTCAGAGACGGTGCGGTGTAATTCAGGGTCTTTACTGGTAACAACGATAGACCCTCCCGGAGTACTTGCTAGCGAACGGGGCCTGGTCAGTCCTTGAGCAGATGGGATCTCCCCTGGCCAGGCGGAGTTGTAGGCCTCCCAAACTGACTGTACTCTTCTGGCTACCTTGCTAGAAGCGGATATAAGTAGCCCACGTCCCTGAGTGTACCGTGTGGTGCTCACCCGTATGGCCGGTGACTCGGGGCCTTCTAATGGCTTCCGCTCCACGATGGCGGCGCTGGTCCCACGCGTGTGACCGTGCCTTCGGGTTTCTGGGCCTGAGGACCTGAAATCCCCTGCCGGTCGGCTTCTGCTGCTGGGTAAGAGTTAGTCCCCACAGCCTCGGACTCCGGGTCCGGTAAGAAAGCTTCTCAGTCAGGGCGAGCTCTGCAGCTGCCAGCCCCTGACTCGTAGTAGTATTGCTCCCACTGAGCTTCTGCTGTTTCTTCCTGTGACTGTTTCTTGTCTCTACTCTCCTTGACTGACTAACCCTGCTTCAGCCCCGGGTTTTTATAGGGGAAGGTCTTCCCCTCCCAAGACTGGGCAGGAGGTGTGGCATGCACAGGATCCCTGACCAAAGGACCTCCCACCTGCTCTCAGACATAACATTACATTACTGTGGGAAACCAGACCCCTGGGGTGCCACATTCCCCCCTAGTGAAATTTAGTACTCCGGGACAAAACATATTTTAGAAAAACATAACAAGATATAACAACAATAATAGTACAATAAGAAGAAACACATAAAGGTGGTCACGGCATGTCCGTAACCGGGTGTAGTCTTTGAAGAAAAGCAAGGTGTCCATTTCACCAAAACAGGGAGACGTAACCAGGTAGGGGTTTGTCCTGCCCCGAGTCCTTAACAGTCTTTAGTCCGTCCTGGGTTACGCTCCAACTATGTACAAAGGATTCCCGGTAAATCCACCAAGGACTCCTACAAATAACTAGAAACACAAAATTATACACAAGCAACAATACACAGGTAAACATAAATAAAACAATTTATACACTTCAAATCCTCCAACGTGCGGGTAACTGGCCTCTAGTGGCCCTAGTGGACCTACGGAGCTGACTGTCTAGCCCTGAACTACAGGGTGTAGGAGCTGTCAAGGGTAAACTGGGCAGCTGTCTACCGGCTCTTTGGCTCACTAGGGATATGGCAGGCTCACTGCAAGCAGAGGGTTGATCTTCCTGGTCTGCGGGTGTGGGGTCTTCTGCCTCCTGGACCGGCTGTTCTTCCAGCTCTACCTGTTGCTCCGTAGGTGCTTGGGATGCTGGTTGGAGGAAGGTGAGTACGGGTACCACAACTGCACCATTGACTTGAGTCCAAGACCGAGGGAAGTCCCCGAGCACAGTACTAACCATATCTTCCCTTTCCTCTATGGGTCGATGGTCTTCTTGTTCCTCTTCAGGGTTCCTCAGTTGTTCGGGACACTTCTTCAGGTGGTCCCGGGATACAATGGCTGTAGTTTCCCCTCCGTCTTTACTGATGGTACAAACCTTCGGGTTCTCGTGGCTTGAGGGCAGTACGGTGTACGGGTCCTTCTCCCACTGGTCGTCCAACTTGTGGAGCCGTCTCTTCCTCTTCAAGACCTGCTCTCCGGGTACCAGGGGAACAGCGGGAGCATACTGGTTGTAAGTTTTCTCTTGTCTTTCCCTAGCCTGACAGAGACTTCGCTCCACGCTCTCCTGTACTCTCCGGTACTGCTGCTGCCTCTCTGTGTCCCAGTCTGCTTCTGGTGAAGTGTCCTCGGGTGTCAGGACTCCCATTTCCAGGTCAACAGGTAACTTACCAGGTCTTGCCCTCATTAGGTAAGCCGGGGTACAGTTGGTGGAACCTACCGGGATGTGGTTGTATAGGTCCACCAGATCGGGCAGCTTCTCAGGCCACAGACTGCGTTCTTCCAGGGGCAACATTTTCAGAAGATCCATTACCACCTGGTTCATTTTCTCACAAAGTCCATTAGTTTGCGGATGATAGGGTGTCGTCCTTATCTTCCGGCAGCCATACAGAGTGCAGAATTCTTGGAAGACCTCCGCTTCAAAGGCAGGTCCCTGGTCTGTCAACACTTGGTCCGGGTACCCGTGTGGACGGCAGAAATGCTGCTGGAAGGCTCTCGCTGCTGTTCGAGCTGTTAAGTCCTTGACGGGGACGACAACCAAGAACCGGGAGTAGTGATCCACGATGGTTAGTGCGTAGACGTAGCCACTTCTGCTTGGGGTCAGTTTTACATGATCCAAGGCTACCAGTTCCAACGGCTGCCGGGTGACGATGGACTGCAGGGGAGTCTTCTGGCTGGCACGATCCTTCCTTCTTAGGTTGCACGGGCCACAGTCTCTGCACCACTTCTCAATGGTTCCCCTCATGCCTACCCAGTGGAATCGCTCGCGCAGCAGGAACTCCAGCTTCTTCCACCCGAAGTGTCCAGCTCCGTCGTGGTATGCCTCCATCACCATGGCTGCGTCTCTTCGTGGCACCACTACTTGCCAGAGTAGTTCATGCGTCCGGGAGTTAACCATTCTGCGGCACAACTTCCCCTTGTAAAGGAACAGTCGACTCCTCTCTGCCCATAGTTGTTTGGCTTCCTCCGGAGCGTCTGGTTCAAGGCAAGCCTCCGGGCGAGTCAGCATCTCCTTCACCAGTCGGACGGCAGGGTCGCTGTCTTGCGTTTCCGCCCAGTTGTAGTGAGGTAAGGGGTTCAACGTAGCAGCCTGCTTACTCCTTACCCGGTGGGAGTACTGGATAGTCCCATGACGGTGGAACGCAGGGAGTTCAACTTCTTCCAGTCCCTCCGGATCTTCTCCTTCGTCCGGCAGGTTGGGCATCCTGGACAGGGCGTCCGCGTTGGTATTGGAGCGTCCGGCCCGGTATTTGATTGTGAACTCGTAGTTGGACAGACGGGCCATCCACCTCTGCTCCAGGGCACCGAGTCTTGCCATGTCCAGGTGTGTCAACGGGTTGTTATCCGTGTACACGGTGAACCGGGAAGAAGCGAGGTAATGCTTAAAGCGCTCGGTGACTGCCCATACTACGGCCAGGAACTCTAGCTTAAATGAGCTGTAATTCTCGGGATTCCTTTCGGTGGGTCGCAGCTTCCGGCTGGCGTAGGCGATTACTCGTTCCTTCCCCTGCTGGATCTGGGACAGTACGGCTCCCAGCCCGATGTTACTGGCGTCGGTGTAGAGGATAAAGGGCTGGCTATAATCCGGGTACGCCAGGATTTCGTCCCCCGTGAGGGCCATCTTCAGCTGGCGGAAGGACTCTTCTTCCAGCTCCTCCCATTTGAAGGGCGGCTTCTGGTTCTTGGCCTTCCGGGACTGGCCTATCAGGAGGTCCTGCATAGGTGCTGCCTTTTTGGTGAAACCGGGAATAAACCTTCGGTAGTAGCCTACCAACCCGAGGAACTGCCGCACTTCTTTTACGCTGGAGGGGCTTGGCCATTCCTTAATTGCGGTGATCTTATCAGGGTCGGGAGCCACTCCGTCAGCGCTCACCACGTGTCCCAGGTACTGCACCTTTGATTTCAGGAGGTGACACTTGGAGGGTTTCACCTTTAGGCCGTAACTCGCCAGAGCTTCGAACACTTCCGCCAGGTGTTTCAGGTGGTCCTCATACGTCTTGGAATATACGATGACATCGTCCAGGTACAACAGGACCGTCTCGAAGTTTCTGTGGCCCAGACAACACTCCATTAGTCGTTGGAAGGTTCCTGGTGCGTTGCAGAGTCCGAACGGCATGCAGGTGAACTCGCTAAGTCCCATCGGGGTGGTGAATGCGGTCTTCTCCCGGTCCGCCTCTGCTACAGGAACCTGCCAGTACCCGCTAGTGAGATCCAAGGTAGAGAAGAAGTTAGCAGATCTTAAAGCAGCCAATGACTCCTCTATCCTTGGTAAGGGGTACGCATCCTTGTGTGTGATACGGTTGATTTTCCGGTAATCTACACACATCCTCATGGTGTTGTCTTTTTTTCTGACTAAGACTAGTGGAGCTGCCCAGGGGCTACAGCTATCCCTGATCACCCCAGCCTCCTTCATGTCTCTAAGTATCCCCTTGGCGTGTTGGTAGTGTGCAGGGGGTACGGGTCGATACCTCTCTTTTATGGGAGGATGGTCTCCCGTGGGGATGTGGTGTTCTACCCCCTTGACTCGCCCGAAGTCTAACGGGTGTTTACTAAACACTCTCTCGTACTCTTGAACCACCCGATAGACTCCCTGTTTCTGATGTGAGGGAGTGGAGTCAGTACCCAAATGTAGTTGCTGACACCAGTCCTCCTTTGTTTTCTTAGAGCCGTTACCTTCCTCCGGGTGAGATGGAGGCAAGGGTTCCACAGATTGTATAGCATTTTGGTTAATGGTATATAATTTGGCTAGCGTGGCATACCGGGGCAGGTACACTTCCCTCTTCCCGATATTGATTATGCGAACGGGCACCCTCCCATGGCGTACATTAACCACCCCCCGTGCTGTCAAGATGGTGGGCCTACTGTCTGAGTAAACTGGTTCTACCATTGCCTGGTAATCTCTACCTCTCAGACCAATAGCTGCCCGGCACCAAATCATCATTTCACTTTTTGGGGGCATGGCAATAGGAAAAGGGTCACACATTCTTACGCTACCAATCTCACCGCCGGAGAGTTCCACCTGTTGCCGTCGCATCAGTGCCCGGATCTCTTTCTGGAGCACCCGCTGCTCGCCGGAGCTGGCGTTCTTGGCAACCTGCTGTAAAAGGAAAATCACCTCTGCAAGACAATTTTCAATTACATTAGTTCCTAGAGTTATTTTTGGGTGACTCTCATGTTTGTCAATATCTACAATGATCAGTCCCTGTGCTGCCAGTTCGACTCTACCGATTTTGATGGTCACCTCTTTAAATCCGATCTGTGGCACGGGCTGGCCATTGCTGGCGATGATACTCAAGTCGTCGTCAGGGTAGCGGGTAATATCCGAGTCATTCCAGTACTGCTTAAAGAGCACGTACGGGATGGTGGTGACCTGTGACCCGGTGTCCAGTAGGGCACTCATGGGAATGCCATCCAGTACCACAGGCAAGACTGGACGTCCTCCCACATATCTGTCGCGCCAGTTCGATGGGCCTGGTGATCTTTTTCCTGGGGGTTGGCCCTCTACCCCAGGTTGTGCCCGTTTAAAGAACAGTACCTTGCCATATGTCCGGGTTGATTGCAGCGGCGGCAGATGGGTCGTCCGTCTTCGCTGTATCGGTCACTGGGTCTTCCTCTGGCCGGTGGGGTCCTCCTTGGTCGACGCCACGGGATGTCCTCCGGTCCGGATGCCAGCTGGATCTTCCCTGGGGTGGAAACCTGTAAAGACTGCACAGTTCGGGTTAGCGCAGCAACGCTCTTAGCTAGCTCTTGGACCTGATGGTGTAGGTCTGGAGCCGGGTCATTGTCCAAAGCCTGCGCATGAGCTCCCACAGGCCCTGCCGACAAGGGCGCCGCCTCCTGGTGGTAAGTGCTAGCTGGGCGCCTGGGGGTCACAACGCCGCCCGGTGCCGGTTCTCGGAGCACCCGGATGGCTCTGTCCTTGAACTGTGCAAAGCCCAGATGGGGATCCTGTAAGGCCATCGCCCGCAACTGGGTTCGGTGGGCATTACAATATAGTCCCTCTATAAATTGTTCGGTCAACAGCCTGTCCTCGTTTCCCACTCCATCAGGGTCGGTCTGCTTAATGGCCCTCAGGGCCTCTTGTAGGTTTAGTGCATAGTCCCTTATACTCTCATGCGCTCGCTGCTTGCACCCGTAGAATCTAAGCTTAATCTCGGCTGAGGTGCGGGTATCAAAGGTATCCTTCAGCCGGGTTAGTATCCCTGCGACAGTCTTCCTCCCAGGTGGCCAGGATTTTACTTCCCTTTTGGCTGCCCCGGTTAGTTGGGCCACCAGGATGCTCACTTTTTGCTCTTCTGTGAGGGGGTACACCTGGAAGAGGCTATCCAGCTTTTCTCTAAAGTCATGCAGGGTATGTGACTCCCCTGAGTACTGGGGTAGCCAAGCTGCTCCCGGGATATAGGGCATGGTGAAGGGCATAACTGCAGCAGCGGTGGCGCTGGCGGGGGTTGAGGCAATGAAGCTCTCCTCCACATCCGACATCTTCCTCCCCCCTAGTGGACCGTGGCCTACCTTGCGATGATCCTGTTCCGTAGGCCGCGGCTCCGCAGTAGATCGTCAGGGTTGAGGACCTTCCGTCGCGCTCCGGTGACGTCGGCGTCTGCTGGGCTCCTTCCAGGACCTTACGCAACGTCCGGACGTGAGGCGGGGCTTCAGTTCTCGCGCGCTTTCGGAGTCCACGCCCCTCTTCTTCCCGCGCGGCGTCCTCAAGATGGCGTCCAACGGCGGGAAAACTCCACGGATGGCGGGAAGAAGGCTGAAGATGGCGCCGGATGGCGGGAATCTTCACAGATGGCGGGAAGAAGGCTGAAAATGGCGCCGGATGGCGGGAATCTTCACCGATGGCGGGAAAACTTCACGGATGGTAAGTTTTAAAAGTCTCTTTTTCAGGCACGCAGTACCCGGTGGTTGCGGGCACGAAATCCTGCCGACTACGCCAAAGTTGACGCGCCCCTGGGCCTGCTGTGTCGCGCAGCGTCTCGCGCACGGGGGCTTACCCGGAACCGGATCAGATGAGGGTTGTAGTCTCCGAGTGGCGGGGACCCGGTCCGTGCCCAGGGAGTCAACTCAGTGTGTGGCAGTCTTGATAGATGTAATTTGAGTGTCGACTACGCCACCCGTTGATTTGCAGCTATGGAGCTGCCGCTGCAGGGCAGACCGCTGAGGCCGGTGTAGAATTGTGCAGCGTGATAGTATAACCCCCAACGGGAGGGGTATGGCCTCAGGGCAGCCGACGTGGAAGATGAGGGTAGCAGGAACCACTCAGAGACGGTGCGGTGTAATTCAGGGTCTTTACTGGTAACAACGATAGACCCTCCCGGAGTACTTGCTAGCGAACGGGGCCTGGTCAGTCCTTGAGCAGATGGGATCTCCCCTGGCCAGGCGGAGTTGTAGGCCTCCCAAACTGACTGTACTCTTCTGGCTACCTTGCTAGAAGCGGATATAAGTAGCCCACGTCCCTGAGTGTACCGTGTGGTGCTCACCCGTATGGCCGGTGACTCGGGGCCTTCTAATGGCTTCCGCTCCACGATGGCGGCGCTGGTCCCACGCGTGTGACCGTGCCTTCGGGTTTCTGGGCCTGAGGACCTGAAATCCCCTGCCGGTCAGCTTCTGCTGCTGGGTAAGAGTTAGTCCCCACAGCCTCGGACTCCGGGTCCGGTAAGAAAGCTTCTCAGTCAGGGCGAGCTCTGCAGCTGCCAGCCCCTGACTCGTAGTAGTATTGCTCCCACTGAGCTACTGCTGTTTCTTCCTGTGACTGTTTCTTGTCTCTACTCTCCTTGACTGACTAACCCTGCTTCAGCCCCGGGTTTTTATAGGGGAAGGTCTTCCCCTCCCAAGACTGGGCAGGAGGTGTGGCATGCACAGGATCCCTGACCAAAGGACCTCCCACCTGCTCTCAGACATAACATTACATTACTGTGGGAAACCAGACCCCTGGGGTGCCACATAAACGCCGCGGAAACGCATGAAAAACGCATGGTAGAAGGGCAGCAATGTTCCCCAATTGAAATCCGCATGTGGTGTGCCCATGATGCGGATTTTTCCGCAGCGTAAACGCTGCGGTCAAAAATCCGCAGCATGTCAATTAATTTTGCAGAAACGCTGCTCTTTTGCCGCCATTGACTTGCATTAGACCGCATGGAATCTGCATCACTGTATATGTTGATGCGCTTTTCATGCGGTCTAATGTGCGGATGGTACCCGGGTGTGGAGGAGAGGACTCTCATCCAGGCCCAGGTATCATTAAAAAAAAAAGAATAAAATAAAAAATATATATATTCTCACCTTCTGACGGCCCGCGCAGCGCTCCTGCTTGGTTCCCGGCACTTCGGGGTTGAATGAAGAAGGACCTTCGCTGACGTCAGAGTCATGTGACGGGTCACGTGACGCTGACGTCGGAAGGTCCTAAAGTCTTCACTGCTGGCAGCCGGGACCGAGCGAAGCAGGACACCGGGGGCCATCAGAGGGTAAAGTATATATTTATTTTTTATTTTTTGACATTCACACACTATATAAATCCATGCCGGTTGCATGGATTTATATAGTGTAAAGTTGACAAGCACTTTCCAAGTGATGCTAAAATCGCTTGGGAAGCGCTTGTCAACCCGCATGCGGAAATGAAAGTGAAGACCGCTTCATTTCCGCATGTTCCTGGCAGGAAACCGCATGTACAATCCGCATGCGTTTTTTCTTGCCAGAGAGATGCAGAAACGCTCAGGAAAAAATCCTGAGCATTTCTGCATCGTGTGCACATACCCTTATACTGCATACCTATGAGACTCACGGCTTCAGCCTAGTGTCTTTTTGTCCTACACCGCCCTTTTCTCCTGTTCCCCACCATCAGTATATAAAGCACTGACTGGTCCCTTTCCTTGGCTATTGTGATCATCTAGTGAATGATGGGTCATGCTCCTTTATGGTTCCCGTTAAATAATCACAATAATAAAATGTTAGCTTCACCTTCCCTTGCCGGAGTCCAGCTGTGAATGGCCCCTTTTAGTAGTGAGATGTATGCGTGTGACTATTGAGGTGGTATAGCAACTTAATAAAACAGACATAACATCAGCAAGGATACGGCTCTCCATGAACCGCAGTCACCTTCGCTGCATGCCTATTACAGCTGGGAGGCCATTATCTTTAGTAGTGCGATTCTGCTGGTGAAACATGACTCTTACTAATGATGCAGCAATGGTCTCTCTGAAGAAGCTGCTGCTCCAGCAATACTCCTCAGCCGCTATTGACAGCTATAAATCCCATCTACCTATTATCTCCATCCTTGGACTGCAAAATCCTCCTTCAAGAGTGATCACAGCAGCAAAAAGGAGGAGAGTTCAGCAGAGTGCCGGACCGGGATTAGTATATGGTGTAATGGGCGCAGGACGGACTGGACTTTTCATGAAAACAAGTGGAGATGTAGCACCCTGAGGATTCGGCTGCTACAGGGGTATTGCACCTCAACCCAGAGGTGTGATATTCCACTCCCGGGTAAGGAAGGAGTGTGGAACTGAGCTCGGTAGGCTGCATGCACTACACACATCCCATTTCCGAGGAGCAGACCGACGGTACTCCCACTTAGAAATGTGCAGGTACGACCGAGTCTGTTCCTGGCTGGAGTGGGAGGGGGGTGGTACATCCCAAGTAGTGTAGGGGCAGATAGGGGGAGCAGCCTGGGTAAAGATAGGAGCTCATTGGGTGCTGGTCACCTGAGCTCACACATAGAGGGATATATAAGGTGGGCACCAACTAAGAACAGGGTCAGTTGCAGAGAGAAAGTCAGCGAGCAGAGGAGAAGAGAGACCCAGAGTGAGAGAGGAGAAAGAGAGACCCAGAGGGGGAAACAGAAGAAGAGGACTCTAAGAACCCAAATTAAATCCCCGGGTGAAGAGTCGGCACAGGGTACCGGAACCCAAGCTGGTGGGGGCAAAAACACACCCCAGCCAGAGACCGGAGGCCGTGGGCAGCGTTTGCCACGGCCACCCACCACATCCACCACGAAGGCATACCACGTGGAGGGTCAGGGAACCCAAGGCCAAGGGTCTCCCAACAGAAGGCCCGAGGGAGCTGGACCTGGGTGGATCAATAGTGGGGACGGCCAGAGAAAGGACAGAAGGAGAGCTCAGGGTCACGCTCCGGACTTATTTGGGGGTTGGCTGGATCCAGAACCTGGTGGACGCAGCACGGCTCGGGAGGTCACTCGAAGCTGGAGTGACCGGAACATCAGCAGTGAGTAAACATCCTAAACTGCATAACCCGACTCTGTCTCTGATTGCCGTCTACACTGCATCACCACAACTCCCATCCTCTGCACCTGATCCCCCTGAGGCTATACCCCACCCGTTGGGGGTTATATCACCAAAGCTGCACCTACACCACCAGCCTCAGCGGACCCTGCTGCAGCGGCGGCCACAGTGACCGCAACACAACGGGTGGCGTAGTCGACATTAAGAACTTAGTAACATCTGTAGGACTGCCACATACAACTGAGTTTGACACCCTGGGCACGGACCGGGTCACAGCCACTCGGAAGACTACAACCCCCATCTGATCCGGCTCCGGATATTCCCCCTAAAGAATATGGCCCAGGGGGCGCGTCAGAGACATTCTCAGTGAGCGGATGCAGGATTTCCTCCTTTGGACGATTGTTCAGTCGATACATTTTAGATTCCGTATATATTTTGTCCTGTTTATGTAATAGGACAAATCCTATAGATTTGATTTCATATCTCAGTGGCACAATCATGGGCACCTCACCGGTGACGTCCCAACCTGTCTGTTCTGCGCAACTTCAGAAAATGATCTACTTTTTACATTAGGTTTTTATGTTAAACAATTTTATTTTTTTCGTTTTGTCAATTTATCTTCTTTTTCATGTCATGTTTTTTTTTCAAAAATTAGAAAATGTTGCAGTTTTTACACCTTCCACTGTGTTATCATAGACTCGCACTTCCTGTTGGTCCAGGACATTTACATGTACGTTAGCATCAAAAGATTGACTTAGACCCCATCTTTGAATAGACACATCTAATGAGCTGGTGAAAATGTCATTATTAAGAAAGGGGGAGCAGGCGAGCTGTGACATCACCTATTGTGAATGGTGGATCCTGTGTTATCTACTGTATATCGAGGTGTAATCAGTAGTGATGAGCGAGCACTAAATTGCTCGGGTGCTCGTTGCTTGGGTCGAGCACATTGGAATACTCGGGTGCTCGACCCGAGCAACGAGCCCAATGTAAGTCTATGGGAAACTCGAGTATTTTTCAGGCGGCTCCTCCCGGCGGTCTGCAGAGGGCCTAAAAATTGCCCAAATCGATGGGAACAGTGCTCAAATGACATGGGAACTGCATGGGGAAGACCCCTGGAAGCATTTCTGCCTCCCAGGTCACTGCTGTCAGCAACGTGGTCAGAGTATTACGCCACTTTTACGGGCTCACAATAAAACATACCAAAACGAAACCAAAATGGATTTTCCTGGGAAATATATTAAGGAACATCCTTTCCAGGGTAATGACTTGTACATAAGGCAAAATAAATAGCCAAAACCAAAAATACTCCTCCACACCTTGGGCTATGTTCACACGTAGCGTTTTTGATGAGTTTTTGCACTTTTGCATTGCTTTCAACCAAGACAAATGCATTCACTGGGAAATATCATTTTAACATTTTCCAACCTTATCTGGCCATGTGCCGTGTGACACATCATCAGACATATGCATACAGTGCTGAAAAGACATGAGAACAGCATGGGAAAGACCTCTGGAAGCATTTCTGACTCCCAGGTCACTGCCTAAAAGTGTGCCAATCATAAGTGATCCTTGGTGCATGCGAAGTTCCCTCTCGCCATGCACCTGTCGTTGCAGAATTGCAACAATCACCGTCCATGTCCTTGTCCCAGTGCAGCGTTCAGTTGTCCCTACTAGTGTTGAGCCACCCCCGTAGTGTTCGAGTTCGGTTCGGTTCGTCGAACACCCGTGTGTTCGCCGAACTGTTCGTCGAACTGTTCGTCGAACACCTTCGAACACCGTTAAAACCAATGGCAGGCAAACAAAAACACATAGAAACACATAGAAAACACCTTCAAAGGTGTCCAAAAGCTGACAAACTGCTCAGAAGACACAACTAACACATGGAAAAGTGACAAGTACATATAGTCATGCGAAAAGAAAAGAGGTGGAGGAGTAAAAGGAGGGGGAGACACAGATATAGGCATGTCATGCCCTTCTAAAATCCAAAAAGTGAGAAGCCGACACGTTCAGTCCGCTCCTGCCCGTGCCACCTCCGTGTCGCCGGGTTTGTGCCAGAGCCGCGGTGAACCCTGACGGCCAGCCCCCCTCTCCCAATACTGGTGCCTGTCCGCTGGTGGGTCGAGCGAGCCCCCCTGTGGTGGAGGCAGCTCTAAGCTTTTTAATTTAAATTGTCTCTCTAATTTGAATGAATACACTTTAAATCCATTTACAAGGATCTATTGGAGGGCAAGTCTCATGCCAGCAGCCGCGTAATTCCAGCTCCAGTAGCGTCCACTAAAGCTGCTGCAGTTAAAAAGCTTTTATAAGGATCGAGCTCGGCTGTCCACCGCAAGGCATCCTACTGCCAGTCCGAGCCCCTATGCCTTGGGGTGCCTCCTGATGCTCTTCACTGAGTATCCCGTGGTCCCGAAGCATTTCCTTTGAAAAAATGAAGTGTCCAAACTACAGGTGGTGTAGCTTGCTTAACAGCCGGGATAATCCGCTGACTAGCAGACACTGCTACTAGGCACAAAGTATTTCCTGGGCTAGATGCAGTTAAAAATTTGTAATTAGATACTCTCGTTGGATGCTGAGAAAGCATTCCATAGAGTCTCCTGGCACGCCATATATGATTCTCTTAAAAAGCTTGGGGTAGGGGTCTAGGGGACCCTTTTATAGCCAAAATCACGGCCCTGTATCGCAATACGTCACCTAGGCTGAAGATAAATGGAACTGTAGCACCCTGAGGGCTCGGTTGCTACAGAGGTATTGCACCTCACCCAGAGGTGTGATATCTCACTCTCAGGTAAGGATGTAGTGTGGATCAGGACCCGACACCTGCATGCATTACACCACATTGCCGTGGGGCAGGGCGACCAATATGCCCCTGAGATGGGCACGACAGTCCCTGTCCCTGGCTGGAGTGGGGGGAGGGAACACTGAGGAAGGGGAACCCTGTAGTGCAGGAGCAGGGAGGAAGCAGTTCCTGGGTGCATTGAGAAGGGAGTATAAAAGGTGGGCACCATCTTAGTTCAGTGCAGAGAAGTCTGAGCAGAAGTGGCAGGGAGCAGGGGCTCTGCATGAGCTTTGCTCCGGAGGCGGGCCTAGTAACAGAGGCCCAGGCCTGGAAGAGGGAGAAGGAAGGAAGAGGAGCGGAGAAGGCTCCAGGAACGAGGAATGAAGGGATCCCAGGGGTGCGGACGGGCGAGTCGCCACCGCACGCCCGAATCCACCTGCGTGGAGGAGTCAGGCCAAAGGGGGAGACCGGTCCCCGAAACTAGTGGAGGCAGGAAACGACCCTCAGCTAGAAACAGGAGGCTGTGACATTTTATGTGGCGCAGCCCCTCGCTACACCCGCTAGGAAGGCACCACATAGGGTCAGGGAAACTGGCACCAAGTTTACCAAGAGGAGGCCCGAGGCAGCCGGACAGAAGGGTTGGTAAGAAAGGCCAGACAAAGGACACACAAAGGGGGTCCTGTGAAGCACTCCAAAGTTATCTGGGAGTTGTCTGAGCCCCTCACCTGGTGAGCACAGTACGACGTGGGCAGCCGTTACCTGCAGACGTGGTCTGGATAATAAGAACTGTGAGTAAAGACCCTGGACTGCATCACTGACTCCGTGTCGTTACTGCTGCTGCCCTGCACCATCACCCCCATCCTCCGCATACACTGCCCTGAGGCTATACTCCTCCCGTGGGGAGTTATGCTACGCTCTGCTGCACCCACAACACCAGCCTCAGCGGTCTGCCCTGGAGCGGCGGTTCACTCTGACCGCAATCCACGGGTGGCGTAGTCGGACATTTAAACATCAAAACCACATAAATAGTTCCGCCACTGGTTTGACCGCCCTGAGCCACGGAACCGGGTTGCCGCCACGGAGACTACAACCACCAGCATCCACCAAAAAGGGTCCGGCTCCGGGTATCCCAAGGCCCAGGGGGCGCGTCAGAACATTTTCATCACCTTTCACAATCACCAATGGGACAAGGCAGGGATGTTCTCTGTCCCCTCTCTTATACATCCTAGTGACGGAGCACCTGCTCTCATCAATTCGCCATAACCCCAATATTAGGTGGATTGAGGTGGGAGGCACCGAGTACAAGTGTTCTCTATTTGCTGATGATGTCCTAGTATATATCACTCAATCACATATATCCATCCATGCTGTTATGGCTGAAATAGATCACTTTGTTACATGGTCAAATTTTAAAATCAATGCAGCGAAGTCTGAGGCCCTCGATGTCTCCCTCCCCAAATCCATATAGGATTCCATCCAGTCCAACTTTCCCTTTGCCTGGCCCTCACAGGGTATCAAATACTTAGGAATTCCTATTCATAGAGACCTCTCCCATCTATGTTATCTTAATTTTGGGCCCTTTATTGAACAACTCCATACAGACCACGGTTGGCAAGTTAGAACTGTAAGATTCACTACGTGAACCACTGGTGTTTTGTGGAAAAGCACATGTACACTGTGTTCCAAATTATTATGCAAAAAGTGTTTAGGAGTGATAAGGGAAGAATTTGTTTGTTTGTAAGTTAAACTCATTGATGGTGATGTGTGTCAGGGCTCTTTATATCACTGTAAGCAATTGCAGACACCTGTGCTAATTAGTTTGGCAGGTGTGTCCAATGAAATGCAAGACTACTTAAGAAGGCTGTCTCACATTATTAAGCAGCCTACATTTTCTGCCAAAATGGGAAAGAAAAAGGATGTGTCGGCTGCTGAGAAGCAACAAATTGTGGAGTGTTTAGGTCAAGGCATGACTACAATCAACATTGTGCGATGATCAGGATGAAGTGTCTTGGCAATCAAGAAGTATGTAGCTGATTCACAGTACACACGTGTGCGTGCTGATAAGGGCAAATTGAGGACTCTTTCCTACAGGCAATTACGTCAGGTTGAAAGAGCAGCGGCAAAAAAGCCTTGTCATAGCAGCAGACAAGTTTTTGAAGCTGCTTGTGCCTCCAACGTCCCCCGAACAACAAGATGCAGGGTCCTTCAGAGGTTTGCAGCTGTGCATACGCCATCCTGTCGACCTCCTCTATCCACTTCACACAAGCAGAAACGGCTCCAGTGGGCCAAACATTACATGAAGACTGATTTCAAAACTGTTTTGTTCACGGATGAGTGCCGTGCAGCGCTCGATGGTCCAGATGGATGGAGTGGAGGATGGCTGGTTGATGGACACCCCACGCAAACACGGCTACAGCGACAACAAGGAGGAGGTGGAGTAATGTTTTGGGCTGGAATCATGGGGAGAGAGATTGTCGGCCCCTTTAGGATCCCTGAAGGCGCTAAAGATGAACTCCATAATGTATGTGGATTTTCTCAAACAGCACTTCCTGCCATGGTTCAAGAAGAAGAACCGTGTATTTCACAGCAAGATCATTTTTCTGCATGATAATGCACCATCTCATGCTGCACATAAAACATCTGCATCTCTGGCTGATATTGGCATAAAAGGGGACAAACTTATGGTGTGACCCCCATGCTCCCCTGACCTCTACCCCATTCAGAACCTTTGGAGCATCATTAAAAGGAGTGTCTATGATGGCGGGAGGCAGTTCACATCTAAGCAACAGCTCTGGGAGGGTATTCTGTCCTCATGCAAAACAATTGAAGCAGAAACCATCCAAAACCTGACAAATTCAATGGACGAGAGAGTTCAGAAGCTCCTTTCGAACAAGGGGTCCTATGTGAAAATGTAACATCACCTAGAATAAAGTTTTGAGTTGAAAACTGTTTGATTTCAGTTTCTAACAACCTGCTAATGCTTAGAATTTCAAAAATGACCATTTTTTTGGTCTTTATTAAAATGAAAAGGTTGATCGAAAAGTTTGGGGGATCTAAGAGTGTGGCAACCCAGTAGTCATGATTACTTCGAATTCTGACAATATGAGGGTCATGCTGCAGGTAGTGCAGCCAGAAGGCACTTATGTGTCTTGCGCATCTCGGAGCCCCAAAATTATTTTCCGGGCTAGATGCAGCTAAAAATTATTATTAATTTTAAATCTGGTGAAGCTTTAGTATAGATGGCCTAATAGGATCAGTGCTGCACACTGCTACAAAGCCCAAATTATTTTCCAGTCAAGATACAGATAAACATGATTAGTAATTTTAAATCTGGTGGAGCTTATTATAGATGGCCTAATAGAATCAGTGCTGCACACTGCTACAAAGCCCAAATTATTTTCCAGCCAAGATACAGATAAACATGATTAGTAATTTGAAAGCTTAAAACGGTTGGTAGGGTGATTTTAACCAATCATCAAGCTTTTACTCTCCCCAGGATGACATAGGGGTAGAAAAGTCGTTTCGGATCCATGATTTGTTCATCTTTATGAACGTGAGTCTGTCTACATTATCAGTGGAGAGCCGTGTGCGCTTATGTGTCAGCACACCACCAGCAGCGCTGAACACACGTTCAGACAGAACGCTGGCTGCGGGGCATGACAAGATCTCCAAGGCGTAAGTAGCTAGCTCCGGCCATTTATCCAGATTGGAAGCCCAAAAAGAGCAAGGGTCCAGTGACACAGTCGTGGCTTCAATGTTTACTTGGAGATACTCCTGTACCATCGTCTCTAGGCGTTGACTATGTGTCAGACTTCTTGTCTCCTGTGGCCTTGCAAAGGATGGGCTAAAAAAGTGGTGAAATGATTCCGCAAAATTGATGTTACCAGCAGATACTGTGGTTCTGTTACGGTTTGAGTGCTGAACACTTGACGGTCCCACGGTTGGCAAGTTGGAACTGTGAGATTCACTATGTGCACCACTGGTATTTTGTGGAAAAGCACATGTAAGATTCTGCAACAGTCTCTGCTGATACTCCTGCATGCGTGCATCCCTTTCTATGGCAGGAATAATTTCTGCAAATTTACTTTTGTACCGGGGATCTAACAGTGTGGCAACCCAGTAGTCAGGATTATTTCTAATTCTCACAATTCGAGGGTCATGTTGCAGGTAGTGCAGCAAGAAGGCACTCATGTGTGTTGCGCATCCAGGAGCACCAAGTCCCTGTTGTGTTGGTGGCGAGTTAACAATCATGCTTCCTTCCTCTGTCCTCTCCCCCCAACCTCGCACAACAGAAATGTGATCAAGGTCTCCCTCATCTGATGAGTCTTCCATCAGTTCGTCCTCCACTTCTTCCTGGGCTCCTGCACCTTCCTCACTAGTTTGGCTGCTACCATGCGCCCTGGTAAAACCATCTCCCCCACCCTCACATGCCTGCCGCCTTGGTGCTGCCGACCGTCTGGACCTTGCAGATGTTAGCCCTTCCGCATACAACTCCTCCTCCTCTACTTCCTCCACCTCCTCTTGTGCCACCACCTGACTCCGAATTCTGTTTAACATGTGCTCCAGCATGTAAATCACCGGAATAGTCATGCTGATAATGGCATCGTCAGCACTAAACATCTTCATCGCCATTTCAAAACTGTGCAGAAGGGTGCATAGGTCCCTGATCTGAGACCACTCCTCCAGCGTGATTTGCCCCACCTCTGGATCTCGTTGGCCCAGGCTATACGTCAGAACGTATTGCACCAGGGCTTGTCGGTGCTGCCACAGTCGCTGCAACATGTGCAGAGTTGAATTCCACCGGGTAGGCACATTGCATTTTAGCCGGTGAAATGGCAGGCCCAACGACTTCTGTAGAGATGTAAGTCGCTGAGCTGCGGCATGCGAACGGCGAAAGTGAGCACACAGCGACCGTGCCCTCTGCAGAAGGCCATCTAGTCTGGGATAGTGGGCTAAAAATTGCTGGACAACCAGGTTCAACACGTGAGCCATACAAGGCACGTGTGTGACATTGCCCCGGCGAAGGGCCGCACCCAGGTTTGCAGCATTGTCGCACACGGCCTTCCCTGGTTTCAGGTCCAGTGGAGACAACCATTCATGAAATTGGTTCTCCAGAGCTGACCACAACTCCTCAGCTGTGTGACTCACATTTCCCAGACATTTCAATGTAAAAACCGCCTGATGACGTTGAGCCCTACTGCCAGCATAGTAAGGAGGTGTGCAGGATCCCTTCTGTGCAGTTAGAAAGCTTGTGGCATGACCAGACAGGCTTTGGGTGCAGGTGGAAGACCGAGAGGAGGTTGAGGAGGCAGAAGCAGTGGAGGAACTTTGACATAAAGAGGATTGACGCACAACTCGTGGGGACGGCAAGACTTGGACAGCAGCCCCTTGTCCTGCTGTCACCATAGTTACCCAGTGCCCAGTCAGCGACATGTAACGCCCCTGTCCATGCCTACTCGTCCAAGTGTCTGTGGTGAAATGCACCCTGTCACACACAGAGTTTCTCAAAGAAGCGGTGATGTTGTGTGCGACATGCTGGTGGAGCGCAGGCACACCTTTCTTTGAGAAGTAGTGCCGACTGGGCATCTGGTACTGGGGCACTGCGACGGACATAAGGTCTCAAAAATCCTCTGTGTCCACCAGGCGGAAAGGCAGCATTTCTGTAGCCAAGAACTTGCAGATGGTGAAATTCAACCTCTTAGCTTTCTCATGGCTAGGAGGAAATGGTCTTTTACTTGTCCACATCTGAGGGACCGAGGGCTGGCTATTGTGCTTAGACGGGGTTGATAAGGGTGTCCCCGGCAAACTGCCGGTCTGTGAGGAAGATGCAGGCGGACATGTTAGGTTGCCTTGATCCAAAGGTGGTGCTATCGATGTCGGACAGCGCTCAACACCAGCTGGTGTTACCACCTCCAAAGAAAATTATGACCTGCCAATCACGCTGGCTGTTGCGGGTAAAGAGGTGGCAGGTCTGCGCCCCAAAACAGGTGTGACTGCTGTCCCCCCAGTCACAGAGGATAAAGAGGCCGCGGATGCACAAGATATGGCAGACGGTGGTTGGCCCGGCCGGCTAGGCCGCATTGTAGCACAGTGAGCTTCCCACTGCAACTTATGCTTCATGTCCATGTGCCGGTTCATGCATGAAGTACTCAAACTATGTATTTTTTGGCCTCTACTTAGCTTTTGCTGACAAATGTTACAGATAACACGAGTTGGGTCATCTTTATCGATCTGAAAAAATGCCCAGGCTATACAAGGCTTAGCACCCATGAGACCTGAAGAGCCACCACGACTTGTGGTGAGAGGCAGAGTTGTGTTTGAGGATGCAGTTGTTGACGTGCTTCCAGTACTACGTCTCTGTCCAGGAAGGCGCAACCTGACCTCGTCGTCACTAGCATCTTCCTCCACCTCCACTCCTCTTTATAATGCCCCATGCAGGATGTCACCCCCTCTCTTTATAATGCTCCATGCAGGATGTCACCCCCCCTCTCTTTATAATGCCCCATGCAGGATGTCACCCCCCCTCCCTTTATAATGCCCCATGCAGGATGTACCCCCCCACTTTATAAGGCCCCATGCAGGCTGTCACCCCCTCTCTCTATAATGCCCCATGCAGGATGTCACCCCATCTCTCTATAATGCCCCATGCAGGATGTCACCCCCCCCTCTCTTTATAATGCCCCATGCAAGATGTCACCCCCCCATATTATGCCCCATGCAGGATGTCACCCCCCCCCCATATTATGCCCCATGCCTCCATACATTAAAAAAAACAAAAAAATACTCACCTCCCTCCTCCTCACCTGCTGCCCGCTGCTCGGGTCCGGACTCCAGCGTTGTCAGCGTCTTCCCGCTCTACGCTCCCTGTGACGACTCAGGGGAGAGCGCGGTGGAAAGACGTCACCGTGCCCTCTGACCTGAGACGTCACAGGGAGCGCAGAGCAGGAAGACAGCGGATCTGCGGAGGCACGGGAAGAAGTAAGTATCCGACTGCCGGGGCCCTGAGCAAGCGGCGGAGAAGGACGGGCGCTGACACCGCTCTCCTCCGCCCATAGCCCGGCGGGGTGTGCGACCGCCAGTGGGCCCCTCTGCCTGCTCAGGACCCCGGCACTTGCCCTGGTGCGCCGGGTGCTGACGCCGGCCCTGGATAGAGATCCCGCTTTCCACCGCCATGGAATAAAGCAGTGCTCTCATTGTGTGAAGAACAAGTGCTCTGCCAACAGGGAGACAACATTCAATCCATTGCCACACCACGGATGGGCAGAAACGCAAGACAGTGACCCGGCTGTCCACCTAGTCAAAGAGTTGCTGACACAAGCGGACTCATACCCTGATTCAGATGCTCCTGAAGAGACCAAACAGCTGTGGAAAGCAAAGAGTAAGCTGTTCATCTATGAAGGGAAACTGTGTCGAAGAACTGTCAACTCCCGGACACATGAGCTGGTCTGGCAGGTGGTAGTCCCGAGGTGCGATGCGTCTATGGTCCTGGAAGCGTACCACGATGGAGCAGGACATTTTGGGTCGAAGAAGCTGGAAGTCCTGCTACGTGAATGGTTCTATTGGGTTGGCATGAGGAGAGCCATCGAGAGGTGGTGTCGAGAATGCGGACCATGCAACCTGAGAAGAAAAGACCGTGACAGCCAGAGGGCTCCCCTGCAACCCATCATCACCAAGCAGCCGCTCGAACTGGTAGCCCTGGACCATGTGAAGCTATCCCCAAGCAGGTCGGGTTATGTCTACGCTCTCAGCATCGTAGACCACTACTCCCGGTTCCTGGTAGTAGTGCCAGTCAAGGATCAAATGGCTCAGACAGCAGCCAGAGCTTTCCAGCAGCACTTCTGCCTCCTGCATGGTTACCAAGAATGTGTGCTAACTGACCAAGGTCCGGCCTTCGAAGCGGAGGTATTCCAGGAATTCTGCAACCTGTACGGCTGCAAGAAGATCCGGACAATGCCTTACCACCCCCAGACCAATGGGATGTGTGAAAAGATGAACCAGGTGGTGATAGACCTACTGAAGACGTTGCCCTTGGAGGAACGCAGCCTGTGGCCAGAAAAGTTGCCAGACCTGTTAGATCTCTACAACCACATCCCAGTGAATTCCACCAATTGCACACCTGCTTACCTGATAAGGCAAGACCTGGTAAGCTGCCCATCGACCTGGATATGGGAGTTCTGAAACCAGAGGACGCCTCACCAGATGCAGATTGGGATACTGAGCGGCAACAGCAATACCGCAAGGTACAGGAAAGTGTTGAAAAAAGTCTGTCGCAAGCAAGAGAAAAGCAAGAGAAGACTTACAATCAACATGCACCTGCTGTTCCCCTGTCACCTGGAGAGCAAGTCCTAAAGAGGAAAAGGCGACTCCACAAGTTGGATGACCAGTGGGAAAAAGAGCCGTACACCATCCTGCCCTCAAACCACGATAACCCTAAGGTGTACCTCATAAGTAAGGACAGAGGGGAAACAACAGCCACAGTTTCCAGAGACCACGTGAAGAAATGTCCCGAGCAGCTGCAGCATGCTGAAGAAGACCAGGATATCCCTCAACCCGCAGAGGAAGTGGAAGAAATGGTCAGCAAGGTACTCGGAGAATTTCCATGGTCATGGACACAAGTGAATAATGCCATTGTTGTACCAGTCCTTACATTCCTCCAGCCAGCTCCTCCGGAAGCTGAAGAAGTACCAGTAGAGTTGGAAGAGTCATTGGCTCCGGAGACAGAAGATTCCTCATCAGCAGACCAGGAGAATCTACCCTCTGCTAGTGGAGAGCCTGTCGTGCCCACGGTAAGCCAAAAACTTACCTTGTAAATAGTTGCACCTGTAAAGTGCCCCTTTTCAGCAGACCACTGAACAAAAACTCATGGAGGTGGCTGAAGACGTGGTCCAACACCGGATCATCAATGTTCTGTAGCCACCCAAGGGCCTACGTTGAGGGTTTGGGACGGGTCCCTCAGATTGCACCTTGTTTCAGTGAAATGGACACCTGGTTGCGGATGATACCGTGACCTCTAAAGACTATAATGGTTGTAAATATGTTAATGTATTGTTACCTGTTGTATTTTAGCAAAATATGCTGAGTCCAGGAGTACTGAAATTTACTAGGGGGGAATGTGGCACCCCAGAGGGTCTGGTTGTCACAGTGGTAGTAATACCATGTCTGGGAGCAAAACAGGGGTTTCCTGGTCAGGAACACACTACATGCAACACCTCCTGCCCCAGGCCAGAAAGGGGAGGATCCTGCCCTATATAACTGGATCTGGAGGCGGGGTTAGCTCAGTCAGCTAGAGACGGTGTTAGAACCTTGCTGTTAGGTTTTTTTTCCTTTGCTGGTCACATGACCTTGTTGGCCTATTTAATCCTGCTCCGCCCTTCTGGCTTTGCTGGACTTCATTGTATATCTACTTTCTAGCTAGCCTGTGCTCTGTATCTAACTCTGTTAGTTTGCTTGGTCTACGGACCTCTATGTTCTATCTATTTTGTTTGTTCGTCTGTCTGCTACTATTTCTGTTAGGAGGTGTCCCATATTCCTCCCAGTCCTTAGTACTTGTAGGGATTCCCTCCTCACATCTATAGGTCTCCGTACAGACTAGATTAGGACTTTAGCAGGTCTGATCGCAGGATCAGGTTCCCTGTTACATCGTAGGGATTCAGCTGAGTCTTATAGTAGGGACAGATCTCCTCTCTTTCCTTAGCTTTGGTAGCAGAACATAACAGTAAGTCCAGCCTGCAAATTCTCTAAGGAAAGATTTTTTTTTTTTTTTTTTTTTGTTCCATCATGGTGTCGGTTCAGGATTTGGCTAAACACCTGCAGGGACTCTCTCTGGAAGTGGCCGAGCTCCGTCAGCACGTGAGTAACTGTCCTGGAGCATATTTCTTGGAGCCTAAGGTATGTTTGCCGGATTTATTTTTTGGTGAACATCGAGAATTTTTTTCATTTAAAAATGCTTGCTTATTGTATTTTCGTTTGAGACCCAAGTCCTCTGGGGATGAATCCCAGCGCGTAGGGTTCATAATGTCACTTTTGCGCAAAGAGCCTCAGGAGTGGGCCTTTTCTTTGCAACCTAGTGATACATGCTTCAGATCAGTGGATAGTTTTTTTTCTGCTTTAGGACTATTATATGATGATCCTGACCGTGTGGCATCAGCTGAGACTGAGTTGAGACGTTTAAAACAAAGATCAGGTAATGTCGAAAAATATTGTACTCATTTTCGTCGTTGGTCCACTCAAACAGGGTGGAACGATTCTGCTCTGAAAAGTCTATTTCTTGCTGGGCTCAGTGAAAGGGTTAAAGACCTGCTAATTGCTTATCCTACACCTGAGGATTTGCAACAGGCTATGCAATTAGCTATACGGGTGGATAGAAGACTGCGTGCTAGGGTTAATGAGAGCAAATCCTCTGCTATGTCAGTTTCTGGTTATGATAATGTGTGTACTAACAGTGGTGAACCGATGGAGATTGGATCGGTGGCACCTCGCTCTCAAGAAAAAGACCGTCGTTTTTCAGAAGGCTTGTGTTTCTATTGCGGAAAATCTGGTCATTTGATTAAAGGCTGTGAGCTTCGTATGAAGAAAGAAAAAAAAAGGGTCAGTCACGCCCGTATTGCCTGTTTAAATTCCAAGGGTATATTTTTAGCTGCTTCCACGATTGCTCAGGAAAAATTAATGGAATTTCGGGTGTTTGTTGATTGCGGGTCTACACTGAATGTAATTGATGGGGGATTCGTGGAAAAACTCAATTTAAAACCTGAACCTTTATCATCCCCCATTGCTGTGGTTTCTGTGGATGGCTCCCCTTTGAAGAATATTACTCTCAAGGTCAGTGAATTTCCTCTCACTATTAATGGTGTTCACCATGAGAAATTGGATTTGGTAGTGTTGAATAACTTGCCTTCTCCAGTAATATTGGGTTTGCCCTGGTTAAAATTTCACAATCCTGTACTGGATTGGTCTACCAGTGAAATTAAATCCTGGAGCCATAAATGTTATGACAAGTGTTGTAACGGGCGTATTGCAGCTTTGGATAGGGGAGAATTGCCTGTTCCTATTCAGGATTTTTGGAGAGTTTTTTCTGAGAAGGAATCGCTGGTTTTGCCTCCCCATAGAGACTATGATTGTTCTATTGAATTTGTCCCTGGAGCGACTCTTCCTAAAAGTCGTTTATTTAACCTTACCATTCCTGAGAGGAAGGCTTTGGAGGAATACATACAGACAAGTTTGGCCGCCGGTCACATTAGGCCCTCTAAGTCTCCTGTGGCGGTTGGATTTTTTTTTGTAAAAAAAAAGGACGGCGGTTTACGTCCTTGTCTGGATTTTCGTGAGATTAACAAAATTACGGTACGCAATCCTTACCCACTGCCATTGATTCCTGATCTGTTTAACCAGTTATTGGGGGCCAAGTGGTTCTCTAAAATTGACCTTAAGGGGGCATACAATCTGTTGCGCATGAAGGAGGGTGATGAATGGAAGACTGCTTTTAACACTCCTGTGGGTCATTTTGAGAATCTGGTTATGCCTTTTGGTCTTACTAATGCTCCTGCATTTTTTCAGAATCTGATTAATGACATCCTTAGACCTTTGATCGGTAAAAATGTGGTTGTGTATTTGGATGACATTTTGATTTATTCGCCAGATCTGGAGTCTCATTGGCGGAGCGTGCGTGAGGTATTACAGTTATTAATGGACAATTCGCTTTTTGCTAAGCTGGAGAAATGTGAGTTCGCTGTACAGAGAATTAGTTTTTTGGGCTACATTATCTCCAGCAAAGGTTTTGAGATGGATCCGGTTAAGGTTCAGGCTGTGCAGGAATGGCCTAGGCCTATTGGTTTGAAATCGATACAGAGGTTTTTGGGTTTCGCCAATTACTACAGAAAATTCATAAAAAATTTTTCTAGTATTGTCAAACCTCTGACTGATCTCACCAGGAAAGGTGCTGATGCGGTTCAGTGGTCTTCTGAGGCCATTGAAGCTTTTGTGTATCTCAAGGAGAGGTTCACCTCTGCTCCCATCCTTATGCAGCCTGATGTTACTAGGCCGTTTTTGGTTGAGGTTGATGCTTCCTCTGTGGGGGTTGGCGCAGTATTGTCTCAGGATAACGGGGATGGATTACATCCCTGTGCCTTTTTTTCAAAAAAATTTTCGGAGACTGAACTGAATTACGATATTGGTAATCGGGAATTATTGGCTATTAAACTCGCATTTGAACACTGGCGCCACTTCTTGGAAGGTGCGGAATTTCCCGTTCAGGTTCTTACGGATCATAAAAATCTGATATATCTTGATGCTGCCAAGCGCCTGAATGCCCGTCAGGCTAGGTGGGCACTGTTTTTCTCGCGGTTTAATTTCTCCGTTACTTACATCCCTGGTACTAAGAATGTTAAGGCGGATGCCTTGTCTCGCAGTTTTTCTCCCATAGTCGGTGCTGAGAAAGAGGAAAACATTTTACAAGAAGGTGTTGTGATAGCTGCTTTAGACTCCGTTTTGGAAGATGAGATTCTTAAAGCACAGGAGAATGCCCCATCTAACACTCCTCATGGGAGGTTGTTTGTGCCTGGGACCTTTAGGAGAGATTTGTTTGTTGAGTGTCACGAATCTCGGTTGGCAGGTCATCCCGGAATCTCTGAGACCAAGAGACTGGTGGGTCGCAGTTTTTGGTGGCCTGGATGGCAGAAGGAAGTCATTAAGTGGGTGCGCCAATGTACTATATGTGCTAGATCTAAGTCCTCACATACTCCTGCTGCGGGGTTGCTTTGTCCTTTGGAGGTCCCCAGTGCTCCTTGGACACATTTGGCTATGGACTTTATAACTGACCTTCCCTCCACTGAGGGTTTTACTGTCATCTGGGTGGTCGTGGACCGTTTTAGCAAGATGTGTCACTTGGTTCCCTTCGTCAAACTGCCCTGCGCTAAAACTCTCGCTAAGGCCTTTGTCAAGGAAATTGTCAGACTTCATGGCGTTCCTACTGACATTGTTTCTGATAGGGGTCCTCAGTTCGTGGCTCGTTTTTGGCGTGCCTTTTGTGACAGGTTGGGAATTCATTTGTCGTTTTCGTCCGGATATCATCCTGAATCTAATGGCCAGACAGAAAGGAAAAACCAGGATGTTGAGCAGTTCTTGCGTTGTTTTGTGGCAGACAATCAAGAGGGGTGGTCTGAGTTTCTGCCACTTGCCGAATTTGCTCTGAACAATCATACATCTTCTTCTGCTGGTTGTTCGCCTTTTTTTTGTTGTTCTGGGAGACATCCGTCGTTTGGGTCGTTCTCCAAGTTGGGATCTGCCGTGCCTGAGGAGGAGAATTTTTCCGGTGATTTGGAAAGAGTTTGGACGGATGTGCGTGGTAATCTTCAGGAGGCCAACAGAAAATCTAAAGACTACTTTGATAGGAAACGACAGGAGGTTTTGTTCGCTGTTGGTGACATGGTTTGGTTGTCCTCTAGGAATCTGCGGTTGAGGATTCCTTCTAAGAAATTGGGTCCCAAGTTTGTAGGGCCCTTTAAGGTGCTTCAGGTTGTCAACCAATCTGCTGTTAGGTTGGAGGTTCCTACCTCCTGGAGAATTAATCCGGTCTTTCATGTCTCTCTGTTAAAAAAAGCTGTTGTGTCGGATGGTGACGCCTCTGCCTCTGTTCCTCCGGTGGTGGAGGACGGGGAATATGAAATTTCTCGCATCCTTGACTCTAGACGGTATAGAGGTAGTTTGCAGTATCTTGTGGCCTGGAAAGGTTTCGGACCCGAGGATAACTCTTGGGTGAGGTCAGATGATGTTTCCGCGTCCAGACTTATCAGAGCGTTTCACAGGAGATTTCCTGATAAGCCTGGTCCTAGGGGATCCGGAGGATCCTCTTAGAAGGGGGGGTACTGTTAGAACCTTGCTGTTAGGTTTTTTTTCCTTTGCTGGTCACATGACCTTGTTGGCCTATTTAATCCTGCTCCGCCCTTCTGGTTTTGCTGGACTTCATTGTATATCTACTTTCTAGCTAGCCTGTGCTCTGTATCTAACTCTGTTAGTTTGCTTGGTCTACGGACCTCTATGTTCTATCTATTTTGTTTGTTCGTCTGTCTGCTACTATTTCTGTTAGGAGGTGTCCCATATTCCTCCCAGTCCTTAGTACTTGTAGGGATTCCCTCCTCACATCTATAGGTCTCCGTACAGACTAGATTAGGACTTTAGCAGGTCTGATCGCAGGATCAGGTTCCCTGTTACATCGTAGGGATTCAGCTGAGTCTTATAGTAGGGACAGATCTCCTCTCTTTCCTTAGCTTTGGTAGCAGAACATAACAGACGGTAGTCGAGTTGAGTACACAGGAGTCAGAAGCCAGGGACTGGAGCTGGAGATAGCTCGTCCTGGATTGTCCATACAGAGGACTGGACACCGGAGTCCGAGGCTGTGGGGATTGTATACCCAGCAGCAGATACCGCAAGGCAGGAGATTGCAGGTCTACAGGCCCATCAGAAGCCCAGAGGCTCAGCCACACGAAAGGACCAATACCGCCACCGAGGAGCGAGGAATACATAGGGTCCGAGTCGCCAGTCATACTGGTGAGCACAGCACATTACACTCAGGGATGTGGGCCACAACACGACTATAAGCGGGGTAGCCAAAGAGTACAGGCAGAACGGCAGGCCTACAACTCTACCTGGCCAGGAGGACTCTGCTCCCAGACTGACCAGGCCTTCATCATTAGCTGGTACTCCCGTTGGGGCCTATATCATTGCTAACAGTAAAGACCCTGGGACTGCACTGCAAAGACTCCGTGTTGTTATTACCGGTACCCTGCGCTACTACCACCATCATTTATCCCCGCTGCCCTGAAGCTACACTCTACCTGTGGGGAGTCACATCACCTTGCTGCACATACCACCAGCTTCAGCGGACTGCTCCGCAGCGGCGGTTACCAATAACCGCAATCCACAGGTGGCGTAGTCGGACATTAACCTAAATACATATAATGCGCCTTGGATTGACCACTTGGGTCACTGACCGGGCCACCGCCACGGTGACTACAACTCCCAGTATCTACAGGCCCGGCTCCGGGTACCCCCACGGCCCAGGGGGCACGTCATTGTATTTAGCTCGGTGAAAGGACTGGCATAGAGGGAAACCATATCTACTCTGGGTGTCATTTCTCCGTCACCAGGTTCCGTCCATTGTCACACATGACCATGCCTGGCTGTATGTTCAGCGTTGAGAGCCACAGATCAGGCTGCTCTGTTACAGCTTTCAACAACTGTGCCACGCTGGGCGGTTTGTCAATTAAGCATTAAGCATGTTATCTTCAGCACAGCCTGTTGCCGCTAGGCCAAGGCAGTGCTGCAGTGCTGTCAGCTTGTGACTGATGTGGTCATTTCGGAGATGGAGGAGGAGGTGCAGGAGCTTAAAAATGTGATTACATTGAGGTTAAATTGGTGATGCTGTTTTTATACTAAAGAAAGATCCTATTTTGCTTTTTTTCCGTTATTTTTTAAGACAAATGCATTCACCGTGAAATGTCATTTTAACATTTTACAACCTTATCTGGCAAAGCGGTGTGTGATACATCATCAAACACATCCTGTTTTATTTATGATGGAGGGACTCTGAAAATCATAAAGCCTATTTTATAGGGCCATCAGACGGCCCTTACTATTCTTAAAAGGCCAGCAGTTGGCCCTCGCAATTGTTAGAGAGCCATCAGCAGGCTATGCTTTGCCGTTCCCATTATTAACAAGTGGGTCTCCTATACAGTTATTGCGTATCCAGTGACTGCAAGGGCTGCCAAAAATTTGGACGCAACCCAATACCCCTTTGAAGAGACATAGAGGAGGGTCTCAGTAAAAAAAATGTTCCCATTATAGAGGAGCGGGACTCCTATAGTGGTAATGCCCATGCTGTGACTGCAAAGGCTGCCAAAATTTGGGAAAAACCCCACTAAGAAGTTAAAGACACATAGAGCAGGGCCACAGTAACGACAAATTCCCATTAGAAAGGAGAGAGTCTGCTATACAGTTATAGGGTATGAAGTGAGTCCAAAGGCTGACCAATTTTAGGAAAAACCCCACTAAGAATTTAAAGACACATAGAGCAGTGTCACAGTAACGACAAATTCCCATTAGAAAGGAGAGAGTCTCCCATAGTGTTGGCCTATGCAGTGAATGCAAGGGCTGCCAAAAATTTGGAGGCACTTCAATGCCCCTTGGAAGAGACGTGGAGGAGGGCCTCATAAAAAATGTTCCCATTAGAAAGGAGCGGGCCTCCTATACTTGTAATGCCCATGCACTAAGTGTATGGGCTGACAAACATTTACCCCTGGGGGGTATACATGAACATACTGTATAATTTTTTTTTTATGGGAATCATAAACACCTTTTAAAAAAATTAGGTGGGTGTTGCATCACGGACCACGGTCACCCTGGTCATATGGTGGTGGAGGATGAGGAGATGGAGGAGGACAACAGTAAATAGCCAAAATCAGGAAGCGTATACCCATGAGTGGATGTGAAAAGGTGCATGGGAATACACCTCCCAAGAAAAGACACTGGATTTGAGTTTAGGTTACGCTGCTATCATTCGGTGGTGTTGAGAAGTCTGGCCCAATCCAGCCGCTGTTCAATTTTATAAGAGTCAGCCTGTCAGCATTTTCAGTTGACAGGCGGATGCGCTTATCAGTTATAATTTCACCAGCGGCACTAAAAACCCGCTCTGATAAAACGCTGGCGGCAGGGCAGACCAGGACCTCCAAGGCATAGAGAGCCAGTTCATTCCACGTATCCAGCTTGGATACCCAATAATTATAAGGCACAGAGGAATCACGGAGGACGTTGGTACGGTCAGCAAGGTACTCCCTCAGCATCTTCCCAAACTTTGCACTCCTTGTGAAAGTACCGCGCCTCAGGGCCTGTGCGATGAGAGGGTCTGAGAAAACTCTCCCAGAACTTTGACAGTGTTCCCCTGCCTCTGCTGGATTGGAGTTGTGTCTCTCTCGCCTATATTCCTTGGTTGTCCAACGAACTGTGCCCTCTGCCGCCAGCATTTTCAGATGGGAATTTTTTTAATAGTTCCGCAACAAGGGCCTTCTGGTACAGTCCCATTTTTGTAGACCTGTCCGCCTCTGGAATAAGAGATATAAAGTTCTCCTTGTAGCGTGGGTCTAGAAGTGTCACCAACCAGTAATGACTGTCACCCACAATTTTGAGAACGCGAGGGTCATGGGAAAGGCAGCGTAACATAAACTCAGCCATGCGTGCGAGACTACTAACAGGAAAGACTTCAGTGTCCTCACCAAGAGGATAACTGACCATGCTCTCCTCCTCCTTATCCTCTCTGTCCTCTGGCCATCCACGCTGAACAGACAGTATGACAGCTGTGCAGGTAGTACAGTCTATAGTGCATGAAAAAAGCTCCTGTCCTTCCTCCTCCTCCTCCTCTTCCTCATTGTCACCCAATCCACATTGGGATGAGATGAGGCTTGGCTTTGCGTAATCACCCTGTATGGTTCCTTGCTCCATCTCATCGTGATCCGCCTGCAATGCATCCTCTTTGATAGTGAGCAGAGAGCGTTTCAGAAGACAGAGAAGCGGGATGGTGATGCTAATTATGGCCTCATCGCCACTCACCATCTTAGTGGAGTCCTCAAAGTTTTGGAGGATAGTACATATGTCTGACATCCGTGTCCACTCCTGAGGTCTTATGTGTGGAGTCTGAACTGAATACCGATGGCCTTGTTGATGCTGGTACTCAACAACTGCCCTCTTCTGCTCACAAATCCTTCCCAACATCTGCAGTGTAGAGCTCCAACGCGTGGGGACATCACACACCAGTCTGTGAGCCGGAAGCTGCAACGCTGCTGAAACACGGCAAGGGCGGCGGAAGCTGTAGCTGACTCTCTAAAATGGGCACACAGGAGGCATATTTTAACAAGCAGATCCAGCAGCTCTGGGTAGGATTTGAGAAATCGCTGAACCACAAGGTTAAGCACATGGGCCAGGCATGGTACGTGTGTGAGCTCGCCTCGCCTCAGAGCCACCACCAGGTTCCGGCCATTGTCACACACGATCATGCCTGGCTGTAGGTTCAGCGGTGTGAGCCACAGATCTGCCTGCTCTTTCAGAGCTGTCCACAACTCTTCAGCATTGTGCGGTGTGTCACCTAAGCCTGTTGCCGCTTGGCCGAGGCAGTGCTGCAGTGCTTCCAGCTTGTGACTGATGTGGTCATTTTGGAGATGGAGGCTGAAGAGGAGGAGGGGGCTGAGGAGGATGAGGTGCAGGAGCTGTAGACCGTGGGGGCAACCCTGATTGACCTAGGGCCCGCAATCCTTGGCGTCGGGAGGACGTGTTCTGTCCCAAGGTCCGACTGGGTCCCGGCTTCCACTATGTTAACCCAGTGTGCCGTTAGCGAGATGTACCATCCCTGCCCACAAGCACTTGTCCACGTGTCCGTGGTTAGGTGGACTTTCCCGGTAACTGCATTGTTGAGGGCACGGCTAATGTTTTGGTACACGTGCTTGTGTAATGCGGGGACGAAACACCGGGAGAAATAGTGGCGGCTGGGGATCGAGTACTGAGGGACGGCCGTCGCCATTAGGTTGCGGAATGCTTCCGTCTCCACGAGCCTAAATGGCAACATTTCGAGCGCAAGCAGTCGTGAAATGTGAGAATTTAGTAGTGTGGCCTCTGGGGCGTTGGCTGCATATTTGCACTTGCGTTCCAAGGACTGGAATATGGACAACTGAACGCTGCACTGGGACAAGGACATGGACGTGCTTCCTGATGCTGCTACTTGAGAGTGCGCAACGACAGGTGCAGGGCAGGAGGCATCCTCGCATGCACCATGGACAGGGGATTGGATTGCATGCACAAGAGCGGAAGAAGCAATGGTGCCACCTGAAGACACTTTTCCTGGACCCTGGGGTTCGGCCCACAAAGTCAGGTGCTTTGCTGCCATGTGCCAGATCATGCTGGTGGTGGTCAGGCTGGTCGTTTTGCCACCCCTGCTGATGCTGGCCTGGCAGGTGGTGAAAATGGCCTTTTTGGGGTTATTGGCAGAGTCTTTAAAAAACAATCAGACTCCGGAAGACCTAACAGTTGTACTGGCAACTTCCTTCATGTTTGTGTTACGGGGAACGGTTGCCTGTCTTCTGTCTGTGGCCACCACACTGCTTCCTCCTGCCTGTTGGGGTGCTCTGCCTCCCTCCCCCTTGTGTGCTGCTGTCCTCGCTCTGCATGTCCTCCTGCCAGGTTGGGTCAGTTACTATATCATCCACCACCTTGTCTTCCACTTCCGCACCCTAGTCCTCCTCCTGACTTTCTGGCAATTGTGTCTCATAATCATCCACCTCTTGTGACACTTTCCCACCGTCACCTTCGTGTGACCGTAGCTGCTCAAATATTTGGGCATCGCTACACGCGATTTCCTCTTGCCCCGCTTCAAGTGGACCGGTCGAGAGGCCCGAATCTATAAATGGAAAAATGAACAGCTCTTCAGAGTGTCCAAGTGTCGGATCAGTTGTCTCTGAGCACTCGGCATGGTGGGAGGAAGGAGGATCAGGGTGAGGAATATGCGGTCCAGACTCATGGCTACTGAGACTTGACCGTGTGGAAGACATGGTGGTGGTGGTGGTGGCTAAGTGACTGGAAGCATTATCCGCTATCCAACCAACAACCTTTTGACACTGCTCTGGGTTCAATAGTGGTGTGCTGCGGTCCCCTAGAAATTGTGATAGGAAGGTCAGGCGAGAAGATGTGGGTGTTTGTTGTTGCACAATTTCAGCTTGCCCACAGCCTTGTCCTCGGCCTCTGAATGCTCCATTACAATCACGTCCAGTTCCCTGTCCCTTGCCACGTGCCTTGCCTATTTTAAATGGAGAACAATATCTTCCACGCTCACTACAAATGACTGAGTTTGGAGCAAACTTATATGTGATCCGTGTGACGGAGAAAACAGAGTTTTAAATACCTGGCCTGTAGGTAAGTAGTTTGACCAGAAAACTGCGGTGAATTGCTTCACTGACACACTAAAGGACATTTTTAATGGAGGCCAGAAATGGCAGTATTTTCTGACAACGAATATGTGATCCGTGTGACGCAGAAAACAGAGTTTTGAATAGCTGGATTTTTAGCGCTGTAATATGGAAAGGACCCGGCTGTATTCTGCAGTGTCAACAAGAAAATGGCACAGAAAAACTGTGTTCTCTGGATTGCTTTTTAAGCAAATAATGAGGATTAAGATCCAAAGAAAAGTATTCCTGGCCCCTGGGACCTGGGCCTTTGTATAGAAATATCTAACAGCAGCAGAAGGCAGAAGTGGAATGGAGCCTCTTGTGCTATATGCACTGCAGTCTGCTATATACACTGCCTGCCTATATACACTGCCTGCCTGATATCTCTGCAGATGGATTAGTCCTCAAAAGGACTGTTTGTTAAGATGGATATGTGTAATGTACGTTTTTTCTCCCTACACTACCTAATACACAATCAAATCTATCCCTGACGTAGCAGCAGCTCTCCCTACACTGTCTGATCCGGAGTGACTGTGACGAGCATGGCGGCGCCAGGTCTGATATAGACCTGATAATGCTGTGCGGCCAACCAATCACTGTAATGCCACAACCAACATGGCTACAGCATTACAGTGCATGACAGGCAATCCCTGCATGTTCATTGGCTCTCTAAAGAGCATCTCGAGCAGTGAGATGAGCGAGCACTGAGCAGGGGCGAGCATGCTCGCTCATCACTAGTTATCAGTCATTGTACAGGAGGAGGAGGTGAGCTGTGACATCACCTATGGTGAATGGTGGATCTTGTATTATCTACTGTATATAGAGGTGTTATCAGTCATTGTACAGGAGGGGGAGTATGTGAGCTGTGATATTGTCACGCCAGGTATGAGTGCAATACAGAGGGGAAAGGGAAAGGGAGCCCAGACACAAGGGAAAGGGGGAAGAGGTGATCTCCTAATCTGGACTAGCCTCACCCTGTCTCCCCCTAACGTCCCTATGCAGCCTCCGCAGCAGTCGCCGATCACGTGCCTTGCCCTACTATCCCTGGCGTAAGGCTATAGCTGGGTGTGGAAGGAGATGAGCACTAGAAAACCTCCGCTAGCACTCTAAAGACAAACGGGGAAGACAACACAGGGGAATAACAACTCAGCTTTAGAAGAAACTCCAACACAGCACATGGCCTCAAGACTCCTGAGAGGACGTGATGCTGCTTCAGCCAAGTTCCAAGTAGAAATGAGTATAACCGGCGACGCCCAGCTAGACACACCAGGTTTATATACACCCAGACTAAAGGGAGGTAGTCGCTGGGTCCTAAACACAGCTTCCTATCTAGGCAGCGGTCTGCATTGCCAAACGTGGAGATCTCCTGCAAACCACTGCAGGGTGACTGTCTGTTACCTCTGACACACCCGTGACAGATATCATCTATTGTGAATGGTGGGTCCTGTGTTATCTACTGTATGCCCCCTGAAGAAGGGAGTTCGAAACACGCGTCGGGGCATCTCACTTCACGTGTGCGCTCCCCCAACGCGTCCCTTGGTCTCAGGCCTCCTAAATAGAACCCCGTTTGAATCCCTGGTATGTATTGACATTTATTACTCTCTACAGGGATTGGATATGGAAGGGGGGTTGATGAGTTACTACCTCCTGTTTTACTCTTGGTGGTTCTTTGAGGTGATTTACTTGATTACCATGAATGTAATTACTGATTTTGATTGCCAATTGCTGTTGCTATGATTACAACAGCTTGGTGCTTTCTTAGCCTGAGTAATATGACTTTACAAATTAGAATATGTGAGGTTCGTTGGGGTAGTGACTAGTGTTGAGCCACCCCCGTAGTGTTCGGGTTCGGTTCGGTTCGTCGAACACCGGGATGTTCGAGGAACTGTTCGTCGAACTGTTCGTTGAACACCTTAGAACACCGTCGAACACCGTTAAAACCAATGGCAGGCAAACAAAAACACATAGGAACACATAGAAAACACCTTCAAAGGTGTCCAAAAGCTCACAAACTGCTCAGAAGACGCTTTCTTTAAAAAAGCCGGCCGGCAATTCAGCAGCGGCATACACCGGTACCCGACAATTTAGACATGAAGGAATAGAGCATCACACATAGATTAGATAGATAGAAACATGTCAGTCACATATATATTGTTATCTTCTGCTACCAAAGCTAAGGAAAGAGAGGAGATCTGTCCCTACTATAGGACTCAGCTGAATCCCTACGATGTAACAGGGAACCTGATCCTGCGATCAGACCTGCTAAAGTCCTAATCTAGTCTGTACGGAGACCTATAGATGTGGGGAGGGAATCCCTACAAGTACTAAGGACTGGGAGGAATATGGGACACCTCCTAACAGAAATAGTAGCAGACAGACGAACAAACAAAATAGATAGAACATAGAGGTCCGTAGACCAAGCAAACTAACAGAGTTAGATACAGAGCACAGGCTAGCTAGAAAGTAGATATACAATGCAGTCCAGCAAAGCCAGAAGGGCGGAGCAGGATTAAATAGGCCAACAAGGTCATGTGACCAGCAAAGGAAACAAGACCTAAGAGCAAGGTTCTAACAGTACCCCCCCTTCTAAGAGGATCCTCCGGATCCCCTAGGAACAGGCTTATCAGGAAATCTCCTGTGAAACGCTCTGATAAGTATGGACGCGGAAACATCATCTGACCTCACCCAAGAGTTATCCTCGGGTCCGTAACCTTTCCAGGCCACAAGATACTGCAAACTACCTCTATACCGTCTAGAGTCAAGGATGCGAGAAATTTCATATTCCCCGTCCTCCACCACCGGAGGAACAGAGGCAGAGGCGTCACCATCCGACACAACAGCTTTTTTTAACAGAGAGACATGAAAGACCGGATTAATTCTCCAGGAGGTAGGAACCTCCAACCTAACAGCAGATTGGTTGACAACCTGAAGCACCTTAAAGGGCCCTACAAACTTGGGACCCAATTTCTTAGAAGGAATCCTCAACCGCAGATTCCTAGAGGACAACCAAACCATGTCACCAACAGTGAACAAAACCTCCTGTCGTTTCCTATCAAAGTAGTCTTTAGATTTTCTGTTGGCCTCCTGAAGATTACCACGCACATCCGTCCAAACTCTTTCCAAATCACCGGAAAAATTCTCCTCCTCAGGCACGGCAGATCCCAACTTGGAGAACGACCCAAACGACGGATGTCTCCCAGAACAACAAAAAAAAGGCGAACAACCAGCAGAAGAAGATGTATGATTGTTCAGAGCAAATTCGGCAAGTGGCAGAAACTCAGACCACCCCTCTTTATTGTCTGCCACAAAACAACGCAAGAACTGCTCAACATCCTGGTTTTTCCTTTCTGTCTGGCCATTAGATTCAGGATGATATCCGGACGAAAACGACAAATGAATTCCCAACCTGTCACAAAAGGCACGCCAAAAACGAGCCACGAACTGAGGACCCCTATCAGAAACAATGTCAGTAGGAACGCCATGAAGTCTGACAATTTCCTTGACAAAGGCCTTAGCGAGAGTTTTAGCGCAGGGCAGTTTGACGAAGGGAACCAAGTGACACATCTTGCTAAAACGGTCCACGACCACCCAGATGACAGTAAAACCCTCAGAGGGGGGAAGGTCAGTTATAAAGTCCATAGCCAAATGTGTCCAAGGAGCACTGGGGACCTCCAAAGGACAAAGCAACCCCGCAGCAGGAGTATGTGAGGACTTAGATCTAGCACATATAGTACATTGGCGCACCCACTTAATGACTTCCTTCTGCCATCCAGGCCACCAAAAACTGCGACCCACCAGTCTCTTGGTCTCAGAGATTCCGGGATGACCTGCCAACCGAGATTCGTGACACTCAACAAACAAATCTCTCCTAAAGGTCCCAGGCACAAACAACCTCCCATGAGGAGTGTTAGATGGGGCATTCTCCTGAGCTTTAAGAATCTCATCTTCCAAAACGGAGTCTAAAGCAGCTATCACAACACCTTCTTGTAAAATGTTTTCCTCTTTCTCAGCACCGACTATGGGAGAAAAACTGCGAGACAAGGCATCCGCCTTAACATTCTTAGTACCAGGGATGTAAGTAATGGAGAAATTAAACCGCGAGAAAAACAGTGCCCACCTAGCCTGACGGGCATTCAGGCGCTTGGCAGCATCAAGATATATCAGATTTTTATGATCCGTAAGAACCTGAACGGGAAATTCCGCACCTTCCAAGAAGTGGCGCCAGTGTTCAAATGCGAGTTTAATAGCCAATAATTCCCGATTACCAATATCGTAATTCAGTTCAGTCTCCGAAAAATTTTTTGAGAAAAAGGCACAGGGATGTAATCCATCCCCGTTATCCTGAGACAATACTGCGCCAACCCTCACAGAGAAAGCATCAACCTCAACCAAAAACGGCCTAGTAACATCAGGCTGCATAAGGATGGGAGCAGAGGTGAACCTCTCCTTGAGATACACAAAAGCTTCAATGGCCTCAGAAGACCACTGAACCGCATCAGCACCTTTCCTGGTGAGATCAGTCAGAGGTTTGACAATACTAGAAAAATTTTTTATGAATTTTCTATAGTAATTGGCGAAACCCAAAAACCTCTGTATCGATTTCAAACCAATAGGCCTAGGCCATTCCTGCACAGCCTGAACCTTAACCGGATCCATCTCAAAACCTTTGCTGGAGATAATGTAGCCCAAAAAACTAATTCTCTGTACAGCGAACTCACATTTCTCCAGCTTAGCAAAAAGCGAATTGTCCATTAATAACTGTAATACCTCACGCACGCTCCGCCAATGAGACTCCAGATCTGGCGAATAAATCAAAATGTCATCCAAATACACAACCACATTTTTACCGATCAAAGGTCTAAGGATGTCATTAATCAGATTCTGAAAAAATGCAGGAGCATTAGTAAGACCAAAAGGCATAACCAGATTCTCAAAATGACCCACAGGAGTGTTAAAAGCAGTCTTCCATTCATCACCCTCCTTCATGCGCAACAGATTGTATGCCCCCTTAAGGTCAATTTTAGAGAACCACTTGGCCCCCAATAACTGGTTAAACAGATCAGGAATCAATGGCAGTGGGTAAGGATTGCGTACCGTAATTTTGTTAATCTCACGAAAATCCAGACAAGGACGTAAACCGCCGTCCTTTTTTTTTACAAAAAAAAATCCAACCGCCACAGGAGACTTAGAGGGCCTAATGTGACCGGCGGCCAAACTTGTCTGTATGTATTCCTCCAAAGCCTTCCTCTCAGGAATAGTAAGGTTAAATAAACGACTTTTAGGAAGAGTCGCTCCAGGGACAAATTCAATAGAACAATCATAGTCTCTATGGGGAGGCAAAACCTGCGATTCTTTCTCAGAAAAAACTCTCCAAAAATCCTGAATAGGAACAGGCAATTCTCCCCTATCCAAAGCTGCAATACGCCCGTTACAACACTTGTCATAACATTTATGGCTCCAGGATTTAATTTCACTGGTAGACCAATCCAGTACAGGATTGTGAAATTTTAACCAGGGCAAACCCAATATTACTGGAGAAGGCAAGTTATTCAACACTACCAAATCCAATTTCTCATGGTGAACACCATTAATAGTGAGAGGAAATTCACTGACCTTGAGAGTAATATTCTTCAAAGGGGAGCCATCCACAGAAACCACAGAAATGGGGGATGATAAAGGTTCAGGTTTTAAATTGAGTTTTTCCACAAATCCCCCATCAATTACATTCAGTGTAGACCCGCAATCAACAAACACCCGAAATTCCATTAATTTTTCCTGAGCAATCGTGGAAGCAGCTAAAAATATACCCTTGGAATTTAAACAGGCAATACGGGCGTGACTGACCATTTTTTTTTCTTTCTTCATACGAAGCTCACAGCCTTTAATCAAATGACCAGATTTTCCGCAATAGAAACACAAGCCTTCCGAAAAACGACGGTCTTTTTCTTGAGAGCGAGGTGCCACCGATCCAATCTCCATCGGTTCACCACTGTTAGTACACACATTATCATAAGCAGAAACTGACATAGCAGAGGATTTGCTCTCATTAACCCTAGCACGCAGTCTTCTATCCACCCGTATAGCTAATTGCATAGCCTGTTGCAAATCCTCAGGTGTAGGATAAGCAATTAGCAGGTCTTTAACCCTTTCACTGAGCCCAGCAAGAAATAGACTTTTCAGAGCAGAATCGTTCCACCCTGTTTGAGTGGACCAACGACGAAAATGAGTACAATATTTTTCCACATTACCTGATCCTTGTTTTAAACGTCTCAACTCAGTCTCAGCTGATGCCACACGGTCAGGATCATCATATAATAGTCCTAAAGCAGAAAAAAAACTATCCACTGATCTGAAGCATGTATCACTAGGTTGCAAAGAAAAGGCCCACTCCTGAGGCTCTTTGCGCAAAAGTGACATTATGAACCCTACGCGCTGGGACTCATCCCCAGAGGACTTGGGTCTCAAACGAAAATACAATAAGCAAGCATTTTTAAATGAAAAAAATTCTCGATGTTCACCAAAAAATAAATCCGGCAAACATACCTTAGGCTCCAAGAAATATGCTCCAGGACAGTTACTCACGTGCTGACGGAGCTCGGCCACTTCCAGAGAGAGTCCCTGCAGGTGTTTAGCCAAATCCTGAACCGACACCATGATGGAACAAAAAAAATCTTTCCTTAGAGAATTTGCAGGCTGGACTTACTGTTATGTTCTGCTACCAAAGCTAAGGAAAGAGAGGAGATCTGTCCCTACTATAGGACTCAGCTGAATCCCTACGATGTAACAGGGAACCTGATCCTGCGATCAGACCTGCTAAAGTCCTAATCTAGTCTGTACGGAGACCTATAGATGTGGGGAGGGAATCCCTACAAGTACTAAGGACTGGGAGGAATATGGGACACCTCCTAACAGAAATAGTAGCAGACAGACGAACAAACAAAATAGATAGAACATAGAGGTCCGTAGACCAAGCAAACTAACAGAGTTAGATACAGAGCACAGGCTAGCTAGAAAGTAGATATACAATGCAGTCCAGCAAAGCCAGAAGGGCGGAGCAGGATTAAATAGGCCAACAAGGTCATGTGACCAGCAAAGGAAAAAAGACCTAAGAGCAAGGTTCTAACATATATGAAGTACAGTGACAGTGTTGCTTACTGTACTTGTCATTTAGTGTAAAGGATTTATTAAAAAATATAATAGTGTTTTCGTGCACCGTCTCTTTAAAAAAGCCGGCCGGCAATTCAGCAGCGATACCCGACAATTTATAACAGAAAGAATAGAGCTTCACACATAGATTAGATAGATAGAAACATGTCAGTCACATATATATGAAGTACTGTGACAGTGTTGCTTACTGTACTTGTCATTTACTGCAAAGGATTTATTAAAAAAAATAATAGTGTTTTCATGCACCGTCTCTTTAAAAAAGCCGGCCGGCAATTCAGCATCTGTACCCGACAATTTAGAATAGAAAGAATAGAGCTTCACACATAGATTAGATAGATAGAAACATGTCAGCCACATATATACGAAGTACAGTGACAGTGTTGCTTACTGTAATTGTCATTTAGTGTAAAGGATTTATTAAAAAAAATAATAGTGTTTTCATGCACCGTCTCTTTAAAAAAGCCGGACGGCAATTCAGCATCTGTACCCGACAATTTATAACAGACAGAATAGAGCTTCACACATAGATTAGATAGATAGAAACATGTCAGTCACATATATAATAAGTACAGTGATAGTGTTGGTTACTGTACTTGTCATTTAGTATTAAAATAAAGGATTTATTATTAAAAAAAATTGGCGTGGGGTTCCCCGTAATTTTAGTCTCTAGCGGAGGTTAAGCAGACGGCTGGGGCAGATGTTTGAAGCCTGGGAAGGGGGTAATACCCACGGAGCTTCCCAGGCTACTAATATGAGCCCCCAGCTGAATACCTAGCCTTTACTAGCTATTAAAATGGAGGACCCCCCCAAAAAAAATGACGTGGGATCCCCCCTAATTTAATAGCTAGCAAAGGCTAGGCAGACAGCTGGGGGCTGATATTAATAGCCCAGGAAGGGAGCCATGAATATTGGCCCCCTCCCAGGCTAGAAACACCAGCCGTCAGCCGCCCCAGAAATGGCGCATCCATAGGATGCGCCAATTCTGGCACTTAGCCTCGCTCTTCCACGCTGCCCTGGTGCGGTGGCAGGGGGTAATAGGGTTGGGGTTGATATCAGCTTATAATGCCAGCTAACATCAAGCCCAGGTTAGTAATGGAGAGGCGTCTATAAGACACCCCCATTACTAACCCCATAGTCAAAGTTAAAAAAAAAACACAAACATCCAGAATAAAGTCCTTTAATTGAAATAAAGACACAATTCTTTATTGTTCTAAATTAAACCATACTTACCATCACGCCCATTCCAGCTGAAGCCAACGATCTCCTGCAATAAAAGAAAAATAATAAAGCAACCTCATCCTTACCTTTCCATGGTTCCCAGGACAGCTTCAGCTCTGCTACATCGAGATGACAGGCTGGACCGCAGCAGAAAGCTGCCATCCAGCCTGTCATCCCGCAGACACTGAGAAGTGCAGGCATGCTTGCGCTCCTCAGTGTCTGACTGTGACGGCATCCAGATGAGCCGACAATGAACTCGGCTCACCTCATGTACGTCACTGACAGCGTGGGAAAATTCTCCTGCACTCAGCGCTTCAGCGTGAGAATTTTCCCACGCTGTCAGTGACGTGCATGAGGTGAGCCGAGTTCATTGGACATGACCTCGGCTCATCTGGATGCCGTCACAGCGAGACACTGAGGAGCGCAAGCATGCCTGCGCTTCTCAGTGTCTGCGGGATGACAGGCTGGATGGCAGCGTTCTGCTGCGGTCCAGCCTGTCATCTCGATGTAGCAGAGCTGAAGCTGTCGTGGGAGCCATGGAAAGGTAAGGATGATGTTGCTTTATTATTTTACTTTTATTGCAGGAGATCATTGGCTTCAGCTGGAATGGGTGTGATGGTAAGTATGGTTTAATTTAGAACAATAAAGAATTGTGTGTTTATTTCAATTAAAGGACTTTATTCTGGGTGTTGTGTTTTTTTTAAATACTTTACTAGAAATTCATGGTGATCATGTCTAATATTGGCGTGACCCCATGAATTTCGGGCTTAGGGCCAGCTGATAATGCCAAGCTGGCCTTAACCCCTTTATTACCCAGTGAGCCACCGCACCAGGGCCCTGGATGAGTTGGGTACAGCGCCAGAAGATGGCGCTTCTATGAACGCGCCATTTTCCGGGGCGGCTGCGGACTGCAATTTGCAGCGGGTGGGGCCCAGAAAGCTTGGGCCTCCCTGCGCTGCAGATTCCAGCCCCCAGCTGCCTAGTTGTACCTGGCTGGACACAAAAATAGGGCGAAGCTCCACGTATTTTTTTTTTAAATTCATGAATTTCCTGAAATAATTTAAAAAAAATTGACGTGGGGCTTCGCACTATATTTGTGTCCAGCCAGGTACAGCAGGCAGGGACGGGCTGCCCCCAACCACCAGCTGCCTATTTGTACCTGGTTGGACACAACAATATAGGGAAGCCCTTTTTTTCTTAATTATTCCATGAATTTCATGAAATAATTAAAAAAAAAAATGCGTGGGGCTTCGCCCTATTTTTGTGCCCAGCCAGGTACAACTAGGCAGCTGGGGGATGGAATCTGCAGCGCAGGGAGGCCCAAGCTTTCTGGGCCCCACCCGCTGCAAATTGCAGTCCGCAGCCGCCCCAGAAAATGGTGCGTTCATAGAAGCGCCATCTTCTGGCGCTGTACCCAACTCATCCAGGGCCCTGGTGCGGTGGCTCACTGGGTAATAAAGGGGTTAAGGCCAGCTAGGCATTATCAGCTGGCCCTAAGCCCGAAATTCATGGGGTCACGCCAATATTAGACATGACCACCATGAATTTCTAGTAAAGTATTTAAAAAAAGCACAACACCCAGAAAAAAGTCCTTTAATTGAAATAAAGACACAATTCTTTATTGTTCTAAATTAAACCATACTTACCATCACGCCCATTCCAGCTGAAGCCAATGTCTTCTGCAATAAAAGTAAAATAATTAAGCAACCTCATCCTTACCTTTCCATGGTTCCCACGACAGCTTCAGCTCTGCTACATCGAGATGACAGGCTGGACCGCAGCAGAAAGCTGCCATCCAGCCTGTCATCCCGCGGACACTGAGAAGCGCAGGCATGCTTGCGCTCTGCAGTGTCTGGCTGTGACGGCATAAAGATGAGACGAGTTCATGTCCAATGATCTCAGCTCACCTCATGCACGTCACTGACAGCGTGGGAGAATTCTCCTGCACTCAGCGCTACAGCGTGAGAATTCTCCCACGCTGTCAGTGACGTGCATGAGGTGAGCTGAGATCATTGGACATGAACTCGTCTCATCTTTATGCCGTCACAGCCAGACACTGCAGAGCGCAAGCATGCCTGCGCTTCTCAGTGTCTGCGGGATGACAGGCTGGATGGCAGCGTTCTGCTGCGGTCCAGCCTGTTATCTCGATGTAGCAGAGCTGAAGCTGTCCTGGGAACCATGGAAAGGTAAGGATGAGGTTGCTTTATTATTTTTCTTTTATTGCAGGAGATCGTTGGCTTCAGCTGGAATGGGCGTGATGCTAACTATGGTTTAATTTAGAACAATAAAGGATTGTGTCTTTATTTCAATTAAAGGACTTTATTCTGGGTGTTTGTGTGTTTTTTTTAACTTTGACTATGGGGTTAGTAATGGGGGTGTCTTATAGACGCCTCTCCATTACTAACCTGGGCTTGATGTCAGCTGGCATTATAAGCTGACATCAACCCCAACCCTATTACCCCCTGCCACCGCACCAGGGCAGCGTGGAAGAGCGAGGCTAAGTGCCAGAATTGGCGCATCCTATGAATGCGCCATTTCTGGGGCGGCTGACGGCTGGTGTTTCTAGCCTGGGAGGGGGCCAATATTCATGGCTCCCTTCCTGGGCTATTAATATCAGCCCCCAGCTGTCTGCCTAGCCTTTGCTAGCTATTAAATTAGGGGGGACCCCACATCATTTTTTTGGGGGGGTCCCCCATTTTAATAGCTAGTAAAGGCTATGTATTCAGCTGGGGGCTCATATTAGTAGCCTGGGAAGCTCCGTGGGTATTACCCCCTTCCCAGTCTTCAAACATCTGCCCCAGCCGTCTGCTTAACCTCCGCTAGAGACTAAAATTAAGGGGAACCCAACGCCAATTTTTTTAATAATAAATCCTTTATTTTAATACTAAATGACAAGTACAGTAACCAACACTGTCACTGTACTTCATATATATGTGACTGACATGTTCCTATCTATCTAATCTATGTGTGAAGCTCTATTCTGTCTGTTATAAATTGTCGGGTACCGCTGCTGAATTGCCGGCCGGCTTTCTTAAAGAGACGGTGCATGAAAACACTATTATTTTTTTTAATAAATCCTTTACACTAAATGACAAGTACAGTAAGCAACACTGTCACTGTACTTCATATATATGTGACTGACATGTTTCTATCTATCTAATCTATGTGTGATTCTCTATTCCTTCTATTCTAAATTGTCGGGTACAGATGCTGAATTGCCGGCCGGCTTTTTTAAAGAGACGGTGCATGAAAACACTATTATTTTTTTTAATAAATCCTTTACACTAAATGACAAGTACAGTAATCAACACTGTCACTGTACTTCATATATATGTGGCTGACATGTTTCTATCTATCTAATCTATGTGTGAAGCTCTATTCTGTCTGTTATAAATTGTCGGGTAGCGCTGCTGAATTGCCGGCCGGCTTTTTTAAAGAGACAGTGCATGAAAACACTATTATTTTTTTTGATAAATCCTTTACGCTAAATGACAAGTACAGTAAGCAGCGCTTTCACTGTACTTCATATATATGTGACTGACATGTTTATATCTTTCTAATCTATGTGTGAAGCTCTATTCTTTCGGTTCTAAATTGTCGGGTACAGGTGTATGCCGCTGCTGAATTGCCGGCTTTTCATGTTTCACTGTTGGCACTGTTCCCATCGATTTGGGCAATCACTGTAATGCCACAACCACCATGGCTGTGGCATTACAGTGAGTGGCAGACAATCCCTGCATGATTGGTGCTCTAAATAGCGCCAGACATGCAGGACACGCTTTTGGTGCACGAACAGTTATCGAACATAACCTCGAACAGCCGAATTTTTTGCAAATCGTTCGCGTTCGTCGAACAACTCGAACACCGCCCAAAACAGCTCGAATTTGAGATTGGCGAACAGTTCTAGTCGAACACCGCTCATCTCTAGTAGTGACAGTGTTTTGTGAGAGGCTTTTTTTTTATATTACCACTGCTCTCAGGTTCACTTCTCCCCTACCTTTGTGCCTTTTAAAAAAATCTTTTTTAAATAATAAACTTTATACATTTTTCTAAAGAAAACCTTTGGTAGTCCCTCTTTCGTTATATGCTTCTGTTTTTTGGTGTTAAGTAAACGATGGGATTCAATTAGTCCGTTTATGATAGTGCTTCTGGATATTCATATGATTGATGAATGCTAAGTATAATAGATCCCAGTTGGGACATATGCACTATCGTGTTCTATGAACTGCTATATGTATGTAGAGGTGATATCAGTCATTGTACAGGAGGAGGAGGCGAGCTGTGACATCACCTATTGTGAGTGGTGGGTCCTGTATTATCTACTGTATATAGAGGTGTAATCAGTCATTGTACAGGAGGAGGAGGTGAGCTGTGACATCGTTTATTGTGGATGGTGGATCCCGTGTTATCTACTGTATATACAGATGTTATCTGTCATTGTACAGGGGGAGGAGTAGGTGAGCTCTGACATCACCTATTGTGAATGATGAATCCTGTGCTGTCTACTGTATATAGAGGTGTTTTCGGGCATTGTACAGGAGAAGGAGGAGGTGAGCAGTGACACCATCTATTGTGAATAGTGGATCCTGTGTTATCTACTGTATAAAGAGGTGTTATCAGTCATTGTACAGGAGGAGGTGAGCTGTGACATCACCTATTGTGAATGGTAGATTCTCTTATATCAGTTGCCTATGGACATGTTACCCAACATTGCAATTCTGTCTGTGATGATACTGAGGCTGCTGAAAACTGTTCAGGAATTATGAGTCTAATATAACCTCAGTGTCTATTGTGAAAATTTTAGATTTATACATTTATTTTAATATAGATTATTATATGAAAAACATACATTTAGCACATAAACCTTAATTAAACAATTGGTCATTTTCTGATGATACATTCCCTTTAAGTCAAAGACAATTACCAGTACACATTAAGTAAGAAAACTCATTGTCTACACTTCAGTGAAGTCTATGGGAGTTATGGAATAGCCAAGCCAACAACTCACATTGCAATAATGATACATGGTCAGTCCGACTACTTTTCAGCCGCACAGGATCATCAGACAGAAATGAGGAGTATATACACTATTAGGATAACTAGCCAGGGGGGTAACTAGAAAATACTGAGTGAGTGAATAAGAAAATCTTTCCTGGTGGTCCTCAAGGTACTACAGAATGTTGGTGGTCCTCAAGGTCCTCTAGGTGGTGAAGGTCCGACATGTCCTTCTTGTAATCTTTATTGAGGCAGGGAAGGGCAGAGATAAAAGGAAAACAAGTGGGTGAGTAGATGCACTTAAATGTTTGGCTGCGTTAAAGGTATCCCGAGCATTTGTACTTGGCTTGTACTCTATGATGTCGCACCCTTTAAGTGTTGTACGGCCCATCAAGCACGAGGGCAACCATCAAGCCTTGTACCTCCTCAATGTCTGACTGCAACCACTAGGCTCTGTGCCTCATAGTGAGAACCAGGATTCTTCTTGTTTGCACCAATAAAATGTGAGGGGCTACAACGTTTCCTTTTCAAGCATTATATTTGGGAACCAAACAGATAAGTAGAAACAGCTCCATCATGGAAAGGAGATTCAGCTGTGTACAGAGCGGTAGGAAAAGGGAGAGATGGAACTGAAAAAAAAACAAATTATGGTAACATTAAAGCATTTGCAATGTTGCAACTTTGTTGCACTCCAAGCCCAAACTCCATTGCCTGCCCAAAGGACTACGCACCTGCAAACTCACAACTTGCCTGAGAAGTTTAGTTCATATAAATATCCTCCATATTTATAAAGCAGATTTAATAAGAAATAACCATACAAGGAACTCCATTATTCAGCTCATACATTAAATTTTTAGCCTCAGTCCCTTTAGGTAATAAACAAAGTAGGTCGCTCTTCAAGGGCGATTTGCATTATTTTTGTGCTTTTCTAACCTGCTCTCTTCAGTTTTTCTTCAGGGCATTGAGCTACTAATGTTCCTAATAAATCCAGCGGTGTTGTTCACAAGACACTTCGTCTGTTTGTAAATTATATCACAGAAATGCTACGCTGCAAAAAAACCCAAACATTTTACCCAATTAAACCTCCTAGTAATTAAAGGAGTTTTTTTGTGACGGGCCCTATGGGAGTAATTTACATGTGTAATTGGATCAGTGGTTGGCGTTGGCGCAGTATTTATTATGTAGCTGTTATCATATTATTTACATACAGAGCTCTATAGTCACCCGATACAATGAGAACGCTGCCCTATAATGTCACACGGTGTAGCACAGGGTCAGGAAGGAAGCTCTGCAGCTCATCTCCATGTAATGTATCACTGAGGAAAGCAACCGGTGTCTACAGCGTGATCACAGGATGCACAGCGTCAGCAGAAGAAACCCATCACAGCAGATTACCCAATATCACTATATACAAGAAGACGGATAACTAGCTCTACACACAGAATTACATACAGGGATACCCAGGTTATACCAGCTGTACATATATAATTATATACAGAAGATGTCCAGGTTATACCAGCTGTACATATATAATTATATACAGGAGATGTCCAGGTTATATCAGCTGTATATATATAATTATATACAGGAGATGCCCAGGTTATACCAGCTGTACATATATAATTACATACAAGAGATGCCCAGGTTATACCAGCTGTACATATATAATTACATACAAGAGATGCCCAGGTTACACCAGCGATGACGGGCCGTGCGCCCATTGGACAGACGCTGCTATCAGTTCTCATATATATACACCCTCTGACTGACCTTTAGCCACGCCTCCTGACGAAGCCACTTCGGTGAAACGCGCGTCGAGGCGCGCTATTCATTCCCCTTTGCAGACTTCTCTTACCTGGTCATCATTATGTCACAAGGTAATGTGCGGCTATTCTGATTATTATAAGCAGATCACTTTAGACACTTTTATCTGCTTGTTGCATCTTTTGATCAAACTCAGATTCATAGCCTAGGTGTCTCTCCAACAAGTCGGACTCTGACCACATTGCCTGATTATGTATAACACCTGGGTATTAATTATGGAGTTACACCTGCAATTGGGTTAAGGTTTTCCTTTCTCTTTTAGGGGTTTTTTCGATCTTAACCCCTATTGGGTCTCTCATCCTAGTCACTCTTATTTGTTTTTTACTGTTACATATTACATGTTGTATTTTATTTAATAAAGATACAGTATTTTGCAATAACAGCTATATCTCTGGCCGTTAATTACTGAGGGCGATGTTCTTTCTATACATCAGCATTATCTTTATTACATCTCTCTCTCTTCTTCTTGGATGTTTACACCAGCTGTACATATATAATTACATACAAGAGATGCCCAGGTTATACCAGCTGTACATATATAATTATATACAAGAGATGCCCAGGTTATACCAGCTGTACATATATAATTACATACAGGGATACCCAAGTTATACCAGCTGTACACACAGAATTACATACAGGGATACCCAGGTTATGCCAGCTGTACATATATAATTACATACAAGACATGCCCAGGTTACACCAGCTGTACATATATAATTATATACAGGAGACGCCCAGTTTATACCAGCTGTACATATATAATTATATACTGGAGATACTCAGGTTATAACAGCTGTACACACAGAATTACATACAGGGATACCCAGGTTATGCCAGCTGTACATATATAATTACATACAAGAGATGCCCAGGTTATACCAGCTATACATATATAATTATATACAGGACACGCCTAGTTTATACCAGCTGTACATATATAATTATATACAGAAGATGCCCAGGTTATACCAGCTGTACATATATAATTATATACAGGAGATGCCCAGGTTATACCAGCTGTACATATATAATTACATACAGGGATACCCAGGCTATGCCAGCTGTACATATATAATTACATACAAGAGATGCCCAGGTTACACCAGCTGTACATATATAATTATATACAGGAGATGCCCAGGTTATACCAGCTGTACATATATAATTATATACTGGAGATACCCAGGTTATACCAGGTGTACAGTACAGACCAAAAGTTTGGACACACCTTCTCATTTAAAGAATTTTCTGTATTTTCATGACTATGAAAGTTGTACATTCACACTGAAGGCATCAAAACTATGAATTAACACATGTGGAATTATATACTTAACAAAAAAGTGTGAAACAACTGAAAATATGTCTTATATTCTAGGTTCTTCAAAGTAGCCACCTTATGCTTTGATGACTGCTTTGCACACTCTTGGCATTCTCTTGATGAGCTTCAAGAGGTAGTCACCGGAAATGGTTTTCACTTCACAGGTGTGTCCTGTCAGGCTTAATAAGTGGGATTTCTTGCCTTATAAATGGGGTTGGGACCATCAGTTGTGTTGTGCAGAAGTCTGGTGGATACACAACTGATAGTCCTACTGAATAGACAGTTAGAATTTGTATTATGGGAAGAAAAAAGCAGCTAAGTAAAGAAAAACGAGTGGCCATCATTACTTTAAGAAATGAAGGTCAGTCAGTCCGAAAAATTGGGAAAACTTTGAAAGTGTCCCCAAGTGCAGTTACAAAAACCATCAAGTGCTACAAAGAAACTGGCTCACACGAGGACCGCCCCAGGAAAGGAAGACCAAGAGTCACCTCTGCTTCTGGGGATAAGTTTATCCGAGTCACCAGCCTCAGAAATCGCAGTTAACAGCAGCTCATATTAGAGACCAATGCCTCACAGAGTTCTAGCAGCAGACACATCTCTTCAACAACTGTTAAGAGGAGACTTTCTGCAGCAGGCCTTCATGGTAAAATAACTGCTAGGAATGGACATTAGACCAGTGGAAATCTGTGCTTTGGTCTGATGAGTCCAAATTTCAGATCTTTGCTTCCAATGACCGTGTCTTTGTGCGACGCAGAAAAGGTGAACGGATGGACTCTACATACCTGGTTCCCACCGTGAAGCATGGAGGAGGAGGTGTGATGGTGTGGGGGTGCTTTGCTGGTGACACTGTTGGGGATTTATTCAAAATTGAAGGCATACTGAGCCCACATGGCTACCACAGCATCTTGCAGTGGCATGCTATTCCATCTGGTTTGCGTTTAGTTGGACCATTATTTATTTTTCAACAGGACAATGACCCCAAACACACCTCCTGGCTGTGAAAGGGCTATTTGACCAAGAAGGAGAGTGATGGGATGCTACGCCAGATGACCTGGCCTCCACAGTCACCAGACCTGAACCCAATCGAGATGGTTTGGGGTGAGCTGGACCGCAGAGTGAAGGCAAAAGGGCCAACAAGTGCTAAGCATCTCTGGGAACTCCTTCAAGATTGTTGGAAGACCATTTCCGGTGACTACCTCTTGAAGATCATCAAGATAATGGCAAGAGTGTGCAAAGCAGTCATGAAAGCAAAAGGTGGCTACTTTGAAGAACCTAGAATATAAGACATATTTTCAGGTGTTTCACACTTTTTTGTTAAGTATCTAATTCAACATGTGTTAATTCATAGTTTTGGTGGCTTCAGTGTGAATGTACAATTTTCATAGTCATGAAAATACAGAAAAATCTTTAAATGAGAAGGAGTGTCCAAACTTTTTGTCACCAGCAAAGCACCCCCACACCATCACACCTCCTCCTCCATACTTCACGGTGGGAACCAGGCATGTAGAGTCCATCCGTTCACCTTTTCTGCGTCGCACAAAGACACGGTGGTTGGAACCAAAGATCTCAAATTTGGACTCATCAGACCAAAGCACAGATTTCCACTGGTCTAATGTTCATTCCTTGCGTTCTTTAGCCCAAACAAGTCTCTTCTGCTTGTTGCCTGTCCTTAGCAGTGGTTTCCTAGCAGCTATTTTACCATGAAGGCCTGCTGCACAAAGTCTCCTCTTAACAGTTGTTGAAGAGATGTGTCTGCTGCTAGAACTCTTTGGCATTAACCTGGTCTATAATCTGAGCAGCTGTTAACTTGTGATTTCTGAGGCTGGTGACTCGGATAAACTTATCCTCAGAAGCAGAGGTGACTCTTGGTCTTCCTTTCCTGGCGCGGTCCTCATGTGAGCCAGTTTCTTAGTAGCGCTTGATGGTTTTTGCAACTGCACTTGGGGACACTTTCAAAGTTTAAAATAAACGAGATCTACTGCGCTGGTACACTCACTTTAAATGACACGAGAGGTTAAGAAGATAAAAGGAAAAAAAAAATTTTTATTTTTATTTATACAAAACTGGTTAAAATAAGGATAAAATATGAGGCTAAAATTCCCAGAAGAAGCGAGGTTCCGTGGAGGAATATGAACGAAATATCAGTGGATTATTCTCGGTATATCCAGGACGTACAGGTACCTGTGAAGGGTATATATACTATGATGAGTATAGGAATAGTTGGCGAATTATCTTATTAATATATAGAGATTTTAGTTACCTGAAAGGTAATTAGGTGGTGGAAGAATAATCATATATGGTTGCCTCTGGCTAGTTCTCTTGAACCTGTCAGCTGTGAGTAAAAGAAGGGGGGCTAATTATTAAGAGACCGGGTATTACCACGTTTAGAGTTTGAGTTGGGTATTTTACCTGTATAGTAGAAATCTTAAATAAGTGGAAAGGTCTGTATATATCTGGTAGGATTAGGGGGTTACTCCCGTGGGTTATTGCAGAGACTATAGGATACTAGAAAGTGGGAATAGAAAATTAAAACGTTAAAACGTATATAGATCTAGGTAGCACACTTTTCACAGTTTGTCTTACCCGTAGGGAAGTAGTTTTGTGGATCTAGAGGGTAGTAGTTGTCTAATGGTGGTGGATGTAGTCACAGTATAGTCATCCAGACTAGTGTAGTCATCGAGATTAGTTATACCACCTAGGGGAGCTATGTGTCAATGATGGTTATTATAAATAATAATTATTATAAATACAGTACTCATAGGTAAAAAGAAGGGTAAGATGATCTCTTATATATATATATAGAGTTACGTACTGCTGCAATAGAATGAGAAGTCTTACCACTAGTGGCTCTGTGTGATGGAAAAAGAATCAGCTGTGGAGTAGGTTGAGCTGTATAGAAAAAATCCTGGTTCGTAGCAATAGATAGAGAGCGCTGGTAAGTGCTTTGTAGCTGTTTCTTTCGACGGTGGTGGTGGTAAGTATTCCTTGGGGCGGTGGAGTCTGTCGTGCATGCACGTGTAGTCCCGGATGGGTACGTGTTGCTGGAGTTGTTACCTTTGTCGGCGTCCTGGTTAGAAGGCTTGCTTCGTGGGGACGGGACTGCTGGATGTCAGGGCTGAGGGCGTCGGAGTCCCGGCCGGAGACTCCGGCACCTGCGTGCAGCACCCGAGGAAAGAAAGATGATGATCTCAGTAGGACCTGCGTTGCGTAAGGTCCTACTAGTCACGTGACTGGGAGACGGAGAGCAGGAGAGGCCACACTTCCTACGCGTTTCGGATACTACGGTATCCTTCGTCAGGGATGGTCATGATTCTCACTGCTCTCATTATATACCCGCCAGAGCTTTTGGGAGGTGTTTGTAGTTAATTATCATTAAAAGCAAAAAGTTCAATTCCGGTGTTTAGGCCCCTTGGCCTCAAAGAGTCCATCTTAAATATCCATTCTGTTTCCTTTTTAGACATTTGTTTAATGTAATTGCCATTCCTCCAGTTTTTTTGGATAATCTGTATCCCTGTAATTTCCATGTCTTTTATGGATCCTTTGTGCTTATCTTTAAAATGCTTGGATAGGGGATGTCCCTCAAATTTATTTTTGATATTTCTAACGTGTTCACTGATCCTTTTATTGAGAGCCCGTATGGTCCGCCCAACATATAATTTTTTACATGGACACTTTAACCCATATATCACACCTTTAGTGGTGCACGTGATCTGGTCTTTTATGGGGAATTTTATAAGTCCATGAGAGATGTGGCTTTGTTTTTTTGTGTGTAGAGCTTTACATATTTTACAGTCTCTACATGGAAAGAAGCCCACAGTATCTGTTGGGTGGAGGGGCTGTGGATTTTTGATTGTCGGTGCCACTTTCATGCCAATGTTTTTAGCTTTCTTAAAAATAAATTGGGGGTATGGAGGTATCAAATCCCCAATTATCTTATCATCCTTTAAAGTGTCCCAGTGTTTTTGGATGATAGTTTTAAGTATATTAGAGTTGGAGTTGTAGGTGGTGATAATGGGCACTTCAAGTGTGGGTTCCATACGTATGGGGCGGTTCGTATTCTTGGAGTTATTAGTTGTTAATAATTGGCCGCGTGGAATTGTTTTAATCTGATTTTTGGTTTTTAGTAGAAAGTCTTGTTGGTACCCTTTGACAGTAAATTTATCTGTGAGGAGATTCGCCTCTTCGTTAAAATCTGATGTTTTTGAGCAATTCCTGCGTAATCTTACATATTGGCTCTTTGGTACATTTAGGAGCCATCTGGGTAGATGACAACTATCTAAATGGATATATCCATTTGTATCCGTGGGTTTAAAAAAGGTGTTAGTACATAGTTGTTCATTATCAATGAAGATGTTTAAGTCCAGAAAGTTGACTTGTTCTTTGCTAATGGAGGCAGTAAATTTCAAGAAGTATTCATTTTGATTAATATCCTCTAAAAATTGGTCTAGGGCTGGTGGGCTGCCTGACCAGATGAAGAGGATATCATCTATAAACCGACGCCATAAGACTAGGTTAGAACGTAGGTGTCCTTCTGGGTAAATGTTAGAATGTTCCCACATACCCACATATAGATTTGCATAACTAGGTGCAAATCTCGTGCCCATAGCGGTACCCCACCTCTGGGTATAGTAGTTCTTACCATATTTGAAAGAGTTGTGATTCAAGATGAAGTACATACATTCCTCTATGAAGTGAATTTGTGTGTCTGGTATATTACTTAGCTTTTTTAGAAAGAACGTAGTGGCTTCACAGCCTTTGTGATGCTGAATCACCGTGTAAAGGGAGGTAATGTCCAATGTACCTAGGATATAATGTTTTTGCCATTGAATTTGGCTTAGCAATTAAAGAGCATGTTTTGTGTCCTTCAGGTGGGCAGGTAATTGTGGTACTAAAGATTGAATATGGCGATCCACATATCTTGAAAGATTGGAGGTGAGGCTCTGGATACCGGATATAATAGGTCTACCTGGGGGGTTCACTAGGGATTTGTGTATTTTAGGGAGGTGATAGAAGATTGGTGTTCTGGGGTGGAGGGTCTGTATATAATCAAACTCATTTTTGTTTAGGAAACCTTCATTGAGGCCTTTTTCAAGGAGAACTTTCATTTCTCTTAGATGTTCTCTAGTAGGGTCCTCTTTTAGTAGTTCGTATGTACGGGTGTCGTTAAGAAGTCGCATAGCTTCCGCATGATATTGAGAGTAGTCCAGAATTACTATGCCTCCTCCTTTGTCCGCTGGGCGTATGGCGATATTTTCGTTATTAGCCAAACTATGCATTGCTGTGCGTTCCTTGTTGCTGAGGTTATTTTTAAACCTCATGCATTTTTTCTCACTGATTCTTCTAATATCATCCACGACATTTTTTTGGAAGGTTTCCATTGATTCTGAATATTCATGGATAGGGTGAAAATTGGATTTTTTCTTTAGATGTGTGTATGAACATAGAATCTGCAGATGTAGAAAACGTAGTTGGACATGTTTTTTTCTTGAGAAAATGTTTTTTAAGAGCTAGATTACGCATGAATTTTTTTACTCCTATGAAGGCATCAAATTTATTGAATTTTGTGGATGGGGCATATTTTAACCCCTTATTTAATAGTTGTATTTCATTTGGTTGGAGAATGTATTGACTTAAATTGAAAATTGATGTAGTTTTTGTTGTGTTTAATTCCTGAGATTGTATCTTTTTCTTTTTGGCGAATTTCCTCCCCCTACAGCCCCTCTGACGTTTCCTCGATTGGCCACACGAAAAAAATCCGTGGTAGTCGGTCTTTTTCTAACTTGTGGATGTTGGGGATTTCTATCTTTGGGTCTGGTATCGGTATTTATATGATTGATAGTATTCTGAGAGGGCAAGTGGGTAGATGTAGAGGGTAAGGAGAGAAGGGGGGGGAGGGGGAGGAGGAGAGGGAGAGGGAGGGGAAGAGAGGAGGGGGAAAGGAGGTGATTCTCCTATGTTATGTAGTGCCCTGTATCTATTGTGAATAGAAATGGGGGTCCCGATATTATTTAGATCTGGTTCCTGGTTATTAGGTGTTTCTCTATTCCTTGGGGTGGTGTTGCGTTGGTTGTCATCTTCAGGAGTTGGATGTATAGAGAAGTCTTCTGAGTTGGTTATAGGGCTAGTTGGACTGGCATCTATTTGGTCAATGATCTTGTAACCATTCTCTGTAATTAATTCACTTAGAGTGGGTTCAGGGATGCAGTCCCTGCCAAATTTTTTGCGTTTCCTTTCAATGATTTCTTCTTCTTTATTATCTATTCTAATTATAATATTTTTAGATAATTTGATAATAGCTGGGTGGTTCTGGTGGGGTTTAATGGTTCGAAATAGTTTAGAGATTTTACTCTTACTTTCCATAAGTTGCTGTTTCCTTTTCTCTATAATGAATATTACAGCTTGTTTAGAGAAAGATTTAAACATGTCTTCCCACTCAGTTAAGGTTGTTGGATCACCTATGTCTCCTGATAGAGATTTTGTGACACATAAACCCGCTGGAATTATGTCATAGGTCAAAGTTTGCCCAATTTTTCGGACTGACTGACCTTCATTTCCTAAAGTAATGATGGCCACTCGTTTTTCTTTACTTAGCTGCGTTTTTCTTGCCATAATACAAATTTTAACAGTCTATTCAGTAGGACTATCAGCTGTGTATCCACCAGACTTTTGCACAACACAACTGATGGTCCCAACCCCATTTATAAGGCAAGAAATCCCACTTATTAAACCTGACAGGGCACACCTGTGAAGTGAAAACCATTTCCGGTGACTACCTCTTGAAGCTCATCAAGAGAATGCCAAGAGTGTGCAAAGCCGTCATCAAAGCAAAAGGTGGCTACTTTGAAGAACTTAGAATATAAGACATATTTTCAGTTGTTTCACACTTTTTGTTAAGTATATAATTCCACATGTGTTAATTCATAGTTTTGATGCCTTCAGTGTGAATGTACAATTTTCACAGTCATGAAAATACAAAAAAATCTTTAAATGAGAAGGTGTGTCCAAACTTTTGGTCTGTACTGTACATAATTATATACTGGAGATACTCAGGTTATACCAGCTGTACATATATAATTATATACAGGAGATGCCCAGGTTATACCAGCTGTACATATATAATTATATACAGAAGATGCCCAGGTTATACCAGGTGTACATATATAATTATATACAGGAGATGCCCAGGTTATACCAGCTGTACATATATAATTATATACAGGAGATACCCAGGTTATACCAGCTGTACATATATAATTATATACTGGCGACACCCAGGTTATACCAGCTGTACGTATATAATTATATACAGGAGATACCCAGGTTATACCAGCTGTACGTATATAATTATATACAGGAGATGCCCAGGTTATACCAGCTGTACATATATAATTATATACAGGAGATACCCAGGTTATACCAGCTGTACATATATAATTATATACAGAAGATGCCCAGGTTATACCAGGTGTACATATATAATTATATACAGGAGATGCCCAGGTTATACCAGCTGTACGTATATAATTATATACAGGAGATGCCCAGGTTATACCAGCTGTACGTATATAATTATATACAGGAGATATCCAGGTTATACCAGCTGTACATATATAATTATATACTGGAGATACCCAGGTTATACCAGCTGTACGTATATAATTATATACAGGAGATACCCATGTTATACCAGCTGTACGTATATAATTATATACAGGAGATGCCCAGGTTCTACCAGCTGTACATATATAATTATATACAGGAGATGCCCAGGTTATACCAGCTGTACATATATAATTATACAAAGGAGATGCCCAGGTTATACCAGCTGTACATACATAATTATATACAGGAGATGCCCAGGTTATACCAGCTGTACATATATAATTATATACAGAAGATGCCCAGGTTATACAAGCTGTACATATATAATTATATACAGGAGATGCCCAGGTTATACCAGCTGTACATATATAATTATATACAGGAGATGGCCAGGTTATACCAGCTGTACATATATAATTATATACAGGAGATGCCCAGGTTATACCAGCTGTACATATATAATTATATACAGGAGATACCCAGGTTATACCAGCTGTACATATATAATTATATACTGGAGACACCCAGGTTATACCAGCTGTACGTATATAATTATATACAGGAGATACCCAGGTTATACCAGCTGTACGTATATAATTATATACAGGAGATGCCCAGGTTATACCAGCTGTACATATATAATTATATACAGGAGATACCCAGGTTATACCAGCTGTACATATATAATTATATACAGAAGATGCCCAGGTTATACCAGGTGTACATATATAATTATATACAGGAGATGCCCAGGTTATACCAGCTGTACGTATATAATTATATACAGGAGATGCCCAGGTTATACCAGCTGTACATATATAATTATATACAGGAGATATCCAGGTTATACCAGCTATACATATATAATTATATACTGGAGATACCCAGGTTATACCAGCTGTACGTATATAATTATATAAAGGAGATACCCAGGTTATACCAGCTGTACGTATATAATTATATACAGGAGATGCCCAAGTTATAACAGCTGTTCATATAATTTTATACAGGAGATGCCCAGGTTATACCAGCTGTAGATATATAATTATATACAGGAGATGCCCAGGTTATACCAGCTGTACATATATAATTATACAAAGGAGATGCCCAGGTTATACCAGCTGTACATATATAATTATACAAAGAAGATGCCCAGGTTATACCAGCTGTACATATATAATTATATACAGGAGATGCCCAGGTTATACCAGCTGTACGTATATAATTATATACAGGAGATGCCCAGGTTATACCAGCTGTACATATATAATTATATACAGGAGATATCCAGGTTATACCAGCTGTACATATATAATTATACAAAGGAGATGCCCAGGTTATACCAGCTGTACATATATAATTATATACAGGAGATGCCCATGTTATACCAGCTGTACATATATAATTATATACTGGAGATACCCAGGTTATACCAGCTGTATATATATATTTATATACTGGAGATATCAAGGTCATACCAGCTGTATATATATACAGGGTGGTCCAAAAGTAGATGGACAGAAAGTGTAATAAGGTTATGAAGGGGGAGATTTATCAAACATGGTGTAAAGTTAAACTGGCTCCGTTGCCCTTAGCAACCAATCAGATTCCACTTTTCATTCCTCACAGACTCTTTGAAAAATGAAAGGTGGAATCTGATTGGTTGCTAAGGGCAACTGAGCCAGTTTCACAGATCTAGTTTTCACAGATAGATCTCCCCCAAATCTGATTTCTTTTCAGATAATTCAGATAACACATAATGGCAAATAATTTAAATACAGATCAAAGAAAAATGGATTTTAACAGAGTGTTGGAAATCTCAAAATGCTGAAACCATTAGAGCAAATTGGGTTGAAACATTTGGTACTCAAGCCCCAAAGAGACAAACCATTTACCGCATTCGTGACAAATTCAATGCCACTGGCTCAATCCTTAATGCTCCAAAAACTGGTCGACCAAAAACAGTCTGTACAGAAGATAATAAACAACTTGTTGCTGAAACATTTGTTCAGAGTCCAAAAAAGTCCACCCGAAGAGCCTCTTTGGAATTGGGAATTTCACGAGCTTCTATCATGCGAATCCTGAAATCTATTGGGTGGAAAGCTTATCGTCCACGTCTAATTCATGGTTTATTGGAGGATGATCCAGACAGGCGGCTGCAGTTTAGTGAGATTATGCTTAACGAAATTGAAGAAAATCCAGTAATTTTATATAACATTATGTGGAGTGATGAAGTTTCTTTCAAATTCTCCGGCCATATTAACACACATAATTGTATTTACTGGTATAATGAGAACATGCATTTAACATTAGAGCAACAACTAAATGAGCCAGGTGTCAATGTTTGGGGTGGTATTTCAAGTTTTGGTGTTTTAGGACCAATATTTTTTGATGGAGCAGTCACAGGAGATAAGTATCTCGAAATTCTAATGAATCAAGTTGTTCCCCAGTTACAGCAACAGCCTAATTCAAATGACCTTTATTTCCAATGTAACACGGGTACTTTAGATGCAGTGACACAGAAACACAGAGCAGCCAATACGGGGTTAATAAACAGGGGGGGTTTATAAGAACAAGGTCAATCTCCACGCAGGGAGCAACAAGGAAAATATGGGGGGGTGAAACAAGGAAAATAGCAGGTGAAAGTCAATAACTAACAGTTCACAGTCTGGCAAGATGTAGCAGAGCTGAACCGGTTGTAAACGTCAGTTTGTACACTTAGCTGACTCTGGCTCCTCACAAGGCAGTCGCCAGCGGATGCAGGTGATGATTTCTTCAGGCTTCCCTGCCCAAACAATGCTCCGTCTTCTGGCAGCAGGGGGAGCTCTCCGGTTTCACCCGCTGAGCCCCTAGTCCATAACACGGCACATCACGTGCCTCGGCTCCACGGACCCTGCGTCCCTTGTCTCTATAGTCGGGCTTGACTCCTCCGGTCCACTGTACCCGATTCCTGTTCCCAGTACTCGAGCCAGGAGCCTGGACCCTCTCACACTGTTCTCCTGCGCAGGACTCAGCTCCGCTTTCCCGCGCAAAACGTCCTCGTCTCTTCCTCTCTCCAGTCACACGAGGAGTCCCTCGGTCACCTGACTTCCCTGCTCTCTCTCTGGACACACCCCCAACTTCCCAGTCACATGACTCCTGTGCTTGCAAGTCTGTCTCCCCCCTGCAACAGAAGGTATGGCCCCGGCAGTTCCGGATCCCTTCCTCTGAAAGCACTTACACCCCGGTCTTCCCCCTTACATTCCTGCTCTCCTTTAACTCGCCATTCCACGGGCGAGAGTTCCTTCATCAATTTTCACACTCTTGGACTTCCTGGATGATACGGTGCCATATAAATTGATCTTGTTCGTAACATTGAGGAGGCACTCCTGCTGTTGTCCGTTCTGATCGGCGTAACTCAGTTTGACCGATGGGGGGTGCAGGGTCACTCGGATTCCTAATCTCCGCCTGCCGGGTGGCTTCAACCGATGTTGTTCCCTCGCCGCCTGCACTGGGGACTGCAGGTAATCGAGTGCTGGGGCTCGGAGGTAGAATCTATAATTCTTCTTCGTCCACATCGTGGCTTGGGGCAAATGTGACAGGACCTTCTCTAGAAACAGGTGATTCTTCTTCATCCTTGTCATCTTTAGACAGACAGGGCCACAGCATACTACGATGAACCACTCTGGTAGGGGCTCCTTCAGTCCCCTCGGGTTGAACTTCATACACAGGTCCTTCAGCGCCAATCCTGCGCTTCACTCGGTGCGGGGTCCGTTCCCACTGCTTACTCAATTTGCCCCGGGGCCGCCTGTCCCGAACCAACACCCGCTGCCCGGGCCTCAGAGCTGTCCCTCGAAGAGGCAATGTCTCATGATGTTTGAGTTTCTGAAACTTTTGTTGTACCAACCATCGGAGGGTCTGCAGTCGATGCCGATGTTCCCGGACCCAGGAAGACATCCCCGTCCGTGGGTAGTCCTCCTCGGGGTCCAGCTCTAACTCGGTGATCTCTCTCCCCTTTCACCCGAACAGCAAGGTATAAGGAGTGAACCCTGTCATATTATTCACTCAGTTGTTGTAGACCCACACCAGCTCGGCCACAGACTCAGGCCATCATACCTTCCGATCTTTCTCCAACATGCGGAGCATTTGGATCAGTGTCCGATTAAAGCGTTCACAGGCCCCATTTCCTTGAGGGTGGTAAGGAGTAGTCCGTAACTTCTCAATCTTGTACAACCGGTGCAGTTCTTCCATCACCCGGCCTTGGAAGCAGGCGCCTTGATCGGAATGGATCCTCTTTGGGCAGCCGTACACCCGAATGAAGTCTCGGCAGATGGCCTGCGCAGCTGACTCTGGTCCCTGGTCGAGGTCACTACCGCAAACTTTGTGAAGTGGTCTGTCATTACCAGGCAATGTTCATGCGCTGGTCCAACAGCCAAATAGTCGATCATCAGCACCTCCAAGGGGGCAGAAGTCACAATGGTTTGTATGGGGACCCGCTGCTCCGGGGGGCTTAACCAGCTCACAGCTCCGACATCTTCGACAAGTGTCTTCTATTGTTACTCGCAGTCGGGGATGATACACCAGCCTCTGCAACCACTGAAATGTCTTCTCTGGTCCGAAGTGAGCCCCTCGTTCATGAGCCTCCTTGGCCACTACTCCGACCAACTTCTCTGGGATCACCACTTGCCAGGTGGTCCCGAACTCTCGCAGTAGCTGCACCCGTCGGTACAGCAGCCTGTCTCGCAAACACAGTCTCTCCCATTGTCCCAGCATTTTCAGTGCTCCCGGGGACAGGGTACTCCTCTCTTCTCAACTGGGGACTTGCCGCAAAGCCACCCATTGATGTAATTGAGCAACTTCTCTGTCAGTCTGTTGAAGTCGGATCCAGTCATCTCTTGGCCGCCCTAGCACCTGTTCTTCCAACGTCTCTTCGATCTGTCCCTGTGCCGTGGTCAGCGGTCCTACGAAACTTTGTAAGCTAGGGGTCTCATCCGCCTCCAAATCTTCATCGCGGTCATGAACAGGCCATTCATATGTCACTCTGAAGAGGGCGTCGGCGTGAGTATTCTCTGTCTTAGGCCGGTAGGTGATCTTATACCGGTACCTGGCCATGCGGGCCACCCACCGCTGCTCCAGGGCTCCCATTTCACATTCTCCAGGTGGGCCAGCGGGTTGTTATCTGTTCTCACCAGTACTTCGGACCCGGACAAATACTTTGCAAACTTCTCGGTCATTGCCCAAACCAGAGCCAGCAAGTCAAATTTGAAAGAGCTATAATTATCCGAGTTCCTCTCGGAGTCGTGAAGGGAGTGACTGGCGTACGCAATCACGCGCTCTTTCCCCTCCTGTGCTTTGGATAACACGGCTCCTAGACCATGTAGGCTCCCATCAGTGTGGAGTATGAATGGTTGGGAGAAATCCGCATAGGCAAGTATTGGGGCCTCGGTCAGGGCCATTTTTAGGGCACAGAAAGCCTCTTCCTGGCAGCTTCCCCACTGAATCGCCTGATTCTTGGAGCCCGCCGGCACTCCCTTAAGTAGCTCCAGCAATGGGTTGGCTATGTGGGTGAAGTTCTTCACGAATCTTCGGTAGTACCCGGCAAGTCCCAGGAAGACCCGAACGTCCTTTACTGTCTTCGGGGTAGGCCACTCCTGTACGGCAGCCACCTTCTCCCGGGCGGGCCTCACTCCTTCACCGGATACAGTATGACCGAGATATTCGATCTGTTTGCAGAACAGGTGGCACTTCTGGGGCTTCACCTTTAGGCCATGACTCTGTAGGCGACTCAGTACTTGCTCCAGTCACTGGAGGTGCTCCTCGAAGGTGGAGGCATAGACAATTATGTCGTCAAGGTAAATCAGTGTTGCCTCGAAGTTCAAATCACCCAGGCACCTCTCCATCCGACGCTGGAACGTCCCGGGAGCGTTAGTCAGGCCGAAGGGCATCCGATTGAACTCGAACTGTCCCATGGGTAATATGAACGCTGTCTTCGCACGGTCATGTTCGGCCACGAGCACCTGCCAGTACCCACTGGCCAGATCCAAGAAGGAGAAGTATCTTGCCTTCCCTAAGGCTGACAGAGACTCTTCGATTCGAGGTAGTGGGTAAGAGTCCCGTACTGTACAGGCATTCAGTCGCCTATAGTCCACACAGAACCGCAGGGTCCCATCTTTCTTCTGGACCAGGACAATCGGAGCTGCCCACGGACTCTGACTCTCCCGTATCACACCATTCTGTAACATATGGGCTAGCATCTCCTTAACCTCTTTATACATCTGGGGAGGTATCTGCCAGTATCTCTCCCGCACTGGGGCAGTGCTCCCCGTGGGAATCTCGTGGGTAATGGCTTCGGTGCAACCAAAATCATCCTCATAGCGAGCAAAGACTTCCTGGTACCGCTCCAGTACCTCCTCAACCTGCTGCACCTGTCGAGGTGTAAGTCCCGCCAATTCAGCCTGCATTCGTTCTAGGATTCTTCGTCCCTCCTTCACACTAGCCCGGTGGGGTTCCGGCGGCACGGTGACCGCCAGAGTCCAGGGGTCTCCTCGTACAGCGGACAGCTGTACCACATCAGGTCGCACTAACTTCTCTGGCATTCCCAGAATCTGGGCTATTTCCGCCCTGGGAGGGAGTGTGAGATCATCTTCGCCCAGATTAACACACTGCACTATAACATTGCCAGCCTGGACGGTGGCCAGAGTCCGAGCCACCACGAGTCCGGGAGGTACTTTGTCCATCGATGTTGGTTCTATCTGAACTTCGACTCCCTCAAGAGGTGTGCAGGCCCGTGCGGGTAACGTGAGTACAGTTTGTCCGGGCGGTAAGGTGAGCGCCGTAGCTGCTGGCACTATTATTTTTCCCAAGACCTTCCCTTCACTCGATGTCTCCTGAGCCTGGGCAGCTCGGATTAGTTGTCGAAAGACCCTCCTTTGGGGGGTTTGTGAGTCCCACTGGTCTAGAGGAATCTCCCTCGGCTCACTAATCAGGATTTGCCCGATCTCTTTCAACACTTTCATTCCGAGGTTCACGGGGGGTCCACTTCCGGTTCCCCCTGCGACTAATACGACTCCTTTTTTCCCCACATCTTTTCCACATACTCGGATCTTCATCCATACCACCCCTGCGACCGGGATGGGTAATTGATTAGCTGCCGTGAGTCTAATTACTGGTCCCCATTCAGGCCGCGCTATCTCTGGGAATCGCTGTTGGAAGTAGGCTTCTGTCATCGTAGTCACCTGGGATCCCGTGTCAATCAGGCAGTGAACAGCCCGACCGCTCATTTTGGCCCAGACAGTCGGGCTGGTGGAAACCAGGTCCTTGGGAATTCCTTTTCTTATTTCCCATTCCTCAGGCTCCGTGCTGTGTCCCCCAAACACGGAGCCTGCTAGTTTAAAGGCTGCCGCGACAGGGGCCGCCCTCGGCTAGCACAGCCCCTGGCGTAATGTCCTGCGCCTCCACACTTCCAGCAGGTCGTGTCTCTGTGTAGGGCTGCCTCGCTCCTCTATGGAACTCTCCTGCAGGGGGAGGGCTGAATTCAATTCTTTCCATAACTGGGGCAATCGATCTGGGTATCTCTGGTGTCGGGGCAGGGTTCTTCTTGAGACTGGACCATTCATCGCGCATCTCCCGTATCTCCTTCCGCATCTCTTGAGCCCATTCCGGTTCAGCTGCAGGCGGGGTGGGTACCTCATTACTCCAGACCATCCCTGCCAGGGCCGTCACCCCCATCTCCTGCTCTCTCACACGTGCCTCTGCCCCCACTTCTAGAAAAGTCATACCTGGGTTGGCTGGCAGGCGCTCCTGCAAGGCCTGCTTCAGCTGCACATCCCTGAGGCCTGCCACAAACTGGTCCCACAAGATAATGTCAGGGGGGCCCATTCCCAAATTCCCCATGTCGCCTTTTCTAGTGATATAGGCATGCACCCTCTGTAAGGCATTAACATACTGCATCACAGTCTCCCCCTCCTGCTGCACTTGGTGAAACAGCTGTATCCTCAACTCTCCTACATTGGTGGGATCCCCATGCATCTCCTCCAGTATCCGCACCACTTTTTCTACAGTATCCCGGTCATGGGGAGGGCGGTACATCACGGATTGTCAGGCCACACCGTCCAGGGCCAGTAAGGCTATTTCGGCTTGCATAGCTGGGGTCATCGGATGCATACGTAACATACTCCTAACTCTCTCAACCCAGTCCCACAACATCATATTGTCCCGGGAGAACTTTGGGAGATTGCTGAGCATGGCCCCCAGCGGCAAGCTAGATTTAGTAGCACCCAGGATGGACTGATCTGCAGTGTCTGTGTCTAACGACTGCATCCTGCCGACTACGCCAAATGTAACAAGGGTACTTTAGATGCAGCGACACTGAAACAAAGAGCAGCCAATACGGGGTTAATAAACAGGGGTGGTTATAAGAACAAGGTTAATCTCCACGCAGGGAGCAACAAGGAAAATAAGGGGGGGGGGTGGACAAGGAAAATAGCAGGTGAAAGTCTATAACTAACAGTTCACAGTCTGGCAAAACGTAGCAGAGCTGAACCGGTTGTAAACGTCAGTTTGTACACTTAGCGGACTCTGGCTCCTCACAAAGCAGTCGCCAGCGGATGCAGGTGATGATTTCTTCAGGCTTCCCTGCCCAAACAATGCTCCGTCTTCTGGCGGCAGCGGGCGGTCTCCGGTTTCACCCGCTGAGCCCCTAGCCCATAACACGACACCTCACATGCCTCGGCTCCATGGACCCTGCGTCCCTTGTCTCTATAGTCGGGCTTGACTCCTCCGGTCCACTGCACCCGACTCCTGCTCCCAGTACTCGGGCCAGGAGCCTGGACCCTCTCACACTGTTCTCCTGTGCAGGACTCAGCTCCGCTTTCCCGCGCAAAACGTCCTTGTCTCTTCCTCTCTCCAGTCACACCAGGAGTCCCTCGGTCACCTGACTTCCCTGCTCTCTTTCTGGACACACCCCCAACTTCCCAGTCACATGACTCCTGTGCTCGCAGTCTGTCTCCCCCCTGCAACAGAAGGTATGGCCCCGGCAGTTCCGGATCCCTTGCTCTGAAAGCACTTACACCCCGGTCTTCCCCCTTACACCAACAAGATGGGGCCCTCAATATTATTCAAGAGTAGTCCGCGAGTATCTTGATGAAACATTTCCTAATAAATGCATTGGTCGAAGAGGCCCACTTGATTGGCCGGCACGTTCACCAGACTTGACCCCAATGGATTTTTTCTTTTGGGGAGTACTCAAGGGCAAAGTTTATAGTCGAAAACCAAAAAGTGTCAGTGATTTGAAACATTACATAAGAGATGCATTTCAAGAAATTATTACCCAAAGAGACTTGTGCAAAAAAGTTTGTCGAAGCGTAAGAGGCAGACTTCAAAGCTGTGCAAATTGTAATGGAAAACAGTTTGAGCAGAGGCGCTGATAAAATTTAAGGGCTTTTGTATTATTGTTCAGAATAAAATTTAATTGTCAATGTTATGCTTGTGCTAGTAAATATAATTTTACAGATAAATAAAAATAAATGTTATTATTTTCTGGCCACCTACTTTTGGACCACCCTGTATATAATTCTATACAGAAGATGCTCAGGTTATACCAGCTGTACATATATAATTATATACAGGAGATGCCCAGGTCATACCAGCTGTACATATATAATTATATACAGGAATTTCCCAGGTTATACCAGCTGTACATATATAATTATATACAGAAGATGCCCAGGTTATACCAGCTGTACATATATAATTATATAATGGAGATATCCAGGTCATACCAGCTGTACATATATAATTATATACAGGAATTTCCCAGGTTATACCAGCTGTACATATATAATTATATACAGAAGATGCCCAGGTTATACCAGCTGTAGATATATAATTATATACAGGAGATAGCCAGGTTATACCAGCTGTACATATATAATTATATACAGGAGATGCCCAGGTTACACCTGCTGTACATATATAATTATATACAGAAGATGCCCAGGTTATACCGGCTGTACATATATAATTATATACAGGAGATGCCCAGGTTATACCAGCTGTACATATATAATTTTACAAAGGTGATGCCCAGGTTATACCAGCTGTACATATATAATTAAATACTGGAGATAGCCAGGTTATATCAGCTGTACATACACACGTGGTCAAAATTGTTGGCACCCCTCGTTTAATGAAAGAAAAACCCACAATGGTCACAGAAATAACTTGAATCTGACAAAAGTAATAATAAATTAAAAATCTATGAAAATTAACAAATGAAAGTCAGACATTGCTTTTCTGCTTCCACAAAATTAAAAAAAAATTTAACTCATGAAATAGACCTGGACAGAAATGATGGTACCCCTTGTGATCAGTCAGTGGACCTGTATATAGGGCTACAGATACTCACTGTGCTGTTTGGTGACATGGTGTGTACCACACTCAACATGGACCAGAGGAAGCAAAGGAAAGAGTTGTCTCAGGAGATTAGAAAGAAAATGATAGACAAGCATGTTAAAGGTAAAGGTCATAAGAACATCTCCAAGCAGCTTGATGTTCCTGTGACTACAGTTGCACATATTATTCAGAAATTGCAGATCCATGGGACTGTAGCCAACCTCCTTGATGACAAATCAAAGAGACGAATAATTAGAATGGTAACAAAAGTGAGTTGCTGTTTGATCCAAAGTGGACTTCAAGGGAGGCGACCAAGGAGAACACCATTGTTGAAAAAAAATTATAAAAAAGACAGACTGGAATTTGTCAAACTACTGGCAAAGCCACAAAACTTCTCGGAGAATGTCCTATGGATAGATGAGACAAAAATGGAAGTTTTTGGCAAGGCACATCAGCTCTATGTTCACAGACGAAAAAATGAAGCATATCAAGAAAAGAACACTGTCCCTACTGTGAAACATGGGTGAGGCTGTTATGTTCTGGGGCTGTTTTGCTGCATCTGGCACAGGGTGTCTTTAATCTGTGCAGGGTACAAAGAAATCTCAAGACTATCAAGGGAATCTAGAGAGAAATGTGCTGCCCAGTGTCAGAAAGCTTGGTCTTAGTCGCAGGTCATGGGTCTAGCAACAAGATAATGACCCAAAACACACAGCTAAAAACACCCAAAAATGGCTAAGAGGAAAACATTGGACTATTCTGAAGTGGCTTCTATGAGCCCTGACCTAAATCCTATTGAGCATCTTTGGAAAGAGCTGAAACATGGCGTCTGGAAAAGGCAACCTTCAAACGCGAGACAACTGGAGCAGTTTGCTCATGAGGAGTCTCCAAAATACCTGTCGAGAGGTGCAGAAGTCTCATTGACAGTTACAGGAATCGTGTGATTGCAGTGATTGCCGCAAAAGGTTGTTCAACAAAATTCCGTGGAAGCAGAAAAGCAATGTCTGACTTTCATTTGTTCATTTTCATAGATTTTTAATTTATTATGACTGTTGTCAGATTCAAGTTATTTCTGTGACCATTGTGGGTTTTTCTTTCATTAAGCGAGGGGTACCAACAATTTTGACCACGTGTGTATATAATTATATACAGGAGATGCCCAGGTTATACCAGCATTTTCTTAGACATAGGCAGTGTAATTCTAATACTGGCAGATATAACTCCCACGATCCAGACCATATTCCTGGATAAAGTCCTGCAAACACTGTATTTCAGCTCCTGCGTTTCTCTCCCCTCCTAGTATACGGTGCATTGTCCGGGCCGCTCTTCCTATATCCATTTGCTTAGAACGCGCGGTGACAATTGTATAACTGCCGACGTCGGATCCATCACATTGAGTCAAGACAGAGAAAAATGATCGGCACACACCGACTTAATGATACGAGGTCTGCAAAGAAAAGTTCTCATATGGAGATTTGGGCAGCTGAGACGCGGAGCCCGCAGACACCATTGTCATAGCAAATTAAACCTTTTAATAAGGCGCATTGGTTTCAGCTGTTTTCTGCCTTTCGCAGAGGAACAAAAAGTGTTTCCTTCACTACAGGGATCCAGATAACTCCACAGCAGATTTCACAATTGATGCTCATGTGTTTTTGAATTTAATTAACTGTAACAAATTGAAATTATTTGTTTGCTTTGTAAACTTGGTTTAATTAGAATTTCATTAAGTCGAACGTATTTGGTGAATCAGTGGCTCCTATTTCCTGATAATGATGTTATTAATTGTGTAAGTGATCAGAAGTAATTTCATTAGAGGCGGTGTGGACGTGCAGGTATCACTCATGTATGAAATGCCTGGACCCAAGGACTTCATTAGTATTACAAGTAACTTTTCCTAACAGTCATTAGGAAGTGATGTGCTGGACAGCGCCGTGCATTTAGATGTGGTTGTAATCGGTACTGCACCTAAATTGTGTTTTAACTCAATATGGGTGGACACTGCAGTATCGGAAACAGCCACATCCAAATGCATTGCACCGAGCCTGGAAAACCTTTATATAATCACGGTCATTTAAAAAAAACTTTGCAAAAATCAGTAGGACCATAGTTGCCAATATTTCTCAGGATGTTTAAGTCCAGGGCCCAGCAGCTCCTCACCCCGCCCTGCCCGCCCTGATGGAAATACCCCCATCTACCACAGATGTTCCCCAATCATATAAGCCTTGCTCCCACTATCCCTTGAAATCCCGGAATAATTGGCATCTATGATAGTACACGCAAATATAGGAAACTTTCTTATATATTTTTTCTGAGAAATATGCTTCTTTAATATGCTTCTAGATTTAAGCTGCCAATTGAAGTCTATGGAGAGGTGAGGAAAAGAGCAGAATGAGCAAAAAAGAAAGGCACAGAGAGAGCTTGCTGCTTTCTAGTAAGTGTTTTATTTCACCTTAGTCCTGGAATCACAGCTACATTGCTATATACTGTTCTCTATACTACTGCTGATTTCCAGTCAAAATGTTATGCCACCCTCACATCTACAAGACTATCAGAAAAATAAGCTTTTTTTTCTCCACTTATATGAGCCACTTCTTCCCCCTCCCCTTGTCTCCTGAACGTATCATTCAATCTGAAATCTGACAAAATCTGTCTCGGTCAGAACAGTAATGAGTTTCATCTCACTGAAGGATCAGATGACAGCTGCCTATTGAAGTCTATGGAGATGGGAAGAGGAGTGTAGATCAGAAAGTGAAGCTGATAAGCATGCATGCATGATGATGCTTTCTAGTGAGTGTTTTATCTAGCCCTTGTGGTGGATTCACAATTACACTGCTCAGTCCTGCTGTATAATGTCCTCCATGCTGTTGCTGCTTCTAAATATGTGCTATATAGGAAAGGTAGAGCAGGAATTCTTCATGTTTCTGCGTGTTCTGTGTATGGGAGACATCATAGCAGCTCGTCTCCACCCACTAGCTCAGAGGCAACTAGAAATTTGAAATACAGCCTGCAGAGGGGAAAACTGGTGAAAAATGGAGGCTATAAATCATATCATGGCCAGAAAGTGTTATTCCTCATTAAATAACAAGTTAATCTGAGCAGTCACCTAAAATGACAGATCTGTTTTAAGGAGACATAGTGCTTTTATAGGGGGGGGTTTCAGACCCCTCATTTATTTGATACAATTTCTGGCATGAGGTGTGAGCTGTACAAGCTAAAATCATTAGTATTTTCCCCCTTAGGGTGTTGGGGTCACCTTGTAGAAAAATACTCGTACCTAGTTTTGCAATGGTTAATGTGCCCTGCCCCCACTCATTGGTTTCGCCATTTTATTCCCAATATACAAATGAGAAGAATAAAACACGAATTGTGCTGATAATGTAGGATTTTATAGTTCTTATCACTCCATATAGACTCCAATCTTTATGCTTTATGTTATATTTAGAACAGGAAATTATTAGCGACTTTTTTTTTGCCTTTTTTTGTTCTTGCTTTTTCCCCTAGGTTTCTATATGACCTTTCGTCACATTCGCCCACATAAGTACCGATCCCGCATAATCCGCCTGCAATAACTCCAAATCCATGGCAGCTCAGGTAAATCTCAGATTTTCAAAGTCCTTCTAAGCTTTCAGTTTCCTAAGACGTTCGTCACGTGAAAGTCCAAAATGTGATTGCTGATATGAGCTTGTCTGCCCGGTTGGATGGGGTCATGGATGGAGCAGACGCGGGACGTGCTACTGTAACCAATGGAGTACTGTAATAATAGCCAATGTCAAATGAATGTCACAATGTAATTATCTGCAGCCACAACACACTGTGATACCCGGAAGGAAATAGAAATAATGGCATTAATTATCATTTATTATTGCCATTTTATTATATAGAGTCAATCAAAAGTCAAAAATAGAATCAATATTAATAGAAGTCCTATTTAAGGATATGGACTTATTAGAGGAGCGTCCCCTGCTAAGTAGGGGGCAACTGATCAACCTGGTCCCTTCATGTACAGTACAGACCAAAAGTTTAGACACACCTTCTCATTTAAAGATTTGTCTGTATTTTCATGACTATGAAAATTGTACATTCACACTTAAGGCATCAAAACTATGAATTAACACATGTGGAATTATATACTTAATAAAAAAGTGTGAAACAACTGAAAATATGTCTTATATTCTAGGCTCTTCAAAGCAGCCACCTTTTGCTTTGATGACTGCTTTGCACACTCTTGGCATTCTCTTGATAAGCTTCAAGAGGTAGTCACCGGAAATGGTCTTTCAACAATCTTGAAGGAGTTCCCAGAGATGCTTAGCACTTGTTGGCCCTTTTGCCTTCACTCTGCGGTCCAGCTCACCCCAAACCATCTCGATTGGGTTCAGGTCTGGTGACTGTGGAGGCCAGGTCATCTGGCGTAGCACCCCATCACTCTCCTTCTTGGTCAAATAGTCCTTACACAGCCTGGAGGTGTGTTTGAGGTCATTGTCCTGTTGAAAAATAAATGATGGTCCAACTAAACGCAAACCGGATGGAATAGCATGCCGCTCGAAGATGCTGTGGTAGCCATGCTCGTTCAGTATGCCTTTAATTTTGAATAAATCCCCAACAGTGTCACAAGCAAAGCACCCCCACACCATCACACCTCCTCATCCATGCTTCACGGTGGGAACCAGGCATGTAGAGTCCATCCGTTCACCTTTTCTGCGTCACACAAAGACACGGTGGTTGGAACCAAAGATCTCAAATTTGGACTCATCAGACCAAAGCACAGATTTCCACTGGTCTAATGTCCATTCCTTGTGTTCTTTAGCCCAAACAAGTCTCTTCTGCTTGTTGCCTGTCCTTAGCAGTGGTTTCCTAGCAGCTATTTTACCATGAAGGCCTGCTGCACAAAGTCTCCTCTTAACAGTTGTTGAAGAGATGTGTCTGCTACTAGAACTCTGTGTGGCATTGACCTGGTCTCTAATCTGATCTGCTGTTAACCTGCGATTTCTGAGGCTGGTGACTCGGATAAACTTATCCTCAGAAGCAGAGGTGACTCTTGGTCTTCCTTTCCTGGGGCCGTCCTCATGTGAGCCAGTTTCTTTGTAGCGCTTGATGGTTTTTGCAACTGCACTTGAGGACACTTTCAAAGTTTTCCCAATTTTTCGGACTAACTGACCTTCATTTCTTAAAGTAATGATGGCCTCTCGTTTTTTTTTACTTAGAATTTGTATTATGGCAAGAAAAAAGCAGCTAACAGTTTATTCAGTAGGACTATCAGCTGTGTATCCACCTGACTTCTGCACATCACAACTGATGGTCCCAACCCCATTTGTAAGGCAAGAAATCCCACTTATTAAACCTGACAGGGCACACCTGTGAAGTGAAAACCATTTCCGGTGACTACCTCTTGAAGCTCATCAAGAGAATGCCAAGAGTGTGCAAAGCAGTCATCAAAGCAAAAGGTGGCTACTTTGAAGAACCTGGAATATAAGACATATTTTCAGTTGTTTCACACTTTTTTGTTAAGTATATAATTCCACATGGGTTAATTCATAATTTTGATGCCTTCAGTGTGAATGTACAATTTTCATAGTCATGAAAATACAGAAAAATCTTTAAATGAGAAGGTGTGTTCAAACTTTTGGTCTGTACTGTATTACATGGTCAACCAGAGAGTTAAATGGATCGTCATGTGCTAAAACATTTATTATTTAATTTAAAACCAGGTTATACAGTACCTTGGCAATTACAGCAGATCATCAGGGATCCTGAGACTTCGACCTGAAGCCCTAAGTTGGTCACCATGAGCATGCTGTTCATTGATTTTTATAATTCATATGAAAATTTATTAATACATATATATATACAGTACAGACCAAAAGTTTGGACACACCTCATTTAAAGATTTTTCTGTATTTTCATGACTTTGAATATATTTGGACCCGGGCCCCCCACCTGCATGACAGTCAGATGTATGGGCCCTTGTAACGTTCTAAATCCTGTAAAGACATACGTGTTCGCCCCTCCCCCATTATGTAGTAAGGTCTCCATTCCTGGGTGTCTTACAGATATATATGTCAGCCAGGGCCGGCGTCAGCACCCGGCATACCCGGGCAAGTGTCGGGGCCATGAGCAGGCGGGGGGGGGGCCCACTCGCGGTCGGGCACCCCGCCAGGCTATGGGTGGACAACAGCGGTATGGGGGAGTGACATCCTGCATGGGGCATTATATGGGGAGGTGACATCCTGCATGGGGCATTATATGGGTGGGAAGGGACATCCTGCATGGGGCATTATATGGGGGAGGAGTGACATCCTGCATGGGGCATTATATGGGGGGGAAGTGAGATCCTGCATGGGGCATTATAAGGGAGGGGGGGATAGGTGACATTCTGCATGGGGCATTATATGAGGGGTGACATCCTGCATGGGGAATTATATGGGGGAGGAGTGACATCCTGCATGGGGCATTATATGAGGGGTGACATCCTGCATGGGGTATTATATGGGGGAGAAGGGACATCCTGCATGGGGCATTATATGGGGGGGAAGGGACATCCTGCATGGGCCATTATATGGGGGAGGAGTGACATTCTGCATGGGGAATTATATGAGGGGTAGCATCCTGCATGGGGAATTATATGGGGGAGGAGTGACATCCTGCATGGGGCATTGTATGAGGGGTGACATCCTGCATGGGGTATTATATGAGGGAGAAGGGACATCCTGCATGAGGCATTATGTGGGGGGGCAGGGACTTCCTGCATGGGGCATTATATGAGGGGTGACATCCTGCATGGGGCATTATTTGAGGGAGAAGGGACATCCTGCATGGGGCATTATATGGGGGGAAGGGACTTTCTACATGGGGCATTATATGGGGGGTGACATCCTGCATTGGGCATTATATAGGGGGTGACATCCTGCATGGGGCATTATAAGGGGGGGAACAGCCTGCATGGGGCATTATAAGGGGGGAACAGCCTGCATAGGGCATTATGTGGGGGGGACAGCCTGCATGGAGCATTATATTGGGGCCAGTTTCCTGTACGGAGCGTTTTATGGGGGCCAGTATTCTGTATGGAGTGTTATATGGGGGCCAGTATTCTGTATGGAGCATTATATGGGGGCCAGTATTCTGCATGGAGCGTTATATGGGGGCCAGTATTCTGTATAGAGCATTATATGGGGGCCAGTATACTGTGTGGAGCATTTTATGGGGGCCAGTATCCTGTATGGAGCGATTCGCCGGTTTCTGAGATATTGTAGAATTTACAATAGATATCACTCATGTAATGTAAGAAGTGAAATCTTTGCATTGAACTATATATATATTTCTCTGCGGTATCTGTGCATCATGAATCGTGGTATGTCCTGGGACCATTCTGGTATATATGTTCCCCATCCTGATATATATGCCCCTCATCCTGGGCCCATCCTGGTATATATTATTATTATTAATTATTATAGCGCCATTAATTCCATGGTGCTTTACATGTGAAAAAAGGGGTATAAATAAAAAATAACAAGTACAATAGTTTGAACAAAAACAAGTCACCTACTGGTACAGGAGGAGAGAGAACCCGGCCAGGGAGGGCTCACAATCTATGTCCCCCATCCTGGTATATATATCTCCCATCCTAGTATATATGTCCTCCATCCTGGTATATATGTCCCCCATCCTGGGCCCATCCTCATATATATGTCCCCCATCCTGGGCCCATCCTGGTATATACACATCTCCATCCTAGTATATACAGTACAGACCAAAAGTTTGGACACACCTTCTCATTTAAAGATTTTTCTGTATTTTCATGACTATGAAAATTGTACATTCACACTGAAGGCATCAAAACTATGAGTTAACACATGTGGAATTATATACTTAACAAAAAAGTGTGAAACAACTGAAAATATGTCTTATATTCTAGGTTCTTCAAAGTAGCCACCTTTTTCTTTGATGACTGCTTTGCACACTCTTGGCATTCTCTTGATGAGCTTCAAGAGGTAGTCACCGGAAATGGTCTTCCAACAATCTTGAAGGAGTTCCCAGAGATGCTTAGCACTTGTTGGCCCTTTTGCCTTCCCTCTGTGGTCCAGCTCACCCCAAACCATCTCGATTGGGTTCAGGTCTGGTGACTGTGGAGGCCAGGTCATCCGGCGTAGCACCCCATCACTCTCCTTCTTGGTCAAATAGCCCTTACACAGCCTGGAGGTGTGTTTGGGGTCATTGTCCTGTTGAAAAATAAATGATGGTCCAACTAAACGCAAACCGGATGAAATAGCATGCCGCTGCAAGATGCTGTGGTAGCCTTGCTGGTTCAGTATGCCTTCAATTTTGAATAAATCCCCAACAGTGTCACCAGCAAAGCACCCCCACACCATCACACCTCCTCCTCCATGCTTCATGGTGGGAACCAGGCATGTAGAGCCATCCGTTCACCTTTTCTGCATCGCACAAAGACACGGTGGTTGAAACCAAAGATCTCAAATTTGAACTCATCAGACCAAAGCACAGATTTCCACTGATCTAATGTCCATTCCTTGTGTTCTTTAGCCCAAACAAGTCTCTTCTGCTTGTTGCCTGTCCTTAGCAGTGGTTTCCTAGCAGCTATTTTACCATGAAGGTCTGCTGCACAAAGTCTCCTCTTAACAGTTGTTGAAGAGATGTGTCTGCTGCTAGAACTCTTGTGTGGCATTGACCCGGTCTCTAATCTGAGCTGCTGTTAACCTGCGATTTCTGAGGCTGGTGACTCGGATATACTTATCCTCAGAAGCAGAGGTGACTCTTTGTCTTCCTTTCCTGGGGCGGTCCTCATGTGAGCCAGTTTCTTTGTAGCGATTGATGGTTTTTGCAACTGCACTTGGGGACACTTTCAAAGTTTTCCCAATTTTTCGCACTGACTGACCTTCATTTCTTAAAGTAATGATGGCCACTCGTTTTTCTTTACTTAGCTGCTTTTTGCTTGCCATAATACAAATTCTAACAGTCTATTCAGTAGGACTATCAGCAGAGTATCGGCCAGACTTCTGCACAACACAACTGATGGTCCCAACCCCATTTATAAGGCAAGAAATCCCACTTATTAAACCTGACAGGGCACACCTGTGAAGTGAAAACCTTTTCCGGTGACTACCTTTTGAAGCTCATCAAGAGAAAGCCAAGAGTGTGAAAAGCAGTCATCAAAGCAAAAGGTGGCTACTTTGAAGAACCTAGAATATAAGACATATTTTCAGTTGTTTCACACTTTTTTGTTAAGTATATAATTCCACATGTGTTAATTCATAGTTTTGATGCCTTCAGTGTGAATGTACAATTTTCATAGTCATGAAAATACAGAAAAATCTTTAACCGAGAAGGTGTGTCCAAACTTTTGGTCTGTACTGTATGTCCCCCATCCTGGGCCCATCCTGGTAAATATATCCCCCATCCTGGTATATATGTCCCCCATCCTGGTAAATATATCCCCCATCCTGGTATATATGTCCCCCATCCTGGGTCCATCCTGGTATAAATGTCCCCCATCCTGGTATATATATCCCCCATCCTGGCATATATGTCCCCCATTCTGGTATACATGTCCCCCATCCTGGTATATATGTCCCCCATCCTGGGCCCATCCTGATATATATGTCCCCCATCCTGGTATATATCTTCCCAATCCTGGTATATATATCTCCCATCCTGGTACAGTAGGGAAATAAGTATTTGATCCCTTGCTGTTTTTGTAAGTTTGTCCACTGACAAAGACATGAACAGTCTATAATTTTAAAGGTAGGTTAATTTTAACATTTTAAATCACATTGTATGAATTAGGTAATTTTTTGTTGCATTTTGCAGTGAGAAATAAATATTTGGTCCCCTACAAACAATTATGAGTGGTCCTAACAACTCTCCTAACCAACTTGTTACCTGCATTAAAGACAGCTGTCTCATATAGTCAAGTGTATAAAAGACTCCTGTCCACAGACTCAATTAATCAATCAGACTCTAACCTCTACAACATGGGCAAGACCAAAGAGCTTTCTAAGGATGTCAGGGACAAGTTCAGGGACTTGTTCAGGGACAAGTTCATAGACCTGCACAGAGCTGGAATGGGCTACAAATCCATGAGTAAGACGCTGGGTGAGAAGGAGACAACTGTTGGCGCAATAGTAAGAAAATGGAAGAAATATAAAATGACTGTCAATCGACATCGACCTGGGGCACCATGCAAAATCTCACCTCGTGGGGTATCCTTGATCATGAGGAAGGTGAGAGATCAGCGTAAAGCTACACGAGGGAAACTTGTTAATGATTTCAAGGCAGCTGGGACCACAGTCACCAAAAAAACCATTGGTAGCACATTACTCATTAAAGGTTTAAAATCCTGCAGTGCCCGCAAGGTCCCCCTGCTCAAGAAGGCACATGTGCAGGCCCGTCTGAAGTTTGCCAATGAACACCTGGATGATTCTGTGAGTTATTCGGAGAAGGTGCTGTGGTCAGATGAGACAAATATTGAGCTCTTTGGCATTAACTCAACTAGATGTGTTTGGAGGAAGAAGAAGAATGAGAACAACCCTAAGAACATTTCCCAACCGTGAAGCATGGTGGGGGAAACATTATACTTTGGGGGTGCTTTTCTGCAAAAAGGGACATGAAGACTGCTCCGTACTGAAGGGAAGATGGATGGGGTCATGTATCGTGAGATTTTGGCCACCAACCTCCTTCCCTCAGTAAGAGCATTGAAGATGGGTCGTGGCTGGGTCCTCCAGCAAAACAATGACCCAAAACATACGGCCAAGGCAACAAAGCAGAGGCTCAAAAAGAAGCACAGTAAGATCATGGAGTGGCCTAGCCAATCTCCAGACCTTAATCCCATAAAAAACTTATGGAGGGAGTTGAAGATCCAAGTTGCCAAGCGACAGCCTCAAAATCTGAATGATTGAGAGATGATCTGCAAAGAGGAGTGGGCCAAAACTCCTCCTGATATGTGCGCAACCCTCATCATCAACTACAAACAACCTCTGACTGCTGTCCTGCCAAAAAGGGTTTTGCCACCAAGTATTAAGTGTTGTTTGCCAGGGGGATCAAATATTTATTTCTCACTGCAAAATGCAAAAAATGTATCTAATTTATACAATGTGATTTTCTTGATTTTTTTGGATATTCTATCTCTCAATGTAAACATTAACCTACCCTTAAAATTACAGACTGTTCATGTCTTTGTCAGTGGGCAAACTTACAAAAACAGGAAGGGATTAAATAATTATTTCCCTCACTGTATATATGTCCCACATCCTGATATATATACAGTGGGTGTGGAAAGTATTCATACCCCTTTACATTTTTCACTCTTTGTTTCATTGCAGCCATTTGGTAAATTCTAAAAAGTTCATTTTTTTCTCATTAAAGTACACTCTGCACCTCATCTTCACTGAAAAAAAATACAAATGTAGAATTTTTTGCAAATTTATTAAGAAAGAAAAACTGAAAAATCTCATGGTCATAAGTATTCAGACCCTTTGCTCAGACACTCATATTTAAGTCACATGCTGTCCATTTCCTTGTGATCCTCCTTGAGATGGTTCTACTCCTTCATTGGAGTCCAGCTGTGTTTAATTAAACTAATAGGACTTGATTTGGAAAGGCACACACCTGTCTATATAAGACCTCACAGCTCAAAGTGCATGTCAGACCAAATGAGAATCATGAATAGAGATGAGCGTTGTTCTACTCGAACTGTTCGCCAATCTCAAATTCGAGCTGTTTTGGGCGGTGTTCGAGCCGTTCGGCGAACACGAACAATTTGAGAAAAATTCGGCTGTTCGAGGTTATGTTCGATAACTGTTCGTGCACCAAAATCATAACTGGATTTTTTCTCAGTAATGATGAAAATTAATGTTAATACGCAGTTTGAGTGTACAGCGGGGCGGGGGGAGGGGCAGGGGATGGATCTCTGCAGGAACAATGAAGATCTCCATTTTTTTTTCTCTTTCCCGCATTTGCAGTGGGGAGGTGCAATCTGTCAGCCTATCAGCAGCGCACACACGGAGCGAAGTGCTTTTTTTCACACAAGCAAGGGCATGTGTGATTGGCAGTGTATGTCACATGTCCTTGCCCTATAAGACCAAGCCATTTTCCCCGTCGCCACCATTTTCTCACTGCTGCAGCTGCGTGTTAGACGGCACCGCTGTTGCTGTGTGCGCTATACCTTGTTAATTTCAAGCCAATTTTCGCACAAATCTACAGATAGCTTGGGAGTAGGGAATAGTTGTGATTGCAGTCCTTTTAAGGACTAGGTTACAGCATTTCCTACGACTTTTACCAGGCAGGTCTGTGCTCTTAAATAGATAGGTTGTGGGAGTAAAGACTAATTGTAATTGGAGTCCTTTTCAGGACTAGGTTACATCAGTTCCTATCAGTTTTTGCCAGGCAGGTCTGTGCCAGTGCTGTGCAAGTTTTTTTCACAGCATTTGGCTGAATCTAGCAAAGCTAATCCTTTTTGGCCTATTGCAGAGTGTGTTAGTCAGTGGAGTAGCCTATCTGTGTCGCAAGATATACCACCTGTGTAAAGAATACCAATTTTTTTACTGCACCTAGTGAAGTAAAATCTTTTGGGCATAGCATCATTCTATTAGTCCATCTATACTGACCTCCATCAGGTTGCAAATTGAATATAATTTTTTTCTGCATCTAGCTCTGAAAAAATATTGGGCTTCTAGCTGTGTGTGGGACTTGTTCTATTAATCCATGTATACTGACCTCCATCAGGTTGCAAACTGAATATATTTTTTTCTGCATCTACCTCTGAAAAAATATTGGGCTTCTAGCAGTGTGTGGGACTTGTTCTATTAATCCATCTATACTGACCTCCATCAGGTTGCAAACTGAATATATTTTTTTCTGCATCTACCTCTGAAAAAATATTGGGCTTCTAGCTGTGTGTGGGACTTGTTGTATTAGTCCATCTATACTGACCTCCATCAGGTTGCAAACTGAATATATTTTTTTCTGCATCTACCTCTGAAAAAATATTGGGCTTCTAGCTGTGTGTGGGACTTGTTCTATTAATCCATCTATACAGACCTCCATCAGGTTGCAAACTGAATATATTTTTTTCTGCATCTACCTCTGAAAAAATATTGGGCTTCTAGCTGTGTGTGGGACTTGTTGTATTAGTCCATCTATACTGACCTCCATCAGGTTGCAAACTGAATATATTTTTTTCTGCATCTACCTCTGAAAAAATATTGGGCTTCTAGCTGTGTGTGGGACTTGTTCTAATAATCCATCTATACAGACCTCCATCAGGTTGCAAACTGAATATATTTTTTTCTGCATCTACCTCTGAAAAAATATGTGGCCTTCTAGCAGTGTGTGGGACTTTCTCTATTAGTCCATCTATACTGACCTCCATCAGGTTGCAAACTGAATATAATTTTTTTCTGCATCTAGCTCTGAAAAAATATTTGGCCTTCTAGCAGTGTGTGGGACTTTCTCTATTAGTCCATCTATACTGACCTCCATCAGGTTGCAAATTAAAAATAATTTTTATCTGCATCTACAGTACCTCTGAAAAAATATTTGGGCTTCTAGCAGTGTGTGGGACTTTCTCTATTAGTCCATCTATACTGACCTCCATCAGGTTGCAAATTAAAAATAATTTTTATCTGCATCTACAGTACCTCTGAAAAAATATTTGGGCTTCTAGCTGTGTGTGGGACTTGTTCTATTAGTCCATCTATACTGACCTCCATCAGGTTGCAAATTGAATATAATTTTTATCTGCATCTAGCTCTGAAAAAATATTTGGCCTTCTAGCAGTGTGTGGGACTCTCTCTATTAGTCCATCTATACTGACCTCCATCAGGTTGCAAATTAAAAATAATTTTTATCTGCATCTACAGTACCTCTGAAAAAATATTTGGCCTTCTAGCAGTGTGTGGGACTTTCTCTATTAGTCCATCTATACTGACCTCCATCAGGTTGCAAATTAAAAATAATTTTTATCTGCATCTACAGTACCTCTGAAAAAATATTTGGGCTTCTAGCTGTGTGTGGGACTTGTTCTATTAGTCCATCTATACTGACCTCCATCAGGTTGCAAATTGAATATAATTTTTATCTGCATCTAGCTCTGAAAAAATATTTGGCCTTCTAGCAGTGTGTGGGACTCTCTCTATTAGTCCATCTATACTGACCTCCATCAGGTTGCAAATTAAAAATAATTTTTATCTGCATCTACCTCTGAAAAAATATTTGGGCTTCTAGCTGTGTGTGGGACTTGTTCTATTACTCCATCTATACTGACCTCCATCAGGTTGCAAACTGAATATATTTTTTTCTGCATCTACCTCTGAAAAAATATTGGGCTTCTAGCTGTGTGTGGGACTTGTTCTATTAATCCATCTATACTGACCTCCATCAGGTTGCAAACTGAATATATTTTTTTCTGCATCTACCTCTGAAAAAATATTGGGCTTCTAGCAGTGTGTGGGACTTGTTCTATTAATCCATCTATACTGACCTCCATCAGGTTGCAAACTGAATATATTTTTTTCTGCATTTACCTCTGAAAAAATATTGGGCTTCTAGCAGTGTGTGGGACTTGTTCTATTAATCCATCTATACAGACCTCCATCAGGTTGCAAACTGAATATATTTTTTTCTGCATCTACCTCTGAAAAAATATTGGGCTTCTAGCTGTGTGTGGGACTTGTTGTACTAGTCATTCTATACTGACCTCCATCAGGTTGCAAACTGAATATATTTTTTTCTGCATCTACCTCTGAAAAAATATTGGGCTTCTAGCTGTGTGTGGGACTTGTTCTATTAATCCATCTATACAGACCTCCATCAGGTTGCAAACTGAATATATTTTTTTCTGCATCTACCTCTGAAAAAATATTGGGCTTCTAGCTGTGTGTGGGACTTGTTGTATTAGTCCATCTATACTGACCTCCATCAGGTTGCAAACTGAATATATTTTTTTCTGCATCTACCTCTGAAAAAATATTGGGCTTCTAGCTGTGTGTGGGACTTGTTCTAATAATCCATCTATACAGACCTCCATTAGGTTGCAAACTGAATATATTTTTTTCTGCATCTACCTCTGAAAAAATATGTGGCCTTCTAGCAGTGTGTGGGACTTTCTCTATTAGTCCATCTATACTGACCTCCATCAGGTTGCAAACTGAATATATTTTTTTCTGCATCTACCTCTGAAAAAATATTGGGCTTCCAGCTGTGTGTGGGACTTGTTGTATTAGTCCATCTATACTGACCTCCATCAGGTTGCAAATTAAAAATAATTTTTATCTGCATCTACAGTACCTCTGAAAAAATATTTGGGCTTCTAGCTGTGTGTGGGACTTGTTCTATTAGTCCATCTATACTGACCTCCATCAGGTTGCAAATTGAATATAATTTTTATCTGCATCTAGCTCTGAAAAAATATTTGGCCTTCTAGCAGTGTGTGGGACTTTCTCTATTAGTCCATCTATACTGACCTCCATCAGGTTGCAAATTGAATATAATTTTTATCTGCATCTAGCTCTGAAAAAATATTTGGCCTTCTAGCAGTGTGTGGGACTTTCTCTATTAGTCCATCTATACTGACCTCCATCAGGTTGCAAATTAAAAATAATTTTTATCTGCATCTACAGTACCTCTGAAAAAAATATTTGGGCTTCTAGCTGTGTGTGGGACTTGTTCTATTAGTCCATCTATACTGACCTCCATCAGGTTGCAAATTAAAAATAATTTTTATCTGCATCTAGCTCTGAAAAAATATTTGGCCTTCTAGCAGTGTGTGGGACTTTCTCTATTAGTCCATCTATACTGACCTCCATCAGGTTGCAAATTAAAAATAATTTTTATCTGCATCTACAGTACCTCTGAAAAAATATTTGGGCTTCTAGCTGTGTGTGGGACTTGTTCTATTAGTCCATCTATACTGACCTCCATCAGGTTGCAAATTGAATATAATTTTTATCTGCATCTAGCTCTGAAAAAATATTTGGCCTTCTAGCAGTGTGTGGGACTTTCTCTATTAGTCCATCTATACTGACCTCCATCAGGTTGCAAATTGAATATAATTTTTATCTGCATCTAGCTCTGAAAAAATATTTGGCCTTCTAGCAGTGTGTGGGACTTTCTCTATTAGTCCATCTATACTGACCTCCATCAGGTTGCAAATTAAAAATAATTTTTATCTGCATCTACCTCAGAAAAAATATTTGGGCTTCTAGCTGTGTGTGGGACTTGTTCTATTAATCCATCTATACAGACCTCCATCAGGTTGCAAACTGAATATAATTTTTTTCTGCATCTAGCTCTGAAAAAATATTTGGCCTTCTAGCAGTGTGTGGGACTTGTTCTATTAGTCCACCTATACTGACCTCCATCAGGTTGCAAATTCAAAATAATTTTTTGTCTGCATCTAGCTCTGAAAAAATATTTGGCCTTCTAGCAGTGTGTGGGACTTTCTCTATTAGTCCATCTATACTGACCTCCATCAGGTTGCAAACTGAATATATTTTTTTTCTGCATCTACCTCTGAAAAAATATTGGGCTTGTAGCTGTGTGTGGGACTTGTTCTATTAATCCATCTATACAGACCTCCATCAGGTTGCAAACTGAATAACATTTTTTACTGCATCTACCTCTGAAAAAATATTTGGGCTTCTAGCTGTGTGTGGGACTTGTTCTATTAGTCCATCTATACTGACCTCCATCAGGTTGCAAATTGAATATAATTTTTTTCTGCATCTAACCCAGCCAATAGTTTTGGCCTTATACCACAGTTTGGCCACTCAGCTCTGCTCGGTTCCCATCCATTGTTTTTTTGTGCAAACAACTCCAGAGTTGTGAATTAGTTAACCACCAAAATGAGTGGAAAAAGGCCTGCTGCTGGTGGAAAGGGGAATAGGCGTGTTGGGAAGGGGAAAAAAGGTTGTGTCCGTGGGGTAGGTGTTAAAGCAACAGTAACATCTGCAGAAGAAAGACCATCTTCCAGCCAAACTAAAATGTCAACTTCTTTTAGCGGACAATGTGATAAGATCCCTTTCTTACGGCCACGCCAATCGCTACAAATTCCAGATGAGGCACAAAAACAGCAGGTGCTTCAACGGATATCAAGTGCTCCTTTAAGTGGGCTTTCCTCCACATCAACTTCAACATCACAAATACTCCAGTCCTCAAAGGTGTCACCCCAATCGCACTTGCTTCCTCACAGCTCCCAAATCTCCAGCTGCCCGTCTGAGTATGAGGTAGAACAGATGGTTGAGTCTGCAGAGCTGTTTACTCATACTATAGCCTGGGAATCAGAGGTCGACTCCAGCGCTTCTGTGAATCCAGACGAGGAAATGATCTGCACTGATGCCCAAAATCTTTATGAGTCGGATCCAGGACCAGACGCAGAAGGTTCTGACCATAATGTAGACCCTCATTCCCAAACTGTAACTCCTGTTGGTGGAGACAATGAGGAAGACGATGATAAGACTCAAATACCTGATTGGAGCGACAACTTTAGTTTTTTGTCAGGGCAGGAACAGGTTGGCTCTGAGGACGACGGGTGTGATAACGCACAGGGTGATGATGATGAGGTTGGAGATCCCACTTACTGTCAACCCACAGTCAGCCAAGAGATGAGGTCAGCAGAGGAGGTGGAGGAAGATGCTAATGACGACGAGGTCAGGTTGCGCCTTCCTGGACAGAGACGTAGTACTGGAAGCACGTCAACAACTGCATCCTCAAACACAACTCTGCCTCTCACCACAAGTCGTGGTGGCTCTTCAGGTCGCATGAGTGCTAAGCCTTGCATAGCCTGGACATTTTTTCAGATCGATAAAGATGACCCAACTCGTGTTATCTGTAACATTTGTCAGCAAAAGCTAAGTAGAGGCCAAAAAATACATAGTTTGAGTACTTCATGCATGAACCGGCACATGGACATGAAGCATAAGTTGCAGTGGGAAGCTCAGTGTGCTACAATGCGGCCTAGCCGGCCGGGCCAACCACCGTCTGCCATATCTTGTGCATCCGCGGCCTCTTCATCCTCTGTGACTGGGGGGACAGCAGTCACACCTGTTTTGGGGCGCAGACCTGCCATCTCTTTACCCGCAACAGCCAGCGTGATTGGCAGGTCATCATTTTCTTTGGAGGTGGTAACACCAGCTGGTGTTGAGCGCTGTCCGACATCGATAGCACCACCTTTGGATCAAGGCAACCTAACATGTCCGCCTGCATCTTCATCACAGACCGGCAGTTTGCCGGGGACACCCTTATCAACCCCGTCTAAGCACAATAGCCAGCTCTCGGTCCCTCAGATGTGGACAAGTAAAAGACCATTTCCTCCTAGCCATGAGAAAGCTAAGAGGTTGAATTTCACCATCTGCAAGCTCTTGGCTACAGAAATGCTGCCTTTCCGCCTGGTGGACACAGAGGATTTTCGAGACCTTATGTCCGTCGCAGTGCCCCAGTACCAGATGCCCAGTCGGCACTACTTCTCAAAGAAAGGTGTGCCTGCGCTCCACCAGCATGTCGCACACAACATCACCGCTTCTTTGAGAAACTCTGTGTGTGACAGGGTGCATTTCACCACAGACACTTGGACGAGTAGGCATGGACAGGGGCGTTACATGTCGCTGACTGGGCACTGGGTAACTATGGTGACAGCAGGACAAGGGGCTGCTGTCCAAGTCTTGCCGTCCCCACGAGTTGTGCGTCAATCCTCTTTATGTCAAAGTTCCTCCACTGCTTCTGCCTCCTCAACCTCCTCTCGGTCTTCCACCTGCACCCAAAGCCTGTCTGGTCATGCCACAAGCTTTCTAACTGCGCAGAAGGGATCCTGCACACCTCCTTACTATGCTGGCAGTAGGGCTCAACGTCATCAGGCGGTTTTTACATTGAAATGTCTGGGAAATGTGAGTCACACAGCTGAGGAGTTGTGGTCAGCTCTGGAGAACCAATTTCATGAATGGTTGTCTCCACTGGACCTGAAACCAGGGAAGGCCGTGTGCGACAATGCTGCAAACCTGGGTGCGGCCCTTCGCCGGGGCAATGTCACACACGTGCCTTGTATGGCTCACGTGTTGAACCTGGTTGTCCAGCAATTTTTAGCCCACTATCCCAGACTAGATGGCCTTCTGCAGAGGGCACGGTCGCGGTGTGCTCACTTCCGCCGTTCGCATCCCGCAGCTCAGCGACTTACATCTCTACAGAAGTCGTTGGGCCTGCCACTTCACCGGCTAAAATGCGATGTGCCTACCCGGTGGAATTCAACTCTGCACATGTTGCAGCGACTGTGGCAGCACCGACAAGCCCTGGTGCAATACGTTCTGACGTATAGCCTGGGCCAACGAGATCCAGAGGTGGGGCAAATCACGGTGGAGGAGTGGTCTCAGATCAGGGACCTATGCACCCTTCTGCACAGTTTTGAAATGGCGACGAAGATGTTTAGTGCTGACGATGCCATTATCAGCATGACTATTCCGGTGATTTACATGCTGGAGCACATGTTAAACAGAATTCGGAGTCAGGTGGTGGCACAAGAGGAGGTGGAGGAAGTAGAGGAGGAGGAGTTGTATGCGGAAGGGCTAACATCTGCAAGGTCCAGACGGTCGGCAGCACCAAGGCGGCAGGCATGTGAGGGTGGGGGAGATGGTTTTACCAGGGCGCATGGTAGCAGCCAAACTAGTGAGGAAGGTGCAGGAGCCCAGGAAGAAGTGGAGGACGAACTGATGGAAGACTCATCAGATGAGGGAGACCTTGATCACATTTCTGTTGTGCGAGGTTGGGGGGAGAGGACAGAGGAAGGAAGCATGATTGTTACCTCGCCACCAACACAACAGGGACTTGGTGCTCCTGGATGCGTAACACACATGAGTGCCTTCTTGCTGCACTACCTGCAACATGACCCTCGAATTGTGAGAATTAGAAATAATCCTGACTACTGGGTTGCCACACTGTTAGATCCCCGGTACAAAAGTAAATTTGCAGAAATTATTCCTGCCATAGAAAGGGATGCACGCATGCAGGAGTATCAGCAGAGACTGTTGCAGAATCTTACATGTGCTTTTCCACAAAATACCAGTGGTGCACGTAGTGAATCTCACAGTTCCAACTTGCCAACCGTGGGACCGTCAAGTGTTCAGCACTCAAACCGTAACAGAACCACAGTATCTGCTGGTAACATCAATTTTGCGGAATCATTTCACCACTTTTTTAGCCCATCCTTTGCAAGGCCACAGGAGACAAGAAGTCTGACACATAGTCAACGCCTAGAGACGATGGTACAGGAGTATCTCCAAGTAAACATTGAAGCCATGACTGTGTCACTGGACCCTTGCTCTTTTTGGGCTTCCAATCTGGATAAATGGCCGGAGCTAGCCACTTACGCCTTGGAGATCTTGTCATGCCCCGCAGCCAGCGTTCTGTCTGAACGTGTGTTCAGCGCTGCTGGTGGTGTGCTGACAGATAAGCGCACGCGGCTCTCCACTGATAATGTAGACAGACTCACGTTCATAAAGATGAACAAATCATGGATCCGAAACGACTTTTCTACCCCTGTGTCATCCTGGGGAGAGTAAAAGCTTGATGATTGGTTAAAATCACCCTACCAACCGTTTTAAGCTTTCAAATTACTAATCATGTTTATCTGTATCTTGGCTGGAAAATAATTTGGGCTTTGTAGCAGTGTGCAGCACTGATTCTATTAGGCCATCTATAATAAGCTCCACCAGATTTAAAATTACTAATCATGTTTATCTGTATCTTGACTGGAAAATAATTTGGGCTTTGTAGCAGTGTGCAGCACTGATTCTATTAGGCCATCTATAATAAGCTCCACCAGATTTAAAATTACTAATCATGTTTATCTGTATCTTGACTGGAAAATAATTTGGGCTTTGTAGCAGTGTGCAGCACTGATTCTATTAGGCCATCTATAATAAGCTCCACCAGATTTAAAATTACTAATCATGTTTATCTGTATCTTGACTGGAAAATAATTTGGGCTTTGTAGCAGTGTGCAGCACTGATCCTATTAGGCCATCTATACTAAAGCTTCACCAGATTTAAAATTAATAATAATTTTTAGCTGCATCTAGCCCGGAAAATAATTTTGGGGCTCCGAGATGCGCAAGACACATAAGTGCCTTCTTGCTGCACTACCTGCAGCATGACCCTCATATTGTCAGAATTCGAAGTAATCATGACTACTGGGTTGCCACACTCTTAGATCCCCCAAACTTTTCGATCAACCTTTTCATTTTAATAAAGACCAAAAAAATGGTCATTTTTGAAATTATAAGCATTAGCAGGTTGTTAGAAACTGAAATCAAACAGTTTTCAACTCAAAACTTTATTCTAGGTGATGTTACATTTTCACGTAGGACCCCTTGTTCGAAAGGAGCTTCTGAACTCGAATTTGTCAGGTTTTGGATGGTTTCTGCTTCAATTGTTTTGCATGAGGACAGAATACCCTCCCAGAGCTGTTGCTTAGATGTGAACTGCCTCGCGCCATCATAGACACTCCTTTTAATGATGCTCCAAAGGTTCTGAATGGGGTAGAGGTCAGGGGAGCATGGGGGTCACACCATAAGTTTGTCCCCTTTTATGCCCATATCAGCCAGAGATGCAGATGTTTTATGTGCAGCATGAGATGGTGCATTATCATGCAAAAAAATGATCTTGCTGTGAAATACACGGTTATTCTTCTTGAACCATGGCAGGAAGTGCTGTTTGAGAAAATCCACATACATTATGGAGTTCATCTTTAGCGCCTTCAGGGATCCTAAAGGGGCCGACAATCTCTCTCCCCATGATTCCAGCCCAAAACATTACTCCACCTCCTCCTTGTTGGCGCTGTAGCCGTGTTTGCGTGGGGTGTCCATCAACCAGCCATCCTCCACTCCATCCATCTGGACCATCGAGCGCTGCACGGCACTCATCCGTGAACAAAACAGTTTTGAAATCAGTCTTCATGTAATGTTTGGCCCACTGGAGCCGTTTCTGCTTGTGTGAAGTGGATAGAGGAGGTCGACAGGATGGCGTATGCACAGCTGCAAACCTCTGAAGGACCCTGCATCTTGTTGTTCGGGGGACGTTGGAGGCACCAGCAGCTTCAAAAACTTGTCTGCTGCTATGACAAGGCTTTTTTGCCGCTGCTCTTTCAACCTGACGTAATTGCCTGTAGGAAAGAGTCCTCAATTTGCCCTTATCAGCACGCACACGTGCGTACTGTGAATCAGCTACATACTTCTTGATTGCCAAGACACTTCATCCTGATCATCGCACAATGTTGATTGTAGTCATGCCTTGACCTAAACACTCCACAATTTGTTGCTTCTCAGCAGCCGACACATCCTTTTTCTTTCCCATTTTGGCAGAAAATGTAGGCTGCTTAATAATGTGAGACAGCCTTCTTAAGTAGTCTTGCCTTTCATTGGACACACCTGCCAAACTAATTAGCACAGGTGTCTGCAATTGCTTACAGTGATATAAAGAGCCCTGACACACATCACCATCAATGAGTTTAACTGACAAACAAACAAATTCTTCCCTTATCACTCCTAAACACTTTTTGCATAATAATTTGGAACACAGTGTACATGTGCTTTTCCACAAAACACCAGTGGTTCACGTAGTGAATCTTACAGTTCTAACTTGCCAACCGTGGTCTGTATGGAGTTGTTCAATAAAGGGCCCAAAATTCAGATAACATAGATGGGAGAGGTCTCTATGAATAGGAATTCCTAAGTATTTGATACCCTGTGAGGGCCAGGCAAAGGGAAAGTTGGACTGGATGGAATCCTATATGGATTTGGGGAGGGAGACATCGAGGGCCTCAGACTTCGCTGCATTGATTTTAAAATTTGACCATGTAACAAAGTGATCTATTTCAGCCATAACAGCATGGATGAATATATGTGATTGAGTGATATATACTAGGACATCATCAGCAAATAGAGAGCACTTGTACTCGGTGCCTCCCACCTCAATCCACCTAATATTGGGGTTATGGCGAATTGATGAGAGCAGGTGCTCCGTCACTAGGATGTATAAGAGAGGGGACAGAGAACATCCCTGCCTTGTCCCATTGGTGATTGTGAAAGGTGATGAAAATGTTCTGACGCGCCCTCTGGGCCTTGGGACACCCGGAGCTGGACCCTTTTTGGTGGATGCTGGTGGTTGTAGTCTCCGTGGCGGCGACCCGGTTCCGTGGCTCAGGGCGGTCAAACCAGTGGTGGAACTATTTATGTGGTTTTGATGTTTAAATGTCCGACTACGCCACCCGTGGATTGCGGTCAGAGTGAACCGCCGCTCCAGGGCAGACCGCTGAGGCTGGTGTTGTGGGTGCAGCAGAGCGTAGCATAACTCCCCACGGGAGGAGTATAGCCTCAGGGCAGTGTATGCGGAGGATGGGGGTGATGGTGCAGGGCAGCAGCAGTAACGACACGGAGTCAGTGATGCAGTCCAGGGCCTTTACTCACAGTTCTTATTATCCAGACCACGTCTGCAGGTAACGGCTGCCCACGTCGTACTGTGCTCACCAGGTGAGGGGCTCAGACAACTCCCAGATAACTTTGGAGCGCTTCACAGGACCCCCTTTGTGTGTCCTTTGTCTGGCCTTTCTTACCAACCCTTCTGTCCGGCTGCCTCGGGCCTCCTCTTGGTAAACTTGGCGCCAGTTTCCCTGACCCTATGTGGTGCCTTCCTAGCGGGTGTAGCGAGGGGCTGCGCCACATAAAATGTCACAGCCTCCTGTTTCTAGCTGAGGGTCGTTTCCTGCCTCCACTAGTTTCGGGGACCGGTCTCCCCCTTTGGCCTGACCCCTCCACGCAGGTGGATTCGGGCGTGCGGTGGCGACTCGCCCGTCCGCACCCCTGGGATCCCTTCGTTCCTCGTTCCTGGAGCCTTGTCTGCTCCTCTTCCTTCCTTCTCCCTCTTCCAGGCCTGGTCCTCTGTTACTAGGCCCGCCTCCGGAGCAGAGCTCATGCAGAGCACCTGCTCCCTGCCACTTCTGCTCAGACTTCTCTGCACTGAACTAAGATGGTGCCCACCTTTTATACTCCCTTCTCAATGCACCCAGGAACTGCTTCCTCCCTGCTCCTGCACTACAGGGTTCCCCTTCCTCAGTGTTCCCTCCCCCCACTCCAGCCAGGGACAGGGACTGTCGTGCCCATCTCAGGGGCATATTGGTCGCCCTGCCCCACGGCAATGTGGTGTAATGCATGCAGGTGTCGGGTCCTGATCCACACTACATCCTTACCTGAGAGTGAGATATCACACCTCTGGGTGAGGTGCAATACCTCTGTAGCAACCGAGCCCTCAGGGTGCTACAGTTCCATTTATCTTCAGCCTAGGTGACGTATTGCGATACAGGGCCGTGATTTTGGCTATAAAAGGGTCCCCTAGACCCCTACCCCAAGCTTTTTAAGAGAATCATATATGGCGTGCCAGGAGACTCTATGGAATGCTTTCTCAGCATCCAACGAGAGTATCTAATTACAAATTTTTAACTGCATCTAGCCCAGGAAATACTTTGTGCCTAGTAGCAGTGTCTGCTAGTCAGCGGATTATCCCGGCTGTTAAGCAAGCTACACCACCTGTAGTTTGGACACTTAATTTTTTCAAAGGAAATGCTTCGGGACCACGGGATACTCAGTGAAGAGCATCAGGAGGCACCCCAAGGCATAGGGGCTGGGACTGGCAGTAGGATGCCTTGCGGTGGACAGCCGAGCTCGATCCTTATAAAAGCTTTTTAACTGCAGCAGCTTTAGTGGACGCTACTGGAGCTGGAATTACCGCGGCTGCTGGCATGAGACTTGCCCTCCAATAGATCCTTGTAAATGGATTTAAAGTGTATTCATTCAAATTAGAGAGACAATTTAAATTAAAAAGCTTAGAGCTGCCTCCACCACAGGGGGGCTCGCTCGACCCACCAGCGGACAGGCACCAGTATTGGGAGAGGGGGGCTGGCCGTCAGGGTTCACCGCGGCTCTGGCACAAACCCGGCGACGCGGAGGTGGCACGGGCAGGAGCGGACTGAACGTGTCGGCTTCTCACTTTTTGGATTTTAGAAGGGCATGACATGCCTATATCTGTGTCTCCCCCTCCTTTTACTCCTCCACCTCTTTTCTTTTCGCATGACTATATGTACTTGTCACTTTTCCATGTGTTAGTTGTGTCTTCTGAGCAGTTTGTCAGCTTTTGGACACCTTTGAAGGTGTTTTCTATGTGTTTCTATGTGTTTTTGTTTGCCTGCCATTGGTTTTAACGGTGTTCGAAGGTGTTCGACGAACAGTTCGACGAACAGTTCGGCGAACACACGGGTGTTCGACGAACCGAACCGAACTCGAACACTACGGGGGTGGCTCAACACTAATCATGAGCTCAAAGGAACTGCCCAAGGAGCTCAGAGACAGAATTGTGGCAAGGCACAGATCTGAAAAAATAGATACCACAGAGCAGTCTGCATTATAAAAAACAATTCAGACCATATTGGGCGGGCAAAGGATAGTCAGTATACTGGTATCGTAGATAAACATCTAGAGAAGAAGAGGAAAAAAAGAACATACGACATAGGACCCAAATAATGAAAAAATACAGAATGTTTATTAGAGATAATACATAAAAATACATGGAGCTTTTAGGCACAGAGTGCCATGTGTACAAAAAACAAGAAGATCCCACCAAAAACCCTCACAACAGTGAAAGCGTAGTATAGGCCAGCAGGTAAGTATATGGATTCTTAAAGACACTTATCTCCTAGACAGTATGAAGAGAACCAAGTATCATAGAAGGTAGACAGGATTATTACAATAATAGACTAGGCAAATATGGGGATGTGCCTAAATATTAGAAATAGACCGCATGGCAGAAAGTTCAGGAGGTGATGACTTAATAAAGTGTAGTCATAGTCATAACATACCAGAGGGGAAGGGGGGTCCACCCCTACGAAGGCATGCCCCCTGAAGAATGCTGCGTCCGAAACGTGCGTAGGGGTGGACCCCCCTTCCCCTCTGGTATGCTATGACTATGACTACACTTTATTAAGTCATCACCTTCTGAACTTTCTGCCATGCGGTCTATTTCTAATATTTAGGCACATCCCCATATTTGCCTAGTCTATTATTGTAATAATCCTGTCTACCTTCTATGATACTTGGTTATCTTCATACTGTCTAGGAGATAAGTGTCTTTAAGAATCCATATACTTACCTGCTGGCCTATACTACGCTTTCACTGTTGTGAGGGTTTTTGGTGGGGTCCTATTGTTTTTTGTTTTTTGTACACATGGCACTCTGTGCCTAAAAGCTCCATGTATTTTAATGTGTTATCTCTAATAAACATTCTGTATTTTTTCATTATTTGGGTCCTATGTCGTATGTTCTTTTTTTCCTCTTCTTCTCAAGGCACAGATCTGGCCAAGGTTACAAAAGTATTTCTGCATTACTCAAGGTTCCTAAGAGCACAGTAGCCTCCATAATTCTTAAATGGAAGTAGTTTGGGACTATCAGAAGTCTTCCTAGACCTGGCTGTCCAGCCAAACTGAGCAATCATGGGAGAAGAGCCTTGGTGAGAAAGATAAAGAAGATCCTCAAGATCACTGTGGCTGAGCTCCAGAGATGCAGTAGGGAAATGGGAGAAAGTTCCACAAAGTCAACTGTCACTGCAGCCCTCCACCAGTCAGGCCTGTATGGCCCAACGGAAGCCTCTCCTCAGTGCAAGACATATGATAGCCCGCATAGAGTTTGCTCAAAAACACATGAAGGACTCCCAGACTATGAGAAATAAGATTCTCTGGTCTGATGAGACAAAGATAGAACTTTTTGGTGATAATTCTAAGCGGTATGTGTGGAGAAAACCAGGCACTGCTCATTACCTGCCCAATACAATCCCAACAGTGAAACATGGTGGTGGCAGCATCATGCTATGGGGGTGTTTTTCAGCTGCAGGGACAGGACGATTGGTTGCAATTGAAGGAAACATGAATGCAGCCAAGTACAGAGATATCCTGGATGAAAACCTCTTCCAGAGAGCTCTGGACCTCAGACTTGGCCAAAGGTTCACCTTCCAACAAGACTATGACCCTAAGCACACAGCTAAAATAACAAAGGAGTGGCTTCAGAACAACTCTGTGACCATTCTTGAGTGGCCTAGCCAGGGCCCTGACCTAAACCCAATTTATCATCTCTGGAGAGACTTTAAAATGGCTGTCCACCAACGTTCACCATCCAACCTGACGGAACTGGAGAGGATCTGCAAGGAAGAATGGCAGAGGATCCCCAAATCCAGGTGTGAAAAACTTGTTGCATCATTCCCAAGAAGACTTGTGGCTGTACTAGCTCAAAAGGGGGCTTCTACTCAATACTGAGCAAAAGGTCTGAATACTTATGACCATGTGATATTTCAGTTTGTATTTTTTAATAAATTTGCAAAAAATTCTACATTTCTGTTTTTTTTCAGTCAAAATGAACTTTTTAGAATTAACAAATGGCTGCAATCAAAGAGTGAAAAATTTAAAGGGGTCTGAATACTTTCCGTACCCACTGTATATCTCCCATCCTGGTATATATGTCCCCAATCCTGGTATATATCCCTCATCCTGGTATATATGTCCCTCATCCTGGTATATATGTCCCTCATCCTGGTATATATCCCTCATCCTGGTATATATCCCTCATCCTGGTATATATGTCTCCCATCCTGGGCCCCTCCTGGTATATATGTCCCCTTTCTGCCTCTGCCTTGGATGAACATCCAGCTGAAGAAGGTGCTGTCATCGCTTGGCTCCCCTCCTGCATGGGTCATGGTCGTACCCTCTGCGACCGTGAACGTTACGCCCCTAGGTGGAGGTATGTGTTTATTTTATGCCTTTATATAATTAAAATAATAACACAAAAATGCAAACATAATTACAAAAACATCTAATATTTTTATTAGTACTTTTGTGTATTTTGCATTTGTATGTCTTTTAATAATATTAGTAATATGTGTGCCTGACTATTCCATTTATTTTATATTGTGGACGATGATTTCTTTTTCTTGATGTTATGTATTTAATATTAATATTATTGCAGTTATTATGCTTTTTCTTATGCCTTAGATATTCTTCTTGTTGCTGTTATGTATGATTATATCATTTGTTTTACTATTAATCTTTACTTTTATAGATTTATTACAGCTATACATAATGAGGCTTATCTTTCCTAATCAGGGTATTGAAGAGAAGACCACAGTCCGTACCATAGAATAATCTACTTCTCAGAAGTGGTCTTTCCGAGGTCTCACTAACAGGCGTGAAGCCGGGGAATGATGATTACAATCCCAGAACAATATGCTAACCGATCAATGACAGCCCCATGGCCTAAGCACATGATAACACTGAATTGATCCATCTTCTCATTTACTTATACAGAAAACGTTTCCTCCATCACAGCTTATAAAATCGTATGTCAACACCGAGCAATATCGATGAAATTAACCATCCATTGACAGGCTGCCTTCATCATTAGCTCATATGTCTGCCGTCCCCTTCATAGTCGTGTAGCTCAGCGTCCATCATACTGGAAATCTTTATATGATACTCACCAGAGGTGGACTGACCGTTCTGCCATAAAATAGCCAAATAAAAAAGATAATTCGAGGATGAGACATTGAAATTGTACCATAAAGCTACAGACCACCTGCCCCAGGTTATAAAATTATATGATTAGTTTTTACCTACATGCAGCTTCCACCAAGGGAGGGACCCGCACATTTTATCTACCCCACAGGGGTCTTATATTTATTTATAAAGCCAGTATTAAAGACGTTTCCCAAAACTGAAAGTTGCTACCTATCAATTCAACCCCCCCATCTGACCTATCCATCAAAGTCAATGACTGCCCACTCTCCCCAGTCCCGCAAGCTCGCTTCCTCGGGGTAACCCTGGACCCTGATTTCTCCTTCAAACCACATATCCAAGCCCTTTCCACTTCCTCCCGACTCCAACTCAAAAATATCTCCCGGATCCGCACATTCCTCAACCATGAATCTGCAAAAACACTAGTGCACGCCCTCATCATCTCCCGCCTCAACTACTGCAACCTCCTGCTCTGTGGCCTCCCTTCTACCACTCTCGCACCCCTCCAATCTATCCTAAACTCTGCTGCCCGACTAATCCACCTGCCCCCCCGCTATTCCCTGGCCTCTCCTCTCTGTCAATCCCTTCACTGGCTATCATTGCCCAGAGACTCCAGTTCAAAACCTTAACCTCGGCATACAAAGCCATCCACAACCTGTCTCCTCCATACATCTGTGACCTAGTCTCCCGGTACTTACCTACACGCAACCTCCGATCCTCACAAGACCTCTTCTCTACACCCCTCTTATCTCCTCTTCCCACAGTCGCATATGATATTTCTCCCGTGCATCCCCCCTACTCTGGAACTCTCTACCCCAACACATCAGACTCTCACCGACCAGGGAAACCTTCATAAGGAACCTGAAGACCCACCTCTTCCGACAAGCGTACAACCTGCAGTAACCACCGCTCCACGACCAGCTCTACCCTCACCTACTGTATCCTCACCCATCCCTTGTAGACTGTGAGCTCTCGCGGGCAGGGTCCTCGCTTCTCCTATACCAGTCGGTGACTCGTTTTGGTTCAAGATTTTTGTACTTGTTGTTTGTTATGTATACCCCTTTTCATATATAAAACGCCATGGAATAAATGGCGCTATAATAATAAATAATAATAATAATATCCATAGGATAGGAGAAAAACTCACCGATCTCTTGTGGTTCAACTTCTGGATCCCGCAGTAATCCAGAGAACAAGGCTTTGCAAAGCTCTGTCTGAATGGAGTGGAGGTCAAAAAGCATACTCAACTCTATTCATATTCTAAGAATATGTCTCGTATGGGACTGCTGGATATAGCTGAGCACTGTATTCTTCTAAAGCCAGCAGTCTCTCTGCCAGTTCACTCTACCGGCCAGCAGCTATTCCATGGACATAATCCAGGGGCCCTGGGTGAATTCAGATCGCTGTATGGGGTTAAAAGGGTGAAGACCAGTGTTACCCTATGACTTGATAAGATAAGTGGCTGTAAGGTGAAACTGTACATGGAGGCTTGGCAGCTCTTAATAGGGCTTTACGGACAGACATTGCTCTAGTCACTTATCTTATCAAGTCATAGGGTAACACTGGTCTTCACCCTTTTACCCCCATACAGCGATCTGAATTTACACAGGGCCCATGGATTATGTCCATGGAGTAGCTGCTGGCCGGTAGAGTGAACTGGCAGAGAGAAGTTGACATACCTGGTCAAAACCCGAGACAGCTGAGTCAGAACATATTCTGAAGTTAGGCACATGGTTATGAAGATGCCGAGATCAATACCAGAAGGACGGAGTCAGAACTGATAGGTATTCAAAATAGTCCTAAGTCAGTAACTAGAAACAACAGTAGAATATCGCAGCAGAGATGCAGTGAGCGACAGACCAAGGTCAAAATACACTTATAACTTGCAGCTTCTAACAATTCACTGGGAAGGTTTAAATAGGGTGTGGCAGAGAGCTAATGAGCCAATGATTATTAGTACTTTGTAGTAACCCACAAGCAGCCTTGGCAGCATCACAAGCCCAAGCTATACTAATGTTTAACTGCACCACTCTGGCATTGCCCAGTGGCTTCACAGTTTAAGTGCCATGTAGTAACAGAGGCAGAAAAAGTAGGGTCATGTCCTGACATGGATGTAATATTACCTCCTTTTGGGTTCCCCAGAACCTAAGGGCCAGGTTTATCAGGAAATGATTGGTGGAATTTCCTGATTAGGTTGTCAGCATTAGTTTCACTCAACAAAACAAAAAATCTCTCCAATGGCCCCAAACCTTTCCAATGTACCAGATACTGGAATGATCCTCTCACTATCAGAATCTACAATGTTTTGGACTTCATACCCCAGACTGCCCCTGACCATCACAGGACTTCTAACAGAGTGTTCTGGCGAGAGGTTTACTTTAAGAAAAGATTTTTGAAAAAATATTTGGAATCTGAAAGGACGGAGGAAGTTTTGGGCTGAAAGCTACAGGGTTAATGACTTCTATTTCAAATAGACCAATAAACTCAAACTATGAAGGCACCTTGAGCTTAATAGTTTTAGTGGATAACCATGGCATGTGTCCAACAGCAAAGCTTGGCTCATCCACTTGTCTGCCTTCTGGGCTCCTCGGATCTTCTCTGACCAAAGACCAGAAATGCTTAAACTTGTATTTCCATCTCAGAGGCCGAAAAAGAACCAAAACAAGGATAATACCGAAAATGTAAAAAAACAGATGTTTGATAGATTTTCGATATTGATAGATAATTGCAAACTCAACTAATGGGAGATGTTCCACCCAATCAGACTGATGATACAAAGCAGAACACTAAAGTTATAGCTCGAATTGTATGATTATTGTATCCAGTCTGACCATTGGTTAATGGGTGGCAGAAGAAAAGACCAATTCAATATTGATCTTATTACATAGCACCCTCCAGAATTTGGAAATTAGCTGAACTTCCCGGTTGGAACAAATATTTTTTGGAATAAATGCAGACATATAATGTGTTTGATGAATACCTTACAATAGGTATGAGACGTAGGCAACTTGGACAGAGGGACAATGTGACATTGCTTGCTGAAACTGTCAACCACCCAAATTACAGTTTTCCCTTCAGAGGATGGTAGGTCAGTAATGAAGTCCATGAGAAAGGTGGGTTTAAGGTCTTTTAAAAATATGTAAAGCCCCCGTCTCACATAGCGAGATCGTTAGCGAGATCGCTGCTGTGTCACGGTTTTGGTGACGCAACAGCGACCTAACCAGCGATGTCGCTATGTGTGACACTTTGCAGCGATCAGGCCCCTGCTGTCAGGTCGCTGATCGCTGCAAAGTGTCCTGGACCATTTTTTGGTCGTTGCCCTCCCGCTGGTCAGCACACATCGCTGTGTGTGACCAGCGTGAGCAGCGATCAGGCTGATAATCATGATAAACATCGGGTTACTAGGGGCACACGCCCACTTAGTAACCCGCTGTTTATCATGGTTACAAGCCTGCTAAAGTGAGCGGTAACCTCCCGGTCATCGTAACAGAGTGGTAACCATGATAAACAACGGGTTACTAGGTGCGCGTGTGCCCCTAGTAACCCGATGTTTATCATGGTTACAAGCCTGCTCCTGCTTCAGCAGGCTGGTAGCCAGGAGCAGGACATCGTGGAAAGATTCTTTCCACGATGTCGCTGCTCCCCTGATCGTTGGTGAGCCTGCCTGTTTGATAGCTCACCAGCGATCACATAGCGACGCAGCAACGATCCCTGACAGGTCGTATCGCTGTCGGGATCGTTGCAGCGTCGCTAAGTGTGACGGGGCCTTAAGGGCTGGAGAAGTCCACCAGGAAGGGTTTGGAGCATTTCAGCTCAGGTACAGATTTCACAATGAACTAGTTTGAAATCTGAGGAAATAAAATAATATTCTACTTTTCTCAGGTGGTAACAATTCCACGTGTGTGCGAATGTGGGCTTACGTTTATGTAACCAAGGCCGAAGACCACGGCCCCGGAAAGTCTTTTAAGAACAAAAAAACAAATTTGATTCAAAATATACAATCCCAACAACAAGGGAACCTCCTTAGTGATAACTGCACCGCATCCTGGGTGAGAGGCGCATCATTAAAAGCAGTGACTTTCAAAGGAAAACCTAATTTAAAAAAATGTAAAACCAAGTTCTTTTGAACTTTGGTATCAACAAAATTTGCAACAAAACCAAAATCAATAAAGATTTCAAGCCAAAATCATAGAGAAACACCTGTACATCCAGATGGGCATCCTTGGACCCATCTAGGTGCTGGCTTCTTTCTGGAGGTGGATGTCTTGGCCAGTCACCATCTGAAATCGAGACTCTCCACAGTAGACTCAAAGATCCAACATTCATTGATTGACCGCTTGTTGTTGATGGGAGGGAATCACACAATCTGCATGGGTTCCTCAGTGGGAGAAATAGGAATGTGAGTATGAGGTGAAGGTGCAAAGTCAGCAATGTGTTCCTGTCTGGATTCACACAGCCACCTTTCAAGAAAGATTGCCAAGGATGTGGCCAAGTCAAGAGAAACTGGAGGAGTAAACTGTACCTTGATTTGGTTAGAGACTTGGATGAAATTGGTGGCAAAGGGTCATTCCACTATGAGTCCACGGCCGAGCGCTGGAGCACAGTACAGTACTCTTCTGTAGCACCTTGCCCTTGACATAGAGAGACAAATTTACTTTCGACTACCGCGACACAATCATGTTTGTCATGCAAGAGCTCAAGGTCCACAAAGAGAGAGTCCACCATGAACTTACACAGCGAAACCGAAATTAGTGGAGTTAGCTTGGCAAAGGAACGTTGACTCAGAATCCGAAGTCAAGGATGTTGCCAGGAGGATGCCGAAATTGATACCAGAAGGACGGAGTTTGAGGCAAAATTGATAGACAGATTGGAATTCAAAATAGACAAGTCAGTAACCAGAAACAATGGTAGATTCACGGAGCTGGGATGCACTAAACAGCAGACCAATGTCAGAATATTCTTAGAACTGACAGCTTTTAGCTAAAGACTGGGGGTTTAAATAGGGTGTGGGTCCATTCCAAAGCTCACATCAGCTGTAATGATGATTAGAGCTAAATAGTAACTCACGAACTCCCAGACTGGTTGGCACCATAAGTCTCATCTATACTAATGCTTAATTGGGCCATGCTTTCGTCAACCAGAGCAATTCACAGTTTAAGTGTGGTGCCACCTAGTGAAAGAGGCCGATGTAGTAGGGGAGAGTTCAGACACGGATGTGACATTGACCTGTACATTCAGTCAGAGCACTCTAGAACCTAGTTCTCTGGATCACTTTGGGGGTCCAGGAAGTCGAACCCCCAGCAATCAGTAACTTAACATCTATTCGATAGAAAACCACTTTATCCCCAATTTTCATATTTATATTTGCATTTTTTCATCCCCTTCATTAAAAAGGAATCAAAGCTGTATAAGGACTAGTTTTGAGTGACACCATCCATTTTACCATAAAACGCACTGAAAAGCAGGAAAAAGTGTGACGAAAAACTTGTGACGAAATAATAAAAAAAGCAATTCTTCCATTGTTTTTTTGGATTTTGTTATAAAAGTAATTACTATATGGTAAAAATGACCTGGAACCACGATTTTTCAGGTCAGCATGATCACAGTGCTACCAAACTTAAATTGATTTTTTTTTGTAATGAAAAAAAAATCAAAAGCTTTTAGAAAAAAAAAATTAGCTTTGTGTCATCAATTTCCAAGATCCTAACACTTTCATTATTCTATCAATAGACCTGAGTGAGGGCTTGGTGTTTGTGCCCTGAGCTGATGATTATATTAAAATTAATTGCATTAATTTTACTGACGTGCATTACCAAAAATATTTGCTTTTAATTTTTTTTTTATTTCTTTATTTTTAATGAGTAAAAGTGGGGTGATTCAAATTTTAATGTTTAATATTTTTATATTTTTACTTTTTTTTTTTTTTTTTTATTATTATTTTTTTTTGTTAGTTCTCCCATGGGACTTAAACCTATAATTGTCAGATCACATATATTATATACTGCAATACTGAAGTATTACAGTATATACGGAAAATGGAGATCTCCCAAAGAGGGTCCAAGGGGGCAGTGATGATGGCCTGCAGTAGTCCCCAAATTACCGTGGTATCCCATCGGTGCCTCATGATTGCATCCTGAGAGGTCGATGGAAGCTGATGCAGTCATGTACCACCAACCACTCCATTTTAATGCTGATGTCAGTGACTGCAGGTACATCTAGATGGTTAACAGCAGTGATCGGAGCTCAGCTCCACTCACTGCTGTTACAGACAGATGCTGGCTGTGCAACACAGCCAAGCACAGTTCTCTTCACGAGTGCCATGGACTTGAAGCTCCGCAAAAACCCAGGAAAAACTAGCTGCCACCATCGGTTGGCTGATTGGATGCCCGTTTCTGGTAACGTATGGCCTCACGGGGCTTCAGGTGTGCAGTTTATAGAGCAAGAGGAATTAAGCCATTACATTTTTTATATTTTATATATTTAATCCCACAATTTTATGGTGCTTATAAAAATATACAAAAGATGTATAAAGAGGACAAGACAATACAGTATATACAGTCACATAAAAATAAAAGGGATAGACAAAAGAAAGTTACTAGAACTGATGTCACAGGAATGGCGCAGATCTTGCGGTGAGAACTCCGATCAGAAAATGGTGCAATCCTACAGCATGCTGCATCTCCCAGCACTGAACAATGGCTCTAAGTTACAATCTGCTTTTACCAGGTATGAGTCACGCCCCTTGGTGACCTCACATGGGGGACCAGTAAATGAGATACGGCTCAGGTCCCAAAAATTATGAGATCCCCGATCTTAAAGAAGTTGTCCCTTCTTGGACAAGTTATTATCATACCCCACGCTTGGCCCTGATAAAATAAAAAAGTTATACTCACCTCCCATGCTTGCGCCATTCTCGCAGTGTCGGCTCTTGCTCTCCCTGAGGTTCCCATGATGTTGTGACACATGACTCCAGCGCCCAATCTGCGCTGGCGTCACTGTCCCCGCCTCCTGTCGAATTGAACATGAAGAGGAAGTCTGAGATCAGCTGCAGCCCGGACTTCTGATTCATGTTTGATTTGTCCAAAGCCAGGGACAGTGACGCCAGCAGCGATTGGGGGTCGGGTCACGTGTCACAACAACCGCATGAGAGCCCCGGGACCGCGAGTTCCGACGTCGCTGGAATGGTGACAGCACGGGAGGTGAGTATAAGCTTTTTTATTTCATCAGGGCCAAAAATTAAGATCAAGAAGGGGTTGTCCTAGTAATGGACAACCCCTTTAAGGATATCTGCCCCCCTGCAGGTCCCAGGCAGGAGATATTAATGCCATGTTTCTGATCATGACTTTAGCTTTAGGTATGAAACATGGCATATACAATGTTATCCATCTGATAGATATTAATTTGGTGTTGATGTGCAGATCGCACAGAGATGTAAGTAAATGCGTTATATTTGTCACTGCGCCATGATGTCTCCCATAACTATAAAACCTACACCTGTCACAAAAAAAAGAAAATTCATGTCTGGTATCCAGTGCTGATGTGTCTTCCATCATTGGCCAAATGTTGTTTTGAAGAAAGAAATCTTATTTACATAGGAGACAAAAGTATCACCCTAGAGACTGATTTTACTCAGTGTACAGATTTCATGTCTGCTCTCCATCAGATAACCTACTTCAATTACCTGTTCACAGCCAGTTGTATTAGAGAAAAATGGGTCAGAGGAGTGTTAGAGTGTGAGCTGTTTCCGTTTCATTTACAAATGATGATGAAGCCATGCTCCCATGATCAATATGAGGGTGGCAGCTCATCAAAATGCCAATTAAAGTTATCACCTGCACAGTGGATAGGTGATCATTTTTGTAGAGTGAAAGAAAGCTGGAAATATTCAAATGTGGTGGCTGCAAAAAGATATTTTGTTTTCCAAGTCATTATTTCTGAGCAGAAAAAAATGAAAAACGAGGGGTGTTAGATCTGTATCATGATGGTCAGCCATGGTGCTGATGGACCCCATTGTGGTCTGTTGGGTTATGGCAAAGATCATTACCAATTTTTCTCTTCCATGCACACACCATGGTCTACAATCCTTATGTTTGGAGCACTTACAAATTCCATGATGCTCTTTGGTGGATTTGAACCCAGGACTCTATGCTGCGAGGCAACAGTGTTAACAAGTTGCCCTGACATTTGTTATATATTTATACAGGTGCATCTCACTAAATTAGAATATCATCAAAAAGTTAATTTATTTCAGTTCTTCAATACAAAAAGTGAAACTCCTATATTATATAGAGTCATTACACTTAGAGTGATCTATTTCAGGTGTTTATTTCTGTTAATGTTGATGATTATGGCTGACAGCCAATGAAAACACAAAAGTTAGTATCTCAGTAAATTAGAATAATTTATAACAACAGCTTGAAAAATGATTTTATAATCCGAAATGTTGTCCTACTGAAATGTCTGTTCAGTAAATGCCCTCAATACTTGGTCGGGCTCCTTTTGCATCAATTACAGCATCAATGCGGCGTGGCATGGAGGCGATCAGCCTGTGGCCCTGCTGAGGGGTTATGGAAGCCCAGGTGGCTTTGATAGCAGCCTTCCGCTCGTCTGCATTGTTGGGTCTGGGGTCTCTCATCTTCCTCTTGACAATACCCCATAGATTCTCTATAATAGATTCTCTATGGGGTTAAGGTCAGGCGAGTTTGCTGCCAATCAAGCACAGTGATACTGTTGTGTGTAAACCAGGTATTGATACTTTTGGCAGTGTAGACAGGGGCCAAGTCCTGCTGGAGAATGACATTTCCATCTCCAAAAAGCTTGTCGGCAGAGGGAAGCATGAAGGGCTGTAAAATGTCCTGGTAGACGGCTGCGCTGACTTTGGTCTTGATAAAACACAGTGGACCTACACCAGCAGATGACATGGCTCCCCAAACCATCACTGATTGTGGAAACTTCACACTAGACCACAAGCAGCTTGGATTGTGGCCTCTCCACTCTTCCTCCAGACTCTGGGACCTTGTGGAGTGCGTCAATGACTGCCTTCTGGACATCTGTCAAGTCAGCAGTGTTCCCCATGATTGTGGAGCCTACTGAAACAGACTAAGGGACCTTTGCAAACGCTTAGGAAGCCTTTGCAGGTGTTTTTTGTTAATTATTTTAATTTACTGAGATAATGACTTTTGTGTTTTCATTGGCTGTAAGCCATAATCATCAACATTAACAGAAATAAACACATGAAATAGATCACTCTGTGTGTAATCTAGGATATAGGAGTTTCACTTTTGCATTGAAGAACTGAAATAAATGAACTTTTTGATGACATTCTAATTTAGTGAGATGCACCTGTATGTAGTATTTTTTGCAACAACAAAAAAAAACCATTGCAACAGCATAATAGAAATATCTGCCGATAAGGGGGCACATTTTTTTTTTCTGAAAAAGCGTCATAATTAGTGTTGAGCGAACATGCTCGACACTGCTCGGTACTCACCCGAGCATCACGCTACTCGGGATGTTCGGCGAGCACCGAGCATTTCCGGGTTACTCGGGCGGGAGCTTGGGTCTCCGCCCTGCATGTTTGGCGCTCTTTACAGAGCCAATGAACATGCAGGGATTGCCAGACAGTCACTGTAATGCTGCAGCCATGTTGTTTGTGGGCATTACAGTGATTGGCTGGCCGCACAGCGTCACCTCGAGTATTTAAAACGGGGCGCCGCCATCTTGGACACAGTCGCTCCGGATTAGACAGTGTAGGGACAGCGCTGCTGATTTAGGGAGAGATATAAACTGCAAAATAGTTAGTGTAGGGTCTGTAAAGGCTGCCAGATCAAACAAGCAGTCCTTTTCAGGACTAATATCCATCCCAGATACCAGGCAGGCAGGCTGTATAGGAGACACAGTGGTTATACCAGCAAACGCTGCATTACAGTCCTGTGTGCTCCTGTTGCTGAAATTGCTGGAATTAGCACCAGGTGTCAGGGGCCAGGAAAAATCCTTTTTTTTTCATCTAAATCCTCCTTTTTTTTTCCTCCTTCACACTGTACAAATACCCGTCTTATTAACCTTTTGGTGTGTCCCCCCCCCCAAAAAAAAAAGCGTGTCTCTGATTTTTCAGACACAAATATAACTGTTGAAAATAGTCCGGTGTAGGCTAGAGAAACAGAAGTGTTGTTTTGCACTTCCACGGTTCAAACCTCTGTATTATCCATTTTGGGCCATTTCTATCTAAAAAAAAAAAACAGTTTGAGTGTGTCGCTCACTGTTCAGCCGCAAATATCTCTATTTAAAAAAGTGTGGTATACCCCAGTAAACAATAACTGTGGTTTTGCCATCCCACGGTAAAAAATCTCTATTATTCAGGTTTTGGTAGTTTTTTCCGTAAAGAAAAACAGTAGTGTCTCCTGACTGTTGTGACACAAAAATATATCTGTTGAAAATAGTCTTGTGTAGGCCCGACATCCCAGTGTGGTTTCGCAGTTCCACGGGTCAAATCGCTGTACTATCCAGTTTTGGGCCATTTCTATCTAAAAAAAAAAACAGTTTGAGTGTGTCGCTCACTGTTCAGCCGCAAATATCTCTATTTAAAAAAGTGTGGTATACCCCAGTAAACAATAACTGTGGTTTTGCCATCCCACGGTAAAAAATCTCTATTATTCAGCTTTTGGTAGTTTTTTCCGTAAAGAAAAACAGTAGTGTCTCCTGACTGTTGTGACACAAAAATATATCTGTTGAAAATAGTCTTGTGTAGGCCCGACATCCCAGTGTGGTTTCGCAGTTCCATGGGTCAAATCGCTGTACTATCCAGTTTTGGGCCTTTGGTATCTAAAAAAAAAGCAGTTTGAGTGTGTCGCTCACTGTTCAGCTGCAGATATCTCTATTTAAAAAAGTGTGGTATACCCCAGTAAACAATAACTGTGGTTTTCCCATCCCATGGTAAAAAATCTCTATTATTCAGCTTTTGGTAGTTTTTTCCGTAAAGAAAAACAGTAGTGTCTCCTGACTGTTGTGACACAAAAATATATCTGTTGAAAATAGTCTTGTGTAGGCCCGACATCCCAGTGTGGTTTCGCAGTTCCACTGGTCAAATCGCTGTACTATCCAGTTTTGGGCCTTTGGTATCTAAAAAAAAAGCAGTTTGTGTGTGTCGCTCACTGTTCAGCCGCAAATATCTCTATTTAAAAAAGTGTGGTATACCCCAGTAAACAATAACTGTGGTTTTGCCATCCCACGGTAAAAAATCTCTATTATTCTGCTTTTGATAGTTTATTCCGTAAAGAAAAACAGTAGTGTCTCCTGACTGTTGTGACACAAAAATATATCTGTTGAAAATAGTCTTGTGTAGGCCCGACATCCCAGTGTGGTTTCGCAGTTCCACTGGTCAAATCGCTGTACTATCCAGTTTTGGGCCGTTGGTATCTAAAAAAAAAGCAGTTTGAGTGTGTCGCTCACTGTTCAGCCACAAATATCTCTATTTAAAAAAGTGTGGTATACCCCAGTAAACAATAACTGTGGTTTTGCCATCCCACGGTAAAAAATCTCTATTATTCAGGTTTTGGTAGTTTTTTCCGTAAAGAAAAACAGTAGTGTCTCCTGACTGTTGTGACACAAAAATATATCTGTTGAAAATAGTCTTGTGTAGGCCCGACATTCCAGTGTGGTTTCGCAGTTCCACGGGTCAAATCGCTGTACTATCCAATTTTGGGCCTTTGGTATCTAACAAAAAAAGCAGTTTGAGTGTGTCGCTCACTGTTCAGCCGCAAATATCTCTATTTAAAAAAGTGTGGTATACCCCAGTAAACAATAACTGTGGTTTTGCCATCCCACGGTAAAAAATCTCTATTATTCAGCTTTTGGTAGTTTTTTCCGTAAAGAAAAACAGTAGTGTCTCCTGACTGTTGTGACACAAAAATATATCTGTTGAAAATAGTCTTTTGTAGGCCCGACATCCCAGTGTGGTTTCGCAGTTCCACGGGTCAAATCGCTGTACTATCCAGTTTTGGGCCTTTGGTATCTAAAATAAAAGCAAGATGAGTGTGTCGCTCACTGTTCAGCCGCAAATATCTCTATTTAAAAAAGTGTGGTATACCCCAGTAAACAATAACTGTGGTTTTGCCATCCCACGGTAAAAAATCTCTATTATTCAGGTTTTGGTAGCTTTTTCCGTAAAGAAAAACAGTAGTGTCTCCTGACTGTTGTGACACAAAAATATATCTGTTGAAAATAGTCTTGTGTAGGCCCGACATCCCAGTGTGGTTTCGCAGTTCCACGGGTCAAATTGCTGCACTATTTAGTTTTGGGCCTTTGGTATCTAAAAAAAAGCAGTTTGAGTGTGTCGCTCACTGTTCAGCCGCAAATATCTCTATTTAAAAAAGTGTGGTATACCCCAGTAAACAATAACTGTGGTTTTCCTCTTCCACGGTTCTAATCTACTCTTTATTACCCTTTTTCCATTGATAGTGCAAGTGTAAGCTATTTTACTTCATTTACAATGGGCAAGGAGCGTGGCAAGGGACGTGGAAGTGGACGTTCTGGTGATGGTTCGTGCAAAGGACAGGGCCGTGGCCAAGGTGAAAATGTGCCACAACCAACAGCCACATCTTCTCGCTCCCACTTCTTGACCGAATTACTAGGGAAGCACAGAACAACACCAGTATTGAGAACTGATCAGTGTGAACAGGTTATTAATTGGATAGCAGATAATACTTCCAGTTACTTGGGCACCACCACCTCCGGTCTGTCTTCCACACGGTCAACTCTTAGTAGCCGTGAGTCTCGACCGCATACTCCTCCTCACCCTGATGCTCCTTCCTCCCACCATGCCAAGTGTCGTCAGACAGCAAGTGATCCCACACTTGGACACTCTGAAGAGCTGTTCACTGGTCCATTTCCATATTTGGGCCCCTCGCCTGATACGCTTGAAGTGGTGGAAGAGGAGATCCCATGTTGCGATGCCCAAATATTTGACCAGCCACGGCCACAGGAAGTCGACGTTGGCAATCTGTCACAAGAGGTGGACGATGACGAGACACAATTGCCAGGAAGTGAGGAGGAGGATCGTGGTATGCAAGTGGAAGAGGAGGAGGTGGTGGATGATCTAGTAACTGACCCAACGTGGAAGGAGGACATGCAGAGTGAGGCCAGCAGCACACAGGGGGAGGGAGGCAGAGTACCCCAACAGGCAGGAAGAAGCAGTGTGGTGGCCGCAGACAGAAGGCAGGCAACCGTTCCCCGTAACACCAACACGAGGGACGTTGCCAGTACAAGCGGTAGTTCTTCCAGAGTCTGGAATTTTTTTAAAGACTCTGCTGATAACCCCAAAAAGGTCATATGTTCCACCTGCCATGCCAGCATCAGCAGGGGTGACAAAACTACCAGCCTGACCACCACCTGCATGATCAGGCACAAGGCAGCAAAGCACCCGACTTTGTGGGGCGAAACCCAGGGTCCACGACCAGTGTCAGCGGGTGTCACCACTGCTTCTTCCACTGTTGTGCGTGCAATAGAACCCCCTGTGGTGTGTGCAAGGCAATCCCCTGTCCATACTGCATGTAAAGATGCCCCCTCCTCTCAGTCTTCAGTTGTTATGGCAGTTTCTCAAGAAACAGCATCAACGTCCACGTCCACGTCCCACCGCAGCGTTCAATTGTCCATATCCCAGACCTTTGAACGAAAGCGTAAATTCGCAGCTAACGCCCCACAGGCCACAGTCCTAAATTCGCACATTTCACGACTGCTTGCACTGGAAATGCTGCCTTTTAGGCTGGTGGAGACGGAATCCTTCCGCAATCTTATGGCGGTGGCCGTCCCTCGGTACTCGGTCCCCAGCCGACACTATTTTGCCCGGTGTGCCATCCCCGCACTACACAAGCACGTGTCCCAAAGCATCTGCCGTGCCCTCAACAACGCAGTTACTGGGAGAGTCCACCTGACAACGGACACGTGGACAAGTGCTTGTGGCCAGGGACGGTACATCTCTCTGACGGCACACTGGGTAAACATAGTGGAAGCCGGGACCCAGTCGGACCATGGGACGGAACACATCCTCCCCACACTGAGGATTGCGGGCCCTATGTCAGTCAGAGTTGCCCCCACAGTGTACAGCTCCTGCGCATCCTCCTCCTCCTCCTCCTCCTCCTCATGTTCAGCCTCCATCTCAGATATCACCACATCAGTTACAAGCTGGAAGCATTGCAGTACTGCCTCCGCCAAGCGGCAACAGGCTGTGCTGAAACTCATAAGCTTAGGTGATAAACCTCACACTGCTTGTGAGTTGTGTACACCTGTGAAAGAGCAGGCAGATCTGTGGCTGAGACCACTGAACCTACATCCCGGCATGGTCGTGTATGACAATGGCCGTAACCTGGCGGCGGCTCTGAGGCGAGGTGAGATCACACACGTACCATGCCTGGCTCATGTGCTTAACCTCGTGGTTCAGTGATTTCTTATATCGTACCCCGAGTTGCCAGATCTGCTCGTGAAAGTATGCCGCCTGTCAGCTCATTTTCGCAAGTCGGCTACAGCTTCCGCCGCCCTTGCTGTGTTGCAGCAGCGTTTGCAGCTTCCGGCACACCGACTGGTGTGTGATGTCCCCACACGTTGGAACTCTGCCCTCCACATGTTGCAAAGGATTTTTGAGCAGAAGAGAGCAGTTGTGGAGTACCAGCTTCAACAAGGCCGTCGATATTCAGGTCAGACTCCACACATAAGACCTCAGGAGTGGACCTGGATGTCTGACATATGTACCATCCTGACAAACATTGAGGAGGCCACCAAGATGGTGAGTGGCGATGGCACCATCATTAGTGTCAGCATCCCACTTGTCTGTCTTTTGCAATGCTCTCTGCAGAGAATTAAAGAGGAGGCATTGCAGCCAGAGTATGATGAGATGGATCAAGAAGCCGTAGCGGGCAATTACACACAGCCCAGCCACATCTCATCCCAACGTGCATTGGGGGACAATGAGGGAGAAGAGGAGGAGGAGGAAGAACAGGAGCTGCTATCATGCGTTGTAGACGGTAGTACCTGTACAAGTGTCATACCGTCGGTTCAGCGTGGCTGGCCTGAGGACAGGGGGGAGGAGGAGGAGGAGGAGGAGAGCATGGTCAGTCGTCATCTTGGTGAGGACACGGAAATCTTGCCCGTTACCAGTCTGGCACGCATGGCTGACTTTATGTTACGCTACCTTAACCGTGACCCTCGCGTTGTCAAAATGTTGGGTGACAGTCATTACTGGTTGGTGACACTTGTAGATCCCCGCTACAAGGAGAACTTTCACTCTCTTATTCCTGAGGTGGAGAGGTCTACAAAAATGGGGCAATACCAGAAGGCCCTTGCTGCAGAACTCTTAAAAAAATTCTCATCTGAACATGCTAGCGGCAGAGGTCACAGTTCGTTGCCCAACCAAGGCGTACAGGCGAGAGAGATGCAACTCCAATCCAGCAGAGGCAGGGGAACACTGTCAACATTCTGGGACAGTTTTCTGACACCCGCCCAGCTTACAGGCCCTGAGGCGCGGGGTACTCTCACAAGGAGTGGAAAGTTTCAAAAGATGGTGAGGGAGTACCTTGCCGATCGTACCAGCGTCCTCCGTGATTCCTCTGTGCCTTTTAATTATTGGGTATCCAAGCTGGACACTTGGAATGAACTCGCTCTGTACGCCTTGGAGGTCCTGGCCTGCCCTGCCGCTAGCGTGTTATCGGAGCGTGTTTTTAGTGCCGCTGGGGGAATTATAACTGATAAGCGCACTCGCCTGTCAACTGACAATGCTGACAAGCTGACCCTTATCAAAATGAACAAGGGCTGGATTGGGCCAGACTTCTCATCACCACCAAATGACAGCAGAGTAACATAAAGTCAAATCCATTGTGTTATTTCGGGAGGTGTATTCACATGCACCGCTTCACACCCACACATGGGTATACGCTTCCTCGTTTCGGCTGTTTAATTTTCTTCTCCTTATCCTCAGCCTCCACCACCACTATACCACCAGGGTGCCAGCATTGCAAGTTCCTCCGTCCTTATTTTTGGCAGCTTTTGCTTGCAAGGCATAAGCAAATACTATGGGACACCCACTCCCCAATAATGGGACTTATGTTCGTAATATGCTGTACTGCATGGCTCTTGTAAGGGGCAATGCAAGTTGCTCTGTCCTAATTTTTGGCAGCTTTTGCTTGGAAAGCATAAGCAAATACTATGGGACACCCACTCCCCAATAATGGGACTTATGTTTGTAATATGCTGTACTGCATGGCTCTTGTAAGGGGCATTGCAAGTTGCTCCGTCCTAATTTTTGGCAGCTTTTGCTGGGAAAGCATAAGCAAATACTATGGGACACCCACTCCCCAATAATGGGACTTATGTTTGTAATATGCTGTACTGCATGGCTCTTGTAAGGGGCATTGCAAGTTGCTCCGTCCTAATTTTTGGCAGCTTTTGCTGGGAAAGCATAAGCAAATACTATGGGTCACCCACTCCCCAATAATGGGACTTATGTTTGTAATATGCTGTACTGCATGGCTCTTGTAAGAGGCATTGCAAGTTGCTCCGTCCTAATTTTTGGCAGCTTTTGCTGGGAAAGCATAAGCAAATACTATGGGACACCCACTCCCCAATAATGGGACTTATGTTTGTAATATGCTGTACTGCATGGCTCTTGTAAGGGGCATTGCAAGTTGCTCCATCATAATTTTTGGCAGCTTTTGCTGGGAAAGCATAAGCAAATACCATGGGACACCCACTCCCCAATAATGGGACTTATGTTTGTAATATGCTGTACTGCATGGCTCTTGTAAGGGGCAATGCAAGTTGCTCCATCCTAATTTTTGCCAGCTTTTGCTGGGAAAGCATAAGCAAATACTATGGGACACCCACTCCCAAATAATGGGACTTATGTTTGTAATATGCTGTACTGCATGGCTCTTGTAAGGGGCATTGCAAGTTGCTCCGTCCTAATTTTTGGCAGCTTTTGCTGGGAAAGCATAAGCAAATACTATGGGACACCCACTCCCCAATAATGGGACTTATGTTTGTAATATGCTGTACTGCATGGCTCTTGTAAGGGGCATTGCAAGTTGCTCCGTCCTAATTTTTGGCAGCTTTTGCTGGGAAAGCATAAGCAAATACCATGGGACACCCACTCCCCATTAATGGGACTTATGTTTGTAATATGCTGTACTGCATGGCTCTTGTAAGGGGCATTGCAAGTTGCTCCGTCCTAATTTTTGGCAGCTTTTGCTGGGAAAGCATAAGCAAATACTATGGGACACCCACTCCTCAATAAAGGGACTTATGTTTGTAATATGCTGTACGGCATGGCTCTTGTAAGGGGCATTGCAAGTTGCTCCGTCCTAATTTTTGGCAGCTTTTGCTTGGAAAGCATAAGCAAATACCATGGGACACCCACTCCCCAATAATGGGACTTATGTTTGTAATATGCTGTACTGCATGTGATGCAACCCCTGGGCCGTGTGTACACGTGTGTGGGATACCCGGTGCCGGGTCTCCGGGGTCTGTAGTCTCCGTGGCGGTGACCCGGTCCCGTGGCTCAGGCTGGTCAAACCAGTGGCAGTCTTTCTTAGGTTTTGAGGTTAATTGTCCGACTGCGCCACCCATGGATTGCGGTCAGGGAGTGCCACCGCTGCGAGGCAGACCGCTGTGGCTGGTGTTGTGTGCGCAGCATAGAATGGGATAACTCCCCTCGGGAGGAGTATAGCCTCAGGGCAGTGAGTGTGGATGATGGGGGTGATGGTGCACGAGCGCAGCAGGAATGACTCAGAGTCTTTGCAGTGCAGTTCAGGGTCTTTACTGATGATTATAAGGTAGACCCTCCCGGGAGTACAGGCTAGCATAAGAGGCCTGGTCAGTCTGTGAGCAAGCAGGAGTACCCCTGGCTAGGTGGAGTTGTAGGCCTCCCCGTCTGTCTGCACTCTTCCTGGCTACCTTGCTGTAAGCGGGTAGAAGTAGCCCACGTCCCTGAGTGTACCGTGTAGTGCTCACCCATATGGCTGGTGACTTGGGGCCTTCTGTTAGCCTCCGCTCCACGACGGCGGTGCTGGTCCCTTGCTTGTGACTGAGCCTCCGGGCTTCTATGGCCAGAGGACCTGAAATCCCCTACCGGCTGGTTTCTGCTGCTGGATATATAAGTTCTCACAGCTTCTGACTCATGTGTCCGGTTCCTATTGTCTTCTGCCAGGGCGAGCTCTGCTCAGCTTCCAGCCCCTGGTCTTTAGCTCCTAGCTCCTACAGAGCTCCTTGCTGTTACTTTCCCTTGTTCTCACTCTGACTCTGACTGTTCTCTGACTGACTCAACCCCGTCCCAGATCCAGTTTATAAGGGCAGAATTCTCCCCTCCCAGGATTGGGGCAGGAGGATGTTGCATGTTTAAGGGATCCTGACCAGGAAACCTCCCACTTGCTCTCTGACGTATTATCTCTATTACTGTGGTGACCAGACCCCTGGGGTGCCACACATGGCTCTTGTAAGGGGCATTGCAGTTCCTCATAATTTTTGGAAAGCCTTCCATTCACTGCTTAGGCCAACAGTGCACGGGAGACCCAGTTGCTATAAATGGAAAAAAAGGTTTAGTTAACACCCTCTGACCTCCATGTCATTTCCAAGGGGCATTGGAGTGGCTCGAAATTTTTGGTAGGCAATGCACTCACTGTATGCCCTATAACTGTGTAGCCGAACCGCTCCTTTTGTTACAGAAACATATCCTACAAGACATATGTGGTTGACTGGCCTGATATTGATGTGAATGGTCCCTGTTCCTCCTGCTCTTTCTCCTTTGCCACTACCTCATCCATCATTTATCACCTGAAGCTTTGCTTTAACGGGAGTCATAGAACTTGGATAGTAGCAGGAAAACATCCAGCAATCCTCGGAGGAGGTAGGATATGCGCCAAAATGCTGACCACCTCAGGCCTAGCCGCTACTACATACATGCGCTTGCATTACAACAAAACAAAGCAGATGCTAACTTCTATCATCCTCATCATGCTCCTCACCTTGGCACTCTCAACTCCCCTGATGGAGAAGCCAGGGCCCACCGTAGGAGTCTGATAGTCCGGTGGGCTCGGCCAATGCTGCCCTAAAGCAGGCCAGGCTAAGAAAAGTGTGGGAAAGCTTACCAGGACAAATAGGGGTGGCTGGGGACCGAGTATGGACACCCGGCCACCCCCTGGAGGCTGGGGAGCAAGCGGGGACACCCGGCCACCAGGCGGCTGGGGACTGAGTATGGATATCAGGCCGCCGACACAGCCATGGCAAGGTGGCCAGATTCCGCCTCCACATGCCTAAAAGGCCCAATTTAAAGTGCAAGCAAGCAAGCAGTATGGTATTGCAGCCTGGGGGTGGGTGGGTGGCAGGCTGCATACTTGCGCTTGCATTGCAAGGAATGGGAGAGGTACAATTGAACACTGCCCTGGGACAAGGACTTGAATGGGGATAGTTGCAAGTCTGCAACGACAGGTGCAAGGTGGGAGGCATCTTCACATGAACCATGAACAGGGGTTTGGCATGCACACACTACAGCGGAATAGGCTCTCCTTCCCACTAAATGCACTGGGGAGGGCACAGGTAATGTTTTGGTATACACAATTAATCTTATGTATAAGGCACACCAGGACAAATAGGGGCGGCTGGGGACTGAGTATGGATACCTCGCTGCCGAAGCAGCCATGAGGTAGTGGCCAGCTTCGGCCTCCTCTAAACTAAAAGGCCCCATTTCAAGTGCAAGCTAGCAGTATGGAATTGCAGTCTGGGGGTGGGTGGATGGCAGGCTGCACACTTACACTTGCATTAAAAGAAAACATAGCAGATGCTAACTTCTGTCATCATCATCATGCTCCTCACCTTGGCACTCTCAACTCCACCGATGGAGAAGTCAGGGCCCACCGGAGGAGTCTGGTTCTCTGGTGGGCTCGTCCAATGCTGCCTAAAGCAGGCCGGGCTAAGAAAAGTGTGTGGGGGGATGTTCCAAGGAGAAATAGGGGCAGCTGGGGACCGAGTATGGACACCCGGCCGCCGGGCGGCTGGGGACTGAGTATGGATTCCAGGCCGCCAACACAGCCATGACGTGGTGGCCAGATTCCGCCTCCATATGCCTAAAAGGCCCAATTTCAAGTTCAAGCAAGCAAGCAGTATGGTATTGCAGCCTGGGGGTGGGTGGGTGGCAGGCTGCATACTTGAGCTTGTATTGCAAGGAATGGGGGAGGTACAATTGAACACTGCCCTAGGACTAGAACTTGCATGGGGATAGTTGCAAGTCTGCATCTTCTGATGCGGTAAGGATCACTTATGATGGGCACACTTTTAGACAGTGACCTGGGAGTCAGAGATGCTTCCAGGGGTCTTCCCCATGCTGTTCCCTTGTCCTTTCAGCACTTTATGCATGTGTCACACAGCACATGGCCAGATGAGGTTGTAAAATGTTAAAATGACATTTCACGGTGAATGCATTTGTCATAGTTGAAAGCAATACAAAAGTGCAAAAACGCATAAAAAATGCTACTTGTGAACATAGCCGAAGGTGTGGAGGAGTATTTTTGTTTTTGGTCATTTATTTTAACTTATACACAAGTCTTTACCCTGGAAAGGATGTTCCTTAACATATTTCACAGGAAAAAAGTTTCACTTTCGTGTTTGAACGTTTTATTGTGAGCCTGTAAAAGTGGCTTAATACCTCTGACCACGTTGTTGACAGCAGTGACCTGGGGGTCAGAAATGCTTCCTGGGGCGATCCCCATGCTGTCCCCATGTCATTTGAGCACTGTCACTATCGTTTTGGTCACTTGTTAGGCTTTTAAAAGACTGCCGGGGGTGCCACCGCAAAAATGCTCAAGTCTCCCATAGACTAACATTGGGCTCGTTGCTAGGGTCGAGCACCCGAGTATCACGGCGAGCTCGGCCCGAGCTTCGAGCACCCGAGCATTTTAGTGCTCGCTCAACACTAGTCGTAATACAAAAAAGAAGAGACAGAAGAAATATTAATAAAAAGGAATGCCCTGTCCATGTTCTATTCATGGTGCCAAGATGAAAAATTTTAAGTAGAGATTGTGTTGCTGCAGTCCGGTTGCATGGTGTAATCCTTAGTGGAATTCTCCTTCTGATCAGCGCAGTTCTGTTCTCGAGGATCATTCCGAGTCACAACGTCTCTTTTTTCTTGTTACAAGTGAAACTTCACAATAGGTTTAGTTATCGTGTGCCCGAGCGGTGGGGAAGGGACCTTGGCACACGTAGTTGGCGGTTTTCTTTGTCTTTGAGATGGTGAAGCTGCTCTTCATGGAATAGATCATTTAGATGAACCCTGCAGCTGGGATAATGCAGTAAATAAACGTCTTAATTGCAGCCCTGGGCTTTTTTTTTTTCCAGGATATTCATTGATGCGTACCACATCAGAAGATCACAATGTCAGGTTCTATTTTGCATTTTCTATCCATACTGGAGTTACCTATTTCAAGCATGATAGCTCCTGGCAAAGTTTATTTATGGGGATTAAAAAAAAAAGGATAACCTGTCACATCCAGTACAGAATCTGCACACGTCTGTGTTACTGGTAATAATAATTGCTGCCAGCTGGCACCACTAGAGGGCGATATCTGCAGCTCCAATCAGTGTCGTATAACACAACTCATTACACGGCCATATCTATCAACATATCAAACATTTAATGAGTAACTTGTAAAAAGTTGCTGTCCCTGACCATTAAGCAGTTAGACCCGGACTGACCTAGGATGGAACTTAAAGAGTAACTAAACTTTTTTTTTATTTTTTGGCCAGTTTGAAAAGTTATCAAACTTAGCTAATCACTTTATTAGGTGTTTTGTTTTTATTCCTATAGAAAAAAAAAAATCATGTACATGGCTTCCAAGCCCCTGTTTATCGCCAGTCTATTTTCCTGCCTTTAGCTTCATTGATATGAGAATGTACTCATTTGGAGTACAGATGATGGCAGTGAAGAATCAGTACCTGTGTATCACAGACTATGAGGATAAGCTGCTGCTGGAGATTGTTCTGATAAGGCCACGGCCCCACTATCAGTATTTGGTCAGTATTTTTTCTCAGGAGTGGGAGCCAAAACCAGGAGTGGGTGATAAATGCAGAATTGGTGACTTGTTTCTATTATACCTTTTCTCTGATTGTTCCTCACCTGGTTTTGGCTCCCACTCCTGAGAAAAAATACTGACCGAATACTGACCAAATACTGATAGTGGGGCCGTGGCCTAAGTAGAAGACTCAGAGACAGGTGCTGACCCATCACTGCCATCAACTGTACTCCAAACGACTACATTCTGATATCAATGCAGCTGGCGGCAGGGAAATAATTGGGGAAGAGCAGGGGTTTTGAAGACACAATTTTTCTTTTATATGGATTAAATCAAATTCCTTAATAAAGTGATTTGTAAAGTTTCAGAACTTTCTGTGCCGGACAAAACTATAATACATAAATAAAAAGGTGTAGTTATTTTTTTAAGCCCATCCTAAAAAAGTTGAGGTCCAAACCCACATTCTGTAAACTTGGCCCCTCATGTGTTTCAGTTTCCACAACTGTTGCAGCAAAATCAGAGCTTTTCTGCCAGTGATTAACCCCCGCAACCCTAACCTAACCATCAGCAACACGAGGACATAGTCCTTGCTTTTATAAAATGTGACTTGATTTCTCAGACTCCCATTTGCTCTCATTGTATGAAATCCCTGTACAGGTTTTCACCTCCTAGTATGTAACCAACCGGTGCTGGGCCCCTTTTACTCCAGGGACCCCACAGTAACTGTATCGGATACTTGCATGGTACTTGCCTCTTAGTGGTGACCATTTTTTATAAATTTTTAAGTGGCTGAGCAGTGGTGCATTTATCCACAGGATACATTTACATCTGTGCCGGTCACTTCTTTGTCCTCTAAGCGAGGCCGCACCTTGATGGTGAGTGATGATTGACAGCAACAATCATATTATTCCTGGCATTTGTGACTCTGGCCATTCCAGAAGCTATGGAGCTAATCTTATTAATTTGGGTTTCTATCTGTGGTCCGCACTAGGGGGAGCTGCTACTATATAAACCACCTAAGAGCCAGTTCCCTCTGCCAGTCAATAGTTCTGATTTCCTGGTTTATATCTCTGTGCTGTGCTCCTATGGTCTGTCCTGATTATTCCCATTTTTTGACCTCGGCGTGATATTTGACTACCCGCTTGTTTTATGATTCTGTTCCTGATGTGACCTCCTGGATCTGAGATGGCTACCTGACTATCCTTCTTGCCAGATTTCACAACCGAACAGCAACTGACTCTGTGGCCCTTGCCCAGGGACCCCTGTGTAAGTTCAGATCCCAGTACAGGGGTTAAAGGTTGAAGGCTGGGGCAACCCCTGGGTTCTGGGAAACGGAGTAGTTTACGCCAAGCCTGTTCGTGGTAACCATTTTGGAGCTGCAAGGTGACTGCGGACTTTGCCCGTGTGACAATGTGCCATAAACGCAACTTTCTCAATACTTTTCTGTTGAAACTCTGAAAATTGCTATCGCTTATGCCACTAGATTAAAGATACTCTTGGTCAGTAAACCTTACTGTATCTCCAGTTACAGGCCATAGGGCTCTCTTTGAATATTTCCTTAAATACCTACTAAAAACACTAAAAGATTGAATTTACTGAAAAGTTATTGATCCCCGAGTTCGGCACAAATACTCTAATACAAAGAAGAGAAGACGCAACAAAGGATCTTCTTATCATCCCTGTCTGCAGCTTCTGCTATAGTCTGCTTCCTAATTGCTTTTCTTTTGATAATGGTTCAAGCTTCTTAATGAGTCGTTAGCCTCATGTTCGTCTCAATGGATTACTGCAGTGTTGATCTAATCTGGTGTAACCCGCTGCCGACGTGAAAAATCCACCTCCTCTAACTGGATCTGATGAGCTTTACACTGAAATCACGATATTCCCTCCCAGTCATCTGTGATCATCTGTAATAGAATCTATGGGTAAACGTCTGCCTGCAGCTCCCCCACAGGAAAAGTGAAGTATTGCAAGGTTGTCATTGAAAACAATAGGTTGTCTTGTATGGATGTTCCAGATCCTCCAAAGAGAATATTTTTAGCCATTCTCCACTCTGGCTAATTTATGGACCTTGTTCTCATTAAGTTCACTAAAAGGGTTTAAAAATAAATATTCAAACCCCTAAATCCCCCTTTTATTGTGCCTTTCTCTAGTAGTGGATAATCAAGTTCTTTTTGTTGAGGAACTGTTGCATGCAGTGATTTTTATTAAAAAAGATTGATTGTTGTCAGTGGGAGAAACAAAGTAATAATCTTGTAGTTACGAGACCTTTGTCACTCACAGTGTAGGAAAGACTAAGTGCAACTGTGACGCCTCTACTCAGAAAGCCCGTGTTTTACCCTGGGTGTTGGGGGACTCGGTGTCGGGCTCAGGGCCGTCACATTAGAAAGAGATGGGGTGGGCTTGTCCTGATTAACGACTACGCCACCTGTGGTGTCTGGTGAAGGGCCACCAGCCCCGCTAGCAGTCTGCTGAGGCCCGGTGTCGTGGCGGCTTAAGTTATTACTGCTCCCCACAGGCGGAGCAAGGCCTCAGGGCAGGCAAACAGGAAGAAGGGGGGTAGCAGTAGTGCGGGGAGTACGGGCACCGCGTCGCGTGGTATGGCGCGTAATGAACAGTCCGGAGGCCATAGGGGTGAACTTCCAAGGCTTTACTCACTCGGAGACGTTAGCGGGAAGGCGACTCCCTGCTCCTCGCGGAGTCCTGCGGCCACCAGGGACGGGGTTCCGACTACCTCCGAGGAAGTCCAGTGTTCGGTAGCGACCCTACACCAGAGTGTTCCTGCACTACGGACTTCACCCTTTCCGGTCTGTGCATGTGTAGATAGGCCGGGTCTCCCTCTGAGCTCCTCTCAGATGTAGGGGTCGGGTGGCAATTCCTCTCCATCCGACGCCCGGCGGGATCCTCAGGGCCTAACCGGGCTTTCCCGTCCAGGTCGTAGAGTACAAGGTCGGGAGTTGGAGGTCGGTACCCCTCTTGCAGCCGGAATCCCTCTGAATAGATCAGGTAGGCGAGGACAGGTGGTGTACTCCGCTCTGTCTGCATCCTCCCCGGGACCCATTTGCCAGGGAGCCACACTCTAAAGCTCCCGGGCCTTCTTGATCCTGGTCCTCGGCCGGGTTGAGACATTCCTTGTCTGCAACCTAGCACTCGTCCCAATATCAGGGTACGAGGGCTGTGTCCCATGCCGGTGCAGGCCCACACAGGATCTGCGCTCCCGGAGGGAAGTCACATTACACACAGTAGTTTGACAGCACACAGCAACCAAGGCCGACTAGCCAGGTTGTGCCAGGATGCACCAAAGACCAGAGAAGAACTCTGAACAAGAAGGACCGAAAAAGAACCAACTAACAAGGACAGAAGGACCAAGATCAAAGATGGCATTCTATTAAGTACTAGATTTGAAGTGTAACCTACTAGTTGTTCCTCCACCCACACCCACTAACTGGTTCCTACTACTTTGTGTTCCTCAGTCTCCCTGTAACCAGGGGAGCAGCACATAGTGCATACTAGCTCCCTCTGGTGGAAATGTGGTGTTGGATGCAAACGGTTAGGTCACTACCATCACACCGGCCTTAGCTCAGAGGAGGAACACCACATTCCATTGAAGAAGTGCAGAATTCCTGTGGCGGTCGAACCCTCAGGGGCGCCACATTCCCCCCTGGTAAAACACAGCACGTCCGCGGGCTGCAAAGGAAGTAACATCCAGGAAATTTTCTTTTTATAATAACAAAACTATCATCCCTTTATGGGAGGCACATTTCTTAAATGTTGCATAACAAGGTATAAAAGTGTAAAAGTACAAAATTATAAAACTATAAAGCATAAATTAGGACAAGAGACTTTTGACAATGGCAGCAGACCGGTTAGAAGTAGTGACAGTCAGTTCAGTAGCAAGAGGGACCTGCCCTAAACCCTCTACGTGGGCCCTGGGGTGGCTGCAGGGCATGAAGATCCGCAGTTGGACCTCCACAATAGCCACTCCAGACAGGTTTTCCTTCTGAGGTCTGAGGTAGAAGAAAAGGCACGGTTTTGCATAAAACCAATAGGAAGCACCTAAATAGATGCATAACTATATACAACACAGTCCACCGCCTGTCATAGTCTGCAGGGACCAAAGTCTCTGTAAAAAGGGGGAAAACATAAAATAGCAGCATTGAACTTAAAACTTTAACAACAGAAGCAGCCGGGGGCTGCTTTAGACCTCGGGCTCTCTTCTTGGAAAAGGCTCATTCCTCCCGACGGAGGCTAGCCGGTCACCTGAGGCTGAGGGCGGGGTGGCGTCACTCCCAGACACTTTGTGGACGTCCAAGGCGTACCACCCATGCTCCCCCTGGTGGCGAGAGAAAGTCACCGTGTCGCCCGGGAGGAGGTACCGACCGGAGTGTCCCTTCTTGAGGCGTGGCTCGACGTCCCGCCGGTTGGCGAACACATCGTCCTGTAACAGGGGACACCGGATGAACCCCCACCCCGCCTCATGATGAAATCGGACGACTTGGCCTTCGTACGGGGGGCTGGGACGGGTGGCCTCCTCCTGACGCGCCCGAGTCTTTGCAGCTTTGGTCCTGACCTCGAGGCGCTCGCAGCGCTGCTCCCGCCGATGCTGCTCCCGCCGATGCTGCTCCCTTGCGAGCTGGAAGATCTGGTCGCTGCACCATTGGCTCCTCCTTTGCGCTTCAGACCGGGTCACCCGAGGGAAGCCCATTAGGTCGCCCCCCTGGGTTTCCCAGGCCCACTCTCAGCTTTGGGCCAGGTTACTGCTGGTGCGGGTAACGGGGTTAAAACGGGTTGCTGCGAGTCCTCTACAGATGCGGACCAGTCCGGGTTGGAGCCGGTAGTCTCCTCCGCAGCTTCAGGCACCTCCGAATCAGGATTTGGGCGGCATCGCAGGTCCCCATCAATGGCTGCCGATTGCAGCTCCGGAGCTAACGCTTGCTCCCAGGTGACCGGGTGGGGAACTAAGTACTCTGACATGAGGTCCAGAATAGTCACAGTTGGCTCCGCAGCCGGGGCAGGGGTTGCACACTCACCCGCCGCGAGGTCACCCTCGTCCTCAGTCACAGAGTCGACTCGTCCTGGAACCCCAACTCCTTGGCGGCGGTCCTGGATACGCAGCAGCATCTCCTCCCGCCACGCAGCCGTCGCCGCCTCCTGGGCCTCTTTCTGCCTTCTTAGGAGTTCTGGAGCTTCTTGATGGAGAAATGCAATATCTCCCAGGGTCAACACGCTGCCGCCTTGCTCTCTGCCGGGTGAAGGGCCTGAACCGGGTTCAGTAGTTGCGTGGTCTTGCTCCCCAGAGGCATCCATGTCTGCCTCCGTTGACTGCCAAGCTCCGACTGACATGGCCGCACCTTGTTGCTTTTCTCCTTCCTCCTTTTTCGGGGCGGTTCCTGGGTGGAATGTTGACAGGCCCGCCTTCGTTCAGCCCATCCAGTTTGACGGGCATTACCCCGCAGACAGTCTCTGATGGAAGGGGCAGTCCACATTTTTGGCGCCAAGCAGAAGCCCAGCCCACGATGGGAGGCGTTCAAAGACAGTCTTTTCACAGCATTATGGCACCTGTTCTTCTTGGGCGGGCGCCATTTTAAGTGTAAAACAACAGTTCAAGGTGTAAGGCACACAGTACCCAATAGCAATGGGCACTCTTCTCCGTTGCTGCGGGCACGATATCCTGCCGACTACGCCAGGTTGTGATGCCTCTACTCAGAAAGCCCGTGTTTTACCCTGGGTGTTGGGGGACTCGGTGTCGGGCCCTGTGTTGAAGAGATGGGGTGCAGCCGTGGCCCGTGCCCGACCCGTGCTTAGGGCCGTCACCTTAGAAAGAGATGGTGTGGGCTTGTCCGGGTTGAGTGGCTGATTAACGACAACGCCACCTGTGGTGTCTGGTGAAGGGCCACCAGCGCCGCTAGCAGTCCGCTGAGGCCCGGTGTCATGGCGGATAAAGTTATTACTGCTCCCCACAGGCAGAGCAAGGCCTCAGGGCAGGCAAACAGGAAGAAGGGGGGTAGCAGTAGCGCGGCGAGTACAGGCACCGCGTCGCATGGTATGTCGCGTAATGAACAGTCCGGAAGCCATAGGGGTGAACTTCCAAGGTTTTACTCACTCAGAGACGTTAGCGGCAAGGCGACTCCCTGCTCCTCGCGGAGTCCTGCGGCCACCAGGGACGGTGATCCGACTACCTCCGAGGAAGTCCAGTGTTCGGTAGCGACCCTACACCAGAGTGTTCCTGCACTATGGACTTCACCCTTTTCCGTCTGTGCGTGTGTAGATAGGCCGGGTCTCCCTCTGAGCTCCTCTCAGATGTAGGGGTCGGGTGGCAATTCCTCTCCATCCGACGCCCGGCGGGATCCTCAGGGCCTAACCGGACTTTCCCGTCCTGGACGTAGAGTACAAGGTCGGGTGTCGGGGGCCAGTACCCCTCTTGTAGCCGGAATCCCTCTGAATGGATCAGGTAGGCGAGGACAGGTGGCGTACTCCGCTCCGTCTGCATCCTCCCCGGGTCCCATTTGCTAGGGAGCCACACTCTAAAGCTCCCGGGCCTTCTTGATCCTGGTCCTCGGCCGGGTTGAGACATTCCTTGTCTGCAACCTACCACTCGTCCCAATATGAGGGTACGAGGGCTGTGTCCCATGCCGGTGCAGGCCCACACAGGATCTGCGCTCCCAGAGGGAAGTCACATTACACACAGCAACCAAGGCCGACTAGCCAGGTTGTGCCATGATGCACCAAAGACCAGAGAAGAACTCTGAACAAGAAGGACCGAAAAAGAACCAACTAGCAAGGACAGAAGGACCAAGATCAAAGATGGCATTCTATTAAGTACTAGATTTGAAGTGTAACCTACTAGTTGTTCCTCCACCCACACCCACTAACTGGTTCCTACTACTTTGTGTTCCCCAGTCTCCCTGTAACCAGGGGAGCAGCACATAGTGCATACTAGCTCCCTCTGGTGGAAATGTGGTGTTGGATGCAAAAGGTTAGGTCACTACCATCACACCGGCCTTACCTCAGAGGAGGAACACCACATTCCATTGAAGAAGTGCAGAATTCCTGTGGCAGTCGAACCCTCAGGGGCGCCACACAACACGAAAGGATGAGGGGAATGGAGCCCAGACACTAGAGAAAGGGGGAAGTGGAGATCTCCTAGGCTGACCTTATATCACCCTGTCTCCCCTACCGTCTCTATATTGGTTCATCACCAATCGCCGCACAGGAACATACCCCCGTATTTCCCTAGAGATTGGCCCTGGATAGGGAAGGGGAAAGGGTGAGCACTGGTCAGTCCTCACTAATAACTAAAGACAACAAGAGAGACAAACACAGGGGAAGGCAACTTAGCTTGAGCCGAATTCAGAGAGATTACACAAAACGTCCTCCAAGCACCAGAGAGGAAGTAAGCAGACTGAAATAGCTCCAAGCCTTCACAAGGGAACATGTGAATATCGCTGGCACCTCCCTGTAACAAACTGAAAATATTTAAACACCCAGGCCAGGATGTCAATCAGAGCAGGAGAGAGGTAGCTGCTGGGTCCTAAAGTAAGACAGATTTAAGAAGGTGTCTGTAATGCCAAACAAAGAGATCTTATGCAGAAAACTGAAGGACAACTGTCTGTCACATCTGACACACCCGTGACAACTTTTTAACAAATTATTTACTATTTTAGCAATGCCTAAAAGCCTCATTTGTATCAAAATATTCCAAAATATGGTGAAAATGGCAGAAGTTTCTATGGTAGGTCTGAAAACAAGAATGGTAAAATTTGGAGCTCTCACGAAAATGGATGGAGAACGCCGATCATGCGCAGCAATGGGACTCCCAACTATTGGACTTTCATAGTGTCCTGTCAATATTCACAATTGTCCAAGATGAGAAGAAATAGGAGACTGATGTTCTGCTGCGAAAGAGGAGTAGTTCCACGTGTAGTAGTACTTCAAGTAACTTTTATTAACGCGTTTCAGGTTCTCACCCAACCCTTTCTCAAAACTGAACTACATATTTAGTTCAAGATTAATTTTAAATAGCTAAGATAATAAACGATCTAACTCAAAATGCTCAATATTTTTTACTTATCATATATTTATTTTCTATTTTGTTTTATAATCGGTCTATTTTAAGTATAATTTTAGTTTTATTTTCCATTTTGTTTTACACGGTTATGTTCTATATTTTTATGTTTATTGTGTTTCGTTTCGATTTTACTGTTTCTTTTTAATCATTTTTTGTTCCCTTTTCACATTTCTTCTCTACGAGTCAGTGCTCTTTTCCCTCTCCAACATTGCAATTAAGTGACATCTAAGAAGCCGATGTCACAAATAGTCTATTGAGAGTCCACCTGGAGCCTCTCACTTCACGGCAATTAGAAGGAGATCTGTATACTCTTGCTCTGCTTATTGGCAGGCCAGGCTGGACCAAGGTGCGGAGCGCGTGGAGAGATTGTGAAGAGCGCGCGATGACATTAATTACGTAAATAGCAATCTGAATTTAGGACTCTGCAAGCCGCGTCCAATTCTCTTTAATCTTCTCTGTGTTTGCCAACGAGGTGACCTCCAGAATGCGGCTTATTGTGCCGGACCAGAACATAGACGCTCATCATTCATCATCATTTCTTTGATTTAGCCAGTGGAGAAGATGAGAGAATTGGGGTGTAAATTAATTCAAAGACAACCTACTGCTCCTGCGTTTTAGATGAGCTTCACGCGGCGACCATTGCCCCTTTCATATAGACAGATGGGAGCAAAGGTTGGAAAAAGCCATTGTTAAGAGGGTGGCATTGTAATGAGATTGCCTGAGCTTTGAATGTGTCTCGAGCGGAGAAAAAGTTGGAAGCTTAAATTGAAGATATAATTAAGGAAGGATTCAGATACTTGTTAAACTGCTTTGAATAATGGAAAGACATAAAGTATCGTCAACGATCTCACCGCACTTTCTCATAGGAGGTTGGATTAATTCGATTTCTCAAGATCTTAGATTGAGGTAGTAATTATTTCCTTGGCAAGTCCATCTCATTATTACAGGCATTCTACCAGCACTATATGTACAGTGCTAGGGGTTTTTGATATCGTTGTGGGAAGTGACCATTATCCTTACAATCTCATGTTGTAAAAAGAGCGCGAGAATGTTCTATGTTTCTATGGTGTTTCTATGTTTCTAGAATGTTCTATGGTATCCTTGGTCATAGCTGGGAAAAACAAGTTTAATGGTCACTATTATTTAAATAAAATTTGCATAAATTAATAGTACAAGTAAATTTTCACTGATGAGCGGCAAACACCCCAAAACATGTGTCTGCAAATGGAGTTTCTGGCTTGGCTTCTTATCCCAAGTCATGTGACAAGGCTCGTTAAAGAGTTGATATTGATTTTAAGGATTGCTACTTCCAATAGGTCGCACTAGAGTTCAAGTCCTCTTATTCTCTAAAGAAGCTATTTGCATATGAGAAACTTTGCAATAGATCTGATCAGAAAAACATGCTTCTTTCTCCATTTATGAACCATTTCTTCTCCTTTCCCTGCATCCTGAACTCATCATTCACTCTAAAAACAGCTAAAATCCATCTTGGACAAGAGAAGAGAGACTGTCGATTCACTGAGGGATCAGATTACAGCTGTCTAATAAAATCTAGAGACATAGACAGATCCTGCTGCAGCATCTAGTAAGTTTATATCTCACCCAGTTGACAGTCCTTTGGAAGTGCTTTGAGCTGTAGGATGGATTGCTGCTAAAAGGGAAAAAAAAAACTCTTTAAATCTTCTTCCTTAGCGAGTGTGAACGAGCTGAGTGTGATGGGAGCGTAAGTGCAAACGGAAGTGTATGACTTGTTTTTCAGTGACTTGGATTCAGGGAGTTTGGAAGGGAGGAATTTGGACTGAATTGCTGTCTGTATTTTATTAATTCTTTACATTTCTTTTAACCTAACATTTCTGTCTAGTGCAATCCCCATTAGGAAATGAGCTCCATTATTGACAATGCTATCCAGTGTACATCTTGCCACATGTATGCAATCCTTGAACAGCCGGTCGGGGTTGCTTACTGCTGCGCGAGATGTGTGTACGTTGTGCGTTTGGATGCCCAGGTACTGGATCTAAATGAGCAGCTGGCAACACTGAGATCCATTGACAATATGGAAAGGAGTCTGCTGCTCACTGAGCAGCTGCTCACTGGGGTAGATGTGGGGGAGGGTGGTAGTCGGGAGCTGCAGGACAGTGAGGCAGCTAGCTGGGTGACAGTTAGAAGGAGGGGTAGAGGGAAGAGTGCCAGGGAGTCTAGTCCTGATCTGGCACACCCCAATAAGTTTGCAAAGTTGGCAGATGATGGGGGTGTCGGTACAGGGGTAGCACTGCTGCAGCAAGGAATGTCCCCTGAAAGCTGGAGGAGCATCAGCTGCAGTAAGGGGGGAAATAGGAGAGCAGGGCAGGCCAGGCAGGTGCTGGTAGTGGGGGACTCAATTATTAGGGGAACAGATAGGGCAATCTGTCACACAGACAGGGATCATCGAACAGTGTGCTGCCTACCTGGCGCTCGAGTCCGGCACATCGCTGATCGGGTTGACAGATTACTGGGACGAGCTGGTGAGGACCCAGCGGTCATGGTGTACATTGGCACAAATGACAAAGTTAGAGGTAGGTGGAAGGTCCTTAAAGATGATTTCAGGGAATTAGACTGCAAGCTTAAAGCAAGGACCTCCAAGGTGGTATTCTCTGAAATACTACCGGTACCACGTGCCACGACAGAGAGGCAACGGGAGATTAGGGAGAAAATAAGTGGCTCGGGAACTGGTATAGGAAGGAGGGATTTGGGTTCCTGGAGAACTGGGCCGACTTCTCAGTTGGCTACAGGTTCTACTCTAGGGACCGGCTGCACCTCAATGGGGAGGGTGCAGCCGTGCTGGGGGAGAAAATGGCTAGAAGGTTGAAGGAGTGTTTAAACTAGGGATTGGGGGGGAGGGTATTCATTTTATAGGTGGGGAAGATAGTGCAGATAGTGACCTGGGCACAAATAAAGAAATTGGGGGTGGCCTTAGAAGAGTCAATATAGTAAGAAGGAATACTAGGTACAGAGAGATACATAAAATGCATGTCACTAATGCCAGAAGCCTCACCAACAATATGGAGGAATTAGAATTAATTTTGTTGGAAAATAATTTTGACATGGTGGGGATATCTGAGAAGTGGCTGGACGAGAGCCATGACTGGGGAGTTAAATTACAGGGCTATAGTCTGTTCAGAAATGACCGTACAAACAAGCGAACAAGCGAGGGGGGGTGTGTGTTTATATGTAAAATCATTCTTAAAACCCATCTTGTGTGAGAATATATGTGAATCTAATGAAAATGTAGAGTCCCTGTGGGTGGAGATAAGGGAGGGGGAAAAATAATAAATTACTGATAGGGGTTTGTTATAAGTCTCCAAAAATAATTCAAACAGTGGAGAATATCCTCGTAAAGCAAATAGATGAAGCAGCGACTCAAGGAGAAGTCATTATTATGGGGGACTTTAACTACCCTGAAATACATTGGGGAACAGAAACCTGTAGTTCAAGCAAAGGTAATAGGTTTTGAACATATTTGAGAGACAATTACCTTTCACAACTGGTTCAAGACCCAACAAGAAGGGAGGCACTGCTAGACCTAATATTAACCAACAGGCCAGACCGCATATCAAATATACGAGTTGGGGGTCACTTGGGTAATAGTGATCACAAAATAATACATTTTCATGTATCCTTTAATAAGATGTGTACTAGAGGGGTTACAAGGACACTACACTTCAGGAAGGCAAATTTCCAATGGTTGAGAGATGATCTTAGTGCAATAAACTGGGACGATATCCTGAGACATAAAACTACACAAAGCAAATGGGAGACATTTATTAGCATCCTGAATAGGACCTGTGCACAATATATACCCTATGGGAATAAACATGCTAGAAATAGGAGGAAACCACTATGGCTAAATAGAGCTGTAAGGGGCGCAATAAGTGACAAAAAGAAAGCATTTAGAGAACTAAAGCAAGTAGGTAGTGATGAGGCATTAAATAAATACAGAAAATTAAATAAATTCTGTAAAAACCAAATCAAGGCAGCAAAAATTGAGACAGAGAGAATCATTGCCAGAGAAAGTAAAAATAATCCCAAAATATTCTTTAACTACATAAATAGTAAAAAACTAAAAAATGATAGTGTTGGCCCCCTTAAAAATAGTCTGGGTTAAATGGTGGATGAGGATGAGGAAAAAGCCAATATGCTAAATGATTTTTTTTCAACAGTATTTACACAAGAAAATGGCATGACAGAAAACATGATCAGTGATAACAAAAATTCTCCATTAAATGTCACTTGCTTAACCCAGGAGGAAGTACAGCGGCGTCGAAAAATCACTTAAGTTGACAAATCCCCGAGCCCGGATGGGAAACACCCGCGAGTACTGCAGGAATTAAGTAGTGTTGAGCCACCCCCATAGTGTTCGGGTTCGGTTCGGTTCGTCGAACACCGGGATGTTCGAGGAACTGTTCGTCGAACTGTTCGTCGAACACCTTAGAACACCGTCGAACACCGTTAAAACCAATGGCAGGCAAACAAAAACACATAGAAACACATAGAAAACACCTGCAAAGGTGTCCAAAAGCTGACAAACTGCTCAGAAGACACTCTCTTTAAAAAAGCCAGCCGGCAAATTCAGCAGCAGCATACACCGGTACCCGACAATTTAGACAAGAAGGAATAGAGCATCACACATAGATTAGATAGATAGAAACATGTCAGTCACATATATATGAAGTACAGTGACAGTGTTGCTTACTGTACTTGTCATTTAGTGTAAAGGATTTATTAAAAAAAATATTAGTGTTTTCATGCACCATCTCTTTAAAAAAGCCGGCCGGCAATTCAGCATCTGTACCCGACAATTTAGAACAGAAAGAATAGAGCTTCACACATAGATTAGATAGATAGAAACATGTCAGTCACATATATAATAAGTACAGTGATAGTGTTGCTTACTGTACTTGTCATTTAGTGTAAAGGATTTATTTAAAAAAATAATAGTGTTTTCATGCACTGTCTCTTTAAAAAAGCCGGCCGGCAATTCAGCAGCGGTACCCGACAATTTAGAACAGAAAGATAGAGCATCACACATAGATTAGATAGATAGAAACATGTCAGTCACATATATATGAAGTACAGTGATAGTGTTGGTTACTGTACTTGTCATTTAGTATTAAAATAAAGGATTTATTATTAAAAAAATTGGCGTGGGGTTCCCCTTAATTTTAGGCTCTAGCGGAGGTTAAGCAGACGGCTGGGGCAGATGTTTGAAGCCTGGGAAGGGGGTAATACCCACGGAGCTTCCCAGGCTACTAATATCAGCCCCCAGCTGAATACATAGCCTTTACTAGCTATTAAAATGGGGGACCCCCCAAAAAAAATGACGTGGGGTCCCCCCTAATTTAATAGCTAGCAAAGGCTAGGCAGACAGCTGGGGGCTGATATTAATAGCCCAGGAAGGGAGCCATGAATATTGGCCCCCTCCCAGGCTAGAAACACCAGCCGTCAGCCGCCCCAGAAATGGCGCATTCATAGGATGCGCCAATTCTGGCACTTAGCCTCGCTCTTCCACGCTGCCCTGGTGCGGTGGCAGGGGGTAATAGGGTTGGGGTTGATGTCAGCTTATAATGCCAGCTGACATCAAGCCCAGGTTAGTAATGGAGAGGCGTCTATAAGACACCCCCATTACTAACCCCATAGTCAAAGTTAAAAAAAACACAAACACCCAGAATAAAGTCCTTTAATTTAAATAAAGACACAATCCTTTATTGTTCTAAATTAAACCATACTTACCATCACGCCCATTCCAGCTGAAGACAACGATCTCATGCAATAAAAGAAAAATAATAAAGCAACCTCATCCTTACCTTTCCATGGTTCCCACACAGCTTCAGCTCTGCTACATCGAGATGACAGGCTGGACCGCAGCAGAACGCTGCCATCCAGCCTGTCATCCCGCAGACACTGAGAAGCGCAGGCTTGCTTGCGCTGCTCAGCGTCTCTCTGTGACGACATCCAGATGAGCCGAGTTCATGTCCAATGAACTCGGCTCACCTCATGCACGTCACTGACAGCGTGGGAAAATTCTCACGCTGAAGCGCTGATTGCAGGAGAATTTTCCCACGCTGTCAGTGACGTGCAGGAGGTGAGCTGAGTTCATTGGACATGAGCTCACCTCATGCACATCACTGACAGCGTGGGAGAATTCTCCTGCACTCAGCACTTCAGCGTGAGAATTTTCCCACGCTGTTAGTGACGTGCATGAGGTGAGCCGAGTTCATTGGACATGACCTCGGCTCATCTGGATGCCGTCACAGCGAGACAGTGAGGAGCGCAAGCATGCCTGCGCTTCTCAGTGTCTGCGGGATGACAGACTGGATGGCAGCGTTCTGCTGCGGTCCAGCCAGTCATCTCGATGTAGCAGAGCTGAAGCTGTCGTGGGAACCATGGAAAGGTAAGGATGAGGTTGGTTTATTATTTTTCTTTCATTGCAGGAGATCGTTGGCTTCAGCTGGAATGGGTGTGATGGTAAGTATGGTTTAATTTAGAACAATAAAGAATTGTGTCTTTATTTCAATTAAAGGACTTTATTCTGGGTGTTGTGTTTTTTTTAAATACTTTACTAGAAATTCATGGCGGTCATGTCTAATAATGGCGTGACCCCATGAATCTTGGGCTTGGGGCCAGCTGATAATACCAAGCTGGCCCTAACCCCTTTATTACCCAGTGAGCCACCGCACCAGGGCCCTGGATGAGTTGGGTACAGCGCCAGAAGATGGCGCTTCTATGAACGCGCCATTTTCTGGGGTGGCTGCGGACTGCAATTTGTAGCGGGGGGGGGGCCCAGAAAGCTTGGGCCTCCCTGCGCTGCAGATTCCAGCCCCCAGCTGCCTAGTTGTACCTGGCTGGACACAAAAATAGGGCGAAGCCCCACGTACTTTTTTTTTAATTATTTCATGAAATTCATGAAATAATTAAGAAAAAAAGGCCTTCCCTATATTGTTGTGTCCGGCCAGGTACAAATAGGCAGCTGGTGGTTGGGGGCAGCCCGTTCCTGCCTGCTGTACCTGGCTGGACACAAATATAGTGCGAAGCCCCACTTCAATTTTTTTTAATTATTTCAGGAAATTCATGAAATAATTTAAAAAAAATTGACGTGGGGCTTCGCACTATATTTGTGTCCAGCCAGGTACAGCAGGCAGGAACGGGCTGCCCCCAACCACCAGCTGCCTATTTGTACCTGGCCGGACACAACAATATAGGGAAGCCCTTTTTTTCTTAATTATTTCATGAAATAATTTAAAGAAAATTGACGTGGGGCTTCGCCCTGTTTTTGTGTCCAGCCAGGTACAACTAGGCAGCTGGGGGCTGGAATCCGCAGCGCAGGGAGGCCCAAGCTTTCTGGGCCACCCCCGCTGCAAATTGCAGTCCGCAGCCACCCCGGAAAATGGCGCGTTCATAGAAGCGCCATCTTCTGGCGCTGTACCCAACTCATCCAGGGCCCTGATGCGGTGGCTCACTGGGTAATAAAGGGGTTAGGGCCAGCTTGGCATTATCAGCTGGCCCTAAGCCCGAAATTCATGGGGTCACGCCAATATTAGACATGACCACCATGAATTTCTAGTAAAGTATTTAAAAAAAACACAACACCCAGAAAAAAGTCCTTTAATTGAAATAAACACACAATTCTTTATTGTTCTAAATTAAACCATACTTACCATCACGCCCATTCCAGCTGAAGCCAACGATCTCCTGCAATAAAAGAAAAATAATAAAGCAACATCATCCTTACCTTTCCATGGTTCCCATGACAGCTTCAGCTCTGCTACATCGAGATGACAGGCTGGACCGCAGCAGAACGCTTCCATCCAGCCTGTCATCCCGCAGACACTGAGAAGCGCAGGCTTGCTTGCGCTCCACAGTGTCTCTCTGTGAGGGCATCCAGATGAGCCGAGTTAATGTCCAATGAACTCGGCTCACCTCATGCACGTCACTGACAGCGTGGGAAAATTCTCCTGCACTCAGCGCTTCAGCGTGGGAGAATTCTCACACTGAAGCGCTGAGTGCAGGAGAATTCTCCCACGCTGTCAGTGACGTGCAGGAGGTGAGCTGAGTTCATTGGACATGAGCTCACCTTATGCACGTCACTGACAGCGTGGGAGAATTCTCCTGCACTCACCGCTTCAGCGTGAGAATTTTCCCACGCTGTCAGTGACGTGCATGAGGTGAGCCGAGTTCATTGGACATTAACTCGGCTCATCTGGATGTCGTCACAGAGAGACGCTGAGCAGCGCAAGCATGCCTGCGCTTCTCAGTGTCTGCGGGATGACAAGCTGGATGGCAGCGTTCTGCTGCGGTCCAGCCTGTCATCTCGATGTAGCAGAGCTGAAGCTGTCGTGGGAACCATGGAAAGGTAAGGATGAGGTTGCTTTATTATTTTTCTTTTATTGCAGGAGATCGTTGGCTTCAGCTGGAATGGGCGTGACGGTAAGTATGGTTTAATTTAGAACAATAAAGGATTGTGTCTTTATTTCAATTAAAGGACTTTATTCTGGGTGTTTGTGTTTTCTTTTAACTTTGACTATGGGGTTAGTAATGGGGGTGTCTTATAGACGCCTCTCCATTACTAACCTGGGCTTGATGTCAGCTGGCATTATAAGCTGACATCAACCCCAACCCTATTACCCCCTGCCACCGCACCAGGGCAGCGTGGAAGAGCGAGGCTAAGTGCCAGAATTGGCGCATCCTATGAATGCGTCATTTCTGGGGCGGCTGACGGCTGGTGTTTCTAGCCTGGGAGGGGGCCAATATTCATGGCTCCCTTCCTGGGCTATTAATATCAGCCCCCAGCTGTCTGCCTAGCCTTTGCTAGCTATTAAATTAGGGGGGACCCCACGTCATTTTTTTGGGGGGGTCCCCCATTTTAATAGCTAGTAAAGGCTATGTATTCAGCAGGGGGCTGATATTAGTAGCCTGGGAAGCTCCGTGGGTATTACCCCCTTCCCAGGCTTCAAACATCTGCCCCAGCCGTCTGCTTAACCTCCGCTAGAGCCTAAAATTATGGGGAACCCCACGCCAATTTTTTTAATAATAAATCCTTTATTTTAATACTAAATGACAAGTACAGTAACCAACACTATCACTGTACTTCATATATATGTGGCTGACATGTTTCTATCTATCTAATCTATGTGTGAAGCTCTATTCTGTCTGTTATAAATTGTCGGGTACCGCTGCTGAATTGCCGGCCGGCTTTTTTAAAGAGACGGTGCACGAAAACACTAATATTTTTTTTGATAAATTCTTTACGCTAAATGACAAGTACAGTAAGCAACACTGTCACTGTACTTCGTATATATGTGGCTGACATGTTTATATCTATCTAATCTATGTGTGAAGCTCTATTCTTTCGGTTCTAAATTGTCGGGTACCGGTGTATGCCGCTGCTGAATTGCCGGCTTTTCATGTTTCACTGTTGGCACTGTTCCCATCGATTTGGGCAATCACTGTAATGCCACAACCACCATGGCTGTGGCATTACAGTGAGTGGCAGACAATCCCTGCATGATTGGTGCTCTAAATAGCGCCAGCCATGCAGGACAAGCTTTTGGTGCACGAACAGTTATCGAACATAACCTCGAACAGCCGAATTTTTTGCAAATCGTTCGGGTTCGTCGAACAACTCGAACACCGCCCAAAACAGCTCGAATTTGAGATTGGCGAACAGTTCTAGTCGAACACCGCTCATCTCTAGAATTAAGAAACGTCATAGATAGACCATTATTTTTAATCTTTAACCCCTTTAAAGCCCATGACGTACTAATATGCGTCTGTGCCCTGGGACTTAAGAGCCTGACCCGTATTAGTACATCATCATGATCGCGCGCGCACACAGGCTGTGCTGGCACGATCGCCGCCAGGTGTCAGCTGATTGTCACAGCTGACACCCGGTACTATTAGTGTTGAGCCACCCCCGTAGTGTTCGAGTTCGGTTCGGTTCGTCGAACACCCGTGTGTTCGCCGAACTGTTCGTCGAACTGTTCGTCGAACACCTTCGAACACCGTTAAAACCAATGGCAGGCAAACAAAAACACATAGAAACACATAGAAAACACCTTCAAAGGTGTCCAAAAGCTGACAAACTGCTCAGAAGACACAACTAACACATGGAAAAGTGACAAGTACATATAGTCATGCGAAAAGAAAAGAGGTGGAGGAGTAAAAGGAGGGGGAGACACAGATATAGGCATGTCATGCCCTTCTAAAATCCAAAAAGTGAGAAGCCGAGACGGCCAGTCCGCTCCTGCCCGTGCCACCTCCGTGTCGCCGGGTTTGTGCCAGAGCCGCGGTGAACCCTGACGGCCAACCCCCCTCTCCCAATACTGGTGCCTGTCCGCTGGTGGGTCGAGAGAGCCCCCCTGTGGTGGAGGCAGCTCTAAGCTTTTTAATTTAAATTGTCCCTCTAATTTGAATGAATACACTTTAAATCCATTTACAAGGATCTATTGGAGGGCAAGTCTCATGCCAGCAGCCGCGTAATTCCAGCTCCAGTAGCGTCCACTAAAGCTGCTGCAGTTAAAAAGCTTTTATAAGGATCGAGCTCGGCTGTCCACCGCAAGGCATCCTACTGCCAGTCCCAGCCCCTATGCCTTGGGGTGCCTCCTGATGCTCTTCACTGAGTATCCCGTGGTCCCGAAGCATTTCCTTTGAAAAAATTAAGTGTCCAAACTACAGGTGGTGTAGCTTGCTTAACAGCCGGGATAATCCGCTGACTAGTAGACACTGCTACTAGGCACAAAGTATTTCCTGGGCTAGATGCAGTTAAAAATTTGTAAGTAGATACTCTCGTTGGATGCTGAGAAAGCATTCCATAGAGTCTCCTGGCACGCCATATATGATTCTCTTAAAAAGCTTGGGGTAGGGGTCTAGGGGACCCTTTTATAGCCAAAATCACGGCCCTGTATCACAATACGTCACCTAGGCTGAAGATAAATGGAACTGTAGCACCGAGGGCTCGGTTGCTACAGACGTATTGCACCTCACCCAGAGGTGTGATATCTCACTCTCAGATAAGGATGGAGTGTGGATCAGGACCCGACACCTGCATGCATTACACCACATTGCCGTGGGGCAGGGCGACCAATATGCCCCTGAGATGGGCACGACAGTCCCTGTCCCTGGCTGGAGTGGGGGGAGGGAACACTGAGGAAGGGGAACCCTGCAGTGCAGGAGCAGGGAGGAAGCAGTTCCTGGGTGCATTGAGAAGGGAGTATAAAAGGTGGGCACCATCTTAGTTCAGTGCAGAGAAGTCTGAGCAGAAGTGGCAGGGAGCAGGGGCTCTGCATGAGCTCTGCTCCGGAGGCGGGCCTAGTAACAGAGGCCCAGGCCTGCAAGAGGGAGAAGGAAGGAAGAGGAGCGGAGAAGGCTCCAGGAACGAGGAATGAAGGGATCCCAGGGGTGCGGACGGGCGAGTCGCCACCGCACGCCCGAATCCACCTGCGTGGAGGGGTCAGGCCAAAGGGGGAGACCGGTCCCCGAACTAGTGGAGGCAGGAAACGACCCTCAGCTAGAAACCGGAGGCTCTGACATTTTATGTGGCGCAGCCCCTTGCTCCACCCGCTAGGAAGGCACCACATAGGGTCAGGGAAACTGGCGCCAAGTTTACCAAGAGGAGGCCCGAGGCAGCCGGACAGAAGTGTTGGTAAGAAAGGCCAGACAAAGGACACACAAAGGGGGTCCTGTGAAGCGCTCCAAAGTTATCTGGGAGTTGTCTGAGCCCCTCACCTGGTGAGCACAGTACGACGTGGGCAGCCGTTACCTGCAGACGTGGTCTGGATAATAAGAACTGTGAGTAAAGGCCCTGAACTGCATCACTGACTCCGTGTCGTTACTGCTGCTGCCCTGCACCATCACCCCCATCCTCCGCATACACTGCCCTGAGGCTATACTCCTCCCGTGGGGAGTTATGCTACGCTCTGCTGCACCCACAACACCAGCCTTAGCGGTCTGCCCTGTAGCGGCGGTTCACTCTGACCGCAATCCACGGGTGGCGTAGTCGGACATTTAAACATCAAAACCACATAAATAGTTCCGCCACTGGTTTGACCGCCCTGAGCCACGGAACCGGATCGCCGCCACGAAGACTACAACCACCAGCATCCACCAAAAAGGGTCCGGCTCCGGGTGTCCCAAGGCCCAGGGGGTGCGTCAGAACATTTTCATCACCTTTCACAATCACCAATGGGACAAGGCAGGGATGTCCTCTGTCCCCTCTCTTATACATCCTAGTGACGGAGCACCTGCTCTCATCAATTCGCCATAACCCCAATATTAGGTGGATTGAGGTGGGAGGCACCAAGTACAAGTGCTCTCTATTTGCTGATGATGTCCTAGTATATATCACTCAATCACATATATCCATCCCTGCTGTTATGGCTGAAATAGATCACTTTGTTACATGGTAAAATTTTAAAATCAATGCAGCGAAGTCTGAGGCCCTCGATGTCTCCCTCCCTAAATCCATATAGGATTCCATCCAGTCCAACTTTCCCTTTGCCTGGCCCTCACAGGGTATCAAATACTTAGGAATTCCTATTCATAGAGACCTCTCCCATCTATGTTATCTTAATTTTGGGCCCTTTATTGAACAATTCCATACAGACCACGGTTCGTAAGTTAGAACTGTAAGATTCACTACGTGAACCACTGGTGTTTTGTGGAAAAGCACATGTACACCGCGTTCCAAATTATTATGCAAAAAGTGTTTAGGAGTGATAAGGGAAGAATTTGTTTGTTTGTCAGTTAAACTCATTGATGGTGATGTGTGTCAGGGCTCTTTATATCACTGTAAGCAATTGCAGACACCTGTGCTAATTAGTTTGGCAGGTGTGTCCAATGAAAGGCAAGACTACTTAAGAAGGCTCTCTCACATTATTAAGCAGCCTACATTTTCTGCCAAAATGGGAAAGAAAAAGGATGTGTCGGCTGCTGAGAAGCAACAAATTGTGGAGTGTTTAGGTCAAGGCATGACTACAATCAACATTGTGCGATGATCAGGATGAAGTGTCTTGGCAATCAAGAAGTATGTAGCTGATTCACAGTACACACGTGTGCGTGCTGATGAGGGCAAATTGAGGACTCTTTCCTACAGGCAATTACGTCAGGTTGAAAGAGCAGCGGCAAAAAAGCCTTGTCATAGCAGCAGACAAGTTTTTGAAGCTGCTTGTGCCTCCAACGTCCCCCGAACAACAAGATGCAGGGTCCTTCAGAGGTTTGCAGCTGTGCATATGCCATCCTGTCGACCTCCTCTATCCACTTCACACAAGCAGAAACGGCTCCAGTGGGCCAAACATTACATGAAGACTGATTTCAAAACTGTTTTGTTCACGGATGAGTGCCGTGCAGCGCTCGATGGTCCAGATGAATGGAGTGGAGGATGGCTGGTTGATGGACACCCCACGCAAACACGGCTACAGCGCCAACAAGGAGGAGGTGGAGTAATGTTTTGGGCTGGAATCATGGGGAGAGAGATTGTCGGCCCCTTTAGGATCCCTGAAGGCGCTAAAGATGAACTCCATAATGTATGTGGATTTTCTCAAACAGCACTTCCTGCCATGGTTCAAGAAGAAGAACCGTGTATTTCACAGCAAGATCATTTTTCTGCATGATAATGCACCATCTCATGCTGCACATAAAACATCTGCATCTCTGGCTGATATGGGCATAAAAGGGGACAAACTTATGGTGTGACCCCCATGCTCCCCTGACCTCTACCCCATTCAGAACCTTTGGAGCATCATTAAAAGGAGTGTCTATGATGGCGGGAGGCAGTTCACATCTAAGCAACAGCTCTGGGAGGGTATTCTGTCCTCATGCAAAACAATTGAAGCAGAAACCATCCAAAACCTGACAAATTCAATGGACGAGAGAGTTCAGAAGCTCCTTTCGAACAAGGGGTCCTATGTGAAAATGTAACATCACCTAGAATAAAGTTTTGAGTTGAAAACTGTTTGATTTCAGTTTCTAACAACCTGCTAATGCTTATAATTTCAAAAATGACCATTTTTTTGGTCTTTATTAAAATGAAAAGGTTGATCGAAAAGTTTGGGGGATCTAAGAGTGTGGCAACCCAGTAGTCATGATTACTTCGAATTCTGACAATATGAGGGTCATGCTGCAGGTAGTGCAGCAAGAAGGCACTTATGTGTCTTGCGCATCTCGGAGCCCCAAAATTATTTTCCGGGCTAGATGCAGCTAAAAATTATTTTTAAATTTTAAATCTGGTGAAGCTTATTATAGATGGCCTAATAGGATCAGTGCTGCACACTGCTACAAAGCCCAAATTATTTTCCAGTCAAGATACAGATAAACATGATTAGTAATTTGAAAGCTTAAAACGGTTGGTAGGGTGATTTTAACCAATCATCAAGCTTTTACTCTCCCCAGGATGACACAGGGGTAGAAAAGTCGTTTCGGATCCATGATTTGTTCATCTTTATGAACGTGAGTCTGTCTACATTATCAGTGGAGAGCCGCGTGCGCTTATCTGTCAGCACACCACCAGCAGCGCTGAACACACGTTCAGACAGAACGCTGGCTGCGGGGCATGACAAGATCTCCAAGGCGTAAGTGGCTAGCTCCGGCCATTTATCCAGATTGGAAGCCCAAAAAGAGCAAGGGTCCAGTGACACAGTCGTGGCTTCAATGTTTACTTGGAGATACTCCTGTACCATCGTCTCTAGGCGTTGACTATGTGTCAGACTTCTTGTCTCCTGTGGCCTTGCAAAGGATGGGCTAAAAAAGTGGTGAAATGATTCCGCAAAATTGATGTTACCAGCAGATACTGTGGTTCTGTTACGGTTTGAGTGCTGAACACTTGACGGTCCCACGGTTGGCAAGTTGGAACTGTGAGATTCACTACGTGCACCACTGGTATTTTGTGGAAAAGCACATGTAAGATTCTGCAACAGTCTCTGCTGATACTCCTGCATGCGTGCATCCCTTTCTATGGCAGGAATAATTTCTGCAAATTTACTTTTGTACCGGGGATCTAACAGTGTGGCAACCCAGTAGTCAGGATTATTTCTAATTCTCACAATTCGAGGGTCATGTTGCAGGTAGTGCAGCAAGAAGGCACTCATGTGTGTTGCGCATCCAGGAGCACCAAGTCCCTGTTGTGTTGGTGGCGAGGTAGCAATCATGCTTCCTTCCTCTGTCCTCTCCCCCCAACCTCGCACAACAGAAATGTGATCAAGGTCTCCCTCATCTGATGAGTCTTCCATCAGTTCGTCCTCCACTTCTTCCTGGGCTCCTGCACCTTCCTCACTAGTTTGGCTGCTACCATGCGCCCTGGTAAAATCATCTCCCCCACCCTCACATGCCTGCCGCCTTGGTGCTGCCGACCGTCTGGACCTTGCAGATGTTAGCCCTTCCGCATACAACTCCTCCTCCTCTACTTCCTCCACCTCCTCTTGTGCCACCACCTGACTCCGAATTCTGTTTAACATGTGCTCCAGCATGTAAATCACCGGAATAGTCATGCTGATAATGGCATCGTCAGCACTAAACATCTTCGTCGCCATTTCAAAACTGTGCAGAAGGGTGCATAGGTCCCTGATCTGAGACCACTCCTCCAGCGTGATTTGCCCCACCTCTGAATCTCGTTGGCCCAGGCTATACGTCAGAACGTATTGCACCAGGGCTTGTCGGTGCTGCCACAGTCGCTGCAACATGTGCAGAGTTGAATTCCACCGGGTAGGCACATCGCATTTTAGCCGGTGAAGTGGCAGGCCCAACGACTTCTGTAGAGATGTAAGTCGCTGAGCTGCGGGATGCGAACGGCGGAAGTGAGCACACAGCGACCGTGCCCTCTGCAGAAGGCCATCTAGTCTGGGATAGTGGGCTAAAAATTGCTGGACAACCAGGTTCAACACGTGAGCCATACAAGGCACGTGTGTGACATTGCCCCGGCGAAGGGCCGCACCCAGGTTTGCAGCATTGTCGCACACGGCCTTCCCTGGTTTCAGGTCCAGTGGAGACAACCATTCATGAAATTGGTTCTCCAGAGCTGACCACAACTCCTCAGCTGTGTGACTCACATTTCCCAGACATTTCAATGTAAAAACCGCCTGATGACGTTGAGCCCTACTGCCAGCATAGTAAGGAGGTGTGCAGGATCCCTTCTGCGCAGTTAGAAAGCTTGTGGCATGACCAGACAGGCTTTGGGTGCAGGTGGAAGACCGAGAGGAGGTTGAGGAGGCAGAAGCAGTGGAGGAAAAATGACATAAAGAGGATTGACGCACAACTCGTGGGGACGGCAAGACTTGGACAGCAGCCCCTTGTCCTGCTGTCACCATAGTTACCCAGTGCCCAGTCAGCGACATGTAACGCCCCTGTCCATGCCTACTCGTCCAAGTGTCTGTGGTGAAATGCACCCTGTCACACACAGAGTTTCTCAAAGAAGCGGTGATGCTGTGTGCGACATGCTGGTGGAGCGCAGGCACACCTTTCTTTGAGAAGTAGTGCCGACTGGGCATCTGGTACTGGGGCACTGCGACGGACATAAGGTCTCGAAAATCCTCTGTGTCCACCAGGCGGAAAGTCAGCATTTCTGTAGCCAAGAGCTTGCAGATGGTGAAATTCAACCTCTTAGCTTTCTCATGGCTAGGAGGAAATGGTCTTTTACTTGTCCACATCTGAGGGACCGAGGGCTGGCTATTGTGCTTAGACGGGGTTGATAAGGGTGTCCCCGGCAAACTGCCGGTCTGTGAGGAAGATGCAGGCGGACATGTTAGGTTGCCTTGATCCAAAGGTGGTGCTATCGATGTCGGACAGCGCTCAAGACCAGCTGGTGTTACCACCTCCAAAGAAAATGATGACCTGCCAATCACGCTGGCTATTGCGGGTAAAGAGGTGGCAGGTCTGCGCCCCAAAACAGGTGTGACTGCTGTCCCCCCAGTCACAGAGGATGAAGAGGCCGCGGATGCACAAGATATGGCAGACGGTGGTTGGCCCGGCCGGCTAGACCGCATTGTAGCACACTGAGCTTCCCACTGCAACTTATGCTTCATGTCCATGTGCCGGTTCATGCATGAAGTACTCAAACTATGTATTTTTTGGCCTCTACTTAGCTTTTGCTGACAAATGTTACAGATAACACGAGTTGGGTCATCTTTATCGATCTGAAAAAATGCCCAGGCTATGCAAGGCTTAGCACCCATGCGACCTGAAGAGCCACCACGACTTGTGGTGAGAGGCAGAGTTGTGTTTGAGGATGCAGTTGTTGACGTGCTTCCAGTACTACGTCTCTGTCCAGGAAGGCGCAACCTGACCTCGTCGTCACTAGCATCTTCCTCCACCTCCTCTGCTGACCTCATCTCTTGGCTGACTGTGGGTTGACAGTAAGTGGGATCTCCGACCTCATCATCATCACCCTGTGCGTTATCACACCCGTCGTCCTCAGAGCCAACCTGTTCCTGCCCTGACAAAAAACTAAAGTTGTCGCTCCAATCAGGTATTTGAGTCTTATCATCGTCTTCCTCATTGTCTCCACCAACAGGAGTTACAGTTTGGGAATGAGGGTCTACATTATGGTCAGAACCTTCTGCGTCTGGTCCTGGATCCGACTCATAAAGATTCTGGGCATCAGTGCAGATCATTTCCTCGTCTGGATTCATAGAAGCGCTGGAGTCGACCTCTGATTCCCAGGCTATAGTATGAGTAAACAGCTCTGCAGACTCAACCATCTGTTCTACCTCATACTCAGACGGGCAGCTGGAGATTTGGGAGCTGTGAGGAAGCAAGTGCGATTTGGGTGACACCTTTGAGGACTGGAGTATTTGTGATGTTGAAGTTGATGTGGAGGAGAGCCCACTTAAAGGAGCACTTGATATCCGTTGAAGCACCTGCTGTTTTTGTGCCTCATCTGGAATTTGTAGCGATTGGCGTGGCCGTAAGAAAGGGATCTTATCACATTGTCCGCTAAAAGAAGTAGACATTTTAGTTTGGCTGGAAGATGGTCTTTCTTCTGCACCTACCCCACGGACACAACCTTTTTTCCCCTTCCCAACACGCCTATTCCCCTTTCCACCAGCAGCAGGCCTTTTTCCACTCATTTTGGTGGTTAACTAATTCACAACTCTGGAGTTGTTTGCACAAAAAAACAATGGATGGTAACCGAGCAGAGCTGAGTGGCCAAACTGTGGTATTAGGCCAAAACTATTGGCTGGGTTAGATGCAGAAAAAAATTATTTTTAATTTGCAACCTGATGGAGGTCAGTATAGATGGACTAATAGACCAAGTCCCACACACCGCTAGAAGCCCAAATATTTTTTCAGAGCTAGATGCAGAAAATTTTTTTATTCAATTTGCAACCTGATGGAGGTCAGTATAGATGGACTAATAGACCAAGTCCCACACACTGCTAGAAGCCCAAATATTTTTTCAGAGCTAGATGCAGAAAAAAATTATTTTTAATTTGCAACCTGATGGAGGTCAGTATAGATGGACTAATAGACCAAGTCCCACACACTGCTAGAAGCCCAAATATTTTTTCAGAGCTAGATGCAGAAAAAAATTATTTTTAATTTGCAACCTGATGGAGGTCAGTATAGATGGACTAATAGACCAAGTCCCACACACCGCTAGAAGCCCAAATATTTTTTCAGAGCTAGATGCAGAAAAAAATTATATTCAATTTGCACCCTGCTGGAGGTCAGTATAGAAGGACTAATAGAACAAGTCCCACACACTGCTAGAAGCCCAAATATTTTTTCAGAGCTAAATGAAGAAAAAAATTATTTTTAATTTGCAACCTGATGGAGGTCAGTATAGATGGACTAATAGACCAAGTCCCACACACTGCTAGAAGCCCAAATATTTTTTCAGAGCTAGATGCAGAAAAAAATTATTTTTAATTTGCAACCTGATGGAGGTCAGTATAGATGGACTAATAGACCAAGTCCCACACACCGCTAGAAGCCCAAATATTTTTTCAGAGCTAGATGCAGAAAATTTTTTTATTCAATTTGCAACCTGATGGAGGTCAGTATAGATGGACTAATAGACCATGTCCCACACACTGCTAGAAGCCCAAATATTTTTTCAGAGCTAGATGCAGAAAAAAATTATTTTTAATTTGCAACCTGATGGAGGTCAGTATAGATGGACTAATAGACCAAGTCCCACACACTGCTAGAAGCCCAAATATTTTTTCAGAGCTAGATGCAGAAAAAAATTATTTTTAATTTGCAACCTGTTGGAGGTCAGTATAGATGGACTAATAGAACAAGTCCCACACGCTGCTAGAAGCCCAAATATTTTTTCAGAGCTAAATGAAGAAAAAAATTATTTTTAATTTGCAACCTGATGGAGGTCAGTATAGATGGACTAATAGACCAAGTCCCACACACTGCTAGAAGCCCAAATATTTTTTCAGAGCTAGATGCAGAAAAAAATTATATTCAGTTTGCAACCTGATGGAGGTCAGTATAGATGGACTAATAGAATGATGCTATGCCCAAAAGATTTTACTTCACTAGGTGCAGTAAAAAAATTGGTATTCTATACACAGGTGGTATATCTTGCAACACAGATAGGCTACTCCACTGACTAACACACTCTGCAATAGGCCAAAAAGGATTAGCTTTGCTAGATTCAGCCAAATGCTGTGAAAAAAACTTGCACAGCACTGGCACAGACCTGCCTGGCAAAAACTGATAGGAACTGATGTAACCTAGTCCTGAAAAGGACTCCAATTACAATTAGTCTTTACTCCCACAATCTATCTATTTAAGAGCACAGACCTGCCTGATAAAAGTCGTAGGAAATGCTGTAACCTAGTCCTTAAAAGGACTGCAATCACAACTATTCCCTACTCCCAAGCTATCTGTATATTTGTGCGAAAATTGGCTTGAAATTAACAAGGTATAGCGCACACAGCAACAGCGGTGCCGTCTAACACGCAGCTGCAGCAGTGAGAAAATGGTGGCGACGGGGAAAATGGCTTGGTCTTATAGGGCAAGGACATGTGACATACACTGCCAATCACACATGCCCTTGCTTGTGTGAAAAAAAGCACTTCGCTCCGTGTGTGCGCTGCTGATAGGCTGACAGATTGCACCTCCCCACTGCAAATGCGGGAAAGAGAAAAAAAAATGGAGATCTTCATTGTTCCTGCAGAGATCCATCCCCTGCCCCTCCCCCCGCCCCGCTGTACACTCAAACTGCGTATTAACATTAATTTTCATCATTACTGAGAAAAAATCCAGTTATGATTTTGGTGCACGAACAGTTATCGAACATAACCTCGAACAGCCGAATTTTTCTCAAATTGTTCGTGTTCGCCGACCGGCTCGAACACCGCCCAAAACAGCTCGAATTTGAGATTGGCGAACAGTTCGAGTAGAACAACGCTCATCTCTAGGTACTATGTGCAGGGAGCGGTCCCGCACCGCTCCCGGAACATTAACCCCCGCAATGCTACAATCGAAGTCGATCGCAGCATTGCAGTCGCTAAGGGGAGGTGATCGCAATACTCACCTCCTCTTCTGGCCTCCAGCGCTGTCTGCCGCGGCTTCCCGGGTGTTGCCATGACGACCCGATGTCGTCGTGACAACATCCGGGTCACCAGACAACAGGAAGATTGTTTGGTCATGCGCAGTGCATGACCAAACAATTTAATCACTGTGCAGCACTGACTGCCTGCATGGCACAGGGATGGTGCTCCATCCCTATGCTATGCAGGCGATCAGAATAAAAAAAGTGAAAGTCTCAGAGTGGGACAAAGTAGAAAAGTAAAAAAAACTCTCAGAAAGTGAAAAAAAAAAAAAAAAAAAAAAATTGTAAAAATATGAAAAAAAACTTAAAAAAATAATCCACCCCAAAAAAAATATAATGTACCCATCAATAAATATTATGAAAAAACAAACAAAAAAACAATAAAAGTACACATATTTGGTATCGCCGCGTCTGTAACGACCCGACCTATAAAACTGTCCCACTAGTTAACCCCTTCAGTGAACACGGTAAAAAAAAAAAAATTAAAAACGAAGCAAAAAACAATGCTTTATCATGATACCGCCAAACAAAAAATGGAATAACATGCGATCAAAAAGATGAATATAAATAAAAATGGTACCGCTGAAAACGTCATCTTGTCCCGCAAAAATCAAGCCACTATACAGCTCCATCATTCAAAAAATCAAAAAGTTATAGCTCTCAGAATAAAGCGATGCAAAAAAATATTTTTTTCTATAAAATAGCTTTTATTGTGTAAAAGCGCCAAAACATAGAAAAATGATAAAAATGTGGTACTGCTGTAAAAGTACTGACACGAAGAATAAAGCTGCCTTATCAATTTTACCACACGCGAAGTAGAATAAAAATATAAAAAAAAAAAAACAATTCCTGAATTGTTGGTTTTTGTTTATTCTGCCTCACAAAAGCTGGAATAGAAAGCGATCAAAAAATGTCACGTGCCTGAAAATGGAACCAATAATAACATCAACTCATCCCGCAAAAAACAGCCATCACATGACTCTGTGGGACAAAATATGGAAAAATTATAGCTCTCAAAATATGGCGATGCAAAAACTAGATTTTACAAAATATGTGTCTTTTAGTGGTGTGACAGCTGTCAATCATAAAAACCCGATATCATTCTGGTATCTCTGTAGTCGCACCGACCCGAAGAATAAGGTCGTCTAATCACTTATACCGCACTAGGAACGGCGTAAAAAATAAACGCTAGGGCTGGGGTTGGGGTTGTGCTAATGTTAGGGTTGGGGTTAGGGTTGTGCTAATGTTAGGGTTGGGGTTAGGGTTGTTTTTTTTTTCAAAAGTAAAAAAAAAAAAAAAGATGACGATATGGCAACTAGTGTTGAACGCAAGTGCTCGCTACTTGAGTTTGCATCGGGTGCTCAGGTATGCATTGAGTATCGCAGGTGCTCGAGTCTCCGCCCCATATGCTTCGCGGCCAAAAAAACCTTGCGGGGTTTGCCTGCCATGCACAAGCGATCCCCGCATGTTTTTTTGGGGTGTCTAATCACCATGAAACATGCGGGCGGGGACTCGAGCATTTCACTTGAGCACCCGTGATACATGGTGCATACCTGAGTACCCGATGCAAACTCAAGTAGCGAGCACTTGTGCTCAAGACTAATGACAACTTATTCAATATGATGACCGAATGTCATCAAATTCTGTGTCGTACCTCTGTTTTCAAAATGTTCACTATACCCCTTAATAAAATTCTTGAGGGGTGTAGTTTCCAAAATGGGGTCACTTGTGGGGGGTTTCAACTATTTAGGCACATCAGGGGCTCTTCAAATGCGACATGGCGTCCACTCTCGATTCCAGCCGACTTTGCGTTCGAAAAGTCACACAGTGCTCCTTCCCTTCTGAACTCTGTCGTGCGCCCAAACACTGTATTTTCCCCACATATGGGGTATTGGCATACTCAGGAAAAATTGCACAAAAGTTTTTGAGGTCCATTTTCTCCTCTTACCCTTGTGAAAATATAAAAATTGGGGCTAAAACATCATTTTGTGGAAAAAGTTAGATCTTTTTATTTTCACTGCTCCATGTTATAAACTTCTGTAAAGGACTTGGGGGTTCAAGGTGATCACCACACATCTAGATAAGTTCCCTGAGGGGTCTAGTTTCCAAAATGGTGTCACTTTTGGGGGGTTTCCACTGTTTAGGCACATCAGGGGCTCCCCAAATGCAACATGGTGTCCGCTAATTATTCAAGCAAATTTTACATTCAAAAAGTCAAATGGCGCTCCTTCCCTTCCGAACTCTGCCGTGCGCCCAAACAGTGGTTTTCCCCCACATATGTGGTATCTGCTTACTCAGGAGAAACTGAACAACAAATTTTGGGGTCCATTTTTTCCTGTTACCCCAGCGAAAATAAAAAAAATTGGGTCTAAAGTAACATTTTTGTGAAAAAAGTTAAATGTTAATTTTTTTCTTCCACATTACAAAAATTCCTGTGAAGCACCTGAAGTGTTAATAAAGTTCTTGAATGTGGTTTTGAGCACCTTGAGGGGTGCAGTTTTTAGAATGGTGTCACTTTTGGGTATTTTCTGTCATAAAGATCTCTCAAAGTGACTTCAAATGTGATGTGGTCCCTAAAAAAATGGTTTTATAAATTTTGGTGGAAAAATGAGAAATCGCTGGTCAACTTTTAACCCTTATAGCTCTCCAATAAAAAAAAAAATTTGCTCCAAAATTGTGCTGATGTAAAGTAGACATATGGGAAATATTATTTCTTAACTATTTTGTGTGAAATACAGTACAGACCAAAAGTTTGGACACACCTTCTCATTTAAAGATTTTTCTGTATTTTCATGACTATGAAAATTGTACATTCACACTGAAGGCATCAAAACTATGAATTAACACATGTGGAATTATATACTTAACAAAAAAGTGTGAAACAACTGAAAATATGTCTTATATTCTAGGTTCTTCAAAGTAGCCACCTTTTGCTTTGATGACTGCTTTGCACACTCTTGGCATTCTCTTGATGAGCTTCAAGAGGTAGTCACCGGAAATGGTTTTCACTTCACAGGTGTGCCCTGTCAGGTTTAATAAGTGGGATTTCTTCCCTTATAAATGGGGTTGGGACCATCAGTTGTGTTGTGCAGAAGTCAGGTGGATACACAGCTGATAGTCCTACTGAATAGACTGTTAGAATTTGTATTATGGCAAGAAAAAAGCAGCTAAGTAAAGAAAAACGAGTGGCCATCATTACTTTAAGCAGCAGACACATCTCTTCAACGACTGTTAAGAGGAGACTTTGTGCAGCAGGCCTTCATGGTAAAATAGCTGCTAGGAAACCACTGCTAAGGACAGGCAACAAGCAGAAGAGACTTGTTTGGGCTAAAGAACACAAGAAATGGAAAAGGTGAACGGATGGACTCTACATGCCTGGTTCCCACCGTGAAGCATGGAGGAGGAGGTGTGATGGTATGGGGGTGCTTTGCTGGTGACACTGTTGGGGATTTATTCAAAATTGAAAGCATACTGAGCCAGCATGGATACCACAGCATCTTGCAGCGGCATGCTATTCCATCCGGTTTGCGATTAGTTGGACCATCATTTATTTTTCAACAGGACAATGACCCCAAACACACCTCCAGGCTGTGTAAGGGCTATTTCACCAAGAAGGAGAGTGATGGGGTGCTACGCCAGATGACCTGGCCTCCACAGTCACCAGACCTGAACCCAATCGAGATGGTTTGGGGTGAGCTGGGCCGCAGAGTGAAGGCAAAAGGGCCAATAAGTGCTAAGCATCTCTGGGAACTCCTTCAAGATTGTTGGAAGACCATTTCCGGTGACTACCTCTTGAAGCTCATCAAGAGAATGCCAAGAGTGTGCAAAGCTGTTGTGACGCCCAGCTGCGCTTGGTATCACAGATCCTGGAAGAGTGCATTGATGGATTGCTCCACAAGAGGCCCCCATAAACATTCACACATCTCCACCTTCTACCTCAGACCAGCAGAGGGAGCCCGTTAGGGATATAAATAGGGAAGGTGGAGCTAGGTAGCTCAGTCTGGTCTGGAGTCGACAGAGAGCCAAGTCTGTTGAGAGAGTTCCTGCAGGAGATAAGACTGAGAGAGGTCAGTCTGCAGTGGAGCACAGTCCAGACTCAGTTGTAGCTCAGAATAGTGAGCTTTAGGTGTGCCGGTGCCATAAGATCGGTGAAGCATGGCAAGCTGCCGTTAGTGTGTATAGCCTAGTGAGGGCCCGAGTAGGCTGAAGGCAAGTGGAAAGTTAGTACATAGGGGGCAGAGGAGCTTAACTAGCTCACTCCGAAGAAGTGCTGATACGTAACAGAGCCAGGAGACACATAGGCCCCGCAAGCTGAGGTGCGTGTATTCCAAGAAAAGGCCGTACCACAAGGTCAGCCAGCGCAGGACAGAGACAAAGTTAGGCCTAGCTCCAGGCAGGTCATAAACTTACTATGCAGAGGCAAGTAACAGGAGGCCCTACACCCGCTCATTGGGGAGAATCCTGATATGCACCCTTCACCCTACAGTGCTCCGAGACGTGCCTGAATTTCCATCAGTAAAAGGTACTGAAGTGACTATTGTGTCTGTCCCTGTTCTTGCTCTGACCCGGCTGGGTCTCGCCTGTCCTGCATTCCCTTTTCCGTACGCTGCCCTGAGGCCTAGCTCCACCTGTGGGGAGCTATACCATCAAGCTGCCTTATCATCGGCCTCAGTGGACTGCGCAGCGCTGGTGATTCTCACCAGAAACCACAGGTGGCGTCACGAACTTTCATAAAAAATAACAGACCTATTATCCCAGTATAATATTCACGCTTTCAAAGAGGGACCCCAGGGGATGGGCCCGGGAGCCGACCTCCGCGACATCCCTATAGGCAAAGGCCCGGGTACCGAGTCATCCCCATCCCCTGGGCTAGTCATCTCTCCTGGCATCAAGAACAGGATTGCGTGCCGGTCGCCACCGGGTACTGTGCGCCTTTATTGAAGTGAACTGTATATTTAACTGTGGTGAAGATTGCCGCCATTGTTGGGCCACCGAGCGAGAAGAAGGGCGTAACCGTGGGAAACTTAGGGGCGTACCTGCAAAAGAGCGCGAATCCCTGGACACGCCCCACGACTCGACGTCAAACCAGGAAGCTCCAGGTCCTGTAAGGAGCGTCGCTGAACGCTCTGACGTAGTACACAAGCGACGCAAGGTCCTGAAGACGACCGTCACCTGCGGAGCTGCGGCCTACCGGAAGAAAAACTATGAAGGTAGGCCACGTTTCGCTAGGGGGGCACCAGAATGTCCGAGGAACAGCACAGCGTCGGAGCACCGGTTCACCGCCCTGACATTCAAACCGAGCTCGGCGCCGAGCAGGCCGAAGCGGCCGCCCGGTCAGCAGGACCCATATCTCCTGTCATACCCATGGCCCTGAATGTCCACAAGGTGGGGGAGGAGAGCAAACCCCCGCCATCTACGACTGATGACCCGGCTGGGCCAGCCTATCATGGACAGGTGCTTCCCCGGAAGGAGCACCATTATTGAACTGCTGAAAATGTTTTATATGTTTATAATGTTTTTGTTATGCAATATTTAAGAAATGTGCCTCCCATAAAGGGAAGATTGTTTATGTTTATTGTTCTATAAGATGTACTTCAGCCCTGGAGTGCTGAGCTTTGCTAGGGGGGAATGTGACGCCCAGCTGCGCTTGGTATCACAGATTCTGGAAGAGTGCATTGATGGATTCCTCCACAAGAGGCCCCCATAAACATTCACACATCTCCATCTTCTACCTCAGACCAGCAGAGGGAGCCCGTTAGGGATATAAATAGGGAAGATGGAGCTAGGTAGCTCAGTCTGGTCTGGAGTCGACAGAGAGCCATGTATGTTGAGAGAGTTCCTGCAGGAGAGAAGCCTGAGAGAGGTCAGTCTGCAGTGGAGCACAGTCCAGACTCAGTTGTAGCTCAGAATAATGAGCTTTAGGTGTGGCAGCGCCATAAGATCGGTGAAGCACCGCAAGCTGCCGTTAGTGTGTATAGCCTAGTGAGGGCCCGAGTAGGCTGAAGGCGAGTGGAAAGTTAGTACATAGGGGGCAGAGGAGCTTAACTAGCTCACCCCGAAGCTTTTACGGGACACCGGGTCCGAAGCTTGCGGGGATCTCAATGACCCAGTAAGACATAACCGGAATCCCTGGAGAACTACAAGCCCCAGGATCGCTAAAGGGCTGATACGTAACAGAGTCGGGAGACACATAGGCCCCGCAAGCTGAGGTGCGTGTATTCCAAGAAGAGGCCGTACCACAAGGTCAGCCAGCGCAGGACAGAGACAAATTTAGGCCTAGCTCCAGGCAGGTCAGAAACTTACTATGCAGAGGCAAGTAACAGGAGGCCCTACACCTGCTCATTGGGGAGGATCCTGATATGCACCCTTCACCCTACAGTGCTCCGGGACGTGCCTGAATTTCTATCAGTAAAAGGTACTGAAGTGACTATCGTGTCTGTCCCTGTTCTTGCTCTGACCCGGCTGGGTCTCGCCTGTCCTGCATCCCACTTCATACGCTGCCCTGAGGCCTAGCTCCACCTGTGGGGAGCTATGCCATCAAGCTGCCTTATCATCGGCCTCAGTGGACTGCGCAGCGCTGGTGATTCTCACCAGAAGCCACAGGTGGCGTCACGAACTTTCATAAAAAATAACAGATCTATTATCCCAGTATAATATTCACGCTTTCAAAGAGGGACCAAACTTTTGGTCTGTACTGTATCTCTCTGATTTAAGGGCATAAAAATTCAAATTTTGAAAATTGCTAAATTTTCAACATTTTTGCCAAATTTCCGTTTTTTTCACAAATAAATGCAAGTGATATCGAAGAATTTTTACCACAGTCATGAAGTACTATATGTCACGAAAAAACAAACTCAGAATCAGGGGAATCCGTTGAAGGGTTCCAGAGTAATTACCTCATAAAGTGACAGTGGTCAGAATTGTAAAAATTGGCCTGGTCATTAACGTGCAAACCACCTTGGGTTGTAAAGGGGTTAAAGATTCCATAATAACAGGGTCTGTACCACAGGACTGGCGTATAGCAAATGTGGTGCCAATATTCAAAAAGGGGAATAAAACCGAACTTGGAAATTATAGGCCAGTAAGCTTAACCTCTACTGTGGGTAAAATCCTGGAGGGTTTCCTAAGAGATGCTATGATAGAGTATCTGAAGAAGAATAACCTCATGACCCAATATCAACATGGGTTTACGAGGGACCGTTCCTGTCAGTATTGGGCCCCCTTCTTTTTAACATATTTATTAATGACCTTGTAGGGGGCATACAGAGTAATATTTCAATATTTGCAGATGACACTAAACTCTGCAGGGTAATCAATACAGAGGAGGACAATTTTATATTACAGGAGGATCTATGTAAACTAGAAGCTTGGGCTGATAAATGGCAAATGAGCTTTAATGGGGATAAATGTAAGGTAATGCACTTGGGCAGAGGAAATAAAATGTATAATTATATGCTTAATTGTAAAACACTGGGCAAAACTGTAACTGAAAAAGACCTGGGTGTATTGGTGGACAACAAGCTCACGTTTAGTGGCCAGTGTCAGGCAGTTGCTGCAAAGGCAAATAAAATAATGGTATGCATTAAAAGAGGCATAGATGCTCATGAGGAGAACATAATTTTACCTCTATACAAGTCACTAGTGCGACCACACTTAGAATACTGTGTACAGTTCTGGTCTCCGGTATATAAGAAAGACATAGCTGAACTAGAGTGAGTGCAAAGAGCGACCAAGGTTATTAGAGGACTGGGGGGGTCTGCAATGCCAAGACAGGTTATTAGAGGACTGGGGGGTCTGCAATACCAAGACAGGTTATTACTAGTGTTGAGGGAACATGCTCGACACTGCTCGGTACTGGCCCGAGCATCACGCTACTCGGGATGTTCGGCGAGCACTGAGCATTTCCGGGTTACTCGGGCGGGAGCTCGGGTCTCCGCCCTGCATGTTTGGCGCTCTTTACAGAGCCAATGAACGTGCAGGGATTGCCAGCCAGTCACTGTAATGCTGCAGCCATGTTGATTGTGGGCATTACAGTGATTGGCTGGCCGCACAGCGTCACCTCGAGTATTTAAAATCGGGCGCCGCCATCTTGGACACAGTCGCTCCGGATAAGACAGTGTAGGGACAGCGCTGCTGATTTAGGGAGAGATATAAACCGCAAAATAGTTAGTGTAGGGTCTGTAAAGGCTGCCAGAACAAACAGTCCTTTTCAGGACTAATATCCATCCCAGATACCAGGCAGGCAGGCTGTATAGGAGACACAGTGGTTATACCAGCAAACGCTGCATTACAGTCCTGTGTGTTCCTGTTGCTGAAATTGCTGGACTTAGCACCAGGTGTCGGGGGACCGGAAAAATCCTTTTTTTTTCATCTAAATCCTCCTTATTTTTTCCTCCTTCACACTGTACAAATACCCGTCTTATTAACCTTTTGGTGAGTCCCCCCCCCCCAAAAAAAAGCGTGTCTCTGATTTTTCAGACACAAATATAACTGTTGAAAATAGTCTGGTGTAGGCTAGAGAAACAGAAGTGTTGTTTTGCACTTCCACGGTTCAAACCTTTGTATTATCCATTTTGGGCCATTTGTATCTAAAAAAAAAAACAGTTTGAGTGTGTCGCTCACTGTTCAGCCGCAAATCTATATATTTAAAAAAGTCTGGTATACCCCAGTAAACAATAACTGTGGTTTTGCCATCCCACGGTAAAAAATCTCTATTATTCAGGTTTTGGTATATTTTCCGTAAAGAAAAACAGTAGCGTCTCCTGACTGTTGTGACACAAGAATATATCTGTTGAAAACAGTTTTGTGTAGGCCCGACATCCCAGTGTGGTTTCGCAGTTCCATGGGTCAAATCGCAGTACTATCCAGTTTTGGGCCTTTGGTATCTAAAAAAAAAGCAGTTTGAGTGTGTCGCTCACTGTTCAGCCGCAAATATCTCTATTTAAAAAAGTGTGGTATACCCCAGTAAACAATAACTGTGGTTTTGCCATCCCACCGTAAAAAATCTCTATTATTCAGCTTTTGGTAGTTTTTTCCGTAAAGAAAAACAGTAGTGTCTCCTGACTGTTGTGACACAAAAATATATCTGTTGAAAATAGTCTTGTGTAGGCCCAACATCCCAGTGTGGTTTCGCAGTTCCATGGGTCAAATCACTGTTCTATCCTGTTTTGGGCCTTTGGTATCTAAAAAAAGCAGTTTGAGTGTGTCGCTCACTGTTCAGCCGCAAATATCTCTATTTAAAAAAGTGTGGTATACCCCAGTAAACAATAACTGTGGTTTTGCCATCCCACGGTAAAAAATCTCTATTATTCAGGTTTCGGTATATTTTCCGTAAAGAAAAACAGTAGTGTCTCCTGACTGTTGTGACGCAAAAATATATCTGTTGAAAATAGTCTTGTGTAGGCCCGACATCCCAGTGTGGTTTCGCAGTTCCACGGGTCAAATCGCTGTACTATCCAGTTTTGGGCCTTTGGTATCTAAAAAAAAAGCAGTTTGAGTGTGTCGCTCACTGTTCAGCCGCAAATATCTCTATTTAAAAAAGTGTGGTATACCCCAGTAAACAATAACTGTGGTTTTGCCATCCCACGGTAAAAAATCTCTATTATTCAGCTTTTGGTAGTTTTTTCCGTAAAGAAAAACAGTAGTGTCTCCTGACTGTTGTGACACAAAAATATATCTGTTGAAAATAGTCATGTGTAGGCCCGACATCCCAGTGTGGTTTCGCAGTTCCATGGGTCAAATCGCTGTACTATCCAGTTTTGGGCCTTTGGTATCTAAAAAAAAAGCAGTTTGAGTGTGTCGCTCACTGTTCAGCCGCAAATATCTCTTTTTAAAAAAGTGTGGTATACCCCAGTAAACAATAACTGTGGTTTTGCCATCCCACCGTAAAAAATCTCTATTATTCAGCTTTTGGTAGTTTTTTCCGTAAAGAAAAACAGTAGTGTCTTCTGACTGTTGTGACACAAAAATATATCTGTTGAAAATAGTCTTGTGTAGGCCCGACATCCCAGTGTGGTTTCGCAGTTCCATGGGTCAAATCACTGTTCTATCCAGTTTTGGGCCTTTGGTATCTAAAAAAAAGCAGTTTGAGTGTGTCGCTCACTGTTCAGCCGCAAATATCTCTATTTAAAAAAGTGTGGTATACACCAGTAAACAATAAATGTGGTTTTGCCATCCCACGGTAAAAAATCTCTATTATTCAGGTTTTGGTATATTTTCCATAAAGAAAAACAGTAGTGTCTCCTGACTGTTGTGACACAAAAATATATCTGTTGAAAATAGTCTTGTGTAGGCCCGATATCCCAGTGTGGTTTCGCAGTTTCACGGGTCAAATCACTGTACTATCCAGTTTTGGGCCTTTGGTATCTTAAAAAAAAGCAGTTTGAGTGTGTCGCTCACTGTTCAGCCGCAAATATCTCTATTTAAAAAAGTATGGTATACCCCAGTAAACAATAACTGTGGTTTTGCCATCCCATGGTAAAAAATCTCTATTATTCAGCTTTTGGTAGTTTTTTCCGTAAAGAAAAACAGTAGTGTCTCCTGACTGTTGTGACACAAGAATATATCTGTTGAAAACAGTTTTGTGTAGGCCCGACATCCCAGTGTGGTTTCGCAGTTCCATGGGTCAAATCGCAGTAGTATCCAGTTTTGGGCCTTTGGTATCTAAAAAAAAAGCAGTTTGAGTGTGTCGCTCACTGTTCAGCCGCAAATATCTCTATTTAAAAAAGTGTGGTATACCTCAGTAAACAATAACTGTGGTTTTGCCATCCCACGGTAAAAAATCTCTATTATTCAGCTTTTGGTAGTTTTTTCCGTAAAGAAAAACAGTAGTGTCTCCTGACTGTTGTGACACAAATATATATCTGTTGAAAATAGTCTTGTGTAGGCCCGACATCCCAGTGTGGTTTCGCAGTTCCACGGGTCAAATCGCTGTACTATCCAGTTTTGGGCCTTTGGTATCTAAAAAAAAAGCAGTTTGAGTGTGTCGCTCACTGTTCAACCGCAAATATCTCTATTTAAAAAAGTGTGGTATACCCCAGTAAACAATAACTGTGGTTTTGCCATCCCACGGTAAAAAATCTCTATTATTTAGGTTTTGGTATATTTTCCGTAAAGAAAAACAGTAGTGTCTCCTGACTGTTGTGACACAAAAATATATCTGTTGAAAATAGTCTTGTGTAGGCCCGACAACCCAGTGTGGTTTCGCAGTTCCACGGGTCAAATCGCTGTACTATCCAGTTTTGGGCCTTTGGTATCTAAAAAAAAAGCAGTTTGAGTGTGTCGCTCACAGTTCAGCCGCAAATATCTCTATTTAAAAAAGTGTGGTATACCCCAGTAAACAATAACTGTGGTTTTGCCATCCCACGGAAAAAAATCTCTATTATGAAGCTTTTGGTAGTTTTTTCCGTAAAGAAAAACAGTAGTGTCTCCTGACTGTTGTGACACAAAAATATATCTGTTAAAAATAGTCTTGTGTAGGCCCGACATCCTAGTGTGGTTTCGCAGTTCCACGGGTCAAATCGCTGTACTATCCACTTTTGGGCCTTTGGTATCTAAAAAAAAAGCAGTTTGAGTGTGTCGCTCACTGTTCAGCCGCAAATATCTCTATTTAAAAAAGTGTGGTATTCCCCAGTAAACAATAACTGTGGTTTTCCTCTTCCACGGTTCTAATCTACTCTTTATTACCCTTTTTCCATTGATAGTGCAAGTGTAAGCTATTTCACTTCATTTACAATGGGCAAGGCGCGTGGCAAGGGAAGTGGAAGTGGACGTTCTGGTGATGGTTCGTGCAGAGGACGGGGCCGTGGCCAAGATGAAAATGTGCCACAACCAACAACCACATCTTCTCGCTCCCACTTCTTGACCGAATTACTAGGGAAGCATAGAACAACACCAGTATTGAGAACTGATCAGTGTGAACAGGTTATTAATTGGATAGCAGATAATACTTCCAGTTACCTGGGCACCACCACCTCCGGTCTGTCTTCCACACGGTCAACTCTTAGTAGCCGTGAGTCTCGACCGCATACTCCTCCTCACCCTGATGCTCCTTCCTCCCACCATGCCGAGTGTCGTCAGACAGCAAGTGATCCCACACTTGGACACTCTGAAGAGTTGTTCACTTGTCCATTTCCATATTTGGGCCCCTCGCCTGATACGCTTGAAGTAGTGGAAGAGGAGATCCCATGTAGCGATGCCCAAATATTTGAACAGCCACGGCCACAGGAAGTCGACACTGGCAATGTGTCACAAGAGGTGGACGATGACGAGACACAATTGCCAGGAAGTGAGGAGGAGGATCGTGGTGAGCAAGTGGAAGAGGAGGAGGTGGTGGATGATCTAGTAACTGACCCACAGTGGCAGGAGGACATGCAGAGTGAGGCCAGCAGCACACAGGGTGAGGGACGCAGAGTACCCCAACAGGCAGGAAGAAGCAGTGTGGTGGCCGCACACAGAAGGCAGGCAACAGTTCCCCGTAACACCAACACGAGGGACGCTGCCAGTTCAACCTGTAGGTCTTCCAGAGTCTGGAATTTTTTTAAAGACTCTACTGATAACCCCAAAAAGGCCATTTGTACCACCTGCCATTCCAGCATCAGCAGGGGTGACAAAACTACCAGCCTGACCACCACCAGCATGTGGACAGCTGTGAAAGAGCAGGCATATCTGTGGCTGACACTGCTGAACCTACATCCAGGCATTGTCATGTGTGACAATGGCCGTAACCTGGTGACGGCTCTGAGGCGAGGCGAGATCACACACGTACCATGCCTGGCTCATGTGCTTAACCTCGTGGTTCAGCAGTTTCTTAAATCGTACCCCGAGTTGCCAGATCTGCTCGTCAAAGTACGCCGCCTGTCAGCTCATTTTCGCAAGTCGGCTACAGCTTCCGCCGCCCTTGCTGTGTTGCAGCAGCGTTTGCAGCTTCCGTCACACCGACTGGTGTGTGATGTCCCCACACATTGGAACTCTACCCTCCACATGTTGCAAAGGATTTGTGAGCAGAAGAGAGAAGTTGTGGACTACCAGCTGCAACAAGGCCATCGATATTCAGGTCAGACTCCACACATAAGACCTCAGGAGTGGACCTGGATGTCTGACATATGTACCATCTTGACAAACTTTGAGGAGTCCACCAAGTTGGTGAGTGGCGATGACCCCATCATTAGCGTCAGCATTCCACTTGTCTGTCTTTTGCAACGCTCTCTGCAGTGAATGCAGGATGCATTGCAGCCAGAGTATGATGAGATGGTTAAAGAAGCCGTAGCGGTCGATTACACACAGCCCAGCCTCATCTCATCCCAACGTGCATTGGGGGACAATGAGGGAGAGGAGAGGAGGAGGAAGATCAGGAGCTTGTATCATGCGCTGTAGACGGTAGTACCTGTACAACTGTCATACCGTCGGATCAGCGTGGGTGGCCTGAGGACAGGGGGGAGGAGGAGGAGGAGAGCATGTTCAGTCGTCATCTTGGTGAGGACATGGAAGTCTTGCCCGTTACCAGTCTGGCACGCGTGGCTAACTTTATGTTACGCTGCCTTAACCGTGACCCTCGCGTTGTCAAAATGTTGGGTGACAGTTATTACTGGTTGGTGACACTTTTAGACCCCCGCTACAAGGAGAACTTTCACTCTCTTATTCCTGAGGTGGAGAGGTCTATAAAAATGGGGCAGTACCAGAAGGCCCTTGCTACAGAACTGTTAAAAAAATTCCCATCTGAACACGCTAGTGACAGAGGTCACACTTCATTGCCCAACCAAGGCGTACATGCGAGAGAGACGCAACTCCAATCCAGCAGAGGCAGGGGTACACTGTCAACGTTCTGGGACAGTTTTCTCAGACCCTCCCTTCGGACAGACCCTGAGGCGCGGGTTACTCTCACAAGGAGTGGAAAGTTTCAAAAGATGGTGAGGGAGTACCTTGCGGACCGTACCAGCATCCTCCGTGATTCCTCTGTGCCTTTTAATTATTGGGTATCCAAGCTGGACACTTGTAATGTACTCGCTCTGTACGCCTTGGAGGTCCTGGCCTGTCCTTCCGCTAGCGTGTTATCGAAGCGTGTTTTTAGTGCCACTGGGGGAATTATAACTGATAAGCGCACTCGCCTGTCAACTGACAATGCTGACAAGCTGACCCTTATCTTGTTAAGAGACTGTGACCTCCACCACTTTTCCAAGGGGCATTAATACCATCTTGTTAAGCTACTGTGACCTCCACCACTTTTCCAAGGGGCATTAAAACCGTCTTGTTAAGCTACTGGGACCTCCACGTCTCTTCCGAGGGGCATTAAAACCATCTTGTTAAGCTACTGTGACCACCACGTCTCTTCCGAGGGGCATTAAAACCATCTTGTTAAGCTACTGTGACCTCCACCACTTTTCCAAGGGGCATTAAAATCGTCTTGATAAGCTACTGTGACCTCCGCTTTTCCAAGGGGCATTAAAACCGTCTTGTTAAGCTACTGAGACCTCCACTACTTTTCCAAGGGGCATTAAAACCATCTTGTTATGCTACTGTGACCTCCATCACTTTTCCAAGGGGCATTAACACCGTCTTGTTAAGCTACTGGGACCTCCACGTCTCTTCCAAGGGGCATTAAAACCGTCTTGTTAAGCTACTGGGACCTCCACGTCTCTTATGAGGGGCATTAAAACCGTCTAGTTAATCTACTGGGACCTTCACGTCTCTTCCAAGGGGCATTAAAACCGTCTTGTTAAGCTACTTTGACCTCCACCACTTTTCCAAGGGGCATTAAAACAGTCTTGTTAAGCTACTGCGACCTCCACGTCTCTTCCGAGAGGCATTAAAACCGTCTTCTTAAGCTACTGTGACCTCCACCACTTTTCCATGGGGCATTAAAACCGTCTTTTTAAGCTACTGGGACCTCCACGTCTCTTCCGAGGGGCATTAATACTGTCTTGTTAAGCTACTGTGACCTCCATGTCTCTTCCAAGGGGCATTAAAACCGTCTTGTTAAGCTACTGTGACCTCCACCACTTTTCCAAGGGGCATAAAAACCGTCTTGATAAGCTACTGCGACCTCCACATCTCTTCCGAGGGGCATTAAAACCTTCTTGTTAAGCTACTGCGACCTCCACGTCTCTTACAAGGGGCATTAAAACCATCTTGTTAAGCTACTGGGACCTCCACGTCTCTTCCGAGGGGCATTAAAACTGTCTTGATAAGCTACTGGGACCTCCACGTCTCTTCCGAAGGGCATTAAAAGCGTCTTGTTAAGCTACTGTGACTTCCACGTCTCTTCCGAGGGGCATTAAAACCGTCTTGTTAAGCTACTTTGACCTCCACCACTTTTCCAAGGGGCATTCAAACTGTCTTGCTAAGCTACTGTGACCTCCACCACTTTTCCAAGGGGCATTAAAACCGTCTTGTTAAGCTACTGGGACCTCCATGTCTCTTCCGAGGGGCATTAAAACCGTCTTGTTAAGCTACTGTGACCACCACGTCTCTACCGAGGGGCATTAAAACCGTCTTGTTAAGCTACTGTGACCTCCACCACTTTTCCAAGGGGCATTAAAACCGTCTTGTTAAGCTACTGCGACTTCCACGTCTCTTCCGAGGGGCATTAAAACCATCTTGTTAAGCTACTGCCACCTCCACATCTCTTCCGAGGGGCATTAAAACCGTCTTGTTAAGCTACTTTGACCTCCACCACTTTTCCAAGGGGCATTAAAACCGTCTTGTTAAGCTACTGGGACCTCCATGTCTCTTCCGAGGGGCATTAAAACTGTCTTGCTAAGCTACTGTGACCTCCACCACTTTTCCAAGGGGCATTAAAACCGTCTTGTTAAGCTACTGGGACCTCCATGTCTCTTCCGAGGGGCATTAAAACCGTCTTGTTAAGCTACTTTGACCTCCACCACTTTTCCAAGGGGCATTAAAACCGTCTTGTTAAGCTACTGGGACCTCCATGTCTCTTCCGAGGGGCATTCAAACTGTCTTGCTAAGCTACTGTGACCTCCACCACTTTTCCAAGGGGCATTAAAACCGTCTTGTTAAGCTACTGTGACCACCACGTCTCTACCGAGGGGCATTAAAACCATCTTGTTAAGCTACTGTGACCTCCACCACTTTTCCAAGGGGCATTAAAACCGTCTTGTTAAGCTACTGCGACTTCCACGTCTCTTCCGAGGGGCATTAAAACCATCTTGTTAAGCTACTGCCACCTCCACATCTCTTCCGAGGGGCATTAAAACCGTCTTGTTAAGCTACTGTGACCTCCACGTCTCTTCCGAGGGGCATTAAACTGTCTTGTTAAGCTACTGTGACCTCCACGTCTCTTCCGAGGGGCATTAAACTGTCTTGTTAAGCTACTGTGACCTCCACGTCTCTTGCAAGGGGCATTAAAACTGTCTTGTTAAGCTACTGGGACCTCCACGTCTCTTCCGAGGGGCATTAAAACCATCTTGTTAAGCCACTGCGACCTCCACTTCTCTTGCAAGGGGCATTAAAACTGTCTTCTTAAGCTACTGCGACCTCCACGACTTTTCCAACGGGCATTGCATTTCCTCCTAATTTTAGTCAGCTTTTGCTTTTCAATGCATAGGCGAACGCTAAGGGAGACCCTCTCCCCAATTATGGGTAGAAGGTTTTTTGTACGCTGTAATCCACATCTGTTTCAAGGGGCATTGCAGCTCCTCATAATTTTTGGAAAGCCTTCCATTCACTGCTTAGGCCAACAGTGCACAGGAGACACAGTTGCTATAAATGGAAAAAATGGTTTAGTTAAGGCCCTCTGACCTCCATGTCACTTCCAAGGGGCATTGGAGTGCCTCTAAACTTTTGGTAGGCATTGCACTGACTGTATGCCATATAACTGTGTAGCCGAACTGCTCCTTTTGGTACAGAAACATATCCTGCAAGACATGTGTGGTTGACTGGCCTGATATTGATGTGAATGGTCCCTGTTCCTCCTGCTCTTTCTCCTTTGCCACCACATCATCCATCATTTATCACCTGAAGCTTTGTTTTAACGGGAGTCATAGAACTGGAATAGTAGCAGGAAAACATCCAGCAATCCTCGGAGGAGGTAGGATATGCGCCAAAATGCTGACCACCTCAGGCCTAGCCGCTACTACATACATGCGCTTGCATTCCAAGAAAAAAAAGCAGATGCTAACTTCTATCATCATCATGCTCCTCACCTTGGCACTCTCAACTCCCCTGATGGAGAAGCCAGGGCCCAACGGAGGAGTCTGGTTCTCTGGTGGGCTCGTCCAATGCTGCCCTAAAGCAGACCAGGCTAAGAAAAGTGTGGGGAAGGTTACCGGGCGGCTGGGGACTGAGTATGGAGACCTCGCTGCCGAAGCAGCCATGAGGTAGTGGTCAGCTTCAGCCTCCTCCAAACTAAAAGCCCCCATTTCAAGTTCAAGCTAGCAGTATGGTATTGCAGCCTGGGGGTGGCTGGGTGGCAAGCTGCATATTTGCGCTTGCATTACAAGGAATGGGGGAGGTACAATTGAACACTGCCCTGGGACAAGGACTTGCACGGGGATAGTTGTAAGTCTGCATCTTCTGATGCGGCAAGGATCACTTCTGATGGGCACACTTTTAGGCAGTGACCTGGGAGTCAGAGGTGGTTCCAGGGGTCTTCCCCATGCTGTTCCCATGTATTTTCAGCACTTTATGCATGTGTCACACAGTACATGGCAGATAAGATTGTAAAATGTTAAAATGACATTTCCCGGTGAATGCATTTGTCACGGTTGAAAGCAATACATAAGTGCAAAAACACATAAAAAATGCTACTTGTGAACATAGCCCAAGGTGTGGAGGACTATTTTTTTGGGGGGGGTTATTTATTTTACTTTATACACAAGTCTTTACCCTGAAAAGGAAGTTCCTTAACATATTTCACAGGAAAACCGTTTCAGTTTCGTTTTTGAACGTTTTATTGTGAGCCCTTAAAAGTGGCTTAATACCTTTGACCACGTTGTTGACAGCAGTGACCTGGGGGTCAGAAATGCTTCCTGGGGCGATCCCCATGCTGTCCCCATATCTTTTGAGCACTATCACTATCGTTTTGGGCACTTTTTAGGCTTTCTACAGACTGCCAGGGGTGCCGCCGCAAAAATGCTCGGGTCTCCCATAGACTAACATTGGGCTCGTTGCTCGGGTCGAGCACCCGAGTATCACGGCGAGTTCGGCCCGAGCTTCGAGCCCCCGAGCATTTTAGTGCTTGCTCAACACTAGTCCTTACAGAAGACATGTGGTTTCACATGTTGGTCATAAAAATGAATGGCTATGCAATGTAGAACGTCTTTTTTTCTCCTCTTTTATAATGAAGAATGTAAATCAATATCTTCAAAATTTACTGAGTATTTTTATGTTTTTTTCATTATTTTCAATTTTGTTTTGCAATTTTCATGTTTATTTCTATTTATAAGTTTTCAATTTTTTTACTGTTTATTTTCTTTTCTTATTCTGCTCAAATCATTTTTGCTCTTGTTAAGTCAGTGCTCTTTTCCCACATTAACATTGCAATTAAATTACATCAAAGAAGCCGATGTCACAAATAGTCTATTGAGAGTCCACCTGGAGCGCCTCACTTCACGGCAATTAGAATGATATCTGTATACTCTTGCTCTGTTTATTGGCAGGCCAGGCTGGACCAAAGTGCGGAGCTCGTGGAGAGATTGTGAAGAGCGCCATTAATTACATCCTTATAGCATGAAGAGAAAAGGGGTTATCCTGGTTATTGAATTTTCTAGTCGAGCCGACTCATCTATACCGATCATATATAGACCTTTGTAGTTGATACATATACTATAAAAAAGTGTTTTGCAAAGTTTCATAGCTTTTCATGCTGGACATAATTATATAAAAAATGAAAGTTTAGTTATTCTTTAAGGTTAAGTTTGAATTTTCCTTTAAGAAAAAAAATAATTTATAGAAAAATGATTTGGAAAGATTCAATTCACTTTTAATAAATTCTGAGCAAATTTAATCTACTGGGAATGGATTAAAAAATGTATACTATACTTATATTCTCCTCGGACCTCCCCATTCCTGTCCAGCCACCACCATGCTCCGTCTAGTCCTCCGATCAGCTCCTCTTTGGTCTGCATCTCCCTCCAGGTCTTCTGGTCCACAAAGCTCCACGCGGTCAGGAGGGATACGATACATGTCATTTACTTGTGTTGCACCCAACGTAACCACATGGTGCCTAGTAAGCAGCAATGGAAGACAACAGGGCTGATTAAGAGACCGGGCGTGGATCAGCAGCAGCGAGACAGGTATGGGGAGGGCCAAGGAAGGTTGAGTGTAAGAGTATATTCTGTTTTTTTTAAAACCCTTCCCAGACCTCAAGATCCAAACACACAGTGGACGTGTGGCTGCTATTTTTCTGGATTTTAATCCCCATAAATTCAAATTTGTTAGAATCTTAATATTTGGGGAACTGTGACGCTAGTCACTACTCATGGACAAACCGAGAGGCAGAGAAGTCAGACGTTTCGGGGTCAGTACCAAGAGAGCACGTAGAAAATAAAGGGGAAAGACAAAGGTGTAAGTCAGGTCACTGTCCGAGGTCAAAATACCAGGAGATAACGGATCAAAGCAAAAGGACAAGACGAAGGGAAATTCAGAACCAAAGTGTCAGGCAGCAGAAGATCAGAACTCAGCACAACAGAATCAGGCAAATGCTCACCAGGAAGCACAAACTATGTCTGGCAGGGATCAGAGGCAGACAGCTCAGTTAAGCAACTGGGCAATCTCCAGAACAGAGAACACCTGGAGAAAGCCCAGCACCTCCCAGTCATAGATTGGACCGCTGTCAATCAAAGCACAGACAGCTCAGCACATCCATCAAAAGACTGGTCGGCCGAGCTGTCAATCAAAACACCGACAACTCAGCATGACCCAGATTCCTTAGGGCAGCAAAACAGCCATTTACTGAGCTGACGAATCGTGATAGGAACTTTGCAGCAAATTTGATTTATTTGGAATAGATTAGTCTTTCTTTAATCAGAAGGTAAACTAAACATGAGTAAGCAGGGTCCTCCTGGGCGAGGTTTCCTCTTCCTATGGGGTGGAGCTGATGACTGATAAACCAGATGTTTGCAACATCCGTTACTCCTCCCCTTGGAAATCATGTGCAGTCATGGGAGAAGAAGCTGCAGCAGCATCCCCTCCCTCTCCCTTCTTCTCTTACGCTACTTACTATATTGTGATACATGCATTAAAATTGGTAAATTAGGAGGATTCTTAAAAATTGGAAGATAGCCTGCAGGTATAAGAAGTGGATCTATAGTGCATTAGAAGGGGAGTCATATAATTTTATATGATTAATGAAATAAAGAAAATAATTGGATTGATTAAAAGAAGCATGGAGCTGACTGGTCTTTCATGAATCTGAAATTAGCAAACTCCATTTAGTACAACATTGTCCTTTTAATGAACCAAACAGCCGCTATGACCGTGTTTATTCTTCGTCAAGTTGTGACACCTAGAATAACCTCTTTTTTGATGATTTACAACATTTCTAAAGTGTCTCTAGGATTCACAAGTAGCTCGAAGAGAGCAATATCTATTTAGTGTTTGATCAATTTTTATGCCTGCCAAATAAATATGAAAGAAAGTGCGGTGGCCTGAATGCAAGAGTGAAGTTCAGCTATTGTACCATAACGCAGCACTTAATAAATCCTAGAAAAATGTAAATGGAAAATTTAATAATCTACAGGTAGTGTCAGGACAATGCTTCACGAATCAAGGCCATCGCCGGGCTGACGTATGGTACAGATGACATTGAGTTATTCAGCTACAATATAGAAACACTTTCCTGCAAGGTTCAAGAATTCAAAATATTCCATTAGTAAAATGTCCATGAAACCAGAAATTATTACCAAGATTCATACAGAGACGTTAAGAATCCTGATCCCTATTTCATAACCTGAAAAAAATGAAGCTCTCCAAGAATATAACTGCTATAATACTGACCCCTATAGACAAGAATATAACTACTATAATACTACTCCTATGTACAAGAATATAACTACTATAATACCGCCCCTATGTACAAGAATATAATTACTATAATACTGCCCCTATGTAAAAGAATATAACTACTATAATACTGCCCCTATGTACAAGAATATAACTACTATAATACTGCTCCTATGTACAAGAATATAACTACTATAATACTACCTCTATGTACAAGAATATAACTACTAAAATACTGCCCCCTAGATACAAGAATATAACTACTATAATACTGCCACCTATGTATCGAATATAACTACTATAATACTGCCCCCTAGGTACAAGAATATTACTACTATAATACTGTCCCCTATGTACAAGAATATAACTACTATAATACTGCCCCCTATGTACAAGAATATAACTACTATAATACTGCCCCTATGAACAAGAATATAACTACTATAATACTGACCCCTATGTACAGAATATAACTACCATTATACTGCTCCTATGTACAAGAATATAACTACAATAATACTGCTCCTATGTACAAGAATATAACTACTATAATACTGCCCCTATGTACAAGAATATAACTACTATGATACTGCTCCTATGTACAAGAATATAACTACTATAATATTGCCCCTATGTACAAGGATATAACTACTATAATACTGCTCATATGTACAAGAATATAACTGCTATAATATTGCTCCTATGTATAAGAATATAACTACTATAATACTGCTCCTATGTACAAGAATATAACCAAGAATATAACTACTATAATACTGCTCCTATGTACAAGAATATAACTGCTATAATGCTGCTCTTACGTATAAGAATATAACTGCTAAAATACTGCCCCTATGTACAAACATATAACCACTATAATACTGCCCCTATGTACAAAGATATAACTACTATAATACTGCTCCTATGTACAAGAATATAACTACTTTAATACTGCTCCTATGTACAACAATATAACTACCCTAATACTGCTCCTATGTACATGAATATAACTACTATAGTAATTGTTCCTATGTACAAGAATATAACTACTATAATATTGCCCCTATGTACAAGAATATAACTACTATAGTACTGTCCCTATATACAAGAATATAACTACTATAATACTGCTCCTATGTATAAGAATATAACTACTATAATACTGCCCCTATGTACAAGAATATAACTACTATGATACTGCTCCTTTGTACAAGAATATAACTACTATAATACTGCCCCTATGTACAAGGATATAACTACTATAATACTGCTCCTATGTACAAGAATATAACTGCTATAATAGTGCTCCTATGTATAAGAATATAACTACTATAATACTGCCCCTATATACAAGAATATAACGAAGAATATAACTACTATAATACTGCCCCTATGAACAAGAATATAACTACTATGATACTGCTCCTTTGTACAAGAATATAACTACTATAATACTGCCCCTATGTACAAGGATATAACTACTATAATACTGCTCCTATGTACAAGAATATAACTGCTATAATAGTGCTCCTATGTATAAGAATATAACTACTATAATACTGCCCCTATATACAAGAATATAACCAAGAATATAACTGCTATAATACTGCTCCTATGTACAATAATATAACTGATATAATACTGCTCCTATGTATTAGAATATAACTACTATAATACTGCCCCTATGTACAAGAATATAACCACTATATTACTGCTGCTATGTACAAGAATATAACTACTATAATACTGCTCCTATGTACAAGAATATAACTACTATAATACTGCTCCTATGTACAAGAATATAACTACTATAATACTGCCCCTATGTACAAGAATATAACTACTATAGTACTGCCCCTATGTACAAGAATATAACTACTATAATACTGCTCCTATGTACAAGAATATAACTACTATAATACTGCCCCTATGTACAAGAATATAACTACTATAATACTGCCCCTATGTACAAGAATATAACCACTATATTACTGCTGCTATGTACAAGAATATAACTACTATAATACTGCTCCTATGTACAAGAATATAACTGCTATAATACTGCTCCTATGTATAAGAATATAACTACTATAATACTGCCCCTATGTATAAGAATATAACTACTATCATACTGCCCCTATGTACAAGAATATAACTACTATCATACTGCTCCTATGTACAAAAATATAACTACTTTAATACTGCCCCTATGTACAAGGATATAATTACTATAATACCCCTCCTATGTACAAGAATATAACTGCTATAATACTGCTCCTATGTACAAGAATATAACTGCTATAATACTGCTCCTATGTATTAGAATATAACTACTATAATACTGCCCCTATGTACAAGAATATAACCACTATATTACTGCTGCTATGTACAAGAATATAACTACTATAATACTTCTCCTATGTACAAGAATATAACTACTATAATACTGCTCCTATGTACAAGAATATAACTACTATAATACTGCCCCTATGTACAAGAATATAACTACTATAGTACTGCTCCTATGTACAAGAATATAACTGCTATAATACTGCTCCTATGCATAAGAATATAACTACTATAATACTGCTCCTATGTATAAGAATATAACTACTATCATACTGCCCCTATGTACAAGAATATAATAACTATAATACTGCCCCTATGTATAAGAATATAACTACTATCATACTGCTCCTATGTACAAGAATATAACTACTTTAATACTGCCCCTATGTACAAGGATATAATTACTATAATACCCCTCCTATGTACAAGAATATAACTGCTATAATACTGCTCCTATGTGTCACGGAAACAAAAGAAAAAAAACGAAGAAGGGTAGGGGTAACTGCTACACATACAGTATTGTCTCAGATCTAATAAACACTGAGTTCGAACTTCCAAAACTTTTGTGCAAGTTTTTAGTGAGAGGAATTATTGCTCAAACCCGATCACTAATGTCCTATGATCCCACCGCTTGCCACCAATTTGTCACGAAAACAACACCCACTTTTGGGTCAGACCTTGCAGCTCTCTGGCGCCCCCTTATCCTGCTGGTCAAGCACGGTATTGACCGAGGATAAGCACGGGTGCAGCTGCTCTAGTTTATGTCGACTATTGCGGCACGTGATGTGACAGGACGTATATATACCACCAGTTCCTTCCAGGAACGTATATATACCTCCGACCAGCCACCCTCAAACCACAATATCACATAAATACTGGTATACTGCCACCACCGATCGCTTAACAGGTGGATCGGGTACCTGGTAGGTAACGTGAATTAGCGGGTGAGGAACGTGTTTGCTCGACATAGGACAAGAAGAACGAAACTGGTAAATAATTAATGATTTACTCCCAAAAGGGGGGCAGTGTTTACAAAATATATACAAGATATTATAAAGGAGACAATTTACATGTATGCATAAACAGTTATTAAAATAAAAGGGATAAGTAATAGCAAAACCTGCGCCACAAGGTGATGGTCTCAGATTCTGTGGGGGGGACGGCTCCCCGGAAATTAGACGTGATTCTTCCGCGCAACGTGGTGTGCGTGCGTCTGTCGTCCCTGAGAAGAATGCCCTGAAAATGGCCGATTTGCTTTTTTGAAAAGCAGCCAAAACTCTGGGAGACACCCATTATTTACCTCACAAGGGGGGCTCGGCTTTGTGAGACCACCCCGCTGCATAGAACATAAAAACCTTCATGTTTCATATCTTGGTGTGGGGGTAAACCATATCCAAGATGGAGACATCATGTTGGCCGTCACTAATTTTCATGCAGATGGATATTAAACAGGACCTCTCTATGATGCTCAGAAGCTAAGAAACCAATTCCTCGATTTCTGGGGGTATCCCAGTTATGAAAAATATATCATTGTAACCAGGAAAATGTGAGCATTCCAAAAATGTGGTCCCTGTGTTTGTGACAGTCATGTGCATTTTTAAATTCTACATTAACTGTACAAGCTTTTAAACAATGGGAATTTTGGAGGGAATAATCTAGTTTGAGCTAGAAGCTGCGCTACACTGAGGGTTTACGACGCTAATAAAAATTCTTAGGGTGGAGGCCAGCACTGCAGTTCTATGTCCTCTTACAAAAGGATAGGGGGTGGGCGGTTTTCTTTTTTAAAACATCTCTCATTTTTAAAATTCGGGAAAAAATACCTTTTGCCTGACACTATGTATAAGAATATAACTACTATAATACTGCTCCTATTTTCAAGAATATAACCAAGAATATGACTACTATAATACTGCTCCTATGTACAAGAATATAACTGCTAAAATACTGCTCCTATGTATAAGAATATAACTACTATAATACTGCACCTATGTACAAAAATATAACTACTATAATACTGCTCCTATGTACAAGAATATAACCAAGAATATGACTACTATATTACTGCTCCTATATACAAGAATATAACTACTATAATACTGCCCCCATATACAAGAATATAACTACTATAATACTGCTCCTATGTATAAGAATATAACTACTATAATACTGCCCCTATGTACAAGAATATAACTACTATGATACTGCTCCTATGTACAAGAATATAACTACTATAATACTGCCCCCATATACAAGAATATAACTACTATAATACTGCTCCTATGTATAAGAATATTACTACTATAATACTGCCCCTATGTACAAGAATATAACTACTATGATACTGCTCCTATGTACAAGAATATAACTACTATAATACTGCCCCTATGTACAAGGATATAACTACTATAATACTGCTCCTATGTACAAGAATATAACTGCTATAATACTGCTCCTATGTATAAGAATATAACTACTATAATATTGCTCCTGTGTACAAGAATATAACCAAGAATATAAATACTATAATACTGCTCCTATGCACAAGAATATAACTGCTATAATACTGCTCCTATGTATAAGAATATAACTACTATAATACTGCCCCAATATACAAGAATATAACCAAGAATATAACTGCTATAATACTGCTCCAATGTACAAGAATATAACTGCTATAATACTGCTCCTATGTATAAGAATATAACTACTATAATACTGCCCCTATATACAAGAATATAACCAAGAATACAACTGCTATAATACTGCTCCTATGTTCAAGAATATAACTGCTTTAATACTGCTCCTATGTATAAGAATATAACTACTATAATACTGCCCCTATGTACAAGAATATAACCACTATATTACTGCTCCTATGTACAAGAATATAACTACTATAATACTGCTCCTATGTACAAGAATATAACTACTATAATACGGCCTCCTATGTACAAGAATATAACTACTATAATACTGCTCCTATGTAGAAGAATATAACTGCTATTATACTGCTCCTATGTATATGAATATAACAACTATAATACTGCCCCTATATACAAGAATATAACCAAGAATATAACTAATAAAATACTGCCTCCTATGTACAAGAATATAACTACTATAATACTGCTACTATGTACAAGAATATAACTGCTATAATACTGCTCCTATGTATAAGAATATAACTACTATAATACTGCCCCTATATACAAGAATATAACCAAGAATATAACTACTATAATACTGCCTCCTATGTACAAGAATATAACTGCTATAATACTGCTCCTATGTACAAGAATATAACTACTATAATACTGCCCCTATATACAAGAATATAACCAAGAATATAACTACTATAATACTGACCCTATGTACAAGAATATAACTACTATAATACTGCTCCTATGTGCAAGAATATAACTGCTATAGTACTGCTCCTATGTATAAGAATATAACTACTATAATACTGCCCCTATATACAAGAATATAACTACTATGATACTGCTCCTATGTATTATAATATAACTACTATAATACTGCCCCTATGTACAAGAATATAACCACTATATTACTGCTCCTATGTACAAGAATATAACTACTATAATACGGCTCCTATGTACAAGAATATAACTACTATAATACTGCTCCTATGTACAAGAATATAACTACTATAGTAATGCCCCTATGTACAAGAATATAACTACTATAGTACTTCTCCTATGTACAAGAATATAACTGCTATAATACTGCTCCTATGTATAAGAATATAACTACTATAATACTGCCTCTATGTACTAGAATATAACTACTATAATACTGCCCCTATGTACAAGAATATAACTACTATAATACTGCCCCTATGTACAGGAATATAACTACTATAATACTGCCTCTATGTGCTAGAATATAACTACTATAATACTGCCTCTATGTACTAGAATATAACTACTATAATACTGCCCCTATGTACAAGAATATAACTACTATAATACTGCTCCTATGTACAAGGATATAACTACTATGATACTGCTGCTATGTACAAGAATATAACTGCTATAATACTGCTCCTATGTATAAGAATATAACTACTATAATACTGCCCCTATATACAAGAATATAACCAAGAATATAACTGCTATAATACTGCTCCTATGTACAAGAATATAACTGCTATAATACTGCTCCTATGTATAAGACTATAACTACTATAATACTGCCCCTATATACAAGAATATAACCAAGAATATAACTGCTATAATACTGCTCCTTTGTACAATACTATAACTGCTATAATACTGCTCCTATGTATAAGAATATAACGACTATAATACTGCCCCTATGTACAAGAATATAACCACTATATTACTGCTCCTATGTACAAGAATATAACTACTATAATACTGCTCCTATGTACAGGAATATAACTACTATAATACTGCATCCTATGTACAAGAATATAGCTACTATTATACTGCTCCTATGTACAGGAATATAATTGCTATAATACTGCTCCTATTTATAAGAATATAACTACTATAATAATGCCCCTATATACAAGAATATAACCAAGAATATAACTGCTATAATACTGCTCCTTTGTACAAGAATATAACTGCTATAATACTGCTCCTATGTATAAGAATACAACTACTTTAATACTGCCCCTATGTACAAGAATATAACCACTATATTACTGCTCCTATGTGCAAGAATATAACTACTATAATACTGCTCCTATGTACAAGAATATAACTACTCTAATACTGCCTCCTTTGTATAAGAATATAACTACTATAATACTGCTCCTATGTACAAGAATACAACTGCTATAATACTGCTCCTATGTATAAGAATATAACTACTATAATACTGCCCCTATATACAAGGAAATAAACAAGAATATATCTACTATAATACTGCCTCCTATGTACAAGAATATAACTGCTATAATACTGCTCCTATGTACAAGAATATAACTACTATAATACTGCCCCTATATACAAGAATATAACCAAGAATATAACTACTATAATACTGACCCTATGTACAAGAATATAACTACTATAATACTGCTCCTATGTGCAAGAATATAACTGCTATAGTACTGCTCCGATGTATAAGAATATAACTACTATAATACTGCCCCTATGTACAAGAATATAACCAAGAATATAACTACTATAATACTGCCCCTATATACAAGAATATAACTACTATGATACTGCTCCTATGTATTATAATATAACTACTATAATACTGCCCCTATGTACAAGAATATAACCACTATATTACTGCTCCTATGTACAAGAATATAACTACTATAATACTGCTCCTATGTACAAGAATATAACTACTATAACACTGCTCCTATGTACAAGAATATAACTACTATAGTAATGCCCCTATGTACAAGAATATAACTACTATAGTACTGCTCCTATGTACAAGAATATAACTGCTATAATACTGCTCCTATGTATAAGAATATAACTACTATAATACTGCCTCTATGTACTAGAATATAACTACTATAATACTGCCCCTATGTACAAGAATATAACTACTATAATACTGCCCCTATGTACAAGAATATAACTACTATAATACTGCCTCTATGTGCTAGAATATAACTACTATAATACTGCCTCTATGTACTAGAATATAACTACTATAATACTGCCCCTATGTACAAGAATATAACTACTATAATACTGCTCCTATATACAAGAATATAACTACTATAATACTGCCCCTATGTACAAAAATATAACTGCTATAATACTGCCCCCTATGTACAAGAATATAACTGCTATAATACTGCCCCTATGTACAAGAATATAACTACTATAAAACTGCCCCTTTGTACAAGAATATAACTACTATAATACTGCCCCTATGTGCAAGAACATAACTACTATAATACTGCTCCTATGTATAAGAATTTAACTGCTATAATACTGCTCCTTTGTATAGGAATATAACTACTATAATACTGCCTCTATATACATGAATATAACCAAGAATATTACTACTATGATACTGCTCTTATGTACAAGAATATAACTACTATAATACAGCCCCTATGTACAAGGATATAACTACTATAATACTGCTCCTATGTATAAGAATATAACTACTATAATACTGCCCCTATATACAAGAATATAACCAAGAATATAACGGCTATAATACAGCTCCTATGTTCAAGAATATAACTGCTATAATACTGCTCCTATGTATAAGAATATAACTACTATAATACTGCCCCTATATACAAGAATATGACCAAGAATATAACTGCTATAATACTGCTCCTATGTACAAGAATATAACTGCTATAATACTGCTCCTATGTATAAGAATATAACTACTAAAATACTGCCCCCGTGTACAAGAATGTAACTACTATAATACTGCCTCCTATGTACAAGAATATAACTACTATAATACTGCTCCTATGTACAAGAATATATCTGCTATAATACTGCTCCTATGTATAAGAATATAACTACTATAATACTGCCCCTATATACAAGAATATAACCAAGAATATAACGGCTATAATACAGCTCCTATGTTCAAGAATATAACTGCTATAATACTGCTCCTATGTATAAGAATATAACTACTATAATACTGCCCCTATATACAAGAATATGACCAAGAATATAACTGCTATAATACTGCTCCTATGTACAAGAATATAACTGCTATAATACTGCTCCTATGTATAAGAATATAACTACTAAAATACTGCCCCCGTGTACAAGAATGTAACTACTATAATACTGCCTCCTATGTACAAGAATATAACTACTATAATACTGCTCCTATGTACAAGAATATATCTGCTATAATACTGCTCCTATGTATAAGAATATAACTACTATAATACTGCCCCTATATACAAGAATATAACCAAGAATATAACTACTATAATACTGCCTCCTATGAACAAGAATATAACTACTATAATACTGCTCCTATGTACAAGAATATAACTGCTATAATATTGCTCCTATGTATAAGAATATATCTACTATAATACTTCCCCTATGTTCAAGAATATAACTACTATAATACTACTCATATGTACAAGAATATAACTGCTATAATATTGCTCCTATATATAAGAATATAACTACTGTAATTCTGCTCCTATGTATAAGAATATAACTACTATAATACTGCCCCCTATGTACAAGAATATAACTACTATAATATTACTCCTATATACAAGAATATAACTACTATAATACTGCCCCTATGTACAAGAATATAACTACTATAATACTGCTCCTATGTGCAAGAATATAACTGCTATAATATTGCTCCTATGTATAAGAATATAACTACTGTAATACTGCTCCTATGTATAAGAATATAACTACTATAATACTGCCCCTATGTACAAGAATATAACTACTACAATATTGCCCCCTATGTACAAGAATATAACTACTATAATACTGCTCCCTAAGTACAAGATAATAACTACTATAATACTGCTCCTATGTACAAGAATATAACTACTATTATACTGCTCCTATATACAAGAGTATAACTACTATAATACTGCCCCTATGTACAAGAATATAACTACTATAATACTGCCCCTATGTACAGGAATATAACTACTATAATACTGCCCCTATGTACAAGAATATAACTACTATAATACTGCTCCTATGTACAAGAATATAACTACTATAATACTGCCCCCTGTGTACAAAAATATATCTACTATAATTCTGCCCCTATGTACAAGAATATAACTACTATAATACTCCCCCCTATGTACAAGAATATAACTACTATAATACTGCTCCGATGTACAAGAATATAACTACTATAATACTGCCCCTATGTACAAGAATATAACTACTATAATACTGCTCCTATGTACAAGAATATAACTACTATAATACTGCCCCCTGTGTACAAAAATATATCTACTATAATACTGCCCCTATGTACAAGAATATAACTACTATAATACTCCCCCCTATGTACAAGAATATAACTACTATAATACTGCTCCGATGTACAAGAATATAACTACTATTATACTGCTCCTATGTACAAGAATATAACTACTATAATACTGCCCCTATGTACAAGAATATAACTACTATAATACTCCCTCCTATGTACAAGAATTTAACTACTATAATACTGCTCCGATGTACAAGAATATAACTACTATAATACTGCTCCTATGTACAAGAATATAACTACTATAATACTGCCCCCTGTGTACAAGGATATAACTACTATAATACTCCCCCCTATGTACAAGAATATAACTACTATAATACTGCTCCGATGTACAAGAATATAACTACTATAATACTGCTCCTATGTACAAGGATATAACTACTATAATACTGCCTCCTATGTACAAGAATATAACTACTATAATACTGCCCCTATGTACAAGAGTATAACTACTATAATACTGCCCCTATGTACAAGAATATAACTACTATAATACTGCCCCTATGTACAAGAGTATAACTACTATAATACTGCCCCTATATACAAGAATATAACTACTATAATACTGCTCCTATGTCCATTAATATAACTACTATAATATTGCCCCTATATACAAGAATCTAACCAAGGATATATCTTCTATAATACTGCCCCTATGTACAAGAATATAATTACTATAATACTGCCCCCTATGTACAAGAATATAACTACTATAATACTGCTCCGATGTACAAGAATATAACTACTATTATACTGCTCCTATATACAAGAGTATAACTACTATAATACTGTCCCTATGTACAAGAATATAACTACTATAATACTGCCCCTATGTACAGGAATATAACTACTATAATACTGCCCCTATGTACAAGAATATAACTACTATAATAATGCCCCCTATGTACAAGCATATAACTACTATAATACTGCCCCTATGTACAAGAATATATCTTCTATAATACTGCTCCTATGTACAAGAATATAACTATTATAATATTGCCCCTATATGCAAGAATATAACTACTATAATACTGCCCCTATATACAAGAATATAACTACTATAATACTGCTCCTATATCCATTAATATAACTACTATAATATTGGCCCTATATACAAGAATCTAACCAAGGATATATCTTCTATAATACTGCCCCTATGTACAAGAATATAATTACTATAATACTGATCCCTATGTACAAGAATATAACTACTATAATACTGCCCCTATATACAAGAATATAACTACTATAATACTGCTCCTATGTACAAGAATATAACTACCATAATACTGCTCCTATGTCCATTAATATAACTACTATAATACTGCTCCTATGTACAAGAATATAACTTCTATAATACTGCTCCTATGTCCATTAATATAACTACTATAATACTGCTCCTATGTACAAGAATATAACTACCATAATACTGCTCCTATGTCCATTAATATAACTACTATAATACTGCTCCTATGTACAAGAATATAACTACCATAATACTGCTCCTATGTCCATTAATATAACTACTATAATACTGCTCCTATGTACAAGAATATAACTTCTATAATACTGCTCCTATGTCCATTAATATAACTACTATAATACTGCTCCTATGTACAAGAATATAACTACTATAATACTGCTCCTATGTCCATTAATATAACTACTATAATATTGCCCCTATATACAAGAATCTAACCAAGAATATAACTTCTATAATACTGCTCTATTCTTAAGAGTAGTAATAATTATTCCTATTGATCTTCTTTAAGCTTGTAACTTCTTTGAACTGGATTTCCTATCTCACAATCAGTTTTTTCCTGAAGGAGGATGTCTTTTCAGGTCCATGATTTCCTTGTCAGACATTTCTTACTGACGTGCGTATTTTTCATCCACAGTATTTTATTTAAATAGTAAAGTAACTTCCAGGGAGAATTCTAAACCTTGAGATTACTTTTGTGATATGTCACAAACCCAACCTGTGACAAGACTGTTTGCCAAGATAAGCAGAAATAGATCTTGTTCTTATGGATATTAGATGAGATGGGGGATTTTGGTAATTATGTCTCTGATGATCAAGACACAGACGGATGAAATAATTCAATATAAAGGCAGTCATCACATTTGACAATGTTGAAGTAGAGAAAGAAGAATGAAATCCCCATGGCTGAGCTGGAGACTGGATAGCGGTAGAGTGCATATTCATGTAGTGTCTCCCTTCAGAGCGCCGCTCACTATCTCTCTGATAGATGTCAGAATTCTTGTGTCGAGGCAGCATTGTGTAAGTAATACAACGCGTTGAGCCAGCGAAAAATCTGTGTCGAAATGAAGAGACCGACAAACACATTTTTTTGTGGCTAATTTAATAAAACCGAGTCCCGAGAGATCGGAGAAAACTGTCCGTATGACCAGAAGAAAGCAATGGAGGACTGAATGGCAGAATGTTATAGAGATCGACCCGGACGTAGGGAATAAATCGTTCAAAATGATGGATATTAAAGGGATTTTTAAAAACATTGTGGAAATCCTTCCCCCCTGCGCCTCCTCTGCAGCACTCTTCCATTTTCTGCACCACTGTGGGCATATCTCTGCCGTATCTGTAGATTAGGTTAGATACACTATAGATATAAATTCCGTGTCTGCAACTAACCCTGGATATTTGGGTATTTTTTTAATCTCTGTGCTCTTTGAAATGCATATTCTCTCTCTCCAGTTTGCGGAGTGGGCGGGGTCTTCATGACAATCTTAAAACTCTGAGCCAATCAGATGTCTTTAATCTGAAGCTCCTCCCTCCTCCTGCTTTACTGAAATGGGAAGAGAAAAAGAATCTGCAGCTGCTTCCCCCACTCATCAAAGAGGTAAAGAGAGAGAAAAAGAGAGAGAGAAAGAGAGAGGGATAAAAGGAGAGAGAAGAGAGAAGACAGAGAGAAGAAAGAGAGAGAAAGAGAGAGGGATAAAAGGAGAGAGAAGACAGAGAGAAGAAAGAGAGAAAGAGAGAGGGATAAAAGGAGAGAGAAGAGAAAGAAGACAGAGAGAAGAAAGAGAGAGAAAGAGAGAGGGATACAAGGAGAGAGAAGAGAGAAGACAGAGAGAAGAAAGAGAGAGAAAGAGAGGGATAAAAGGAGAGAGAAGAGAAAGAAGACAGAGAGAGAGAAAGAGAGGGATAAAAGGAGAGAGAAGAGAGAAGACAGAGAGAGAGAAAGAGAGGGATAAAAGGAGAGAGAAGAGAGAAGACAGAGAGAAGAAAGATAGAGAAAGAGAGAGGGATAAAAGGAGAGAGAAGAGTGAAGACAGAGAGAAGAAAGAGAGAAAGAGAGAGGGATAAAAGGAGAGAGAAGAGAAAGAAGACAGAGAGAAGAAAGAGAGAGAGAAAGAGAGAGGGATAAAAGGAGAGAGAAGAGAAAGAAGACAGAGAGAAGAAAGAGAGAGAGAGGGATAAAAGGAGAGAGAAGAGAGAAGACAGAGAGAGAGAAAGAGAGGGATAAAAGGAGAGAGAAGAGAAAGAAGACAGAGAGAAGAAAGAGAGAGGGATAAAAGGAGAGAGAAGAGAGAAGACAGAGAGAAGAAAGAGAGAGAGAAAGAGAGAGGGATAAAAGGAGAGAGAAGAGAGAAGACAGAGAGAAGAAAGAGAGAGAGGGAGAGGGATAAAAGGAGAGAGAAGAGAGAAGACAGAGAGAGAGAAAGAGAGGGATAAAAGGAGAGAGAAGAGAAAGAAGACAGAGAGAAGAAAGAGAGAGAGAAAGAGAGAGGGATAAAAGGAGAGAGAAGAGAGAAGACAGAGAGAAGAGAGAGAAAGAGAGAGGGATAAAAGGAGAGAGAAGACAGAGAGAAGAAAGAGAGAAAGAGAGAGGGATAAAAGGAGAGAGAAGAGAAAGAAGACAGAGAGAAGAGAGAGAAAGAGAGAGGGATACAAGGAGAGAGAAGAGAGAAGACAGAGAGAAGAAAGAGAGAGAAAGAGAGGGATAAAAGGAGAGAGAAGAGAAAGAAGACAGAGAGAGAGAAAGAGAGGGATAAAAGGAGAGAGAAGAGAGAAGACAGAGAGAGAGAAAGAGAGGGATAAAAGGAGAGAGAAGAGAGAAGACAGAGAGAAGAAAGAGAGAGAAAGAGAGAGGGATAAAAGGAGAGAGAAGAGAAAGAAGACAGAGAGAAGAAAGAGAGAGAGAAAGAGAGAGGGATAAAAGGAGAGAGAAGAGAAAGAAGACAGAGAGAAGAAAGAGAGAGAGAGGGATAAAAGGAGAGAGAAGAGAGAAGACAGAGAGAGAGAAAGAGAGGGATAAAAGGAGAGAGAAGAGAAAGAAGACAGAGAGAAGAAAGAGAGAGGGATAAAAGGAGAGAGAAGAGAGAAGACAGAGAGAAGAAAGAGAGAGAGAAAGAGAGAGGGATAAAAGGAGAGAGAAGAGAAAGAAGACAGAGAGAAGAAAGAGAGAGAGAAAGAGAGAGGGATAAAAGGAGAGAGAAGAGAAAGAAGACAGAGAGAAGAAAGAGAGAGAGAGGGATAAAAGGAGAGAGAAGAGAGAATACAGAGAGAGAGAAAGAGAGGGATAAAAGGAGAGAGAAGAGAAAGAAGACAGAGAGAAGAAAGAGAGAGGGATAAAAGGAGAGAGAAGAGAGAAGACAGAGAGAAGAAAGAGAGAGAGAAAGAGAGAGGGATAAAAGGAGAGAGAAGAGAGAAGACAGAGAGAAGAAAGAGAGAGAGGGAGAGGGATAAAAGGAGAGAGAAGAGAGAAGACAGAGAGAAGAAAGAGAGAGAGGGAGAGGGATAAAAGGAGAGAGAAGAGAGAAGACAGAGAGAGAGAAAGAGAGGGATAAAAGGAGAGAGAAGAGAAAGAAGACAGAGAGAAGAAAGAGAGAAAGAGAGAGGGATAAAAGGAGAGAGAAGAGAAAGAAGACAGAGAGAAGAAAGAGAGAGAGAGAGGGATAAAAGGAGAGAGAAGACAGAGAGAGAGAAAGAGAGGGATAAAAGGAGAGAGAAGAGAAAGAAGACAGAGAGAAGAAAGAGAGAGGGATAAAAGGAGAGAGAAGAGAGAAGACAGAGAGAGAGGGATAAAAGGAGAGAGAAGAGAAAGAAGACAGAGAGAAGAAGGAGAGAGAGAAAGAGAGAGGGATAAAAGGAGAGAGAAGAGAAAGAAGACAGAGAGAAGAAAGAGAGAGAGAGAAAGAGAGAGGGATAAAAGGAGAGAAGAGAAAGAAGACAGAGAAGAAAGAGAGAGGGATAAAAGGAGAGAAAAGATGAAGAAGACAGAGAGAAGAAAGAGAGAGAAAGAGAGGGATAAAAGGAGAGAGAAGAGAGAAGACAGAGAGAAGAAAGAGAGAGAAAGAGAGGGATAAAATGAGAGAGAAGAGAGAAGACAGAGAGAAGAAAGAGAGAGAGAAAGAGAGAGTGATAAAAGGAGAGAGAAGAGAAAGAAGACAGAGAGAAGAAAGAGAGAAAGAGAGAGGGATAAAAGGAGAGAGAAGAGAAAGAAGACAGAGAGAAGAAAGAGAGAAAGAAAGAGAGAGGGATAAAAGGAGAGAGAAGAGAAAGAAGACAAAGAGAAGAAACAGAGAGAAAGAGAGAGGGATAAAAGGAGAGAGAAGAGAGAAGACAGAGAAGAAAAAGAGAGAAGAGTGAGAGGAAAGAAAGAGTAGAGGGAGAAGAGAGAGAAGGAGAAGAGAGAGGAGAGGGAGAAAAGAGAGAAGATGGAGAAAAAATGGAGAGAGAAGAGGGAGAGAAAGTGAGAAGAGAGGGAAAAGAGAGAGAAGAGAGAGAGAGGGTGAGAGAAGAGAGAGTACAGGGAGAAGGGGAGGAGAGGGAGAAGAGAGAGAGAAGTAAGAAAAGTGGGAGAAGAGATAGGAGGGAAAGAAGAGAGAGAAGAAAGAGATAAGGGAGAAGAGATAGAAAAGAGAGAGGAGAGAGAGAAAGAGATAAGGGAGAAGAGATAGAAAAGAGAGAGGAGAGAGAGAAAGAAGAGGCAGAGAGAAGAGAGATGATAGCGAGAGAGCGCAAGAGAGAGGGGAGAGAGAGAAGAGTGAGAGAGAAGAGAGAAGAAAGAGAGAAGAAAGTGTAAAGCAAGAGAGGGAAGAAGGAAAGAAGAGAGGGAGAGAGAGAGGAAACAGAGAGAAGAGACAGAGAGACAAGAGAGACTACTGTATTTATCTTGTTAATCTAGCAATACATAATCTATGTTCCTTTGTTGCAGGGGGGTTTTCAGGCCTCCTCAAGCATCAATGCTAAAATGTGACTGCTACCTTCATATCCATACAGCTACTCCAATCGAAATGTCACTCTATTATCTATCTATTTATCTATCTATCTATCTATCTATCTATCTATCTATCTGTCTATCTATCTATTATCTATCTATCTATTATCTATCTATCTATCTATTATCTATCTATCTATTATCTTTCTATTATCTATCTATTATCTATCTATTATCTATCTATCTATCTATCTATTACAGTTATATGAAAAAGTTTGGGCACCCCTATTAATCTTAAGCTTAATGTTTTATAAAAATTGGTGTTTTTGCAACAGCTATTTCAGTTTGATATATGTAACAACTGTTGGACACAGTAATGTTTCTGCCTTGAAATGAGGTTTATTGTACTAACAGAAAATGTGCAATCTGCATTCAAACAAAATTTGACAGGTGCATAAGTATGGGCACCTCACCAGAAAAGTGACATTAATATTTAGTAGATCCTCCTTTTGCAAAAATAACAGCTTCTAGTCGCTTCCTGTAGCTTTTAATGAGTTCCTGGATCCTGGATGAAGGTATTTTTGACCATTCCTCTTTACAAAACAATTCCAGTTCAGTTAAGTTTGATGGTTGCCGAGCATGGACAGCCTCTTCAAATGATCCCACAGATGTTCAATGATATTCAGGTCTGGGGACTGGGATGGCCATTCCAGAACATTGTAATTGTTCCTCTGCATGAATGCCTGAATAGATTTGGAGCGGAGTTTTGGATCATTGTCTTGCTGAAAGATCCATCCCCTGCGTAACTTCAACTTTGTCACTGATTCTTGAACATTATTGTCAAGAATCTGCTGATACTGAGTGGAATCCATGCGTCCCTCAACTTTAACAAGATTCCCGGTGCCGGCATTGGCCACACAGCCCCAAAGCATGATGGAACCTCCACCAAATTTTACTGTGGGTAGCAAGTGTTTTTCTTGGAATGCTGTGTTTTTTTGCCGCCATGCATAACGCCTTTTTGTATGACCAAACAACTCAATCTTGGTTTCATCAGTCCACAGGACCTTCTTTCAAAAAGAAATTGGCTTCTCCAAATGTGCTTTTGCATACCTCAGCCGACTCTGTTTGTGGCGTGCTTGCAGAAACGGCTTCTTTCGCATCACTCTCCCATACAGCTTCTCCTTGTGCAAAGTGCGTTGTATAGTTGACCGATGCACAGTGACACCATCTGCAGCAAGTTGATGCTGCAGCTCTCTGGAGGTGGTCTGAGGATTGTCCTTGACTGATCTCACCATTCTTCTTCTCTGCCTTTCTGATGTTTTTCTTGGCCTGCCACTTCTGGCCTTAACAAGAACTCTCCCTGTGTTCTTCCATTTCCTTACTATGTTCCTCACAGTAGAAACTGACAGGTTAAATCTCTGAGACAGCTTTTTGTATCCTTCCCCTGAAAAACTATGTTGAATAATCTTTGTTTTCAGATCATTTGACAGCTGTTTTGAGGAGCCCATGATGCCACTCTTCAGAGGAGATTCAAACAGGAGAACAACTTGCAAATGGCCACTTTAAGTAGCTTTTCTCATGATTGCATACACCTGGCTATGAAGTTCAAAGCTCAATGAGGTTACAAAACCAAAAAAAGTGCTTTAGTAAGTCAGTAAAAAGTAGGTAGGAGTATTTAAAACAAGAAAATGATAAGGGTGCCCATACTTATGCACCTGTCAAATTTTGTTTGAATGCAGATTGCACATTTTCTGTTAGTACAATAAACCTCATTTCAAGGCAGAAACATTACTGTGTCCAACAGTTATTACATATATCAAACTGAAATAGCTGTTGCAAAAACACCAATTTTTATAAAACATTAAGCTTAAGATTAATAGGGGTGCCCAAACTTTTTCATATAACTGTATCTATCTATTATCAATCTATCATCTATCTATTATCTATCTATCTATTATCTATCTATTATTTATCTATCCATTATCTATCTATCTATCTATCTATCTATCTATTATCTATCTATCTATTATCTATCTATTGTCTATTATCTATTTATTATCTATTATCTATATATTACCTATCATCTATTATCTATCTATTATCTATCTATCATCTATTATCTATCTACCTATCGTCTATTTGTTATCTATCTATTATCTATTTATTATCTATCGTCTATCTATTATCTATCTATTATCTATCTATTATCTATCTAATATCTATTACCTATCCATCGTGTATCTGTTATCTATCTATCATCTAATTATGTATCTATTATCTATTTATTATCTATTATCTATCTTTCTATCTCTCTATCTATCTATCGGTCTATTATCTAGTATATATTATCTATCTGTTATCTATCTATCCATCTATCATCTATCTATTATCTATCTATCTATCTACCTATCTATTATCTATCTATCTTTCCACCTCTTCAGACATGCCCTGAGCCCAGCATTTCGGTATCATTATTCTTTCTGTAGCAGATTGCCTTTGCTATCTCAGACAGAAATGCCATCAGTGAAAATCTTCACCCAATTAACCTGAAAACTGATTATTGGAAATATGGATTTTCTCGTTTCTTGCAGATTGCTTTGGCGCGGCTTCAGATATCTCTGTTATCACCTTATTGCTCACCTTGTGCATCTGCAGTCTCCATCCTATCATGCAAAGAAGGTTTCGGGGAAGTGGCCCCCGGGTTCTGCGAGGGCAACACATGAGGACTATGGTGCTGCCAGCACACCTCAGCATGCAGCGAATGGACGTTACCGGACTAGTCAAGAGCCAGAAATGAAGGACCCAACAAGAAATGAGATTAACCGTATCAGGAGCAGCAGGTGCAGGGCATTTAATGCTGCCTACAGGTTGTATCATTACAGCAAGCAGATTTATGGTTGAAAGGGAAAGTTTTTGCTAACTTTGCAGTTCAGCTGGAGCCAGGAATATTCCATAGAAAATCACAGGAGATGCGCTAGTGGGCAGAATTTACTTTACCTGAATAAAAGCATATTTATAGAAAACGAATGGAACGGTTATCTGTCCATCCAGATGGCTCCTATCTGCTCCGTTATGATAGATGTCGAGCTGCTTATGTCTATGGAGAGTCGGGACTGTGCTCGCCGCGGCTCGTCCTGCAGTCAGAATGGCCAATATTGATTTCTATGGTGAGCAGTCATGTCAGCACACACTAGCAAATTCTCGTGTTGCTTGACGGACCATGAACATGTCTTGTTGGATTTGTGCTACATCGAGCCCCCTTCCCGGGAATTTCAGTAAGCGCGATATGTATGTTCGCTTTACAAGTCAACGCTTTCATATTTGAAAGGATTGCACATAAGGAAGATGATGTGGAAAGGTTTTGTTCTTGACATTTTTTTTTTTTTGGTCCGGTCCCACTTTTTTGGTTTATATCAAGTTTTAAAGTTTACGGAGAATGCAGCGGCATTGTTCATGGTAGACCGCCAGCTAGAGATGAGAAAATCCACTGAAATTCGAATTCCCCAGATTTGGTCGAATTCAGACCTATCAATATGTTTCTATTGCTCCAATGTCCCTCCAGAAACAGCTACAAACATAAATATAATACTCATGTTTCCTGGTCCTCCGGCAGCTCCCTCCATCTCCAGACACTTTTCAGGTCTCTTTGGCAGTGACCAGGTCTCACAAAGTCAAGACGTCATGTGAGTAGACTAGAGTTACCAATGCCTTGACATGTGTTGCATTAATTATGAGACTTTTTCAGCACCGAAGAGTCCTGAAGAGTAATGGCAGCCAGTGGGAGCTGCAAATTGGGACTGTGTCACAGGTTCTGAAGAACCATGCAGAATGAGTGGAGGTGCCAGGAGCCGCATAAGCAGGGGACATGGTGCTGAAGAGCCCTAAAGCTTAACTGGTCCCAAAAGAGAGCTGTATGGTGGGACAAGTCAGAGGGCACTGAAGAGTTCTGAAGAGTAACTGGAGCCAGTGGGAGCTGCACATCGGGACAGTGCCAAAGGTGCTGAAGAACAAGGGGCGTAACAATCACTGTCGCAGAGTATCACGGTTTCAACATTGACTGTGGCCTAGGAATGCTGTGAATGACAATGACACATAAAAACATAGAAAGGTAGAGTTGAAAGCGACCTCCAGGGTCATCTGGTCAAACCCCTGCTCAATGCAGGATTCATTAAACCATCTCAGACAAATGTCTGTCCAGTCTCTGTTTGAAGACTTCCATTGAAGGAGAACTTGAGTCGCCACCTATCTAATCTGTATAATCTCTCATTCAGTTTCATCCTATTGCTTCAAGTCTTTCTTAGAATGAGAATAAAGTTGATCCCTCTAGAGTGTGACAACCCTTCAGATATTTATAGACAGCTATTAAGTCTCCTCTCAGTCTTTTCTTTAGCTAAACATTCCTAAATCCTCTAAGCGTTCCTCATAGGACATTGTTTGCAGACCAGTCACCATCCTGGTAGCTCTTCTCTGAACTTTCTCCAGTTTCTTCATGTCTTTTTTAAAATCTCGTGCCCAGAACTGGACACAGTATCCAGATGAGTTCTGTCCAAGGAGGAGTAGAGGGGATAATTACTTCATGTGATCTAGACTGTATGCTTCTGTTGATGCAACCTAGAACTGTGTTTGCCTTTTTTGCTGCTGCATCACACTGTTGACTCATGTGCAGTCTGTGATCTATTAGTATACCCAAGTCTTTTCCACACGTGCTGTTGCTTAGTTCTATTCCTCCCATTCTGTATATGATTTTTTCATTTTTCTTGCCCAGATGTAGGAGTTTACATTTCTCCCTGTTGAAAACCATTCTGTTAGTTGCTGCCCACAGTTCCAGTTTGTTTAGATCTTTTTGAATCCTCTCTCTCTTCTCTAGTATTACCTATCCATATGGTCAGCTGCCCTATGGGATCTGGAGTGTGCTGGACTGTCAGTTTTGTAAGTGACAGTCCAGTCATCAATCTGATCCTGGGGTGTGATGGGTTGTCAGCATTTTAACTAACATCCCTGCTGCTCAATCTGGACTAGTCTGCGAGCGTTTCCCCAGGTGCCTCCTACCTTAATCATTTGCTAGGTATTTAGCTGGCTAGCTGTTAGTGTCAGTTGTAGCTTTGCTTAAGTTAGGTGTGTTTGCTTAGCTCTGTGTCTCTTTCCTCTGACCTTGTTGGTGGGCCTAAGATTTGTTGTGACTATTTTTGTGGATTATCTCCCCTGCTCTTGATGCTCTCTGACTTCAGGTATCTAACCCCAGACTTGGCCTCTGACAATTTGTTTGTTTTGCTCCCTTGTCTTGATGTACACTACTGGCATTTGACCCCGGACTATAACCTGACCATGCCTTTGTCTTACTCCTCTGTACTAAAAGCGCTCCTGACATCTGATCTCAGACCTCCTGACTAATTACAGTAATAACATGCAAACAATAATAAAAATAATATATATATTGTGGTAGATCGACTCAATCGGCAATATATGGAGGTAGACACGAGAACACTGTCTCTTTAAATCCTTCCCTGGTTTATTATACAGGTGGCATAAACCATGGGGAAGTAAAAGTAAACACGGCCCTCTGGGCAAAACGGGGTAACAAAACAACACAGTGGCAACCCAAAGCACAGTTGTCACAGTCTCCACACTTTCCTTGTCTGCTATGTTACTATTGTGTGGAGGCTGTCAGTCTGTTTTGGTTTTGCTGGGTCATTTCTGCAATCATCTGTATTCACTTCCCTTGATTAGTCTTCTACTTAAGCATGCTAGCTCCTTCACCCAGTGTCAATTGTACACTTGCTGTTGCCTGTGTAGGACTGATCTCTCTGTGCTCTGTGCCTGACCCAGCCTGACTATTTTCCCTTACCTGGATTTTGATCGTTTGCCTGTTATCTGACTACTCTTTTGTCTGCTCCCTTTGTACTGCGTCATTTTCCTGGACGTCACTTTGGATTGTTTGACCTCCCTCTATTTATCCAGTACATCCACTGTTATTTCTGTAGTGACTCACATCACAACAGTCCTTGTGGTAGCGGGGACCCGCCCGCTCAGGGTTTTGCAAACAAATGGTTCAGGTCAGCACCAAACAGGAGCACCTCTCTGGACTTAGCCTCTGCAGACACACTGTAATGCCTCAGCAGGCCATCTATTTAAACCCCAGACCACACCCTGGGGTGGAGATATGGAGAACAACCTCCCACCCACTCTATGGCTCTATGTTCTCTTAAGATGGCTGATTAACCCCTCTCAGGACTTAGTGTGCTGGAGCAAACTTCTAGGTTTCAAATCACTAATAGCCTCAGTGAAACATACCTCTCCTCCAGTACTTTGCCAGTGACTTTGTCACAATATATATTTATATATAAATATAAATATATATATATATATATTAATGTAAGAAATACAATATATATATATATATATATATATATATATATATATATTAATGTAAGAAATACAATAATGCACAGTGATAGGCAAAATATAGAATAAAAGCGAAATATATTAATAATAATAATATATTAGTATGTATTTTGCACATTATTATCACTAGGGTGTTTCATTGTTTTTACATATTTTATACGCTGTTTATTATTTGTCTCCATAATTTCATTGCACCTCAGATTGGTTAATGGTATAACAGTCCGCGGCCGTCGTATGATATTCCCATAAACATATTCTCGTCTCTCTATTCCTAAAGGTCATCTCTGTCTGATATAATTTGAGCCTGAAAATTTGCAGCCATTTAGTCGCGGCCGTGGAATCAGCCGGCAGCATGTGTTGTTCTCTTCTAAAGGGAAACAATGAAGGAAGAGTCACGTTAATACGTCGCTTCTCGTCTATTGATGGAGCGCTGCCTCGGCTCCTGTGTCGTTGTTACATCTCACCAGCCGGTTCTGTGACAGGAATACAGAACTTTCTATCTGTCGTATCTTGCACCTTTTATGTTCTATTAAGATTCTCTTTCTATCCGAAGGTGAAACATTGGCGCAGCCGCTTCGTACGGAGGACGGGGAGGGAGCTGATGAGCAAATTGTATTTTCAAAGGTAGAGAAGTGTAAAAATCTAGGAATCTATAGGTTCTATAGAAATGAGAATGACACGATGGTTCACATGCGGCTTAATGAATGGAATCTGAATGCCGTTCACTTCCTCTACGGCCTCATTTATGAGGATTGGAAGGTGTCAGATGTAAGTTGCGCAGGGAGACTGCGGTCCATTTCATCTGTGTGTGATGGCGAGCTCAGGGTTCACATTGGCCCTTTATTATCGCATACAGTCATGGCTCCAATAAAGTCTTTTTTTTATATACCATTCTGAAAATATCTTAGGTTAAAGAATATCTGTCGGTAAAATCATTCCACCCAAACCGCTTAGGTGGGCTTGTAGGTCTTTGAAATGTAAATCCATTGACACTTTTATATCTTCCATCTGTTGCTACATTCCTGGCAAAGTAGCTATTACATTGATGTTCAAATAAGGCATTGAGTGCTCTGGGTGTGGCAGAGCACTTAAGGAGCCACTGTCTCCTGAAAACCTCTTGAATCTTATTTATAGCTTACTGCCTGATTTCCTTGTCTGGCATCTGATCTCACACAGTCAGTGAGCTATCAATTAAGCTAAAGAGGCCAGTGTGAGTGGAGAAATAAACTGGGGGAAGGGGTAAAGGCTTGCTATGTGCTGTGTCACACTCAGAACACTTAATGTCTCATTTGCATATAAATGAAAATGCTAATGAATTGGGAATGCAGCAACAGATAAAAGATATAAAGGTGTCAATGGATATTTTAAAGACTTGCATGCCCAACTATGCAGCTTGGGGGGGTGGGGGAGTGTGGGTGGAATATGGGTTCCTTCTGACAAATCCCCTTTAAGGGTTGAATAAAAGGCGGCCAGTAGTTTATTGACTGGTTCTACTAAATAGTTGGAGTCCTGGACTTCCACCAATGAATGTTGGATGATAGCCATTTAAAAGAACAGAAGGCCACCATATTTAGCCAATTTCTAGAGTTCTTACATACAATCAATCGAGAACACTTTAAAAGGAGAACAATAAGAAGTGGAGTCTTCTAAAATCTCACCTGTTCCTGTGTCGGTCACTTCATTCTCGGTGGCATTGTTCAGAGTGGATGATGGAGATAATTTTCTTGACCATTTCGATCTCACTTTACCCCCAATGTCCTGTGACTTTTGGCAGCTGTTATACACATTTTTTATTCCATTTTGGGCACTTTTGGATTGTTACTCTGTGTTGGGAATCAACTGATTTTCCTGATTAACCTTTGGAGTTCCCTCTACTTTTGCATCACATTCAGGCTAGTGCCTGTCCCCTGTTTCTACCGCTGAGCGGTGCCTCGCCTTTGTTGTGGGCATACGCGGGATGGCAGAGCAGCAATCCTGTTTAATTCCTGGGTCTTTTGGTTCTGCTCAGTCAGTGAGCTATGGAAATAATTCCGGGCTTCTTTCTATCAGACCTGGGGGCCTGTCATCTATTTAAACCCCAGGAGTTATGACTATCACTGCCAGCTGAAGTGTCTCGTCTCTGACTCTGTGTTGTGCTGTCTGCTTTGCTCTTTACCTGTTGTTTCTGTTGTCTGGTCGCGGCCTGCTTCCTGACCATTCTTTGTCTTTTGATTTTGTGCCTTAATTGACCTCCGGGTTCTGACCCGGCTACCTTGAATTCTCTTGCCTCCGAGTCGCTCCACCGGCCAGCAGCCCTTCTGTGGAAGCAATCCAGTGGATACTATTGTAAAACCAGATTCATGTACAGAGGTTAAAGACTGAAGTACAGGGTTCCTCTGGACTCTGCCAGATGGAATGTCTTGCACCAAGTCTGTCTGATGTAGCCTTTTTGTACCTGGTGAAAAATGCTGAATACATGTTGTAGGGGCCACAAATTGTGCTATTTCAACAAATGCATGACAGCTTATTCTCAAAATCCAGCTGAAACGACATGCACGCTTTAAGCTGTTGCGTCTCTTCTTGGAAATCTCATCATTGGTCATCTTCATTGCATGTTTGTGTGTCCACAAGGGCATGCTCAACCTGGAGGCAACCCTGGAACCTGCTATGGGACCAATGAAGGGAAAGGCGGCCATAATACAATTCCCAAGTCTTCCTATTTATGGGTATAAGGATTTCTATCACAATTCATCAGCAAATCAAAGGGAAAACTACCCACAAGTTCTGAAACATATGAGTTGGCATCATTTTATGAATCGGGCAGGGGGCCCCATTTTGCTCCTTGGATAGGTCAAATCTCTATGGCCACTCTTACCAATTGGCAGGCACCAGCACAGCACATCTCTGCAGTCTACTCTATTTGCACAGCATGGCAGTTTTCATTTGCTATGAATGAGTGGCACGCTACGCCATCTCTGGAGCGCACCGCATCACGTTGGCGGCTGCTATATAAGTACAACCAGCAATAGACAATACTTAATGACAACTTCCTTTGCAGCGTTATTCAGCCTTTATACAATAGGCACAGTAGTTCCCCGAGTTATAACTCAACTCTAGACTCCAACTCAATTTCCAGGGGTGACGAATCCAAGCGTGCAATGTTTGTAGTGATAAAAGTCCATACATGTGAATGAGTAATAGTGCGGAAGTTGCAGTAAAACCCTATTGTCAAGGCCTTCTCCCTGCTTGATCGTCCTCCATAGCCGTTAACTCCGTTTTGTATTTTCATTGTATTCCCCGCATTTGTATGCAAATCCAATGAGGCAAATCAGCATAATTTCATCCCACTGCCTGCCGTGACACAAAAGTGTTACAGTTACGCAGCACAAAGGGAGAGATTGGCGATCAGATTCAATTTTAATAATGCATTAAGGCAGGAACAGCGTGTCTCCTTTTTATTTCAACATCCGCAGAGTTCTGTTTTTTCTCATCTACCTGTGATGCACGAGAAAAGTGCTGATCTTAGAAGTCATGTACAATCTAAGACGCCATGAAGAAGAATACGCAGATATTTTTTTCCGGCTCACGCTCATGCCAAATTAGCTATTTCTACCCAGAAAACGGCAATGGGGTCTTCTAATACTTTCATTTGGTCATGAAGGACCTTCCACGTCATCAAATATAGACCCTTATATGTGTAGGAATAAAGTGGTTCTCCCAACAGGACAAAACCTTTCTGTAATGCCTAATAGGGTGTATGGACATAGTAGAGAGTCTCGGTAAACCGGAGAAAGGAGCAGCTAGAAAGTGACACTTCTGCTATGGCGAATGATGATGGCCAAGTCCAACTACATGTAATATTTCTTCTGCAGTGGTCAAAATAATAAAAGTAATTACATTCTTCTTTAAAAAATAAAAAAGTTTGTATAAGTATACAATGATCGGCCACATTAAAAACAATGGGCTTGTGTTCTGTAGGTTTATCTTGTACTGGCAGAACAGCAACGCGTGGACCGAAGACCTCTGGAGGTGGCCTGTGGTATCTGGCACCAAGAAGCCAGCGGCAGATTAATATTAATATAAGTCCTATAAGTTTCTCTGTGCACCCTCCATGGATTGGACTTGTTTTTGAAGCACATCCCACAGATGATTGACCAGATCGATGACATCTTTGAATTTGGAGACAAGTCATCACCTTGAACCCTTTGTCATGTTCTTCAGACCATTCTCAACCCTCTATTATCCTACTGAAAGCGGTGCTGCCATTAGAAAAGCCCAATGGCATCCTGCTGTACTTGGTGTCACATTCACTTGATGCCAGGACACAACGTCTCCAGCAGAACATTGTGTTGACCCTTTGCTATTATAAACGTCTGTAATTTTGAAACAATTTGTGCTACAGATGATGATCCTTTTTTGTCAAATCAGACCAAACAGACTAACTTTTCACAGTTCACAGATTGTCCTCCCTTGGAATACCCCATAATACCTTAGGTATACTGGGAACAGCCCACAAGGCCTTCAGTAAACTGGGAACATCCCACAAGACCTTAGGTATACTGCGAACAGCCCACAAGACCTTAGGTATACTGGGGACATCCCACAAGACCTTATGTATACTGGGAACATCCCACAAGCCTTCAGTAGACTGGGAACATCCCACAAGACCTTGAGTATGCTGGGAACATCCCACAAGACCTTAGGTATACTGGGAACAGCCCACAAGGTCTTCAGTATATAGGGAACATCCCACAAGACCTTAGGTATACTGGGGACATCCCACAAGACCTTATGTATACTGGGAACATCCCATGCCTTCAGTATGCTGGGAACAGCCCACAAGACCTTGGGTATGCTGGAAACAACCCACAAGACCTTAGGAATACTGTGAACAGCTCACAAGGCCTTCAGTATACTGGGAACATCCCAGAAGACCTTGGGTTAACTGGGAACAGCCCACAAGACCTTAGGTATACTGGGAACATCCCACAAGACCTTAGGTATACTGGGAACAGCCCACAAGACCTTAGGTATACTGGGAACAGCCCACAAGACCTTAGGTATACTGGGAACATCCCACAAGACCTTAGGTATACTGGGAACATCCCACAAGGCTTTCAGTATACTGGGTACAGCCCACAAGACCTTTGGTATACTGGGAACATCCCACAAGACCTTGGGTATACTGGGAACAGCCCACAAGACCTTAGATATACTGGGAACATTCCACAAGACCTTAGGTATACTGGGAACAGCCCACAAGGCCTTCAGTATACTGGGAACATTCCACAAGTCCTTGGGTTTACTGGGAACAGCCCACAAGACCTTTGGTATACTGGGAACATCCCACAAGACCTTAGGTATACTGGGAACAGCCCACAAGGCCTTCAGTATTCTGGGAACATCCCACAAGATATTGGGTATACTGGGAACAGCCTACAAGACCTTAGGTATACTGGGAACAGCCCACAAGACCTTAGGTATACTGGAGATAGCCCACAATACCTTAGGTATACTGGGAATCAAGAAAGAAGGAATTGTGTGGTGTTAGTAAAGCGCTAGAACAACTAGACAGGGGATTAGGTTATAACACACGAACCTTTTATTGTTTAGTACGCTCTCTAACGCAATTCCTTCTTTCTTGATTGCTAATCTCCCCTGTGGAGAGCGGTGGAAGCTGCTCTGTTTGCAACTAGCCTACTACAGGACCTGCCGTGATGTCATTGTGGAACGCCCACTTCGGTCACATGGTCCTGGTCATGTGACCGCTGAAGCAGACAGAAGCTCCATACAGCAGTTCCTGCTAAGCTGCGGTCATCTTACAGACTCCCACCTGGAAGCATTTTCCCTTGTTGTGCGGGGCTCCTTTGCACAACAGGACCAGGTGAGTGGTCACAACATCTCCCCCTTCATTTCCCCCCCCCCCTCAAACCTCAGGCTCTTCACCATTGGCGCTCCAACTGCTTTTGTTTTCCATTAGGTATACTGGGAACAGCCCACAAGGTCTTAGGTATCCTGGGAACAGCCCACATGCCCTTTGGTGTACTTGGTGTTACGCACACGCCCGGACTGACTGGCATTAGCATGATTAGTGATCCCACTGGACCATGAACCAAGGAGTGCCTGGAGGGGCGTAACTAAGTATCAACTCATTTTGACCAAGGTCACACGGCGGCTTAGTCGACTCCGTGAACCAGGGAGGAACCGAGCAAAGGGACCAGGTGCTTCTCCAGGTCAGACCCCGGTCACAGCTGTTGACCCACACCGGGAAATGCAGGAACAGGCAGGTTAGGCTGGCATACAGACAGGTGGGTACTGGCAGGCTCGGCTGGTATGCAGACATGTGGGTATTGGCAGGCACGGCTGGTATGCAGACAGGTGGACACTGGCAGGCAGGCACGGCGGGCATGCAGACAGGTGGGCACTGGCAGGCACGGCTGGCATGCAGACAGGCGGGTACTGGCAGGTAGGAACACAGGCAGGATAGGGACCAGTACAGACTGGGACACAGGAACGGAGCCGCAGGTGCGGTAGACAAGCAGAGCAGAACAAAACCCACAGATGCGGTAGACAAGCAGAGCAGAGCAAAACTCGCAGGTGCGGTAGACAAGCAGAGCAGAGCAAAACCCGCAGATGCAGTAGACAAGCAGAGCAGAGCAAAATCCGCAGATGCGGTAGACAAGCAGAGCAGAGCAAAACCCGCAGGTGCGGTAGACAAGCAGAGCAGAGCAAAACCCGCATGTGCGGTGAACAAGCTGAGCAGAGTGAAACCGCAGGTGCGGTGAAAAAGCTGAGCAGAGCGAAACCACAGGTGCGGTGAACAAGCAGAGCAGAGTGAAACCGCCGGTGCGGTGAACAGGCAGAGCGAAACCACCGGTGCAGTGGACTAGCAGAGCGGAGTGAAACTGCAGGTGTGGTGGACAAGCAGAGCGGAGCAAAACCACAGGTGCGGTGAACAAGCAGAGCAGAGCGAAACCGCAGGTGCGGTGAACAAGCAGAGCAGAGCTAAACCGCAGGTGTGGTGAACAAGCAGGGCAGAGCAAAACCGCAGGTGCGGTGAACAAGCAGAACCAGATACACACAAGGTACTTACAATGAAGTAGTGAGTGTACACAAAACTCACAAACAGAAGTTCAGAGACAACGAGTTGGAGTTAGGTGCAGGTTCAGACACTTCAGGAAAAGGGAAGGTTCGGACATAGAGAGAAACAGGTAACGTGCTAGGACACAGTTCAGACAGGAACTGAACCAGGAATAGGATACAGCACCGAGCCTGGGAACTCAGCCCCCAGGGTGGCGGAGACAGACTAGAAGTCACAGATACAGGTAACAGGCCTGGGTATACAGCCCCCAGGGACGGAAACAGACAAGATACAGGACTGGACCTGGCAACTCTGTTGCACAGAACACACTGAATGTAAGTGTTGCTCAGGCACCCCCTACTGGGTGGAAAGGGATTAAGTATCCAGTGACTCACAGCAATAGGCTGGGGAGGCATTAGGAGTGTGCACACAGTAACTATAAGAATCAGGCAGTAGCCGCGCCACTGCCCTAAGCAATCAGACAAGAGACACAGCAGGTACTGAAGCAAAGTGTGCAGCCTGGATTGATTGGTAAGATGGCGGTCTTGCATGGTAGGAGGTGGTAAGCCATGCGAGCACGCCGCCAGTGATGTTACAGTACCCCCCCTTTACGCCCCCTCTTCTTCAAGCCTGCAAGGATTTTCTGCAAAGAATTTGGAGGCCAATCCTTCTCTTCAAGAATATTACCTCTTCTGTCCACTAGAGGGAATGAAACTGGTCTCACCATCTTGGTGACTAGGATGCTTCCTCCCATCGAGCCATCCTCAGCAACAGATGAAGTGAGTGAAGTACCAGGAACAAGACACAGGAAAGTCTCTCTCCATTTGTTAATATCGGGGAGCACCCCAAAGGATTCACTGGACAACTGGAGATCCTCCACTGGGTTGGAGGGGTGCAGAGACTCGGGGGTAACCACCGCCTTGATCAGGGTCGGCTCCAGGTTTTTCTGGGCCCCGGGCGAAAGAGTCTCAGTGGGCCCCTTTAACACATACCACGCAGAGATATGGCGGAGAAATATATATATATATAGTACAATGCAAAGATTTCACTTCTTACATTACATGAGCGATATCTATTGTAAATTCCACAATAGCTCAGAAACCGGCGAATCGCTCCATACAGAATAATGGCCCCCATATAAGGCTCCATACGGAATACTGGCTCCCATATAAGGCTCCATACGGAATACTGGCCCCCATATAAGGCTCCATACGAAATACTGGCCCCCATATAAGGCCCCATACGGAATACTGGCCCCCATATAAGGCTCCATACGGAATACTGGCCCCCATATAAGGCTCCATACGGAATACTGGCCCCCATATAAGGCTCCATACGGAATACTGGCCCCCATATAAGGCTCCATACGGAATACTGGCCCCCATATAAGGCTCCATACGGAATACTGGCCCCCATATAAGGCTCCATACGGAATACTGGCCCCCATATAAGGCTCCATACGGAATACTGGCCCCCATATAAGGCCCCATACGGAATACTGGCCCCCATATAAGGCTCCATACGGAATACTGGCCTCCATATAAGGCTCCATACGGAATACTGGCCCCCATATAAGGCTCCATATAGAATACTGGCCCCCATATAACGCTCCATACAGGATACTGGTCCCCTTATAAAGCTCCATACAGGATACTGGCCCCCATATAACGATCGATACAGGATACTGGTCCCCTTATAAAACTCCATACAGGATACCGGCCCCCATATAACGCTCCATACAGGATACCGGTCCCCTTATAACGCTCCATACAAGATACCGGTCCCCTTATAATGCTCCATACAGGATACTGGCCCCCATATAATGCTGCATGCAGGCTTTTACCCCCCACATAATGCCCCATACAGGCTGCCCCCCCCTTATAATGCTCCATGCAGGCTGTTCCCCCCCACATAATGCACTATGCAGGCTGCCCCCCCCCTTTATAATGCCCCATGCGGGCTGTTCCCCACCTTATAATGCCCCATGCAGGATGCCACACCCCCCCTCTTTATAATGCCCCATGCAGGATGTCCCCCCCCTTCTCTTTATACTGCCTCATGCCTCCATACATTAAAAAAAAAAATCAAATACTCACCTCTCTTCTCCTCACCTGCTGCCCGCTGCTCGCTGCTCGCTGCCCGGGTCCGGACTCCAGCGTTGTCGGCGTCTTCCCGCTCAGCGCTCCCTATGACGGCTCAGGGGAGGGCGCGGTGTAAAGGCGTCACCGCGCCCTCTGACCTGAGACGTCACAGGGAGCGCAGAGCAGGAAGACAGCTGATCTGCGGAGGCATGGGGAGAGGTAAGTATCCAGCTGCCGGGGCCCTGAGCAAGCGGCGGAGAAGGGCGAGCGCTGACACCGCACTCCTCCGCCCATAGCCCAGCGGGGTGCGCGACCGCCAGTGGGCCCCTCTGCCTGCTCAGGGCCCCGGCATTTGCCCGGGTGCGCCGGGTGCTGACGCCGGCCCTGGCCTTGATGTACACTTTGCCAAGCTTACTGGATGAAGTGGGCGAAGTACCAGGTACAGGGTGCAGAAAAGTCTCTTTCCATTTGTTATCAGGTAGCACCCCGGAGGATTCAGGAGGCAACTGGAGGTCCTCCTCCTGGTTGGAGGGGTGCAGAGTCTTGGAGGTAGCCACCGCCTTGATGGACTTATTGCCAGATTTGTTAGAGATGGAAGATCCTTGCTTAGGGACCAACTTCAGTCTGGTTTCTGAGATGACACCTCTGCGAGGCGGGGCGGTGCCTAAAGTCAGATCATTGGTACAATCGTCGAGACTGTGTGGGGACAATGCCTCCGCTTCCCTTCCTTCGGAGACTTCAGCGCACAGTGAGTCAGTGACTAGCAGATCTGGTGAAGAAGAAGACACTGCTGACTGTCCTGAAGATATAGGGACTGGACACCCCTTGTACCTCAGCAGTCCCCCAGGAAACACCATGCAGGATCTCCAGACCTGAGCGGGCACTAAATCTCTCGGATCTGGACGATCTGTGGGTAAACCAGACAGCACCTGGAATGTGAACTTCTTCATGTGTAATGCTTCAATCTGGAGCTTAATTTGTACAGACATATTTTGACTGTTTTTAAGTAGGGCTCGTCCTTCCGCTGACAATGCCCAAACCGGATTCTGGAGTTGTCAGACGGGAATCAGACACCGACTCTTCAAGGCTTTAAGCCCAAAACTTCCGGTTAATCCGAGGCCTTCACTTGCCACGGAGACAGTCACGGTCATCTGTGGAGAGGAAGCACTAACTCCAAGGTCAGCCTCTCCTACAGGCCTAATGTCTTGGATTCTCCAACCTTCGCTGGACAGAGACCATCAGGGTGTTCCAAACAACCGCAGCGGGACCGCAATCCGATTTTGTGACTGAGTTCCGGATTCTGCTTTGCCTGACGAACATGGTGATCCTTCATGGATTCTGTGTGGGTAGCTGCCTCAACAGGCTGGGGAACAGGAGGTCTTTGGGAGGACAGAACCTGGCGTGACGGTTTACCTGTACGCCTTGCACGTCTGGACTGCCTCTTGAGGTTGGGAAGAGAAGTATTCTGTGGAGCATTGTCATCCTGTGTGAATTCTGTGTGGGCAGCAGTCTCTTCAATCTGGAGAGCTGGTGGGCTACCCACACGCATCACCCATCGGGACTGCTCCAGGATATTGGGAAGGGAAGCTTTAGCAGAAGCCTCAGGGTTAGGGTCATCGAAGACCATTAAAAAGGCCACCAGGAAGGCCTGCAGGTCAGAAACGATAGGATCCCATGCTTCCCATAGGGGGGTGATCCAATTCAAGGCATCACCCGCTAAGTAGGACATCATGAATGCTACTTTAACCCGATCAGTGGGAAAATAGTGAGCATAGAATTTGAAATGCAGAATACATTGCTCCACAAACGCACGGCTTTGTTTTGGATCCCCTTAGTACCGTGGTGGATCCACAGGAACGGGTGCTGATGGCTACATTTGGGCTGGTGTGTAAATCACCTGGACCTCAGCTTGAGAAAAAAATTTTCCTTGGTGCACGTATTCGCCAGACAAGAATTCAAATGTCTCCGAGAACGAAGGGCCATGGGGCACCATGGCCTGAGCAAACTGTTACACACACGCCCGGACTGACTGGCGAGAGCATTATTAGCGATCCCACTGTACCATGAACTGAGGAGTGCCTGGAGGGGCGTAACTAACTATCAACTCGGTCCGACCAAGGTCACACGGCGGCTCAGTCGACTCTGTGAACCAGGGAGGAACCAAGCAGAGGGACCAGGTGCTACTCCAGGTCAGACCCCGGTCACAGCTGTTGACCCACACCAGGGAATGCAGGAAGAGGCAGGTTAGGCTGGCATACAGACAGGTGGGTACTGGCAGGCACGGCTGGTATTCAGACAGGTGGGTATTGGCAGGCACGGCTGGTATGCAGACAGGTGGACACTGGCAGGCACGGCTGGCATGCAGACAGGTGGGCACTGGCAGGCACGGCTGGTATGCAGACTGGCGGGTACTGGCAGGTAGAAATGTGTCACCCTGGCCTGGATGCCACAAAATGTAATAAAGCTGTGTCTGAGAGCAAGGGGGAGGTTCTCTAGTCAGGAGAACATTAGCATGCAGTACCTCCTGTCTCAGGCCAGTAGGGGGAGCAGGCTGCCCCTATAAAAGCTGGTGCTGGGGGCAGGGTTAGAGAGAACTGGATGACCTGTCTCAGCACTGAGACGTGTCCCGGAGCAGAGCAGGGACAGAAAGTTGTATTGCACCTAAGAGGAAGTGTGGCAGGAGGAGTGCCACAAGCCAGAGACAAGAGGCAAAGTGAGCCTGTCTTGGCAGATAAAGGACTTAATTTACCAGACTTTGGTGTCTGAGGCTGGGAGGATTCCACATCCTACAGCAGAAAACCTGTCCGCAGGGGACTGTATATTCCTTGGCCTAAGAAACCTGGAGGCTCAGCCACAACAGAAGGGACCAGCACAGCCGTACCAGGCAGGGAGCAGAAAGGAACCCACGTCGCAGGCCATACAGGCGAGAGTACACGGAAAGCTCGGAAATGTGGGCTGTTACCCTATCAAGAGGAGATAGCCAGAAGGAGAGCAGAAAGCACGGTAGGCCTACACCCTCACCCTGACCAGGGCCAATTTCCCCATTGCTCTCAGACATCCAGGTCCCCTCCTAGCCGGGACTGTTTGTGGGTCAGTTTACCTGTTCTAGTAAAGACCCTGGACTGCAACCTGTTGTCTGTGTGCTCCTTGCTCCTCCAGCACTAACGGCACTGGGACTCTCACCACCATCACTCCCACCATCCATTATACTGCCCTGGGGCCGCACTCTTCCCGTGGGGAGTCACACCATCCAGCTGCATACATCATCAGCCCCAGCGGTCTGCCTTGCAGCGGCGGTTCCTAATGACCGCAAATCCACGGGTGGCGTAGTCGGACGTTATCAACAGCACATAGCAGACTACCACTGGCCTGACCACCCTGAGCCACGGAACCGGGTTGCCACTACTACCCCCATCGTTCCCCTATTGCCCGGATCCGAGTGCCCCACGGCCCAGGGGGCGAGTCAGAAACACAGGCAGGATAGGGACCAGTACAGACTGGGACACAGAAACGGAGCCGCAGGTGCGGTAGACAAGCAGAGCAGAGCAAAACCCGCAGGTGCGGTAGACAAGCAGAGTAGAGCAAAACCCGCAGGTGTGGTAGACAAGCAGAGCAGAGCAAAACCCGCAGGTGCGGTAGACAAGCAGAGCAAAACCCGCAGGTGCAGTAGACAAGCAGAGTAGAGCAAAACCCGCAGGTGCGGTAGACAAGCAGAGCAGACCAAAACCCGCAGATGCAGTAGACAAGCAGAGCAAAACCCGCAGGTGCGGTAGACAAGCAGAGCAGAGTAAAACCTGCAGGTGCGGTAAACAAGCAGAGCAGAGCAAAACCCGCAGGTGCGGTAGACAAGCAGAGCAGAGCAAAACCCACAGGTGCAGTAGACAAGCAGAGCAAAACCCGCAGGTGCGGTAGACAAGCAGAGCAGAGTAAAACCTGCAGGTGCGGTAAACAAGCAGAGCAGAGCAAAACCCGCAGGTGCGGTAGACAAGCAGAGCAGAGCAAAACCCACAGGTGCAGTAGACAAGCAGAGCAAAGCCCACAGGTGCGGTGAACAAGCAGAGCAGAGCGAAACCGCCGGTGCGGTTAACAAGCAGAGCATAACCGCCGGTGCGGTGGACAAGAAGGGCGGAGCGAAACCGCAGGTGCGGTGGACACAGTTCAGACAGGAACTGAACCAGGAATAAGATACAAGAACGAGCCTGGGAACTCAGCCCCCAGGGTGGCGGAGACAGACTAGAAGTCACAGATACAGGTAACAGGCCTGGGTATACAGCCTCCAGGGGCGGAAACAGACAAGATACAGGACAGGACCTGGAAACTCAGTTGCACAGAACACACTGAATGAAAGTGTTGCTCAGGCACCCCCTACTGGGTAGAGGGGGTTTAAGTATCCAGTGACTCACAGCAATAGGCTGGGGAGGCATTTGGAGTGCGTACATGTGTCACCCTGGCCTGGATGCCACAAAATGTATTAAAGCTGTGTCTGAGAGCAAGGGGGAGGTTCTCTAGTCAGGGGACATTAGCATGCAATGCCTCCTGTCTCAGGCCAGTAGGGGGAGCAGGCTGCCCCTATAAAAGCTGGTGCTGGGGGCAGGGTTAGCGAGAACTGGATGGCCTGTCTCAGCACTGAGACGTGTCCCAGAGTGGGGCAGAGACAGAAAGTTGATTGCACCTAAGAGGAAGTGTGGCAGTAGGAGAGCCACCAGCCAGAGACGAGAGGCGAAGAGAGCCTGTCTTGGCAAATCAGAGACTGACCTTACCAGACTTTGGTGTCTGAGGCTGGAAGGATTCCACATCCCCCAGCAGAGAACCAGTCCGCAAGGGACTGTATATTCCTTGGCCTAAGAAGCCTGGAGGCCCTGCCACAACCGAATGGACCAGTAAAGCCGTACAAGGCTGGGAGCAGAAAGGAACCCACGTCGCAGGCCATACAGGCAAGAATATACGGAAAGCTCGGAAACATGGGCTGTTACCCTATAACGAGGAGATAGCCAGAAGGAGCACAGAAAGCACGGTAGGCCTACACCCTCACCCTGACCAGGGCCAATTTCCCCGTTGCTCTCAGATATCCAGGTCCCCTCCTAGCCGGGACTGTTTGTGGGTCAATTTACCTGTTCTAGTAAAGACCCTCGACTGCAACCTGTTGTCTGCGTGCTCCTTGCTCCTCCAGCACTATCAGCACTGGGACTCTCACCACCATCACTCCCACCATCCATTATACTGCCTTGGGGCCGCACTCTTCCCGTGGGGAGTCACACTACCCTAGCTGCACACCTCATCAGCCCCAGCGGTCTGCATGCAGCGGCGGTTCCTAATAGCCGCAATCTACGGGTGGCGTAGTCGGACATAATCATCAGCACATGACGGACTACCACTGGCCTGACCACCCTGAGCCACAGAACCGGGTTGCCACTACTACTCCCATCGTTCCCCTACTGCCCGGATCCGAGTGCCCCACGGCCCAGGGGGCGAGTCAGCTTTGGCGTAGTCGGCAGGATTTCATGCCCGCAACCACCGGGTACTGCGTGCCTGAAAAAAAAAGACTTTTGTAACTTACCTGTGGCGAAGTTTCCCGCCGTCCGGAGTCGTTTCCCGCCATCCGGAGCCGATTTCCGCCATCAGACGCCATCTTGGACCTTTTCCCGCCGTCTTCTGCCGTCTTCCCGCCATCCGCAGCTGTTTCCCGCCATCGGACGCCATCTTCAGGACGCCGCGCGGGAAGAAGAGGGGCGTGGACGTCAAAACCGCGCGAGATCCGAAGCTCCGCCCCACGCACCGACGCTGCGCAAGGTCCTGGAAGGGAGAGAGAGCGACGCTGACGTCATCAGGACTCGACGCCAGGTCCTCGTCCATAGCAGCAGCAGCGGAGCCGCGGCCTACAGAAGAGGATCGTCAGAAGGTAGGCCACGCTTGACTAGGGGGGAGGAAGATGTCGGACACAGAGGCCCCCACTACCACCAACGCAGCTGCAGCAGCGGTGATGCCCTTTTCCCTGCCCTACATCCCTGGAGCGGCCTGGCTGCCCAAATACTCAGGGGAGCCCCATGCCCTAACTGACTTCAAGGAAAGGCTATACAGTTTGTTCCACGTTTACCCCCTGACAGAGGAACAGAAGGTCAGCATACTAACAGGGCAGTTAACTGGCGCTGCCCAAAGGGAGGTAAAATCATGGCCCACTGAGGAGAAAAGGACTGTGAAGGGTATTCTGGCCCAGCTGCGGGGTACCTTTGACACACGTACCTCCGCTGAAATTAAAATGAGGTTCTATGGATGTAAGCAGCGGGCACAGGACAGCATCAGAGACTATGCCCTAAATTTGCAGGAAGCCCTAAGGGCCATCCAACAAACTGACCCTGGCAGTGTGCAGGAAACGGATAAATTACTAACCGAACAATTCATAGAAGGTCTGCTGTCCAGCGCCCACAGGGCACAACTGCGCCTCATGTTCTTTCAGAACCCTGATCTGACCTTTGCCCAATTTAACGACAGGGCCATAAGGGTGCTCCGTGAACCTGCAACCAGTTGCGCTATAAACCCCCGGCGCCCTGCTCTCACCAACCACCAGGAGGCGGCGCCCTCCTCTTTGGACTCCGTGGGGGCTGATGGACAGGCCCTGAACCAAGCCCCGTCGAAAGATCATCACCACCAAGTCCAGGAGCTGACCAGGAGCGTCGCGGCGTTGACCAGGACCGTCCAGGCGTTGCAAGTGGACCCGTCAAGACCCATCGAGCTGCCTTCAAGTCCGGAGGATGTCCCGTGGCGTCGACAGAGGAGGATCCCGTCATTCCGAGGGAGGCCCACAGACCGCTACGCAGAGGATGGAAAGCCCATTTGCCGTCGATGCAACCAGCCCGGACACATTTCCAGGTACTGTAATTTAAACGGGTCCAACCTGGGGCAGAGGGCCAACCCCCAGGCATAAGATCACCAGGCCCTTATAATTGGCGTGACAAGTACGTTGGGGGGCGCCCGGTTTTACCCGTGGTGCTGGACGGTATCCCCATGAGCGCCTTGCTGGATACTGGGTCGCAAGTAACCACTATCCCTTATGTACTTTTTAAACAGTATTGGACTGATGCTGATATCACACGGTATCCAGACAGTAACTTGAGCATCATCGCCAGTAATGGCTTACCCGTGCCGCAGATGGGGTTCAAGGAGATGACTATTAAAATTGGTAAAGTTAAACTGCCGGCACAGGGAGTGATTATTGTGGACATTGACCGTCGTGAAAGTCACCCTAAAATAACTGTGGGTACTAACGTAATTGAAAATTGTCTTTCAGAGGTAATTGTAATCTTACAACAGGTGGCGGTGAATGCTAGTTCCAGCCAACAGAGAGTCCTCAACAAGGAGATAAAAGCCCTGATGAGACGGCAGCAGGTAGAACTGTCTGGTGGTGAGATCGGCAGCGTAAGACTGAGTGACCCATTCCCCATTTCCATGCCTCCCAAAAGTGAAATGATGATCTGGTGTCGGACTGCAATCGGGTTGAGAGGTAGAGACTACCAAGCCATGGTATAACCCGTGTACTCAGACAGCAGGCCCACCATTTTGACAGCCCGGGGGGTGGTTGATGTCCATCATGGGAGGGTGCCCGTCCGCATCCTCAACATTGGGGAGAGGGAGGTACACTTACCGAGGTACGCTACACTCGCCAAGCTGTTTGTGGTCGAACACAAAACTATCAGGGCGGTGGAACCCTTGCCTCCATCTCCTCAGGCGGAGGGTAATGGCTCCCAGAAACAAAAGGAGGACTGGTGCCAGAAACTTCACGTGGGTGCTGACTCCACTCCTCTGCACCAAAAACAAGGAGTCTACGGGGTGGTACAGGAGTATGAGAGAGTCTTTAGTAAGCACCCACTAGACTTCGGCAGAGTAAAAGGGATAGAACACCACATCCCCACCGGGAGCCACCCACCAATAAAAGAGAGGCACAGACCTGTACCCCCTGCACATTATCAGAATGCAAAGGGCATGCTAAGAGAGATGAAAGAAGCTGGGGTTATTAGAGACAGCTGTAGCCCCTGGGCAGCCCCTTTGGTTCTGGTCAAAAAGAAAGATGGCACCATGAGAATGTGCGTGGACTATAGACAAATCAACCGTATCACCCACAAAGACGCATATCCGCTGCCTAGAATAGAGGAGTCTTTAGCCGCACTAAAATCTGCTAACTTCTTTTCTACTTTGGACCTTACTAGCGGGTACTGGCAGGTTCCTGTGGCAGAGGCTGACAAGGAGAAGACAGCCTTCACCACCCCGATGGGACTGAGCGAATTCAACTGTATGCCTTTCGGGCTCTGCAACGCACCAGGGACCTTCCAGCGGCTGATGGAATGCTGTCTAGGGCACCGAAACTTCGAGACGGTCCTCCTTTACCTGGACGACGTGATCGTCTATTCGAAGACCTACGAGGACCACCTAAAGCACCTGGCCGAGGTGTTCGAAGCCCTGGCAGGCTATGGCCTGAAGGTGAAACCATCGAAGTGTCACCAGCTGAAACTAAAGGTCCAGTACCTAGGGCACGTGGTAAGCGCGGAAGGAGTGGCCCCCGACCCTGACAAAGTCACGGCAATCAAGAGCTGGCCAAGCCCCTCGAACATCAAAGAGGTGAGACAGTTTCTCGGATTGGTAGGCTACTACCGAAGGTTCATCCCCGGGTTCACTAAGATGGCAGCTCCTATGCAGGACCTCCTGATCGGACAGTCTAAGTCCAGAAGTCAAAAGCCACCCTTCAAGTGGGATAAACCGGAAGAGAAGTCCTTCCGCCAGCTAAAGATGGCCCTCACGGGGGATGAAATCCTGGCCTACCCTGATTATGGCCAGCCTTTCATTCTCCACACAGATGCCAGTAATGTGGGACTGGGAGCCGTACTGTCCCAAAACCAACAGGGCAGAGAACGGGTGATCGCATACGCCAGTCGGAAGCTGAGGCCCACCGAGAGGAACCCAGAGAATTACAGCTCCTTCAAGCTAGAATTCTTGGCGGTGGTGTGGGCCGTGACGGAACGCTTCAAGCATTACCTGGCCTCCGCAAAGTTCACCGTGTACACGGACAACAACCCGTTGACACACCTGGACAATGCAAGACTGGGTGCCCTGGAACAGCGGTGGATGGCCCGTCTCTCCAACTATGACTTCGTGATCAAGTACCGGGCAGGCAAAGCCAATGCCAACGCGGACGCCCTATCAAGGATGCCTCACTTACCTGAAGGTGACGAAGACCCAGAAGAGCTGGAGGAGGTAGAACTCCCCGCGTTTCACCGGTATGGAGCCGCTCAATACTCTCACCGCGTGAAGGAGGAGGATCTAACAACTGTGATGATCAATCCCCTACCTCACCACAGCTGGGCCGAGACCCAAGATAGTGACCCTGCAGTCCGCCTGGTGAAAGATCTGCTGTCCCGGGAAGACGCCCGCTTAGATCCAGATGCCCCAGAGGAAGCCAAGCAGCTATGGAAGGAGAAGAGCAAGCTGTTCCTCTACGAAGGCAAGTTGTGCAGAAGGATTGTCAACCACCGGACGCACGAGCTGACTTGGCAAGTCGTGGTCCCAAGGAGGGATGCAGCTATGGTCCTGGGGGCTTACCATGACAGAGCGAGACACTTCGGTTGGAAGAAACTGGAGTTCCTACTAAGAGGAAGGTTCTTTTGGGTCGGCATGAGAGGAGCTGTAGAAATATGGTGCAGAGACTGTGGCCCTTGTCACCTAAGGAGGAAGGACCGTGCCAGCCAGAAGACACCCTTGAGGCCCATCGTCACCACGCAGCCTCTTGAGCTGGTAGCTCTGGACCATGTCAAATTGGCTCCCAGCCGGTCAGGATACATCTATGCCCTGACAATCGTGGACCACTATTCCCGCTTTCTAGTGGTGGTCCCGGTAAAGGACTTGACAGCCCAAACAGCAGCCAGAGCCTTCCAGCAATACTTCTGCCGTCCACACGGGTATCCAGAACAGGTCCTGACAGACCAGGGTCCAGCGTTCGAGGCTGAAATCTTCCAGGAGTTCTGCAACCTCTATGGCTGTAAGAAGATTTGTACAACGCCTTACAACCCCCAAACCAACGGGATGTGTGAGAAGATGAACAATATAGTCATTGATCTCCTGAAGACGTTGCCCCTGGAGGAACGCAGCCTGTGGCCAGAAAAACTGCCGGACCTGATAGACCTATACAACAATATCCCGGTGAATGCTACAAACTGCACCCCGGCTTACCTGATGCGAGCTAGACCAGGTAAGCTGCCCGTAGACCTGGAGATGGGAGTCCTAATACCTGAGGACACCTCCCCGGATGCGGACTGGGATACGGAAAGGCAACTGCAGTACAAGAAGGTACAGGAGAGTGTGGAGAAGAGCCTGGCCCAGGTGAGAGAGAGGCAAGAAAAACTCTTCAATCAACACGCCCCTGCTGGTCCCCTAGAACCTGGTGAGCAAGTCCTAAAGCGAAAAAGAAGACTACATAAGTTGGACGACCAGTGGGAAAGGAAACCCTACACCGTACTGCAGTCTGACCACGACAACCCAAAGGTGTGCGTAATCACCAAGGACGGAGGAGAAACCACTAGTGTCGTCTCCGGAGACCACCTCAAAAGATGCCCCGAGCAACTCCGTAGTGCAGAAGAGGATCAGACTGACCTTGAACCCGCAGAGGACAAGGAAGAAATGATCAGCACCATTCTCGGAGAGTTCCCTCAGTCCTGGACTCGCATAAATGATGCCATAGTGGTACCCGTCCTGCATTTCCTGCAACCGGCACAGCAACAACCAACACCAGAGCCGGAAGGTGAAGAGGAGCAAGCGGTTCCAGAGGCAGAAGAGCCTGTACCAGCAGCCCAGGAGAGTCAACCCTCTGCTGACAGTGAGCCTGCCATGCCTGCGGTAAGCCAAAGGACCCGCAGACAGCTGCCTGCCCTACCTGTACACCCAGCTGGTAGCTGTACCCCTAACGCTAGTGGGGAAAGCCAGGTCAGTCCACCACCAGACAGTGGGCTACGTAGGTCAACCAGGAGCACAAAGGGGCAGATACCCGCTCGCTGGAGAATATAGGGTGCACTAAAATTGTAAATAACCCTGTTGCCAAATGTTGAAATGTTTGCCAAGTTACATGCATGTTTGGTAATTCTGTGTTTCAGTTTCTTGCAGTTACCGTAAGGACTCAAAGGTTATGGACTTTTTATAATCAGGACCTTGCATGGACTGCGTTCGGAGCCTAGCCAAGGAATGAACTAAGACTGTAAAGGACTTGGGGTAGGACAGACCCCCACCTGGTTAAGGCTCCCCGTTGTGCTGGTGATATGGACACCCGGTCACAGACCACACTGTGACCTTAAGAACTCAATTTGTGCGTCGTCTGTCTATTAATGTCTATTAATGTTTTATTGTCTTTGTTTATTGTTTAGTCCCGGAGTACTAAATTTCACTAGGGGGGAATGTGTCACCCTGGCCTGGATGCCACAAAATGTATTAAAGCTGTGTCTGAGAGCAAGGGGGAGGTTCTCTAGTCAGGGGACATTAGCATGCAATGCCTCCTGTCTCAGGCCAGTAGGGGGAGCAGGCTGCCCCTATAAAAGCTGGTGCTGGGGGCAGGGTTAGCGAGAACTGGATGGCCTGTCTCAGCACTGAGACGTGTCCCAGAGTGGGGCAGGGACAGAAAGTTGATTGCACCTAAGAGGAAGTGTGGCAGTAGGAGAGCCACCAGCCAGAGACGAGAGGCGAAGAGAGCCTGTCTTGGCAAATCAGAGACTGACCTTACCAGACTTTGGTGTCTGAGGCTGGAAGGATTCCACATCCCCCAGCAGAGAACCAGTCCGCAAGGGACTGTATATTCCTTGGCCTAAGAAGCCTGGAGGCCCTGCCACAACCGAAGGGACCAGTAAAACCGTACAAGGCTGGGAGCAGAAAGGAACCCACGTCGCAGGCCATACAGGCGAGAATATACGGAAAGCTCGGAAACGTGGGCTGTTACCCTATAACGAGGAGATAGCCAGAAGGAGCACAGAAAGCACGGTAGGCCTACACCCTCACCCTGACCAGGGCCAATTTCCCCGTTGCTCTCAGATATCCAGGTCCCCTCCTAGCCGGGACTGTTTGTGGGTCAATTTACCTGTTCTAGTAAAGACCCTCGACTGCAACCTGTTGTCTGCGTGCTCCTTGCTCCTCCAGCACTATCAGCACTGGGACTCTCACCACCATCACTCCCACCATCCATTATACTGCCCTGGGGCCGCACTCTTCCCGTGGGGAGTCACACTACCCTAGCTGCACACCTCATCTGTTATGTTCTGCTACCAAAGCTAAGGAAAGAGAGGAGATCTGTCCCTACTATAGGACTCAGCTGAATCCCTACGATGTAACAGGGAACCTGATCCTGCGATCAGACCTGCTAAAGTCCTAATCTAGTCTGTACGGAGACCTATAGATGTGGGGAGGGAATCCCTACAAGTACTAAGGACTGGGAGGAATATGGGACACCTCCTAACAGAAATAGTAGCAGACAGACGAACAAACAAAATAGATAGAACATAGAGGTCCGTAGACCAAGCAAACTAACAGAGCTAGATACAGAGCACAGGCTAGCTAGAAAGTAGATATACAATGAAGTCCAGCAAAGCCAGAAGGGCGGAGCAGGATTAAATAGGCCAACAAGGTCATGTGACCAGCAAAGGAAAAAAAAACTAACAGCAAGGTTCTAACAGTACCCCCCCTTCTAAGAGGATCCTCCGGATCCCCTAGGACCAGGCTTATCAGGAAATCTCCTGTGAAACGCTCTGATAAGTCTGGACGCGGAAACATCATCTGACCTCACCCAAGAGTTATCCTCGGGTCCGAAACCTTTCCAGGCCACAAGATACTGCAAACTACCTCTATACCGTCTAGAGTCAAGGATGCGAGAAATTTCATATTCCCCGTCCTCCACCACCGGAGGAACAGAGGCAGAGGCGTCACCATCCGACACAACAGCTTTTTTTAACAGAGAGACATGAAAGACCGGATTAATTCTCCAGGAGGTAGGAACCTCCAACCTAACAGCAGATTGGTTGACAACCTGAAGCACCTTAAAGGGCCCTACAAACTTGGGACCCAATTTCTTAGAAGGAATCCTCAACCGCAGATTCCTAGAGGACAACCAAACCATGTCACCAACAGCGAACAAAACCTCCTGTCGTTTCCTATCAAAGTAGTCTTTAGATTTTCTGTTGGCCTCCTGAAGATTACCACGCACATCCGTCCAAACTCTTTCCAAATCACCGGAAAAATTCTCCTCCTCAGGCACGGCAGATCCCAACTTGGAGAACGACCCAAACGACGGATGTCTCCCAGAACAACAAAAAAAAGGCGAACAACCAGCAGAAGATGATGTATGATTGTTCAGAGCAAATTCGGCAAGTGGCAGAAACTCAGACCACCCCTCTTGATTGTCTGCCACAAAACAACGCAAGAACTGCTCAACATCCTGGTTTTTCCTTTCTGTCTGGCCATTAGATTCAGGATGATATCCGGACGAAAACGACAAATGAATTCCCAACCTGTCACAAAAGGCACGCCAAAAACGAGCCACGAACTGAGGACCCCTATCAGAAACAATGTCAGTAGGAACGCCATGAAGTCTGACAATTTCCTTGACAAAGGCCTTAGCGAGAGTTTTAGCGCAGGGCAGTTTGACGAAGGGAACCAAGTGACACATCTTGCTAAAACGGTCCACGACCACCCAGATGACAGTAAAACCCTCAGAGGGGGGAAGGTCAGTTATAAAGTCCATAGCCAAATGTGTCCAAGGAGCACTGGGGACCTCCAAAGGACAAAGTAACCCCGCAGCAGGAGTATGTGAGGACTTAGATCTAGCACATATAGTACATTGGCGCACCCACTTAATGACTTCCTTCTGCCATCCAGGCCACCAAAAACTGCGACCCACCAGTCTCTTGGTCTCAGAGATTCCGGGATGACCTGCCAACCGAGATTCGTGACACTCAACAAACAAATCTCTCCTAAAGGTCCCAGGCACAAACAACCTCCCATGAGGAGTGTTAGATGGGGCATTCTCCTGAGCTTTAAGAATCTCATCTTCCAAAACGGAGTCTAAAGCAGCTATCACAACACCTTCTTGTAAAATGTTTTCCTCTTTCTCAGCACCGACTATGGGAGAAAAACTGCGAGACAAGGCATCCGCCTTAACATTCTTAGTACCAGGGATGTAAGTAACGGAGAAATTAAACCGCGAGAAAAACAGTGCCCACCTAGCCTGACGGGCATTCAGGCGCTTGGCAGCATCAAGATATATCAGATTTTTATGATCCGTAAGAACCTGAACGGGAAATTCCGCACCTTCCAAGAAGTGGCGCCAGTGTTCAAATGCGAGTTTAATAGCCAATAATTCCCGATTACCAATATCGTAATTCAATTCAGTCTCCGAAAATTTTTTTGAAAAAAAGGCACAGGGATGTAATCCATCCCCGTTATCCTGAGACAATACTGCGCCAACCCCCACAGAGGAAGCATCAACCTCAACCAAAAACGGCCTAGTAACATCAGGCTGCATAAGGATGGGAGCAGAGGTGAACCTCTCCTTGAGATACACAAAAGCTTCAATGGCCTCAGAAGACCACTGAACCGCATCAGCACCTTTCCTGGTGAGATCAGTCAGAGGTTTGACAATACTAGAAAAATTTTTTATGAATTTTCTATAGTAATTGGCGAAACCCAAAAACCTCTGTATCGATTTCAAACCAATAGGCCTAGGCCATTCCTGCACAGCCTGAACCTTAACCGGATCCATCTCAAAACCTTTGCTGGAGATAATGTAGCCCAAAAAACTAATTCTCTGTACAGCGAACTCACATTTCTCCAGCTTAGCAAAAAGCGAATTGTCCATTAATAACTGTAATACCTCACGCACGCTCCGCCAATGAGACTCCAGATCTGGCGAATAAATCAAAATGTCATCCAAATACACAACCACATTTTTACCGATCAAAGGTCTAAGGATGTCATTAATCAGATTCTGAAAAAATGCTGGAGCATTAGTAAGACCAAAAGGCATCACCAGATTCTCAAAATGACCCACAGGAGTGTTAAAAGCAGTCTTCCATTCATCACCCTCCTTCATGCGCAACAGATTGTATGCCCCCTTAAGGTCAATTTTAGAGAACCACTTGGCCCCCAATAACTGGTTAAACAGATCAGGAATCAATGGCAGTGGGTAAGGATTGCGTACCGTAATTTTGTTAATCTCACGAAAATCCAGACAAGGACGTAAACCGCCGTCCTTTTTTTTTACAAAAAAAAATCCAACCGCCACAGGAGACTTAGAGGGCCTAATGTGACCGGCGGCCAAACTTGTCTGTATGTATTCCTCCAAAGCCTTCCTCTCAGGAATAGTAAGGTTAAATAAACGACTTTTAGGAAGAGTCGCTCCAGGGACAAATTCAATAGAACAATCATAGTCTCTATGGGGAGGCAAAACCTGCGATTCCTTCTCAGAAAAAACTCTCCAAAAATCCTGAATAGGAACAGGCAATTCTCCCCTATCCAAAGCTGCAATACGCCCGTTACAACACTTGTCATAACATTTATGGCTCCAGGATTTAATTTCACTGGTAGACCAATCCAGTACAGGATTGTGCAATTTTAACCAGGGCAATCCCAATATTACTGGAGAAGGCAAGTTATTCAAAACTACCAAATCCAATTTCTCATGGTGAACACCATTAATAGTGAGAGGAAATTCACTGACCTTGAGAGTAATATTCTTCAAAGGGGAGCCATCCACAGAAACCACAGCAATGGGGGATGATAAAGGTTCAGGTTTTAAATTGAGTTTTTCCACGAATCCCCCATCAATTACATTCAGTGTAGACACACAATCAACAAACACCCGAAATTCCATTAATTTTTCCTGAGCAATCGTGGAAGCAGCTAAAAATATACCCTTGGAATTTAAACAGGCAATACGGGCGTGACTGACCATTTTTTTTTCTTTCTTCATACGAAGCTCACAGCCTTTAATCAAATGACCAGATTTTCCGCAATAGAAACACAAGCCTTCAGAAAAACGACGGTCTTTTTCTTGAGAGCGAGGTGCCACCGATCCAATCTCCATCGGTTCACCACTGTTAGTACACACATTCTCATAACCAGAAACTGACATAGCAGAGGATTTGCTCTCATTAACCCTAGCACGCAGTCTTCTATCCACCCGTATAGCTAATTGCATAGCCTGTTGCAAATCCTCAGGTGTAGGATAAGCAATTAGCAGGTCTTTAACCCTTTCACTGAGCCCAGCAAGAAATAGACTTTTCAGAGCAGAATCGTTCCACCCTGTTTGAGTGGACCAACGACGAAAATGAGTACAATATTTTTCCACATTACCTGATCCTTGTTTTAAACGTCTCAACTCAGTCTCAGCTGATGCCACACGGTCAGGATCATCATATAATAATCCTAAAGCAGAAAAAAAACTATCCACTGATCTGAAGCATGTATCACTAGGTTGCAAAGAAAAGGCCCACTCCTGAGGCTCTTTGCGCAAAAGTGACATTATGAACCCTACGCGCTGGGATTCATCCCCAGAGGACTTGGTTCTCAAACGAAAATACAATAAGCAAGCATTTTTAAATGAAAAAAATTCTCGATGTTCACCAAAAAATAAATCCAGCAAACATACCTTAGGCTCCAAGAAATATGCTCCAGGACAGTTACTCACGTGCTGACGGAGCTCGGCCACTTCCAGAGAGAGTCCCTGCAGGTGTTTAGCCAAATCCTGAACCGACACCATGATGGAACAAAAAAAAAAAAAAAAAAAATCTTTCCTTAGAGAATTTGCAGGCTGGACTTACTGTTATGTTCTGCTACCAAAGCTAAGGAAAGAGAGGAGATCTGTCCCTACTATAGGACTCAGCTGAATCCCTACGATGTAACAGGGAACCTGATCCTGCGATCAGACCTGCTAAAGTCCTAATCTAGTCTGTACGGAGACCTATAGATGTGGGGAGGGAATCCCTACAAGTACTAAGGACTGGGAGGAATATGGGACACCTCCTAACAGAAATAGTAGCAGACAGACGAACAAACAAAATAGATAGAACATAGAGGTCCGTAGACCAAGCAAACTAACAGAGCTAGATACAGAGCACAGGCTAGCTAGAAAGTAGATATACAATGAAGTCCAGCAAAGCCAGAAGGGCGGAGCAGGATTAAATAGGCCAACAAGGTCATGTGACCAGAAAGGAAAAAAAACCTAACAGCAAGGTTCTAACATCATCAGCCCCAGCGGTCTGTATGCAGTGGCGGTTCCTAATAGCCGCAATCCACGGGTGGATAAGTCGGACATAATCATCAGCACATGACGGACTACCACTGGCCTGACCACCCTGAGCCACGGAACCAGATTGCCACTACTACTCCCATCGTTCCCCTACTGCCGGGATCCGAGTGCCCCATGGCCCAGGGGGCGAGTCACACACAGTAACTATAAGAATCAGGCAGTAGCTGCGCCGCTGCCCTAAGCAATCTGACAAGAGACACAGCAGGTACTGGAGCAAAGTGTGAAGCCTGGATTGATAGATAAGATGGCGGTCTTGCATGGTGGGAGGTGGTAAGCCATGCCAGCACACCGCCAGGAATGTTACACTTGGAACAGCCCACAAGTCTTTTAGTATACTGGGAAAAGCCCACAAAACTTTCAGTATAGTTTCCATAAATTGTGAACATTGCACAAGACTTATCATATAATGCCAACATCCTAAAATAACATATACTGGGAACACTTCACAGTACCTTCAGGAAACAGGGAATGACAAACATCACACACTGTATACCAGGAATACTTCACATGACCTACTGCATCCTGGGAACACAACAAAAAACCTGCCGTGCGCTAGAAACATCCCACAAAACCCAACAATACCAGTAACACCCCACAAGATTGGTGTACACTATAACACCCCACAGCACCTGTATACTGGGAATTACTTATAGGACCTGCCATTTCAGAGATGCCCTGATCCAGTTGTCTAACCATCATAGTGGTCAAGCCTCTCAGATCCTAACAATTGTTGATCTTTCCTTCGTCCAACAGCTCAACTTCAAGAACTGACTGTTCAATTGATGCCTTGTATATCCCACCCCTGGCAGGCGTTATTGTCCCCAGATAATCAATGTTATTTACTTCCCCTTTAATGATGTAGCTGATGGGAGCATCTTTGGGCTTGTATTACACCTGTAAATCCCAGCCAGACTGCAGGTCTAATGACCTGACCTCACCTAACTCCAGTGTCTGGTCCTCTGATGCCATTTGCTTTAGTCACTGGACTTGAGCTCGGACAGATTTTGCATCTGTAACCCAAGATAAAAATGACATGACGAAAAAAAAAAACGTCCTCACAATGTCGGCAAACCTGTAAAGAATCCTATCATGTGTTAAATTTATTTAAAATAATATTAATAATTTTTATTTCTATAGCGCCAACATATTCCGCAGCACTTTACATTTTAGAGGGGACTTGTACAGAAAATAAAGACGTTACAGAATAACACATAACTCAACAGATTGAAATCTTCTCCATTATTTCTTGTGGCTAAACTTATAACACGGCGATGGCGGCTCTGAATGCCATGTCACATATCGGAGACTCTGGAGCTATTAAGTTAAATTAAAACCTTCAGAGAAAATCTCCGAAGAATTCCAACATCGAAATTTTAATTTAAAAGCAATAAAATGTTAACGTTTATTGACACGCTGACACCAGGAATCCACTTCACGGATCTCACTCGTATTTTTGATACATTGTATTTCTAACTCGCGACGGGGCTTTCTATATTTATTCCTATTATTGAATGGAGTCATCGTATATGGGGAGAATCTAAATGATCAGATACGGGGTATAATGGAATTATAGCTCCTCGGCGTAATTGAAATGCGGTTTCGTTAGGTGAACATATATAATGGCGTCTGACTTTAATATAGTCAGCAGGAAAGAAAAATCTATGAATTCAGAGGCTGCAGATCGTCAATTATTTTGAATTGTAAATGGAGGATCAATTGCTTCTAGGTTATTTTCAGGGGCTAAAATAATATCAGAAATTTTGCAAAATTTGAAATTAGAAAAATAAAGAATGAGAATAAAAAAATATATATATATTTAATAAATAAAAATATTTCCGGAGGCGATGTTCTTCACGAAGCTTGTACGACTGATCACCAAGTTCTCAAAGAATCTATTTCGCCATGAATTTCCCCCAAAATTTGGATTCTAATTGATCCAAATATTTTGGGATTTGATTTAAACAGATTCAACAAAAATGGATTCTAGGTAGGAATGAGCGAATAGATTTGAGACAAATAGAATTTGCCTCAAATTTATAAAAAAAAAATATAGGGAAAATATATATTCTCGTACCGTGTTAGCCAGTAGATAGAAAAATATTTTGATTTGAGAGTCCTCAGGGGTTGATACCTTTTAATGGCTAACTGAAAAAATGGTAACAAATTGCAAGCTTTCGAGACTACTCAGGTATGATAGCATACTATGCCTGATGAAGAGACCTGAGTAGTCTCGAAAGCTTGCAATTTGTTACCATCTTTTCAGTTAGCCATTAAAAGGTATCAACCACTGAGGACTCTCAAATCAAAATATTTTTCTATTAAAAAAAAATTGGTATCTCCTGAATATGATTTTTTTTGTGATTAGTTTTGTGCTAATTTGTATGGGGCACGGAAAGGGGTAGCAAAAAAAGATAATACTGAACTCTCTGGTCAATAATACTCAACTCGCTCCCTCTGACCTCTTTGCTTTCGAACCGCATGTGACGTCCTCTTCCTCCATCTTTAGTGACCTGCTGGGACCAAGTGCGGTGGAAGCTCTTTAAAGTTGAGAGTTTTCCTTCACAAACCACCTACCATGTATGGACCCCCGAGGAGCAGGGACTCATTTGTGACAACAACCTCTTTAACCCTATACGGTACTGCTTCTGTATGAATAATACTTTAAGGGAACTTTTGCACAGAGGACTCCAAAGCAACATGTCAGCCGTGAGTCAAAAGAGAATCAAATTACAATGACTCACATAATGACTCCAGTGTATCTGAGAGATAATCACACAGGTGTTCAGCCTTTACAAGACATAAAAAGGACAGATTCGCTGTGTATCCAGTGGAAGTAAATTAAGGCTCTCATTCAGGAAGAAAAAGCACAGCTCTTTAAAAGTGAAAAATTGATACGAAAAGCATTTTGAAAAATTGCATAACTTTCATTACACAAAGAGTAAGAATTAGTGATGGGCGAGCACTAAAATGCTCGGGTGCTCGTTGCTCGGGTCGAGCACATTGGAATACTCGGGTGCTTGACCCGAGCAATGAGCCCAATGTAAGTCTATGGGAAACTCGAGCATTTTTCAGGCGGCTCCCCCCGGTGGTCTGCAGAGGGCCTAAAAATTGCCCAAATCGATGGGAACAGCGCTCAAATGACATGGGAATAGCATGGGGAAGACCCCTGGAGCCATTTCTGACTCCCAGGTCACTGCTGTCAACAATGTTGTCAGAGGTATTACGCCACTTTTACAGACTCACAATAAAACATACAAAGACAAATCCAAAATGGATTTTCCTGGGAAAAAATGTTAAGGAACATCCTTTCCAGGGTAATGACTTGTATATAAGGCAAAATAAATATATAAAAACAAAAATACTCCTCTGCACCTTGGGCTATGTTCAAACATAGCATTTTTTATGCATTTTTTGCCCTTTTACATTGCTTTCAATGGTGAAAAATACATTCACCGGTAAATGTCATTTTAACATTTTACAACCTTATTTGGCCATGTGGTGCGTGAAACATCATCAGACACATCCTGTTTCATTTATGAAGGAGGGACTCTGAAAGTCAGAAAGCCTATTTTTATAGGGTCATCAGGCTGCCCTTACTATTCTTAAAGGGCCAGCAATCGGCCCTCACTATTGGCAGACGGCCATCAGCCGGCTAGGCTTTGTTGTTCCCATTATTAAAGAGTGGGTCTCCTATACTGTTATTGTGTATGCCTTTACTGCAGGGGCTGTCAAAAATTTGGACGCACCCCAATACCCCTTTGAAGAGACAGAGGAGGGCCTCAGTAAAAAAAATGTTCCCATTATAAAGCAGTGGGTCTCCTATAGTGGTAATGCCCATGCAGTGACTGCAAGGACTGCCAAAATTTGGGAAAAAACCCAATAACAATTTCAAGACTCATACACCTGGGCCACAGTAATGACATGTTCCCATTAGAAAGGAGCGGGTCTGATATACAGTTATAGGGTATGTAGTGAGTACAATGGCTGCCAAAATTTAGGAAACACCCCAATAACAATTTAAAGACACATAGAGTTGGGTCACAGTAACGACATGTTCTCATTTAGAAAGGAGCGGGTCTGCTATGCTGTTATAGGGTATGCAGAGAGTACAACTGCTGCCAAAATTTAGGAAAAACCCCAATAACAATTTAAAGACACAAAGAGGTGGGCCTCAGTAACGAGTATGACTTGTTCCTATTAGAAATGAGCGGGTCATCTATAAAGTTATTGGCTATGCAGTGAGTAAAACAGCTACCAAAATTTAAGAAAAACCTCAATAACAATTTCAAGACACATAGAGGTGGGCCTCAGTAAAGACATGTTCCCATTAGAAAGCAGCTGTTCTCCCATACTGTTCTTGCATATGCAGTGACTGCAATGGCTACCAAAAATTTGGAGGCACTCCAATGCCCCTTGCAAGAGAGGTAGAGGAGGGCCTCCTGAAAAAAATGTTCCCATTATTTGGAAATGGGTCTCCCATACTGTTTGGCTATGCAGTGAATGCAACGGCTACCAAAAATTTGGAGCCACTCCAATGCCCCTTGCAAGAGACGTAGAGGAAGGCCTTATGAGAAAAATGTTCCCATTATTAGGAAGTGGGTAGATATGGTGATATGGTAGATATGGTGGTGATATGGTGGTGGAGGATGAGGATAAGGAGAAGGACAAGAGCAAATAGACAAAATCAGGAAGCGTATATCTATGTCTGGGTGTGAAAACAAAGGAAAAGGGAATAGAGTTAGACCTTCCAAAAAAAAAGACACGGTATTTGAATTTATGTTATGCTGTTTTCATTCGATGGTGTTGAGAAGTCTGGTCCATTCCAGCCCTTGTTCATTTTTATAACAGTCAGCCTGTCAGCATTTTCAGTTATAATTCCACCAGCGGCACTGAAAACCCGCTCTGACAAAACGCTACCGGCAGGGCAGGCCAGGACCTCCAAGGCATAGAAAGCCAGTTCATGCCACGTGTCCACCTTGGATACTCAATAATTATAAGGCACAGAGGAATCACGGAGGATTTTGGTACAGTCGGCAAGGTACTCCTTCAGCATCTTCCCAAACTTTTCCCTCCTTGTGAGAGTACCCCGCACATCAGGGCCTGTGCAATGGGAGGGTCTGAGAAAACTGTCCCAGAACTTTGACAGTGTTCCCCTGCCTCTGCTGGATTGGAGTTGTGTCTCTCTCGCCTGTACTCCTTGGTTGTCCAACGACCTGTGACTTCTGCTGCCAGCGTTTTCAGATGGGAATTTTTTAAATAATTCCATAACAAGGGTCTTCTGGTACTACCCCATTTTATTAGGCCTGTCCGCTGCGGGAATAAGAGACAGAAAGTTCTCCTTGAAGCGTGGGTCTAGAAGTGTCACCAACCAGTAATGACTGTCACCCAAAATTTGGACAAGGTGAGGGTCTCGGGAAAAGCAGTGTAACATAAACTCAGCCATGTGTGCCAGACTGCTAACAGGCAAGACTTCTGTGTCCTCACCAAGAGGACGACTGACCATGCTCTCTTCCTCATCATCCTCCTCCTCCCTGTCCTCCTCCGGCCATCCACGCTAAACAGACAGTATGACAGTTGTGCAGGTAGTACCGTCTATAGCACAGGAAACTAGCTCCTGTTCTTCCTCCTCCTCCTCTTCCTCATTGTCACCCAATCCACGTTGGGATGAGATGAGGCTGGGCTGTGTGTAATCACTCTGTATGGTTCCTTTCTCCATCTCATCGTGCTCCACCTTCTATGCATCCTCTTTAATTGTGAGCAGAGAGCATTTCAGAAGACAGAGAAGCGGGATGGTGACGAAAATTATGGTGTCATCGCCGCTCACCATCTTGGTGGCGTCCTCAAAGTTTTGGAGGATGGTACATATGTCTGACATCCATGTCCACTTCTGAGGTCCAATGTGTGGAGTTTGACCTGAATACCAATGGCCGTGATGATGCTGGTAGTCAACAACTGCTCTCTTCTGCTAACAAATCCTTCCCAACATCTGCAGTGTAGAGTTCCAACGCGTGGGGACATCACACACCAGACTGTGAGCCGGAAGCTGCAAACGCTGCTGAAACACAGCAAGGGCGGCGGAAGTTGTACCTGACTTTCTAAAATGGGCACACAGGCGGCGTACCTTGACAAGCAGATCCAGCAGATCTGGGTAGGTTTTGACAAACCGGTGAACCACGGGGTTAAGCACATGGGCCAGGCATGGCACGTGTGTGAGTTCGCCTCGCTTCAGAGCCGCCACCAGGTTCGGCCGTTTTCACACATGACCATGCCTGGCTGTAGTGTCAGCGGTGTCTCTCAGAGCTGTCCACAACTCCTCAGCGTTGTGTGGTTTGTCACCTAAGCATATTAGCTTCAACACAGCCTGTTGCCGCTTGGCCGAGTCAGTGCTGCACTGCTTCCAGCTTGTGACTGATGTGGACATTTCGCAGATGGAGGCTGAAGAGGGGGAGGAGGAGGTTCAGGAGCTGTAGAATGTGGGGGCAACCCTGATTGACCCAGGGTCCGCAATCCTATGGGTTGGGAGGACATGTTCCATCCCAAGGTCCGACTGGGTCCCGGCTTCCACTATATTAACCAAATGTGCCGTCAGTGAGATGTACCGTCCCTGCCCAAAAGCACTTGTCCACGTGTCCGTGGTTAGGTGGACTTTCCCGGCAACTGCGTTGTTGATGGCACAGCTAATGTTGTGGGACACGTGCTTGTGAAATGCGGGGACGGTACACCGGGAGAAATAGTGGTGGCTGGGGACCGAGTACCAAGGGAGGGCAACTGCCATCAGTTTGCAGAAATCTTCTGTCTCCACAAGCCTAAAAGTCAACATTTCGACTGCAAAAATTCGCGGAATGTGTGAAATTAGTATTGTGGCGGCCTGTGGGGTGTTGGCTGCGTATTTGCGCTTGTGTTCCAAGGACTGTGTAGGGACAACTGAACGCTGCGCTGGGACAAGGAAGTGAACGTGCTTGCTGATGGTGCTAGTTGAGAGTGTGCAACGACAGGTGCAGGGCAGGATGCATCTTCGCATGCGCCATGGACAGGGGATTGGCGTGCACGCACAACAGAGGAAGAAGCAGTGGTGTCACCCACAGACACTGTTTCTGGACCCTGGGGTTCGGCCAACTTAGTCGGGTGCTTTGGTACCATGTGCCTGATCATGCTGGTGGTGGTCAGGCTGCTAGTTTTGCTTTCCCTGCTGATGCTGGCCTGGCAGGCGGTGCAAATTGCCTTTTTGGGGTTATCTGCAGAGTCTTTAAAAAACAACCAGACTCAGGAAGACCTAACAGTTGTGCTGGGAACTTCCGTCATGTTTTTGTTATGGGGAATGCTTTCCCGCCTTGTGTCTGCGGCCACCACACTGCTTCTTCCGGCCTGTTGGGGTGCTCTGCCTCCCTCCCCCTGTGTGCTGCTGTCCTTGCTCTACATGTCCTCCTGCCAGGTTGGTTCAGTTACTATATCATCCACCAACTCGTCTTCCACTTGCACACCCCGGTCTTCCTCCTGTCTTTATGGCAATTGTGTCTCATCATCATCCACCTCTTGCGACAGTAATTGCACTCTCCCACCGTTGCCTTTGTGTTACCGTGACTGCTCAAATATTTGGGCATCGCAGCATGCGTTCTCCTCTTCACCCGCTTGAAGCTAGTTGGGCGAGAGGCCCGAATCTATAAATGGAAAAGTGAACAGCTCTTCTGAGTGTCCAAGTATGGGATCAGTTGTCTCTGGGTACTCGGCATGGTGGATGGAAGGAGGATCAGGGTGAGGAATATGCAGTCCAGACTCACGGCTACTGAGACTTGACCGCTTGGAAGATAGGGTGGTGGTGGCGGCTAAGTGACTGGAAGCATTATCCGCTATCCAACCAACAACCTTTTGAGAGTGTCTTGTGTTCAACAGTGGTGTTCTGTGGTCCCCTAGTAATTGGAACAGGAAGGTTGAGCGACAAGATGTGGGAGTTTGTTGTGACACAATTTCAGCTTGCCCATGGCCACGTCCTTGGCCTCGTCCTCTGCATGCACCATCAACATCACGTCCACTTCCCTGTCCCTTGCCACGTGCCTTTCCCATTTTAAATGGAGGACAGTATTTTCCACGTTCACTACAAATGGCTGGATTTGAACCACAGTTATATGTGATACATATGATGGACAACCACGATTTTAAATAGCGGGCCTGTAGGTTACTATTCTTCTCAGCGAACTCGTGAATAGCTTCACTGACACACAGCAACAAAATGTAAATGGAGGCCAATATTTTCCATGTTCACTAAAAATTTCTGGATTTTTATCGCTGTAATGTGGAAAAGATCTGATTGTATTCTGCAGTGCTAACAAGCAAATGGAGCAGAAAAATGGTGTACTCTGGATTGCTTTATAAGCAAATAAACAGGATTAAGATAAAAAAAATTACCCCTGGTCCCTGATATCTGGGGCTATGTCTACAAATATTTGTAACAGCAGGATCAGTCAGAATGTGCAATGGACCTTCTTGTGCTGTATGCACTGCAGTCTGCCACAATCACCACTGAATATATGCAGCTGGATTAGTCCTCAGAAGGACTGTTAGTTCAGATGGATATTATAGGTATATGATGTGGAATACTTTTACTAACTAGAAACAAGCAAATCTCTCCCTAGCTCAGCAGCACCTCTCCCTACACTGTCTCATCCGGAGTGACTGTGACGAGTATGGCGGCGCCAGATCTGATATAGACCTGATGACGCTATGCGGCCAGCCAATCACTGTAATGCTACAACCAACATGGCTACGGCATTACAATGAGTGGCAGGCAATCCCTGCATGTTCATTGGCTCTCTAAAGAGCATCAAACATGCAGGGAGAAGACCCGAGTTCCAGCCGAGCAACCCCGGAAATACTCGCCGAGCTTGTCGAGCACAGTGATGCTCGGGCAAGTACCGAGTAGTGGCGAGCACTTTCACTCATCACTAGTAAGAATTAGTTGGGGAAATTGGAATACTCCTTTAAGACTCCCTAATTTCTATTTACAATGGTCTTCAATTTTCCTTTAAAATGTACCTGTCATTTCAGGTGACTTTTCAGGATGAGGTGTTGTCTGTGTGTATGAGTAGTAACACTATTTCAGGCCATTACATGAATTTGTTTTCCTAATTTTCAGTTGTTCAAAAGTAGCAGCAGAATGGAGGACATTACACAGCAGTACTGAGCAGTGAAGCTGTGAATGCAAGAATGAGGTGAGATAAAACACTTACTAGAAAACTACAGCATGGAGAATATTATAAAACAGTATTGAGTAGTATGGTCGTTAATCCAAAAGTTGGTTGAAATAAAATACTTACTTGTAGAGATTAGTAGATCGATCTGTGAAGGATCAAGTTTGAGTTGAATTTCCTTAAATTGATGGTTTCAAACAAATTCAAACACTTTGAGATTTAATTCACGAGTCACAATAAAAAAGAAAGAAAAAACTTGCCAGGCACCATTTTCCACATTGCAAAAGCATCAGTGCCGCTTTTCATAGCCACAATGGCTTTCCCATAATGCCTTGCAGTTGTGACATTTAGCAAATTATCATACTTTGTACAGTGGTGGTCAGTAAGAGATCAGCATTTCAATCAAATTTTTGAGAAAAATTTGTTGAAGCTATCGAATTGGAATTTTAAGCCATCCACTCATCTTAACTTACTAGAAAACAGCAGCATGGATGACATCATATGGCAGTGCTGAGCAGTGGTGCTGGGAATCCAGCACTAGGCTGAGATAAACACTTATTACAAAGCAGGAGCATGAATGACATCACAAGGCAGTACTCAGCAGTGTAGATGTGAATCTAGCACTGGGGTAAACTAAAACACTTACTAGAAAGCTGGAGCATGAATGACATCACATGGCAGTACTGAGAAGTGTAGCTGTGAATCCAGCACTGGGGTGAGCTAAAACATTTACTAAAAAGCTGGAGCATGAATGACATCACATGGCAGTACTCAGCAGTGTAGCTGTGAATCCAACACTGGGGTGAAATAACACACTTACTAGAAAGCCGTAGCATGGATGACATCATACAGTAGTACTAAGCGGTATAGTTGTGAGTCCAACAGTGGAGTGAAATAAAACACTGACTAGAAAAACAGCATCTCTGTGTTTCCGCCAGTCTCCTTCTGCTCTTCCCCCTCTTCTCTCCATAGATATCAATGGCAGCAGTAATCTGACACCTCACTGTACTGGTAATCTGTCTTGTTTTGACTAATTTGGATCTTAGCAGTTTTTCAGAGTGAATGCTGAATTATTGAGGTGGTGAAGAAGTTATTTATAAGTGGAGGAAGAAGATAATATATTTTACAAAGTTTTGCTTCCGCAATAGATTTTGCAAAGTGTGGTGAAACCATAGTGAATATTTAAGCCTGAGGTCCTACTGTCGACAAGAACTTGCACTCATGGAACTAAATATACAGACATTATTAATGCCTGTAGTGAAACATTGTAACAATATGACATAAGGTTTCATTTGAATGGACAGCTATTTTAGTTCTCCGCATCAACAGCTGCAAACATATCAATTACATCTGTTTTGTGATTAATGACTCTATTCAAGTGATTGACTGGAAAACCATTTCAGTTGCACAAACATCTGGAGCACGTGTCAATGCCATCAAACTGACTTTCATCAATTTTAAATGCTTTAGGCAAGAATTTAATCAAAGCCGATCTCCCGAGCCTGTTAACGGTATGACAATGAGTAACAAGAGAAGTTAAAAAGAAAATACGAAATGCAAAGCTGCAAAAATATCCTGTAGACTGAGGTCTAAATTACAATGTATGCTCATGAAGCAACTGTCTATACTGGTTTTACTGGTTCATATTGTGGGTTCATTGTCCTGAGATCTATACTGGTGTGGATGGACTATGTGGCAGGACTGAACTAAAAAATGAAACATTTGGTAAGTTGACAGATAATTTCATCCCATTCAGAGCTCTAAAAGTGCACAAATGCCTTTAATAATCCTCCTTTTGCTATACATATGCATGATCACTTAGGCTGAGCATGCATGTTTTTTTTAAATTGGAAGAAAAGGTGCAATGAACTTATTTCACTAGTCTCCTTTAGCCACTGCAATAAAGTTCTAAATGGGGCTGGTGAAGATCCTGGGAGATGAGTACACAGTGCAAAAGGCCACCTAGCAAATAAATACACCTGCCTTACCATCCAATCTTATTGGCCAATCCCAGAGCCCAGTCTGCCCAGTGATCATTCAGAATCATGGGCATACAAGTAAGCAGAGGCATAGCGAGGCTTTTATTCACCTGGGGGGGGGGAATATTCATTGTGATGTATTTGACGTATCTAAATAATCCAGTTGAAGAAGGGGAATTTCTTGGCATCTTCAGAAATCCTGCAATCAAGGCAAATAATAATTTCCCCACACTAAGCATGTTAGCAAGGTATCTTCTTAGACAGGAGCTCTATGACTAAAATTTTGCATTTCCTGGATCAAAATATGAATGTGCAAAGAGGGATTAAGAAAACCCCAACCAAAGATTGCAGTAATGTCAAAGGTTGTCTTTGGGGAGGGAGCTAAATGTCCACTTTTATTCCAACCTTTAATAATCCAAACTCAGCCAGGTATTCCCAATGACTCGGTGATCAATGGGGTCCGATCGAGGGGACACCCAACAATTCCTAAAAGGGAAGCGTGAAGGAATAATTGATCCAGTCGCTGTCTTTGGGACTGCTGAAGCTAGCCGAGTACAACACCTAGCTACCTCCGGTAGTCCTGTAGACAATACTCGGAGCATGGTGGACATGTGCAACCACCAGTCCATTCTTCACCCCTACAAGGGCAGAGGTGGACTTCCATTGACAGTAAAAAAAATGTAGCATTTATTAACATGACGGACAATCCGTGATGTAACAAGATATTCATATAATCCCTTTAATTAGAATAGGAATGATATTGACTGCACCGGGAGCGAACCTTGTAGACATTCACCTCCAAGGTAACAAGTAAGAACTAATTAAAATGGTTGATGTGTTGTTTTCCCCGTACAAGTAATTATTCTGTCATTCAAGCAAATTAGGATAAGGATTCGTTGTAGAAAGTGAGGTTTGATAAATAATGCAAATCTTCTGCTATTACTTCTGGACATCTACATTTAGATGTATAATTAACATGTAGGAGATAGAAAGTTAAGTAGCAATTCTGGAAAGGTAGCGAGATAGATACTATGAATATAAATCCATTGTAGTGTCGAACATTTATCTCCGGTTATTAGGGTCGCACGACTCATGGACGACGTCTGTATGTAAATCCAAGGTAGAAATACTGCTGCCATGGAGATTGAGTGATGAACACGCCGAGGGGTATTTTAGCAAGAAGACACACTTTATTAAAAGCATTCGCACATGGGATATTGTAAAATGAAGCGGTTCAAAGACACATCCAGTAAGTAGGGAAACACCATATGTACTGGCCAGGCAAATCAGTGCCCCCACAACAAGTGCAGCCAAAGACAAAGCCCCAATAATATGTAACCGAAATACAAGTAGGACCACATCACATCTATGTACAATATAAAACTACTGTATAAGTATCTAATCTGAACGAGAGAAAACTTACTATAATGCTCACCTAATGTACAAGAATATAACTACTATAATACTGCCCCTCTGTACAAGAATATAACTACTATAATACTGCCCCTATGTACAAGAATATAACTGCTATAATACTGCCCCTATGTACAAGAATATAACTACTATAATACTGCCCCTATGTACAAGAATATAACTGCTATAATACTGCCCCTATGTACAAGAATACAACTACTATAATACTGCCCCTATGTACAAGAATATAACTACTATAATACTGTCCCTATGTACAAGAATATAACTACTATAATACTGCATATTGTGTACATGAATATAACTACTATAATACTGCTCCTATGTACAAGAATATAACTACTATAATACTGCCACTATGTACAAGAATATAACTACTATAATACTGCCCCCTATGTACAAGAATATAACTACTATAATACTGCTCCTATGTACAAGAATATAACTACTATAATACTGCCCCCTATGTACAAGAATATAACTACTATAATACTGCCCCCTATGTACAAGAATATAACTACTATAATACTGCTCCTATGTACAAGAATATAACTACTATAATACTGCCCCATATGTACAAGAATATAACTACTATAAAACTGCATACTGTGTACATGAATATAACTACTATAATACTGCTCCTATGTACAAGAATATAACTACTATAATAATGCTACTATGTACAAGAATATAACTACTATAATACTGCCCCTATGTACAAGAATATTACAACTATAATACTGCTCCTATGTACAAGAATATAACTACTATAATACTTCCTCTATGTACAAGAATATAACTACTATAATACTGCTCCTATGTACAAGAATATAACTACTATAATACTGCCCCTATGTACAAGAATATAACTACTATATTACTGCCCCTATGTACAAGAATATAACTACTATAATACTGTCCCTATGTACAAGAATATAACTACTATAATACTGCCCCTATGTACAAGAATATAACTACTATAATACTGCTCCCTATGTACAAGAATATAACTACTATATTACTGCCCCTATGTACAAGAATATAACTACTATAATACTGCCCCTATGTACAAGAATATAACTACTATAATACTGCTCCCTATGAACAAGAATATAACTACTATATTACTGCCCTATGTACAAGAATATAACTACTATAATACTGCCCCTATGTACAAGAATATAACTACTATAATACTGCTCCCTATGAACAAGAATATAACTACTATATTACTGCCCCTATGTACAAGAATATAACTACTATAATACTGCCCCCTATGTACAAGAATATAACTACTATAATACTGCTCCTATGTACAAGAATATAACTACCATAATGCTGCCATCTGTGTACATGAATTTAACTACTATAATACTGCCCCCTATGTACAAGAGTATAACTACTATAATACTGCCCCTATGTACAAGAATATAACTACTATAATACTGCCCCTATGTACAAGAATATAACTACTATAATACTGCTCCTTATGTACAAGAATATAACTACTATAATACTGCCCCTATGTACAAGAATATAACTACTATAATACTGCTCCCTATGTACAAGAATACAACTACTATATTACTGCCCCTATGTACAAGAATATAACTACTATATTACTGCCCTATGTACAAGAATATAACTACTATAATACTGCCCCTATGTACAAGAATATAACTACTATAATACTGCTCCCTATGAACAAGAATATAACTACTATATTACTGCCCCTATGTACAAGAATATAACTACTATAATACTGCCCCCTATGTACAAGAATATAACTACTATAATACTGCTCCTATGTACAAGAATATAACTACCATAATGCTGCCATCTGTGTACATGAATTTAACTACTATAATACTGCCCCCTATGTACAAGAGTATAACTACTATAATACTGCCCCTATGTACAAGAATATAACTACTATAATACTGCCCCTATGTACAAGAATATAACTACTATAATACTGCTCCCTATGTACAAGAATATAACTACTATAATACTGCCCCTATGTACAAGAATATAACTACTATAATACTGCTCCCTATGTACAAGAATACAACTACTATATTACTGCCCCTATGTACAAGAATATAACTACTATAATACTGCCCCTATGTACAAGAATATAACTACTATAATACTGCTCCCTATGTACAAGAATACAACTAATATATTACTGCCCCTATGTACAAGAATATAACTACTATAATACTGCCCCCTATGTACAAGAATATAACTACTATAATACTGCTCCTATGTACAAGAATATAACTAGTATAATACTGCCATCTGTGTACATGAATTTAACTACTATAATACTGTCCCCTATGTACAAGAGTATAACTACTATAATACTGGCCCTATGTACAAGAATATAACTACTATAATACTGCTGCTATGTACAAGAATATAACTACTATAATACTGCTCCTATATACAAGAATATAACTACTATAATACTGCTCCTATATACAAGAATATAACTACTATAATACTGCCATCTGTGTACATGAATTTAACTACTATAATACTGCCCCCTATGTACAAGAATATAACTACTATAATACTGCCCCCTATATACAAGACTATAACTACGATAATACTGCCCCTATGTACAAGACTATAACTACTATAATACTGGCCCTATGTACAAGAATATAACTACTATAATACTGCCCCTATGTACAAGAATATAACTACTATAATACTGCTACTATGTACAAGAATATAACTACTATAATACTGCTCCTATGTACAAGAATATAACTACTATAATACTGCCTCTATGTACAAGAATATAACTACTATAATACTGCTACTAGGTACAAGAATATAACTACTATAATACTGCCCCTATGTACAAGAATATAACTACTATAATACTGCTCCTATGTACAAGAATATAACTACTATAATACTGCCTCTATGTACAAGAATATAACTACTATAATACTGCTCCTATGTACAAGAATATAACTACTATAATACTGCTCCCTATGTACAAGAATATAACTACTATATTACTGCCCCTATGTACAAGAATATAACTACTATAATACTGCCCCTATGTACAAGAATATAACTACTATAATACTGCTCCCTATGTACAAGAATATAACTACTATATTACTGCCCCTATGTACAAGAATATAACTACTATAATACAGCCCCCTATGTACAAGAATATAACTACTATAATACTGCTCCTATGTACAAGAATATAACTACTATAATACTGCCATCTGTATACATGAATTTAACTACTATAATACTGCCCCCTATGTACAAGAGTATAACTACTATAATACTGCCCCCTATGTACAAGAATATAACTACTATAATACTGCCTCTATGTACAAGAACATAACTACTATAATACTGCCCCTATGTACAAGAATATAACTACTATAATACTGCCCCTATGTACAAGAATATAACTACTATAATACTGCTCCCTATGTACAAGAATATAACTATTATATTACTGCCCCTATGTACAAGAATATAACTACTATAATACTGCCCCTATGTACAAGAATATAACTACTATAATACTGCTCCCTATGTACAAGAATATAACTACTATATTACTGTCCCTATGTACAAGAATATAACTACTATAATACTGCCCCCTATGTACAAGAATATAACTACTATAATACTGCTCCTATGTACAAGAATATAACTACTATAATACTGCCATCTGTGTACATGAATTTAACTACTATAATACTGCCCCCTATGTACAAGAGTATAACTACTATAATACTGGCTCTATGTACAAGAATATAACTACTATAATACTGGTGCTATGTACAAGAATATAACTACTATAATACTGCTCATATATACAAGAATATAACTACTACAATACTGCTCCTATGTACAAGAATATAACTACTATAATACTGCCCCTATGTACAAGAATATAACTACTATAATACTGCCTCCTATGTACAAGAATATAACTACTATAATACTGCTCCTATATACAAGAATATAACTACTATAATACTGCTCCTATATACAAGAATATAACTACTATAATACTGCGCCTATATACAAGAAAATAACTACTATAATACTGCCATCTGTGTACATGAATTTAACTACTATAATACTGCCCCCTATGTACAAGAATATAACTACTATAATACTGCCCCCTATGTACAGGAATATAACTACTATAATACTGCCTCTATGTACAAGAATGTAACTACTATAATACTGCTACTAGGTACAAGAATATAACTACTATAATACTGCCCCTATGTACAAGAATATAACTACTATAATACTGCTCCTATGTACAAGAATATAACTACTATAATACTGCCTCTATGTACAAGAATATAACTACTATAATACTGCTCCTATGTACAAGAATATAACTACTATAATACTGCTCCCTATGTACAAGAATATAACTACTATATTACTGCCCCTATGTACAAGAATATAACTACTATAATACTGCCCCTATGTACAAGAATATAACTACTATAATACTGCTCCCTATGTACAAGATATAACTACTATATTACTGCCCCTATGTACAAGAATATAACTACTATAATACTGCCCCCTATGTACAAGAATATAACTACTATAATACTGCTCCTATGTACAAGAATATAACTACTATAATACTGCCATCTGTGTACATGAATTTAACTACTATAATACTGCCCCCTATGTACAAGAGTATAACTACTATAATACTGCCCCCTATGTACAAGAATATAACTACTATAATACTGCCTCTATGTACAAGAACATAACTACTATAATACTGCCCCTATGTACAAGAATATAACTACTATAATACTGCCCCTATGTACAAGAATATAACTACTATAATACTGCTCCCTATGTACAAGAATATAACTATTATATTACTGCCCCTATGTACAAGAATATAACTACTATAATACTGCCCCTATGTACAAGAATATAACTACTATAATACTGCTCCCTATGTACAAGAATATAACTACTATATTACTGTCCCTATGTACAAGAATATAACTACTATAATACTGCCCCCTATGTACAAGAATATAACTACTATAATACTGCTCCTATGTACAAGAATATAACTACTATAATACTGCCATCTGTGTACATGAATTTAACTACTATAATACTGCCCCCTATGTACAAGAGTATAACTACTATAATACTGGCTCTATGTACAAGAATATAACTACTATAATACTGGTGCTATGTACAAGAATATAACTACTATAATACTGCTCCTATATACAAGAATATAACTACTACAATACTGCTCCTATGTACAAGAATATAACTACTATAATACTGCCCCTATGTACAAGAATATAACTACTATAATACTGCCTCCTATGTACAAGAATATAACTACTATAATACTGCTCCTATATACAAGAATATAACTACTATAATACTGCTCCTATATACAAGAATATAACTACTATAATACTGCGCCTATATACAAGAAAATAACTACTATAATACTGCCATCTGTGTACATGAATTTAACTACTATAATACTGCCCCCTATGTACAAGAATATAACTACTATAATACTGCCCCCTATGTACAGGAATATAACTACTATAATACTGCCTCTATGTACAAGAATGTAACTACTATAATACTGCTACTAGGTACAAGAATATAACTACTATAATACTGCCCCTATGTACAAGAATATAACTACTATAATACTGCTCCTATGTACAAGAATATAACTACTATAATACTGCCTCTATGTACAAGAATATAACTACTATAATACTGCTCCTATGTACAAGAATATAACTACTATAATACTGCTCCCTATGTACAAGAATATAACTACTATATTACTGCCCCTATGTACAAGAATATAACTACTATAATACTGCCCCTATGTACAAGAATATAACTACTATAATACTGCTCCCTATGTACAAGAATATAACTACTATATTACTGCCCCTATGTACAAGAATATAACTACTATAATACTGCCCCCTATGTACAAGAATATAACTACTATAATACTGCTCCTATGTACAAGAATATAACTACTATAATACTGCCATCTGTGTACATGAATTTAACTACTATAATACTGCCCCCTATGTACAAGAGTATAACTACTATAATACTGCCCCCTATGTACAAGAATATAACTACTATAATACTGCCTCTATGTACAAGAACATAACTACTATAATACTGCCCCTATGTACAAGAATATAACTACTATAATACTGCCCCTATGTACAAGAATATAACTACTATAATACTGCTCCCTATGTACAAGAATATAACTATTATATTACTGCCCCTATGTACAAGAATATAACTACTATAATACTGCCCCTATGTACAAGAATATAACTACTATAATACTGCTCCCTATGTACAAGAATATAACTACTATATTACTGTCCCTATGTACAAGAATATAACTACTATAATACTGCCCCCTATGTACAAGAATATAACTACTATAATACTGCTCCTATGTACAAGAATATAACTACTATAATACTGCCATCTGTGTACATGAATTTAACTACTATAATACTGCCCCCTATGTACAAGAGTATAACTACTATAATACTGGCTCTATGTACAAGAATATAACTACTATAATACTGCTCCTATATACAAGAATATAACTACTACAATACTGCTCCTATGTACAAGAATATAACTACTATAATACTGCTCCTATATACAAGAATATAACTACTATAATACTGCTCCTATATACAAGAATATAACTACTATAATACTGCGCCTATATACAAGAATATAACTACTATAATACTGCCATCTGTGTACATGAATTTAACTACTATAATACTGCCCCCTATGTACAAGAATATAACTACTATAATACTGCCCCCTATGTACAGGAATATAACTACTATAATACTGCCTCTATGTACAAGAATATAACTACTATAATACTGCTACTAGGTACAAGAATATAACTACTATAATACTGCCCCTATGTACAAGAATATAACTACTATAATACTGCTCCTATGTACTAGAATATAACTACTATAATACTGCCCCTATGTACAAGAATATAGCTACTATAATACTGCCCCTATGTACAAGAATATAACTACTATAATACTGCTCCTATGTACAAGAATATAACTACTATAATACTGCCATCTGTGTACATGAATTTAACTACTATAATACTGCCCCTATGTACAAGAATATAACTACTATAATACTGCTCCCTATGTACAAGAATATAACTACTATATTACTGTCCCTATGTACAAGAATATAACTACTATAATACTGCCCCCTATGTACAAGAATATAACTACTATAATACTGCTCCTATGTACAAGAATATAACTACTATAATACTGCCATCTGTGTACATGAATTTAACTACTATAATACTGCCCCCTATGTACAAGAGTATAACTACTATAATACTGCCCCTATGTACAAGAATATAACTACTATAATTCTGCTCCTATATACAAGAATATAACTACTACAATACTGCTCCTATGTACAAGAATATAACTACTATAATACTGCTCCTATATACAAGAATATAACTACTATAATACTGCTCCTATATACAAGAATATAACTACTATAATACTGCGCCTATATACAAGAATATAACTACTATAATACTGCCATCTGTGTACATGAATTTAACTACTATAATACTGCCCCCTATGTACAAGAATATAACTACTATAATACTGCCCCCTATGTACAGGAATATAACTACTATAATACTGCCTCTATGTACAAGAATATAACTACTATAATACTGCTACTAGGTACAAGAATATAACTACTATAATACTGCCCCTATGTACAAGAATATAACTACTATAATACTGCTCCTATGTACAAGAATATAACTACTATAATACTGCCCCTATGTACAAGAATATAGCTACTATAATACTGCCCCTATGTACAAGAATATAACTACTATAATACTGCTCCTATGTACATGAATATAACTACTATAATACTGCCATCTGTGTACATGAATTTAACTACTATAATACTGCCCCCTATGTACAAGAATATAACTACTATAATACTGCCCCCTATGTACAGGAATATAACTACTATAATACTGCCTCTATGTACAAGAATATAACTACTATAATACTGCTACTAGGTACAAGAATATAACTACTATAATACTGCCCCTATGTACAAGAATATAACTACTATAATACTGCTCCTATGTACTAGAATATAACTACTATAATACTGCCCCTATGTACAAGAATATAGCTACTATAATACTGCCCCTATGTACAAGGATATAACTACTATAATACTGCTCCTATGTACAAGAATATAACTACTATAATACTGCCATCTGTGTACATGAATTTAACTACTATAATACTGCCCCTATGTACAAGAATATAACTACTATAATACTGCTCCCTATGTACAAGAATATAACTACTATATTACTGTCCCTATGTACAAGAATATAACTACTATAATACTGCCCCCTATGTACAAGAATATAACTACTATAATACTGCTCCTATGTACAAGAATATAACTACTATAATACTGCCATCTGTGTACATGAATTTAACTACTATAATACTGCCCCCTATGTACAAGAGTATAACTACTATAATACTGCCCCTATGTACAAGAATATAACTACTATAATTCTGCTCCTATATACAAGAATATAACTACTACAATACTGCTCCTATGTACAAGAATATAACTACTATAATACTGCTCCTATATACAAGAATATAACTACTATAATACTGCTCCTATATACAAGAATATAACTACTATAATACTGCGCCTATATACAAGAATATAACTACTATAATACTGCCATCTGTGTACATGAATTTAACTACTATAATACTGCCCCCTATGTACAAGAATATAACTACTATAATACTGCCCCCTATGTACAGGAATATAACTACTATAATACTGCCTCTATGTACAAGAATATAACTACTATAATACTGCTACTAGGTACAAGAATATAACTACTATAATACTGCCCCTATGTACAAGAATATAACTACTATAATACTGCTCCTATGTACAAGAATATAACTACTATAATACTGCCCCTATGTACAAGAATATAGCTACTATAATACTGCCCCTATGTACAAGAATATAACTACTATAATACTGCTCCTATGTACAAGAATATAACTACTATAATACTGCCATCTGTGTACATGAATTTAACTACTATAATACTGCCCCCTATGTACAAGAGTATAACTACTATAATACTGGCCCTATGTACAAGAATATAACTACTATAATACTGCTGCTATGTACAAGAATATAACTACTATAATACTGCTCCTATATACAAGAATATAACTACTATAATACTGCTCCTATATACAAGAATATAACTACTATAATACTGCGCCTATATACAAGAATATAACTACTATAATACTGCCATCTGTGTACATGAATTTAACTGCTATAATACTGCCCCCTATGTACAAGAATATAACTACTATAATACTGCCCCCTATATACAAGACTATAACTACGATAATACTGCCCCAATGTACAAGACTATAACTACTATAATACTGGCCCTATGTACAAGAATATAACTACTGTAATACTGCCCCTATGTACAAGAATATAACTACTATAATACTGCTCCTATGTACAAGAATATAACTACTATAATACTGCCCCTATGTACAAGAATATAACTACTATAATACTGCCCCTATGTACAAGAATATAACTACTATAATACTGCTCCTATGTACAAGAATATAACTACTATAATACTGCCCTCTGAGTACATGAATTTAACTACTATAATACTGCCCCCTATGTACAAGAATATAACTACTATAATACTGCTCCTATATACAAGAATATAACTACTATAATACTGCTCCTATGCACAAGAATATAACTACTATAATACTGTCCCTATGTACAAGAGTATAACTACTATAATACTGGCCCTATGTACAAGAATATAACTACTATAATACTGCTGCTATGTACAAGAATAAAACTATAATAATACTGCTCTCTATGTAGAAGAATATAACTACTATAATACTGCTCTCTATGTACAAGAATATAACTACTATAATTCTGTTCTCTATGTAGAAGAATATAGCTACTATAGTACTGCTCCTATGTACAAGAATATAGCTACTATTATACTGCGTCTTTTGTACAAGAATATAACTACTCCATTAATTATTCATTTTCATAGACCATCCCGATTGTCTCACCTTTAAGGGAGGAATCTAGAAGAGTTAGTTTTCTATTTGGGGTCAGAACTCCTTCCTCATTTAATTACATTAACAAGTGAATATTGTGTCCCATTAGACAATGTGACTTAACATAAACACTTTGTTCTTATAGACTTGAAATGATGTGATTAAACATAGGTTAATGTAATGTGTTGCTACGTTTGGCCCATTAATCTCGTCAACTAGACTGAGACATTAAATCCTTTTTTGAACATTGTCCAAAAGTGAAGCTTACGAGGCTTGCTTTGAAAAAAGATTTGTCTAAACATCCATATAGGGTTCCATTATTACAGGATAAGCACTAAACTATGCTGCCTGTCTTGAATACCTCTGGAACTACGGTAAATGCTCATTTCACATATCTGGGAAAAAAAACGCTTCTCACTTCTCTCAGATTTTGGTCTCTCCTGTCCTTTGGTTGATGAGCTATAGTAGTATAGGGGCAAAAGGTCCCCTTTTTCCAAAACAGGTCAGTGGTGGTTTGTGTATACATTATAGGACACAATGTGAAGTATCTTAATGGTCTTGGGCCCTAATGCAAAATATTTACTAGGATCACCCCCTACCTTGTACCATTAATATTGCATTATTGGTGTTTTCTATTTTAGGAGAGGTAGATTTCTCTTGTGTAGGAGAGGTGGGTTTCTCTTATGTAGAAGAGGTGGATTTCTCTTATGCAGGAGAGGTGGATTTCTCTTGTGTAGGAGAGGTGGATTTCTCTTATGTAGGAGAGGTGGATTTCTCTTATGTAGGAGAGGTGGATTTCTCTTGTGTAGGTGAGGTGGATTTCTCTTATGCAGGAGAGGTGGATTTCTCTTGTGTAGGAGAGGTGGATTTCTCTTATGTAGGAGAGGTGGATTTCTCTTATGTAGGAGAGGTGGATTTCTCTTGTGTAGGAGAGGTGGATTTCTCTTATGTAGGAGAGGTGGATTTCTCTTGTGTAGGTGAGGTGGATTTCTCTTATGTAAGAGAGGTGGATTTCTCTTATGTAGGAGAGGTGGATTTCTCTTGTGTAGGTGAGGTGGATTTCTCTTGTGTAGGTGAGGTGGATTTCTCTTATGTAGGAGAGGTGGATTTCTCTTATGTAGGAGAGGTGGATTTCTCTTGTGTAGGAGAGGTGGATTTCTCTTGTGTAGGAGAGGTGGATTTCTCTTATGTAGGAGAGGTGGATTTCTCTTATGTAGGAGAGGTGGATTTCTCTTATGTAGGAGAGGTAGATTTCTCTTGTGTAGGAGAGGTGGATTTCTCTTATGTAGGAGAGGTGGATTTATCTTGTGTAGGTGAGGTGGATTTCTCTTATGTAGGAGAGGTGGATTTCTCTTATGTAGGTGAGGTGGATTTCTCTTATGTAGGAGAGGTGGATTTCTCTTGTGTAGATGAGGTGGATTTCTCTTATGTAGGAGAGGTGGATTTCTCTTATGTAGGAGAGGTGGATTTCTCTTGTGTAGGTGAGGTGGATTTCATCTCTCTCAGATGTCAGGAACCAAAATCAACATTTATCTTTACCCTGTCTTTGCTAAGTCAAAGGTCCAGATGAACAGTAAAGTTGGATATGCCAGGTGCCAAGTGGAACAGCAGAGTTGAATTTTGGAGTTTGGTAAACCGAATGGTATGGTACAGCAGAGCTCTTTATGATGGACGACATATGTTTCAGTGGAGCTGGATATCTTGGATGACACTTAGAACGGCAAGGAACAATGAGGCTGAATGGCTTGTGGAACAGAGGGGTTGATATGATTGGTGGCATTCTGGTTTTAGAAAGGCAGAGCTGAGTATGCCGAAAGGCACCTTGGAATAACAGAGCTGAGTATGCGGATGGGCACCTTGGTACACAATTTCCAAGTAAGCAAGCAGGCACTTAACTTGATACATCAGAGCAGAGTGTGCAGACTTGCACCTTGGAACAACAGAATCAAGTGAACAGACAGCCGCTTGGGACAGCAGAGTCAATTATGCAGACAAGTACCTTGATATAACAAAGCTGAGTGTGTGAACAGGAGGAACACTCTAGGAGAAGTGATGCAGAGTTCAGCAATAAGCAAGCTTAGTTTGTTTTGTGTAACAAGCAGAGACTTAGCAATATGCTAGTCAGCATGGACACTGCACTGCCTGAATACTCAGGTGGCATGCAGCCTCCTGAGATGCCTAAAAAGGCCTCTCCCACGCTGTCAGTGACGTGCATGAGGTGAGCTGAGTTCATTGGACATGAACTCGGCTCATCTGGATGCCGTCACAGCCAGACACTGAGGAGCGCAAGCATGCCTGCGCTTCTCAGTGTCTGCGGCATGGCAAGCTGGATGGCAGCTTTCGGCTGTGATCCAGCCTGTCATGTGAATGTAGCAGAGCTGGAGCCGTCCTGGGAACCATAGAAATGTAAGGATGATATTGGTTTATTATTTTACTTTTATTGCAGGAGATCGTTGGCTTCAGCTGGAATGGGCGTGACGGTAAGTATGGTTTAATTTAGAACAATAAAGAATTGTGTGTTTATTTCAATTAAAGGACTTTATTCTGGGTGTTTGTGTTTTTTTTTTTTTACTTTGACTATGGGGTTAGTAATGGGGGTGTCTTATAGACGCCTCTCCATTACTAACCTGGGCTTGATGTCAGCTGGCATTATAACCTGATATCAACCCCAACCCTATTACCCCACTGCCACCGCTACAGGGCAGTGGGAACAGTGAGTTTAAGTGCCAGAATTGGCGCATCCTATGGATGCGCCATTTCTGGGGCGGCTGACGGCTGGTGTTTCTAGCCTGGGAGGGGGCCAATATTCATGGCACCCTTCCTGGGCTATTAATATCAGCCCCCAGCTGTCTGCCTAGCCTTTGCTAGCTAATAAAATAGGGGGGACCCCACATCATTTTTTTGGGGGGTCCCCCATTTTAATAGCTAGTAATGGCTAGGTATTCAGCTGGGGGCTGATATTAGTAGCCTGGGAAGCTCCGTGGGGATTACCCCCTTCCCAGGCTTCAAACATCTGCCCCAGCCGTCTGCTTAACCTCCGCTAGAGACTAAAATTACGGGGAACCCCACGCCAATTTTTTTTTTTAAATATCCTTTAACATTAAATGACAATTACAGTAACCAACACTGTCACTGTACTTACCATATATGTGACTGACATGTTTCTATCTATATAATCGATGTGTGATGCTTTATTCTTTCTGTTCTAAATTGTCGGGTACCGGTGTATGCCGCTGATGAATTGCTGGCTTTTCATGTTTCACTGTGAGCACTGTTCCCATCGATTTGGGCAACCACTGTAATGCCACAACCACCATGGCTGTGGCATTACAGTGAATGGGAGACAATCCCTGCCTGATGTGAAAAAATCCAGTTACACTTTTGGTGCACGAACAGTTATCGAACATAACCTCGAACAGCCGAATTTTTTGCAAATCGTTCGCGTTCGTCGAACGACTCGAACACCGCCCAAAACAGCTCGAATTTGAGATTGGCGAACAGTTTGAGTCGAACACCGCTCATCTCTACTGGTGGAGCACTAATCAAGTTCCTCACTGAATTTGTTATGTAATTATTGTGAAAAAAAAGGCAGAGTGGCGCAGAGTGATACCAGAGTGATCTCTATAAGAGAGTAGAATAAACTGGACTAAAAATAGTTTTTGGGTGGAAAACTTAGCACATAGAAATAGGACACGTGCAAGAAATGTGGCTTACGATAGTCAGAGTTCACCAACACGTAGTCATTAGTGATGGGCGAGAACTAAGATGCTTGGGTGCTCGATGCTCGGGTCGAGCAAATTGGAATACTCGGGTGCTCATATTCTTTAGCTCGGTGAAAGGGCTGGCATAGAGGGAAACTGTATCTACTCCAGCTGTCATTTCTCTGTCACCAGCGCCTGTTGCCACTTGGCCAAGGCAATGCTGCAGTGCTTTCAGCTTGTGACTGATGTGGTCATTCTGGAGATGGAGGAGGAGGTGCAGGAGCTGAACAATGTGATTACATTGAGGTTACATTGGCGACTCTGTTTTTTTACGTTATTTTTTAAGACAAATGCATTCACCGGGAAATGTCATTTTAACATTTTACAACCTTATCTGGCAATGCGGTGTGTGACACATCATTAGACACATCCTGTTTCATTTATGATGGAGGGACTCTGAAAGTCATAAAGCCTATTTTTATAGGGCCATCAGGAAGCACTTTCTATTCTTAAAATGCCAGCAGTCGGCCCTCACTATTGTTAGAGAGCCATCAGCCGGCTATGCATTGTTGTTCCCATTATTAACAAGTGGGTCTCCTATACTGTTATTGCACATGCAGTGACTGCAAGGGCTGCCAAAAACTCAGACGCAACCCAATACCCATTTGAAGAGACATAGAGGAGGGTCTCAGAAAAAAAAAATGTTCCCATTATAAAGGAGCGGATCTCCTATAGTGGTAATGCCCATGCTGTGACTGCAAGGGCTGATCAAAATTTGGGAAAAAACCCACTAAGAAGTTAAATGCACATAGAGCAGGGCCACAGTAACGAGTACGACATGTTCCCATTAGAAAAGATAGGGTCTGCTATAAAGTTATAGGGTATGCAGTGAGTCCAACGGCTGACCATATTTAGGAAAAATCCCAATAAGAATTTAAAGACACACAGAGCAGGGCCACAGTAATGACAAATTCCCATTAGAAAGGGGAGAGTCTCCCAAAGTGTTGGCCTATGCAGTGAATGCAAGGACTGCCAAAAATTGGGAGGCACTTCAATGCCCCTTGGAAGAGACTCATAAAAAAATATTCCCATTAGAAAGGAGCAGGTCTCCTATACTTGTAATGCCAATGCACTAAGTGTATGGGCTGACAAACATTTACCCCTGGGGGGTATACATGCACATACTGTATAAAAACTTTTTTTTACGGACATCATAAACACCCTTTAAAAAAATTAGGTGGGTGTTGCATCACGGACCACGGTCACCCTGGTGATATGGTGGTGGAGGATGAGGATGAGGAGAAGGAGGAGGACAAGAGCAAAAAGCCAAAATCAGGAAGCGTATACCCATGTCTGGGTGTGAAAAGGTGCATGGGAATACACCTCCCAAGAAAAGACACTGGATTTGAGTTTATGTTACGCTGCTATCATTCGGTGTTGTTGAGAAGTCTGGCCCAATCCAGCCCTTGTTCATTTTTATAAGAGTCAGCCTGTCAGCATTGTCAGTTGACAGGCGGATGCGCTTATCAGTTATAATTCCACCAGCGACACTAAAAACTCACTCTGATAAAAAGCTGGTGGCAGGGCAGGCCAGGACCTCCAAGGTGTAGAGAGCCAGTTCATTCCACGTATCCAGCTTGGATACCCAATAATTATAAGTCACAGAGAAATCACGGAGGACGTTGGTACGGGCAGCAAGGTACTCCCTCAGCATCTTTCCAAACTTTGCACTCCTTGTAAGAGTACCCCGCTCCTCAGGGACTGTGCGATGGGAGGGTCTGAGAAAATTCTCCCAGAACTTTGACAGTGTTCCCCTGCCTCTGCTGGATTGAAGTTGTGTCTCTCTCGCCTGTACTCCTTGGTTGTCCAACGAACTGTGACCATTGCTGCCAGCGTTTTCAGATGGGAATTTTTTAATAGTTCCGCAGCAAGGGCCTTCTGGTAATGCCCCATTTTTGTAGACCTGTCCGCCTCAGGAATAAGAGATATAAAGTTCTCCTTGTAGCGTGGGTCTAGAAGTTTCACCAACCAGTAATGACTGTAATCCAAAATTTTGAGAATGCGAGGGTCATGGGAAAGGCAGTGTAAAAAAAACTCAGCCATGCGTGCCAGACTACTAACAGGCAAGACATCCGTGTCCTCACCAAGAGGATGACTGACCATGCTCTCCTCCTCCTCCTCTCTGTCCTCTGGCCATCTACGCTGAACAGATGGTATGACAGTTGTGCAGGTAGTACCATCTATAGCGCATGAAACTAGCTCCTGTTCTTCCTCCTCCTCCTCTTCCTCATTGTCACCCAATTGTCACCGCGGGATGGTGACACTAATTATCATCGCCGCTCACCATCTTGGTGGAGTCCTCAAAGTTTTGGAGAATGGTACATATGTCTGCCATTTCTGACGTCCATTAAAAATGTGTATCAGTGTATCAGTGAAACAATTGACACCAGTTTGCTTTTCAAAATTCTTACCTACAGGCCAGGTATTGAAAACTGTGGTTTATCCGTCACACGGATTACATATAACTTCGCTCCAAATTCAGCCATTTCTAGTGAGCGTGGAAAATATTGTCCTCCATTTAAAATGGGCAAGGCGCGTGGCAAGAGAAGGGGAATTGGACGTGATGGTGATGGTGCATGCAGAGGCCGTGGGCAAGCTGAAATTGTGCCACAACAAACACCCACATCTTCTCGCCCGACCTTCCTGTCCCAATTCCTAGGGGACCACAGCACACCACTATTGAACCCAGAGAGTGTCAAAAGGTTGTTGGTTGGATAGCGGATAATGCATCCAGTCACTTTGCCACCACCACCCTGTCTTCCACACGGTCAAGTCTCAATAGCCGTGAGTCTGGACCGCATATTTCTCACCCTGATCCTCCTTCCTCCCACCAAGTCGAGTGCCCGTAGACAACTGATCCCACACTTGGACACTCCGAAGAGCTGTTCACTTTTCCATTTATAGATTCGGGCCTCTTGCCTGGTCCACTTCAAGCGGGGCAAGAGGTGATCGCATGTAGCGATGCCCAAATATTTGAACAACCACGGTCACACGAAGGCAACAGTGGGAAAGTGTTACTAGAGGTGGACGATGATGAGACACAATTGCCAGAAAGTCAGGAGGAGGACCAGGGTGTGGAAGAGGAAGACGAGGTGGTGGATGATATATTAACTGACCCAACCTGGCAGGAGGACATGCAGAGCGAGGACAGCAGCACACAGGGGGAGGGAGGCAGAGTACCCCAACAGGCAGGAAGAAGCAGTGTGGTGGCCGCAGACAGAAGGCAGGAAACCGTTCCCCGTAACAACAACACAAAGGAAGTTGCCAGTACAAGTGTTAGGTCTTCCCGAGTCTGGTTGTTTTTTAAAGACTCTGCCGATAACCCCAAAAAAGCCATTTGCACCACCTGCCAGGCCAGCATCAGCAGGGGTGGCAAAACTACCAGCCTGACCACCACCAGCATGACCAGGCACATGGCAACAAAGCATCCGACTTTGTGGGCCGAACCCCAGGGTCCAGGAACAGTGGCTGTGGGTGGGACCACTGCTTCTTCCGCTGTTGTGCATGCAAGCCAATCCCCTGTCCATGGTGCATGCGAAAATGCCTCCTGCCCTGCACCTGTCATTGCACACTCTCAAGTAGCAGCATCAGGAAGCACGTCCACGTCCACGTCCTTGTCCCAGCGCAGCATTCAGTTGTCCATACCCCAGTCCTTGGAACGCAAGCGCAAATAAGCAGCCAACGCCCCACAGGTCACACTGCTAAATTCCCACATTGTGCGACTGCTTGCGCTATAAATGTTGCCTTTTAGGCTCACGGAGACGGAAGCATTTCACAACCTGATGGCGGTGGCCGTTCCTCAGTCCCCTATTTCTCCAGGTGTGCCGTCTCCGCATTACACAAGCACGTGTCCCAAAACATTAACCGTGCTCTCAACAACGCAGTTACCGGGAAAGTCTACCTAACCACGGACACGTGATCAATTGCTTGTGGGCAGGGATGGTACATCTCACTGACAGCACACTGGGTTAACCTAGTGGAAGCCGGGACCCAGTCAGACCTTGGGATGGAACCCGTCCTTCCGACGCCAAGGTTTGCAGGCCCTAAGTCAATCAGGGTTGCCCCTACAGTCTACATCTCCTGCACCTCATCCTCCTCAGTTTCCTCCTCATCCTCAGCCTCCATCTCCGAAATGACCACATCAGTCACAAGCTGGATGCACTGCAGCACTGCCTCGGCCAAGCGGCAACAGGCTGTGTTGAAGCTAATATGCTTAGGTGACAAACTGCACAATGCTGAAGAGTTGTGGACAGCTCTGAAAGAGCAAGCAGATCTGTGGCTCACAACACCGAACCTACAGCCAGGCATGGTCGTGTGTGACAATGGCCGGAACCTGGTGGTGGCTCCGAGGCGAGGCGAGCTCACACACATGCCATGCCTGGCCCATGTGCTTAACCTTGTGGTTCAGTGATTTCTCAAATCCTACCCAGAGCTGCTGGATCTGCTTGTTAAAGTACGCCGCCTGTGTGCCCATTTTAGAAATTCACCTACAGCTTTCACCGCCCTGGCCATGTTTCAGCAGCGTTTGCAGCTTCCCGCTCACAGACTGGTGTGTGATGTCCTTTCATGTTGGAACTCTACACTGCAGATGTTGGGAAGGATTTGTGAGCAGAAGAGGGAAGTTGTTGAGTACCAGCATCAACAAGGCCGTTGGTATTCATTTCAGACTCCACACATAAGACCTCGGGAGTAGTGTTGAGCCACCCCCGTAGTGTTCGGGTTCGGTTCGGTTCGTCGAACACCGGGATGTTCGAGAAACTGTGCGTGGAACACCTTAGAACACCGTCGAACACCGTCGAACACCGTTAAAACCAATGGCAGGCAAACAAAAACACATAGAAACACATAGAAAACACTTTCAAAGGTGTCCAAAAGCTGACAAACTGCTCAGAAGACACTCTCTTTAAAAAAGCCAGCCGGCAATTCAGCAGCAGCATACACCGGTACCCAACAATTTAGACAAGAAGGAATAGAGCATCACACATAGATTAGATAGATAGAAACATGTCAGTCACATATATAAGAAGTACAGTGATAGTGTTGATTACTGTACTTGTCATTTAGTGTTAAAATAAAGGATTTATTATTAAAAAAATTGGCGTGGGTGTCCCCGTAATTTTAGTCTCTAGCGGAGGTTAAGCAGACGGCTGGGGCAGATGTTTGAAGCCTGGGAAGGGGGTAATACCCACAGAGCTTCCCAGTCTTCTAATTTCAGCCCCCAGCTGAATACATAGCCTTTACTAGCTATTAAAATGGGGGACCCCCAAAAAAATGACGTGGGGTCCCCCCTATTTTAATAGCTAGCAAAGGCTAGGCAGACAGCTGGGGGCTGATATTAATAGCCAAGGAAGGGTGCCATGAATATTGGCCCCCTCCCAGGCTAGAAACACCAGCCGTCAGCCACCCCAGAAATGGCGCATCCATAGGATGCGCCAATTCTGGCACTTAGCCTCGCTCTTCCCACTGCCCTGCAGCGGTGGCAGTGGGGTAATAGGGTTGGGGTTGATGTCAGGTTATAATGCCAGCTGACATCAAGCCCAGGTTAGTAATGGAGAGGCGCCTATAAGACACCCCCATTACTAACCCCATAGTCAAAGTTACAAAAAAACACAAACACCGAGAATAAAGTCCTTTAATTGAAATAAAGACACAATTCTTTATTGTTCTAAATTAAACCATACTTACCATCACGCCCATTCCAGCTGAAGCCAGCGATCTCCTGCAATAAAAGTAAAATAATAAAGCAACATCATCCTTACCTTTCCATGGTTCCCACGACAGCTTCAGCTCTGCTACATTCACATGACAGGCTGGACCGCAGCAGAACGCTGCCATCCAGCTTGCCATGTCGCAGAGACTGAGAAGTGCAGGCATGCTTGCGCTCCTCAGTGTCTGGCATTGACGGCATCCAGATGAGACGACAATGAACCCAGCTCACCTCATGCACGTCACTGACAGCGTGGGAAAATTCTCCTGCGCATGCGATGAGTGCAGGAGAATTTTCCCACACTGTCAGTGACGTGCATGAGGTGAGCTCATGTCCAATGAACTCGGCTCACCTCATGCACGTCACTGACAGCATGGGAAAATTCTCAGCGCTCAGCGCTTGAGCAGGAGAATTCTCCCACGCTGGGATGGCATTGAGATGACAGGCTGGATCACAGCTGAGCGCTGCCATCCAGCTTGTCATCCTTCAGAGACACTGCAGAGCGCAAGCATGCCTGCGCTTCTCAGTGTCTGCCGCATGGCAAGCTGGATGGCAGCGTTCTGCTGCGGTCCAGCCTGTCATGTGAATGTAGCAGAGCTGAAGCTGTCGTGGGAACCATGGAAAGGTTAGGATGATGTTGCTTTATTAGTTTACTTTTATTGCAGGAGATCGTTGGCTTCAGCTGGAATGGGCGTGATGGTAAGTATGGTTTAATTTAGAACAATAAAGAATTGTGTCTTTATTTCAATTAAAGGACTTTATTCTGGGTGTTTGTGTTTTTTTGTAACTTTGACTATGGGGTTAGTAATGGGGGTGTCTTATAGACGCCTCTCCATTACTAAACTGGGCTTGATGTCAGCAGGCATTATAAGCTGACATCAACCCCAACCCTATTACCCCACTGCCACCGCTACAGGGCAGTGGGAAGAGCGAGGCTAAGTGCCAGAATTGGCGCATCCTATGGATGCGCCATTTCTGGGGCGGCTGACGGCTGGTGTTTCTAGCCTGGGAGGGGGCCAATATTCATGGCACCCTTCCTGGGCTATTAATATCAGCCCCCAACTGTCTGCCTAGCCTTTGCTAGCTATTAAAATAGGGGGGATCCCACGTAATTTTTTTGGGGGTCCCCCATATTAATGGCTAGTAAAGGCTAGGTATTCAATTCAACTGGGGGCTGAAATTAGTAGACTGGGAAGCTCCGTGGGTGTTACCCCCTTCCCAGGCTTCAAACATCTGCCCCAGCCGTCTGCTTAACCTCCGCTAGAGACTAAAATTACGGGGAACCCCACGCCAATTTTTTTTTAATAAATCCTTTATTTTAACACTAAATGACAAGTACAGTAATCAACACTATCACTGTACTTCTTATATATGTGACTGACATGTTTCTATCTATCTAATCTATGTGTGATGCTCTATTCTTTCTGTTATAAATTGTCGGGTACCGATGCTGAATTGCCGGCCGGCTTTTTTAAAGAGACGGTGCATGAAAACACTAATGTTTTTTTTAATAAATCCTTTACACTAAATGACAAGTGCAGTAACAAACTCTGTCACTGCACTTCTTATATATGTGACTGATATCTTTCTATCTATCTAATCTATGTGTGATGTTCTATTCTTTCGGTTCTAAATTGTCGGGTGCCGGTGTATGCCGCTGCTGAATTGCCGGCTTTTCATGTTTCACTGTGAGCACTGTTCCCATCGATTTGGGCAACCACTGTAATGCCACAACCACCATGGCTGTGGCATTACAGTGAGTGGCAGACAATCCCTGCATAATTGGTGCTCTAAATAGCGCCAGTCATGCAGGACACGCTTTTGGTGCACGAACAGTTATCGAACATAACCTGGAACAGCCGAATTTTTTGCAAATCGTTCGCGTTCGTCGAACGACTCGAACACAGCCCAAAACAGCTCGAATTTGAGATTGGCGAACAGTTCTAGTCGAACACCGCTCATCTCTACTCAGGAGTGGACATGGGTGTCAGACATATGTACCATCCTCCAAAACTTTAAGGACTCCACCAAGATGGTGAGCGGCGATGATGCCATAATTATCGTCACCATCGCGCTTCTCTGTCTTCTGAAACGCTCTTGGCTCACAATCAAAGAGGATGCATTGCAGGCGGAGCACGATGAGATGGAGCAAGGAACCATACAGGGTGATTACACACAGCCCAGCCTCATCTCATCCCAACGTGGATTGGATGACAATGAGGAAGAGGAGGAAGAACAGGAGCTAGTTTCATGCGCTATAGACGGTACTACCTGCACAACTGTCATACACTGTGTGCAGAATTATTAGGCAAGTTGTATTTTAGAGGATTATTTTTATTATTGATCAACAACTATGTTCTCAATCAACCCAAAAGACTCATAAATATCCAAGCTTTAGATTTTTGGAACTTGGAGCGTTTTTTTTTTTAGATATGGCTATCTTAGGAGGATATCTATTAGTGCAGGTAACTATTACTGTGCAGAATTATTAGGCAACATAATAGAAACCAAATATAATCCCATCTCACTTGTTTATTTTCACCAGGTAAACCAATATCAGTGCACAAAATTTAGAAATAAACATTTCTGACATGCAAAAACAAAAACCAAAAAAAATAGTGATGAATATAGCCACCTTTCTTTATGATGACACTCAACAGCCTTCCATCCATAGATTCTGACAGTTGCTTGATCTGTTTTCGATCACCATTGCGTGCAGCAGCTACCACAGGCCCCCAGACACTGTTCCGAGAGGTGTACTGTTTTCCCTCCCTGTAGATCTCACATTTTATGATGGACCACAGGTTCTCTATGGGGTTCAGATCAGGTGAACAAGGGGCCATGTCATTATTTTTTCTTCTTTTAGACCTTTACTGGCCAGCCACGCTGTGGAGTAGTTGGATGCATGTGATGGAGCATTGTACTGCATGAAAATCATGTTTTTCTTGAACGATACCGACTTCTCCCTGTTCCACTGCTTGAAGAAATTGTCTTCCAGAAACTGGCAGTAGGTCTGGGAGTTGAGCTTCACTCCATCCTCAACCCAAAAGGGTCCCACAAGTTCATCTTTGATGATACCAGCCCATACCAGTACCCCACCTCTACCTTGCTGGCATCTGAGTCGGAGTGGAGCTCTCTGCCCTTTACTGATCCAGCCTCTGGCCCATCCATCTGGCCCATCAAGAGTCACTCTCATTTCATCAGTCCATAAAACCTTTGAAAAATCAGTCTTAACATATTTCTTGGCCCATTCTTGACGTTTTATCTCATGTTTCTTGTTCAAAGGTGGTCGTTGTTCAGCCTTCCTTACCTTGGCCATGTCGCTGAGTATCGCACACCTTGTGCTTTTTGATACTCCAGTAACGTTGCAGCTCTGAAATATGGCAAAACTGGTGGCGAATGGCATCTTGGCAGCTTCACGCTTGATTTTCCTCAATTCATAGGCAGTTATTTTGCGCCTTTTTTAGCCAACACGCTTCTTGCGACCCTGTTGGCTATTTGTCATGAAACGCTTGATTGTTCGGTGATCACGCTTCAAAAGTTTGGAAATTTCAAGACTGCTGCATCCCTCTGCAAGACATCTCACAATTTTGGACTTTTCAGACCCCGTCAAATCTCTCTTCTGACCGATTTTGCCAAAGGAAAGAAAGTTGCCTAATAATTAAGCACACCTTATATAGGGTGTTGATGTCATTAGTCAACACCCCTCCTCATTACAGAGATGCACATCACCAGATTTACTACTTGGAGTAGGACAACATGTATAAAAAGTATCATGTGATCAAAATACTCATTTGCCTAATAATTCTGCACACAATGTGCTGTCTGTTCAGCGTGGATGGCCTGAGGACAGAGAGGAGATAAGAGAGCATGGTCAGTTGTCCTCTTGGTGAGGACATGGAAGTCTTTCCTGTTTGCAGTCTGGCACGCATGGCTGAGTTTATGTTATGTTGCCTTTCCCATGACCCTCGCGTTCTCAAAATTTTCGGTGACAGTCATTACTGGTTGGTGACACTTCTAGACCCACGCTACAAGGAGAACTTTATATCTCTTATTCCTGAGGCGGACAGGCGTACAAAAATCGGGCAGTACCAGAAGGCCTTGTTGCAGAACTATTAAAAAAATTCCCATCTGAAAACGCTGGCGGCAGAGGTCACAGTTCGTTGGACAACCAAGGAGTACAGGTGAGAGAGACACAACTCCAATCCAGCAGAGGCAGGGAACACTGTCAAAGTTCTTTGAGAATTTTCTCAGATTCTCCCATCGCACAGGCACTGAGGTGCGGGGTACTATCACAAGGAGTGCAAAGTTTGGGAAGATGCTGAGGGAGTACCTCGCCGACCGTACCAACGTCCTCAGTGATTCCTCTGTGCCTTTTAATTATTGGGTATCCAAGCTGGATACGTGGAATGAACTGGCTCTCAATGCCTTGGGAGGTCCTGGCCTGCCCTGCCGCCAGCATTTTGTCACAGCGGGTTTTTAGTACTGCTGGTGGAATTATAACTGATAAGCGCATCCACCTGTCAACTGAAAATGCTGACAGGCTGACTCTTATAAAAATGAACAAGGGCTGGGTTGGACCAGACTTCTCAACACCACCGAATGATAGCAGCGTAACAAACTCAAATTCATTGTCTTTTTTTTGGAGGTGTATTCCCATTCTGGGATGTATTAACAGAAGCATACAGTCTAGATCACGTGAAGTCATTATCGGTCTTTACTCCTCTTTGGTCAGACCTCATCTGGAATACTGTGTACAGTTTTGGGCACCACATTTTAAAAAAGACATAGACAAACTGGAGCAAGTTCAGAGAAGAGCGACCAGAATGGTGACTGGTCTGCAAACCATGTCCTATGAGGAACGGTTGCAGGATTTGGGAATGTTTAGCTTGCAAAAAAGAAGACTGAGAGGAGACTTAATAGCTGTCTACAAATATGTCAAGGGCTGTCACATTGTAGAAGGATCATCTTTATTCTCATTTGCACAAGGAAAGACTAGAAGCAATGGGATGAAACTAAATGGGAGGAGACACAGATTAGATATTAGAAAAAACTTTTTGACAGTTAGGGTGATTAATGAGTGGAACAGGCTGCCACGAGAGGTGGTGAGTTCTCCTTCAATGGACGTCTTCAAACAGAGGCTGGACAGACATCTGTCTGAGATGATTTAGTGAATCCTGCTTTGAGCAGGGGGTTGGACCAGATGACCCAGGAGGTCCCTTCCAACTCTACCATTCTATGATTCTATGATTCTATGACCTTTTCACACCCACACAAGGGCATATGCTTCCTGATTTTGGCTATTTGTTCTTGTCCTTCTGACGCGCCCCCTGGGCCGTGGGGTACTCAGTGCCGGTCCAGTCGGTGCAGGGGATGTCACAGTGGCAGTTTCCCGGTCCGTGACCCAGGGCGGTTAATAAAAGGGGATTATAGTTTTTTTAGTTTAATGTTCGTTACGCCACCTGTGGTATGTGGTATATGGAGCCGCCGCTGCGGTGTAGATTCTCTGGAGCTGATGGTGACGCAGCAGAGTTGGTTCAGCTCTCCACAGGTAGAGCTAAGCTCCAGGGTGGTGCAGTGATGATTAATGAGGTAGATGTTGCTGTGCAGTGTAGTGCAGGGGATGGCGCATATAATAATTCTAGGACACAGTGGGGTGCAGTCTTCAAGGTTTACTCACAGTTGTTGAACTCTGCTATCAGGACCAGGGTAACCTACCACGCCGTCCTGTGTTTACCAAGGCAGGGGTTCAGCAAACTCCCAGGTGTTTCAGGAGTACATAACGGGACCCCATTCTGTGTGCCTTCCTCGGTCGTCTTCCTGTGCTGGTTCTCACCCTCCTGCCCCGCGCCTTGCTTGCAACCAGTGTCCCAAGCCGGTAACCTTGGATTTTGGCGGGCAACCTGCAGTCCCTTGAATTCTATGTGGCTACCTTTTTAGCTATGTAGTTGCGGTTGTGAGCAGCTGCACGCTGAAAGTACAGAAGCCTCCGGTTTCTAGCTGAGCCTTGTAGTTCTACCACTAGTTAGGGGCCGGTCCCCTTTGCGGCCTGATCCCTCCACGTTCCTGCAGATTCGGGCGCATGGGTGGCTTCCTGAACTTCCCATGCCCCTGGGATCCCCTCACTTCTGCAGCCTTCCTCTGCTCCCTTCCTTGTCCTGTCAGTCCTTCTGGGCCTCTCAACCTAGGCCCGCTCCTCTGAGCAGAGCTCCTACAGCGCTCCTACTCCCACTCCTTCTCCTCTCAGACTGATCTGTCTCTTCCAAGATGGTTCCCTCTTCTTTATATACTCCTACTGAAGTGCTCTCCTGTCTTATTCCTCCACCCACACCCACTACATGGTTCCACCCTCCAGCTAGGGACCAGGGACTGTGCTCTCCCTTAGGAGCAATCTCGCCCTTCCCTCTGAAGTGGAGTGTAATGGATGCAAGTGTGTGGGTCCCGGGCAGTATTCCATCCTTACCTGAGAGTGGGATACCACACCTCTGGGTGAGATGCAGTACCTCTGTGGTGACTGAACCCGCAGGGGTGCCACACTTCTCCTTCTCCTCATCCTCCACCACCATATCACCAGGGTGACCGTGGTCCGTGATGCAACACCCACATAATTTTTTTAAAGGGTGTTTATGATGCCCGTAAAAAAAAATTTGTACACAGTATGTTCATGTATACCATCAGGGGTAAACGTTTGTCAGCCTATACACATTTAGTGCATGGGCATTACAAGTATAGGAGACCTGCTCCTTTCTAATGGGAACATTTTTTATGAGGCCCTCCTCCACGTCTCTTCCAAAGGGCATTGGAGTGCCTCCAAATTTTTGGCAGCCCTTGCATTCACTGCATGAGCAAACACAATGAGAGACCCACTTCCTAATAATAGCAACATTGTTTTCACGAGGCCCTCCTCTAAGTCTCTTCAAAGGGGTATTGGGATGTGTCCAAATTTTCAAAGTGATATTGGGGTGCGTCCAAATTTTGGGCAGCCCTGCCACTCACTGCATATGCAATAACAGTATAGGAGACCCACTCTTTAGTAATGGAAACAATAAAGCACAGCCGGCTGATGGCTCTTTAAGAATAGTGAGGGCTGACTGATGGCCCTTTAAGAATAGTAAAGGCCACCTGATGGCCCTATAAAAATAGGCTTTGTGACTTTCAGAGTCCCTCCTTCATAAATGAAACATGATGTGCCTGATGATATCTCACACACCACATGGCCAGATAAGGTTGTAAAATGTTAAAATGACATTTCCCGGTGAATGCATTTGTCACGGTTGAAAGCAATGCAAAAGTGGAAAAACGCATCAAAAACGCTACGTGTGAACATAGCCCAAGGTATGGAGGAGTATTTTTGGTTTTGGTTATTTATTTTGCCTTATATACAAGTCATTACCCTTTAAAGGATGTTCCTTATCATATTTCCCAGGAAAATGCATTTTGGTTTCGTTTTTGTATGTTTTATTGTGAGTCCGTAAAAGTGGCGTAATACTCTGACAACGTTGTTGACAGCAGTGACCTGGGAGTCAGAAATGCTTCCAGGGGTCTTCCCCATGCTGTTCACATGTCATTTGAGCACTTTTCACTTCGATTTAGACAATTTTTAGGCACTCTGCAGACCGCCGGGGGGGAGCCGTCTGAAAAATGCTTGAGTTTCCAATAGACTTACATTGGACTCGTTGCTGGGGGCGAGCACCCGAGTATTTCAACGTGCTCAACCCGAGCAATGAGCACCCGAGCATTCTAGTGCTCGCTCATCACTAGTCAAGACCAAAGAATGAACTAAAAGTACCAAACACCAATATGAGGGGTAAAGCAAGAAAATAGTCAAAGTTTAGAGTATATACAGTATGATAGCAAAAATAAAGCACAAAATACTAATGAGACTAGGAAATACCTCTTTCTTCAGGCAGTGCGAGAACAGTCTGGATGTAGGCTGGCCAATGACCAAACCAGAACAACTTAAGACCTACAAAATTAAAGGGTTATGTGTGCCTTGGCAAGCTATCCACAGGGTAGATAATGTCATGCTAATCAATGGAAGCACCCAAAAATTCCAAGAATGGGGTTCAAATTGCAAAATGCGCATCACTGCTCCTATCGTGGTCTACCGGATGGCTGGAGATAGCCGAGCGTTGACAACTAAAACACCATTCCAGTGGAGCATTTAATTGTTCTCGGGATTGGTGGGGTCTACACTGAGAGATTTCCCGTAATCAGAACATTATCCCCTTAATGTGGATATGTAATAACTTTACTAGTGGGGGATAACCATTAAATATTGCTCTGCTGTAGCAAAGCTTGGAAAACAAAAAGCTCAGAACCTCACAGGAACCTATTCCACGGTCTGCTCAATTCTCATCTTTATCTTCCGACACTTCATCTTGTCTGAAGACCTTTTTTTATGTCTCCTGTTTTATTAACTGTGGGTCTTTGTCCCTTATGTAAGTGACTCAATCTTCAGTTGTTAAGAATTATTACAATCTCTATTCTTCTTTTCCCACCGCCGTTCCTCCTGCATCACCTGTGACCGGACTCCGGAATGATTGATCTTCATAGAGCGTTCCCACCACATTGACAATTAAGACTTGAAAATCATTTGCCCCCGCGCTCTGCATCAACACATCTTCACTACATCTTAGAGGCAGATGTAGAATTCAGTTCCAAATGACGGATCCTGCAGGGGCTAATCAGGACAACTGCTGTGACTAAAACTGAAAAGGAAATTACTAATGCCGGGGAAGAAGTTTTATTAAAGGTTTGTGCCAGAAGCAATGTACAATTCAGACCGAAGAAGAAGAAACATATTCTGACGTTTGCGAGTGTCTAATGCGAATATTTGATTCTCGTAATTTTGCACTATTGGCACTGAATCTCAATTTCTCCGAGCGTTAATGTAACAGGAAGCTGTCACTTTACATTTTGTCCACAATGAAATGTTTTTGACCAGATTGAAATATGCCGATTAATTAATAATGTCTGTGATTGTAACAAAGGATCTGAAAATATTCATATTCTTAACCTTACTGTAGATGTTATCCTGTCCAAGGCAGAACTAGACAAAACTGGGTGATAATAACTTGGAAATGGAGGTCAAACTTATTTTATTTTTTGTACATTTCTTGCCTAACCACCTGATCACTGGGGAACCCCCGCTTGACCCCCTTTGATCACTAGCTTGGCGTGCTCATTCTCCTCTATGCACATCCTCAATGAAGAAGACTTGAATAGAGCAGCAGTCGAGCTATGGGACAGATGAAGACATACAAGTTCTGCATTCACCTGTTCCCATCAGTCTCAAAGACATTTAATGCTGCAGCTGCCATGCATTTGAACCCCTAATTCTGTGCTCTTTGGTCGGCATCTCTTTCCGCTGAGCCACAACTGATACACCTTTTCTTTGCGTATTTTAGTCCTGTTATCTTTGTTTCTATTGGTTTAGGGTAACAGGTGTTTTTCACTTACTCTGTTTGTTTTTCCTATTACCTTTCGGGTGCAGCTTTAAATACCTTTCTCTACTGGTGTTTCCTACTAGTAATAGACTTTGTTGGATTAATTCAGTTCAGTTGCAGTAATTTTGTGTGGGATCCCTTTACTCTACCCTGCTATTCTAGCGATGCTAGGGGTTGAAACGGATATTCAGAGTAAGTTGATGTGGTGGTGCCATTACCTTAGGGTGCCAACCTCCATGGTCAGGCAGGAACAGACCATGGTCAGAGAAGGGTTTTTCCTAGTCTAAACAGGTACCTGTTAGGTTCAGGCATTTGTCTTCCTGGTTTGTACGATACCCGCATGAATGTGCTTTGGCAGTCATAACAGCAGCACTGCGAATGTGCAACTGCTGCTCCATTCCCGGTGATAGCTCCTCTTCACTGCAGCTTTAAATAGGGGAAGCAAGGGGGCTCTATGGACCCTCATTCTGGTAATCATCAAAGCTCTCAGGATTAGGTACTTTACCAATCAAACCTATTATACCTATCCAGTGGATAGGTGATGCCGGTGCATTGTACAGGCTTAGCCTCATGCACATTGTCACGGAGCATGTACGGGTCCTTCTGTACATACAAAGATATGCAACCCTGGAAGCAATATGCTTCATACAGACTTCAGTATCCCTGAACCTCTGCGTCCTGGCTTCTTGCCGGGAAGCAATGTGCTCTTGATGATTGACAGTTTGGACGAGCAGCATGACTGAGTTGCTGGCTGGAATTGTGCGCTCTTGAGGAAGCTTTGCAACATCGGAGGAACGCAGGGACACTGAGACTGGCTGGATCCAGAAATAGAGCAGCGCTCATGAGCTGCGTAGCAAACAGCTTGTAAGCACTTTCTGGGTCACGTCCACTTCATGGACATCATCCCTCGTGTTTATCAGAGTGGACCTTCCTCTAGAGTTTATACTTTGAATGATTCCTCTTTTTTCCCCTGATGAGACTCAAACCTTTGAATTACGAGGGATACATTGTATTGTAAAAGCACATACCTGCTTCACCGAGTCCAGTCCGGCACTTTTATTGACCACAACCATTTTTTCATCTGTCAAGCAGCAAATTCACATCAGTCACTTTGCACCCAATGCTTAATTAGCAACAGGTGATTTTCGAGTTAATTACCATTTATTATTGATTTAGGTTCCAATATGGCGGCCAGGTGCCATACAGTGCGGTACACGGCGGCATATAACATGGATGATGTGTATTTCTGAATAACATGGGATCAGCTCTTCTGTATTTGCAATGACCTTTTCTAAGGTCTCGGAGTTTTAATATCTTACATATGTTTCCGATGTGAACGGCAAGTTATTACCGACTCAGAGAAATCGTATTCTTCATGTCAGTAGACAATTTCATATTCCCTGAAATGAATCCTGCTTCACTTCCCCACCCATCCCCCCCAAAGCCATCGGTTCATGGGGTCTAAGCAAGGCAGGCTCCATGCTTTAGAAAATATCAATAACGTAAGGAGAAGCCGGAGAGCCGTATTTAATAACGTTACCGATTATGCTCCATCTTCAGCTGTGAAATTAAGGGATATTTCAGGTTCTGACCGCCGGGCAGACTAAAGACGTTTGCAGAAATTAAATCTCAGCCTGCTCATTCTGATAATCCGGCGGGAATGTTACGCGTTAATTAAAATTGTCGTCATATTGATGCTTTCCGAAACCAATCTCACGTAGATGCGGAAGAGGATTAGGAGAAAGGTGGAAAAGACTGAGTGGAAAAAAAACAACTTCCCAATATTTTTGTTTCTAGAGACTCGCTTTGTGACATTATGCGAAGCCCAAAAGAGTTTTTCAAAAGTTTTATAACTTAATATTTTTTTAGTAAAATTAGTTACATTTTATGTTCAAGGATGTTTGCTCACACATAGAAGGTCTAGAAAACCATGGCTAAACTTAAAGGGGTTGTCCAGTTCTTTAATAATGGGGGGCTATCCTTAGAGTAATTCATCCGGTACCCCACCGATCATAGGGCTAGATGTGATCAGTTGCGAAGCAGCACAGCGCCATTAGCTGCATAGTGGCCGCAGTAGGATATTGCACATCTGCCGGCCTATAATTCTGAGCATATGACCTTTACTATACCATACAGTCCTATGCATAAAATTATGTTATATTGTTTTTTTTTTCATTATTTATTTCTAATATATGTACAGTACAGACCAAAAGTTTGGACACACCTTCTCATTTAAAGATTTTTCTGTATTTTCATGACTATGAAAATTGTACATTCACACTGAAGGCATCAAAACTATGAATTAACACATGTGGAATTATATAGTTAACAAAAAAGTGTGAAACAACTGAACATATGTCTTATATTCTAGATTCTTCAAAGTAGCCACCTTTTGCTTTGATGACTGCTTTGCACACTCTTGGCATTTCCTTGATGAGCTTCAAGAGGTAGTCACCGGAAATGGTTTTCACTTCACAGGTGTGCCCTGTCAGGTTTAATAAGTGGGATTTCTTGCCTTATAAATGGGATTGGGACCATCAGTTGTGTTGTGCAGAAGTCAGGTGGATACACAGCTGATAGTCCTACTGAATAGACTGTTAGAATTTGTATTATGGCAAGAAAAAAGCAGCTAAGTAAAGAAAAACGAGTGGCCATCATTACTTTAAGAAATGAAGGTAAGTCAGTCAGAAATATCGGGCAAACTTTGAAAGTATCCCCAAGTGCAGTTGCAAAAACCATCAAGCGCTGCAAAGAAACTGGCTCACATGACGACCGCCCCAGGAAAGGAAGACCAAGAGTCACCTCTGCTTCTGAGGATAAGTTTATCCGAGTCACCAGCCTCAGATATCGCAGGTTAACAGCATCTTAGATTAGAGACCAGGTCAATGCCACACAGAGTTCTAGCAGCAGACACATCTCTACAACAACTGTTAAGAGGAGACATTGTGCAGCTGGCCTTCACGGTATAATAGCTGCTAGGAAACCACTGCTAAGGACAGGCAACAAGCAGAAGAGACTTGTTTGGGCTAAAGAACACAAGGAATGAACATTAGACCAGTGGAAATCTGTGCTTTGTTCTGATGAGTCCAAATTTGAGATCTTTGGTTCCAACCACCGTGTCTTTGTGCGACGCAGAAAAGGTGAACGGATGGACTCTACATGCATGGTTCCCACCGTGAAGCATGGAGAAGGAGGTGTGATGGTGTGGAAGTGCTTTGCTGGTGACACTGTTGGGGATTTATTCAAAATTGAAGGCATACTGAACCAGCATGGCTACCACAGCATCTTGCAGCGGCATGCTATTCCATCCGGTTTGTGTTTAGTTGGACCATCATTTATTTTTCAACAGGACAATGACCCCAAACACACCTCCAGGCTGTGTAAGGACTATTTGACCAAGAAGGAGAGTGATGGGGTGCTATGCCAGATGACCTGGCCTCCACAGTCACCAGACCTGAACCCAATCGAGATAGTTTGGCGTGAGCTTGACCACAGAGTGAAGGCAAAAGGGCCAACAAGTGCTAAGCATCTCTGGGAACTCCTTCAAGATTGTTAGAAGACCATTTCCGGTGACTACGTCTTGAAGCTCATCAAGAGAATGCCAAGAGTGTGCAAAGCAGTCATCAAAGCAAAAGGTGGCTACTTTGAAGAACCTAGAATATAAGACATATTTTCAGCTGTTTCACACTTTTTTGTTAAGTATATAATTCCACATGTGTTAATTCATAGTTTTGATGCCTTCAGTGTGAATGTACAATTTTCATACTCATGAAAATACAGAAAAATCTTTAAATGAGAAGGTGTGTCCAAACTTTTGGTCAGTACTGTATGTATAAAAATAAAACAAATTCTACATTTTTAATCGCAGAAGAAGTCATTTAGCTCCACCTGTTTATATAATCCTTCAGTTGTTTTTTGCCTTTTTTTATTTGCTTATGATATGATGAAATATCCATATTCCCACTTCAGTCGTTATTCGCACATAATGGATGCGTACAATGGATACATTTGCTCCCAGCTTTTGTTGGAAGCAGAGGATGAGCCGAGGGTTTTTTTCATAGGAAATCTGATAAAATTCAGGATATAAATAATTATCGGAGCCTGTGTATTCACAATGTACCCGCGGGTGAACAGTCTCCGCTCCTGACATTTAGAGATAAGTGAACTGACAGATTTTTTTTTTTTATAGTTTACACTAAAATATTCCCCAAAAAAGAAATAATAAAATGAATGAACGAATATAAATCAGTAAAAGTCAAACAAAGTGAGGCCAAAGGGTTCATGGTGATGTTTTATATAATAATAATAATTAGAATAATAATAAATATTAATCCCTGAATTCTGCTTCCGCATTCAACTCCCTCACCCCCCCGATGAACATCCGGCCCCTCGCCCCTCAGTGTATAACATCTGGCTCCTTTCCCCCGCAGTGTATAACATCCAACCCTTCGCACCCCGGTGTATAACATGTAGCCCCTCATCCCCAGTATATAACATCTGGCCCCTCACCCCCCGGGGTATAACCTCTGACCTCTCTCCGTCCCCAGTGTGTAACATTTGGACTCTCTCGTCCCCAGTATAAAATATCAGACCCCTCACCCCAGTGTATAACCTCCGGCCCCTCACACCCCAGTGTATAACATCCAGCCCCTGGCCACTGGTATATAACATCCGACACCTTGCACCCCAGTGTATAACATCCAGTCCCTCACCATCTGGTGTATAACATCCCTCTCTCTCCCCCTGGTGTATAACATCTGGCCCCTCACCCCCGGTGTATAACATCCAGCCCCTCACCCCCGGTGTATAACATCCGGCCACTGGTGTATAACATCTGGCTTCTCGCCGCCCCAGTGTATAACATCCAGCCCCTCTCTCCCCAGAGTGTAACATCCGGCCCCTGGTGTATAACATCCGTCCCCTCTCCCCTCAGGGTATAACAGCCGGCTCCTTGAACCCCGGTGTATGAGCCCTGGCTCCTTTCCCACCCCGATGTATAACCGCTGGCCCCTTTCCCTCCCAGTGTATAACATCCGGCCCCTCACCCCTGGTGTATAACATCCAGCCCCTCACCCCCTGGTGTATAACATTCGACCCCTCACCCCCTGGTGTATAACATCCGGCCCCTCACCATCTGGTGTATAACATCTGGCTCCTCGCCCCCGGTGTTTAACATCCAGCCCCTCACCCCCGGTATATAACATCCAGCCCCTAATGTACAACATCTGGCCCCTCACCCTCTGGAGTATAACATCCGGCTCCTCACCATCTGGTGTATAACATCCGGCTCCTCACCCCCGGGATATAACATCCAGCCCCTCACCCCCCGTGTATAACATCCGGCCACTGGTGTATAACATCTGGCTCCTCGCCCCCCCAGTGTATAACATCCAGCCCCTCTCTCCCCAGAGTGTAACATCCGGCCCCTGGTGTATAACATCCGTCCCCTCTCCCCTCAGGGTATAACAGCCGGCTCCTTGCACCCCGGTGTATGAGCCCTGGCTCCTTTGCCACACCGATGTATAACCGCTGGCCCCTTTCCCTCCCAGTGTATAACCTCCGGCCCCCAGTGTGTAACATTTTTACCCTCTTGCCCCTGTGTATAACATTCGATCCCTCTGCGCCAGTGTATAACATTTAGACCCTTCTGCCCCTAGTGTATAACCTCCAGCCCCTCACCCCACACAGTGTATAAAATCCGGCCCCTTGCCCCCCCGGTGTATAACCTTCAGCCCCTCAATTCCCTGGTGTATAACATCCGGCCCCTTGCCCTCCGGTGAATAACATCTGGCCCCTCGATCCCTGGTGAATAACATCTGACCCCTCACTTCCCGGTGTATAAAATCCAGCCCCTCACCCCTGATGTATAGCACCTGGCCCCTGGTGTATAACATCCGGCCCTGGTGTATAACATCCGGCCCCCATTGTGTAACATTTGGACTCTCTCACCCCCGGTATAAAACATCAGACCCCTCGCCCCCGGTGTATAACCTCCAGCCGCTCACCCCCGTGTATAACATCCGGCCCCCAGTGTGTAACATTTTGACCCTCTTGCCCCTGTGTATAACATCCAACCCCTCTGCCCCAGTGTATAACATTTTGACCCTTCTGCCCCCAGTGTATAACCTCCAGCCCCTCGCTTCCCCGGTGTCTAACATCCGGCCCCTCTCTACTCCGGTATATAACTTCCGGCCCCCCTCAGTGTTTAACATCCGGCCCCTCTGCCCCACTGTCTAACATTTAGACCCTTCTGCACCCAGTGTATAACCTCCAACCCCTCGCCCCCGGTGTATAACATCCGGCCCCTCACCCCCTGTGTATAAACATCTGGCCCCTGGTGTATAACACCCAACCCCCATTATGTCCATGACATTTCTTCCTTCTGAATAACCTGTGAGTGATATTACTGATAAATGGAAGGAACCGCAGCAACTCAGCCACAAAGTGGAGACCCCGTAACGTTACAGAGCGGGGGGACGAGTGCTGAGAAGCAGAGGGCAGAAAAGAACGGCTCCTAACACATCTCGATGGAGCTACGAGGAATGAATCCTACAAATGTCCCCTTTTGATGTTGGTCAGGATTCTCTTTCCCATACATAGACAGGAAAGCCACCTATCTTCCTCTGTGTATCTAGTGTATCTCACACAGAACATGGAGATTGGGAGCATTTTGCTCCTTTTGTATCACTGTATTGTTCACACTAATTGAAAATGCATAAAAAAAGGAGTTGGGAAAAGCTGCTGCTTTTTAACATTTAGCGCGTCCGCCTCTGGGTCCTGCATCCGAGATATGAACTAAATATATGAAAATTTACCCCAAGAGCAAATTATAAGCCTATTAAATGTCACTAAGCACATAAATATTCCCTGTACGAAGAGTTTTCAGACAGGTCAACCCAAGGTGACTTTTCATGTTTGTGAACGGGGAAAATATGTATTTTTGTACTGTGTTAGCCAGTAGATAGAAAAATATTTAGATTTGAGAGTCCTCAGTGGTTGATACCTTTTAATGGCTAACTGAAAAGATGGTAACAAGTTGCAAGCTTTCGAGACTACTCAGGTCTCTTCATCAGGCATAGTATAGTATAGTATGGTGACCTTTGACACCTTCAGATCAAAAATGAATGTGTGGCATGGATTTATGTCATTCTACATCAACTAAGGAATGTGTTCCTCGGAACTGCGGGGTCATCACAACCCTGGACCAGACCTCAGTCACAGGACAATAAAACTTTCACGCTCCTTATCTTTGAACTTCTAAAATATTTACAGCCACAACTGTTTATCTCTCTCCCATAGTAACAGCTCTACTTTACGTCACCTGTCTCATCTATTGCATTATTTCTGTGTCCTATTGTGTGTAGATATGTCACTCTTCAGATTTTGCGTTATTCTATGCCTGGCGAAGAGGCCTGAGTAGTCTCGAAAGCTTGCAACTTGTTACCATCTTTTCAGTTAGCCATTAAAAGGTATCAAATGCTGAGGACTCTCAAATCTAAATATTTTTCATGTTTGTGAAGTAACCTTCTAAAAAAGAGGCTTATGTAATGCCGGAATGTGAGGAGGATGTGGAGCCAGTCCAGTCCTGAGAGGCAGCGGAGGAGAACACTAAGCACTTCTTTGATAATTATTGTTCTGTTCACCCAATTTGGGTCGTACAGTAGTCCCTCTCTATATCGCGGTATCACCGATTTTTCCCTATATCGTAGGATTTTGCAGTACTGTACATGGCACACAAATGGCTGATTGATGGAAGGCGACCAACCAGACCATTGTCTTGTGTATCCCGGGTGCTGGGTGTAACCTGGGAATGATTAATAAGGTACTGGGAATGGTTTCTAAGTGTGTGGGAAGGGTTTATAGAACTTAAAATATATATAAATACTAAAATAAATGTAAGGTTCCGACTTTGTGGATTTTCACCTATCGCAGGGTGATCTAGAACGTAACACCCGCGATAAGTGAGGGATCACTGTATCACCATCAACAAGTGACCTGAACATTCTCATCTGAGGAAGATCCGGCACTAAGAAATAAGTCAGCCAGTGCAACAATATTAATGACCTTCTTCTTCTTAGGTCCTGTTCACACTCATGTCACGGCTTCAGTAATTACCAGATCCATAATGCTTATGGGGGATCCTACTGGCATTTCGCTGGGCCATCAAGAGTCTGCATTTTTTATATGGATGACACAGAGCAATTGAAACCTGACCCAACAAAATCCTAGGCAATGTTTGTATAGAGTTTTTACAGAGTTTTTTTTTTTTTTTAGCAGATCTGCTCTCCATAAACCATTTGGAAAAGCACTTCCCATTAATTTCAATGGGAAATCCACTTCGATGTTCATCTGAGGGTTTTTCTTTTTCCCTAAAAAGGTTTTAAAAAATACTTGGTGGGGAAAAAAAAGAATGTATTTTTTTCAGACTATAAAACGTACCCCAAAGTTTGGGGTGAAAAATAGAAAAAAAATATTTTTTATAAGGTACATGTTTTTTTTTTAAGTGGATCCTTATGGAATCCATTCCAAACAAGACATTATCAAAACCAAAGGTTGTAAAAAAAAAAAAAAACCTTTGGGAGGAAAACTGTTTAAATACTGTTCAGAAAAAATAAAAACTCCCCCTTAATTGGTTTCCGCTTGAAAAACGTCCCCTTTTTCAACTCCTTTGCTTTACTCCAATGTGAATATACATTTTTTTGGAGGGGGGTTTTTAAACTCGTGTTTTAAACTTTATTTTTTTTCTACCAAACACGTAAAGAAAAATACATAAATAATGTAATATCTTCTCCCACTGAAACATGAAATATATTTATTTATTGTTATTTATTTTCTGTTTCTATGGTGTTAAATGATAAAATGTTTCCTTTAGTGTTACCTTGTCCTTCCGCTCTGCCCACATCTCTGTCTGGCTCCAGAACAAACGAACGCCTCGAACTTCACATCCTTTTCCCCATCAGCCTTTAAAATATATATAGATATAAAAGTAAAAGATGGATATTGAAGAAAAAAGAAATAAGCGGAAGAAAAAGTCAGAGAGGAGGAAGCGAGTGATTGTTAAACTCTCCTGAAGATTCTCCCACATTCAGCATTGTTTATGCTACTTAATGTCTTAACGCCTCCGATCCAACAGGGATACGGACGGGTGCGGAGCGTAATGAATCAAGTCAAGTGCTCCGAGCTCGGTTTACTCCATATATCCACTAAAGGTAGGCTATAAACAACCGGCGATATCTCTTACTGCTGCTTTATACTAAGAGAACCGCAATAAAAATATGTTACGCTCAATGGAAACAGCATTAGATGGGACCATTGGATATAAAGCCCTTTTGTGATATCGGCATGGAGAACTAGGAAGGATGCCAACAAGGCACTTTACTTGTGGCCAGGAAATTCAGATACAGGGCAACCAAAAGAACCCCAAAAAAAAGGAAACTAAAACTATTATAACATTAGTGTTCAAAAAATCTACGTATTGTATTTTGAACTCCGAATTTTTTTTTTTTTTTCAATTAGCCAATAGGTTAATTTTATATTTTGAAACTTTATTTGCCTCCGACCAATAGAGAAATTCCTTCAATAGATTATTTCACAGCTTTACTGCTCTAACAGTAGAGATCCCTTCTCATAACTGGTATTTTTATTGATTGAAAAGAGTAGAACCTGGTGAAAGAGGTAGACATCGCTCAAGCAGGTCCGGGTGGAGATGTGACAGTCATATTGGCACTCTCACAAAAAGTAAATTCCCTTGGTAGAAGATTCCACATCTTCCCTGCTCTTTTAGTAGAGAACCCTTGTCATGGATGGGGAATTTACATCCAGTCACATATATTTCACAGCTTCGTTGCTTTTACAGTAGAAAACTCTTCTGGAATTTTGCTTGCCTCCCACTAAAAAGAAATTCCTTAGGTACAGTTTTCTACAGTTTTACTGCTCTTATAGTAGAGATCCCTTCTCATAACTGGTATTTGTTATCAATTGAAAACATCAGTGTCTGGCGACACAGGCAGATGTCGTTGGAGCAGCTTTTTGTGAAGATGCGAGTCATATCGACTCTCTAACAAAAAGTAAATTCCTTTGTTAAAATATTCCCCATCTTCCCTGCTCTTATAGTAGACAACCCTCGTCATGGCTGGGGAATTTACTTCCAGTCACATATATTTCACAGCTTCATTGCTTTTACAGCAGAAAACTCTTCTAATAACTGTCTATCATAGCTCAACTTATATAGGAGGACCCTAGAGAAAAGTAACTTTTTTTTTTTTGTAGGATATTTTACAGCTTTGCCGCTCTTACAGTAGAGAACCCTTCTCATGACTTGGGAATCATTTCATAACACTGAATCATCTGTAACATATTTTTCTAGGAATGGATCTTTGATAAACAGGGACGCAAAAAATTCATTCCAAAGATGCAATTCTTGCATCACCCTCTTTAGGCAATGTCAGATTTATAAGGACTCTTAAGTTGAGACAATGAAAACCCAAAGCTCCAAATAGATGAACAATAGCTCCTTAATAAAAAAAAATATCTAAAATCATTAGCAAGGAATTATTTTTTGTTACATTTTGTTTAGTTTTTAAATAAGACTCATAGATAATTTTTGGAATAACCTTTTTGTGTTCTGGGGCATCGGATGACTTTTAGATAATGTCGTTTTGAGCTCCAGGGAATGTGATACTAATAAACACTGTGACAGACCGGCCGCTACAGAACTGTTACAATGGGGTGGGGGGGAATAATCCTGATTACAGGTCAACAGACTCTTACTAAAACCCTTGTGGAAGGAGTCTGGTAAATGTCTAGACCACCTAATTGGTGCTACCTGAAAAAAGTCACAGAAACAATGAAGCAATCAGAGGGATTTGTTGTCTGGAACAAAACATTTTTTCTTGTTGTTTTGTTAGTGAGTTTTAGGGCTACACATCTACTTTAAAGCAAGAGCCCCAGGAACAATTTTCGTAGCCAACGTTCACATGTTATGATTGTTGCTGCATTTTTTTATGCAAATTAAAACTGCTTTTTACAGTACCAGCAAAAGCTATGAGATTTCCAAAATCTTATGCACACGCTTGCTTTTTTTCCTGACTAAATTAGAAAACTGATTCTTTAAAAAAAAAAAAAAAACTGCACTTTGTCAATTCTTTCAGCATTTTTGCAGTGTTTTTTCATCCATAAAAACAACAAGTGCAAAAAGCAGAAAAGAGCATAAAAATATCAGTTTTCTCTGTATTTTTGGTGAAAAAAAAGCAAGTACAGTAAAATGTGAAGCGCATTTATTTTTGTGATTTTCCCAAGTTTAAACTATAATTTCTTGGTATCCTCATATGAGCAAGGCAGTTACTATTAGTACAGTTTAATTAAATTAGTGATATGTATGAAAGTAAACAATGCCTGACCAATGTGTGAGAGTAAACAATGCCTGACCAATGTGTGAAAGTAAACAATGCCTGACCAATGTGTGAAAGTAAACAATGCCTGACCAATGTGTGGAGTAGACAATGCCTGACCAATGTGTGAAAGTAAACAATGCCTGACTGTTATGCACTTCACAGAGGGACCCAGCAAGACTGACACCAAGCCAGTAAAGGCACAGCCACAAACGCACTTGGCACAAGCTGCCCAACTAGGCGAGCCTTAGAGGGCTAGGAATACTCTTCACCCAGCTACCAGTAAAAGGAAGAGGGACTTTGGCAAAGCGCTTCCCAGGCCCACTGTCGCCGGACAGCTGACGTCTGTCGAGGACAAGGTCAGTACTGCTGCATTAACCATAGGAAGTGAAACCAGAAGAGAAAATGAGAAAACCTCTGAAAAGATAGCGAAACCTAATGCTAGCATCATTCACTACCAAGCACATTGGGAACTGCAATAACCAGCAAGGACTGAGCAGGGAGTAGGATTATATAGCCTACCTAATGATCAGGTGTTATTACCTCCCAATTATCCCCAGACAGCCACTCCCTGCTTGCTTCAACAGCAGACTGGACAAAATCCCACCATTTCTTAGTGCCAGACAACACAGCGTCCTGTGTTGCCTGGCAACCATGGAAGACAGCGTCCCATCTTCCCCAGGCAGATAAATCAGTGAGAGACATGGCTTCCCACATCCTCACACATCCCACAACACCAGAAAGCGACGCTCTACAAGATTGGGATGGTTTCCTTACACGCGAGGTAACTCCTCCACCAGGGTCAGGACAATGGCGGCGCTTGCAACTGGAGTAGCGTAGTACCAGACCTGCTCCATTCCCAGATGGGAGCACAGAACTACGATTCGTAAAACTGACCAACTCAATCCACTGCCAATGTGTGAAAGTAAACAATGCTCTAACAATGTGTAAAAGTTAACAATGTCCTACCAACTCAATGACCTACCAATATGTGAAAGTAAAGAGTGCCCTACCAACTCAATGCCCTACCAAGGTATGAAAGTAAATAATGCCCAACCAATGTGTGAAAGTGAACAATGCCCTACCAAGTCGATGCCCTACCAATCTGTGAAAGTGAACAATGCCCTAATAACTAAATCCACTGTCAAAATTTAAAGTAAACAATGTCCTACCAATGTGTAAAAGTGAACAATGCCCCAACAATGTGTGAAAGTGAACAATGCCCTACCAACTCGATGCCCTACCAATGTGTGAAAGTGAACAATGCCCTAACAACTAAATCCACTGTCAAAATTTAAAGTAAACAATGTCCTACCAATGTGTAAAAGTGAACAATGCCCTAACAATGTGTGAAAGTGAACAATGCCCTACCAACTCAATGCCCTACCAAGGTATTAAAGTAAATAATGCCCTAACAATGTGTGAAAGTGAACAATGCCCTACCAACTTGATGTCCTACCTGTTAGAACCCTCCTGTTAGTTTTTTTCTATTTTGTGGTCACGTGACCTGCTGCCTATTTATTCCAGATCCGCCCTTCTGGCTTTGCTGGACTTCAGTGTTACTTTGACTCTTAATCTAGCCAGGTGCTTTGTACCTATCTCTATAGTTTGCTTGGTCCTTGGACCTCTAAGTATTTTTGTCTGTTTGTCTTATTACTCCGCTACAACTTCTGCTAGTAGGTGTCCAATTTTGTCCCAGTCCTTAGTACTTTTAGGGACCCCTCCCTTATATCTATAGGTCTGTGTTCAGACTAGCTGAGGACGAAGGTGAGTCTGTTCACAAGGAACAGGTAGCCCGCTCCATCGTAGGGAATCAGCTTAGTCCTATTGTAGGGACAGTTTTCCTATCTTTCCTTAGTTCTTGTAGCAGATCATAACACTACCAATGTGTGAGAGTGAACAATGCCCTACCAACTCGATGTCCTACCAATGTGTGAAAGTGAACAATGCCCTACCAACTCGATGTCCTTCCAATGTGTGAAAGTGAACAATGCCCTAACAACTAAATCCACTGTCAAAATTTAAAGTAAACAATGTCCTACCAATGTGTAAAAGTGAACAAAACCCTAACAGTGTGTGAAAGTGAAAAATGCCCTACCAACTCAATGCCCTACCAATGTGTGAAAGTAAACAATGCTCAGCCACATGAATCCCTAGCAATGTGTTAAATAAACAATGCCCTACCAATTCAACTCCTCCATGCTGTTTTTGCATAAAAATAGTTTTATGATTTCACATACATCTTGCATTGATGGCCTAACGCCTTGTATTGTTCATGCTTGCTAGGTGGAAGAAAAGCATTCTAAAAAATGCAACAAAAAATGCAGCAAAAAAGGAAGCAAAACCTGTGTTTTATCTGCAGCCTTTTACTGCCAAGAGATCAGGTTTTGACTGCATAAAAAAATGGCAAAAAGCAATGTGTGAGCAGAGCCTTAGAGTTTAGGCAGGATATTTATTTAATGTAACAGATATGTATCAAGACAAACAAACAGTGAGTTGACATTCAAAGAATGAAAATTACAAATAAGTTACAACTCATGTACTTGGGAGATAAAGAGTTTAATACTGGACTGGTGGAAGGGACTCAGGAAATGGCTACCTACGCTATATCACTGGGGTAAGTAAGGGGTTAGAGTTAGTGTATGGTTAGTAGAAGCTTAGGGTTAGTAAAAGTGTGGGGTTAAGGGATGGATATTGGATAGCAAACATTTAGGTTATTGAAGGGTTAGGATTGGTGGAAGGTTAAGACTAGCGGAGGGTTATGTTTTTTGGGGTGTTAGGGTTAGTAGAAGGTTATGGATTTCTTTTTGCTTTATCCCTTTTGCTCTTATTATCATGTCAGACTGATGCCACGTCGTCCTGGGCTGCTCCGAGCTTGCTTTGGGGCAAATACCAGGGCACGAGGCTATAAAGAGCTCGCTCACAATTTGCATAGACGACATCGGTGGAAGAAAACCCCTCTCCTAGTAATTATCAGACGTGATATGAGAATCTTTTGCCGTGTTTTGGAGCTCTCTCCATTTATCTGTGTCAAGATGTTTTTATTTTACGCTGCGCCTCAGGAAACGGTTTTGTTTAAACAAACTGAAGTGCTGCCGATAGTGCGGTTCTGCCGAGTGATTAATATAATTGTTCTACGGTTCACATATCTCAGGACTCATTAGCGATCACAGTCAAAAAGTCACGCTAGGAAAGCAAAATCTAATGAATGTGAGATCAGAGAAAACGATGAATTAGGGAAAAATAATAAGATGGAAGGAAACGCAGATCCGAGAAAATAATGAACATCTTAAACCTCATAAATGAAAAAATAAGAGAAAAATAATAATAATAAAGTATCAGGGTGAAGTGAAGCAGGAGGGAGCAGAGCTAGGGTTGTCCTCTGAGTCTACTGAACATCTCTGCAAATGTTTAGCGTTTTTAATATTTTATACATCAATCAACTGTAAAAATGCATTCACAACTGTTCTGGTTGACGATTGCCCCCTATCTCACTGCTGCTTATTCGGTGTCTGCACATAACATATTGTGGGGGAGGAACTAACCACCCCAAATCACAGTCTGGGCTTGAGCAGTGCAATAATTGACCGCAACTTTTTATAAAATGGCCGGAAAATGCAGCTTTGGATGTGACTGGACGATTTGACATTTCTTTACTCAAGAGCCAAAGAAGGTAAGAAACCAAATATTTCCAGTTGTGAGAGACTTAAACAGAGAGAATGAAAGTTATTTGCATCATCTGTAGTGATGAGCGAGCACTAAAATGCTCGGGTGCTCGATGCTCGGGTCGAGGAAATTGGAATACTCGGGTGCTCAACCCGAGCAACGAGCCCAATGTAAGTCTATGGGATACCCGAGCATTTTTCAGGCGGCTCCCCCCGGCGGTCTGCAGAGGGCCTAAAAATTGCCCAAATCGATGGGAACAGTGCTCAAATGACATGGGAACAGCATGGGGAAGACCCCTGGAAGCATTTCTGACTCCCAGATCACTGCTGTCAGCAACGTGGTCAGAGTATTACACCACTTTTACGGACTCACAATAAAACATACAAAAACGAAACCAAAATGGATTTTCCTGGGAAATATGTTAAGGAACATCCTTTCCAGGGTAGTGACTTGTATATAAAGCAAAATAAATAGCCCAAAACAAAAATACTCCTCCAGATCTTGGGCTATGTTCACACGTAGCATTTTTGATGCGTTTTTGCACTTTTGCATTGCTTTCAACCAAGACAAATGCATTCACCAGGAAATGTCATTTTAACATTTTACAACCTTATCTGGCCATGTGGTGTGTGACACATCATCAGACACATGCATACAGTGCTGAAAAGACATGGGAACAGCATGGGGAAGACCTCTGGAAGCATCTCTGACTCTCAGGTCACTGCCTAAAAGTGTGTCCATCATAAGTGATCCTTGGCGCATGCGAAGATGCCTCCCGTCATGCACCTGTCATTGCAGACTTGCAACAATCACCGTCCACATCCTTGTCCCACTGCAGCATTCAGTTGTCCCTACCCCATTCCTTGGAATGCAAGCACAAGTATGCAGCCAGCCACCCACCGGCTGCAATACTATACTGCCAAATTTTTGACAGCTGCTTGCATATGAAATGTGGCCTTTTAGGCTCGTGGAGGCGGGAGCTTTTCACAGCCTCATGCCGGCGGCGGCCAAGTGTCCATACTCGGTCCCCAGCCACCACTATATTTCCCGGTATCGCTTCCACCTTCCACAAGCACGGGTCCCACAACATTACCCATGCCCTCCCCAGTGCACTTACTGGGAAGGACCACCAAACCACAAACACGTGGACAGGTGAATGTGGCCAGGGAATGTGGCCAGTCCACAACGTTTTTTGCTAAGAGTTGTATTTAGCTCGGTGAAAGGACTGGCATAGAGGGAAACCCTATCTACCCTGCGTGTCATTTCTCACAGGAAGTCCTGTAACTGAGCTTGTTGCAGAAGCAATGGCAGCCTGTCCAACATCAACTCGCACTTGTCGGTGGTGCTTTGACACACAAACATCTTTCTTTGCGCATTTAATTTCTTGAATACAGAGTTGGACAATGGCCTGATCTGTAATGCGTTTTGAGAAATAACATGCATAAGCATGGCCGATCCACATTAAAAAAGCAGCCATAGAGTGCCCGGGAACCTTCCCCACACTTTTCTTAGCCAGGGCTGCTTTTCGACAGGGTTGGACGGGCCCACCAGAGAACCAGAGACTCCTCCGGCGGGCCCTGGCTTCTCCTTCAGGAGAGTTCATAGTGCCGAGGTGAGGCCATAATGATGATAGCTGCCACCATCTGCTTAGTTTTCTGTTACTTGGAATGCAAATACAAGTATGCAGCCAGCCACCCACCCACCCACCCACAGGCCGCAACACTAAATTGCCAGTTTTGTGCGGCTCTTTGCACTTGAAATATGGCCTTTTAAGCTTGTGGAGGCGGAAGCTTTTCACAACCTCATGCCGGCGGCGGCCGGGTGTCCATACTCGGTCCCCAGCCGCCACTATATTTCCCGGTACCCGTGCCTTCCCCAGTGCACTTACTGGGAAGGATCGCCTAACCACAAACACGTGGACAGGTGAATGTGGCCAGGGACAGTACACAGCCAGTCCACAACTTTTTTGGCTGAGAGTTGTATTTAGCTCGGTGAAAGGACTGGCATAGAGGGAAACCGTATCTACCCTGCGTGTCATTTCTCCCAGGAAGTCCTCTAAAGCTGCTCGGACTTGAAATGTGGCCTGAACATTACTGCTGGTACTTTTCTGTGGGAATTTGCTTGCCTCCTACCAGCCTGGAATATTTCCAGCAAACTATGGTACAACACCATGGTATTAGCACTGCCCCCAGTACCAGTAGCAAAGCCATCCCCAATTTCCTTCTCAGGAATTTTATTTGGTAGACTGAGTGGCTGCCCAAATACATTTTCTCACAAAGGAGCTGAAGATAGAGTGGCAGTAGGTGCAAGTTTCTCCAGCCTGTTAGATATTAGAGGGTGAACGGCAGCACATTGGATCAGTGGTTAGCACTGAAGCCTTGCAGCACTGGGATCCTGGGTTCAAATCCCACCAAGGACAACATCTGCAAGGACTTTGTATGTTCTCCCCGTGTTTGCGTGTGTTTCCTCCTCAGTAAAAATAGAGTGTCCGGGAACCTTCCCACACACTTTTCTTAGCAAGGACTGCTTCTCGGCAGGGTTGGACGGTCCCACCAGAGAATCCTCTGGTGTGCCTCGGCTTCTACCTCAGGAGAGTTCATGATAGCGCTAACTTTGCAGCTGCTATGGGGCTCATGAGTGGGTGAGAAAGGTTAGCCCTCAGAATCAAATCCTCTGGTGGGCACAATGTTTTTCAATCTGAAACAGCTTCTCAGTGGGAGTTGTATTTCACCACAGCCATATTCTTTAGCTCGGTGAAAGGACTGGCATAGAGGGAAACCGTATCTACCCCGGCTGTCATTTCTCCATCACCAGGTTCCGCCCATTGTCACACATGACCATGCCTGGCTGTATGTTCAGCGGTGAGAGCCAAAGATTAGGCTGCTGTGTTACAGCTTTCAACAACTCTGCAGCGCTGGGCGGTTTGTCAGTTAAGCATTAAGCATGTTATCTTCAGCACAGCCTGTTACCGCTTGGCCAAGGCAGTGCTGCAGTGCTGTCAGCTTGTGACTGATGTGATCATTTTGGAGATGGAGGAGGAGGTGCAGGAGCTGAACAATGTGATTACATTGAGGTTAAATTGGTGATGCTGTTTTTTATACTAAAGAAAGATCCTATTGTTTTGTTTTTTTTACGTCATTTTTTAAGACAAATGCATTCATCGGGAAATGTCATTTTAACATTTTACAACCTTAGCTGGCAATGTGGTGTGTGACACATCATCAGACACATCCTGTTTTATTTATGATGGAGGGACTCTGAAAGTCATAAAGCCTATTTTTACAGGGACATCAGACGGCCCTTACTATTCTTAAAAGGCCAGCAGTCGGCCCTCGCTATTGTTAGAGAGCCATCAGCCGGCTATGCTTTTTTGTTCTTATTATTAACAAGTGGGTCTCCTATACTGTTATTGCGTATCCAGTGACTGTAAGGGCTGCCAAAAATTTGGACGCAACCCAATACCCCTTTGAAGAGACATAGAGGAGGGTCTCAGTAAAAAAAATGTTCCCATTATAAAGGAGCGGATCTCCTATATTGGTAATGTCCATGCTGTGACTGCAAGGGCTGCCAAAATTTTGGAAAAACCCCACTAAGAATTGAAGACACATGGAGCAGGGCCACAGTAACAAGTTACGGCATGTTCCCATTAGAAAGGAGAGAGTCTGCTATACAGTTGTAGGGTATGCAGTGAGTCCAACGGCTGACCAATTTTAGGAAAAACCCCACTAAGAATTTAAAAACACACAGAGCAGTGCCACAGTAACAAGTACGACATGTTCCCATTAGAAAGGAAAGAGTCTGCTATACAGTTATAGGGTATGCAGTGAGTCCAACGGCTGACCAATTTTAGGAAAAACCCCACTAAGAATTTAAAGACACATAGAGCAGGGCCACAGTAACAACAAATTCCCATTAGAAAGGAGAGAGTCTCCCATAGTGTTGGCCTATGCAGTGAATGCAAGGGCTGCCAAAAATTTGGAGGCACTTCAATGCCCCTTGGAAGAGACGTGGAAGAGGGCCTCATAAAAAAATGTTCCCATTAGAAAGTAGCGGGCCTCCTATACTTGTAATGCCCATGCACTAAGTGTATGAGCTGACAAACATTTACCCCTGGGGGGTATACACGAACATACTGTATAAAAAACATTTTTTCACGGGCATCATAAACACCCTTTAAAAAAATTATGTGGGTGTTGAATCACGGACCACGGTCACCCTGGTGATATGGTGGTGGAGGATGAGGAGAAGGAGAAAGACAAGAGCAAATAGACAAAATCATGAAGCGTATTATTATTATTATTTATTATTATAGCGCCATTTATTCCATGGCGCTTTACATGTGAAAAAGGGGTATAATACAAGAACAATTACAATAATCTTGAACACAATGTGACAGCGACTGGTACAGGAGGAGCGAGGACCCTGACCGCGAGGGCTCACAATCTACAAGGGGTGGGTGAGGATACAGTAGGTGAGGGTATACCCATGTGTGGGTGTGAAAAGGTGCATGGGAATACACCTCTCAAGAAAAGACACTGGATTTAAGTTTATGTTACTCTGCTATCATTCAGTGGTGTTGAGAAGTCTGGCCCAATCCAGCCCTTGTTCATTTTTATAAGAGTCAGCCTGTCAGCATTTTCAGTTGACAGGCGGATGCACTTATCAGTTATAATTCCACCAGTGGCACTAAAAACCCGCTGTGATAAAACGCTGGCGGCAGGGCAAGCCAGGACCTCCAAGGCATAGAGGGCCAGTTCATTCCACGTATCCAGCTTGGATACCCAATAATTATAAGGCACAGAGGAATCACGGAGGACGGTGGTACGGTCGGCAAGGTACTCCCTCAGCATCTTCCCAAACTTTGCACTCCTTGTCAGAGTAACCCGCGCCTCAGGGCCTGTGCAATGGGAGGGTCTGAGAAAACTCTCTCAGAACTTTGACAGTGTTCCCCTGCCTCTGCTGGATTGAAGTTGTGTCTCTCTCGCCTGTACTACTTGGTTGTCCAACAAAGTGTGCCCTCCGCTGCCAGCGTTTTCAGATGGGAATTTTTTTAATAGTTCCGCAACAAGGGCCTTCTGGTACTGCCCCATTTTTGTAGACCTGTCCGCCTCAGGAACAAGAGATATAAAGTTCTCCTTGTAGCATGGGTCTAGAAGTGTCACCAACCAGTAATAACTGTCACCCAAAATTTTGAGAACGCGAGGGTCATGGGAAAGGCAGCGTAACATAAACTCAGCCATGCATGTGTGGCGGCCCTGAGGGTTCAACCGCCACAGGGATGCTGCACATCACTAATGGAGTGTGGTGTTCCTTCTCTGAGGTAAGAACAGTGTGATGGTCAGGACTCCACCTCCACATCCAACACCACACTTCTCCCACCAGAGGGGGCTAGAAGGCACTAGGTGCTGCCCCTACTGGCACTCGGGAGACTGGGGAACCAAGAGATAGGGGAACCAATTAGTGGGTGAAGGTGGAGGATTCACATTTTAGTGACACTTTAAATTTCATATTTAATCCACAGCCATTTTGGTTCTTGGTTCTTTGATCGCTCTTTGTTCGTGATCTCCCTCCCTGAGCGTGGATCTTGTGTGGACCTGCAGAGGACAGAGACACGGCCCTCGTAAACCGGCCTTGGGTCGAGGGGCAGGCTGCAGACAATATATGTCTCAGCCCGGTCAAGGACCATGACCAAGAAGGCCCGGAGCTTAGGAGTGAAGCTCCACCGCAAATGGATCCCAGGGGGATGCAGACGGAGCGGTATACGCCACCTTTCCTCGCTAACCTGATTTATTCAGAGGGATTCCGGCTGCAAAAGGGGTACCGGCCCCCGACACCTGACCTTGCTACTCTACGTCCTGGTCAGGGAAGTCCGGTAGGCCCTGAGGATCCCACCGGGTAACAGAAGGAGCGGAGCTGCCACCCGTACCCTTTTTCTGAGTGAAGTTCAGAGGGAGACCCGGCCTATCTACACACACACAGACAGGAAAGGACCCGGTCTGAAGTCTAGCAACACTCTGGTGCGGGGTCCTGATTGAACACTGGACTTACTCGGAGGTTGTCGGACCCCCCCCGTCTCTGGTGACCGCAGAACTCCGCGAGGAGCAGGGAGAAGCCTTCCTACTGCCATCTCCATCGTGAGTAAAAACCCTGGATGTTAACCCCTATGGCCTCCGGACTCTTTATTCTGCATTACACCGCACTACGTAGCACCAGACCGCCTAGACTACAACCCCCTCCATCCTGTCCCTCTGCCCTGAAGCCCTGCTCCGCCTGTGGGGAGTAGTAACAACGATGGCTGCAATAACACCATGCCTCAGCAGACTGAAGCAGCGCTGGTGGCCTTCACTAGGTGGAAGAGGTGGCGTAGTCGAGATCAGCCACTCAACCCGGATAAGCCCATAACTTCTTTTTTTAGTGCGACGGCCCTGGGCACGGAGCGGGTCCGGGCCACGGCTGCACCCCATCTACCACACAGGACCCGGCTCCGAGTCCCCCATCTCCCAGGGTAGGGCTTTCAGGCGTCACACACATGCCATACTACTAACAGGCAAGACTTCCATGTACTCACCAAGAGGATGACTGACCACGCTCTCCTCCTCCTCCTCATCCAGCCATCCATGCTAAACAGACGGTATGACAGCTGTGCAGGTAGTACCATCTATAGTACATGAAACTAGCTTCTGTCCTTCCTCCTCCTCCTCCTCTTCCTCATTGTCACCCAATCCACGTTGGGATGAAATGAGACTTGGCTGTGTGTAATCCCCCTGTATGGTTCCTTGCTCCATCTCATCGTGCTCCGCCTGCAATGCATCCTCTTTGATTGTGAGCAGAGAGCGTTTCAGAAGACAGAGAAGGGGATGGTGACGCTAATTATGGCGTCATCGCTGCTCACTATCTTGGTAGAGTCCTCAAAGTTTTGGAGGATGGTACATATGTCTGACATCCATGTCCACTTCTGAGGTCTTATGTGAGGAGTCTGAACTGAATACCGACGGCCTTGTTGATGCTGGTACTCAACTACTGCCCTCTTCTGCTCACAAATCCTTCCCAACATCTGCAGTGTAGAGTTCCAACTCGTGGGGACATCACACACCAGTCTGTGAGCGGGAAGCTGCAAACGCTGCTGAAACACTGCAAGGGCGGCAGAAGCTATAGCTGACTTTCTAAAATGGGCACACAGGCGGCGTATTTTAACAAGCAGATCCGGCAGCTCCGGGTAGGATTTGAGCAACCACTGAACCACAAGGTTAAGCACATGGGCCAGGCATGGTATGTGTGTGAGCTCGCCTCAGAGCCTCCACCAGGTTCCGGCCATTGTCACACACGACCATGCCTGGCTGTAGGTTCAGCGTTGTGAGCCACAGATCTGCCTGCTGTTTCAGAGCTGTCCACAACTCTTCAGCATTGTGCGGTTTTTCAGCTAAGCATATTAGCTTCAGCACAGCCTGTTGGCGCTTGGCCGAGGCAGTGCTGCAGTGCTTCCAGCTTGTGACTGATGTGGTCATTTTGGAGATGGAGGCTAAAGCGGAAGAGGAGGCTGAAGAGGATAAGGTGCAGGAGCTGTAGACCATGGGGGCAACCCTGATTGACCTAGGGCCCGCAATCCTTGGCGTCGGAAGGATGTGTTCCGTCCCAAGGTCCGACTGGGTCCCGGCTTCCACTATGTTAACCCAGTGTGCCGTCAGCGAGATGTACTGTCCCTGCCCACAAGCACTTGTCCACATGTCTGTGGTTAGGTGGACTTTCCCGGTAAATGCGTTGTTGACAGCACGGCTAATGTTTTGGGACACGTGCTTGTGTAATGCGGGGATGGCACACCGGGAGATATAGTGGCGGCTGGGGACCGAGTACCGAGGTACGGCCGCCACCATCAGGTTGCGGAATGCTTCTGTCTCCACGAGCCTAAAAGGCAACATTTCGAGCGCAAGCAGTCGTGAAATGTGAGAATTTAGTAGTGTGGCCTGAGGGGCGTTGGCTACATATTTGCTCTTGCGTTCCAAGGACTGGGGTATGGACAACTGAACGCTGCACTGGGACAAGGACATGGATGTGCTTCTTGATGCTGCTACTTGAGAGTGTGCAATGATAGGTGCAGGGCAGGAGGCGTCTTCGCATGCACCATGGGCAGGGGATTGGCTTGCATGCACAACAGCGTAAGAAGCAATGGTGCCACCCGCAAACACTGTTCCTGGACCCTGGGGTTCAGCCCACAAAGTCGGGTGCTTTGTTGACATGTGCCTGATCATGCTGGTGGTGGTCAGGCTGGTCATTTTGCCACCCCTGTTGATGCTGGCCTGGCAGGTGGTGCAAATGGCCTTTTTAGGGTTATCGGCAGAGTCTTTAGAAAACAACCAGACTCGGGAAGACCTAACAGTTGTACTGGCAACTTCCTTCGTGTTGGTGTTACGGGGAATGGTTGACTGCCTTTTGTCTGCGGCCACCACACTTCCTGTCTATTGGGGTGCCCTGCCTCCCTCCCCCTGTGTGCTGCTGTCCTCGCTCTGCATGTCCTCCTGCCAGTTGAGTCAGTTACTATATCATCCACCACCTTGACTTCCACTTCCACACACTGGTACTCCTCCTGACTTTCTGGCAATTGTGTCTCATCATCGTCCACCTCTTGTGACACTTTCCCACCGTCGCCTTCGTGTGACCGTGGCTACTCAAATATTTGGGCATCGCTACACGCGATCTCCTCTTGCCCCGCTTCAAGTGGACCAGGCGAGAGGCCCCAATCTATAAATGGAAAAGTGAACAGCTCTTCAGAGTGTCCAAGTGTGGGATCAGTTGTCTCTGGGTACTCAGCATGGAGTGAGGAAGGAAGATCAGGGTGAAGAATATGTGGTCCAGACTCACGACTTCTGAGACTTGACCGTGTGGAAGACAGGGTGGTGGTGGTGGTGGCTAAGTGACTGGAAGCATTATCCGCTATCCAACCAACAACCTTTTGACACTGCTCTGGGTTCAATAGTGGTGTGCTGCGGTCCCCTAGAAATTGGGACAGGGAGATCAGGCGAGAAGATGTGGGTGTTTGTTGTGGCACAATTTCTGCTTGCCCACGGCCTCGGCCTCTGCGCCATCATCACCATCATGTCCAGTTCCCCGTCCCTTGCCACGTGCCTTGCCCATTTTAAATGGAGGACAATATCTTCTACGCTCACTACAAATGACTGAGTTTGGAGCGAACTTATATGTGATCCGTGTGACGGAGAAAACAGAGTTTTAAATACCTGGCCTGTAGGTAAGTAGTTTGAACAGCAAACTGCATGAATTGCTTCACTGACACACTGAAAGAAATTTTTAATGGAGGCCAGAAATGGCTGTAGTTTCTGACAACGTATATGTGATCCGTGTGACGGAGAAAACACAGTTTTAAATAGCTGGATTTCTAGTTCTCCAATATGGAAAGGACCTGGCTGTATTCTGCAGTGCCAACAAGCAAATGGCGCAGAAAAAATGGTGTTCTCTGGATTGCTTTTTAAGCAAATAATGAGGATTAAGATCCAAAGAAAAGTATTCCTGGCCCCTGAGACCTGGGCCTTTGTATAGAAATATCTAACAGCAGCAGAAGGCAGAACTGGAATGGAGCCTCTTGTGCTATATGCACTGCAGTCTGCTATATACCCTGCCAGCCTATATACACCCTGCCTGCCTGATATCTCTGCAGATGGATTAGTCCTCAGAAGGACTGTTTGTTAAGATGGATATGTGTAATGTACGGTTTTTCTCCCTATACTACCTAATACACAATCAAATCTCTCCCTGACACAGCAGCAGCTCACCCTACACTGTCTGATTCCGGAGTGACTGTGATTAGCATGGCGGTGCCAGGTCTGATATACACCTGATGACGCTGTGCGGCCAGCCAATCACTGTAATGCCACAACCAACATGGCTACGGCATTACAGTGCATGGCAGGCAATCCCTGCATGTTCATTGGCACTGTAAAGAGCGCCAAACATGCAGGGCGAGGACCCGAGTTCCCGCCCGAGCAACCCGGAAATACTCGGCGAGATATACTCAGTGAGATGCTTGGGCGAGCACCGAGCAGTAGCGAGCATGCTCGCTCATCACTAATCATCTCTGCAATGAACACGAGTGACTCCACATTATCTCAATGGCAGCATCATCCACTGATTAGCAGAAATGATCGAATCCTTAAAGGGGTTGTCTGGCCTTGGGCTTCAAGTCTTCAGTCACTTTATGTGACTGCACATTTGTGAACTTCACTGCATGCTGTGAGGACTCGTGAGTGCCAGTGATGGGAAGCGGCCAGTGCGTGACCGGAAGTATGTACGATGTATACTTCTTGCCGTATTCAGACTAGACTTATCTGTCCACGCTCAATGCAAGTGTATTGAGCGAGAACAGATAAGTCTAGTCTGAATGTGGCCGAAAGTATACATCACACATAGGGTGGGCACGTGACCGCCCTTTCCAGAGATTGCACCCATCTAGTCAGCACATGACACATCTATAGAAATCACATACTTGCATTCATGCCCTGGAAAATCTTCTCACCCTGAAGTGCATATGATGTAAAAATTCACCAGTCTACAGTTACATAGAGTGACTGCAGACTTGTAGCCTAGGGATGGACAACCCCTTTAAGGAAATGTCTATTTTTATTGCATCTCTAAAAGCAACAAAACATAAAATAATAGGGAAACTTTACAAATAACTATTCAAAAAAAACCTACAACCAGCTCCTACGCAGACCTATGTGTCTCCATGGTTACAGACTACAAACAAGCCCTGTGCAGTCTGATCCTGCAGTCATGTGTTACTCCGCTTCCTCTGCTGTTTCTATTTTAACTATCTGCAACTGGGAGCAGAGGAAAGCAGAGCAGAAGGGTAGCAAATGGCTGTAGGGCAAAAAACTAACAATGGGTAATTCTTCAAACATTTCAGTTTGGCAGTTTGCAGCAATTTGACCAGGAAATTCAAAGTTATTTAATACAAACTGAATTTTTAATATTTTGTTCTGGGGTCTAACCCGATCCCAGAGCATAAGAAATGCAGGGTGAAAAAAAAAATTCTCATTGCTCCCCTTTCCTGCTGCCACTGTCTTCACCTCCAAAAAAGTTCTGTCCAGCCGCTACTTTCCTTCAATGCATGACGTCTTCTTACAGCATCTTCACTTTGCATGGAGGCTTCTATTAACAAAACAACATGTGACATTGTAAGAGTTAATCATAATTTACTGTATTGTTGGAGATTTGTGATATAATATACTAGCTTTGGTGGCGAGCATTTTTATTGGTATATGGTCTCCTATGCTGGTATGTGCTGCCCCCCTCCTGGTATTTGTGCTGCCCCCATCCTGTCCCCACCATCCTATCCTGGCATGCATGGCACCCCTCATCCCTATCCTGGTATGCATGGCACCCCTAATCCCTATCCTGGTATACATGGCACCCCTCACCCCCAATCCTGGTATGCATGGCACCCCTCATCCCCAATCCTGGTATGCATGGCACCCTTCACCCCCAATCCTGGTATGCATGGCACCCCTCATCCCCAATCCCGGTATGTGTGGTACTCCTCATCCCTATCCTGGTATACATGGTACCCCCTCCCTCATCCCTATCCTGGTATGTATGGTATCCCTCATCCTGGTATGCATGGACTCCTCCCCCACATCCTGGTATGCATGGCACACCTCATCCGAATCCTGGTATGCATGGCACTCCTCATCCCTATCCTGGTATGCATGGCCCCTCATCCGAATCCTGGTATGCATGGCACCCCTCATCCTCAATCCCGGTATGCATGGTACCCCTCATCCCCAACCCTGGTATGCATGGCACCCCTCATCCCCAATCCTGGTATGCATGGCACCCCTCATGCCCAATCCTGGTATGCATGGCACCCTTCATCCCCAATCCCGATATGCATGGCACCCCTCATCCCCAATACTGGAATGTATGGCACCCCTCATCCCCAATCCCGGTATGCATGGCACCCCTCATCCCCAATCCCGGTATGCATGGCACCCCTCATCCCCAATCCCGGTATGCATGGCACCGCTCATCCCCAATCCTGGTATGCATGGCTCCCTTACCCCCATCCTGGTATGCATGGCACTCCTTATTCCTATCCTGGTATGCATGGGCCCCTCATCTCCAATCCTGGTATACATGGTACCCCTCATCCTTATCCTGGCATACATGGTACACCTCATCCCTATCCTGGTATGTATAGTACCCCTCATCCTGGTATGCATGGCACCCAATCCCTCATCCTAGTATGCATGGCACCCCTCATCCTTATCCTGGTATGCATGGTACCCCTCATCCCTATTCTGGTATACATGGCACCCCTCACCCCCAATCCTGGTATGCATGGCACCCCTTATCCCTAATCCTGGTATGCATGGCACCCTTCACCCCCAATCCTGGTATGCATGGCACCCCTCATCCCCAATCCCGGTATGTGTGGTACTCCTCATCCCTATCCTGGTATACATGGTACCCCCTCCCTCATCCCTATCCTGGTATGTATGGTATCCCTCATCCTGGTATGCATGGACTCCTCCCCCACATCCTGGTATGCATGGCACACCTCATCCGAATCCTGGTATGCATGGCACTCCTCATCCCTATCCTGGTATGCATGGCCCCTCATCCGAATCCTGGTATGCATGGCACCCCTCATCCTCAATCCCGGTATGCATGGTACCCCTCATCCCCAACCCTGGTATGCATGGCACCCCTCATCCCCAATCCTGGTATGCATGGCACCCCTCATGCCCAATCCTGGTATGCATGGCACCCTTCATCCCCAATCCCGATATGCATGGCACCCCTCATCCCCAATACTGGAATGTATGGCACCCCTCATCCCCAATCCCGGTATGCATGGCACCCCTCATCCCCAATCCCGGTATGCATGGCACCCCTCATCCCCAATCCCGGTATGCATGGCACCGCTCATCCCCAATCCTGGTATGCATGGCTCCCTTACCCCCATCCTGGTATGCATGGCACTCCTTATTCCTATCCTGGTATGCATGGGCCCCTCATCTCCAATCCTGGTATACATGGTACCCCTCATCCTTATCCTGGCATACATGGTACACCTCATCCCTATCCTGGTATGTATAGTACCCCTCATCCTGGTATGCATGGCACCCAATCCCTCATCCTAGTATGCATGGCACCCCTCATCCTTATACTGGTATGCATGGTACCCCTCATCCCTATTCTGGTATGCATGATACCCCTCATCATGGTATGCATGGCACCCCATCCCTCATCCTGGTATGCATGGTACCCCGCATTCCTATCCAGGTATGCATGGCACCCCTCATCCATATTCTGGTATGCATGGTCCCCTCATGCATGGTCCCCTCACCCCCCAATCCTGGTATGCATGGTCCCCTCACCCCCCAATCCTGGTATGCATGGTCCCCTCACCCCCCAATCCTGGTATGCATGGTCTCCTCACCCCCCCCAATCCTGGTATGCATGGGCCCCTCATCCCCCAATAATGATATGTGTGGTACCCCTCATCCTGGTATGCATGGTCCCCTCACCCCCCAATCCTGGTATGCATGGTCCCCTCACCCCGCAATACTGGTATGCATAGTTCCCTCACCCCCCAATCCGGGTATGTGTGGTACCCCTCATCCTGGTATGCATGATCCCCTCACCCCACAATCCTGGTATGTATGGCCCCCTCACCTCCCAATACTGGTATGTGTGGCCCCCTCACACCCCAATCCTGATATGTGTGGCCTCCTTATCCCTTTCACACTGTACATACATACAAAAAAAATAAACAGTTATAATCACTTTTCTACTCTGTGCTCTAGCACTGCTGCGTCCTATTCTGCCAGAGGATGTGGGAGGAGTGCGCAATTTTGTCTGCAAATGGGTCTTCAGTAAAATGGCATCGGATAGCGCAATGCGCATGCGCCGATCCGATGCATCACTCCTGCCCTGGTCTCCGGCAAAGAGAGGCGCCGCGGCAACGCTCCTCCCGGTCAGGTAAGTATGTAAGTATGGCGCCGGAGATCGCGGTATGCGTTCAGTGCCTACGAACCGTAATCTCTGGCGCCATGCACTCCTCTTACCTGTAACGGCTGGATGCCTGCTTCTGTCTGGAGCCAGACTGCGCGTCGCGTATGCGCAGTCTATCGAGGTTTCAGACAGAGACACGCATCCCCGGTTATATTATAGATGATCTGGCCAGTAGAAGGCAGTGGAGAGGCCAGAATTGCAGCACAGGGGTTTGGCAGTTGGTGACTGTTGCTAGGGGAGTTCAAGGAGAAAGTGAAGCTATGCATCGCTGGAAAAAGGTCTGGATAGAGCAGTGCGACTCTGATCTGTTTTTATGACTCTGGGACGCGTTGTTCAGCTTGACATGAGCCAACTCAGTGAGGGCAACCAAGGACACAGCATCTTGGGCTAGGCCATGTGAGGCCTTATTTCTAAGGACTTAGAGAAGCCTTACATTTCAGAGATCAGCATTCTCTAAGAGATTCAAGTCATCATTTCTGATTATTCGGGACTAAGCCCAGCAAGGACACTTCAGTATAAGGACATACCAGTACCATTTACAACGGAATATAAATGTGCATATATAAATAACTTTATGGAGGTCTAGCTAATTAGGAGAAAAGGCCTTTTCTGTAAGAGACACATCAAAAAAACTTCTCGGAGTATGGGATTACTAAAGTACTGTCACAACACTGTCATTTTATGGATACATGAATAGAAAGGGTTAATCGAATGTACAGTGCATTGTGAAAGTATTTGGCCCCCTTGAACTTTTCTATCTTTTGCCACATTTCTGGCTTCAAACATAAAGATATAAAATTCTAATTTTTGGGGGAAGGATCAACAACAAGTGGGACACAATCGTGAAGTGGAACGAAATTTATTGGATATTTTAAACTTTTTTAACAAATTAAAAGCTTAAAAGTGGGGCGTGCAATATTATTTGGCCCCTTTACTTTCAGTGCAGCAAACTCCCTCCAGAAGTTCAGTGAGGATCTCTGAAGGATCCAATGTTGTCCTAAATGACTGGTAATGATACATAGAATCCACTGTGTGTAATCAAGTCTCCTTATAAATGCACCTGCTCTGTGATAGTCTCAGGGTTCTGTTTCAAGTGCAGAGAGCATCATGAAGACCAAGGAACACACCAGGCAGGTCCGAGATACTGTTGTGGTGAAGTTTAAAGCCGGATTTGGATACAAAAAGATTTCCCAAGTTTTAAACATCTCAAGGAGCACTGTGCAAGTGATCATATTGAAATGGAAGGAGTATCAGACCGCTGCAAATCTACCAAGACCCTGCTGTCCCGCTAAACTTTCATCTCGAACAAGGAGAAAACTGATCAGAGATGCAGCCAAAAGGCCCATGATCACTCAGGATGAACTGCAGAGATCTACAGCTGAGGTGGGAGAGTCTGTCCATAGGACAACAATCAGTCGTACACTGCACAAATCTGACCTTTATGGAAGAGTGGCAAGAAGAAAGTCATTTCTCAAAGATATCCATAAAAAGTCTCATTTGAAGTTTGCCATAAGCCACATGGGAGACACACCAAACATGTGGAATAAGGTGCTCTGGTCAGATGAAACCAAAATCAAACTTTTTGGTCACAATGCAAAACTATATGTTTGGCGTAAAAGCAACACAGCTCATCACCCTCAAAACACCATCCCCACTGTCAAACATGGTGGTGGCAGCATCATGGTTTGGGCCTGCTTTTCTTCAGCAGGGACAGGGAAGATAGTTAAAATTGATGGGAAGATGGACGAAGCCAAATACAGGAACATTCTGGAAGAAAACCTGTTGGAGTCAGCAAAAGACCTGAGACTGGGACGGAGATTTATCTTCCAACAAGACAATGATCCCAAACATAAAGCAAAATCTACAATGGAATGGTTCAAAAATAAACGTATCCAGGTGTTAGAATGGCCAAGTCAAAGTCCAAACCTGAATCCAATCAAGAATCTGTGGAAAGAGCTGAAAACTGCTGTTCACAAACGCCCTCCATCCAACCTCAATGAGCTCGAGCTGTTTTGCAAGGAAGAATGGGCAAGAATTTCAGCCTCTCGATGTGCAAAACTGATAGAGACATACCCCAAGCGACTTGCAGCTGTAATCGCAGCAAAAGGTGGAACTACAAAGTATTAACTCAAGGGGGCCGAATAATATCGCACGCCCCACTTTTCAGTTTTTAATTTGTAAATAAAGTTTAAAATATCCAATAAATTTCATTCCACTTCACGATTGTGTCCCACTTGTTGTTGATTCTTCCCCCAAAAATTAGAATTTTATATCTTTATGTTTGAAGCCAGAAATGTGGCAAAAGGTAGAAAAGTTCAAGGGGGCCAAATACTTTCGCAATGCACTGTATTTGTCCTGGAATATAACTATTAATTCTGTTAACTATACCTGTGTACACTCTTAGTCGGTCTTATTTAGAGTAACTGCTGTGATCGTATTTGTTATACATACGCTGTTTACCTACCATCCTTTCCTTTGTTTTATAAACTGGTTAGTAAATATCCACATTATATTAAATATCCATATTATATCATGTGACAAGGCTCGTTAAAGGGTCAATATTGACTTTTAGGATTGCTACTTCCAATAGGTGGCGCTAGAGTTCTAGTTCTCTTCCTCTCTGAAGAGACAATTTGCATATTTCCCAGAGGAGCATTGCAGCTCAAAAAGTCTCCTCAGCTTGACATGCTTAAGGAGAAACATTACTTTTTAGATACCGGTCTGACACCACTCACCCAGCCAAACCAGAACTTACACTTTGCACTGACGAGGGGCAGTACCCCAAAACACAATGTCTGCAAATTGAGTTTCTGGTCTTGGCTTTTATCCTAAATCATGTGACAAGGCTTGTTAAAGGGGCAATATTGACTTTTAGGATTGCTACTTCCAGTAGGTGGCACTAGAGTTCTAGTCCTCTTCCTCTTAAGAGACAATTTGCATATTATATTATCTAATCTTTGTGCGTGTCTGCTGATTGCTGCTGTACCTCTCGTCCTGTGGCCGACCCTCGTCCACGTTTCAACGTCACGACATATTTTGTGATGTCAAAATGTGCAAAAGAAGTGACCAGATGGAGCTTTGCGGAGGACCAGAAGGGGGCTGTGGCGGCAGCTGGACAGGTGATCAGAGAGTTAAGTATTCATTTTTTTAACCCATTTACCAGCTCGGTATAATCTAGAAAAATAGTGTCTGGTCACTTCAGCCATAATTTTCAAATAGTAAATCATAAAAAAAAATTCAGTATTCAGGAAAATCCAATTTTTTGGAAAAATTCGACACAATTTTAATTAGCCTTGACATGATTGGCTCATCTCCAGGTCAGACTACACAGGGTTTGTTTGTAGTCTGTAGTCATAGAGACAAATTATTCTGCATATGCGCTGCATGCACAAAATGGAATAAAGTTTTATTTGTTACTTTTAGATGCACTGGAGGAAAAATAAGATTCTCAAATGTTCTAAATAATATCTCAAATATTAGTGATTCATTAATATTTTTTATTATTCTTTTCCAGTAGTATTATTGCTTTTTTTTATTGGATTTTTCTTGTCTTGGATGAGTAGAAATTTGCATTTTTTTCTCTCTGTGTTCTGCAGATGAATGAAGAGTGATTTTCTAAGCACAACACAGAGGGGGTGGTGTTTCCAAATTTTGCTAGCAGTTGGCAAAAAACACAGGGGATTTCATAGGCAAGCATCCAGACTAAAATTGATTGGTCTCTGCAGCAGGAAAGACAGGCCGCATGAATTTTTCCCTTTTCACAACCAGAACAATCTGAAATCTGCACAAACAGCTGAGACGTAAACTGCTAAATGATCCACACGTCAGTGTTTCCAAAAATATATAAGTCCATGTCATATACCACATATATATCACAAAATGTATATAAAGATGTTCACCAATCTAGTGTATGGCTCTGCCATAAATAATCACCAACCTTTGTGAATATTCATCCCAAGAGGATGAACCTGTCTCCATCCTGAGAATTCCATCATTCCACAACTTTTCCTTCTTAGTGTTGCAATTTCAATGTTGAGGAATGAATGCATCTATTTTTTTCCATATATTATACAATAGGGAGAATAAGTATTTGATACTCTGCCGATTTTTCAAGTTTTCCCACCTACAAAGAATGGAGAGGTCCGTAATTTTTATCGTAGGTCACTTCACCTGTGAGAGACAGAATCTTAAATTAAAAAAAAACAGAAAATCACATTGTATGATTTTTAAATAATTAAATTGCATTTTATTGCATGGAATAAGTATTTGATCACCGACCAACCAGTAAGAATTCTGGCTCTCACAGACCTGTTAATTTTACTATAAGAAGCCCTCCTACTCTGCACTCATTATTACCTGTATTAATTGCACCTGTTTGAACTCGTCACCTGTATAAAAGACACCTGTCCACACACTCAATCAATAACACTCCAACCTCTCCACCACGGCCAAGACCAAAGAGCTGTCTAAGGACATCAGGGACAAAAGTGTAGACCTGCACAAGGCTGGGATGGGCTACAGGACAATATGCAAATAGCTTGGTGAGAAGGCAACAACTGTTGACGCAATTATTAGACAATGGAAGAAACATAAGATGACTGTTAATCTTCCTCGCTCTTGGGCTCCATGCAAGATCTCGCCTCGTGGGGTAAGGATGATTCTGAGAAAGGTCAGGAATCAGCCCAGAACACGGGAGGACCTGGTCAATGACCTGAAGAGAGCTGGGACCACAGTCTCAAATATTACTGTTAGTAACACACTATGCCATCATGAATTAAAATCCTGCAGGACATGCAAAGTCCCCCTGCTCACACCAGCACATGTCCAGGCCCATTTCAAGTTTGCCAATGACCATCTGGATGATCCAGAGGAGGCATGGGAGAAGGTCATGTGGTCAGATGAGACTGTGTTTGGTGGAAGAAGAAGGAGAAGAAGGATGAGTACAACCCCAAAAACATTGTCCCAACCGTGAAGCATGGTGGGGGAAACATCATACTTTGGGGGTGCTTTTCTGCAAAGGGGACAGAACGACTGCACTGTATTGGAGGGAGGATGATGGGGTCATGTATCATGAGATTTTTGCCAACAACCTCCTTCCCTCAATAAGAGCATTGAAGATGGGTCGTGGCTGGGTTTTCCAGCATGACAATGATCCGAAACACACAGCCAGGGCAACTAAGGAGTGGCTCCGTAAGAAGCATTTCAAGGTCCTGGAGTGGTCTAGCCAGTCTCCAGACCTGAACCCAATAGAAAATCCTTGGAGGGAGCTGAAACTCAATGTTGCCCAACGACAGCCCCGAAACCTGAAAGATCTGGAGAAGATCTCTATTTAGGAGGGGGCCAAAATCCCTGCTGCAGTGTGTGCAAACCTGGTCAAGATCTACAGGAAACGTCTGACCTCTGTAATTGCAAACAAAGGTTTCTGGACCAAATATTAACTTCTGTTTTTCTATTGTATCAAATACTTATTTCATGCAAAAAAATGCAAATTAATTATGTAAAAATCATACAATGTGATTTTCTGGTTTTTATTCTTAGATTCTGTCTCTCACAGGTGAAGTGACCTACGATAAAAATTACAGATCTCTCCATTCTTTGTAGGGGGGAAAACTTGTAAAATTAGCAGAGTATCAAATACTTATTTTCTCCACTGTGTACAGTCTGTTTCCCTATTTATCCATTTCTGCAGCTCATATCAATTTATATCTAATCCACCTATTTATATATCTATGCATTTATCAATCATCTTTCTGCAGTTTCTATCTATCGTCTAATTTTGTTTTCAATCCTAGTTTATAGATTTTAAAAAAGTTATATATACAGTATGTGTTCTCATACAATTAGTTCTATCCAATTGTTTTACATCAAAAACAACCAATGCTAAATGAAAAAGCGAATAACATCTGAGAGTATTATATTTTCACAAGCAATATTATGAAAGTGCGGATTCTGTGATTAGAGCTGTCATGAAATATTCACAATCTTTATATATTTGCTTTTTTTTGTGTGTTTGATGTTTAATGGAATGTATATTGCATTTTCCATCAGCAGGAATACATTATTGGAGGAAGAAGAACAATGTAATTAACAAAAACATATCAATTCTCTTTTTTTCAGCTGGCTTAGAAAAAAAACTGCAAGAAAACAAAAATCTAGATATAATATTTATGTATATATGTATAAAAATACACATATATATATAATATTTTAATGATCTGTCCAAGGACTAGCATATTGATGAATTATTCTAATATTTAAAATAAAACACAAGTAGGACCCAAGGACCCAAAGACATTTGCTATCAAGTTTAAATTAATGTACATGAGCACAATTTCTGGCACATAGAGAGGTAAGACACAAGTGCTAGGGACCATCCATATATATAGGTACACCTTGACGTGGTTGGATGGAATTCTCACTTTTTGATTAAAAAATGTTAACTAAGCACCTTACATTTTAGCATTTATAGCAATAGTGGGGTTCATGTATTTATTTATTGGAGTGTACATAGGTTTATCCTTATACTAGGTCATCAATAGAAGATCATGGGGAGGCCAGTCACCTGACACCTCCACACCCACAACAATTAGCTGTTACCTGAAGTCATGACCAGGGATGCCACCAGGAATTTCAGGGCCCAATACTGGCAAAATTTTAGGGCCCACTTGAGACTCCACCCAGGCTCCAAATATCCAATACTCTTTTTCGGTATATTTTTATTTATTTATTTTAAGGGAATGTGTCACATGCATTTTTTAAAATGACCAATAACACCACATACAAAGGACAAATACTGTCACATCATGACCAAACCATATATTACCACCACATAGTGGCAGAAAAATACCACATACAAGGAACAAGTACCACCCACCACACCATGACCAGATTACATATTACCACCACATAGTGACCGAATAATATCACATACAAGGAATAAATACTGAAACACCATGACCACACCACATATTAGCACCACATAGTGACCGAATAATACTACAGTCAAGGAACAAATACTGCCACACCATGACCAGACAACATATTACCACCACATAGTGGCCGAATAATAGCACATACAAGGAACAAATACTGCCACACCATGACCAGACCACATATTACCACCACATAGTGACCAATAATACCACATTCAAGGGACAAATACCATCACACCTTGGCCGGTCCACATATTACCTCCACATAGTGACCGAATACTTCAATACTGATAATTAATAAAAACCTACAATACAATATTACCATAAGTGCCATTATACATAGGAGCCCTGTAAATAGTATACACTGTATAGTGTCAGTGTACAGGTAATACAGGGACTCACCAGTGACATTATACAGAGGAGCTCTGTATATAGTGAATAGTGTACAGGTACTACAGAGATCACCAGGGACATTAAATACAGGAGCTCTGTATATAGTGTAAGTGTACAGGTAATACAATGATCACTGGTGTCATTATACACAGGAGCTCTGTATATACTATATAGTGTACAGGTAATACAGGGATCACCAGTGACATTATACACAGGACCTCTGTACATAGTATATAGTGTATAGTGTCAATGTACAGGTAATAAACTGACTCACCGGTGACGTCTCTAGATGAAGTCCTTCATCTTCGCTTTTATTCTTCATCCAGCGCAGACCGCCATCACATCTTCCAGCCAGGACTCGTCTCTGCAGAAAATAACACAGTTATCTACAGCAGCTTACAGAGCAAATTCCTCAATTTTCCCCAACTTCTACACTATACCAGATGAAAAAAATAGCAACATAGTATCGCCCTGCACAGTAACAGGACCCCCCCTCACTGAAAGCAGTATGCTCAAAAATAAAATACATCAAAGCAGTAATAATATCCTTAATTCGCCCCTACAGTAATGATGTCCCACATCCTAGTCCCATACGCACTCCATTCTGGACCCCACATGTTTCATTCCTGGCCCCTTGTACTCTCCCATTCCTGGCTCCTTTTGTTCTCCAATTTCTGGACCCTTTTGTCTCATCTATTGCCCCTTGTGTCTCATCCCTGACCCCTTGTATTCCCCCCCTTCCGGGCCCCATATGTCTCCATACTGGCCCCATGTCTCCATTCTTCCCCCATGTGTCTCCATCCTGCCCCCATGTGTCTCTATTCTGCCCCCCATGTCTCCATTCTGCCCCCTTGTCTCCATTCTGTCCCCCATGTCTCCATTCTGCCTCCATGTGTCTCCATTCTGCCTCCATGTCTCCATTCTGCCCCATATTGTCTCCATTCTGCCCCATGTCTCTCCATTATAACCCCATGTCCGTCCATTCTGCCCCATGTCGTCTCCATTCTGCCCAATGTCTTGCCATTCTGCCCCCATGTCTCTCCATTCTGACCCCATGTCGTCTCCATTTTGCACCCATGTCATCTCTATTCTGACCCCATGTCGTCTCTATTTTGCCCCATGTTGTCTCTATTTTGCCCCATGTTGTCTCCATTCTGCCTTCATGTCTTTCCATTCTAACCCCATGTCTCTCCAGTCTGCATGCATGTTGTCTCCATACTGCACCAATATTGTGGCTTTACAAAAAAAGTTTCTCCTTACCTGGCCTCAGACGAGCGGCGTCCTTCCCCACATCCATCTGGGGCACAGACGCACCGGCACATGACAGTGACGTCATATGCCGGCGACATGTGCGCCATCAGCTGCCGGCCTGTGATTGGATGGCAGTGGCGGCTGTTAACTATTGTCATTCGGGAAGCAACCGGCTTCCCACAAGGCAATAGATTTCAACTGAACGTGCATACGAGCATGCACGTTCAGTTACTTGAACCTGGCAGGATCCTGCTCCTGGGGCCCAGTGAGCAAAAGCAGAAAAAGGGACTGGTCCGGGCCCCCTTTTTCTTCAACGGGCCCCATATGCCAGTAAGGGCAGTAATGCCCTGATGGCGGCCACTGAGAGCACACAGTGTACACAGCAGGATACCACAGCGCCATACACTTTGTAGTGGCCATTCTTGGTACTGCAGATCACCTCCTATTGAAGTGAATGTGATCTATCTGAGCTGCAGTACCGAGAACGGTCACTACACTGTGACCTTTGATGTCCCAGCTCCATACAATGTGAACGTCCAGTTGTTGCGGCTTAATGTATCAGCTCAATGATGCGAAGTGCCTATCCGATAATTCCCATATTGTCATATTTGCTAATGTTCTTCATTGTGCCCCCTGCAGATGACCAATTTTGACGATATATAAAATACGCACACAGCACTCCAAATAAAGTGTACAAAAAAGTGGGGTACTTTGTTAACTATCTCAAATGCGACGTTCCGGCTCCAGAGAAAACACCGGTGAGCCCTTCTGAAGTGTTGCTTTATTTGGGGTGCTGCCCGCCTTTTCTATATTTTATATACTGGACCACAGGTTGGTGTATAGGGGGCTTGCACTCAGTATACCTCGATGCGGCTGTTATTATTTATTTATTTTTTTTATGAAGATTGATAACTTTTACCAGTGTCAGGTCTTTTAGACTTTTCTGCCTCCTGATAACACATATAACAAGTGATCATGGCAGCATATGACAAATTCAGCCCTGCTACATCTACCTGAACAATGCAGTCAACTGTAAGGGGTGCACCAGGTGGTCTGCCTCTGTGCATAGTGAGGGGTGCAGGATGACTTTCTTTGCTATTCAGTAACATATGTCCTGCTGGCTTCATTCTTCCTCCTTTCCTGATCCCACACTTATGCTCTACAGACATCACTGTTGTATGATCCTCTGCCGGTCACTTACACCAGCCTCACCGACACTACAGCCAGAGCCTCACCTCCTCAGCCTCAGTGCAGACACCTTAGGATAGGCCTTGGGTATGAGCACTCAACTGTACCAGCTCTTTCTCTGCAGCACTTCTACTTTGCCATATAGCACATATACACTCTAATACTGTACACACATATACTGTACACTGATATTCACACATATTGTACACATTCAAACACACATACTGTATAGGACACACAAACCTATACTGTACACACACAGTACACACATGTAGTGGGGAAAATAAGTATTTGAATCTCTGCCGATTTTGCAAGTTTTCCTGTTTACAAAGAATGGAGAGGTCGGTAATTTTTATCACAGATACACTTCACCTGTGAGAGATAGAATCTAAAAACAAAAAGCAGAAAATCCCATTGTATGATTTTTACATAATTAATTTGCATTTTATTGCATGAAATAAGTATTTGATAAAATAGAAAAACAGAACTTAATGTTTGGTCCAGAAACCTTTGTTTGCAAGTACAGAGATCAGACGTTTCCTGTACTTCTTGACCAGGTTTGCACACACTGCAGCAGGGATTTTGGCCCCCTCCTCCATACAGATCTTCTCCAGATATTTCAGGTTTCGGGGCTGTCGCTGGGCAACATTGAGCTTCAGCTCCTTCCAAATATTTTCTATTGGGTTCAGGTCTGGAGACTGGCTAGGCCACTCCAGGACCTTGAAATGCTTCTTATGTAGCCATTCCTTAGTTGCCCTGGCTGTGTGTTTCGAGTCGTAGTCATGCTGGAAGACCCAGCCACGACCCTTCTTCAATGCTCTTACTGAGGGAAGGAGGTTGTTGGCCAAAATCTCACGATACATGACCCCATCATCCTCCCTCCAATACGGTGCAGTCGTTCTGTCCCCTTTGCGGAAAAGCACCCCCAAAGTATGATGCTTCACGGTTGGGATGGTATTCTTGAGGTTGTACTCATCCTTCTTCCTCCAAACACGGCTAGTGGAGTCGATACCAAAAAGTTCTGCTTTGGTCTTATCTGACCATATCAGCTTCTCCCATGCCTCCTCTGGATCATCCAGAGGGTCATTGGTGAACTTCAAACGGGCCTGGACATGTGCTGGTGTGAGCAGGGGGACCTTGCGTGCTCTGCAGGATTTTTATCCATGACGGCATAGTGTGTTACTAACAGTAATATTTGAGACTGTGATCCCAGCTCTCTTCAGGTCATAAACCAGGTCCTTCCATGTAGTTTTGGGCTGATTCCTGACTTTTCTCAGAATCATCCTTACCCCATGAGGCAAGATCTTGCATGGAGCCACAGACGAGGAAGATTGACTGCCATCTTGTTTTTCTTCCATTTTCTAATAATTATGCCAACAGTTGTTGCCTTCTCACCAAGCTGCTTGCCTATTGTCCTGTAGCCCATTCCAGCCTTGAGCAGGTCCACAATTTTGTCCCTGGTGTCCTTAGACAGCTCTTTGGTCTTGGCCATGGTGGAAAGGTTGGAGTGTGATTGAGTGTGTGGATAGGTGTCTTTTATACAGGTAATGAGTTCACACAGGTGCAATTATTACAGGTAATTAGTGCGGAGTAGGAGGGCTTCTTAAAGAAAAACTAAAAGGTCTGTGAGAGGCAGAATTCTTACTGATTGTAAGGTGATCAAATACTTATTTCATGCAATAAAATGCTATTTAATTATTTAGAAATCATACAATGTGATTTTCAGTTTTTTTTCAGGTAATTAAAGCCGGTCATTTGATAGATCACAGACACAAATTCCACCCCCCAGTTTGCCAAAGAATGTGAGAGGTGACCAATTTATGTCCCTTGCCTCCCTAGCTGCACAGAACTGCAAATAGACCGATGTGAGCTCCTTTGTTTCAATTTATGAGTATTGGAGTTTTTTATGAACACCCAGGGTCCTATAGTTATGAAAGTCATATTTTGGAGTTGTGACGAAATGGTGAACGTAATGCACTGTCTTATATCACTGGGAGGATACGGTAACACTTCCAAATTATCCGAGGGATTACGATATGTATGCCATGTTTCCTCTCTATGGATAGATAAAATTGTGATAGGACACATGACAGTAATATCTCCCGTCTGGGACCTCAAGGGGTGAAGATATCGTAGAAGTTGGAGATCCCATAATTTTCTAGAACAAATAGCCACATCCCTGACCAGCGCTGCTATAAGTCATCAGAGGGGAGGTATGCGGGCATAACTGGTGTTAATAAAAACAAATATTAAACTATGATCAGTGTCAGTCCTGGGAGATACAGTTCACTGTAGTTGTCCATTTCCAAAAATGAAGAGCTATCCCTTCATAAAAGCCAGAGCCAACCCTGTGGCATCAAGTTTAGTACATTTCTTCTGTTTATCTTTTTTATTTTATGTAATTGTATATACTGTATTGTTTTTTCCTATTTTGTATCATCTTTGTACATTTTTTATAAACACTACCTACCTTCCTTGATTAAATATATAACATATTATACTGTAGCTCTGTTCCTCTTTCTCTGTAAACTGCACCCCTGAAGCCATACGCTACCTGCAACGGGTGTCCAATCGGCCTGTATAAACCATTGGTGGTGGCAAGTAGTTCCTCTTATTATTGTGGAGTTGGCGGTGATCGTATCGAGGTATATATATTCCATGTGTTGGAATCAGAGGACTATATACTATACTCTCACTGTGAGTTCCCCAACAACTGGCCTGGTGGGGAAGACATCTGTGGCCTCGTCCATCACTCATCAGTCAATTGTATCATTGTTCTGATGTTTGGAGGTAGCACAGTGTTATTCCTTGACAAATTGGTACCAGTCGGGAGGTCTGTATGATTCTCTCTGTTGGTTCCTTGACAAATTGGTGGCAGCGGTGGGATCTGCGTGCTCTCTCTGGTGTTCTCCTTGACTCATAGTGAATGGTCCATGATTTGGACAGGAGGAATCGTCTGTCATGCAAGGTGTGGGAAAGACTTAAGTGCAACGTGAAGGGAAGAGGGGAAGGGAGCCCAGACACTAGAGTAAGGGGGAGTGGAGACCTTATAGGCTGTTCTGATATCACCTTGTCTCCCCTATCATCCCTATACTGGTTCCTCACCAATCGCGACACAGGAACCTAAACCCTGTATTTCCATAGACCTTGGCCCTGGATAGGGAAGGGAGGGATAAACACTAGTTAGTCCCCACTAACAACTAAAGACAACATGGGAGACAAACATGGGGGGGGTAACTTAGCTTGAGCCGACTTCAGAGAGATTACACCAAACGTCCTCCTAGCACCAGAGAGAAAGCAAACAGACTGCAATAGCTCCAAGCCTTCACAAGGAAACATGTGAATATCACTGGCACCTCCCTGTAGCAAACAGAAAGTATTTTAACATCCAGGCCTGGGTGTTAATTAGCAGGAGGGAGGTAGTCGCTGGGTCCTAGAGTAATACAAATCTAAGAAGGTGTCTGTAATGCCAAACGAAGAGATCTTCAGGGCGACTGTCTGTCACATCTGACACACCCGTGACATCGTTCCATGTTTTGCTTCGCAAGTATAAGACAGAATAAATATGTTGAAGGAATGCCAGGGCTGTATCAGCAGCAGTAAGGGTTAGAGATGTTTGACATTTCAGTACTGAAGCCTTGGGTATTGGTTCATCTTTGATGGAGTTTCAACTACTCTAACTTTGGACATTAGACACTATAGGAAGCGAGATAAGTTCCACTCCTCCAAAAGATTATACCCAATCTTTGATGAAAATATCCACATATTCATTAAAATACTCATCAGAGCCTATCACCTATTTTCTGTGCTTTCATGCAGATGAGACAGCCAATGGGTTAAGGCAATAGATTCCTACCCCATCGTCTTCTGGGTTTGCCTCTCATCCTTGTCAGTTTCTTCTTCTTTTAACTTACGATACTAAATTTTTATTTTCATCACAAGCGGTAGATGCTCAATCCAGCAATAGTAAGTCCACTGGTTTTAATTTGTCATGCCCGTTGCTAGATGCCATCCTCTATCCTCTAAAGAAGATGATGACATCTGCTTCCTTTTGTAGCCTGTACAGATTCTATATCCCTTGACTGGATTATCTTAGGGCTGAGGGAAAAACAAGTTTGATGTCAGACATCAGAGAAAGGCTCTCTTTTTGGGATAAAAAGCTCCACACTGAGATTGAAACTCAGAAACTCCGGTTTATTAGGCGGGCGTTATTATAACCAACTAAGCCCCAGCGCCAAGTGGTGAGATTCTCTCGAAAGTCAGGGGCATTTGATTGCTAATCGATGAGTCCAATTCACAAACAAAATTAGACAGATTTTTCAGTCCAATAGGAGTAGCATTGATAAAACTTTTGCAACATTATGAAAAAGTTGCAAATGGTCAATTAGCTGAAAAAATATGTGGATAATGAAAACCACAACTACGTTATTCAGAAAATCCAAACTATGAAAAAAATATGACAACATGGCACCAAAGCCATAATGAATTGGCACAAAAATCAATATACTTAGAATTCCAACTTTTACTTAAAATAGTGACCATAAACTTTAACAAAGTTTTGCAATTTTTTTTGGAAGACTTGCATCTTTCATTTAGAGGATAATCTTGACATAGATCCATGGGGACGAACACCTATCCCCACCCAAAAAAAACAAATATCTTTTGAAGTTTTTGATACTTTGAATCTAGAATAAGATATCTTTGGGACTTTCCAGATGTAGCAGCCACACCTGGATCTCGGGCCCTATAAGCCCCTCGGTCACACACAGTAGATAGGGGGCTTAGGATCTTCTCCAAAGGGGTAATTACTTGGTTAGCAGAGCGATCACATGGTGATTGGTGACTGAAGGAGCCTAATATATGGTGGTTGGGGAACCCAAACATTTTACATTTAGGGCAAGATAATTTTACCTATCCTTTATGACCCCGGTAATTTGGACTTATTTTGTATGTTTTTTTACAACCGATATGGACTTTTTAGTTTATCATGCAGGTGTGCTAGATTTCAGCCATTCTTGCTCCCATATTAGAGGACAACTTTCCTCAAATAAACTTTCCATGTTACATAATAACGTTCTAAAGACGCCCCTCTAAGAAATAAAGGAAAGGTAAAGGTATAAAGAGCACTACTTGTGAAGAGTCCTGGTCTCCTCCAGAGTCAAGGGGGCAGTCCCAGGTATTCAAAGCCAGTAAATCTGGATTTACTGCAAATGTGCACAATAGCAATGGAGCTGACTTGTAACGTTAGGGCTGTGTGACTCCAAAAGGCTACAGAACCGCTGTCACGGCAGGTGAGGGAAAGACTTAGTGCAACACACAGGTAAGAGGGAAAGGGAGCGCAGAGACTAGGGAAAGGGGGGAGTGGAGACCTCCTAGACTGGTCTAGTGTCTCCCTGTCTCAACTACTGTTCCTATATTGCCTCTTCAGCAATCGCTGCACGCGTGCCTCGCCCTGTCTTTCCCTGGCGTATGGCTAAGGCTAGGGATGGGAGGAGATGAGCACTAGTCGATCTCCACTAAACTCTATAGACAACTAGGGTAGACAAACAGTGGGAGAATGCTTAGCTTTAGACGACTCCAGACAAATGCGAACTTGGCCTCAAGCTCCAGAGAGGACGAAGTACTGCTCTTGCTAAGCCTTCATAAGTAGAAATGAATATCGCCGGCACCTCCCTCTCAGACACCCCAGGTATATATACACCCAGGCCAGGGAGCTAATTACCAGAGGGAGGTAGTCGCTAGGTCCTAGAGACAGCCTCTCAACTAAGAAGATGTCTATAATGCCAAACGTAGAGATCTCCTGCAAACAACTGCAGGGCGACTGTCTGTCACCTCTGATACACCCGTGACAACCACCTTCTTGACTCTTTACAATCTTTTTCAAGTAGTTTGTAACTGTTTAAAAGGATTTGTGCACACATTCAGTATTTGCACCAGAAAAACTCTTTATAAAATACATGCACTTTTCCCCCCTCTTCCCCTCTCTTCTGCAGGCTGTTTGCAGTTGACTCTGAGCTAGTGGATGCAAGCTAGCTGCAATGATGTCTCCCATACACAGTACACACTGACATGAGGGATTCCTGCTCTCTTGTCCCTATATAGCATATGTACGGAAGGTGCAGCAGCACGGAGGATATTATACAGAAGAACTGAGCAGTGTAGCTGTGAAAACAGCAGCAGCCTCTCTGTGTATCTGTACCCCACTCTGCTCCCTTCATCATTTACACTTCAATAGGTAGCTGTAATCTGATCCCTCAGTGAGCTGGCAATTTATTCTGCCTTGAGCAGGACAGATTTTAACAGTTATTTTATAGTTCAGTAGGGGGAAGGAAAAAAAAACATGGCTCATAGAGGGAGAAAAAAGTATGTTTATCTAATAAGATACATTACAACGTTTCCTATATTCTCTTGTAATATTGATTTTTGTAAAGTTTGTTAAAACAGTGTGAAACAAAAATTGACTTTTTATGTTTGTTACTTCTTCTCGTCCTTTTTATTACCCAACATGCCTTGCACTGCCTCCATCTTGTCTCCATTGCAATTACTATGCATCGATTTGGTCACCTTTCTGCTAGTCTTCCGGATTCTCTTACATGAAATCCCGTTGTATCGTTTATCTCCCCCTGCACATCTCAGCTCAGGGCAAAGGTTCCATCTTACAACATTTCCATTAGCATCTGAGTATTGATCTCTTCATCCCATGTTCATGCATTGCTGCTATCTGTGTATTACTAACTATGTAAAAATAACCAGAAGCAAATTTATTGCAACAGTGATGTAGTGGGGATCATTTATCTCATATCAAGTATCATGTTGATGAATGGCTTTATAATGAATGTGTTACTTGCCAAAATGTCACCGGCGGTAAAGATTATGTACATGTCGGACTGCTCAATAATTCATTCTCCTGCAAGATTGTCCCTTTCCTCCTGTTCATTATGTCGTGGGACGCTGTGGAGTTGGCATTAAAAGAAAAAAAATAATAAAATGAGAAAAGCAATAAAAATTGTGGATTTTTTTTAATGTCCAAGGATTTCCCTTTATCTGTAACCCAAATTGATGAATGTATGCAATCGTAGAGAGTCACTTTCAAGTGCAAGAGCCAAAATTAAGATTTATTGGAAAGACTTACTCTAACACACTTTTTTTCTTTCGTGGCGTTAAAAAATGACAAGTTTTGTAGCAGAAATGGCTTAAGGAAACACTCCTTCTTTGCAGAGTTTTTGGAAATGTTTTAGTTTCCGAACGTGATTTGGAAAAAAAAAATTCCTGAAAAGTTTTTTTTGCAGACTTTTGTTTGGACAGTGCCTGGTCCCATCATTAGCCACTCCGAAGAAGTGAAGTGCACTTTCTTTTTTTTTTTTTTTTTTAACTCCAGACCTCTTTCAAAAGCTTAAGAGGGAAAAAAAAAATCTTAGAAGACTGAACAAATGAACAGCAAAGTGGTTTCACCGAAGAAATGCAATGCAAGAGTCTTTCAAGTATTTTTGAAGCCATTTTCCAGGATCCAGTTCAAAGAAACTCCTCACAAAACTCTATGTACACATAGTCTAATGGAGGCCTTTTAAGAAGGAAGTTGGTCCTCCTTAGCTGGCACACAAATGCCAGTATCGATAGCTATATCCAAGCATGAGCCGTAGAGGTATGTTCACACAATGTTTTTTCCAGGCATTTTTTGAGCAGTTGTGCCTGTAAAAACCAGTGAAAAGATGCTCTGAAAATGATTGAAAGACTCTCACCATTGATGTGTATTGTAAAACTACTTTTCCGTTCATATATTCAGTCTTTTGGGCATCTTTTTGCTTGAGGTTTTCCAAAAACGCTAAGCAGTTAAAAGAAATGACTGGTCCATTCTTCATGCGTTTTTTGCTCTCAAGCTGTGCCACACTTTACAATACAAGTCAATGAGGAGGCTCAAAAGATGGAAGATGCCTGGCATCATTTAGATTTTTTTGACTAAAAAAAATGCCAACATTTCATTAATTTTTAAGCAGAGTTAAAAAAAAATGCCCAAAAATTATCCATAAATGCTTAAAAATGCTAAAAAAATGTTTACAAAAATCTTAACATAATTCTTCAAGAAATGTTAATAAAAAGATGACAAAACACTAGAACACTTTATGATAATTAATAATAAATAACATTGGTGTTTCCTGACGCAGTTTTTGCTCTAAAACCTTATCGTTTTCACCAGCCTGATGAAATAACTGTGTGAACATGGCCTAATACAGCCACCACTGGTCTGTCCCTCTCCTGACTGGATACATTTTAGCATTACATCTCAGGTCACTCACCTACTGTAAATGCAGACCAGCCTCTCCAGATAGTCTTGAGTCAACTGTATACGACTGTGATACTTAGGAAATATGGATTATTTTTGGGTTACAAATCTATTTGATTCAATTAACAAGAACACTGACCAGAGATAGCAGCTGCTGCCAGCTATGTGTCCCTCCCTGGCCTGGCTCACAAACACAGTGACTTTCCTGCATCATAGACACTGTGACTCTCCTGCCTCTGAGACACTGTGACTCTCCTGCCTCACAGTCACTGTGGATTTCCTGCCCCACAGACACAGTGACTCTCCTACCTCAAATACGCCATCACTCTCCTGCCTTACCGACACCGTGGATTTTTGCCTCAGAGACACTGACACTCCTGCCACACAGATACAGTTACTCTCCTGCCTCACACAGTGATTCTCCTGCGTCACAGACACAATGACTCTCCTGCCTCACAGTCACTGTGGCTTTCCTGCCACACAGACACAGTGACTCTCCTACCTCAAATACGCCATCACTCTCCTGCCTTACCGACACCGTGGATTTTTGCCTCAGAGACACTGACACTCCTGCCACACAGATACAGTTACTCTCCTGCCTCACACAGTGATTCTCCTGCGTCACAGACACAATGACTCTCCTGCCTCACAGTCACTGTGGCTTTCCTGCCCCACAGACACAGTGACTCTCCTACCTCAAATACGCCATCACTCTCCTGCCTTACCGACACCGTGGATTTTTGCCTCAGAGACACTGACACTCCTGCCTCACAGATACAGTTACTCTCCTGCCTCACACAGTGACTCTCCTGCGTCACAGACACAATGACTCTCCTGCCATATAGGCACAGTGACTCTCCTGCTTTACAGACACAGTGAATCTCCTGCCTCACAGACACAGTGACTCTCCTGCCTCACAGACACAGTGACTCTCCTGCCATATAGGCACAGTGACTCTCCTGACTCACTGTCACAGTGAATCTCCTGCCTCACAGACACAGTGACTCTCCTGCCTCACAGACACAGTAACTCTCCTGTCATATAGGCACAGTGACTCTCCTGCCTCAAAGACACAGTGACTCTCCTGCCATATAGGCACAGTGACTCTCCTGCTTTACAGACACAGTGACTCTCCTGCCTCACAGACACAGTGACTCTCCTGCCATATAGACACAGTGACTCTCCTGCTTTACAGACACAGTGACTCTCCTGCCTCACAGACACAATGACTCTCCTGCCTCACAGACACAGTGACTCTCCTGCCTCACAGACACAATGACTCTCCTGCCTCACAGACACAATGACTCTCCTGCCTCACAGACACAGTGACTCTCCTGCCTCACAGACACAGTGACTCTCCTGCCTCACAGACACAATGACTCTCCTGCCTCACAGACACAGTGACTCTCCTGCCTCACAGACACAGTGACTCTCCTGCCATATAGGCACAGTGACTCTCCTGCTTTACAGACACAGTGACTCTCCTGCCTCACAGACACAGTGACTCTCCTGCCTAACAGACACAGTGACTCTCCTGCCTCACAGACACAATGACTCTCCTGCCTCACAGACTCAGTGACTCTCCTGCATCTCAGACACAGTAACTCTCCTATTTCTCTTGCTATGAATTGCATCTTTTTTTTTCTATTTTTCTCACACATTAATTTCCTCTATTTATTTGCTGTCACACACTATCTGCACAGTTTAATCAATGTTCTGTGGCTTTCTCTCCCTATTTGCAGTGCTGAGCTGTGATTTCCTCTCACTATCCAAATTCACCCTAAAATGTCTGATACATTCCCTGCCTCAATTTTTATACTGCCACTGGTTGCTGCAATGCCTTATGGGGAAAACCCAACTGATTGCGCAAGAAGTCATTTTATCCTCCGTTAGTTGATGCAATCTTCCGCAAGTTGTAAAACATACCACGGTGCATTTTAGGCATTTCTCGCAAAGCGATTTCGGTATTCTTCTAATTTTCAGGTTTCAGCAAATTCCTAAATATTCTACACAAATTTGATTTGCATAAAATTGACTCAGTCACCTTTAAAAGTTGATACATTATAGCGGTATGATAGCAAAACCTTCAACAGGCAGCAATTCATATCACATCACAACCACAATATGGCTTCGCATAGACACTTACAGCTTAAACATCTCTCAACAGAGCATCACAAAATCAAGTTGTTTTTTTTTCCCAAAGCTTGACGTTCATTGATTTAATCTCTAGATATCTTAAGCTAATTGGAAAGGTAACAAATAAGAAATCTTTATATATTTTCTATAATAAGAGGAATTTACCAATTAAAAAACTTTCTGCACAGGTAGACGATGGGGTGTAATATAATCTTCCTACCAATATCTTTCGGCTAGTATTTACGGTTAGGCTTCCTCTTGATAACCTGGGGCTCCTCAGCTGTCAGACCCTCCCGCACTGGCCAATTCCCTGATCACCCCAGATGTAGAATGAGTTATGTCTTTTAGAGCATGCATAGCAGAGCTATCTACAAGACCCAGATAGATTTATAAAGGGCTTTATTTGCCATAAGTATCTGCAATGCATTGACAAGTGTATGTAATGTGACCACCGGAGATCCAAAGCCAAGATTCACGCTGGTCACACTCTACAACAATGTCCATGTTGACTGCACCCTATATTTTTGTTTGTCATCCATTAATATATCCTGCACAAAACTGCTTAGGGATTTATTTGGGTTTTGCAATTCTTTAAACTCTACATCAATATACAAGACATCAGTTCTTGTTATCCTGTGGATAAGAGTCCGGCACGGGGGGCATTTTAGAATTAAAATTAATCTCATCCTAGACCTCGGGGTCCTCTGTCCCTTGCAACGATCCGATGTGATGACCTCACAAAAATGCAAATGCCGAATAAGAAAAAGAGATCAAAGATTTACAAATCCCTATGAAGGTCATTATTAAAATGAGACATTATCCTCACAGATGGAACATAAGTGGAGACATGATACTGGTGAACATGCTGACTCTGCGCCATCAGCAATAGAGGGGCCGCCGCACTTAGAAGCCTGCAGGAAACAGAATACCGGGATTTAATGGATTTATCAGTTGGGTGGATGTCATGTATATGTGAAACGGTGCTGAGAGCTGAATGTCCAATACAAACAGAACTGTTTTGTAAAAGTAATTGTCTAATTTTCACAAATAATTGATCTCAATTCATGATTTGCCAATTATAGGATGGCAGGTTACGTGGGGGAAAAAAAAACAATGTAATAAATTAGAATGGATGGTGATGGGTAATGGTACCAGGAGACAGAAGGCTGACAGTTTGTTTTTCCAACCTTGTACCCCTCATCCATACTAGAAGAGTTGTCCAATTCCCCATTTTTTTATGGCAGTGCATGTGCTGTCTGTCCAGTGGAGTCTCTTAAGGAAGCAATGACGTGACTTTGTAATCATTGTGACGACACACCGTCAATCTGGCCACTGGTGTGGGAGTGAATTATTCTTAATTATCCCAGACATGATGTTCCTTTGACTGTAGGTCAAGGGACATGAGCCATTGTTTCATGTGAGACTGTCTGTTGATTTGTGGAATGCCTGCTGATTACAAATTGCATCAGCTCCCTGCAGTTTAATAATGTGCACAACTTGGAGGACAAATATGCAGTCTAAGTGAACAATCGAACAATGAGGGATTACCTTCCCCCAATCCTGTGGGACAATGCCCTGAAATGAGAGCTGTGGGATATAAAAGGGTCCTGCTCCTGTCACTAGTGTGACTCTACAGGACGTCAGCCCAGGGACCACGGTTACAGCTGGTGGAATACAGATCTGCTCCACTGCCCATAACTGAGCCCACAAAGTCATTTGGAGAACCCAGGGTAAGACAATCAGGTCAGCTGGCCACCTATCGTTTTGTGTTCAGTCAGCTTCCTAAGCTTGCCACTACCTCCTCTCAATTGGTGCCCACCAAAAGTGGGGTGCTACTGTTTGGGGTAGTTGGCCCTGGATGCTCCGAAGTTGCGGAGGTTATAATCCCCGGCGAACCAGCGAAAGGGTGAGAGTCTGTTATTTGCATGATGTTGTGTACTTGCTGGGAATATGCTATATATTATTGACTGTTGGTGATCCAATAAAGTCTTACTGGAGTGTTGTACCCTCACCCTGTGTTGTCTGAGTAGTGTTCAGCCCACGGGGAAGGAGTACGGGCATTCAGTGGGATAAGCCCGGGCCCGAGTGGTCATTCTAAAGACAACCAGGCCAGTGGACGAGAGCACCCACTGACTCTCACATCTCCACAATCATTTAGGCCTGTGATTGGCTGCAGTGGTCAAGAGGCAGGAATTAGAAACCATCGGATGTGCCACGGATTACCTCCCATTCCAGCCGTTTGATGGCTGCAGTGGTCAGGTGCACTGCATAATGGAATGATATTGGTTCTTCTCTAGGTGGACACGACCATATTGATCTTTGCTCGAGCCATAAGGTTTAAAGGTGGTGAGTATAGCTTGTATATGCCTCAGAAGATGGTCAGTTCAAGTTATCTATTTTTTGCAGCCTATCACATGGCTCAGTGTTCATGTGTCCCAACGAGTGGAACGTCATCACTTCCTTTCCCAGTAGAGACTACTAGTGCATCCTTCACTTGTGCCATGGAAGTTAGAGGTGAGAAGTTATATGATAGGAGGACGGAGTAGCCGTCACACCAGTGGCACCTTCCTTGATTACGGTGAAGAATGGTAGTGTTCTTCAGGTTCATACAACCCATAAGAAAGGGGGATAGGGACCAACCTGAGCATTGATGGATATTTTAAGGCTATGGCCAACTATCCAATGAATTCCAATTGCTACCATACATTTTATTACAAAACAAAATAAGCAACATTTGCAAACAGCCTTGCAAATTACCGTTTTATGTACACAGATCCTATGGAAATCTATGTTTCAATGGTTATAGACTGCAAACAAGCTTAACCCTGCAGTCAGTCTCCCTTCTATCAATCCTTATTCCTTTGTACCTGAGTATGTTAGTAGAGGGAGGATGGAAGAGAGTATGACTACAGGATCAGACTGCACACAAGGCTTGTTACCTGCAACCATGGAGACATATGTAACATACCTGGCGGCGTCCTTGCATGGTGGTCCATCTCCCACTGTGCAAGAGGGCGCACTTGATCTCCTGTCCAGAATGTCTCTCTGGCTTCCCTCCATGCTGTCTGTTTGTGTCTGTTTCTGCTGCTTAAGGGCGGCGCCCGATCACTTCCTGCCTTTTGTACCTGCTATGGGTCACACCCCTTGTGCGTCCTCAGCCTATTGCTGTCTGTCACTTGGTATATAGCTCAGCAGCTCCCTTCTATCCCTGCCTGAGCATAGTGTTTCCTTCAGTGTGTGCTTGCACTCTGAAGGTGCCAGGTCCCGTCTCTTGTCTCCTGCTTTTTGTATCAGTTCCCGTGTCTGAACTGAGTCCTGTATGTCTCCTGCTTTGCGGTATCAGCTCCCGTGTCTGAACTGAGTCCTTTCTGTGTTCTCTTGTCTATCCTGTCTGAACACGCTCCTAGCCGGTTCCTCCTGCCTTCTAGGGGCCGATTACCTAGACCCGTTCCTGTATCTTGTCTGACCTGTCTGAACTCGCTCCTAGCCTGTTCCTCTCGCCTTCTAGTGGCCGATTTCCTAGACCCGCTCCTGTGTCTGGTCTGTCCTGTCTGAACACGCTCCTTGCCTGTTCGTTCCGCCTTTTAGTGGCCGATTTCCTAGACCCGCTCCTGTGTCTGGTCTGTCCTGTCTGAACACGCTCCTGGCCTGTTCGTTCCGCCTCTCTGGGGGCCGTATTCCCAGACCCACTCCTGTATCCCTCTGCAGTGTCGGTCTCCTCCGTACACTCAGTTCCAGTCTGAACTCTCTCCTGTCTTTTACCTGTTTTGCCTCTATGTCCGTTCCCTTCCTTTTTCTGCAGAGTCTGAACTCGTACCTAACTCCTGCTTGTTGTCTCTGCAAGTACTGTGTGAGTATCTGGCTCTGTCTTTCCCTTCCTGTCTGTTCCGTGTGAACAGAGCCCTGTCCTCCCTGCTCAGCCTTGTCTGCACTCTAGCTGTGCTTGCCTGTAACCCTCTGCCTGTATTGTTCCTGAGTCCCGGTGTGTACTGGGTCCTATCCCGCCTGTGTTCCTACCTGCTAGTGCCTCCCTGTCTGCACTCTAGCTGTGCTTGTCTTCACCCCCCTGCCTGCATACCCGCCTGCCTGCATACCAGTCGTGCCTGCCTATACCCACCAGTCTGTGTGCCAGCCTACCAGCCTGTTCCTGTATTCCCCTGTGTGGGTCAACAGCCGTGTCCGGGGTCTGTCCTGGAGTAGCACCTGGTCCCTCTGCTCGGTTCCTCCTTGGTGCACTGGCGTCGTATGCCGTCGTGCGACCCTGGTCGGATCGGGTGAATACCTAGTCACGCCCCTCCAGGCATTCACTCTCCGGCACGGTCCAGTGGAATCACTACCAATCACACGCACACGCCGCTTAGCCCGGGCGTGTGCATAACAGCATGCTCAGGCCATGGTTCCCGTTGAGCCCCACGGCCTTCGCTCTTTGAGAAGTTTTTCCAGCGAATACATGCATTAAAATAAAATAAATAAATTTTTTTCCCCCTTTAGCTGAGTTCCAGGCGAGTTACGCACCCGTCCAGATGGATCTATCAGCCCTCGTTCCTGCGGATCCGCCACGTTACTATGGGGATCCAAGACAGTGTCGTGCTTTTGTGGAGCAATGCATGCTACACTTTAAGGCCTACCCTCTCTATTTTCCTTCCGATTGGGCTAAAGTGGCCTTTATGATTGACTACCTAGCGGGTGATGCCTTGAAATGGGTCACCCCCCTATGGGAAGCATGGGATCCTGTCATCCTTGACCTGCAGGCCTTCCTGGTGGCCTTTCGTATGGTCTTCGAGGACCCTAACTCTGAAGCCCCTGCTGAAGCTTCACTTCCCAATATCCCGGAGCAGCCCCGACGGGTAATGTGTGTGGGTAGCGCAATAGTCCTCCAGCCCAATGAGACTACTGCCCACCCAGAATCCTCACAGGGTGACTACGCTTTCCGGAATACTTCTCTCAACCTCAAGAGGCAGTCCAGACGTGCTAGACTTAGAGGCAAGCCGTCACGCCAGGGTCTGTCCTCCCTGAGACCTCCTGACCCCAACCTTGAAGTCCCTACTGAAGCTTCATCTCCCTGTATCCCGGAGAAACCCCAATGGGTAATGTGCGTGGGTAGTGCACCAGTTCTCCTGGCCGAAGAGACTCCTGCCCATCCAGACTCCACACAGGAGAACTTCCTGCACCCGGCATCAGATGCTTCTTTCTCTTTAACCGGTGTGCATGTCCAAGGATGCTCCAAAGCTGTGGTTACCTCAGAGTCTGTGCACCTCTACTACCTGGCGGAGGATCCCCTGTTGCCTCCTGAACCCTTTGGGATACCACTCGATGACAAATGGAGAGAGACTTCTCTACACCCGGTACTCAATACTTTGTCCGCTTCGTCCTGTGAGCCTGACAATGGGTACCCCAAAGTGGTAGTTACCTCCGAGTCTCTACACCCCTCCGACCAGGCGGAGGATCTCCAGTTGTCTCCTGAACCCTTCGGGGTGCTACCTGGTAGCGAAAGGACAGAGACTCTCCTATACTCTGTACCTGATACCTCGCTCGCTTCGTCCAGTGAGTCCAACTTAGTGTACTCCGAAGCAGAGGTTACTCCTGAGTCTCTACACCCCTCTGACCAGGCGGAGGACCTCCAGTTGTGTTCAGAATCCTTCGGGGTGCCACCTGGTGGTGAATGGACAGAGACTTTCCTATATCCTGGATCTGATACCTCGCTTGCTTCGTCCAGTGAGTCCGACCTAGTGTACCCTGAAGCAGAGGTTACCCGTGAGTCTCTACACCCCTCTGACCAGGCGGAGGACCGCCAGCTGTCTCCAGAACCCTTCGGGGTGCCACCTGGTGGTGAATGGACAGAGACTTTCCTATACTCGGTACCCGATACCTCGCCTGCTTCCTCCAGTGAGTCCGACCTAGTGTACTCTGAAGCAGAGGTTACCCGTGAGTCTCTACACCCCTCTGACCAGGCGGAGGACCGCCAGCTGTCTCCAGAACCCTTCGGGGTGCCACCTGGTGGTGAATGGATAGAGACTTTCCTATACTCGGTACCCGATACCTCGCCTGCTTCCTCCAGTGAGTCCGACCTAGTGTACTCTGAAGCAGTTGTTTTCTCTGAGCCTCTGCACTCTTCTGACCCGGCGGAGGACCTCCAGTTGTTTCCTGAATCCTCCGGGATACCACCAGATAACAAAGAGACAGTGACTTTTCCTCATTATGTACCTGATAACCCGTCTATTTCTTCCTGTGAGCTTGACAAGATGTACCTCGAAGCAGAGATTACCCTTAAGTCTCTGTCCCCCTCCAACCCAGTGAACGACTGGCCCTCGAATTCCCTGCGGAAGATTCTGGCAGGCCTGAAGAAGAGGGGGCGTAAGGGGGGAGGTACTGTAACATACCTGGCGGCGTCCTTGCATGGTGGTCCATCTCCCACTGTGCAAGAGGGCGCACTTGATCTCCTGTCCAGAATGTCTCTCTGGCTTCCCTCCATGCTGTCTGTTTGTGTCTGTTTCTGCTGCTTAAGGGCGGCGCCCGATCACTTCCTGCCTTTTGTACCTGCTATGGGTCACACCCCTTGTGCGTCCTCAGCCTATTGCTGTCTGTCACTTGGTATATAGCTCAGCAGCTCCCTTCTATCCCTGCCTGAGCATAGTGTTTCCTTCAGTGTGTGCTTGCACTCTGAAGGTGCCAGGTCCCGTCTCTTGTCTCCTGCTTTTTGTATCAGTTCCCGTGTCTGAACTGAGTCCTGTATGTCTCCTGCTTTGCGGTATCAGCTCCCGTGTCTGAACTGAGTCCTTTCTGTGTTCTCTTGTCTATCCTGTCTGAACACGCTCCTAGCCGGTTCCTCCTGCCTTCTAGGGGCCGATTACCTAGACCCGTTCCTGTATCTTGTCTGACCTGTCTGAACTCGCTCCTAGCCTGTTCCTCTCGCCTTCTAGTGGCCGATTTCCTAGACCCGCTCCTGTGTCTGGTCTGTCCTGTCTGAACACGCTCCTTGCCTGTTCGTTCCGCCTTTTAGTGGCCGATTTCCTAGACCCGCTCCTGTGTCTGGTCTGTCCTGTCTGAACACGCTCCTGGCCTGTTCGTTCCGCCTCTCTGGGGGCCGTATTCCCAGACCCGCTCCTGTATCCCTCTGCAGTGTCGGTCTCCTCCGTACACTCAGTTCCAGTCTGAACTCTCTCCTGTCTTTTACCTGTTTTGCCTCTATGTCCGTTCCCTTCCTTTTTCTGCAGAGTCTGAACTCGTACCTAACTCCTGCTTGTTGTCTCTGCAAGTACTGTGTGAGTATCTGGCTCTGTCTTTCCCTTCCTGTCTGTTCCGTGTGAACAGAGCCCTGTCCTCCCTGCTCAGCCTTGTCTGCACTCTAGCTGTGCTTGCCTGTAACCCTCTGCCTGTATTGTTCCTGAGTCCCGGTGTGTACTGGGTCCTATCCCGCCTGTGTTCCTACCTGCTAGTGCCTCCCTGTCTGCACTCTAGCTGTGCTTGTCTTCACCCCCCTGCCTGCATACCCGCCTGCCTGCATACCAGTCGTGCCTGCCTATACCCACCAGTCTGTGTGCCAGCCTACCAGCCTGTTCCTGTATTCCCCTGTGTGGGTCAACAGCCGTGTCCGGGGTCTGTCCTGGAGTAGCACCTGGTCCCTCTGCTCGGTTCCTCCTTGGTGCACTGGCGTCGTATGCCGTCGTGCGACCCTGGTCGGATCGGGTGAATACCTAGTCACGCCCCTCCAGGCATTCACTCTCCGGCACGGTCCAGTGGAATCACTACCAATCACACGCACACGCCGCTTAGCCCGGGCGTGTGCATAACAACATACAGATTTGCATAGGAGCTATAGACACAAAACAATGGGATTCTTTTATCAAAATGTATATATTTGCTCATTGTTATGCAATTGAGATAATCAGCTGTCAATGAGACCTGACATACATGCAGTGAGAATGGAGTATTACTGTACATGCCGGCCAATGAAAGGTTAACCATGTAATTATGGGCAGATTGTACTGTAGAGTTGAGCAAATCTCTGGAAATTAGATTCCGACAGAAATACTCAATTCAAGTAGGAATTCAATGCACATTGAATCAGCTGAGGAGAGGTTAAAAAAAATCTTATATTCACCACACCTCGCCCCTTTGAGTACCCCGTCATCCGCTGCCGGGTCATTCAATCGGTTCTTCTATCTTTCTTCCGGCCAGGTCTTCCATTCAGTAGTGCCCATGCAGTCACTTGGGGTGCAATGTATGTCATTAATTGTGTGTTGCACCCCATGAAATTACATTGGTCTTAACAAATGGAAGGTCCAGCCAGAAGGAAGATAGAAGAAAAAAGACAGAAGAGCCAATTGGAGGACTGTGGTTGGTGGGAAAGTTTAGAGCAGGGCAGTATAGAGCTGAGACCAAGATTTTTTCTTTAACCCCTACCCAGCCACTTTTTTTTTAAGTGAATTGCAAAAAAAAATATCTTCTGCAGATTCCAAATTTTTTTGTAAAATTAGTAGTGAATTTGATTCGCAAACCTCTAGCCAACTGAGTCCTCCATAGTGTGACGGGTGTGTCAGGTTTGACAGACAGTCATTCTGGATCCGGCTGTAGAAGGTCGCTGCGCTTGGCCTTGCAGATACCTTCTGGATCCTTTCATCATCCCTCCCTCTCTAGGACCCAGCAGTGATCTCCACCTTCTGCTGCTAATTAACACACCCTTGCTGGATCTTTAAATACACTCAGCTCCTCCAGAAAGTTGCTGGTGGTAGAGTTAATTCCTCTGTTCAGGTCTGGAATTCTAGCAGTCGGCTGGATTCTCCATGGAGTTCTTTTGTGGATTGTAGTCGTTATCTCTCTGATGTCTTCTCAAAGCTAAGTATATCCCCTTGTCTGTTTCCTTGGTTTGTCTTTAGTTGCAGTGGGGCTGACTAGTGCTCACCCCTCCCTATATAGGGCCTAACTCTAGGGTCAGCCAGGGCTAAGGTATCCTGATCGGCGATAGGTGCGGAACTTATTTAGGGATGATAGGGGAATCAGGGTGTTGTTAGATCTGCTTAGGGGTCTTCACTCCCCCTTTCCCTAGTTGCTGGGCTTCCCCCCTTTTCCCGTCGATGTATGCTGGGTTCTTCCCATACCTAGCATGACACATAGCAAGAGTTACTCTAGATTTGCAAATTTCATTTGTGGCTCTTGAGAAAAAAAGGTCCTTAGTCGTCTGTGTCACTGCAATGCTTTTATGTTTAGGAAGAATCTCCTTCTTTCCAGCGCCATCCCCCAGTTGCGCAGCTGGAGTCAGAATTGTGAGATAATTGTACTTTTGTGCAGCAGCTTCATGATAAAAATGAGCGCTGGTTATTACTATAATTCAATTTCCATTTTAATTCTATAAAGTTCACACTGCAGAGAAATTATTTCAATAAAAAAAAATAATAATATTAAGATGTGTTTTACTCATTGCATTAAAGCCTACAGGGAAAACGTCTCCAAAATGAAATGTTTAAGAAATTGTAATGATTCACTGGAGTATAAGGAAAGTAAACACAAATAATTACATTGTAGCGCACGTCTGGAGTGATATACACAAGATTCCATATTTAATATGCTGGTCAATAAAAAAAAGAATTAACTTTCCAAATGGTGCTGTATAAAAACCTTCAGTTCCTGTATGTATCACTATGGCTACAGACTACAAACAAACCCCCTTGTAGTCGGATCATGCAGTCACGTCTGTCTGACTTTTCTTGCAGGTTATAAAAGAAATGGGGCAAACGGAGCGAAGTAACACACAACTGCAAAATTGGATCACATGGAATCTTTGTGGGAAAAAGAATAAATATTCTGAAATTATAATTCGCTGGCTTCGTTGAATTTTGAAAAAATAAAAATTTGTAACATTTTTTGCCGCAAATTGCAAAAACCGCGAAGCTTTTTACTGCATCGAAAATTTGCGTGTGACTCTCCACGGGACTGTGTTACAACCCCTTTCAAGCTTTTTAACTTGAACACAGTCTTAGGGAAAAAGCACACAGCGTCTTTAAGATGCCAGTGGAACAGTAGAGTTTTCCAAGATGAAGCGGCATTAGGGAAGGCTGGCAGTCCTACAGCTTCTCCGCTGGTGTTTTTCTGATCCTATTTGCAGCTTCTCTCCCTTTGGCATCTTTGCTCTATACTTTAAAGTATATAGAGCGGGAGCTTCCAAATGAAGAATGAACATGTTACTTCTTTTAACGTCTTCAACCTCTGAATCCTGAAGCAGTAACATAAAACAGAACATGTGCACAGCAATGCAGCTTTGACATTGCTGTGCATTATATTCATTTTTTTTGTGGCGGATTTCCAGGGCTTTTTTAGGGGGTTTGACCTTGAGATAGTACGAGCTGGTGAGCTCAGTGATTGGCTGCAGAGCTGCTGTAGCAAGGTCAGCGCTGCAGACAATAACATGCATGGGAGCAGCTGCAGAGACTCAGCGCTGGACTCGTGGACGGTAAGTCAAGAAGTTTCTGACTCGCCCCCAGGGCAGTGGGGTACTCGGCAGCCGGGCCTTATGGCTGCTTTTGGGGGAGATCACGGTGGCTGGCCCGGTCCGTGACCCAGGGCGGTCAGTGCAAAAAGGGGATATATTTCTAGGGGATTTGTCGTGATGCCACCTGTGGTGTCAGGTGAGGATCACCAGCACTGCAACTGTCCTCTGAGGCAGATGGTAGGGCAGCTTGTGATGGAACGGCTCCCCACAGGTGGAGCGCGCCTCAGGGCAGCGTAAATGATTGGAGGTGCGCTGGGCGTTGTAGTGTGGGGAGGGAAATGGCACCTGCGAAAGAAAGGAACGGAGGCAGCTCAGTGCAGTCATCCAAGATTTAGTCACAGTTCTTAGACAGTCCACAGGTGCACTGTACTGGTGCAAGCCTCTCGCATCGCGCTGCGTTCACCGGGCAGGGGCTCAGTCCTTCCTCAGGCAGTTCGGGTGTGCCTGGCAGAACCCCACTTTCTTATGTACCTCTCTAGACCGACTTCACGCTGGGTCTTTATTCCCTCCTGCCCTGCGCTTCTCGCTGTGAATCCTGTTCGGGTGCTCTGAAGTCCCTCCGGTACGTTGGAGTTGCACAGACCTGCTCGACCTTACTTGGATTGAAGTTGAAGTTCGGCTCCTGACTATAGAAGTCAGAAGCCTCCGGTTTTTCCAGCCGAGGCTTGAAGCTGCACGACTGGGCCAGGGGCCGGTCCCCTTCTTGCGGCCTAGATCCTCCTGACACTTGGCAAGTTCGGGGTGTACGGGTGCCACCTGCACTCACTGTACTCCCCTAGGATCCCTTCTGCAGAACGGAGCTTACTCCCTGCTCCCCTCCTGGGCCTCTGTCCTAGGCCCTTGTAGTGGAGCAGAGCTCCTACAGAGACTCTGCTCCCGGACTGTTCCTCTGAACTGTCCCTACTCCAACTGTACTTCCTTGCTATAAGATGTCTAGCTTTTTTTATATATCTACTATATGAGTGCTCCCATAAACTACTTCCTCCACCCACACCCACTACTGGTTCCCCCCTAACTTTGGGTTCCCCCCACCCCAGCCAGGGTCAGGGCTCAGCAGAAAACTACATTGCGTCTTGCCCCTCCTGCTGGCCTGGGGTAGTGTAGTGTTGGATGTAGGTGTTGGGGTTCCGTGCAGCACTCCCTCCTTACCTGAGTGAAGGGAGGCACCACACCTCTGGGTGAGGTGCAGTACCTCTGTGGAGACTGAACCCTCAGGGGTGCCACATTTCTCTTTTAAAAAAAAAACTGCACCTGGAGAACAAAGGTCTTCTGAAACTGGAACACCCTTTTAAGTTTTATTATGGGTTTAATGCAGAAAAAAAACAATTGAGCCATTTGTATTTACTGATCACCATAAATTAAATCTATTATATGGGCTGATACCAAATACGTCCAATTCATTAACTGTTTTGTGATGTTTATTTACAAAGTTCATTAACAAAAGGCAATTAGTTTAATTGTTTTTGCACCATTATTATTTTAGCAATTTGATAAGTAAATTTCAGGGTTTTTTTTTCTTTTAATCTATAATGTACTGGTATATAGAGATGTATCCGTTTATACCAGTAAAATAAACTGGTATAAAGTACAAGATAAAAGAAAAAAACAATGAATTTGTAACAACTTAGAGCAGTCAGAGAGGTGGGGATGGGAGACGTCAGAGATGAGATAGCAGCCTCCAGAGACTCCACAGTACAAGTGTACTGTGACTTGGCCCTTCACAGGCCCCTGTGCAGTCTGACCGATTGACGTGCAGTATGTCCATCCCTTGCTATAGGTACAAGAATGGTAGCTGTTTATCACTGCTGTCCTGTCACACACTACCTGTTATGTTTATTCAGTGTTTTACGGCTTTCTCTTCCTATCCCTATTGCTGACCTGTGACGTCCTCTCACTATCCAGATTCACCCTAATTTTGCTGCTGCATTCCCTGCCCTGGCCTTTATACAGGCTAAGATAGTCATATTTGATTGGCTGAGCTATACCATATGATGTGATAGCTGCAAAGCATTATGGGGAGCCTGCGTGACTGGGACTGAGGTTCTGTGGCTGATAGTGATGAGTGAGCATGCTCGTTACTCGAGATTTACGAGCATGCTCGGGTGTTTTCCAAGGATCTTCAGCGTGCTCGGGTGTTATGTTTCAGTCACTCCATGCTCATGATTTGAAACTGTTTGACAGCTTTAATTCATGTGAGAAATGCTTGTTTCTTAGGCATTCCTCACATGTATTAAAGCTGCCAAACAGTCGCAAATCATGAGCATGGAGTGACTGAAATATAACATCCGAGCACGCTGAAGATACTCGACAAGCATCCGAGCATGCTCGCCGAAAGGGTTAACAGAACATACTCGCTCATCACTAGTGGCTGATGCTAACTTAAATTTTGGATCTGAATGGAAGCTGTATTGAAAAAATGGTAGAAGATTGTTAATCAACAGCAATGGCAAGGTTACTCTCATGATAAGGAGTCTTAATCAGCACGGACAGGTGGCACCGGTGCAGCAGGGTGGAGCTGGTAATGTAATAGTACCATACTAGTCGTCAAGTTGCTGCAGTGAAGCTCACCTGATATAGCAGGACTGAGTTGTGGACCTTAAATGATACTTGGATATAAAAGAGATAAGTAACAAAACTAGAGTAGAAAGAGATGCAAAAGAACAATGGGGTCTTATCCAGGCAATAGGATAATAGAGAAGTAGAACTGCTCACCTTATAGGGTTATGTGAGACACAACATCTAAAAAGTCTGTAATCCAGATGTTGCAGCTTCCATAAAATTGTCAGAATAAAAAAGCGTAGTATAGAAGTAATTCTGCGCTCTCTGGAGTCACAACAATCCAATAGTAAGGTAAAATGTTGGTTTATTATCAATGTGTTTCAGACTCACCCCGATTCCTTCTTCAGGACATATTATGGTTGTCCTGAAGAAGGAGTCGGGGTGACTCTGAAATGCGATTGTCGTGACTCCAGAGAGTACAACATTACTTCCATACTGCGCTTTTTTGAAACTAGAGTATTGGAGACTTTGAAGCAGCAGAGATGAGGAGCAGACCTTGAGTAGTGAAGACTTGGATATAGAAGAGATAGGTAACAAAACTAGAGTAGTGGAGACCTTATGAGGAGGATTGGATGTAGCAATGCTGAGGAGCAGAACTAGAATAGTGGATGGAGACTTTGAAGTAGCAGAACTTGAGTAGTGAAGACTTGGATATATAAGAGATAGGTAACAAAACTAGAGTAGTGGAGACTTTGAAGCAGCAGAGCTGAGTAGAAGAACTTGAGTAGTGAAGACTTGGATATAGAAGATATCGGTAACAAAACTAGAGTAGTGGAGACTTCGATGTAGCAGGGTTGAACAGTGGATTGGGAGTAATGGAGGATTGGATGCAGCAGACCTGAGTAGAGGAACTGGAGTAGTGGAGACCTGGATGTAGCAGAGCCGAGTAGCAGAACCTTAGTAGCAGAGACTTTGATGTAGGAGGACTGACTAGTTGAATTGGAATGCTGAAGACCTGGATATGAGCAGTGAGAAGGAGTAGCGACAACAAGTACTGAATGCAGCAGCAATTTCTGAATTCCAGTAGGTGTTCAGTTGAGAATAGCCGTCTTGATTCGCTATAGCATTAAACACCAAAATTGCAAAAGTCGAAGCACTCTTTAAAAGCGAGGTCTATCCAATCTGGAGATTTGAGCACTCGCAAATTCTATCATTCTAGATGCACTCAAAATGGATTTGCAAAAGTCTATACTCCCCAACTTCTAAGATCTAAATCTATCCTATTGTCCAGTCTCTTGGTTACTAGTTAGGACTGTCTGTAATTAATGAGCCACCGTACAGCTGCTCATAGGGGATTTATTAGGGTGGTTCTTTTCTTGACCTCTTCATAGCTGAACTTCTATTCAGATGAAGAATGGTTAATAAATGGTTAAATCCTAAAATATCAGAGAATCACCATCATTGCAGGAGGTCTGAGCTCAGACACACACACGTGTGTCATCCAATGACTTGTCTACATGACGATATGTCATAGGGGAGAGCTTACTACGTAAATGAGTCACCCTTTCCATAAATGACCCACCTGATGCTGTGTCCTTCCCATAAATGTAATTATGATTCATCAGAAGATCATCTCAGGAGCAGAAATGAAAAATCTGCTCCACTCACAGGAAACCATTGTACATTGAGTATCATTGTACATTGAGTATCATTGTACATTGAGACATCATTGCATATGTCAAGCAGAACTATCATTGATAGAGATGATCGAATCAAATCAATACAAATTAAACTTGAGTGGAATTTTATGAAATGCACAAGTCTTAGCAAATTCTAACAATTTGCGATATGATTTCCACAAATACCAAAAAACATACCTGCCACCATTTTACACATTGCACAAGATTACATTAATCAGAGACTGCTGACATGACCTCAGGCATGACAATGCAGGCTTCCCCATAATGCCTTGCAGCTATGACATCATATGGCATAGCCCAGCCAAGAGGCACTATCATAGCCTGTATAAAAGTCGAGGCAGGGAACGCATCAGCCATTTTAGGGTGACTTTAGAATATTGAAAAGACGTCACAGCTCAGCAAAAGAGATATGGTGAGAAAGCTCTAAATATTACACTAATACAACAGACAGTAATGTGCTGTCCAACTGCAGCAGGGAAGAAGAAGAGAGTAGTAGTAACTATTCAACTGATAGGGGGAGAGATAGGAGAGGTGCCAGCAGCAGTTCCATGCTGGATGATTTGCCAATGATGTGGTGGAGCTGCATCTGTCCTGCTACATTACAATTACAGCTACACATTTTTTTTCTCTTTCTTAATGCACTAGAAAGCAGCAGCAAGGCTGCTCAATAAAAAAAAATCTGAAATCAGTATCAGTCAGAGACTATGCGATTCCTTGTCATAAGGGACTGTACTGAAATTTTGTATTTTTGTTACAATCATTTTTGTGAAGAGGGAATCGTTGGTTTTTCAAAATACAAAAGAAAATTCCCCCAAATCCAAACAAGTAACTGTGACTGTCCATCTCACAATGGCATCTCATTTTGAACATCTGTTTAACTAGTCACATTTTACATCCATATCTTTCACACCATTACAGAGCCATGTTGCTGGTGCTGGCTATTTGGATGTGAACTTAGCTATTGTGATGATACAGTTTATAATCTTAATCAGACAGATTATTAGATGTGTTAAGCCAAGGAAAATACACTATTGTGTTTTGTTGACTTGTAAATGTACGTGTATTTCTGTGGCTGGTCAAGAAGGTCAAACTATTTGTATAAGCCTGAATGTTGTCTCCTATTGGTCTGTGAGCCATGATGTTTGTTACTTTGCTAATTGCATATTATACTACGCTAGCTAGATGTTTATTTACAAGAGCCCCCTGCTATACCAACTATGTAAATTGATTAGCTCAAACAATGAGACCTGAGTGAGGCCTGCACCTTTAGCTCTGACTTGTGACTGATGACCTGAGTCACACATGTAAATATAAAAAGTTTTTTTTTATTCTGCTGCAAAGAGAATTAAAGTTCAGACAGACATTCTTCAGGATCGCTAGTCTTGGTAGCATGGCTCCATCCAGAGAGACACAGATTTGCATTTTACATGATTATGGCCTAAGGGTACATGGCCCTGACTGGAAGGATACAGATCTGCTCCATTGACCATCAGAGAACCCATGGATATGTGGCGCCCCTGAGGATTCTGTCGCCACAGAGGTATTGCATCTCATCCAGAGGTGTGGTACCTCACTATCAGGTAAGGAAGGAGTATGGCTCAGGATCCTAACACCAGCATTCACTACACCACATTTCCGGGGGACAGGGCGAGATTGCTCCTACAGGAGAGCACAGTCCCTGATCCCTGGCTGGAGTGGGGGGAACCACCTAGAGAGGGGGAACCATGTAGTGGATAGGGTGGAGGAAGTAGATCCTGGGAGCACATGACAGAGAGAGTATAAAATAGAGACACGATCTTATAGTGAGGGGAGTTCAGTCAGTCCAGTCAGAGGAGGAGAGGTGAAGGAGCAGAGGCTCTGTATGAGCTCTGCTCCCGAGGTGGGCCTAGCCTGTGAGGCACAGGACTGAAGGAGAGAAGAGAGGAGTGGGAGCAGGAAGGCTCCAGGAACCGAAGGGACCCTAGGGGTACGGGCCGTGCAGAAGGCCACTCGTATGCCCGCTGCTACCAGGAGGTAGAGGGGTCAGGCCAGATAAGGGGAACCGGTCCCTCAACTAGCGGAGAAACAGCAAGGCTCAACTAGAAACCGGAGGCTGCAGCACTTTATGTACCGTAAGCCAAAAGTCCACACCAGTCTCACTAAGAAGGTAGCACCATAGGACCCATGGGACGGAACACACGTCGCCCGCCAAGGCCCGAGGGTACCGGATAGAAGTGCCACTGGGTGTGAGGTGCAGGGAGAAGGCCAGAGAAAGGACACACAGAAGGGGGTCCTGCTAAATACTCCGGAGTTACCTGGGGGTCAGCAGAATCCCTCACTGAGTGAGCACAGAATGACGAGGGCCGTTACATGGGTCCCTGTAACAAGAACTGCAGCAACTGTGAGTAAAGATCTTGGGACTGCATCACACGGACTCTGTGTTCACTACTGACTCCCTGCACTACAACCACCATCATCCACACACACTGCCCTGAAGCTACACTCTTCCTGTGGGGAGTTATACCACCTGTGCTGCCAAACCATCAGCTTCAGAGGACTGTTCCGCAGCGGCGGCCTCATTAGCAGCACTCCACAGGTGGCGTAGTCGGGCATTATAAAACCCATATGTACAAATTACCCCGTGGATTGACCGCCCTGGGTCACGGACTGGGTCACCGCCACTGTGACTACAACCCCCAGCGTCTACCGGCCCAGCTTCGGGTACCCCATGGCCCAGGGGGTGCGTCAGATACACTTGGGGAAACCAGGTTAGGACAATGAGGTCACCTGCCTCCATGGATATGTTGTTTGGGGTTGCCAGGTGAGACCCTCCGGTCGCCTGGAACCCATAGAGATGTGCGGAGAAGCCAGACTGGGACCAGCCGGTCATCTGGCCCAATGGAAACTCTGAGAGAAGCCAGGGTGGGACCCTCGGATCTCCTGGCTTTGTACCTCGATGGACTGTCAGCTTCCTAAGCATCTCGCTACCTTCTCTCTGTGGGGGCCCACCAAAAGCAGAGGGCCACTGGTTGAGGTAGTTGGCCCTGGAAAGCCCAAAGTCACAGCTGTTCTATTCCCGGCGGGCCAGCGGAAGGGTGAGACTTTGTAATGTTGTACCATCTTGGGTATTTGCTGGGACTGTTCTATCTGTTTATCGTCCGTTTAGTGGTTCAATAAAATATTGCCACGCTGTTTTACCTTCACCCTGTGTTGTCTGAGTAGTATAAAGCCCACGGATGACCCTGGGTCTTCACAGCAATCATTCCTTATTTTGGTAATTTTGGCAAATGGGTTAATTTTAGTTAAAAAAAATGTAGACATTGTGTGTCAGTTTTTACACACCTAATTTACTAGTCTAATGTGACACCCATAAATGCCCACACATATACTGTGTCCCGCTGCCACATTTTGCTTTATGTACGTGCAACTACCTACCTAACATTTCTTGCTATGTTTTTTTTTTTTAGCAAAGATTGAATAATTGGGGTTGAAAAGATTGTCCAAAGTTAATTATAGTATTGCACAAAATGAATGGTAAAAGACAAAGTGGCAATGTCAATGGAGGGGGTAGAATAAATAAAAAAAACACCATATTATTGCTAGGAATGTGCGGGCCGCTAGCAGCTACTGGCACCAGCTCCCCATACAGTAAATTACTAGTGTTGAGCGAGCACTAAAATGCTCGGGTACTCGTTGCTTGGGCCGAGCTCACTGTGATACTCGGGTGCTCAACCCGAGCAATGAGTCCAATGTTAGTCTATGGGAGACCCGAACATTTTTGCGGCGGCACCCCCGGCAGTCTGTAGAAAGCCTAAAAAGTGCCCAAAACGATAGTGACAGTGCTCAAATGACATGGGGACAGCATGGGGATCGCCCCAGGAAGCATTTCTGACCCCCAGGTCACTGCTGTCAACAACATGGTCAGAGGTATTAAGCCACTTTTACAGGCTCACAATAAAACGTTCAAAAACGAAACTGAAACGGTTTTCCTGTAATATATGTTAAGGAACTTCCTTTTCAGGGTAAAGAAGACTTGTATATAAGGTAAAATAAATAACCAAAAACAAAAATACTCCTCCACACCTTGGGCTATGTTCACAAGTAGCATTTTTTATGCGCTTTTGCACTTTTGTATTGCTTTCAACCGTGACAAATGCATTCACTGGGAAATGTCATTTTAACATTTTACAACCTTATCTGGCCATGTGCTGTGTGACATATGCATACAGTGCTGAAAAGACATGGGAACAGCATGGGGAAGACCCCTGGAAGCATCTCTGACACCCAGGTCACTGCCTAAAAGTGTGCCCATCAGAAGTGATCCTTGCCGCATCAGAAGATGCTGACTTGCAACTATCCCCGTGCAAGTCCTTGTCCCAGGGCAGTGTTCAATTGTACCTCCCCCATTCCTTGCAATGCAAGCGTAAATGTGCAGCTGCCACCCACCCACCCCCTGGCTGCAATACCATACTGCTAGCTTGCTTGCACTTGAAATGAGGCCTTTTAGGCTTGTGGAGACAGACGCCGGCCACCATGTCATGGCTGCGTCAGCGGCCTGGTATCCATACTCAGTCCCCAGCCGCCTGCACGCCAACCCCCTGTTCATCACACATGCGAAGATGCCTCCCGCTCTGCACCTGTCATTGCAGACTTGCAACTATCCCCATTCAAGTCCTTGTCCCAGGGCAGTGCTCAATTGTACCTCCCCCATTCCTTGCAATGCAAGCGCAAGTATGCAGCCTGCCACACACCCACCCCCAGACTGCAATACCATACTGCTTGCTTGCTTGCACTTGAAATTGGGCCTTTTAGGCATGTGGAGGCGGAATCTGGCCACCACGTCATGGCTGCGTCAGCGGCTTGGTATCCATACTCAGTCCCCAGCCGCCCGGCGGCCAGGTGCCCATACACGGTCCCCAGCTGCCTGGGGGCGGCCGGGTGTCCATAAATGGACCCCTGCCGCCCCTATTTGTCCCGGTGCGCCTTATACACAAGCGCGCATACCAAAACATTACCTGTGCCCTCCCCAGTGCATTTAGTGGGAAGGACAGCCTAACCACAAACACGTGGACAAGTGAATGTGGCCAGGGATGGTCCATCTCACTGACGCCTTCACACTGGGTTAATATTGTGGAAGCCGGGACACAGTTGGACACTGGGATGCAACAAGTCCTCCAAACATAGAGGATTGCGAGTCCTGGGTCAATCAGGCTTCAACACAAAGTTCAGAAGGTAGACAGCAGCAGTGGTCGGCCTCCTACACAATGAGTAAATTATTCATGATCATGAGGCCATCCATCTCCTTAGCTTTTTGTTCCTTGGAATGCAAACGCATGTATGTAGCAGCGGCTAGGCCTGAGGTGGTCAGCGTTTTGGCGCATATCTTACCTCCTCCGAGGATTGCTGGATGTTTTCCTGCTACTATCCCAGTTCTATGACTCCCGATAAAACAAAGCTTCAGGTGATAAATGATGGATGAGGTGGTGGCAAAGGAGAAAGAGCAGGAGGAACAGGGACCATTTACATCAATATCAGGCCAGGCAACCACATATGTCTTGTAGGATATGTTTCTGTACCAAAAGGAGCGGTTCGGCTACACAGTTATAGGGCATACAGTGAGTGCAATGCCAACTAAAATTTCGAGGCACTCCAATGCCCCTTGGAAGTGACATGGAGGTCAGAGGGCCTTAACTAAACCATTTTTTCCATTTATAGCAACCGGGTCTCCTGTACACTGTTGGCCTAAGCAGTGAATGGAAGACTTTCCAAAAATTATGAGGAACTGCAATGCCCCTTGAAACAGACGTAGATTACAGTGTACTAAAAACCTTCTACCCATTATTGGGGAGTGAGTCTCCCTTAGTGTTCGCCTATGCATTGAAAAGAAAAAGCTGACTAAAATTCGGAGGAAATGCAATGCAGATTGGAAGAGTCGTGGAGGTTAGAGGTAATTAAAAACAACATTTCAATGCCCCTTGGAAGAGCTGTGGAGTTCAGAGTGGTTTAACAAGACGGTTTTAATGCCCCTTGAAAGAGACGTGGAGGTCACAGTAGCTTAACAAGACAGTTTTAATGCCCCTTGGAAGAGACGTGGAGGTCACAGTAGCTTAACAAGATGGTTTTAATGCCCCTTGGAAGAGACGTGCAGGTCACAGTAGCTTAACAAGATGGTTTTAATGGCCCTTGGAAGAGACATGGAGGTCACAGTAGCTTAACAAGACGGTTTTAATGCCCCTTGGAAGAGCTGTGGAGGTCGCAGTGGAATAAAAAGACAATATCAATGCCCCTTGGAAGAGACGTGGAGGTCCCAGTGGAATAAAAATACAATATCAATGACCCTTGGAAGAGACGTGGAGGTCACAGTAGATTAACAAGACGATTTTAATGCCCCTTACAAGAGCCATGCAGTACAGCATATTAAAAACATTATTCCCATTAATGGGGAGTGGGTCTCCCATAGTCTTTGCCTATGCCTTCCAAGCAAAAGCTGCCAACAATTAGGACAGAGGAACTTGCAATGCCCCTTACAAGAGCCATGCAGTACAGCATATTAAAAACATCATTCCCATTATTGGGGAGTGGGTCTCCCATAGTCTTTGTCTATGCCTTCCAAGCAAAAGCTGCCAAAAATTAGGATGGAGGAACTTGCAATGCCCCTTACAAGAGCCATGCAGTACAGCATATTAAAAACACTATTCCCATTATTGGGGAGTGGGTCTCCCATAGTCTTTGCCTATGCCTTCCAAGCAAAAGCTGCCAAAAATTAGGATGGAGGAACTTGCAATGCTGGCAAAACGGACAACGGTAACCCTGGTGGTATAGTGGTGGTGGAGGCTGAGGATAAGGAGAAGAGCAAAAAACAGCCGAAATGAGGAAGCGTATACCCATGTGTGGGTGTGAAGCGGTGCACGGGAATACACCTCCCGAAATAACACAGTGGATTTGACTTTATGTTACTCTGCTGTCATTTGGTGGTGATGAGAAGTCTGGCCCAATCCAGCCCTTGTTCATTTTGATAAGGGTCAGCTTGTCAGCATTGTCAGTTGACAGGCGAGCGCGCTTATCAGTTATAATTCCCCCAGCGGCACTAAAAACACGCTCCGATAACATGCTAGCGGCAGGGCAGGCCAGAACCTCCAAGGCGTACAGAGTGAGTTCATTCCAAGTGTCCAGCTTGGATACCCAATAATTAAAAGGTACAGAGGAATCATCGAGGACGCTGGTACGGTCGGCAAGGTACTCCCTCACCATCTTTTGAAACTTTCCACTCCTTGTGAGAGTACCCCGTGCCTCAGGGCCTGTAAGCTGGGCGGGTCTCAGAAAACTGTCCCAGAACGTTGACAGTGATCCCCTGCCTCTGCTGGATTGGAGTAGCGTCTCACTCGCCTGTACGCCTTGGTTGGGCAATGAACTGTGACCTCTGCTGCTAGCGTGTTCAGATGGGAATTTTTTTAACAGTACTGCAGCAAGGGCCTTCTGGTACTGCCCCATTTTTGCAGACCTCTCCACCTCAAGAATAAGAGAGTGAAAGTTCTCCTTGTAGCGGGGGTCCAAAAGTGTCACCAACCAGTAATGACTGTCACCCAACATTTTGACAACGTGAGGGTCACGGTTAAGGCAGCGTAACATAAAGTCAGCCATGAGTGCCAGACTGGTAATGGGCAAGACTTCCGTGTCCTCACCAAGATGACGACTGACCATGCTCTCCTCTTCCTCCTCCTCCCCCCTGTCCTCAGGCCACCTACGCTGAACCGACGGTATGACAGTTGTACAGGTACTACCGTCTACAGCGCATGATACCAACTCCTGTTCTTCCTCCTCCTCCTCCTCTCCCTCATTATCCCCCAATGCACGTTGAGATGAGATAGGGCTGGGCTGTGTGTAATTACCCGCTATGGCTTCTTAATCCATCTCATCATACTCTGCCTGCAATGCCTCCTCTTTAATTCTCTTCAGAGAGTGTTGCAAAGGACAGACAAGTGGGATGCTGATGCTAATGATGGCGTCATCGCCACTCACCATCTTAGTGGACTCCTCAAAGTTTGTCAGGATGGCACATATGGCAGACATCCAGGTCCACTCCTGAGGTCTTATGAGTGGAGTCTGACCTGAATATCGACGGCCTTGTTGCAGCTGGTACTCCACAACTGCTCTCTTCTGTTCACAAATCCTTTGCAACATGTGGAGGGTAGAGTTCCAACGTGTGGGGACATCATACACCAGTCGGTGTGCCGGAAGCTGCAAACGCTGCTTCAATACAGCAAGGGAGGTGGAAGCTGTAGCCATCTTCCGAAAATGAGCTGACAGGCGGCGTACTTTGACGAGCAGATCTGGCAACTCGGGTTACGATTTAAGAAACCGCTGAACCACGAGGTTAAGGACATGAGCCAGGCATGGTATCTGTGTGATCTCGCCTCGCCTCAGAGCCGCCACCAGGTTACGGACATTGTCACACACGACCATGCCTGGATGTAGGTTCAGCGGTCTCAGCCACAGATCTGCCTGCTCTTTCACAGCTGTCCACAACTCACAAGTAGTGTGATGTTTATCACCTAAGCTTATGAGTTTCAGCACAGCCTGTTGCCGCTTGGCTGAGGCAGTACTGCAGTGCTTCCAGCTTGTAACTGATGTGTTGATATCTGAGATGGAGGCTGAACATGAGGAGGAGGATGATGCGCAGGAGCTGTACACTGTGGGGGCAACTCTGACTGACATAGGGCCCGCAATCCTCAGTGTGGGGAGGATGTGTTCCGTCCCAAGGTCCGACTGGGTCCCGGCTTCCACTATGTTTACCCAGTGTGCCGTTAGGGAGATGTACCGTCCCTGGCCACAAGCACTTGTCCACGTGTCTGTTGTCAGGTGGACTCTCCCAGTAACTGCGTTGTTGAGGGCACGGCAGATGTTTTGGGACACATGCTTGTGTAGTGCAGGGATGGCACACTGGGCAAAATAGTGTCGGCTGGGGACCGAGTACCGAGGGACGGCCACCGCCTTAAGGTTGTGGAAGGATTCCGTCTCCACCAGCCTAAAAGGCAGCATTTCCAACGCAAGCAGTCGTGAAATGTGCGAATTTAGGACTGTGGCCTGTGGGGCGTTGGCTACATATTTGCACTTGCGTTCCAAGGTCTGGGATATGGACAACTGAACGCTGCGGTGGGACGTGGATGTGGATGTTGATGCTGTTTCTTGAGAAACTGGCATAACAAGTGAAGACTGAGAGGAGGGGGCATCTTTGCATGCAGTATGGACAGGGGATTGCCTTGCACGCACAGCAGGCGGTTCTCTTACAAGAACAACAGCGGAAGAAGCAGTGGTGACACCCACTGACACTGGTCGTGGACCCTGGGGTTTGCCCCACAAAGTTGGGTGCTTTGCTGACATGTGCCTGATCATGCTTGTGGTGGTCAGGCTGGTAGTTTTGTCACCCCTGCTGATGCTGACCTGGCAGGTGGTACAAATGGCCTTTATGGGGTTATCAGCAGAGTCTTTAAAAAAAATTCCAGACTCTGGAAGACCTACCGGTTGTACTGGCAATGTCCCTCATGTTGGTGTTACAGGAAACGGTTGCCCGCCTTCTGTCTGCGTCCACCACACTGCTTCTTCCTGCCTGTTGGGGTACTCTGCCTCCCTTCCCCTGTGTGCTGCTGGCCTCACTCTGCGTGTCCTCCTGCCATGTTGGGTCAGTTACTAGATCATCCACCACCTCCTCCTCTTCCACTTCTGCACCACGGTCCTCCTCCTCACTTCGTGGCAATTGTGTCTCGTCATCGTCCACCTCTTGTGACAAATTGCCAGCGTCGACTTCCTGTGGCCGTGGCTGTTCAAATATTTGGCCATCGCTACATGGGATCTCCTCTTCCACCACTTCAAGCAGAGCAGGCGAGGGGCCCAAATATGGAAATGGACCAGTGAACAGCTCTTCAGTGTCCAACTGTGGGATCAGTTGCTGTCTGACGACACTCGGCATGGTGGGAGGAAGGAACATCAGGATGAGGAGGAGTATGCGGTCGAGACTCACGGCTACTAAGACTTGACCGTGTGGAAGACAGACCGGAGGTGGTGGTGCCCAGGTGACTGGAAGTATTATCTGCTATCCAATTAATAACCTGTTCACACTGATCAGTTCGCAATAGTGGTGTTGTATGCTTCCTTAGTAATTCGGTTTTGAACTGGGAGCGAGAAGATGTGGTTGTTGGTTGTGGCACATTTTCACCTTGGCCACGGCCCCATCCTCTGCACGCACCATCACCAGAACGTCCAGTTCCACGTCCCTTGCCACGCGCCTTGCCCATTGTAAATGAAGTAAAATAGCTTACACTTGCACTATCAATGGCAAAAGGGTAATAAAAAGGAGATTAGAACCGTGGAAGAGGAAAACCACAGTTCTATTTCTCTGGCCTCCACCAGAATCTTTTAAACAGATATATTTGTGTCTGAACAGTCAGCGATACACTCAAACTGTTTTTTTTAATGGAAAAAAGGCAAAAAGGTGGATAACACTCAGATTTGAACAGTGGAAGAGGAAAACAACAGTTCTAATTTCCTGGCGTATACCAGACTTTTTTAAATAGATATATTTGTGTCTGAACAGTCAGCGAGACACTCAAACTGTTTTTTTTTTATGGAAAAACACAGGACTGTAATGCAGTGTTTGTTGGTATAACCACTGCGTCTCCTATACAGCCTGCCTGCCTGATATCTGGGATGGATATTAATCCTCAGAAGGACTGTTTGTTTGATTTTTCAGGCTTTAGAGACCCTACGCTACCTATTTCGCAGTATAAACCTCTCCCTAGCTCAGCAGCACTCTCCCTACACTGTCTGATCCGGAGCGACTGTGTCCAAGATGGCGGCGTCCGGTTTTAAATACTCGAGGTGACACTGTGCGGCCAGCTAATCACTGTAATGTCCACAACCAACATGGTTGAGGCATTACAGTGACTGGCTGCCAATCCCAGCATGTTCATTGGCTCTATAAAGAGCGCCAAACATGCAGGGCGGAGATCCGAGCTCCCGCCCGAGTAACCCGGAAATGCTCGGTGCTCGCCGAACATCCCAAGAAGTGAGATGCTCGGACGAGTACCAAGCAGCGTCGAGCATGCTCGCTCAACACTATAAATTACCAAATGCACAAAATTGGTTTTGGCAAGGGTTGTAGTGGGTGGGAACCAGAGGAACTTAATGGAGTATACAGTACATCTCTCATCTCAGTCACAGCAGAATAATGTTACCTCTGACATCAACACCATCAGTTTAAGTCAGTGTTCTGCATAGAGCGATCAGTCTGATCTCAAAAAGCTAATAGGGATGATTTTTGGACCATTTAAAAATTTTTAAAATATGAAGAGTTTGTTAGTGCAGTGTATTATTAAATAATAAGTTGGTTACTCCCAGATGGTTGCGTACTTTGACATTATTGAGGCTGTTCTTGCATTAAAGAAGTTGAAAGAGATCTGAAACCATCCTAGAAGGCCTCGCAGTGTTGTGTTCAAGACAATTGGAGCATCTGCAATTTTCTGCAAATGTATTTAATTTCAAAAGATTTGATCAACTCCGTTTATTGGAAAATGGAACATTCATCACTGCACGTGGACTAGGGAGCATCTATCATTGCACGTGGAGTAAGGAGCATCTATCATTGCACATGGTGAAGGGAGCATCTATCATTGCACGTGGAGTAGGGAGCATCTATCATTGCACATGGTGCAGGGAGCATCTATCATTGCACATGGTGCAGGGAGCATCTATCATTGCACATGGTGCAGGAAGCATCTATCATTGCACATGGTGCAGGGAGTATCTATCATTACACCTGGTGCAGGGGGTATCTATCATTGCACCTGGTGCAGGAAGTATCTATCATTGCACGTGGATTAGTGAGTATCCATCATTGCCGTGGATTAGTGAGTATCCATCATTGCATATGGTGCAGGAAGCATCTATCATTGCACATGGTGCAGGAAGCATCTATCATTGCACATGGTGCAGGGAGCATCTATCATTGCACATGGTGCAGGGAGCATCTACCTTTGCACATGGTTCAGGGAGCATCTATCATTGCACATGGTGCAGGGAGTATCCACCATTACACGTGGAGTAGGGAACATCTATCATTACACATTCATTAGGGAGTATCCATCATTGCATGTGGCGCAGTTAATATCATTAATTCCAGAACTTTAGAAACAAATGTTTCCAATCTTCGATACATATTAACGGTCCTCGGAAGTACACATCCTTCATTATGTCACACGCCGATGACCTCATTTGTGCTACATAATAGGACTAATGTGACCCGTGTTGCCGTACGGGGCTAGCTGACACCAATTCAGTAAGCTAATCACATTGCTGACTTTTGCTTTTCTCGGGCCATGAGTTAATAGGAGACATCAGTAATGATAAAACACTGTACTTTGCAGCAATCTCCAGTGAAACCTCTCCCCCTGGAGACCTCCGTCACGGCATAAACATGGAGAGATGAAATATGCAGCAAGTAACGAGAGTAATGGTGTTTATACAGAGGTGACCCCATACTGTACAGGGAATGTATGCACTTGCAGTCCCGGCCGGCAGAGATTACAGACGAATCTACCAGCTGCATACATGTGTCATATGGCAGAGATCTAGAACTGCGGTCAGTCTTGTGGGGACTACCCTTCCCAGCAGCCTATTAACAAGGTAATTAAAGGATTATGAGCTGGAGGGGCAAAGTTAGCCAGGACAGAATGGATCACATGTGGTGGAGTTGCCCTTCTATTAAAGGAGTTCTCCCAACTCCACAGGACTAGCGAAGAGTGAATCGATTCAAAGTAAATTTCATTTGCTGAATCCAAATTTTTTTGCAATTTGCTTTGTATAATTTTAATAAAATGGTCCCAGCCCATGACCATTTTACCGAATTGTACAGGGCTGGGAAAGGAGTTTAGGAATGCGCAGTCCACCCTCAGGTTCTCCGCTCTCCAGACTCTTCTTTCCTCCAATGTGTGGTGTCCTCTTCACGCGTCTTCATGCTGTGCCAGGGCTTCTGGAAATGAGGAGGCCTCTGATGCCACAATAAACATCAGCATCATGATGTCACAACCCGAGGCCTAATCAGCACTTCCAGGGTTGTGACATAACAGATCTACTGAGTGCCGGATGCCCCAGAGCAGAGTGAAGAAGCCCAAAGAAAATGTTCCTCGCTGGGAAAAAGGAAAGTCAGTACAGAGCTGAGGATTGAACATTGGGATGTGGATATAATGGGACAGGTGAGCGTCAGTGTTTTTTTTTTTTTTTATTATCTTATGTTTTTTAGAGAAGAGAAGATAAAAGAATTGATAGAAAGAGAGGTAAAAAAGGGAAGAGACAGGATTGGAAGACAGAATAAGGGAAAGGAAGGGAATGGAAAGAAAAGGAAAGGAGAAGAGACAAGAAGAGAAGGGGCAGAAAAGAGAAGAGAAGAAACTAGAAAGAAACAAAAGGGAAGGGAAGATAAGAAGAGAGAAGAGGAGAGGAGAAAAGGGATAGGAAAAAAGGTAAACGATGGGAATAAACAGAACTGGAAGAGGGAAGAGAAGCAGAGAAGAGAAGGAAATGGAAAGGAAGACGATAAAGGAAGGGAATGAAAATGAAAGGAGAGGGTACAAGAAGTGAAGAGAACAGAAGTGAAAAGAAGAGAAGGGAAGCGAAGGGAAGAAATGAGAACGGAAGGGAACAGAAGAGTAGGGGAGGGAAGAGAAGAGGAGGAGGGGAGTGGCGAGAACAAAAAAGGAGGGAAGAGAAGAGAAGAAGAGGGGAGGGAAGAGATGAGAAGTGAAGGGATGAGAAGGGAAGGGAAGAGATGAGATGAGAAGTGAAGAGAAGAGAAGGGAAGGGAAGAGATGAGAAGTGAAGGGATGAGAAGGGAAGGGAAGAGAGGAGATGAGAAGTGAAGAGAAGAGAAGGGAAGGGAAGAGATGAGAAGTGAAGGGATGAGAAGGGAAGGGAAGAGATGAGATGAGATGAGATGAGAAGTGAAGAGAAGGGAAGGGAAGAGATGAGATGAGATGAGAAGTGAAGAGAAGGGAAGGGAAGAGATGAGAAGTGAAGGGAAGAGATGAAAAGATGAGAAGGGAAGAGAAGAGAAGGAAGGAGAATAGATGAGAAGGGAGGAGAAGGGAAGAGAAGGAATGAAAAGGTAAGCAAAGGGAGAGAAAGGGAAGAAAAAATGGAATGGAATGGAATAGATAGTATGGGAAGAGATGTGAATGAAAGGAAGGGAAGAAGAGGAGAGAAGAGATGAAAAGGGAAGGGAAAGGAAATGGATGGGAAAATTATATAGAAGAATAAAACAGAAGAGAAAAGAGAGAAAGAGAAGAGAATAAAATGGACAGAAAGAGAGGGAAAGCATGGGAAGGGACAATAATTGACAGCGAAGTAAAGAGAAGACAAAATAATGGAAACATCCATACTTATTCCATCCTTTAAAGGATGTTTCACCATTAAACTGTAGGATACTTTGTTGCATCTCTGGATACATTTTGTCCGTCTGTTTGTTGATTTTTAGATACATATGCTTTTCTTATTTCTATCTACACATTGCTGAACCTATTGACAGTTCACCCTGGTCTATGCATATTCCAGTGTGACACCCCAGGGGTCTGGTTGTCACAGTGATAGAGATATTACGTCTGAGAGCAGGTGGGAGGTCCTTTGGTCAGGGATCCTGTGCATGCCACACCTCCTGCCCAGCCTTGGGAGGGGAAGAACTTCCCCTGTATAAACCCGGGGCTGAGGCAGGGTTAGTGAGTCCAGGAAGAGTAGAGACAAGAGCAGCATAGGAAGCAGCAGAGTCACAAGGAGTCAGGGGCTGGCAGCTAAAGAGCTCGCCCTGACTAAGAAGATTCTTTACCGGACCCGGAGTCCGAGGCTGTGGGGACTAACTTCTACCCAGCAGCAGAATCCGTCAGGCAGGGGATTTCAGGTCCCCTGGCCCAGAAGCCCGAAGGCCCGGTCACACGCGTGGGACCAGCACCGCCATCGTGGAGCGGAAGCCATTAGAAGGCCCCGAGTCACCGGCCATACGGGTGAGCACCACACGGTACACTCAGGGACGTGGGCTACTTACATCAGCTTCTAGCAAGGTAGCCAGAAGAGTACAGTCAGCTTGGGAGGCCTACAACTACGCCTGGCCAGGGGAGATCCCATCTGCTCAAGGACTGACCAGGCCCCGTTCGCTAGCAAGTACTCCGGGAGGGTCTATCGTTGTTACCAGTAAAGACCCTGAACGCTACCATACCGTCTCTGAGTGGTTCCTGCTACCCCCATCATCCACGTCGGCTGCCCTGAGGCCATACCCCTCCCGTTGGGGGTTATACTATCACGCTGCACCATCCTTCCACCGGCCTCAGCGGTCTGCCCTGCAGCAGCAGCCCCCTGGCTGCATTCAACGGGTGGCGTAGTCATCAACCATTTTCTACCGCTAACAGACTGCCGTCCAGTTTGACTCCCTGGGCACGGACCGGGTCACCGCCACGAGACTACAACCCTAAACAGATCCGGCTCCGGGTAAGCTCCCGCGTGCGCAACGCAGCGCGACACAGGCCCAGGGGCGCGTCAACTTTGGCGTAGTCGGCAGGATTCCGTGCCCGCAACCACCGGGTACTGCGTGCCTGAAAAGCAAAGACTGTTCAAACTTACCAGTGGTGAAGATTCCCGCCATCGGTGAAGATTCCCGCCATCCGGCGCCATCTTCAGCCTTCTTCCCGCCATCGGTGAAGTTTCCCGCCATCCGGCGCCATCTTCAGCCTTCTTCCCGCCATCCGTGGAGTTTTCCCGCCATTGGACGCCATCTTGAGGACGCCGCGCGGGAAGAAGAGGGGCGTGGACTCCGAAAGCGCGCGAGAACTGAAGCCCCGCCTCACGTCCGGACGTTGCGTAAGGTCCTGGAAGGAGCCCAGCAGACGCCGACGTCACAGGAGTGCGACGGAAGGTCCTCAACCCTGACGATCCACTGCGGAGCCGCGGCCTACGGAACAGGATCATCGCAAGGTAGGCCACGGTCCACTAGGGGGGAGGAAGATGTCGGATACGGAGGAGAGCTCCACTGCCTCAACCCCCGCCAGCGCTACCGCTGTTGCAGTTATGCCCTTCACCATGCCCTATATCCCGGGAGCAGCTTGGCTACCCCAGTACTCAGGGGAGTCACATACCCTGCATGACTTTAGAGAAAAGCTGGATAGCCTCTTCCAGGTGTACCCCCTCACAGAAGAGCAAAAAGTGAGCATCCTGGTGGCCCAACTAACTGGGGCAGCCAAAAGGGAAGTAAAATCCTGGCCACCTGGGAGGAAGACTGTCGCAGGGATACTAACCCGGCTGAAGGACACCTTTGATACCCGCACCTCAGCCGAGATTAAACTTAGATTCTACGGGTGCAAGCAGCGAGCGCATGAGAGTATAAGGGACTATGCACTCAACCTACAAGAGGCCCTGAGGGCCATTAAGCAGACCGACCCTAATGGAGTGGGAAACGAGGACAGGCTGTTGACCGAACAATTTATAGAGGGTTTATATTGCAATGCCCACCGCACCCAGTTGCGGGCAATGGCCTTACAGGACCCTCATCTAGAATTTGCACAGTTCAAGGACAGAGCCATCCGGGTGCTCCGAGAACCGGCACCAGGTGGCGTTGTGACCCACAGACGCCCCACTACCACTTACTGCCAGGAGGCGGCGCCCTTGTCAGCAGGGCCTGTGGGAGCTGATGCGCAGGCTTTGGACAATGACCCGGCTCCAGACCTACACCATCAGGTCCAAGAGCTAGCTAAAAGCGTTGCTGCGCTAACCCGAACTGTGCAGTCTTTACAGGTTTCCACTCCAGGGAAGATCCAGCTGGCATCCGGACCGGAGGACATCCCGTGGCGTCGACCAAGGAGGACCCCACCGGCCAGAGGAAGACCCAGTGACCGATACAGCGAGGACGGACGACCCATCTGCCGCCGCTGCAATCAACCCGGACATATGGAAAGGTACTGTTCTTTAAACGGGCACAACCTGGGGTAGAGGGCCAACCCCCAGGAAAAAGATCACCAGGCCCATCGAACTGGCGCGACAGATATGTGGGAGGACGTCCAGTCTTGCCTGTGGTACTGGATGGCATTCCCATGAGTGCCCTACTGGACACCGGGTCACAGGTCACCACCATCCCGTACGTGCTCTTCAAGCAGTACTGGAATGACTCGGATATTACCCGCTACCCTGACGACGACTTGAGTATCATCGCCAGCAATGGTCAGCCCGTGCCACAGATCGGATTTAAAGAGGTGACCATCAAAATTGGTAGAGTCGAACTGGCCGCACAGGGACTGATCATTGTAGATATTGACAAACATGAGAGTCACCCAAAAATAACTCTAGGAACTAATGTAATTGAAAATTGTCTTGCAGAGGTGATTTTCCTTTTACAGCAGGTTGCCAAGAATGCCAGCTCCGGCGAGCAGCGGGTGCTCCAGAAAGAGATCCGGGCACTGATGCAACGGCAACAAGTGGAACTCTCCGGCGGTGAGATTGGTAGCGTAAGAATGTGTGACCCTTTTCCTATTGCCATGCCCCCAAAAAGTGAAATGATGATTTGGTGCCGGGCAGCTATTGGTCTGAGAGGTAGAGATTACCAGGCAATGGTAGAACCAGTTTACTCAGACAGTAGGCCCACCATTTTGACAGCACGGGGGGTGGTCAATGTACGCCATGGGAGGGTGCCCGTTCGCATAATAAATATCGGGGAGAGGGAAGTGTACCTGCCCCGGTATGCCACGCTAGCCAAATTATATACCACTAATCAAAATTCTATACAATCTGTGGAACCCTTGCCTCCATCTCACCCGGAGGAAGGTAACGGCTCTAAGAAAGACATGGAGGACTGGTGTCAGCAACTACATCTGGGTACTGACTCCACTCCCTCACACCAGAAACAAGGAGTCTATCGGGTGGTTCAAGAGTATGAGAGAGTGTTTAGTAAACACCCGTTAGACTTCGGGCGAGTCAAGGGGGTAGAACACCGCATCCCCACGGGAGATCATCCTCCCATAAAAGAGAGGTATCGACCCGTACCCCCTGCACATTACCAACACGCCAAGGGGATGCTTAGAGACATGAAGGAGGCTGGGGTAATCCGGGATAGCTGTAGCCCCTGGGCAGCCCCACTAGTTTTAGTCAAAAAGAAAGACAACACCATGAGGATGTGTGTAGATTACCGGAAAATCAACCGTATCACACACAAGGATGCGTACCCCTTACCAAGGATAGAGGAGTCATTGGCTGCTTTAAGATCTGCTAACTTCTTCTCTACCTTGGATCTCACTAGCGGGTACTGGCAGGTTCCTGTAGCAGAGGCGGACCGGGAGAAGACCGCATTCACCACCCCGATGGGACTTAGCGAGTTCACCTGCATGCCGTTCGGACTCTGCAACGCCCCAGGAACCTTCCAACGATTAATGGAGTGCTGTCTGGGCCACAGAAACTTCGAGACGGTCCTGTTGTACCTGGACGATGTCATCGTATACTCCAAAACTTATGAGGACCACCTGAAACACCTGGCGGAGGTGTTCGAAGCTCTGGCGAGTTACGGCCTAAAGGTGAAACCCTCCAAGTGTCACCTCCTGAAACCAAAGGTGCAATACCTGGGACACGTGGTGAGCGCTGACGGAGTGGCTCCCGACCCCGATAAGATCACCGCAATTAAGGGATGGCCAAGCCCCTCCAGCGTAAAAGAAGTGCGGCAGTTCCTAGGGTTGGTAGGCTACTACCGAAGGTTTATTCCCGGTTTCACCAAAAAGGCAGCACCTATGCAGGACCTCCTGATAGGCCAGTCCCGGAAGGCCAAGAACCAGAAGCAGCCCTTCAAATGGGAAAAGCTAGAAGAAGAGTCCTTCCGCCAGCTGAAGATGGCCCTCACGGGGGATGAAATCTTGGCGTACCCGGACTATAGCCAGCCCTTCATCCTCTACACCGACGCCAGTAACATCGGGCTAGGAGCCGTACTGTCCCAGATTCAGCAGGGGAGAGAACGAGTAATCTCCTATGCCAGCCGAAAACTGCGACCCACCGAAAGGAACCCCGAAAATTACAGCTCATTTAAGCTAGAGTTCCTGGCCGTGGTATGGGCAGTCACCGAGCGCTTTAGGCATTACCTCGCTTCTTCCCGGTTCACCGTATACACGGATAACAACCCGCTGACACACCTGGACACGGCAAGACTCGGTGCCCTGGAGCAGAGGTGGATGGCCCGTCTGTCCAACTACGAGTTCACAATTAAATACCGGGCAGGGCGCTCCAATACCAACGCGGACGCCCTGTCCAGGATGCCCAACCTGCCGGACGGAGGAGAAGATCCGGAGGGACTGGAAGAAGTTGAACTCCCTGCGTTCCACCGTCATGGGACTATCCAGTATTCCCACCGGGTAAGGAGTAAGCAGGCTGCTACGTTGAACCCCTTACCTCACTACAACTGGGCGGAAACGCAAGACAGCGACCCTGCCGTCCGACTGGTGAAGGAGATGCTGACTCGCCCGGAGGCTAGCCTGGAATCAGACGCTCCAGAGGAAGCCAAACAACTATGGGCAGAGAAGAGTCGACTGTTCCTTTACAAGGGGAAGTTGTGCCGCAGAATGGTTAACTCCAGGACGCATGAACTACTCTGGCAAGTAGTGGTGCCACGAAGAGACGCAGCCATGGTGATGGAGGCATACCACGACGGAGCTGGACACTTCGGGTGGAAAAAGCTGGAGTTCCTGCTGCGCGAGCGGTTCCACTGGGTAGGCATGAGGGGAACCATCGAGAAGTGGTGCAGAGACTGTGGCCCGTGCAATCTGAGAAGGAAGGACCGGGCCAGCCAGAAGACTCCCCTGCAGTCCATCGTCACCCGGCAACCGTTGGAACTGGTAGCCTTGGATCATGTAAAACTGACCCCCAGCAGAAGTGGCTACGTCTACGCGTTAACCATCGTGGATCATTACTCCCGGTTTCTGGTTGTCGTCCCCGTCAAGAACTTAACGGCTCGAACAGCAGCTAGAGCCTTCCAGCAGCACTTTTGCCGTCCACACGGGTACCCGGACCAAGTGCTGACGGACCAGGGACCTGCCTTTGAAGCGGAGGTCTTCCAGGAATTCTGCAATCTGTATGGCTGCCGGAAGATAAGGACGACACCCTACCATCCGCAAACTAATGGACTTTGTGAGAAAATGAACCAGGTGGTAATGGATCTTCTAAAAACGTTGCCCCTGGAAGAACGCAGTCTGTGGCCTGAGAAGTTGCCCGATCTGGTGGACCTATACAACCACATCCCGGTAGGTTCCACCAACTGTACCCCGGCTTACCTAATGAGGGCAAGACCTGGTAAGTTACCTGTTGACCTGGAAATGGGAGTCCTGACGCCCGAGGACACTTCACCAGAAACGGACTGGGACACAGAGAGGCAGCAGCAGTACCGGAAAGTACAGGAGAGCGTGGAGCGAAGTCTCTGTCAGGCTAGGGAAAGACAAGAGAAGACTTACAACCAGTATGCTCCCGCTGTTCCCCTGGTACCCGGAGAGCAGGTCTTGAAGAGGAAGAGACGGCTCCACAAGTTGGACGACCAGTGGGAGAAGGACCCGTACACCGTACTGCCCTCAAGCCACGAGAACCCGAAGGTCTGTACCATCAGTAAAGACGGAGGGGAAACCACAGCCATTGTATCCTGGGACCACCTGAAGAAGTGCCCCGAACAACTGAGGAACCCTGAGGAGGAACAGGAAGACCATCGACCCGTGGAAGAAAGGGAAGATATGGTTAGTACCGTGCTCGGGGACTTCCCTCGGTCTTGGACTCAAGTCAATGGTGCAGTTGTGGTACCCGTACTCACCTTCCTCCAACCATCATCCCAAGAACCTACGGAGCAACGGGTAGAGCTGGAAGAGCAGCCGGTCCAGGAGGCAGAAGACTCCACCCAAGCGGAACAGGAGAATCCACCCTCTGCTTATAGTGAGCCTGCCGTACCCCTAGTGAGACAAAGAGCCGGTAGACAGCTGCCCAGTTTACCCTTGACAGCTCCTACACCCTGTAGTTCAGGGCCAGACAGTCAGCTCCGTAGGTCCACTAGGGCCACTAGAGGCCAGTTACCCGCACGTTGGAGGATCTAAATGTTTAAGTTGTTTTACAATGTTTACCTGTTTATTGTTGCTTGTGTGTAATTTTGTGTTTCTAGTTGTTTTTAGGAGTCTTCGGTGGATTTACCGGGAATCCTTTGTATATAGTTGGAGCGTAACCCAGGATGGACTAGAGACTGTTAAGGACTCGGGGTAGGACAGACCCCTACCTGGTTACGTCTCCCTGTGTTGGTGAAATGGACACCTTTGCTTTTCTTCAAAGACTGCACCCGGTTGCGGACATCCGTGACCATCTTATTGTGTTTCCTTATTGTATTTTATTGTTCTTTGATATACCTTGTTATATTTTTCTAAAAAGTGTTTAGTCCCGGAGTACTAAATTTCACTAGGGGGGAGTGTGACACCCCAGGGGTCTGGTTGTCACAGTGATAGAGATATTACGTCTGAGAGCAGGTGGGAGGTCCTTTGGTCAGGGATCCTGTGCATGCCACACCTCCTGCCCAGCCTTGGGAGGGGAAGAACTTCCCCTGTATAAACCCGGGGCTGAGGCAGGGTTAGTGAGTCCAGGAAGAGTAGAGACAAGAGCAGCATAGGAAGCAGCAGAGTCACAAGGAGTCAGGGGCTGGCAGCTAAAGAGCTCGCCCTGACTAAGAAGATTCTTTACCGGACCCGGAGTCCGAGGCTGTGGGGACTAACTTCTACCCAGCAGCAGAATCCGTCAGGCAGGGGATTTCAGGTCCCCTGGCCCAGAAGCCCGAAGGCCCGGTCACACGCGTGGGACCAGCACCGCCATCGTGGAGCGGAAGCCATTAGAAGGCCCCGAGTCACCGGCCATACGGGTGAGCACCACACGGTACACTCAGGGACGTGGGCTACTTACATCAGCTTCTAGCAAGGTAGCCAGAAGAGTACAGTCAGCTTGGGAGGCCTACAACTACGCCTGGCCAGGGGAGATCCCATCTGCTCAAGGACTGACCAGGCCCCGTTCGCTAGCAAGTACTCCGGGAGGGTCTATCGTTGTTACCAGTAAAGACCCTGAACGCTACCATACCGTCTCTGAGTGGTTCCTGCTACCCCCATCATCCACGTCGGCTGCCCTGAGGCCATACCCCTCCCGTTGGGGGTTATACTATCACGCTGCACCATCCTTCCACCGGCCTCAGCGGTCTGCCCTGCAGCAGCAGCCCCCTGGCTGCATTCAACGGGTGGCGTAGTCATCAACCATTTTCTACCGCTAACAGACTGCCGTCCAGTTTGACTCCCTGGGCACGGACCGGGTCACCGCCACGAGACTACAACCCTAAACAGATCCGGCTCCGGGTAAGCTCCCGCGTGCGCAACGCAGCGCGACACAGGCCCAGGGGCGCGTCACCATATTTTCCATTTTTTTTCCTTCGTCATTCAGCAGGGTACTCTATTGCTCAGACAAACTTGAGCGGCCTCCTGTAGACCTCGTAGGAGATAAAACATCTGTGTCTATGATATACCAGGATGCACATAAAGGGGGGGGACAATGTCATCTTCAAAACATCTTATCTTTTCAATTGCATAGAATGGATTTAGCTGGTAAATGTTGTGTCTCACAATTACTGCTGGGACGTCAGAGACATAAAAGCGGAGCTCTTGGATGAGCTATTGGAGGACACCGGTCTTATGCAGTGATGGGCGAGCATCGAGCAGTAGCGAGCATGCTCGCGCATCACTAGTCTTATGTATTGCTCTAACATTAGGGTTCCTCTACTTTCTGCTTCCAATCCTGGTTGAGTAAAATCATTAAACATCAATATGTCTTAATTATTCTTATTTTATAAATTGATTTATGACCTCAGTGACCCTTACTTTGAGATTTGAGGCTTTTTTTCTTTTATTATAGGCTCTTCTCATATATAAGAAAACCCTGTTCCCAGCAGAGACCTTCACTGGATGTATTTATGTAAGAAAATGTAATTGCACCAAGTAAAGCAAAAAATTCAATGAAAAGTGATGATGTTTCTTGCAGGGGGAGAATTATGAGCGTCCGCTCCCGCAGCGAGTTGGGTTCAATACCTGACAGCATTGTTTTATTCTCCTTGTGCAGAGTTTGACAGATAGACCCAGAGCCACACTAAAAGCCGGCACAGCCTATTATCAGCCCAGCATTGTGTACACAGCCACCATTTCACTTGAGCAGCTTCAAACAGATGGGTCCATACAATTCAATTAGAGGAAAAAGTGGAGAAAATGACATAGGAAAGATATGCAAAAAAAAAGGATGGTCAACAATGCTGCGTGGATTTAGATAGGCAAGATGCACATATTGATGCTTTGGCTATTTAGATCTATTTATCACTGAACCTAACAGAAAATCAGAACTGGAACCGGTTATTGTCATCACATATCAGGATTATGTAATTTTTCATCTTAGCAAGCAAATAAGATGCTGCAGGGAGCGATGAGCAAATCGATTCAACGCAAATACAAATCCTGATGAACTTTTACAAATTCACTCAACCCAGTAAAAGCTGTGTGCGATTCTCTCTGTGAAAATCATTTGACGTGACCACTGCCATTTTACACATGGAAGAAGATTGCATCAGCCAAAGAAAAATTACATGACATCAGGTGCAACCAACTGAGCTTCCCCGTAATGCCATGCAGTTATCACATCACATGGAATAGCACAGCCAATGAAAATTAATTTCATAGCCAGTATAAAAGCCAAAGCAGCTGAAGTCCTAAATTATGTTAAAATCAGCTTATAAACTAGGCCATTGCTCATGCTAACTTAGAGTGTCAGCTATCTGCCTCCCTAAGATGTTTCACCACCTTGGCGTCTTCAGGGGTATGAGGCTAATAAAATTACTAACCTAACACCCCTGATGAAGCTTGTGTGGTGAAACATGTTGGGAAGGCAGAAAGCTGACACTCTAATAAGTAAGCATGAGCGATGGCCTACTTTATTAGCAGATTAATAATATAGTGTAGGACTGCAGCTGCACTGTATAACAATAATACTTTACTATAAGGATTTATTTGGAAAAGGGATTAATACCATGTTATTTATTTAAACAATAGTTATGCAAATCATATCTTGCGTTTTTTATATGTAATATAGTATTCCTTTAATAAGTACACAAATAAGAGTTATATTATAGTCTCTAATTAAGGGGTTCTTTTCTTTTGCCTTATGGCAATTTGTACATAATTTAACAATATTTCCTTTGCTGACTTTAGAACAGTCTCTTTTATGAGGCAGGAGAGTCACTGTGTTTGTGAGGCAGGAGAGTCACGGTGTCTGTGACGCAGGAGAGTCACTGTGTCTGTGAGGCAGGAGAGTCACTGTGTCTGTGAGGCAGGAGAGAAGTCGCTGTGTCAGTGTAGCAGGAGAGTCACTGTGTCTATGAAGCAGAAGAGTCACTGTGTCTGTGAGGCAGGAGAGTCACGGTGTCTGTGAGGCAGGAGAGTTACGGTGTCTGTGAGGCAGGAGAGTCACTGTGTCTGTGAGGCAGGAGAGAAGTCACTGTGTCTGTGAGGCAGGAGAGTTACGGTGTCTGTGAGGCAGGAGAGTCACTGTGTCTGTGAGGCAGGAGAGCCACTGTATCAGTGAGCCAGGAGAGCCATTGTGTCTGTGAGGCAGGAGAGGAGTCACTGTGTCTGTGAGGCAGGAGAGTCACTGTGCCTGTGAGGCAGGAGAGTCACCATATCTGTGAGGCAGTAGAGTCACTGTGTGAGGCAGGAGGGTCACAGTGTCTCAGAGGCAGGAGAGTCACTGTGTCTGTGAGGCAGGAGAGTCACTGTGTCTGTTTGGCAGGAGAGTCACTGTGCCTGTGAGGCAGGAGAGTCACTGTATCTGTGAGGATGGAGAGTCACTGTGTCTGTGAGGATGGTGAGTCACTGTGCCTGTGAGGAAGGAGAGTCAGGTGTCAGTGAGGAAGGAGAGTCAGGGTGACTGTGAGGCAGGAGAGTCACTGTGTCTGTGAGGCAGGAGAGTCACTGTGTCTGTGAGGCAGGAGAGTTACTGTATCTGTGAGGAAGGAGAGTTACTGTGTCTGTGAGGCAGAAGAGTCACGGTGTGTGTGAGGCAGGAGAGTCACTGTCTGTGAGGCAGGAGTGTCACTGTGTTTGTGAGGCAGGAGAGTCACTGTGTCTGTGAGACAGGAGAGTCACCATATCTGTGAGGCAGGAGAGTCACTGTGTCTGTGAGACAGGAGGGTCACAGTGTCTGTGAGGCAGGAGAATCACTGTGTCTGTGAGGAAGGAGGGTCACTGTGTCTGTGAGGCAGGATAGTCACTGTGTCTGTGAGGCAGGAGAGTCACTGTGTCTGTGAGGCAGGAGAGTCACTGTGTCTGTGAGGCAGGAGGGTCAATGTGTCTATTAGGCAGGAGAGTCACTGTGTCTGTGAGTCAGGAGAGTCACCATATCTGTGAGGCAGTAGAGTCACTGTGTCTGTGAGGCAGGACGGTCACTGTGTCTCAAATGTTGGAGAGTCACTGTGTCTGTGGGGCAGGAGGGTCACAGTGTCTCAGAGGCAGGAGACTCACTGTGTTTGTGAGGCAGGAGAGACTGTGTCTGTGAGGAAGAAGAGTCACGGTGTCTGTGAGGCAGGAAAGTCACTGTCTGTGAGGCAGGAGAGTCACTGTGTCTGTGAGGCAGGAGAGGAGTCACTGTGTCTGTTAGGCAGGAGAGTCACCATATCTGTGAGGCAGGAGAGTCACTGTGAGGCAGGAGGGTCACAGTGTCTCAGAGGCAGGAGAGTTACTGTGTCTGTGAGGCAGGAGAGTCACCATATCTGTGAGGCAGGAGAGTCACTGTGTCTGTGAGGCAGTAGAGTCACTGTGTCTGTTAGGCAGGAGAGTCACTGTGTCTGTGAGGCAGGAGAGTCACTGTGTCTGTGAGGCAGGAGAGTCACTGTGTCTGTGAGGCAGGAGAGTCACTGTGTCTGTGAGGCAGGAGAGTCACTGTTTCTGTGAGGCAGGAAATTCACATTGTTTGTGTTAGGAGGGCGGTTGCAGACAACTTTATTTAAATGGAACGCAACCGACCCCGGTGTCCGCAATGCAGCCTGGAGGACTGCTGCCGAACACTTTCCGGGTGGAAAGGCAAGCGACAACTTAAATGTTAAACCCTTCCGTGTTACTTCACACAGGAACGGGTAAAGCGGTATGCTCTATCTCCGTTAACTGCACGGAGAGCGACCGGCGACGCACCTATCAAATATCTTAGCCCTTCGTGTTAATGCACACGGAAAGGGTAAGACGGTTCGCACAATCTCCAAGAACCGCAGGGAGACGTGCGACCGTGGGAGAAGCAGTAGCCCTGTCTTTGATACAGGCGCTACGCTATGGGGAATGGCGCTAAAGCAGTTCACACAATCTCCAAGAACCGCAGGGAGACGTGTGACCGGACTAGGAGCAGTAGCCCTGTCTTCGATACAGGCGCTACGCTTAGGAGAAGGCGCTAGCGTGCGGGTGTGATTCCCGCCGGGTATTCGAGCACTCAGCCGGCGTGCTACCGGACTGAGCAAACCCGCTCTATATAGCTCACAGGCGGAACAGACTTTCTCAGACCTGCTTAGCTAAAGCTATGACTCTACGAGGAGCCCAAGAGTAAGCGTGCACACCACAAACAGCCAGCTCAAATGATCTGAGCGCGTCGCCATCTTGGTGGGCGGGCCTTTTAAAGACTAATCCCTGCCCACCGACGCGCCATTGGTGACTTTACCCAGGGACCAATCAGGCGGTGCCAGGTCACCGGGTCAGGTGGGTGCCAAACCACCAATCATGATCTGCCAGGTCACGGACATGCTCAGTGCGGCGAATCCTGGACTTAGACTCCACAAGCCCTGTCTCCCTCTGCAACCCAGGTTTAACATTGCTAGGCAAAAGAACATGGGAGACAAACAGTGCTCGCGGACCAGATAGGCGTTGGGGCTGATGGTGATGCTCAGCAGCATCAGCCCCGGCTGCACTGAAATGTAAGACCACAGAAGGTCCTGGACCCATTTCGAATTCAGCACCAGACCGACGCCTAACATTATCCCCCCCTTTAACATCCCCCTCCACTTGACGCTCATTTTTCTCCATGAGCCGAGGGGCAAGGAAATGGTCTAACGGGTCACAGAGAGGATTCACGAAACAGTGACCCCTCCGGTGTACAGGGTACCCTCTTTTAGGACGGGAAGCAGTGACAACTGGTTCTCTATGTGTAGAAACCTTCAAGGGTGACAGGGAGGAGGAACCCGCCGGTCTCTGGCGAAAAGATTTATCTCTCGCACAGACGGGACACGTGTTTACAAAGTCCTTGACGTCCTGGCGCCACCGCGGCCACCAATAGGACCGTCGAAGGGACTTAGTGGTACGTTTGACCCCCAGATGGGCTCCGATCTTCCTGAGAGTTCTTTACAACATAATCTGACAAGACCCGGGTCCTGGGGACAGACAAAGAATCTGTACCGGATGCCACAATGGTAGAGAGATCAGAGACTACCCTCCGGGTGACTTTGACCATACACTGAGACGCATAATTCTCACTCCAGGAAGAAATTCCCCCCGTATTCCAGTCAATGTGTGGAGTATGACAACGTAGCCAGGGGAGACCCAATAACACATCGTCTAATCCACCGGGAATAACAAGAAATGAGATGACCTCCCGGTGGCCCTGAGGGAACGACATGGTGAGGCGAATCGACTGGTGGGTGATTTGCGCGTCCAGGAGTGAACCATTGACAACACTAATGTTCATTGGTCTGGAGAGTAACTCAATAGGGATGGCATGCCTGAGGGCAAATGTACAGTACAGACCAAAAGTTTGGACACACCTTCTCATTTAAAGATTTTTCTGTATTTTCATGACTTTGAAAATTGTACATTCACACTGAAGGCATCAAAACTATGAATTAACACATGTGGAATTATATACTTAACAAAAAAGTGTGAAACAACTGAAAATATGTCTTATATTCTAGGTTCTTCAAAGTAGCCACCTTTTGCTTTGATGACTGCTTTGCACACTCTTGGCATTCTCTTGATGAGCTTCAAGAGGTAGTCACAGGAAATGGTCTTCCAATAATCTTGAAGGAGTTCCCAGAGTTGCTTAGCACTTGTTGGCCCTTTTGCCTTCACTCTGCGGTCCAGCTCACCCCAAACCATCTCGATTGGGTTCAGGTCTGGTGACTGTGGAGGCCAGGTCATCTGGCGTAGCACCCCATCACTCCCCCTCTTGGTCAAATAGCCCTTACACAGCCTGGAGGTGTGCTTGGGGTCATTGTCCTGTTGAAAAATAAATGATGGTCCAACTAAACGCAAACCAGATGGAATAGCATGCCGCTGCAAGATGCTGTGGTAGCCATGCTGGTTCATTATGCCTTCAATTTTGAATAAATCCCCAACAGTTTCACCAGCAAAGCACCCCCACACCATCACACCTCCTCCACCATGCTTTACGGTGGGAACCAGGCATGTAGAGTAGAGATGAGCGTTGTTCTACTCGAACTGTTCGCCAATCTCAAATTCGAGCTGTTTTGGGCGGTGTTCGAGCCGTTCGGCGAACACGAACAATTTGAGAAAAATTCGGCTGTTCGAGGTTATGTTCGATAACTGTTCGTGCACCAAAATCATAACTGGATTTTTTCTCAGTAATGATGAAAATTAATGTTAATACGCAGTTTGAGTGTACAGCGGGGTGGGGGGAGGGGCAGGGGATGGATCTCTGCAGGAACAATGAAGATCTCCATTTTTTTTTCTCTTTCCCGCATTTACAGTGGGGAGGTGCAATCTGTCAGCCTATCAGCAGCGCACACACGGAGCGAAGTGCTTTTTTTCACACAAGCAAGGGCATGTGTCATTGGCAGTGTATGTCACATGTCCTTGCCCTATAAGACCAAGCCATTTTCCCCATCGCCACCATTTTCTCACTGCTGCAGCTGCGTGTTAGACGGCACCGCTGTTGCTGTGTGAGCTATACCTTGTTAATTTCAAGCCAATTTTCGCACAAATCTACAGATAGCTTGGGAGTAGGGAATAGTTGTGATTGCAGTCCTTTTAAGGACTAGGTTACAGCATTTCCTACGACTTTTATCAGGCAGGTCTGTGCTCTTAAATAGATAGATTGTGGGAGTAAAGACTAATTGTAATTGGAGTCCTTTTCAGGACTAGGTTACATCAGTTCCTATCAGTTTTTGCCAGGCAGGTCTGTGCCAGTGCTGTGCAAGTTTTTTTCACAGCATTTGGCTGAATCTAGCAAAGCTAATCCTTTTTGGCCTATTGCAGAGTGTGTTAGTCAGTGGAGTAGCCAATCTGTGTTGCAAGATATACCACCTGTGTATAGAATACCAATTTTTTTACTGCACCTAGTGAAGTAAAATCTTTTGGGCATAGCATCATTCTATTAGTCCATCTATACTGACCTCCATCAGGTTGCAAATTGAATATAATTTTTTTCTGCATCTACCTCTGAAAAAATATTGGGCTTCTAGCTGTGTGTGGGACTTGTTCTATTAATACATCTATAGAGACCTCCATCAGGTTGCAAACTGAATATATTTTTTTCTGCATCTACCTCTGAAAAAATATTGGGCTTCTAGCTGTGTGTGGGACTTGTTCTATTAATCCATCTATACAGACCTCCATCAGGTTGCAAACTGAATATATTTTTTTCTGCATCTACCTCTGAAAAAATATTGGGCTTCTAGCTGTGTGTGGGACTTGTTGTATTAGTCCATCTATACTGACCTCCATCAGGTTGCAAACTGAATATATTTTTTTCTGCATCTACCTCTGAAAAAATATTGGGCTTCTAGCTGTGTGTGGGACTTGTTGTATTAGTCCATCTATACAGACCTCCATCAGGTTGCAAACTGAATATATTTTTTTCTGCATCTACCTCTGAAAAAATATTGGGCTTCTAGCTGTGTGTGGGACTTGTTGTATTAGTCCATCTATACTGACCTCCATCAGGTTGCAAACTGAATATATTTTTTTCTGCATCTACCTCTGAAAAAATATTGGGCTTCTAGCTGTGTGTGGGACTTGTTCTATTAATCCATCTATACAGACCTCCATCAGGTTGCAAACTGAATATATTTTTTTCTGCATCTACCTCTGAAAAAATATTGGGCTTCTAGCTGTGTGTGGGACTTGTTGTATTAGTCCATCTATACTGACCTCCATCAGGTTGCAAACTGAATATATTTTTTTCTGCATCTACCTCTGAAAAAATATTGGGCATCTAGCTGTGTGTGGGACTTGTTCTATTAATCCATCTATACAGACCTCCATCAGGTTGCAAACTGAATATATTTTTTTCTGCATCTACCTCTGAAAAAATATTGGGCTTCTAGCTGTGTGTGGGACTTGTTCTATTAATCCATCTATACAGACCTCCATCAGGTTGCAAACTGAATATATTTTTTTCTGCATCTACCTCTGAAAAAATATTGGGCTTCTAGCTGTGTGTGGGACTTGTTGTATTAGTCCATCTATACTGACCTCCATCAGGTTGCAAACTGAATATATTTTTTTCTGCATCTACCTCTGAAAAAATATTGGGCTTCTAGCTGTGTGCGGGACTTGTTGTATTAGTCCATCTATACAGACCTCCATCAGGTTGCAAACTGAATATATTTTTTTCTGCATCTACCTCTGAAAAAATATTGGGCTTCTAGCTGTGTGTGGGACTTGTTCTATTAATCCATCTATACTGACCTCCATCAGGTTGCAAATTAAAAATAATTTGTATCTGCATCTACAGTACCTCTGAAAAAATATTTGGGCTTCTAGCTGTGTGTGGGACTTGTTGTATTAGTCCATCTATACTGACCTCCATCAGGTTGCAAATTAAAAATAATTTTTATCTGCATCTACAGTACCTCTGAAAAAATATTTGGGCTTCTAGCTGTGTGTGGGACTTGTTGTATTAGTCCATCTATACTGACCTCCATCAGGTTGCAAACTGAATATATTTTTTTCTGCATCTACCTCTGAAAAAATATTGGGCTTCTAGCTGTGTGTGGGACTTGTTCTATTAATCCATCTATACAGACCTCCATCAGGTTGCAAACTGAATATATTTTTTTCTGCATCTACCTCTGAAAAAATATTGGGCTTCTAGCTGTGTGTGGGACTTGTTGTATTAGTCCATCTATACTGACCTCCATCAGGTTGCAAACTGAATATATTTTTTTCTGCATCTACCTCTGAAAAAATATTGGGCTTCTAGCTGTGTGTGGGACTTGTTCTATTAATCCATCTATACAGACCTCCATCAGGTTGCAAACTGAATATATTTTTTTCTGCATCTACCTCTGAAAAAATATTGGGCTTCTAGCTGTGTGTGGAACTTGTTGTATTAGTCCATCTATACTGACCTCCATCAGGTTGCAAACTGAATATATTTTTTTCTGCATCTACCTCTGAAAAAATATTGGGCTTCTAGCTGTGTGTGGGACTTGTTCTATTAATCCATCTATACAGACCTCCATCAGGTTGCAAACTGAATATATTTTTTTCTGCATCTAGCTCTGAAAAAATATTTGGCCTTCTAGCAGTGTGTGGGACTTTCTCTATTAGTCCATCTATACTGACCTCCATCAGGTTGCAAATTGAATATAATTTTTTTCTGCATCTAACCCAGCCAATAGTTTTGGCCTAATACCACAGTTTGGCCCCTCAGCTCTGCTCGGTTCCCATCCATTGTTTTTTTGTGCAAACAACTCCAGAGTTGTTAAATAGTTAACCACCAAAATGAGTGGAAAAAGGCCTGCTGCTGGTGGAAAGGGGAATAGGCGTGTTGGGAAGGGGAAAAAAGGTTGTGTCCGTGGAGTAGGTGTTAAAGCAACAGTAACATCTGCAGAAGAAAGACCATCTTCCAGCCAAACTAAAATGTCTACTTCTTTTAGCGGACAATGTGATAAGATCCCTTTCTTACGGCCACGCCAATCGCTACAAATTCCAGATGAGGCACAAAAACAGCAGGTGCTTCAACGGATATCAAGTGCTCCTTTAAGTGGGCTCTCCTCCACCTCAACTTCAACATCACAAATACTCCAGTCCTCAAAGGTGTCACCCCAATCGCACTTGCTTCCTCACAGCTCCCAAATCTCCAGCTGCCCGTCTGAGTATGAGGTAGAACAGATGGTTGAGTCTGCAGAGCTGTTTACTCATACTATAGCCTGGGAATCAGAGGTCGACTCCAGCGCTTCTGAGAATCCAGACGAGGAAATGATCTGCACTGATGCCCAGAATCTTTATGAGTCGGATCCAGGACCAGACGCAGAAGGTTCTGACCATAATGTAGACCCTCATTCAGAAACTGTAACTCCTGTTGGTGGAGACAATGAGGAAGACGATGATAAGACTCAAATACCTGATTGGAGCGACAACTTTAGTTTTTTGTCAGGGCAGGAACAGGTTGGCTCTGAGGACGACGGGTGTGATAACGCACAGGGTGATGATGATGAGGTTGGAGATCCCACTTACTGTCAACCCACAGTCAGCCAAGAGATGAGGTCAGCAGAGGAGGTGGAGGAAGATGCTAGTGACGATGAGGTCAGGTTGCGCCTTCCTGGATAGAGACGTAGTACTGGAAGCACGTCAACAACTGCATCCTCAAACACAACTCTGCCTCTCACCACAAGTCGTGGTGGCTCTTCAGGTCGCATGGGTGCCAAGCCTTGCATAGCCTGGGCATTTTTTCAGATCGATAAAGATGACCCAACTCGTGTTATATGTAACATTTGTCAGCAAAAGCTAAGTAGAGGCCAAAAAATACATAGTTTGAGTACTTCATGCATGAACCGGCACATGGACATGAAGCATAAGTTGCAGTGGGAAGCTCAGTGTGCTACAATGCGGCCTAGCCGGCCGGGCCAACCACCGTCTGCCATATCTTGTGCATCCGCGGCCTCTTCATCGTCTGTGACTGGGGGGACAGCAGTCACACCTGTTTTGGGGCGCAGACCTGCCACCTCTTTACCCGCAACAGCCAGCGTGATTGGCAGGTCATCATTTTCTTTGGAGGTGGTAACACCAGCTGGTGTTGAGCGCTGTCCGACATCGATAGCACCACCTTTGGATCAAGGCAACCTAACATGTCCGCCTGCATCTTCCTCACAGACCGGCAGTTTGCCGGGGACACCCTTATCAACCCCGTCTAAGCACAATAGCCAGCCCTCGGTCCCTCAGATGTGGACAAGTAAAAGACCATTTCCTCCTAGCCATGAGAAAGCTAAGAGGTTGAATTTCACCATCTGCAAGCTCTTGGCTACAGAAATGCTGCCTTTCCGCCTGGTGGACACAGAGGATTTTCGAGACCTTATGTCCGTCGCAGTGCCCCAGTACCAGATGCCCAGTCGGCACTACTTCTCAAAGAAAGGTGTGCCTGCGCTCCACCAGCATGTCGCACACAACATCACCGCTTCTTTGAGAAACTCTGTGTGTGACAGGGTGCATTTCACCACAGACACTTGGACGAGTAGGCATGGACAGGGGCGTTACATGTCGCTGACTGGGCACTGGGTAACTATGGTGACAGCAGGACAAGGGGCTGCTGTCCAAGTCTTGCCGTCCCCACGAGTTGTGCGTCAATCCTCTTTATGTCAAAGTTCCTCCACTGCTTCTGCCTCCTCAACCTCCTCTCGGTCTTCCACCTGCACCCAAAGCCTGTCTTGTCATGCCACAAGCTTTCTAACTGCGCAGAAGGGATCCTGCACACCTCCTTACTATGCTAGCAGTAGGGCTCAACGTCATCAGGCGGTTCTTACATTGAAATGTCTGGGAAATGTGAGTCACACAGCTGAGGAGTTGTGGTCAGCTCTGGAGAACCAATTTCATGAATGGTTGTCTCCACTGGACCTGAAACCAGGGAAGGCCGTGTGCGACAATGCTGCAAACCTGGGTGCGGCCCTTCGCCGGGGCAATGTCACACACGTGCCTTGTATGGCTCACGTGTTGAACCTGGTTGTCCAGCAATTTTTAGCCCACTATCCCAGACTAGATGGCCTTCTGCAGAGGGCACGGTCGCTGTGTGCTCACTTTCGCCGTTCGCATCCCGCAGCTCAGCGACTTACATCTCTACAGAAGTCGTTGGGCCTGCCATTTCACCGGCTAAAATGCGATGTGCCTACCCGGTGGAATTCAACTCTGCACATGTTGCAGCGACTGTGGCAGCACCGACAAGCCCTGGTGCAATACGTTCTGATGTATAGCCTGGGCCAACGAGATTCAGAGGTGGGGCAAATCACGCTGGAGGAGTGGTCTCAGATCAGGGACCTATGCACCCTTCTGCACAGTTTTGAAATGGCGACGAAGATGTTTAGTGCTGACGATGCCATTATCAGCATGACTATTCCGGTGATTTACATGCTGGAGCACATGTTAAACAGAATTCGGAGTCAGGTGGTGGCACAAGAGGAGGTGGAGGAAGTAGAGGAGGAGGAGTTGTATGCGGAAGGGCTAACATCTGCAAGGTCCAGACGGTCGGCAGCACCAAGGCGGCAGGCATGTGAGGGTGGGGGAGATGGTTTTACCAGGGCGCATGGTAGCAGCCAAACTAGTGAGGAAGGTGCAGGAGCCCAGGAAGAAGTGGAGGACGAACTGATGGAAGACTCATCAGATGAGGGAGACCTTGATCACATTTCTGTTGTGCGAGGTTGGGGGGAGAGGACAGAGGAAGGAAGCATGATTGTTACCTCGCCACCAACACAACAGGGACTTGGTGCTCCTGGATGCGCAACACACATGAGTGCCTTCTTGCTGCACTACCTGCAACATGACCCTCGAATTGTGAGAATTAGAAATAATCCTGACTACTGGGTTGCCACACTCTTAGATCCCCCAAACTTTTCGATCAACCTTTTCATTTTAATAAAGACCAAAAAAATGGTCATTTTTGAAATTATAAGCATTAGCAGGTTGTTAGAAACTGAAATCAAACAGTTTTCAACTCAAAACTTTATTCTAGGTGATGTTACATTTTCACATAGGACCCCTTGTTCGAAAGGAGCTTCTGAACTCTCTCGTCCATTGAATTTGTCAGGTTTTCGATGGTTTCTGCTTCAATTGTTTTGCATGAGGACAGAATACCCTCCCAGAGCTGTTGCTTAGATGTGAACTGCCTCCCGCCATCATAGACACTCCTTTTAATGATGCTCCAAAGGTTCTGAATGGGGTAGAGGTCAGGGGAGCATGGGGGTCACACCATAAGTTTGTCCCCTTTTATGCCCATATCAGCCAGAGATGCAGATGTTTTATGTGCAGCATGATCTTGCTGTGAAATACACGGTTCTTCTTCTTGAACCATGGCAGGAAGTGCTGTTTGAGAAAATCCACATACATTATGGAGTTCATCTTTAGCGCCTTCAGGGATCCTAAAGGGGCCGACAATCTCTCTCCCCATGATTCCAGCCCAAAACATTACTCCACCTCCTCCTTGTTGGCGCTGTAGCCGTGTTTGCGTGGGGTGTCCATCAACCAGCCATCCTCCACTCCATCCATCTGGACCATCGAGCGCTGCACGGCACTCATCCGTGAACAAAACAGTTTTGAAATCAGTCTTCATGTAATGTTTGGCCCACTGGAGCCGTTTCTGCTTGTGTGAAGTGGATAGAGGAGGTCGACAGGATGGCGTATGCACAGCTGCAAACCTCTGAAGGACCCTGCATCTTGTTGTTCGGGGGACGTTGGAGGCACAAGCAGCTTCAAAAACTTGTCTGCTGCTATGACAAGGCTTTTTTGCCGCTGCTCTTTTAACCTGACGTCATTGCCTGTAGGAAAGAGTCCTCAATTTGCCCTTATCAGCACGCACACGTGTGTACTGTGAATCAGCTACATACTTCTTGATTGCCAAGACACTTCATCCTGATCATCGCACAATGTTGATTGTAGTCATGCCTTGACCTAAACACTCCACAATTTGTTGCTTCTCAGCAGCCGACACATCCTTTTTCTTTCCCATTTTGGCAGAAAATGTAGGCTGCTTAATAATGTGAGACAGCCTTCTTAAGTAGTCTTGCCTTTCATTGGACACACCTGCCAAACTAATTAGCACAGGTGTCTGCAATTGCTTACAGTGATATAAAGAGCCCTGACACACATCACCATCAATGAGTTTAACTGACAAACAAACAAATTCTTCCCTTATCACTCCTAAACACTTTTTGCATAATAATTTGGAACACAGTGTACATGTGCTTTTCCACAAAACACCAGTGGTTCACGTAGTGAATCTTACAGTTCTAACTTGCCAACCGTGGTCTGTATGGAGTTGTTCAATAAAGGGCCCAAAATTAAGATAACATAGATGGGAGAGGTCTCTATGAATAGGAATTCCTAAGTATTTGATACCCTGTGAGGGCCAGGCAAAGGGAAAGTTGGACTGGATGGAATCCTATATGGATTTGGGGAGGGAGACATCGAGGGCCTCAGACTTCGCTGCATTGATTTTAAAATTTGACCATGTAACAAAGTGATCTATTTCAGCCATAACAGCATGGATGGATATATGTGATTGAGTGATATATACTAGGACATCATCAGCAAATAGAGAGCACTTGTACTCGGTGCCTCCCACCTCAATCCACCTAATATTGGGGTTATGGCGAATTGATGAGAGCAGGTGCTCCGTCACTAGGATGTATAAGAGAGGGGACAGAGGACATCCCTGCCTTGTCCCATTGGTGATGGTGAAAGGTGATGAAAATGTTCTGACGCACCCCCTGGGCCTTGGGACACCCGGAGCCGGACCCTTTTTGGTGGATGCTGGTGGTTGTAGTCTCCGTGGCGGCAACCCGGTTCCGTGGCTCAGGGCGGTCAAACCAGTGGCGGAACTATTTATGTGGTTTTGATGTTTAAATGTCCGACTACGCCACCCGTGGATTGTGGTCAGAGTGAACCGCCGCTCCAGGGCAGACCGCTAAGGCTGGTGTTGTGGGTGCAGCAGAGCGTAGCATAACTCCCCACGGGAGGAGTATAGCCTCAGGGCAGTGTATGCGGAGGATGGGGGTGATGGTGCAGGGCAGCAGCAGTAATGACACGGAGTCAGTGATGCAGTCCAGGGCCTTTACTCACAGTTCTTATTATCCAGACCACGTCTGCAGGTAACGGCTGCCCACGTCGTACTGTGCTCACCAGGTGAGGGGCTCAGACAACTCCCAGATAACTTTGGAGTGCTTCACAGGACCCCCTTTGTGTGTCCTTTGTCTGGCCTTTCTTACCAACCCTTCTGTCCGGCTGCCTCGGGCCTCCTCTTGGTAAACTTGGCGCCAGTTTCCCTGACCCTATGTAGTGCCTTCCTAGCGGGTGTAGCGAGGGGCTGCGCCACATAAAATGTCACAGCCTCCTGTTTCTAGCTGAGGGTCGTTTCCTGCCTCCACTAGTTTCGAGGACCGGTCTCCCCCTTTGGCCTGACCCCTCCACGCAGGTGGATTCGGGCGTGCGGTGGCGACTCGCCCGTCCGCACCCCTGAGATCCCTTCGTTCCTCATTCCTGGAGCCTTCTCCGCTCCTCTTCCTTCCTTCTCCCTCTTCCAGGCCTGGGCCTCTGTTACTAGGCCCGGCTCCGGAGCAGAGCTCATGCAGAGCCCCTGCTCCCTGCCACTTCTGCTCAGACTTCTCTGCACTGAACTAAGATGGTGCCCACCTTTTATACTCCCTTCTCAATGCACCCAGGAACTGCTTCCTCCCTGCTCCTGCACTACAGGGTTCCCCTTCCTCAGTGTTCCCTCCCCCCACTCCAGCCAGGGACAGGGACTGTCGTGCCCATCTCAGGGGCATATTGGTCGCCCTGCCCCACGGCAATGTGGTGTAATGCATGCAGGTGTCGGGTCCTGATCCACACTACATCCTTACCTGAGAGTGAGATATCACACCTCTGGGTGAGGTGCAATACCTCTGTAGCAACCGAGCCCTCAGGGTGCTACAGTTCCATCTATCTTCAGCCTAGGTGACGTATTGCGATACAGGGCCGTGATTTTGGCTATAAAAGGGTCCCCTAGACCCCTACCCCAAGCTTTTTAAGAGAATCATATATGGCGTGCCAGGAGACTCTATGGAATGCTTTCTCAGCATCCAACGAGATTATCTAATTACAAATTTTTAACTGCATCTAGCCCAGGAAATACTTTGTGCCTAGTAGCAGGGTCTGCTAGTCAGCGGATTATCCCGGCTGTTAAGCAAGCTACACCACCTGTAGTTTGGACACTTCATTTTTTCAAAGGAAATGCTTCGGGACCACGGGATACTCAGTGAAGAGCATCAGGAGGCACCCCAAGGCATAGGGGCTCGGACTGGCAGTAGGATGCCTTGCGGTGGACAGCCGAGCTCGATCCTTATAAAAGCTTTTTAACTGCAGCAGCTTTAGTGGACGCTACTGGAGCTGGAATTACGCGGCTGCTGGCATGAGACTTGCCCTCCAATAGATCCTTGTAAATGGATTTAAAGTGTATTTATTCAAATTAGAGAGACAATTTAAATTAAAAAGCTTAGAGCTGCCTCCACCACAGGGGGGCTCGCTCGACCCACCAGCGGACAGGCACCAGTATTGGGAGAGGGGGGCTGGCCGTCAGGGTTCACCGCGGCTCTGGCACAAACCCGGCGACACGGAGGTGGCACGGGCAGGAGCGGACTGAACGTGTCGGCTTCTCACTTTTTGGATTTTAGAAGGGCATGACATGCCTATATCTGTGTCTCCCCCTCCTTTTACTCCTCCACCTCTTTTCTTTTCGCATGACTATATGTACTTGTCACTTTTCCATGTGTTAGTTGTGTCTTCTGAGCAGTTTGTCAGCTTTTGGACACCTTTGAAGGTGTTTTCTATGTGTTTCTATGTGTTTTTGGTTGCCTGCCATTGGTTTTAACGGTGTTCGAAGGTGTTCGACGAACAGTTCGACGAACAGTTCGGCGAACACACGGGTGTTCGACGAACCGAACCGAACTCGAACACTACGGGGGTGGCTCAACACTAATGTAGAGTCCATCCGTTCACCTTTTCTGCGTCGCACAAAGACACGGTGGTTGGAACCAAAGATCTCAAATTTGGACTCATCAGACCAAAGCACAGATTCCCACTGGTCTAATGTCCATTCCTTGTGTTCTTTAGCCCAGACAAGTCTCTTCTGCTTGTTGCCTGTCCTTAGCAGTGGTTTCCTAGCAGCTATTTTACCATGAAGGACTGCTGCACAAAGTCTCCTCTTAACAGTTGTTGAAGAGATGTGTCTGCTACTAGAACTCTGTGTAGCATTGGCCTGGTCTCTAATCTGAGCTGCTGTTAACCTGCGATTTCTGAGGCTGGTGACTCGGATAAACTTATCCTCAGAAGCAGAGGTGACTCTTGGTCTTCCTTTCCTGGGGCGGTCCTCATGTGAGCCAGTTTCTTTGTAGCGCTTGATGGTTTTTGCAACTGCACTTGGGGACACATTCAAAGTTTGCCCAATTTTTCGGACAGACTGACCTTCATTTCTTAAAGTAATGATGGCCACTCGTTTTTCTTTACTTAGAATTTGTATTATGGCAAGAAAAAAGCAGCTAACAGTCTATTCAGTAGGATTATCAGCTGTGTATCCACCTGACTTCTGCACAACACAACTGATGGTCCCAACCCCATTTATAAGGCAAGAAATCCCACTTATTAAACCTGACAGGGCACACCTGTGAAGTGAAAACCATTTCCGGTGACTATCTCTTGAACCTCATCAAGAGAATGCCAAGAGTGTGCAAAGCAGTCATCAAAGCAAAAGGTGGCTACTTTGAAGAATCTAGAATATAAGACATATTTTCAGTTGTTTCACACTTTTTGTTAAGTATATAATTCCACATGTGTTAATTCATAGTTTAGATGCTTTCAGTGTGAATGTACAATTTTCAAAGTCATGAAAATACAGAAAAATCTTTAAATGAGAAGGTGTGTCCAAACTTTTGGTCTGTACTGTAGATGATAAAAAATTGCCATCAGCACCAGAGTCCACCCACGCCTTGGCAGTAACTGTAGATTTACCAAGGGACAATGTCACATTATAAGATAATTTGGAGGAAGACGTCCCGGACTTTAATACACCTCCTCCAACGTTGGTAAGAACTACTCGTTTTACCGACTGCTTGGAACCCTTATTTACGGGGTGCTCCAAGAGATGTGTGGGTCGGGAACGAGAGGGGCTAGACTCAGTCCGGGATATATCCATAGCCTCAGGCTCCAGGTCGAGAGTCTTGGGTTTGGGTCTAAAGGCGCCTGGTGCCAACAGATGTTGAGGTCTGGCAACCTCCAGCTCTAACTTATGTTCCGCATGACGCAAGTCAATACGGTCAGCGAGAGATATTAACTCCTCCAGAGAGGTTGGAATCTCTCTGGTAGATAAAGCATCCTTAATATGCCCAGCCAGACCCCTCCAGAACACCGGAATAAGCGACCGCTCAGACCAATCCAGTTCAGCCGCTAGGGTTCTGAACTGGACGGCATAGTGACTAGCGGTGGCCGAACCCTGGACCAACGCAAGAAGCTTAAGAGCCGTATCATGCGTGACCTGAGGACCCAGGAAAACACTTTTTAGGGTCTTAAGGAAAAGACCTGCGTTTACTACCACCGGGTCGTTCCGCTCCTATAGAGGAGTAGCCCACTCCAGAGCCCTGTGAGAAAGTAAAGAAATTATATATCCCACTTTGGCTCTTTCGGAGGGGAACCGTGCCTCCATCATCTCCAAATGAATGGAGCATACGTTAATAAACCCCCTACAGAGTTTACTGTCCCCAGAAAATTTCTCCGGGAGAGCAAACCGGGGTAATGGGGCACATGCAGTGGTTGCAGTATTCACCGCAGCCGAGTTAATAATGTTGGCTGCTAGAGTAGCCGCCTGGGAAGCTACTGCAGTGATATCAGCAACCGGAGCAGTTTGTTCCAGAGTTCTAAGTCTGGTCTCCAGTTGCTGTACGTAACGCTGCAGTTGCTGGTTGTCGGCCATGTTCGGCAAGACGCTGGTGCTCAGATACTGTTAGGGGGGCGGTTGCAGACAACTTTATTTAAATGGAACGCAACCGACCCCGTGTTCCGCGATGCAGCCTAGAGGACTGCTGCCGAACACTTTCCGGGTGGAAAGGCAAGCGACAACTTAAATGTTAAACCCTTCCGTGTTACTTCACACAGGAACGGGTAAAGCGGTACGCTCTATCTCCGTTAACTGCATGGAAGGAGAGCGACCGCCGACGCACCTATCAAATATCTTAGCCCTTCGTGTTAATGCACACTGAAAGGGTAAGACGGTTCGCACAATCTCCAAGAACCGCAGGGAGACGTGCGACCGTGGGAGAAGCAGTAGCCCTGTCTTTGATACAGGTGCTACGCTATGGGGAATGGCGCTAAAGCGGTTCACACAATCTCCAAGAACCGCAGGGAGACGTGTGACCGGACTAGGAGCAGTAGCCCTGTCTTCGATACAGGCGCTACGCTTAGGAGAAGGCGCTAGCGTGCGGGTGTGATTCCCGCCGGGTATTCGAGCACTCAGCCGGCGTGCTACCGGACTGAGCAAACCCGCTCTATATAGCTCACAGGCGGAACAGACTTTCTCAGACCTGCTTAGCTAAAGCTATGACTCTACGAGGAGCCCAAGAGTAAGCGTGCACACCACAAACAGCAAGCTCAAATGATCTGAGCGCGTCACCATCTTGGTAGGCAGGCCTTTTAAAGACTAAGCCCTGCCCACCGAAGCGCCATTGGTGACGTTACCCATGGACCAATTAGGCGGTGCCAGGTCACCGGGTCAGGTGGGTGCCAAACCACGAATCATAATCTGCCAGGTCACGGACATGCTCAGTGCGGCGAATCCTGGACTTAGACTCCACAAGCCCTGTCTCCCTCTGCAACCCAGGTTTAACATTGCTAGGCACAACAACCTGGGAGACAAACAGGGCTCGCGGACCAGATAGGTGTTGGGGCTGATGGTGATGCTGAGCAGCATCAACCCTGGCTGGACTGAAATGGGAGACCACAGAAAGTCCTGGCCCCATTTCGAATCCAGCACCAGACTGACACCTGACAGTCTGTGAGGCAGTAGAGTCATTGTTTGTGAGGCAGGGCCAGGGAGGGACACATATCTAGCAGCTGCTACTTGCTTGTGCTTAGTGCAGGTATAATGCTGCTGTAATGCAATTACATATACAATTCATTCCAGGGTAATTGGAGGCATTGCAACTCCTTTGATTTACAGTGAAGAAAATCATATCAAAATTTGTCAAAGCTAGAGAATTTGAATTTCAAAATATTTCCTTATCTCTAAAAAGTACAAATCACCAGATTTAATAAAAAAGGACATCCTTATCTTCTGTTACAGTTCTATTGGAGAGCACAATTGCACCCACTAAATAGCCCCTCTCACATTAAAGTTCCAAAAGGGCAGGTGGAAAGCATACATTTCCTGTTGATGGGGAGTCATATGACGTATCATATGATCTTCTCGGCCAGTCAGAAGCATTTGATGCAATCAGTGACTTCTATTTACAATGAGTCATGAAGTGCCACATGTACACATGAGCAAATCAATCCGATGCGCACTGAATTTCTGTAAAATTTTTGGATATTTTTTTGACTCTGGCAAGTTTAAAAAAATTTGCAATTTCCTACTGGTGAATTGTTAAAATTGCCCACAGCCATTTTACAGAATACTCAAGATTGCAGCAGCAAGAGAAGGCTCAGATTATGCTTCCCTATACTGCCTTTTCGCTATCACATCACATGGTATAGTGCAGCCAATTAAGAAGGACTATCAGAGCCTGCATAAAAGCCAAAGTAGGGAATACAATAGCCATTTGGAGAGAATCGGGATAATGTGTTTTTCTCATCTTTAACTTATGATAAGTCAAGTGGAGTCTTTTTTTAGCACTTTGGGGGCTTTTACTGGTCTGTATTGTAACGACTAATAAACTCCAATTAAGGACAGTACAAATTATATAAATTAAAGAGATCTTTCATATAAACCATTCCTTTTAAGGAGTATCTTTCAGCTATTCTGCCATTTCTTTTAAAAAAATATTTGTATTCACCTTGAAATCACAATCATCTACATTGTTCCGTTCCTCTCTTATTTCTCCTGGAAATTGTTGAACAAATTAACATCTGGGTGTTACCTTTCCCCTTGCTAAAAAGGCATGTTTGTACAATGTGGAACAGTCAGCACTTAATGGACAGTGTTAGATATCACCCCGTCCTGGTAACACCCATTTGTCAATGTACAGTGGCATATGAAAGTTTTGGCACCCCTGGTCACAATTACTGTTATTGTGAACAGTTAAATGAAATGATCTGTAAAAGGCCTAAAGTTAAAGATGACACATTTTCATCTTTTACATTTTAAAAATTACAACAAGTAAAATTCTCTAATGCAAACGTTTGTGCACCCTGCTTGGTTAATGCCTAGTAGCGCCCCCTGTTGAAAATATCACAGCTTTTTGTAACCAGACAAGAGTTTTTCAATCCTTGTTTGAGGGATTTTCCTCCATTCTTCCTTGGAGAATTCCTCCAGTTCTCTGAGATTCCTGGGTCGTCTTGCATGCTCTGCTATACTGAGGTCTAGCCACAGATTTTCAAGGATGTTCAGATCAGAGGACTATGAGGACCATTGTAAAACCTTCAGCTTGCGCCTTTTGAGGTAGTTTATTGTGGATTTTGATGCGTGTTTAGGATCATTATCTATTTGTAGAAGCCATCCTCTACATCCTCTTTTCAATTTCAGCTTTTTTATAGATGGTGTTATGTTTCCATCAAGAATTTGTTGAAATTTCATTGAATCCATTCTTCCCTCTACCTGTGAAATGTTCCCCGTGCCATTGGCTGCAACATAACCACAAAGCATGACTGATCCTCCCCCATGCTTAATAGTTGGCGAGATGTTATTTTCCTGAAATTCTCTGCCCTTTTTTCTCCACATATACCTTTGATCATTGTGGCCAAAGAGTTTTATTTTACCCTCATCAGTCCACAGGACTTGTTTCCAAGATGCATCAGGCTTGTTTAGATGTTCTTTTGCAGACTTCTGACACTGAATTTTATGGTGAGGGACGCAAGAGAGATTTTCTTCTGATGACTCTTCCATGAAGGTCATATTTGTGCAGGTGTCTCTGAACAGGAGAACAATTTACCACAACTCCAGAGTCTGCTATATCTTTCTGAAAGTCTTTTGCAGTCAAGCAGGGGTTCTGATTTGCCTCTCTAGCAATCTTACGAGCAGCGCTCACTGAAATGTTGCTTGGTCTTCCAGACCTTATCTTGACCTCCACTGTTCCTGGTAACTGCCATTTCTTAATTATATTTCGAACTGAGGAAAGAGCAACTTGAAAACGCTTTGCAAGCCTTCTTATAGCTTGTCCGGCTTTGTGGGCCACCACCATTTTCAGAGTGCTCGGCAGCTGCTTAGAAGAACCCATGGCTGCTGTTTTTCACAAGGTTAGAGGCAGCTGGGTTTTTATAAAGCTGGAAATTTGCATCATCTGGCCTTTCCGAACGATAATAGTGACCAAGCCATAACCCTAACAGGCTAATTAAGGTCTGAAACCTTGGTTACAGTTATCTGAGCACACAAATCTCCAAGGGTGCCTAGACTTTTGCATCGGCCCATTTTCCTTTCTGGATTTTTTTAAAATGTAAAAGATGACAATATATATATTTTTATTCCTAAAATACAAAGGAAACGTGTCATTTGTAACTTTAGTCCTTTTAGAGATCATTTCATCTTCAACTTGCTTAACTGTTCACAAATAACAGTAATATTGACCAGGGGCGCCCAAACTTTTACATGCCATTGTATATTCATACATTTCTAGGATGAATAACAGAAATAGTACTAAATAGAGAAAAATAAGAATATTAAGAGGGAAAAAAAAAGATTTTTCTACAATTGGGCAAGTGATAAGAGATGCCAGGCCCTCCTTATGTAATAGTAAAAATGTGATCATATTTTACTCCAGTATCTTCGAGATTCTTCATCATATTATATTGCAGCCAACCAGCAATGCATAACCTGAACCCTGACTCTATACACCATAATTGCACATATAATTACACACTAAAGCAAAAGTCTTTGTGTCCTACAACTTCAGTGGTGCCATGCATACCCCACGTCACTGGGGCACGCAGACAGAAAAGGGCCCTCTTAATGCACAATTCTATCTGGTCTGGAGGTAGAAGTGACCCCCTTACCTCTTGGGTCCCAAGTTGCACCAATGATATGTCCACCCCTGTCCCAGGGGTACAAAATTTTCCATGTCTATGGGAGTTTATTATGGTGTGCATTCAGCAGGCACTGCAGGGAAAGATCATAACCTGGGGGGAAGGGAGTGTAATATCATTATTCCATGAAGTAGGGGCCAATCCCAACACATTTTGGACCAATGGCCACAGCCAACACACTGAATGCAAACGTCTAAAAAAAAGAATATAGAACAAGCATCCTACTAGATTTGGCCACCATTGTAATGTCACTGAATCATAGGCTACTGCTGATCCATCCAGTGAAGCCCAATATGTAGCCAACAGAACCAAAAGAAACAGCAAGCGACGGAGACTGTCCTTCTTAGCAGTAAAGGGCATTGGAAGCAACATGCACTCAGACATATACAGCTGTGATTGCACTTTATGTGTCCCCACATTGGCTTCTTCCAGCATACACCAATAAAAGCGATAACTCATGAAAGGCTTCCTACCCATGCATTAGCCCTGCTACATGTGACAGTGGCCGCAGCAATGTGGTGCACTGAGCAAAAGCACAGTGGGGTGTTCTCACGGGTCACCCTTGGCCCCTTATTATGTGGTTCATCACCCTGGTGTCCCGGACTGTCACACTTTACTTACTACTGAATTAAATACTGGAAATTCATGGAGAACTTTACAGTAAATTCTCAGCTGATCCAAGGAAACTTTTGACCTGGCATGAAATGGAAAAGCACAGCCCAGCAGGACCGATAGGTTATTATTGTGATGGCTGTTTTATGCTTTGTATGGCAATGATCCTAGAAAGAAAATGGATCAATAAATAGTAGAGATGTAGCGGAGCTGAATAACTCATGCAGCCAGTATATAGATATATATATATTTTTTATGTTTGCATTACATTGACTATACAACTGCACAGGAGATATGGGCAATATGAATGATCAATGCAGATATTGGCCAATAATCCACTTATGTACAGGCACACATGGTCTGTAGGCATGCATAGGGAATGGAGATGGAGCAAGAGCATAAATAGCAAAAAACACAAATAAATGCAGCATGTAAAGTAATGATCCCATCTAGAATCACAGAAACCCTCTAAAAGCACAGTCCAGGCTAATGGACCAGACAGCTGGAAATAATAATAGATACTTTGCATAAGAGATCAATATTTCAGCAGCAACCAGATGAGAATATATAAATACCACTATGAATAAGCCAATTACACAGCATATTTTAGGAAAAGGAGCCTATATCTAGAAATTGCAAAAAAATTAAATTCATTTATTAAATAGAAGTTCAGATGCATCAGTGCTGAAGTTGTCATCTTACTCTTCGGAAGATGCGTGGTCAGAACATTGCAATGGATAAATCAAACGCAACTCTGCTACATCAGAAATGCTCACTTGGCTTCATATATTAGGCTATGTTCCCACCATGAGGTTTTGGGGAGTTTTTGATGTTTGTAGGTTATTTGCATTTTTTCAAAAACACGCAGAGCAAAAAAATCATCAAAAACGTATTGTGGGAAAGTAGCCTTACACAGCAGATACAGAATTTGCTCACAGTCATGAAAACCAGTATAAATCAACATTAACTAACGTGGAAACAGCAAGTGCAGAGTTAATGCAGAACAATGCAACTAATGCATGTATGACAGTATAAATCAGCATTACCAAACTTGAAAACAGCAAGTGCAGAGTTAATGCAGAGTAACACAATTAATGCATGTATGACAGTATAAGTCAACATTAACTAATTTGGAAACAGCAAGTACAGCGTTAATACAGGACAATGCAATTAATGCATATATGACAGTATAAATCAGCATTACCAAACTTAGAAACAGCAAGTGCAGAGTTAATACAGGACAATGCAATTAATGCATATATGACAGTATAAATCAGCATTACTAAACTTAGAAACAGCAAGTGCAGAGTTAATACAGGACAATGCAAGTAATGCATATATGACAGTATAAATCAGCATTACCAAACTTAGAAACAGCAAGTGCAGAGTTAATACAGGACAATGCATTTGATGCATATATGACAGTATACACCAGCACTGCCAAACTTAGAAACAGCAGGTGCAGAGTTAATACAGGACAATGCAATTAATACATGTATGACAGTATAAATAAACATTAACTAACTTGGAAACAGCAAGTGCAGAATTAAAGCAGAACAATGCAATTAATGTAATCTTTAGCACAGCAGGTAATAAAGTTCCAGAAGAAAAAAAGTAAAATAAAGTATCCACATTGGCCTGCAGCGTTAATGAAGCGTCTTCTGCAGTTAAGGCATTTCCATGCACACAGGACAGACAGCAGAGTCTACTTACTCCAACTCCAGGCAGCTGATCCCATATTCTATAGCAGGAGGAGGGATCCAAGCCAAAAAAGCCTGATTTCTATGCAGATAACACATGGATGACAAGTCCAGGCAGGGCTAATGCACAGCCAGGGAGCCAATCATAAAAAGTAGCCTTCATTGGTGCGTATGGGGGGAAAAAAAAGCAGCAACATACAGAAATCCTGCACCATGAGGAGAGATAATGGATGATTGCATTGTTACCTTTGTTGTGCATTATTTGGTCATTTTTTTAGTTGTTTGTGAGAGCAAATTGATACATTGCGCATTTGGATGGATTAGCCATTAGTCTAGATAGTATCATTGCATAATCCACTTAGAAGCAAAAAAAATCATCTGAAGGAGGTCCCCCCTTATTCCTCCTGGGGGACTGGAGAGACACGTTTGTGGCATTCAATCACTCTTAGGATTAACTCAGCGTGGAGGCTGTGCTGGGGGAAGTGCTAGGTGCAGCTGTGCAATCCTGCCTGCTGAGATCTGATCTGACTTTCCTATCGCAGCCACTTGATCGCTCTCACTGCAGAGACGTTGGCTCAGCTTGCAGAGGAGGTTTGCCTAATGCAGAGTGAATGCGCAGGAATGGCTTTGTCACTGCTGGATGAGAGAGACCTACAGCCCTGTACACACCACAGGCTTCCTGTGCAGGACTGACTTGCCCTGTGTGCAGCATGTCTGAGCTTTTTTCTCACCCAGGCAGGGGCTGGAGGGAGCTGCTGCCTTTTGGAGAGGGTCTTCTTTTTCCTGTCGTTCTCTGGATCTGTGTCTTTGTCTAATGAAAGCTGGTGGTGGTGGTGGGAAGGATAGATCCCCTGGAAGCTAACCACTACTTAGTGTCTGCTGCTCATGTATGCAGCCCTAAATTCTAGCCCATAGAAGGGGAGTGCAGCTGAATAAGCAGGCTGGAAGGAGGAGGAATTGGACCTGCTGGTGACCTTCAGCACCAGGGACAGCGACCCAGCTCAGCACCTTGTGTAGATCCCTTCCAGCACCGTGGACAGCAGTGACCCAGATCAGATCCCTGCCTAGATCAGTCCCAGCACCAGCTTGTCTAGTGATCTGGATCAAGGATCTACCATTTGGATTTCCTCCACCCTTTTTTTTTTCTTCCTTCACAATCTGGATCAGAACCTTGGAGCACTTAATTTCCCAGCTAATTATTCGGATTACAAGTGTTTTTTCCCCCAATGGCTGCTGCTGTCGGTGGGTGCTGTCCGGCTCTGGGCATTATGTGGCTGCTTGCATTAAAGGACCATTTTATGGATTAACCTGGATCAGGTACATTGCAAGGTCAAAGCTCCCATAGATCAGGCACTGGCATCCAGAAATTGCCTCCTTTTTTTTGGATTTACTGCTTTGTAAACTATTGTCGGGTGTTATTAGCGCATTTATTATGAGTCCTGAGGAAGTTGCTGGATAAAGGTGTCTTGTGATGTGTGGACAGGCTGCCTGCTCTGCACATGGTGCTGGGGATGGATGGACCCTCACATTCCCCCTGCTCCTGCTCTGATCCCCACACATTCCCCTGCTGTCATCCCTGGTAATGGAGCATTCTGTGGATTACCTCTAGGATAGCATTCTGGCATGCCAGTGCTGGGTGATGGCAAAGGGCACACAAGTTACCGGAAAACACTTTGCAAGAAGCCTGTGAGACCCCCCCAGGCAGCAGCCTGATAGCACTGTATCTGCAGGTAAAAAGTCTGACTGCAATCGTCTGTACTCCAGAGGCGACAGGTAAACACCAAGCTTAATCCTTCCCAAAAAAATTGTGTTGTGATCTTGTGTCTTATGGCTCAGCTGCATTGCAGACTGCTTTACTTATTAATGCTTTTTCGCATTTGTTAGAGTGAGCTGAAATACCCAGGGGTTCCTGTTGTATGATGTTCTAGCAGAATCATTTCTATTAAATGGAAAATAAATCTATACAGGGGCACTTAATCTATCCCTGGAATGGGAGATCAGTTACATAGCTTCCTGGACTTCAGATGGAAACAAAGTATCTCCATCCAACCTTCACATCTTCTCAATGGGAATGTGCTCATCTTTTACTGAAATAGGAAGACACATAAAAACCATCAAGACAGGAGGGGACACAATGGCTTATGGCAGAATTGGGGTGGTGATCTGGCATACATAGACTTCTATAGACCCACCATGGCAGATCTGGGGCAGCTCAAGTCTATAGGAAGATGTATATATACAGACAGCCATGGGGAAGGGGGTGCATTGGCTTATGGCAGGATTGGGGTGGTGATCTGGCATACATATATAGACTTCTATAGACCCACCATGGTAAATCTGGGGCAGCTCAAGTCTCTAGAAAGATATATATCTTGACAGCCATAGAGAAGGGATGCATAAATGGAAGAATTTGGGTGGTGATCTGGCATACATAGACTTCTATAGACTCACCATGGCAGATCTGGGACTGCTGAGATCTATAGAAAGAATAGAATATATATATATATATATATATATATATATATATATATATATATATATATATATATATATGTATACCATCTAGATAGCCATAGAGAAGGGGGTGCATTGGCTTATGGCAGAATTGGGGTGGTGGTGCGGCATATATAGACTTCTATATATCCGCCATGGCAGATCTGGGGCTGCTCAAGTCTATATATATATATATATATATATATATATATATATATATATATATATATATATATATATATATATGTAAAGACAGTCAAAGGGAAGGGGGTGCATAAGTGCATTGGCGTATGGCAGAATCTGGGTGGTGTTATGGCACAGACTACTATAGACCCACCATGACAGATCTGGGATGCTCAAGTCTATAGGAAGAATAAGAAGACAAACATATACCATCTAAACAGCCATAGAGAAGGGGGTGCATTGGCTTATGGCAGAATTTGGGTGGTGGTGTGACATACCTAGACTTCTACAGATCCACCATGGCAGATCTGGGACTGCTCAAGTCTATAGGAAGATATATATAAATATACCATCTACACAGCCATAGAGTAGTGGGTGCATAAGTGCATTGGCTTATGGCAGAATTTGTCTGGTGGTGTGGCATACCTAGACTTCTACAGATCCACCATGACAGATCTGGGACTGCTCAAGTTCATAGGAAGCTATAACTATATATATATATATATATATATATATATATATATATATACATACACCATCTACACCGCCATAGAGTAGGGGGTGCATAAGTGCATTGGCTTATGGCAGAATTTGGCTGGTGGCGTGGCTTGGGCTACCATAGACCGACCATGACAGATCTGGGACTGCTGAAGTCTGTAGGATTTCTCCATAAACTAGCACTTACTCGGATGCATATGTGATTGTTCTAGTTATGTAATACAAGCAGATGGCTTGGTGGGGGGTGGGGCGGGGGGGGGGTTTGCTGCCAAACATTCAGCTTTTGCATAGTACTAGTGCAATATCTCTGGAATCGGTTGATTGGAGTCATCCAATAATCCATTTTCTGACTCCGAGATATGAAATGGAGGATTGTATCGCTGCTTATTTCTCAGATTTTTTATTTTTTTTTCATTTTATTTCTGAAGACAATAATGCACTTGCCTTACAAGATGGTCTCATCAATGTTTCATGTTTACGGAGACGAACAGGTTAATAATTCAGATGCATTATGCTTTATTTGTCTGGGTGTTTTACAGCAGTCACATATTTGATATGGGCTCCTCATCATCTCCCTTCTTGGCCTTTGCATCCTTGGGGATCGGGCCAGTGTGGATGTGGGTGATATTTCTCCATTTATAGGCATCTGTTAGGGGGGCATAACGGGGTCTTTTACTTTATTTTCAATGCATTTCACATTTTCCTACATGAAGGCATTTGTTGGCTGGTGAACAAGAATGGAACAAGGAGGTGCTGTTCCCAGTGCTGACAGGATGGGGGTGCCAGTGGGCTACTATTAAGGTTCTCTTCAACCTCTTTGCTTTAACCCCTTATTTGCCTGTTTCCAATACAACACTCTATGCTGGAAAAAAATAATATATGGATCGATTGATATCCAAAATTGCCTCCAATTTTTATTACCTGTCCTTCTATAGGGCATCCTTCAGTTATTGGATGACTAATGCTCTGTGTGACACATCGACACCTTGTCTGGAGTCTTATACATGTCATCAATTAATGGAGTTTCCTAGGGGACACAAGAACTTACTTGCATTTAAGGGTATACCTCTTATATAGAAATTCATATATGGTGACACTCGCCGATAGTTGTCAGGGTCTGAGTTGGAGGGAATGCAGATTATTAAACGCATCTAATATATTAATAAATACTAAATATTCCTCCTTTATCATCTGGGTGCATGTATGAACATATCTGATATATTAGTATTAGTACATACCTTGCATTTTTCTTTTTAGGACCTGTGCTACATATGATGACCCCATGACTATAAACACATCTAATATATTCCCCCTTATTATTAACTGGGTTATATCCATGACCCAAATGATCATAAATACACATAAAATGTTAGTAAATACCATAAATGTGGTTATCAGTGTTACATATAATGGCCCCATGATGATAAACAATTCCCATATATTAGTAAATACCATGCATTTTGCTTATTAGGACCTGAGTTACATATGATAACCCACTGGCCATTATACATATAATGCATTATGCATTTTGCTTATTTTCTGCTCATTATGTCTGCGCCATATGTTCCCATTAAGTGCATGTCACTGGAGAGCATCATTTTTGGATATTGGTCTGGATGAGCTCAGGACAGGAGTCATTTCATCTTGCAGAAAGCCGCTGATACATATTTATAAGAGCAGGATGACTTCCTTATCTGACTGATTAGGCAACAAAATAGAATATGCTCTCTCCAATCTCTGTACATTGGCAATCTGGATCACTCACAGACGCCAATTAGAGGGAAGCGTCTTCATGACATGTACAAGGCTGCTGATTCTATCCCCCACCTTCCCCATGAGTGCCCCTCCAACAATAATCTGGCTTCTTTTTCCACTGTGATCCCTGAGATTTGTTACAAAATGAGCTCACGCCATTTTGGGTGCCCTGTAGTTGCATTCAAAGCAGGGATTTACATGGAATCAGAGCAGCCTGACATATTTCTTTTTTTTTTATCCCCCCTCCTCTGAAAGGATTCCTGTACATGCCGGGTATTCAGATGGCAGAATTCTCATCATACAACTGCAGGGAGGAGGGAAGAGAAAGTCAGGGATGGAGGGAAAGAGGGAGAAGGAAGAAAGGAAGGAGTCGGCAGAGAGGAGGGAAAGAGAAGACAGATGGAGAAAGAGAGAAGAGGAGACAGAAAGAAGAGAAGGACTGGGGAGAAAGAGAAAGGAATGAGAAGAGAGAACGGAGGAGATAAATGCTAGACAGATAATAGACAGATAATAGATAGATAACACATAGATGATGGATAGATAATAGATAGATAATAGATGGATAGATAATAGATAGATGATAGATGGATAGATAGATAGATAGATAGATAGATAATTGATAATATATAGATAGGTAATAGATAGATAGATAATAGATAGATAATAGATAATAAATAGATAATAGATAATCGATAGATAATAGATAATAGATAGAGGGATGGATAGATAGATAGATAGATAGATAGATAATATATACAGTACAGACCTAAAGTTTGGACACACCTTCTCATTTAAAGATTTTTCTGTATTTTCATGACTATGAAAATTGTACATTCACACTGAAGGCATCAAAACTATGAATTAACACATGTGGAATTATATACTTAACAAAAAAGTGTGAAACAACTGAAAATATGTCTTATATTCTAGGTTCTTCAAAGTAGCCACCTTTTGCTTTGATGACTGCTTTGCACACTCTTGGCATTCTCTTGATGAGCTTCAAGAGGTAGTCACCGGAAATGGTCTTCCAACAATCTTGAAGGAGTTCCCAAAGATGCTTAGCACTTGTTGGCCCTTTTGCCTTCACTCTGCGGTCCAGCTCACCCCAAACCATCTCGATTGGGTTCAGGTCTGGTGACTGTGGAGGCCAGGTCATCTGGCGTAGCACCCCATCACTCTCCTTCTTGGTCAAATAGCCCTTACACAGCCTGGAGGTGTGTTTGGGGTCATTGTCCTGTTGAAAAATAAATGATGTCCAACTAAACGCAAACCGGATGGAATAGCATGCCACTGCAAGATGCTGTGGTAGCCATGCTGGTTCAGTATGCCTTCAATTTTGAATAAATCCCCAACAGTGTCACCAGCAAAGCACTTCCACACCATCACACCTCCTCCTCCATGCTTCACGGTGGGAACCAGGCATGTAGAGTCCATCCGTTCACCTTTTCTGCATCGCACAAAGACACTGTGGTTGGAACCAAAGATCTCAAATTTGGACTCATCAGAGCAAAGCACAGATTTCCACTGGTCTAATGTCCATTCCTTGTGTTCTTTAGCCCAAACAAGTCTCTTCCGCTTGTTGCCTGTCCTTAGCAGTGGTTTCCTAGCAGCTATTTTACCATGAAGGCCTGCTGCACAAAGTCTCCTCTTAACAGTTGTTGTAGAGATGTGTCTGCTGCTATAACTCTGTGTGGCATTGACCTGGTCTCTAATCTGAGCTGCAGTTAACCTGAGATTTCTGAGGCTGGTGACTCGGATAAACTTATCCTCAGAAGTAGAGGTGACTCTTGGTCTTCCTTTCCTGGGGCGGTCATCATGTGAGCCAGTTTCTTTGTAGCGCTTGATGGATTTTGCAACTGCACTTGGGGACACTTTCAAAGTTTTCCCAATTTTTCGCAGTGACTGACCTTCATTTCTTAAAGTAATTATGGCCACTCGTTTTTCTTTACTTAGCTGCTTTTTTCTTTCCATAATACAAATTCTAACAGTCTATTCAGTAGGACTATCAGCTGTGTATCCACCAGACTTCTGCACAACACAACTGATGGTCCCAACCCCATTTATAAGGCAAGAAATCCCACTTATTAAACCTGACAGGGCACACCTGTGAAGTGAAAACCATTTCTGGTGACTACCTCTTGAAGCTCATCAAGAGAATGCCAAGAGTGTGCAAAGCAGTCATCAAAGCAAAAGGTGGCTACTTTGAAGAACCTAGAATATAAGACATATTTTCAGTAGTTTCACACTTTTTTGTTAAGTATATAATTCCACATGTGTTAATTCATAGTTTTGATGCCTTCAGTGTGAATGTACAATTTTCATATTCATGAAAATACAGAAAAATCTTTAAATGAGAAGGTGTGTCCAAACTTTTGGTCTGTACTGTATATAATAGATAGATAGATAGATAGATAGATAATAGATAGATAATAGATAGATGATAGATAATAGATAGATAATAGATAGATAATAGATAGATAATAGATAGATAGATAATAGATAGATGATAGATAATAGATAGATAGATAATAGATAATAGATAGATAGATAGATAATAGATAGATAGATAGATAGATAGATAGATAGATAGATAGATAGATAGATAATCTAAGTTTACATCACATATCCGTTGCCTTATTTTGCAACAAAAATGTGCATGACAGCTTTGTGGTGAAAATTCAACCAGAAACATTGGGAACCTAAAATAGTCTCAAAGTTAATTACTAGATGATACATTTAGATAGATAATTAGATTTTTATAGAGACATAAATGAAATAAATCAAAAAATGAGGCTTCTCTCCACAATACTTCAATGAAACAATAATTGTAGTTTATTCACCAATACACCTATTGTTTCACTGAAGTTTTGTGGAGAGCAGCCTCATTTTTTGATTTATTGGATATTGGGAGGACTTGCAGCTGGTGACCTGGAGGACTGGCACTCTTCTTCAGGACTGAAGAATGTGATGCTATTTTTGGATGGATAAATAAATGGACAGATAAATGGATAGATCATGGATGGATGAACGGATGGATGGATCAGGGGTCCCTTTAGACTGTGTGCTCTAGAAAAAGAATAAATAATATTGCAATATCTGTAAAACTTAGGTTTTTTAATTCCTTCCTTTCCATGGCACAGCGCATTGCTCATGCAGTTATCAGCATTTTGTCACCACAAGGACATCATGGCTTCCTTCCAAATCTAGGACAGCACGGCTGTGAAGTGTCACCTTTTATTTCTTATTCAATCTTTGAGACAAAAATAACTCAATATCATGAAGCCTCATGTGATGGGCTTGTGACTTGCTAACCCTATGGTGGTCCTAACTTCAAAAGGACGGAGGAAGAGAGTACAAAAGGGAACAGAAGTGTAATGGGTCTGTGGCACCAAACCATTCCAGAGCATATGGCACATTATTGAGGTTCATTCACAAGAAAAAAAATCCAATGTGCAAAATTGTTATTTCCTAAAGTCTTGCACAAGGGTTGACCCATTAGTACATGCATCATTCGTTTGCCATATAACGACCGATGGGCATTATAGAAAGCGAGGTCTCCTCTACAATCCAGAGTGGACAGCCTTTGCAAAGAATAGATCTTGCTTTGAAGGGCTAATGGTTTACATGCCATGCAATACCACTTTACAGCCACGATGGGCTTACCCTGTAGGTAACAGTTTATCATTAGGAGTTCTGCTGCCCGCTCCAAGGTGATTGCCTTTTTAAAGGGGTTGATCAGACAATACGAGATCAACAAAGGTCCGACACTTAGTACCCCCCAATGATCAGGTGGTCTCAAAAGTAAACAGTGCATGGAGCCAGAGGACCACAGCTCTGTACAGTGTGTAGTGGCCATTTTTGGGTACTGCAGCTCACCTTCCATTTAAGTTGCAGTACTGTGAATGACCACTGCACTGTTCTGTTTTGCTCCATACATTATCTACTTCCATTTATCACAGAACTTGGTAACAGCTGATCACTTGGGTGCCGGGTGTCAGATCTACACCTATATTGATAACCTAAGCTAAGGATAGGCTATCAATATCAAATCCTTGTATTAAGCTCACTAGGTGAGGTGGATCCTCAACGCCCAAAGTACAGAGATAGTGGAAGCTGCAGACAGACCGGAGAAAGTCAGGGAGACCAAAGACAAGTGGCAGAGGTACTGGAAGCCATAGATGGACAGGAGACATCCCAGAGACCACAGACACGTGGCAGAGATACTGGACGCTGCAGTCAGACAGGAGACATCCAAGAGACCGCAGGCAAGTAGTAGAGTTACTGAAAGCCGCACACGGACAGGAGACGTCCAAGAGACCGCGACAGGCAGCAGAGGTACTGGAAGCCGCAGGCAGACAGGAGTTGTCCTAGAGACCGCAGGCAGGTAGCAGAGGTAATCAAAGCTGCAGGCTGACAGGAGACATCCTAGAGACCGCAGGAAGGTAGCAGAGGTACTGGAAACTGCACACAGGTAGCAAAGATACTGGAAGTTGCAGGCAGATCAGAGATGTACGGGAGACTGCAGGCAGGTAGCAGAGGTACTGAAATCCACAGGCAGACAGAAGATAATAGAGATCGCAGGCAGGTAGCAGAGGTACTGGAAGTCGCAGGCAGACAGGAGACATGTGGGAGACCGCAGGCAAGTAGCAGAGGTACTGGAAGCCACAGGCAGACAGGAGATGTCCTAGAGACCGCAGGCAGGTAGCAGAAGTACTGGAAGCTGCAGGCAGACAGGAGACGTCTTAGAGACCGCAGGCAGGTAGCAGAGGTACTGGAAACTGCACACAGGTAGCAGAGGTACTGGAAGTTGCAGACAGACCAGAGAAAATCAGGGAGACCACAGACAAGTGGCAGAGGTACTGGAAGCCGCAGATGGACAGGAGACATCCTAGAGACTGCAGACATTTAGCAGAGATACCGGAAGCTGCAGGAAGACAGAAGACATCCAAGAGACCGCAGGCAGGTAGCAGAGTTACTGGAAGCTGCACACAGACAGACCGCAGGCAGGTAGCAGAGGTACTGGAAGCCGCAGGCAGACAGGAGATGTCCTAGAGACTGCAGGCAGGTAGCAGAGGTACTGGAAGACGCAGGCAGACAGGAGACGTTGTAGAGACCGCAGGAAGGTAGTAGTGGTACTGGAAACCGCACACAGTTAGCAGGGGTACTGGAAGTTGCAGACAGATCGGAGATGTCTGGGAGACTGCTGGCTGGTAGCAGAGGTACTGCTAGCCACAGGCAGACAGGAGATGATCCTAGAGATCGCAGGCAGATAGCATAGGTACTGGAAGCCGCAGGCAGACAGGAGACATCTTAGAGACCGCACACAGATGGCAGAGGTACTGGAAACAGCACACAAGTAGCAGAGGTACTGGAAGCCGCAGGCAGACAGGAGACATCTGGAAGACCGTAGACAGGTAGCAGAGGTACTGGAAACAGCACACAGGTAGCAGAGATACTGGAATCCGCAGGCAGACAGGAGACGTCTGGGAAACCGCAGGCAGGTAGCACAGGTACTGGAAGCCACAGGCTGACAGGAGATGTCCTAGAGACCGCAAGCACGTAGCAGAGGTACTGGAAACCGCACACAGGTAGCAGAGGTACTGGAAGCTGCAGGCAGATCGGAGATATCCGGGAGACCGCAGATAGGTAGCAGAGGTACTAGAAGCTGCCGGCAGACAGGGGATGTCCTGGAAACTGCAGACAGGCTGTGGTACACCAACAAACTAGGATAATTCATATCAAGCCACAGGTGTGTGTCTTGGTAGGTCTTATATAGGCCTATGTAGATGGTAACATGGGAGCCTGCCTTGCTACTTGCAAAAGCCCAATATGAAGCATAAGAAAGTTTAGCGGACCAGACTGAAGGGAGCAGAGCTTGGACCCAGGACAGATGTGCAACACTCTGGACATCTCCTTTATATTTGATGTCCGGTTGAGACAACTCTTTCATTTTTTAGCATTGTGCCCCTAAAACAGTACCAGACCCCACCTGACTGGTAGAAATCATATGGCTGTAATGAGAGCAGCCTTTACACAATGGCCTCCATTCCTCTTATCTCTCGCTTTTCCCTAATACACAATTCACAGGGTTTCCGGACACTATTTAAGAAATAACTTGATACAAATTATGCAAATATGACTTAATTTGTATCGGGCAACATTACCTTTGAGCAATAATTAAGCTGGAGACACAATTGGCAATTTGGGAAGTTTTGCATTGCCTGTTGGCAATAAAGGAAAGAAGGCGAAAAGCTTCTCGAGGTTTTAATTTAGCTCGTTAATTACCATGATCCCTTCACGTGAACTCTCTGCTCAAAACTGGAAGATGCGGTGGTATCGGAGGATGTTTTACAAGGCTGTGGAGCCCGGTACAGCGGGATTATGAGTCACGTCATGTGTTGATCTGCTCAATCAATTATTATAGGCAGCTCAGTGCTCCGGGCCATCTTATACCGTAGCATTAAAGTGTAAGGCATACTATATTAATAATTACTGAGCTTCCCTTCCTGCCAATGCACATGGGTATATTTGTCAAGTTGGAGGCCGAGACAGAAATGCTAAGTTGATACAATTTTCTTTTGTTTTGTGCTGTTCACATGATATATTAGTAACCAGCTTCAATTACATGAACCTCGTGTTCCAGGCAGGAGATCTGCGTCTGATAAGTGCATGTAATACATGTTGTCGGGAAGGGGCGAGGCGTGAGACGGTGCAAGCACGGTGCGATTAGTTAGGATGACAAAAAGCCATTACTGTTTGATCTACTATGTTGGAAGTAGGCAAATTGAGCGAGAAACCTAGTTGTTTGGTCAAAGCTCTTGGTTTTATCATGTAGCCGGCAATCACATTTATAGATTTTTGTCAATAGTGGTAATAAGAATAATATTATCATTGAAGGACTTATCCGGGACTTTGATATTAAAGAGGTTGTCCACTACATGTCATCCATGTCTGATACTCGGCACCCCGCCAATCAGTTTTTATAGGTGGTGGCGGACACTGGCCGGATGAGCTCGCTTGGCGAGCTTGGCCGTCTACTTGTAGTGGCCGGGACTTGGTACTGCACACCCATCCATTCATCCATCTATCCATCTAAAGTAATAAATAGGAGGCACATGTGCTCCCCAAGTAAGTACTTCCAGCCGGTAGCCACCGCCACCAATAATAGCTGATCAGCGGGGGTGCCCAGACACCAGACGACCAGACATTGATGCCCTATCCTAAGGATAGGGCATCAATGTCAAAGTAGTGGACAACCTCTTTAATGGTCATCCATAGTAGATCAATGAGGATCCAACTACATGCACCCTCACAGATCAGCAGTTTGCAGGTCCAAAAGTAAAGAGTGTATGGAGATGGAACGCCATATATCTGTACACCGTATAGTGGCCGTTCTCGATACTGCAGCTCAGCTCCCATTAAAGTGAATGTGATTTGAGCTGCAATACCAAAGAATGACCACTACATGGAGTATGGAGCTGTCATATCCTTCTGGGCACCATTGGACTTGTATATTCTAATCGGTGGGAGTATCAAGTGCCGGACACCCACCAAAATCTGGTCTTGATGAGCAATCTTTAGAATATCAAAAGTCCTGGACAACTTTTTTAAGGCAACTTTACCAGTTCAGCCATAAGTATCTAGAGTTAGGAAAAAGATTTGTACCATAAAGTGGTTTTCATAGAAGAGAAAATTTTACAGTATTGGAGTTGTTACCCAATACAAAAGGGGGCGTCCATTTCTTTGTGGTCAGTTTTGCACTCTGATACAAATGTTGTACTTGTGGCAAAACCAAGTCCAGGACCCCAATGCAACAAGGCAACCATGCTACCCACTGAGCCACCATGCCAGATGACTGTGTCGGGTCGATTTGGACTGTATCACCTCTTTAACATTTGCCATTGATACAATAGATGTTACTATTAGATTAGGAAGTGGATAAAAAAACTCCAATATCTATCTGGCAAGAAAGAAAGAAAATGGTAATGATGCTGATTATGGTGACAGCAGTGATAATTATCCCAGTGGTAACGATAGCAATAAGTAGAGATCAGGATGATGAAAGAGATGGGGAGGGATGGCAGTTATACTGATGACAATGATGACTATCATATGGATGATGAGGGGGATTAGGATGATGAGACAAGTTAGCGGCAATGAAACCAATAGTTGTAAAGTTAATGGCGCTGATGATAACAAGAATGATCCAACCCAATGATCACAAGGATAATGATGCAAGTTATGGCAATGGTAACAATGATGATGATGATGAAGGCTAGTCTGCATCCATGGTGATCTCATGTAATCATTGATTGTAGGACACATAAAAGAGAGAAGGCTTCATGTTTGGAAAGAGATTTAATTTCTTGTAGTACCAAAGGGCAATGTCACCCATATAACTATCCTGCTTGCCAAAATGGCTGTGATAATGAAGATTTCAGTACATGCTGACGTACTTCTAAGAAGAAGGAAGATAGATCCGACCTGGCATTCACCTCTAAAGCCTCCTGTAGCTACAGATGTGTTCTTCCTTAACTTTCCTCTTAGCTCAGCAAATCCCGAGATCAGAGACATCAGATGAGTAACTTTTTGAAAAAGAAAAACATAATTTTGTGATACTCTGACAGGTGATGTTTATGCTTTACATGACTATTGGTGGCCACCCAGTGGTCGTGATGCACATTGCAGCCAGCTGAGCATTTTGTTAGCATGTTCCTGATATTAAATCCTAAGAAAAATTGTAAAAAAAAAAAAAAGGTAATTGTGACCACATCTGTTCCGAGGCTGATTTCATGGTTTGTGTACTCTTGTTAACACATCTATCGTGACAACTTTCCATATGATCCTACATTGATTTCTCCAACCCTGTGTCTCCTAGTTCATTACTAGGTATGCCAACCTTCTGTCCTTATAATCTATGAGAAAGAATTATAATTGGAATACATTGTTATACTACTATATGGTGTTGTCTAGATAAGGTCGTGGAGGATTAACTCTAGAAACGTCTATTCTAACATGATGCGTTTCTCATTTCTTGAGTCTTTTCAATGAGTCTCTTGTTGGCGGTGTGACTCAGAATTTCGGCATAAAGGGTTAAGGTCGTAGACCTTTATACAAGCCAGAGTGCTGTATAAACAGATTATATATTGATTTATGTGTTGTTCAGTGTTGGATTTCTTCTGTAAATTTCTTGATTCAGTACTTGCCGATAAGGGATGATCTGCGATGGTCATGACCTTGCCAAATGATGGCTCTTAGAACAGTGACCTCTTCATTGTATGTTCTGGATACAGCTCAGGAAGATGTATTTAAAGTTAAAGTTTGGAAAATAATCACTGATTTGTTAAGGATCATCCCCTACCATATATAAATAAACACATTCTCTTGGGTTATCCCAAAACGGAAATGTTCCTCCTAGCCATCCAGCAGTCTACAATTCTCTAGACAATGGGATAAGGACACAAGTTACATCTTCAGTTGTTGATGGTGATGATGTTTCCAAGATAGCTTCCCTTACTTGACAATGTGGCATGAAGAGTTATCACTTTGTAAATGATGATGTTCATGAGGACGGGGTAGATGGAAGTCATGATGGAGACAACAATGATGACCATGGCAATGTTGAGGACCGTAATGGAACATGGAATTTCGGAACCCACGTTCTTACCTTGGTGGGATCGCAAAAGTTGGACAATCCAGCAATAAAACTCATATGACCTCTTTTATGGATAAATGATACATTTTGATTGTTGGACATCCCTTTTTATTAACAATCATAGTTATGAGCAACATTACTACTGAGGGACTGTTGCTTCAGTCCAAGATAGGAATCAAATCCTCCATTCTCACGAAAGGTGAAATCCCATCAGTGGGACATCCCAGTGAGCAGACTTGTATTATAACTTTGTTGGACTTCTCTTGTTTATTAACTGTTTTAATGATGATGAAAACGGTGATCACAGTAAAGACTATTGTGATGAATTTGCCGATAATGACAGACGATGTCGATGACGTAATGGCGGACCATTATGACTCAGAATTGCAAAATAAATTTTATCTGTTTATATTTTATACTTAATTTAAATGGAAATGTTGTCATACTATGCGTTTTGAAAGTTCTAGGCGAAAAGGAAAAACAGTTATCCAAATTGTATATTTTGTCATTAGTTAATGGGCATACCAGCTTCTTTAAGGAATTGTCATACCCCATTGGGGATTTATGTTTGAAAAATAATTTTACTACTATTCCATTTACAAAGTAAAGATCCTTCAGTTAAAATAGTGTAAAAAAAATTAAAATTTTGGTAAAATTTTACAATTCTCAATTAAGATGTATAGTGATATGGATGAAGTTAGAAAATAGAAGGTCTATATGGCCATGTTACAAATGTTTTTAAATCTATTTTAGCATGTGTTCCCTGGTGGCTATATAAAGTAGATGGATTGAGAGGCAGGAGACATACCCCAGATGAAGTAATTTGGCGAAACTCCTGCAGCGAGTCTTGTGTAATATTTTCAAATGCAGATTTTAATGGATCTTTTTTTTTTAGTCTAATATATACTTTGTGTGTGAGATTCTGGTTTTATGAAGAATTGTCACTATCGTTGGCCGCCTAGTATTTTCTTTTCTTCGTTTCATCAAGAGACGGAGTGAACTCGAGAACTGAGTAAATGTGAGACCAGGAAAGTTGGCTTTGTAGGAGTTCCACTTAATATCTCAATTAATGACTTTGAGAACCTTGGAAGTTTTAGAACTAATTCCAAATTCTGTGTGATTCTTTTTTATTTCCGCTAAAAGAATTAGCATACCCAATCTGGTTTACGTCTCTCAGACATCAAAACAGAGCGCTGGCCCCAATAGTCAAGACAATACCGTCTTACATTCTGCTCCGTTGATTTCCTTTGATACCTAGTCCATCAGCTTTCCAATCATCCGGTCAATCCGGTCTTATCACCATTGACAGCCACATTCCACCAGTACCGCATGTCGGGACGATCTCAATCTATCTCTGCTACATGTCATTTCCCGTATGTGGTTACAATGTATTAACCATAGATGACCCACTTATCCTAGTCTGTTTCTGGCAGAATACTCTAATTAATGTTGATATATCGTCTTCTTTTGAGGTCTATTTTTAAGTGTTTCATTCTTTAATTAGCTGTTTGGAGCTCTTGTGTAAAATACTTCAAAACCCTACACCAAAGTAATTGGCCGAGGCAAACATCGAGAGACTGTACATTGGGGCTTAGTCCATCTTCACATCACTTTTTAATGTTCCAAATGTTTGATTATCAACTTAACGAGTGAGCAAATTATAACGGCCGAGAGAGTAATCAAGTTCCTGCTCGACTGTCGTGTAATCGCTGATTTACTGTATTGTGATTTTGCTCTTTTTTTTTTTTTGAAAACAAGAAAAACTGAAAATGCTATAAAATGTCTCATAAATCATGCAAATAATATTAGCACCGGAAAATATCACTGAAAAACAATCTCCAGCTATAGGTCATCTATGCAAATTAAGCTCCAGCAGGGGATCCAAGAAGTGTCCAAGTCTAGAAGTGTATAAACCACCAAAGAAACCACCAAAACGTTGACCAGTTGACGTTGACTAACGTTGACCAATCTCAAGTACTATGGGGACTATATTGGCTCCTTCCTTTTGTCTAGAACTTTCTAGACTCCCATGAAGGTGCTCATGAAGGTGCCATCCACAAACTGCGCTTTCATAAATACCCAAAAATAGAAAAGTTTATAAGACAAGCTAAAACAGGAACGAAATTATGTCCTTCAACCGATAGAGTCTTTCTGCGTATTGGACTCTTTTTATTGCATTAGTCACATCATGTAGTCATACTTTTTTTTCTACCTTCACTGCTTTTCTTTTCCCTTTTGTCTTTTTTTGGCTATCCTTTTTCCCTCCCTTTTTTCGTCTTCTCTGCCCATCCCCACGTTTGTCACCCCTTACCCATACAAGGCCGTCCATAACCTGTCCCCTCTATACACATCTGTCCTCACCAGCCCACATGTAATTGCAGGCTAGGGGTTCATGTATTTGGCTGTGGGGGGTAGCAGTTGAAGAACACCAGTATTGTAAATACCATTTAGTAGGTGGGGGCATAATTACTAATCGTCTCCACCGCAAAAAAAAATACAAAAACAGATATTTTAATTTTTTTTGCATAAAATACATTTTATTACATACATATAATAAAAAAAAATACCTATAAAATATCAACATGAACGTAATAATGTGGAAAATTTGTTTAGTAGGTTATTTGGTTATAAACATGATGAATAAAAAAAATAAAAATAAAAATAAATATAAGCCAAAAAATAGCTCACAAAAAGAAATTGCTATAAAATTATACAGACAATTAAATATTCCTCAAAACTGAGCCCAAATCATCATACAATCTGTCATGTGTAAAGCCTGGGGAAAAATTTGCTAGGTATTAAGGCTTTTTCAGGCTTGGTCACTATGGGGTTAAACCTGCTTCTACTCAGTGAAAAAAAATTCTAAAAACGACTCAGAACAGTTAATATTTTTTTATAATCACCATCTCGGATCACATTCATGTCTCACTATGGCGCTTACCCAATCTCTGCCAGTCTCTGCTTCCTAGTCATTTCCTTGATGTGCCTAAAACTGGCCCAATCAGCCAATCAGTGGCTGCAGCATTGACCCGCCCTAGCCAGTGATTGGCTGATTAGCATTCTTGCACAAAGGAGTAGAGTATCAAGAAGTAGAGACTAACAGGACAGATTAAGCTCCATAACTGGACTTGTGGGGGATCGGAGAGGGTGGATATAATCTCTTCTATTATTTTTAACTATTCTAAATACCTTTTTAAGAATTATTTTCATTTTCTGGAAAACCCCTTTAAAAAGTTTCCTTCATCCATGACTACCCCTTCCATCTTATTAATTGATTATTAACTTTCTCTTTTGCAGGCACTTAAGGAAAAATGTACATGGCGGTGATACAAATGATTGATCATCTATGTAATAACATATGAGGGTGAGACCCCATGCAGCCAAAACCCACCCAGTGCAAAAGCCATTTGTCACGTGATCTTGTTTCACAATAGTGCGGCCATTGACCAACAGAACCCCAAGTCTGACAAACTGGGAACTCCCCAATCTGGCCCATAAAGGGGCTCCGGAGCAGAGGACCACCCACTGTTTGCTCCTTGAGACAACCACTTTATTGATCCAGTACTATAAAATTAATAGCATATAGTTGAGGTGTACACATTTTTCATTTGAGCCCAGGCTCAAATATAATATAGTATAACAAAGTAACACAACAAACTGGAATATGTAACACGATACTATAACATAAAACATTATCACATAACATAATACAACAATATATAACATAGCAACAAAATATTATAATATAACAATAAACAAAAAAATATAATAAAACGGCATCATTTAATATAACATAACAGAATATAATGTAACATAACAATGGAATATAGTTTAGTATAAAGTAACAAATATGAAATAACAAGATAATATAGCAAAACAAAACACTGTCATTTAATATAACATAACAGAATATAATGTAACAATGTAATATGGTTTAATATAAAGTAATAAATATAATATGACAAGATAACATAACAAAACATTATAATATAATGTAACACTATTATTTAATATAACATAACAGATTGTATGAGATAATATAATGTGACATAAATATAATAATACAGCATAATATAGAATATTATAACACAGCATAGTATAACATAACAGAACATTATAATATAATGGAACATAACAGAACACAATAAAATATCATGTAACCTAAGAAATCATAATATAACATATATATCAGATGATACAGCACAGATTAGCATTGAGGGAAATATCCCTGTCACGCCATGACCGCGTCGTCACACCGCTGTGATTATTTCTCAGCACGTTTGCTCCTAACCCCTAATTGTGCACCTTTGTTTTCATGGCCAATAAGATAATTACGGTTACAGCGATTTCGCCGGCGCTGACTTATATTCGAAGAGGTGTCATTGGCCCGGCGCTGACTTATATTCGTAGAGGTGTCATTGGCCCGGCGCTGACTTATATTCGTAGAGGTGTCATTGGCCCGGCGCTGACTTATATTCGTAGAGGTGTCATGGGCCCGGTGCTGACTTATATTCATAGAGGTGTCATTGGCCCGGCGCTGACTTATATTCATAGAGGTGTCATTGGCCCGGCGCTGACTTATATTCGTAGAGGTATCATTGGCCCGGCGCTGACTTATATTCGTAGAGGTGTCATTGGCCCGGCGCTGACTTATATTCGTAGAGGTGTCATTGGCCCGGCGCTGACTTATATTCATAGAGGTGTCATTGATCCGGACTGATTTTCCATAAAGCTCCAGCCGATCCGCCTGCTTTGTTTCTCCGCATATAATGGAGGCTCTTCATGACGCAGAAGTGACAATGCAGAGACTCATAGTCACGGGTTTATGTCATGGGTTTATGTTGCGGTCTGGGAGCGGCTCTTGGGGTCACCACCTCCAAACACTATCCCAATAAAGCGGCCATAAAGCTTCACGCTCCTCATGTAGGAGACTATCCCTTTCACCAAGTGACCCATCTCCTGGTACTTATTGTTGTCCATTTATGCCCTGACCGAACCTGGTCAGGGCGCAAAAGAAACCAAAAAACTTTACAAGTCTTGGAAAGTTGCAACATAACTTCTTTTTTAACAAACGTCTGAAATTCTTGGTTATGTCATAATCGTTCTGACCTGGAGAATAAGGTTTCCTGGTATTTTCTACCGTACAATGAAAGTTGTAAAATCAAAGCTTAAAAAGCAACAGCAGAATTACATTTTTTTCACCATTTCATCTCATTATTTTTCTGTTTTTCATTATATATCATGGTAAAATGGACGGTGTCATTCAAAACTACAAATCCATTCTGAAATAAACAAGCATTCTCTTGTATAGTTGTGTGGATGGAAAAAAAAAAAAAAGTTACAGCTCTTGAAAGAAGACGAGGGAAAAAATAAAAGCAATAAAGAAAAAAAAAAGAAAAATTTTCCAGTCTTTAAAGGGTTAATGATGATTAATGTTACTTTTATGTTCTGGTCCAATAGTAAAAGTTAGCAGAAGACAAATGTAAACGTTGCTTTGCACCCCCCTACCACTTCCAGTACTGGTAATAATTATCTAAGTCTTTATACATAGAGCGGCCATGAAACTCTCCTGGACAATGGAGTCTACGGCCATGAAGTCAAAGAACGATAACAAGAAATAAAACTCAGAAGACCCTTTATAAAGAAATGGTTCAGGAACGTGAAGGATTTCCCATCTAGGAAGTGATGATCCCAATGTAGAGCCTATAACATGAAGAACGGATAGGAATAAATCCACCATTAACTCTTTGCTGAATGTTGGGGATTGTAGTTCTGCAATGGCTCGAGATCCATAAGCTGTGGCTAGCAAAAAAAAAACCTTTTCGAGATGAAGGCTTTCCTGTCCTGGGATGGTATTGGCTGTGGTGTCATGAGTCAACACTTGGGAGTCCAGCCTCCTTCGATTTTTTTTTCTATGGGTCTCAATCTCCACGTACAATATATTCCAGGATAGGACAAATCTACCTCAATGTGCATAGTCCATAATGAAGATAACTTCACTTATTTTTTGTTACCACTGTTTCTAGTCAACCACCTCTTGGAACTTTTTTTTTGCATAACGTTGATCTAAAAGCAGAGGATAGCAGAAGTCTTGTGCCATATGTTCAAAATGTTATAATTATGTTATGCTTACATTTTGCTACAGGCTCACCTGGTAAGATGGATTCCCTAAGCTGTAGGTCACGGTGAGCAGCACAAAATCAAGGTACTAGATCAGTGGACAGGTCGGCAGGGTATGCAAGATGGCAGGCAGAGAAGCAGAGAGGGAAACAACAAAAGACCCAGAGCCAGGGCTATGAAAACAAAGAGGAATTAATATAATTAGTCCTAAACTTGCAGCAAACAAATGGCTAATGGCAGAGTTGCATGCTATCAGCAGACAGATGGTCAATGGCAGATATTAAGCAGTCAGCAAAAAAAATGGTTAACCACAGGTAGTAGTGATATACAGGCAGAATAGATACTTGCTTGCAGAAATTATTACAAACTGTTGCAGCCACATTGTACATCAAACAGAGTTCATTAGGCTTACGACAGACAAATAGTTAACAAACAAGCAGAAGTTTGCTGACCAGATGATTAGCCATTAAAGAGAAACAGATGGTGAAGCAAATCACTGAAGAACAAGTAGTAACTGAATGCAAAGATACTGAATATTCAGACATCATGTAACTGTCTGAGTCAGCCTTAATAGGTCTTGGGTGATGAAATAAAAGGTAGTTGCTGAGTCTCAGTAGTAACCTGTTGCTAACATGTATAAATGGAACTGGCCCTAGGTGGAGGACTCAAGATCCCGCGCCTGACCCAGCCAGGTGAGTAACACATTTGCACAGCTCGGCCAACTAAGCACTAATTAGTCATTTTGACCAGTACTATAGACTATGTTGCACTTCTTTGCTAATTTATGCAGCATTACCCCTTTCTCCATGTGCACATTACCATCTAACGATAACTTATCAGGAGCACTGACTTCTTTCCGCTTTCCTCCGACTCAACACTTTGCCTGCTGCCATCATAGTATCATTTCCTATTCTGTTTAAGATGCCAAAATAACTGATATATTCATTTATTCCGACCCTGGGGTTAGAAATGAAAGCAGCTGTCACAGGAGACATGAACTGAGGAGGAGAGAAATGTACCGAATGTGTTTACAAAACTTCAGAATTTCTGATTTATGTTTCCTAACGCCTTTCTCCTACTTTCTGGGTAAACAAAATAATTATTAAGACACAATCAGTGGATTTATATATATATATATATATATATATATATATATATATATATATATATATATTTTCCAAGCCGATACTTTGTTATTGATTGTATCCATTTCTATTTGTATGAGGGATGTAAGGATGCAACACAACCGAAATGATAATTGTCTTAGAAATCGTAAGTAAAACATCATTGTGATGAATGATTTCCCGCGGCAATGTCGTCCAGCAAAACAAAGAACATATGAGGAGTATCAGAATAAATATCTTCCTGTATTGATCCTCAACCCCTTGCTATATGGACCCGGGCACCCCTATTTATCGGGCAGCTGTCATATGGCAATATACGCATTTTGCTTTACTTATGTTTTCTGTCTTGCCTCCAACATTTACCCATTAACTAATAATATGGATGTAGCTGCAAATAAAGATCTGCTTTGTATTCTTTCTTCGCTTAAATATTCAGAATTGAATAATAAAGGGTTTGTCTTATCTTTTTAAATGGGTAAAAAAGCGCTTATTAAATATTCTCTCAGTTCCCAAGAACAGATGACTTTTTCATTGTATAATTCACTACACATTGCTTAGGTTACCAGCTACCACTGCAGATTCAGAGGTGGCTGCTTTCCTAGGGAAGGAGCACGTGCTTGCATGGGCTATGCTTTAAAATCTGCAAGCGCCACTTTGCAGCTGTCAGGATCGCTGGATCCGACCAACCTCAATGGCAGCATGGTGAAGCTCACAGGTAAGACTCGTGGTGCGACCACGCTGCTGGACTGAACTGTCAATCATCATCAGCAATGTAACGCCCCCCCCCCAACAATCAGGAAGCTGGGAGGCAGAGGAGCAATGTGCTCCTGAAGAAGAAAGATGATACAATATTATACAAACTATTATCAGATGTTGTAATAGAGGCATAAAAGGTTACATTTGCTGCCCTGAAAAAAAAAGTTAGATATAGTGTTGCAAAGTGCTTGTTCTCTTGATCAATTAAAACACCTTGTGAGCTTCTCAGAGCTTTTATTGGTTAAGAGAGAAGTTTAGGGTTTGAATGTGAAGAGTGGGAGAGACTAATAGAAACCAATTGTATCTGATCCAGTAAAATGTGTAATACATGTCCATAACAACCTATCAGAATCCATCTCTTATTTTTTCGGAGGATAGTTGGAAAGTTAAAGCGAAATCCTTTTGCTGCACTTTATTCTTGCACTGGTTTTGATACATTTCCAACCATATGAATGTTACAGTCTGTGATGTTTGGTGTCTCGGTTCTTCATCAAGATTCAGAACTAGAGGAATGGGGACAAACAGAATTCCTTTACTGGATAAATCCTATTCAGTATTAGGATTTGTTTTAGGTCCTGTGCTGGACATTACAAATGAGATGGCTCTTGACCAATTCACTGGATGTAGGTTGATATTTCGGAAGTCTAATTATCAGAGGGAAATCCTTGGATGAAATAGCTACATAGCAGAACCATCCTAAAGCCCTCGATAACCCCTTTTCACCCTTGAGCACCCTCCAATATCCACTAGAGGAAAGACACATTGGTCAGCTTGTAGAGATGAGCAAATCTTTTAAAATTTGGGCTTCGCCAACTTAGTTGATTTTTTACCAAAAAATTTGATTTGCAGAGAATCAATTCACCGCAAACAGGAAATACTTCAAAGGCCCCAATTGTCCTAAAAGGATGTGCGTAACACTCTGAGATATCCTAGGACTGTATCCTGCTCCTTCTCAAGTGCTTTCACTGAAATACAGCCTTAGTAATGTCAACGTGTCCTCACCATATACAGCTTTGTGTAAATGGGTGGCAACTGTTCCTCTTTGCTGTGCTGTCACACACTGATTGTACCATTTATTCAGTGTTTTATGACTTTCTATCTATAATTCTACGGTTAAGCTGTGATGTCCTTTCACTATCCAGATTCTCTTCAAAATGGCTGCTGCCTTGGCTTTTATACAAGCTATGATAGTCCCCCTGACTGTCTGTGCTTTACCATATGATGGCATTATGGAGAACCCTGCATGGCTACTCCTGGGGTCTTTTGTGCCTTCTTTGGCTCATGTAATATCCTGTTTTGTGTAACTTGACAGTGGGCATGTTATAGCGATTCAAACAAATCTAATTGAAAATTGTTTGTCCAGAGAATTTCATAATATTCAATACAAATTTGATTTGCATTGAATCAATTCACTCAACTCGTCATTCAGTCATTTTTTCACTTATGAGCCACTTCCTTTCCTTCTAGATCAAATATTAAGAAAGATGGAGATAAAACACTTGCTACAAAAGCAGCAATACAGACCTATTAGTTTATCTTTCTTCAAAGCTGGATTCACAGCTACACTGCTTGACACTGTTATGTAATGTCCTCCATGGCATAGCTTGTTTCTAGTAAGTGTTTTTATCTCACCTTAGAACTGGATTCACAGCTACACTGCTTAGTAGCACTCTATAATGTCTTTCATGCTGCTGCTTTCTAGTAAGTGTATACCATCCCACTGCAATGCGGTATTCACAGTTACACTGCTTAATATTACTGCATAATGTTCTTCATGCTGCTGCTTGTTTTAGTAAGTGATTGTATCTTGCCCCAGAACTGTATTCACATCTACACTACTTAGTAGCACTCTACAATGTCTTCCATTCTGCTGCTTTTTAGTAAGTGTGTAATATATCACTGCAATGCTGGATTCACAGTTACACTGCTTAACATTACTGCATAATGTCCTTCATGTTGTTGCTTGTTTATAGTGTTTGTATCTTGCCCCAGAACTGGATTCACAGCTACGCTACTTAGTAGCTCTGTATAATGTCTTCCATGCTGCTGCTTTGTCGTAAGTGTGTATTATCTCACTGCAATGCTGGATTCACAGTTACACTGCTTAACATTACTGGATAATGTCCTTCATGCTATTGCTTGTTTATAGTAAATGTTTGTATCTTGCCCCAGAACTGTATTCATAGCTACACTACTTAGTAGCACTGTATAATGTCTTCCATGCTGCTTTTTAGTAAGTGTGTAATATCTCACTGCAATGCTGGATTCACAGTTACACTGCTTAACATTACTGGATAATGTCCTTCATGCTATTGCTTGTTTATAGTAAATGTTTGTATCTTGCCCCAGAACTGTATTCATAGCTACACTACTTAGTAGCACTGTATAATGTCTTCCATGCTGCTTTTTAGTAAGTGTGTAATATCTCACTGCAATGCTGGATTCACAGCTACACTACTCAGTACTTCTGTAGAATATTCCCCATGCTGCTGTTACTTTTGGAAATGTGCTACATAAAGACAGGAGAGCAGGAATCCCTCATGTATGTGTGTGTTGTGGATAGCTGACATAATCATGATGTCTAGCTTCCACCCATTAGCTCAGATACAACTGAAAGTTAGAGATAGAGGCTGCAATGGGGAACACTGGTGAGAAATGCAGAATGTAAGTCATAAAATTATCAGAAGTAGTGCTATTCATCATGTATATACATTCTGAACAGCCTCCTTAGATGACAGGTACGCTTTAAGCAAATCACTGAGCCATTTGGAATTCTGTGGTTATTTGTATTGCCTTTTATATTCTTTAGTGTCTCCATAGTCAGATGTTCTGTGCTTAGCATTCACTGGAAGATATTTGCGCTCATTACACATTATTGTCATCATTCGGTGGAAGGAAGCATGATAGGTTAGTATTACTATAGAAGGAGACGTGTGTGGGGCGGCAGCAGAAGGTAGGTCGGGCACGCAGAGACTAATCTACATTAAATGCTTCTTTATGGTGATAAAAACTACATTTTAATGGGGCTGCAGACGGGATTCTGCAAGGCAGGGAGAATGCATAATATTCCCGTCACATCGCTCTGCCTGTACACACTGTAAATCTTCCAAGGGACCATGAAACACTCAAACAATTTTTCGCATCTTTTTACCAGAAAGAAAAATAATAGTAATAATACCCAACACTATAGCCGCCAACATAAAGTCCTGAAAGTCCAGTCAGTCTACACTGAACCTCATTTCTCCAGTCTCTGGGACCAGAAACAGTCAATCTCGTAGAAATATCCCTAAAACTAAGCTGCCCGGGTTCAGTGCTTCCTCTGGCTTTCTTGATCAATATAATGCACACGCCCGGGCTGAGCGGCGTGTGCGTGTGATTCCACTGGACCGTGCCGGAGAGTGAATGCCTAGGTATTCACCCGATCCGACCAGGGTCGCACGACGGCATACGACGCCAGTGCACCAAGGAGGAACCGAGCAGAGGGACCAGGTGCTACTCCAGGACAGACCCCGGACACGGCTGTTGACCCACACAGGGGAATACAGGAACAGGCTGGTTAGGCTGGCGCACAGACTGGTGGGTATAGGCAGGCACGACTGGTATGCAGGCAGGCGGGTATGCAGGCCGGGGGGTACAGGCAAGCACCGCTAGAGTGCAGACAGGGAGGCACTAGCAGGTAGGAACACAGGCGGGATAGGACCCAGTACACACTGGGACTCAGGAACAGAACCACAGATGTGGCGGACAAACACAGTAGAGTGAGGCCGCCCAGAGAGGTGAGCGAGAACAGGGCAGGACAAGGCCGCCTGGAGCGGTGAGCAAGAGTAGAGCAGGACAAGGCCGCCAGGAGCGGTGAGCAAAGGGTCAGAGCTGAGCGAGACTGCCGGAGCAGTGAGCAAGAGTAAAGCAGGACGAGACCGCCTGGAGCGGTGAGCAAGAGTGGAGCAAGACTGCCGGAGCAGTGAGCAAAAGGATAAGAGCGGAGCGAGACTGCCGGAGCAGTGAGCAAAAAGGTCAGAGCGGAGCAAGGCTGCCGGAGCAGCGAGCAAAGGAGTCAGAGCAGGCTAGAACCGCCGGAGCGGTAAGCAAAGGAGTCAGAGCAGGCTAGAACCGCCGGAGCGATGAGCAAAGGAGTCAGAGCAGGCTAGAACCGCCGGAGCGATGAGCAAAGGAGTCAGAGCAGGCTAGAACCGCCGGAGCGGTGAGCAAAGGAGTCAGAGCAGGCTAGAACCGCCGGAGCGGTGAGCAAAGGAGTCAGAGCAGGCTAGAACCGCCGGAGCGGTGAGCAAAGGAGTCAGAGCAGGCTAGAACCGCCGGAGCGGTGAGCAAAGGAGTCAGAGCAGGCTAGAACCGCCAGAGCGGTGAGCAAAGGAGTCAGAGCAGGCTAGAACCGCCAGAGCGGTGAGCAAAGGAGTCAGAGCAGGCAAGGCTGAGCAGGGAGGACAGGGCTCTGTTCACACGGAACAGACAGGAAGGGAAAGGCAGAGCCAGATACCCACAGGGTACTTGCAGTGAAGTAGCGAGTGGACCACAAACTCACAAACGGGAGTACAGAGACAACAAGCAGGAGTTAGGTACGAGTTCAGACTCTGCAGAAAAAGGAAGGGAACGGACATAGAGGCAAAACAGGTAAAGGATAGGAGAGAGTTCAGACTGGAACTGAGTGTACGGAGGAGACCGACACTGCAGCGGAATACAGGAGCGGGTCTGGGAATACGGCCCCCAGAGAGGCAGGACGAACAGGCAAGGAGCGTGTTCAGACAGACAAACAAGATACAGGAGTGGGTCTAGGTAATCGGCCCCTAGAAGGCGGGAGGAACAGGCTAGGAGCGTGTTCAGACAGGACAGACAAGATACAGGAGCGGGTCTAGGTAATCGGCCCCTAGAAGGCAGGAGGAACAGGCTAGGAGCGTGTTCAGACAGGCCTGGAAATACAGCCTCCAGGATAGGCAGACAAGAGAACACAGAACGGGACCTGGCACCTTCAGAGTGCAAGCACACACTGAATGAAACACTATGCTCAGGCAGGGAATGATTGGAGCAGCTGAGCTATATACCAGGTGACAGACAGCAATAGGCTGAGGACGCACAAGGGGTGTGACCCACAGCAGGTACAAAAAGCAGGAAGTGATCGGGCGCCGCCCTTAAGCAGCAGAAACAGACACAAACAGACAGCATGGAGGGAAGCCAGAGAGACATTCTGGACAGGAGATCAAGTGCGCGCTCTTGCACAGTGGGAGATGGACCACTATGCAAGGACGCCGCCAGGTATGTTACAATCAACTTTAGCAGTGATGTCATATTTACAGTGCTGCAGTCAATCACTGAGCTCAGTGATTGGCTTCAGTGCTGTCAGTGTGACGTCACTGTTAAAGACTGGAGCAGCTCCCGGGAGGATGAGTAAAAGCTCTTTTTCTTTTTTTTACATCCCAGAATTTATGGAGTGATGATCTATAAAATAGGACAACCCCTTTAATTTTTCTTTCTCATGCCTTTCCACCTCTGATTGGCAGAGAGCTGAGAGGTGTGGCTTAGCTGGTAGGAGGAGCATTGAATTCCTAGGGTTTTTTTGGGCGGGGCTTCTGCTGCAGCCAGTTGTTTTACAAGCAGACACAAGTGTCAGAAGAGGGATCTGAGGAAGATGTCTTATATCCTGTGACTCACCACGGAGAATATAATAAGATCAAAGGAAAGAGGGCGATGGATATAGGAATTGCTATTTTAGTTACTTATTTTTGCACCTTTTTAATATTTAGTGATTTTGGTGATTGTTTTGTGACTGTGGAAAGTGACTTTTCTTGAATATGAATTGGTTGGAAAAATCAGATTTCGAGAGTTTGCTTAAATTTGGCCAGGAAATTTGATGTAAGTTGAAGGAGTCTTATTATTCCCTGGGGTCTGGAGAGAATAAACATTGGATGGAAAAAAAATAGAAAAAACAAAAAAAACTCCTCTCCACTGACTTATCCCACTGCCCCACTAATGGACGTTGGTTTCCACATCAAGCAGTAAAATATGGACAGGTGAACAGTGGTAAAAGGTGAGAACCTCAGATAAGTGGTCGAAGAGGAGACTCTGGATGTTCCCGGGCCCCCACTGCAGGGCGCTATTTATGAGGGGCTTGTGTCCATCACTTCCACCATTACAAGACACCACATTGTACTCGCACAACACGACCATCCTCTGTAGAGAAACACCCGACTGACCGGAGGAGACAACGTCTCAGTGATTTCTTATACTACACCAGGAAAATAGCACCTGAGCTCTGATTGGAGAAAACTAAGGCTGAGCTCTGATTGGAGAAAACTAAGGCTGAGCTCTGATTGGATAAAATTAAAGCTGAGCTCCTATGGGATAAAATTAAAGCTGAGCTCTAATTGGATAAAATTAAAGCTGAGCTCCTATGGGATAAAATTAAAGCTGAGCTCTGATTGGATAAAATTAAAGCTGAGCTCTGATTGGATAAAATTAAAGCCGAGCTCTGATTTTATAACATTAAAGCTGAGCTCTGATTGGATAAAATTAAAGCTGTGCTCTGATTGAATAAAATTAAAGCTGAGCTCTGATTGAATAAAATTAAATCTGAGCTCTGATTGAATAAAATTAAATTTGAGCTCTGATTGGATAAAATTAAAGCTCAGCTCTGATTGGATGAAGTTAAAGCTCAGCTCTGATTGGATGAAGATAAAGCTCATCTCTGATTGGATGAAATTAGAGCTCAGTTCTGATTGGATGAAATTAAAGCTCAGCTCTGATTGGATGAAATGTTAAAAATTATTTCAGACATCTTTTAAGATTTTGCCTCATGGTTTCATATAGCATGAGGCCTTTGTGTCCTTCGATGACCATCAACTTCCACCTAATGATTTACTTGTAATAAACGGTTCAGACTGTTATCTGGGTTTTATCACCTATGAGATGAATTCATGGACAAGGGACAGTGCAGTGACCTGCTGCTGCCCCCCACCCGTGCGGCCTCCACCCTAACAGTCAGAGACACAGTCCAGCCGTCACATTACTGCCAAACTGGATTTTACAACGGCTCATGAAATATAGGAAAGCGATGGCCGCGGGTCCTTATCAGGGGCTGTAGCCTCATATAGGAGCAGATAGTGTCAGGAGCGGAGACGTCCAATTTGTGGAGGTCAAAAGGTTCCCATCACTGGGCCTATAATAAAGAGATGATATGGAGGATCCGTGCTGCGCAATCAGGAGCCGACATTCAGACAGGGCAGAGTTATTCTCACCATGTCACAATACTGTTATTATTATTATATAGGCAGATGTCACCCTTCTTTTGTAATGTATACCGCCAGGATACTAAACCATAGCAAGAAATTATATTACCCGAAATTGGAAATTGACAATGCTGACCTGCATGTAACATCTTGGAGGGGCCCGGTGGACTCTACTCTGCCCTCCTTTTGGTTAATAGGGGAAAGAAAAGCATCTGGTGTATCTGCTGGGAGTATTCTTGGTGCACACAGCAAATATACACATCACTGAGTACGGCACCCACATGGTGAACGGTCAGAAACCGTATACATAGCAGTGCCAGTACCTGGTGGTAAGCACCGAGCAGAATGGGGCACAGAAAACTTTATTGGTTGGAGAAATAACTTCTAGATAGTTGCTTGAAAGCAATGTTGTACATTTCTAACACCATCACACAATGCAAATATAATATACGTGACAGTATCTGAGAAGTAATACCATACATTGCTAAGTGAATGCCAGCATATGATACGAAGTAATGTTATTATACAATGCCCAAATAATAGCACCTTGCTGTGCCCAACCAACATACAGTGCCCAGATATAACCAACATACAGTGCCCAAGTAACTCTACTATACAGTGCCCAAATATAACCAACATACAGTGCCTAAATATAACCAACATACAGTGCCCAAATAATAGCACCATGCACTGCCCAAATACCAACATTCAGCCTCAAATATAACCAACATACAGTGCCCAAGTAACTCTACTATACAGTGCCCAAATACTACGACCATGCAGTGTCTAAATATAACCAACATACAGTGCCCAAATAATAGCACCATGCACTGCCCAAATACCAACATTCAGCCTCAAATATAACCAACATACAGTGCTGACATAATAGCACCTTGCAGTGCCCAACCAACATACAGTACCCAAGTAACTCTACTATACAGTGCCCAAATACTACGACCATGCAGTGCCTAAATATAACCAGCATACAGAGCCCAAATAATAGCACCATGCACTGCCCAAATACCAACATTCAGCCTCAAATATAACCAACATACAGTGCCGACTGTAGCATACCTGGCGGCGTTCTTGCATGGTGTTCCATCTCTCATCATGCAAGATCGCAAACTTCATCTCCTGCCCAGCTTCCTGGTCTGGCTTCTTTCCTTGTGCTCTGCTCTGCTCCACTTTGGCTGCATAGGGCGACGCCCGCTGAACTTCCTGTTTCTTGTACCTGCTGCGGACACGCCCCTGTTGCACCTTCAGCCTATTGCTGTCCATCTTTGGGTATTTATACCACCTTCTTCCTCAAGATGGCACCTGAGCATTGTTTCTTGTCAGTTGGCTTTTTGTCTCTGACATGCCAGGTCCTATCCTGTTTTCCTGCCTGTTTTCCAGTTCTGTGTCTGAACTGTGGTCTGTTCTTGTGAACACGCTTCTTGCCTGTTCTTTCGCCTTCTAGGGGCCGTATTCCTAGATCTGCCTGTCTGTGCCTTGCAGTATCTGTTCCCGTCTGAACAGAGTCCTGTTTGTGTCTCTGCCTTGTGGTATCTGTTCCCGTCTGAACAGAGTCCTGTTTGTGTCCCTGCCTTGCGGTATCTGTTCCCGTCTGAACAGAGTCTTGTTTGTGTTCCTGCCTTGCGGTATCTGTTCCCATCTGAACAGAGTCCTGTTTGTGTTCCTGCCTTGCCGTCTCTGTTCCCGTTCCTCTGTTCCCTGTTGTCTGTGCCTCGTTTCTACTTTTACCTTGTCTCCCTTTTCCCTCTATGTCTGTTTTCTGCGTCTTTCTGCAGAATCTGAACCCGCTCCTAAATTCCTTCTCGTCGTCTCTGTACCTCTGTTGTGAATTTAGTGTACGCTCGCTACTTCTATGTAAGTACTGTGCGTGCTTCTGGTTCTGCCTTTCCTTCTCCGTCTGTTCTTTGTGAACAGAGTCCTATCCCCTTGCCTTGTTTACCGCTCTGCGGTGTCTGCTCTGCTCCTGCTTAGCTTGCCGCTCTTGCGGTTTCTGCTCTGCTCCTGCCTTGTTTACCGCTCTGCGGTGTCCGCTCTGCTCCTGCTTAGCTTGCCGCTCTTGCGGTTTCTGCTCTGCTCCTGCCTTGTTTACCGCTCTGCGGTGTCCGCTCTGCTCCTGCTTAGCTTGCCGCTCTTGCGGTTTCTGCTCTGCTCCTGCCTTGTTTACCGCTCTGCGGTGTCCGCTCTGCTCCTGCTTAGCTTGCCGCTCTTGCGGTTTCTGCTCTGCTCCTGCCTTGTTTACCGCTCTGCGGTGTCCGCTCTGCTCCTGCTTAGCTTACCGCTCTTGCGGTTTCTGCTCTGCTCCTGCCTTGTTTACCGCTCTGCGGTGTCCGCTCTGCTCCTGCTTAGCTTGCCGCTCTTGCGGTTTCTGCTCTGCTCCTGCCTTGTTTACCGCTCTGCGGTGTCCGCTCTGCTCCTGCTTAGCTTGCCGCTCTTGCGGTTTCTGCTCTGCTCCTGCCTTGTTTACCGCTCTGCGGTGTCCGCTCTGCTCCTGCTTAGCTTGCCGCTCTTGCGGTTTTCACTCTGCTCTTATCTTGCTTACTGCTTCTGCGGTTTCTGCCCTGCCCTGCTTCTGCCCGCTGCTCCGGCAGTCCTGTCCTGCCCTGCTTGTGCTCGCTGCTCCTGCAGCCCCGTCCTGCTCTGTTCTTGCCCACCGCTTCGGGCGTTCCCTCTCTGCTGTGGTTGTCTACCGCATCTGCGGTTCTGTGACCCAGTCTGTACTGGGTCTTAACCTCTCTGTGCTCCAGCCCGTCCTTTCGGCCAGTACCTCCCTGCCTGCATACTCGCCTGTATCCACCCATCTGCATACCTGCCGTGTTTGCTTACATCCACCAGTCTGTGCCAGCCTAACCTGCCTGTTCCAGTAATCCCAGTGTGGGTCAACCCCCGCGTCCGGAGTTTGACCTGGAGTAGCACCTGGTCCGTCTGCCCGGTTTCTCCCTGGTGCACTGGCGTCGTATGCCGTCGTGCCACCTTGGTCGGATCGGCCAGATACTTAGTCACGCCCCTCCAGGCACTCTCCGGTCCATGGTCCAGTGGAACCACAACACCCGCACACGCCAGTCAGTCCGGGCGTGTGCATAACACCGACATAATAGCACCTTGCAGTGCCAAACCAACATACAGTGCCCAAGTAACTCTACTATACAGTGCCCAAATACTACAACCATGCAGTGCCTAAATATAACCAACATACTGTGCCCAAGTAATACCAACACATGTGTTCAAGTTTAACCAACACACAGATCCCAAATAATACCAAATGTACATGGTGTCCACAGAATATTATCTGATGACCTTCACTAGGAAAAGGGGATGTCCGCAGTATAGGCGATCAATGTACGATCGATGGGGGTCTGATGGCTGCAATGTCCATCAATCAAGAAAACAGGGATCTCAAAGTCCCTATGTGGATGAAGTGTTACTGAGCACGTGCAACCACTGCTCCATTCACCAGCTAGAAGAGCAATGTTCGCACATGCTCACTACTGCTCTATTCACACAGGAGACTGTTCCTTGGATTGCTGGTAGTCTTCTCTACCAGACCACCATCGATCATACACTTATCTATTCTGTGCATGCATCTTATAAGTTGTGTATAAAGCATTCCCTTTACATGCAGAACACGTTACTCGTTCATGAGATGTGCAAGTTCTATAGAGACCACCAGCGCAGACTTCCCTTCTATAACATAGGCTTCTTAGTTATCTTGCTCCTTATGGTGCAGGGACTTGATTCATTATCCTTGAGCAGTTTCTTCAATGCTCGAGCTTTTCAGAGCCTCCATTCAGTATGGAGCCAGGTATGGCTTATGTTGTGTTCATCGCTAGTCAAGGTCATTGGCTTGTCCTTGAATGAGTGACGTATAAACCAATCAATCTGCGAATCTTCACAATACCATCGTCTTCTGAGCAAATAGTCAAGTTAAAGGCGTCCTTCGGTGAATCAGAAGACGCTATGGTTGCCACTTTGGGGGGCTGTGTAGTAGATGCGCTAGGTGTGCAGAGACCCCTCTAATTTCATTGAGATCGTCATCATTTATGTATGAACACCTCGTAGCAGCATACAGTACAGACCAAAAGTTTGGACACACATTCTCATTTAAAGATTTTTCTGTATTTTCATGACTATGAAAATTGTACATTCACACTGAAGGCATCAAAACTGTGAATTAACACATTCGGAATTATATACTTAACAAAAAAGTGTGAAACAACTGAAAATATGTCTTATATTCTAGGTTCTTCAAAGTAGCCACCTTTTGCTTTGATGACTGCTTTGCACACTCTTGGCATTCTCTTGATGAGCTTCAAGAGGTAGTCACCGGAAATGGTATTCCAACAATCTTGAAGGAGTTCCCAGAGATGCTTAGCACTTGTTGGCTCTTTTGCCTTCACTCTGCGGTCCAGCTCACCCCAAACCATCTCGATTGGGTTCAGGTGTGGTGACTGTGGAGGCCAGGTCATCTGGCGTAGCACCCCATCACTCTCCTTCTTGGTCAAATAGCCCTTACACAGCCTGGAGGTGTGTTTGGGGTCATTGTCCTGTTGAAAAATAAATGATGGTCCAATTAAACGCAAACCGAATTGAATAGCATGCCGCTGCAAGATGCTGTGGTAGCCATGCTGGTTCAGTATGCCTTCAATTTTGAATAAATCCCCAACAGTGTCACCAGCAAAGCACCCCCACACCATCACACCTCCTCCTCCATGCTTCACGGTGGGAATCAGGCATGTAGAGTCCATCCGTTCACCTTTTCGGCGTCGCACAAGGACACGGTGGTTGGAACCAAAGATCTCAAATTTGGACTCATCAGACCAAAGCATAGATTTCCACTGGTCTAATGTCCATTCCTTGTGTTCTTAAGCCCAAACAAGTCTCTTCTGCTTGTTGCCTGTCCTTAGCAGTGGTTTCCTAGAAGCTATTTTACCATGAAGGCCTGCTGCACAAAGTCTCCTCTTAACAGTTGTTGAAGAGATGTGTCTGCTGCTAGAACTCTGTGTGGCATTGACATGGTCTCTAATCTGAGCTGCTGTTAACCTGTGATTTCTGAGGCTGGTGACTCGGATAAACTTATCCTCAGAAGCAGAGGTGACTCTTGGTCTTCCTTTCTTGGGGCGGTCCTCATGTGAGCCAGTTTCTTTGTAGCGCTTGATGGTTTTTGCAACTGCACTTGGGGACACTTTCAAAGTTTTCCCAATTTTTCGGACTGACTGACCTTCATTTCTTAAAGTAATGATGGCCACTCGTTTTTCTTTAATAGCTGCTTTTTTCTTGCCAAAATACAAATTCTAACAATCTATTCAGTAGGACTATCAGCTGTGTATCCACCAGACTTCTGCACAACACAACTGATGGTCCCAACCCCATTTATAAGGCAAGAAATCCCACTTATTAAACCTGACAGGGCACACCTGTGAAGTGAAAACCATTTCCGGTGACTACCCCTTGAAGCTCATCAAGAGAATGCCAAGAGTGTGCAAAGCAGTCATCAAAGCAAAAGGTGGCTACTTTGAAGAACCTAGAATATAAGACATATTTTCAGTTGTTTCACACTTTTTTTGTTAAGTATATAATTCCACATGTGTTAATTCTTACTTTTGATGCCTTCAGTGTGAATGTACAATTTTCAAAGTCATGAAAATACAGAAAAATCTTTAAATGAGAAAGTGTGTCCAAACTTTTGGTCTATACTGTACATGTGGGTGATAATGGCCTAATGTTATCACGTATGGGCTTTATTAATAGGGGTCTTCCCAACTGGGAAGGTTTATAGAATAAGCCCAAAATGCGTTGAACAATCATCTGTCTCAAAAACAGAGCCTGCGCTTTAGTCTCTGCCATTGATGTCTATGGGAGATTGCAGAAAAACTTTCAGAGCTGCCATAGAGATGGATGGAGTGAGCAGCGTGTGCACGGCCAGATCTCCTCAGACAAGGGCGCACGTCGAGGCTCCATTTTCAAGACAGATGTGGGTCCCAGTGGCGGAAAGGATCTGCTTCTATCGGACGTTTATGGCATATCCTATCTCTAGGTCATGTGAAGGTGCGCATTTACAGGAGCGATGCATAAACCCATGCTGGACCTAATATTTGGGACTGTTCTTGTGACCTATGGCCAGTAGGATACACACCTCCCTATCAGTTGGTCAGTGTCTGGATCTGAACTGACACTGCCCAGCCGGGTGGTGCATTGCTGTTGACTAGGTTCATAGTAGTTATATTCTTGTACATAGGGGCAGTATTATAGTAGTTATATTCTTGTACATAGGGAGCAGTATTATAGTAGTTATATTCTTGTACATAGGAGCACTATTATAGTAGTTATATTCTTGTACATAGGAGCAGTATTATAGTAGTTATATTCTTGTACATAGGGGCAGTATTATAGTAGTTATATTCTTGTACATAGGAGCAGTATTATAGTAGTTATATTATTGTACATAGGAGCAGTATTATAGTAGTTATATTCTTGTACATAGGAGCTGTATTACAGTAGTTATATTCTTGTACATAGGAGCAGTATTATAGTAGTTATATTCTTGTACATTGGAGCAGTATTATAGTAGTTATATTCTTGTACATAGGAGCAGTATTATAGTAGTTATATTCTTGTACATAGGAGCAGTATTATAGTAATTATTGTCAGGCAAAAGGTATTTTTGCCCGAGTTTTAAAAATGAGAGATGTTTTAAAAAAAAAAAAAACCCACCCCCTATCCGTTTGTAAGAAGACATAGAACTGCTGTGCTGGCCCCCACCCTAAGAATTTTTATTAGCGTCGTAAACCCTCAGTGTAGAGCAGCTTCTAGCTCAAACTAGATTATTCCCTCCAAAATTCCCATTGTTTAAAAGCTTGTACAGTTAATGTAGAATTTAAAAACGCACATGACTGTCACAAACACAGGGACCACATTTTTGGAATGCTCACATTTTCCTGGTTACAATGATATATTTTTCATAACTGGGATACCCCCAGAAATCGAGGAATTGGTTTCTTAGCTTCTGAGCATCATAGAGAGGTCCTGTTTAATATCCATCTGCATGAATATTAGTGACGGCCAACATGATGTCTCCATCTTGGATGTGGGACCCCCCCACACCAAGATATGAAATCTGAAGGTTTTTATGTTCCTTGCAGCTGGGTGGTCTCACAAAGCCGAGCCCCCCTTGTTAGGTAAATAATGGGTGTCTCCTAGTGTTTTGGTCCCATACTAAAAACCAAAACGGTCATAAAACTGGCATTCCAACCAGGGACGTCAGACGCATGCACTACACGCTGCATGGAGGAATCAAATCTAATTTCCGGGGAGTCGTCCCCCCCACAGGATCTGAACCATCACCACGTGGCACAGGTTTTGCTATTACTTATCTGTCAGGAAAACGACACCCACTTTTGGGTAAGACTTTGCAGCTCTCTGGCGCCCCCTTATCCTGCTGGTCTAACACGGTATTGACCGAGGATAAGCACGGGTGCAGCTGCTCTAGTTTATGTCGACTATTGCGGCACGTGATGTGACAGGACGTATATATACCACCAGTTCCTTCCAGGAACGTATATATACCTCCGACCAGCCACCCTCAAACCACAATATCACATAAATACTGGTATACTGCCACCACCGATCGCTTAACAGGTGGATCGGGTACCTGGTAGGTAACGTGAATTAGCGGGTGAGGAACGTGTTTGCTCGACATAGGACAAGAAGGACGAAACTGGTAAATAATTAATGATTTGCTCCAAAAAGGGGGGCAGTGTTTACAAAATATATACAAGATATTATAAAGGAGACAATTTAAATGTATGCATAAACAGTTATTAAAATAAAAGGGATAAGTAATAGCAAAACCTGCTTCACAAGCTGATGGTCTCAGATTCTGTGGGGGGGACAGCTCCCCGGAAATTAGAGGTGATTCTTCTACGCCGCATGGTGTGCGTGCGTCCGACGTCCCTGAGAAGAATGACCTGAAAATGGCCGATTTGCTTTTTAGTAACAGGGCCAAATTATTAGGCACCACCCGTTTTGTCTACCTCACACGGGGGCTCGGTCTTGCGAAACCACCCAGCTGCATAGAACATAGAAACCTTCAGATTTCATGTCTTGGTGTGGGGGGGTCCCACATCCAAGATGGAGACATCATGTTGGCTGTCACAAATTTTCATGCAGATGGATATTAAACAGGACCTCTCTATGATGCTCAGAAGCTAAGAAACCAATTCCTCGATTTCTGGGGGTATCCCAGTTATGAAAAATATATCATTGTAACCAGGAAAATGTGAACATTCCAAAAATCTGGTCCCTGGGTTAGTGACCGTCATGTGCGTTTTTAAATTCTACATTAACTGTACAAGCTTTTAAACAATGGGAATTTTGGAGGGAATAATCTAGTTTGAGCTAGAAGCTGCGCTACACTGAGGGTTTACGACGCTAATAATAATTCTTAGGGTGGGGGCCAGCATTGCAGTTCTATGTCTTCTTACAAACGGATAGGGGGTGGGGCGTTTTCTTTTTTAAAACATCTCTCATTTTTAAAATTCGGGAAAAAATACCTTTTGCCTGACATTATCCCTTTTATTTTAATAACTGTTTTATGCATATATGTAAATAGTCTCCTTTATAATATCTTGTATATATTTTGTAAACACTGCCCCCCTTTTGGGAGTAAATCATTAATTATTTACCAGTTTCGTCCTTCTTGTCCTATGTCGAGCAAACACGTTCCTCACCCACTAATTCACGTTACCTACCAGGTACCCGATCCACCTGTTAAGCGATCGGTGGTGGCAGTATACCAGTATTTATGTGATATTGTGGTTTGAAGGTGGCTGGTCGGAGGTATATATACGTTCCTGGAAGGAACTGGAGGTATATATACGTCCTGCCTAGTGTTGAGCGAGCACTAAAATGCTCGCGTGCTCGAAGCTCGGGCCGAGCTCGCCGTGATACTCGGGTGCTCGACCCGAGCAACGAGCCCAATGTTAGTCTATGGGAGACTCGAGCATTTTTGCGGTGGCACCCCCGGCCGTCTTTTAAAAGCCTAACAAGTGCCCAAAACAATAGTGACAGTGCTCAAATGACATGGGGACAGCATGGGGATCGCCCCAGGAAGCATTTCTGACCCCCAGGTCACTGTTGTCAACAACGTGGTCAGAGGTATTAAGCCACTTTTACAGGCTCACAATAAAACGTTCAAAAACGAAAGTGAAACTTTTTTCCTGTGAAATATGTTAAGGAACATCCTTTCCAGGGTAAAGACTTGTGTATAAGTTAAAATAAATGACCAAAAACAAAAATACTCCTCCACACCTTCGGCTACGTTCACAAGTAGCATTTTTTATGCGTTTTTGCACTTTTGTATTGCTTTCAACTATGACAAATGCATTCACCGTGAAATGTCATTTTAACATTTTATAACCTTATCTGGCCATGTGCTGTGTGACACATGCATAAAGTGCTGAAAAGACAAGGGAAAAGCATGGGGAAGACCCCTGGAAGCATCTCTGACTCCCAGGTCACTGTCTAAAAGTGTGCCGATCATAAGTGATCCTTACTGCATCAGAAGATGCGGACTTGCAACTATCCCCATGCAAGTTCTAGTCCCAGGGCAGTGTTCAATTGTACTTCCCCCATTCCTTGCAATACAAGCTCAAGTATGCAGCCTGCCACCCACCCACCCCCAGGCTGCAATACCATACTGCTTGCTTGCTTGAACTTGAAATTGGGCCTTTTAGGCATGTGGAGGCAGAATCTGGCCACCACGTCATGGCTGTGTTGGCGGCCTGGAATCCATACTCAGTCCCCAGCCGCCCGGCGGCCGGGTGTCCATACTCGGTCCCCAGCCGCCCCACGGCCGGGTGTCCACACACGGTCCCCAGCCGCCTGGGGGCAGCCGGGTGTCGATAAACGGTCCCCACCTGCCCCTATTTCTCCTTGGAACATCCCCCCACACACTTTTCTTAGCCCGGCCTGCTTTAGGCAGCATTGGACGAGCCCACCAGAGAACCAGACTCCTCCGGTGGGCCCTGACTTCTCCATCGGTGGAGTTGAGAGTGCCAAGGTGAGGAGCATGATGATGATGACAGAAGTTAGCATCTGCTATGTTTTCTTTTAATGCAAGTGTAAGTGTGCAGCCTGCCACCCACCCACCCCCAGACTGCAATTCCATACTGCTAGCTTGCACTTGAAATGGGGCCTTTTAGTTTGGAGGAGGCCGAAGCTGGCCACTACCTCATGGCTGCTTCGGCAGCGAGGTATCCATACTCTGTCCCCAGCCGCCCATATTTGTCCTGGTGTGCCTTATACATAAGATTAAGCGCGTATACCAAAACATTACCTGTGCCCTCCCCAGTGCATTTAGTGGGAAGGAGAGCCTATTCCGCTGTAGTGTGTGCATGCCAAACCCCTGTTCATGGTACATGGGAAGATGCCTCCCACCTTGCACCTGTCATTGCAGACTTGCAACTATCCCCATTCAAGTCCTTGTCCCAGGGCAGTGTTCAATTGTACCTCTCCCATTCCTTGCAATGCAAGCGCAAGTATGCAGCCTGCCACCCACCCACACCCAGGCTGCAATACCATACTGCTTGCTTGCTTGCACTTTAAATTGGGCCTTTTAGGCATGTGGAGGCGGAATCTGGCCACCACGCCATGGCTGTGTCGGCGGCCTGGTATCCATACTCAGTCCCCAGCCGCCTGGTGGCCGGGTGTCCCCGCTTGCTCCCCAGCCTCCAGGGGGTGGCCGGGTGTCCATACTCGGTCCCCAGCCACCCCTATTTGTCCCAGTAACCTTTCCCACACTTTTCTTAGCCTGGCCTGCTTTAGGGCAGCATTGGCCGAGCCCACCGGACTATCAGACTCCTCCGGTGGGCCCTGGCTTCTCCATCAGGAGAGTTGAGAGTGCCAAGGTGAGGAGCATGATGAGGATGATAGAAGTTAGCATCTGCTTTGTTTTGTTGTAATGCAAGCGCATGTATGTAGTAGCGGCTAGGCCTGAGGTGGTCAGCGTTTTGGCGCATATCCTACCTCCTCCGAGGATTGCTGGATGTTTTCCTGCTACTATCTAAGTTCTATGACTCCCGTTAAAACAAAGCTTCAGGTGATAAATGATGGATGAGGTATTGGCAAAGTAGAAAGAACAGGAGGAACAGGGACCATTCTCATCAATATCAGGCCAGTCAACCAGATATGTCTTGTAGGATATGTTTCTGTAACAAAAGGAGCGGTTCGGCTACACAGTTATAGGGCATACAGTGAGTGCAATGCCTACCAAAAATTTCGAGCCACTCCAATGCCCCTTGGAAATGACATGGAGGTCAGAGGGCGTTAACTAAACCTTTTTTTCCATTTATAGCAACTGGGTCTCCCGTGCACTGTTGGCCTAAGCAGTGAATGGAAGGCTTTCCAAAAATTATGAGGAACTGCAATGCCCCTTACAAGAGCCATGTGTGGCACCCCAGGGGTCTGGTCACCACAGTAATAGAGATATTACGTTGGAGAGCAAGTGGAAGGTTTCCTGGTCAGGATCCCTTAAACATGCAACATCCTCCTGCCCCAATCCTGGGAGGGGAGAATTCTGCCCTTATAAACTAGATCTGGGGTGGGGTTGAGTGAGTCAGAGAACAGTCAGAGTCAGAGTGAGAGCAAGGGAAAGTAACAGCAAGGAGCTCTGTAGGAGCTAGGAGCTAAAGACCAGGGGCTGGAAGCTGAGCAGAGCTCGCCCTGGCAGAAGTCAATAGGAACCGGACACAGGAGTCTGAAGCTGTAAGGACTTATATATCCAGCAACAGAAACCAGCAGGCAGGGGATTTCAGGTCCTCTGGCCATAGAAGCCCGGAGGCTCAGTCACAAGCAAGGGACCAGCACTGCCGTCGTGGAGCGGAGGCTAACAGAAGGCCCCAAGTCACCAGCCATAAGGGTGAGCACTACACGGTACACTCAGGGACGTGGGCTACTTCTACCCGCTTACAGCAAGGTAGCCAGGAAGAGCGCAGACAGACAGGGAGGCCTACAACTCCACCTGGCCAGGGGAACTCCTGCTTGCTCCCAAACTGACCAGGCCTCTTATGCTATCCAGTACTCCCGGGAGGGTCTACCTTATAATCATCAGTAAAGACCCTGAACATTCCTGCAAAGACTCTGAGTCATTCCTGCTGCGCTCATGCACCATCACCCCCATCATCCACACTCACTGCCCTGAGGCCATACTCCTCCCGAGGGGAGTTATCCCATTCTATGTAGCGCACACAACACCAGCCTCAGCGGTCTGCCTCACAGCGGTGGTACTCCCTGACCACGGGTGGCGCAGTCGGACAATTAACCTCAAAACCTAAGAAAGACTGCCACTGGTTTGACCAGCCTGAGCCACCGGGTCACCGCCACGGAGACTACAGGCCCCAGAGACCCGGCACCGGGTATCCCACACACGTGTACACACGGCCCAGGGGGCGCGTCACATGCAGTACAGCATATTACAAACATAAGTCCCATTATTGGGGAGTGGGTGTCCCATGGTATTTGCTTATGCTTTCCAAGCAAAAGCTGCCAAAAATTAGGACGGAGCAACTTGCAATGCCCCTTACAAGAGCCATGCAGTACAGCATATTACAAACATAAGTCCCATTATTGGGGAGTGGGTGTCCCATAGTATTTGCTTATGCTTTCCCAGCAAAAGCTGCCAAAAATTAGGACAGAGCAACTTGCAATGCCCCTTACAAGAGCTATGCAGTACAGTATATTACAAACATAAGTCCCATTATTGGGGAGTGGGTGTCCCATAGTATTTGCTTATGCTTTCCCAGCAAAAGCTGCCAAAAATTAGGACAGAGCAACTTGCAATGCCCCTTACAAGAGCTATGCAGTACAGCATATTACAAACATAAGTCCCATTATTGGGGAGTGGGTGTCCCATAGTATTTGCTTATGCTTTCCCAGCAAAAGCTGCCAAAAATTAGGACGGAGCAACTTGCAATGCCCCTTACAAGAGCCATTGGGTAGTGGGTGTCCCATAGTATTTGCTTATGCCTTGCAAGCAAAATCTGACAGAAATAAGGACGGAGGAACGTGCAATGCTGGCACCCTGGTAGTATAGTGGTGGTGGAGGCTGAGGATAAGGAGAAGAAGATTAAACAGCCGAAACGAGGAAGCGTATACCCATGTGTGGGTGTGAAGCGGTGCATGTGAATACACCTCCCGAAATAACACAGTGGATTTGCCTTTATGTTACTCTGCTGTCATTTGGTGGTGATGAGAAGTCTGGCCCAATCCAACCCTTGTTCATTTTGATAAGGGTCAGCTTGTCAGCATTGTCAATTGACAGGCGAGTGCGCTTTTCAGTTATAATTCCCCCGGCGGCACTAAAAACACGCTCCGATAACACGCTAGCAGCAGGGCAGGCCAGGACTCCAAGGCGTACAGAGCGAGTTCATTCCAAGTGTCCAGCTTGGATACCCAATAATTAAAAGGCACAGAGGAATCACGGAGGACGCTGGTACGATCGGCAAGGTACTCCCTCACCATCTTTTGAAACTTTCCACTCCTTGTGAGAGTACCCCGTGCCTCAGGGCCTGTAAGCTGGGCGGGTGTCAGAAAACTGTCCCAGAACGTTGACAGTGTTCCCCTGCCTCTGCTGGATTGGAGTTGCGTCTCTCTCGCCTGTACGCCTTGGTTGGGCAACGAACTGTGACCTCTGCCGCTAGCAAGTTCAGATGGCAATTTTTTTAAGAGTTCTGCAGCAAGGGCCTTCTGGTATTGCCCCATTTTTGTCGACCTCTCCACCTCAGGAATAAGAGAGTGAAAGTTCTCCTTGTAGCGGGGGTCTACAAGTGTCACCAACCAGTAATGACTGTCACCCAACATTTTGACAACGCGAGGGTCACGGTTAAGGCAGCGTAACATAAAGTCAGCCATGCGTGCCAGACTGGTAACGGGCTAGATTTCCGTGTCCTCACCAAGATGACGACTGACCATGCTCTCCTCCTCCTCCTCCTCCTCCTCTGCCTCCTCCCCCCTGTCCTCAGGCCACCCACGCTGAACCGACGGTATGACACTTGTACAGGTACTACCGTCTACAACGCATGATAGCAGCTCCTGTTCTTCCTCCTCCTCCTCCTCCTCCTCCTCTCCCTCATTGTCCCCCAATGCACATTGGGATGAGATGAGGCTGGGCTGTGTGTAATCGCCCGCTAAGGCTTATTGATCCATCTCCTCATACTCTGGCTACAATGCCTCCTCTTTAATTCTCTGCAGAGAGCGTTGCAAAAGACAGACAAGTGGGATTCTGACACTAATGATGGCGTCATCGCCACTCACCATCTTGGTGGCCTCCTCAAAGTTTGTCAGGATGGTACATATGTCAGACATCCAGGTCCACTACTGAGGTCTTATGTGTGGAGTCTGACCTGAATATTGATGGCCTTGTTGCAGCTGGTACTCCACAACTGCTCTCTTCTGCTCACAAATCCTTTGCAACATGTGGAGGGTAGAGTTCCAACGTGTGGGGACATCACACACCAGTCAGTGTGCCGGAAGCTGCAAACGCTGCTGCAACACTGCAAGGGCGGCGGAAGCTGTAGCCGACTTGCGAAAATGAGCTGACAGGCGGCGTACTTTCACGAGCAGATCTGGCAACTCGGGGTACGATTTAAGAAACCGCTGAATCACGGGGTTAAGCACATGAGCCAGGCATGGTAAGTGTGTGATCTCACCTCGCCTCAGAGCCGCCACCAGGTTACGGCCATTGTCACACACGACCATGCCGGGATGTAGGTTCAGCGGTCTCAGCCACAGATCTGCCTGCTCTTTCACAGCTGTCCACAACTCACAAGCAGTGTGAGGTTTATCACCTAAGCTTATGAGTTTCAGCACAGCCTGTTGCCGCTTGGCGGAGGCAGTACTGCAATGCTTCCAGCTTGTAACTGATGTGGTGATATCTGAGATGGAGGCTGAACATGAGGAGGAGGAGGAGGATGCGCAGGAGCTGTACACTGTGGGGGCAACTCTGACTAACATAGGGCCCGCAATCCTCGGTGTGGGGAGGATGTGTTCCGTCCCAAGGTCCGACTGGGTCCCGGCTTCCACTATGTTTACCCAGTGTGCTGTCAGAGAGATGTACCATCCCTGGCCACAAGCACTTGTCCACGTGTCCGTTGTCAGGTGGACTCTCCCAGTAACTGCGTTGTTGAGGGCACGGCAGATGCTTTGGGACACGTGCTTGTGTAGTGCGGGGATGGCACGCCGGGCAAAATAGTGTCGGCTGGGGACCAAGTACCGAGGGACGGCCACTGCCATAAGATTGCGGAAGGATTCCGTCTCCACCAGCCTAAAAGGCAGCATTTCCAATGCAAGCAGTCGTGAAATGTGCGAATTTAGGACTGTGGCCTGTGGGGCGTTAGCTGCGAATTTTCGCTTTCGTTCAAAGGTCTGGGATATGGACAATTGAACGCTGCGGTGGGACATGGACGTGGACGTTGATGCTGTTTCTTGAGAAACTGCCATAACAAGTGAAGACTGAGAGGAGGGGGCATCTTTACATGCAGTATGGACAGGGGATTGCCTTGCACACACAACAGGGGGTTCTATTGCACGCACAACAGTGGAAGAAGCAGTGGTGACACCCACTGACACTGGTCGTGGACCCTGGGTTTCGCCCCACAAAGTCGGGTGCTTTGCTGCCAAGTGCCTGATCATGCTGGTGGTGGTCAGGCTGGTAGTTTTGTCACCCCTGCTGATGCTGGCATGGTAGGTGGAACATATGGCATTTTTGGGGTTATCAGCAGAGTCTTTAAAAAAATTCCCGACTCTGGAAGACCTACCGCTTGTACTGGCAACGTCCCTCGTGTTGGTGTTACGGGGAACGGTTGCCTGCCTTCTGTCTGCGGCCACCACACTGCTTCTTCCTGCCTGTTGGGGTACTCTGCCTCCCTCCCCCTGTGTGCTGCTGGCCTCACTCTGCATGTCCTCCTTCCACGTTGGGTCAGTTACTAGATCATCCACCACCTCCTCCTCTTCCACTTGCACACCACGATCCTCCTCCTCACTTCCTGGCAATTGTGTCTCGTCATCGTCCACCTCTTGTGACAGATTGCCAACGTCGACTTCCTGTGGCAGTGGCTGTTCAAATATTTGGGCATCGCAACATGGGATCTCCTCTTCCACCACTTCAAGCGTATCAGGCGAGGGGCCCAAATATGGAAATGGACCAGTGAACAGCTCTTCAGAGTGTCCAAGTGTGGGATCACTTGCTGTCTGACGACACTCGGCATGGTGGGAGAAAGGAGCATCAGGGTGAGGAGGAGTATGCGGTCGAGACTCACGGCTACTAAGAGTTGACAGTGTGGAAGACAGACCGGAGGTGGTGGTGCCCAGGTAACTGGAAGTATTATCTGCTATCCAATTAATAACCTGTTCACACTGATCAGTTCTCAATACTGGTGTTGTTCTGTGCTTCCCTAGTAATTCGGTCAAGAAGTGGGAGCGAGAAAATGTGGCTGTTGGTTGTGGCACATTTTCACCTTGGCCACGGCCCCGTCCTCTGCACGAACCATCACCAGAACGTCCACTTCCACGTCCCTTGCCACGCGCCTTGCCCATTGTAAATGAAGTAAAATAGCTTACACTTGCACTATCAATGGAAAAAGGGTAATAAAGAGTAGATTAGAACCGTGGAAGAGGAAAACCACAGTTATTGTTTGCTGGGTATACCACACTTTTTTAAATAGAGATATTTGCGGCTGAACAGTGAGCGACACACTCAAACTGATTTTTTTTTAGATACCAAAGGCCCAAAACTGGATAGTACAGCGATTTGACCCATGGAACTGCGAAACCACACTGGGATGTCGGGCCTACACAAGACTATTTTCAACAGATATATTTTTGTGTCACAACAGTCAGGAGACACTACTGTTTTTCTTTACGGAAAAAACTACCAAAACCTGAATAATAGAGATTTTTTACCGTGGGATGGAAAAACCACAGTTATTGTTTACCTTTGGTATACCACACTTTTTTAAATAGAGATATTTGCGGCTGAACAGTGAGCGACACACTCAAACTGCTTTTTTTTTAGATACCAAAGGCCCAAAACTGGATAGTACAGCGATTTGACCCATGGAACTGCGAAACCACACTGGGATGTCGGGCCTACACAAGACTATTTTCAACAGATATATTTTTGTGTCACAACAGTCAGGAGACACTACTGTTTTTCTTTACGGAAAAAACTACCAAAACCTGAATAATAGAGATTTTTTACCGTGGGATGGAAAAACCACAGTTATTGTTTACCTTTGGTATACCACACTTTTTTAAATAGAGATATTTGCGGCTGAACAGTGAGCGACACACTCAAACTGCTTTTTTTTTAGATACCAAAGGCCCAAAACTGGATAGTACAGCGATTTGACCCATGGAACTGCGAAACCACACTGGGATGTCGGGCCTACACAAGACTATTTTCAACAGATATATTTTTGTGTCACAACAGTCAGGAGAAACTACTGTTTTTCTTTACGGAAAAAACTACCAAAACCTGAATAATAGAGATTTTTTACCGTGGGATGGCAAAACCACAGTTATTGTTTACTGGGGTATACCACACTTTTTTAAATAGAGATATTTGCGGCTGAACAGTGAGTGACACACTCAAACTGTTTTTTTTTTAGATACCAAAGGCCCAAAACTGGATAGTACAGCGATTTGACCTGTGGAACTGCGAAACCACACTGGGATGTCGGGCCTACACAAGACTATTTTCAACAGATATATTTTTGTGTCACAACAGTCAGGAGACACTACTGTTTTTCTTTACGGAAAAAACTACCAAAACCTGAATAATAGAGATTTTTTACCGTGGGATGGCAAAACCACAGTTATTGTTTACTGGGGTATACCACACTTTTTTAAATAGAGATATTTGTGGCTGAACAGTGAGCGACACACTCAAACTGCATTTTTTTTAGATACCAAAGGCCCAAAACTGGATAGTACAGCGATTTGACGCGTGGAACTGCGAAACCACACTGGGATGTCGGGCTTTCACAAGACTATTTTCAACAGATATATTTTTGTGTCACAACAGTCAGGAGACACTACTGTTTTTCTTTACGGAAAAAACTTCCAAAAGCTGAATAATAGAGATTTTTTACTGTGGGATGGCAAAACCACCGTTATTGTTTACTGGGGTATACCACACTTTTTTAAATAGAGATATTTGCAGCTGAACAGTGAGTGACACACTCAAACTGCTTTTTTTTTAGATACCAAAGGCCCAAAACTGGATAGTACAGCGATTTGACCCGTGGAACTGCGAAACCACACTGGGATGTCGGGCCTACACAAGACTATTTTCAACAGATATATTTTTGTGTCACAACAGTCAGGAGACACTACTGTTTTTCTTTACGGAAAAAACTACCAAAAGCGGAATAATAGAGATTTTTTACCGTGGGATGGCAAAACCACAGTTATTGTTTACTGGGGTATACCACACTTTTTTAAATAGAGATATTTGTGGCTGAACAGTGAGCGACACACTCAAACTGCTTTTTTTTTAGATACCAAAGGCCCAAAACTGGATAGTACAGCGATTTGACGCGTGGAACTGCGAAACCACACTGGGATGTCGGGCTTTCACAAGACTATTTTCAACAGATATATTTTTGTGTCACAACAGTCAGGAGACACTACTGTTTTTCTTTACGGAAAAAACTTCCAAAAGCTGAATAATAGAGATTTTTTACTGTGGGATGGCAAAACCACAGTTATTGTTTACTGGGGTATACCACACTTTTTTAAATAGAGATATTTGCGGCTGAACAGTGAGTGACACACTCAAACTGCTTTTTTTTTAGATACCAAAGGCCCAAAACTGGATAGTACAGCGATTTGACCCGTGGAACTGCGAAACCACACTGGGATGTCGGGCCTACACAAGACTATTTTCAACAGATATATTTTTGTGTCACAACAGTCAGGAGACACTACTGTTTTTCTTTACGGAAAAAACTATCAAAAGCTGAATAATAGAGATTTTTTACCGTGGGATGGCAAAACCACAGTTATTGTTTACTGGGGTATACCACACTTTTTTAAATAGAGATATTTGCGGCTGATCAGTGAGCGACACACTCAAACTGCTTTTTTTTAGATACCAAAGGCCCAAAACTGGATAGTACAGTGATATGACCCGTGGAACTGCGAAACCACACTGGGATGTCGGGCCTACACAAGACTATTTTCAATAGATATATTTTTGTGTAACAACAGTCAGGAGACACTACTGTTTTTCTTTACGGAAAAAACTACCAAAACCTGAATAATAGAGATTTTTTACCGTGGGATGGAAAAACCACAGTTATTGTTTACTGGGGTATACCACACTTTTTTAAATAGAGATATTTGCGGCTGAACAGTGAGTGACACACTCAAACTGCTTTTTTTTTAGATACCAAAGGCCCAAAACTGGATAGTACAGCGATTTGACCCATGGAACTGCGAAACCACACTGGGATGTCGGGCCTACACAAGACTATTTTCAACAGATATATTTTTGTGTCACAACAGTCAGGAGAAACTACTGTTTTTCTTTACGGAAAAAACTACCAAAACCTGAATAACAGAGATTTTTTACCGTGGGATGGCAAAACCACAGTTATTGTTTACTGGGGTATACCACACTTTTTTAAATAGAGATATTTGCGGCTGAACAGTGAGCGACACACTCAAACTGCTTTTTTTTAAGATACCAAAGGCCCAAAACTGGATAGTACAGTGATTTGACCCGTGGAACTGCGAAACCACACTGGGATGTCGGGCCTACACAAGACTATTTTCAACAGATATATTTTTGTGTCACAACAGTCAGGAGACACTACTGTTTTTCTTTACGGAAAAAACTACCAAAACCTGAATAATAGAGATTTTTTTACCGTGGGATGGCAAAACCACAGTTATTGTTTACTGGGGTATACCACACTTTTTTAAATAGAGATATTTGTGGCTGAACAGTGAGCGACACACTCAAACTGCTTTTTTTTTAGATACCAAAGGCCCAAAACTGGATAGTACAGCGATTTGACGCGTGGAACTGCGAAACCACACTGGGATGTCGGGCTTTCACAAGACTATTTTCAACAGATATATTTTTGTGTCACAACAGTCAGGAGACACTACTGTTTTTCTTTACGGAAAAAACTTCCAAAAGCTGAATAATAGAGATTTTTTACTGTGGGATGGCAAAACCACAGTTATTGTTTACTGGGGTATACCACACTTTTTTAAATAGAGATATTTGCGGCTGAACAGTGAGAGACACACTCAAACTGCTTTTTTTTTAGATACCAAAGGCCCAAAACTGGATAGTACAGCGATTTGACCCGTGGAAATGCGAAACCACACTGGGATGTCGGGCCTACACAAGACTATTTTCAACAGATATATTTTTGTGTCACAACAGTCAGGAGACACTACTGTTTTTCTTTACGGAAAAAACTACCAAAAGCGGAATAATAGAGATTTTTTACCGTGGGATGGCAAAACCACAGTTATTGTTTACTGGGGTATACCACACTTTTTTAAATAGAGATATTTGCGGCTGAACAGTGAGCGACACACTCAAACTGCTTTTTTTTTAGATACCAAAGGCCCAAAACTGGATAGTACAGCGATTTGAACCGTGGAACTGTGAAACCACACTGGGATGTCGGGCCTACACAAGACTATTTTCAACAGATATATTTTTGTGTCACAACAGTCAGGAGACACTACTGTTTTTCTTTACGGAAAAAACTACCAAAACCTGAATAATAGAGATTTTTACCGTGGGATGGCAAAACCACAGTTATTGTTTACTGGGGTATACCACACTTTTTTAAATAGAGATATTTGCGGCTGAACAGTGAGCGACACACTCAAACTGCTTTTTTTTTAGATACCAAAGGCCCAAAACTGGATAGTACAGCGATTTGACCCGTGGAACTGCGAAACCACACTGGGATGTCGGGCCTACACAAGACTATTTTCAACAGATATATTTTTGTGTCACAACAGTCAGGAGACACTACCGTTTTTCTTTACGGAAAAAACTACCAAAAGCTGAATAATAGAGATTTTTTACCGTGGGATGGCAAAACCACAGTTATTGTTTACTGGGGTATACCACACTTTTTTAAATAGAGATATTTGCGGCTGAACAGTGAGCGACACACTCAAACTGCTTTTTTTTAGATACCAAAGGCCCAAAACTGGATAGTACAGCGATTTGACCCGTGGAACTGTGAAACCACACTGGGATATCGGGCCTACACAAGACTATTTTCAACAGATATATTTTTGTGTCACAACAGTCAGGAGACACTACTGTTTTTCTTTACGGAAAAAACTACCAAAACCTGAATAATAGAGATTTTTTACCGTGGGATGGCAAAACCACAGTTATTGTTTACTGGGGTATACCACACTTTTTTAAATAGAGATATTTGCGGCTGAACAGTGAGCGACACACTCAAACTGCTTTTTTTTAAGATACCAAAGGCCCAAAACTGGATAGTACAGCGATTTGACCTGTGGAACTGCGAAACCACACTGGGATGTCGGGCCTACACAAGACTATTTTCAACAGATATATTTTTGTGTCACAACAGTCAGGAGACACTACTGTTTTTCTTTACGGAAAAAACTACCAAAACCTGAATAATAGAGATTTTTTACCGTGGGATGGCAAAACCACAGTTATTGTTTACTGGGGTATACCACACTTTTTTAAATAGAGATATTTGCGGCTGAACAGTGAGCGACACACTCAAACTGCTTTTTTTTTAGATACCAAAGGCCCAAAACTGGATAGTACAGCGATTTGACCCGTGGAACTGCGAAACCACACTGGGATGTCGGGCCTACACAAGACTATTTTCAACAGATATATTTTTGTGTCACAACAGTCAGGAGACACTACTGTTTTTCTTTACGGAAAAAACTACCAAAACCTGAATAATAGAGATTTTTTACCGTGGGATGGAAAAACCACAGTTATTGTTTACTGGGGTATACCACACTTTTTTAAATAGAGATATTTGCGGCTGAACAGTGAGCGACACACTCAAACTGCTTTTTTTTTAGATACCAAAGGCCCAAAACTGGATAGTACAGCGATTTGACCCGTGGAACTGCGAAACCACACTGGGATGTCGGGCCTACACAAGACTATTTTCAACAGATATATTTTTGTGTCACAACAGTCAGGAGACACTACTGTTTTTCTTTACGGAAAAAACTACCAAAACCTGAATAATAGAGATTTTTTACCGTGGGATGGCAAAACCACAGTTATTGTTTACTGGGGTATACCACACTTTTTTAAATAGAGATATTTGCGGCTGAACAGTGAGCGACACACTCAAACTGCTTTTTTTTTAAGATACCAAAGGCCCAAAACTGGATAGTACAGCGATTTGACCCGTGGAACTGCGAAACCACACTGGGATGTCGGGCCTACACAAGACTATTTTCAACAGATATATTTTTGTGTCACAACAGTCAGGAGACACTACTGTTTTTCTTTACGGAAAAACTACCAAAACCTGAAAAATAGAGATTTTTTACCGTGGGATGGCAAAACCACAGTTATTGTTTACTGGGGTATACCACACTTTTTTAAATAGAGATATTTGCGGCTGAACAGTGAGCGACACACTCAAACTGTTTTTTTTTAGATACAAATGGCCCAAAATGGATAATACAGAGGTTTGAACCGTGGAAGTGCAAAACAACACTTCTGTTTCTCTAGCCTACACCAGACTATTTTCAACAGTTATATTTGTGTCTGAAAAATCAGAGACACGCTTTTTTCTGTGGGGGAGCGACACACCAAAAGGTTAATAAGACGGGTATTTGTATAGTGTGAAGGAGGAAAAAAAAAGGAGGATTTAGATGAAAAAAAAAGGATTTTTCCTGGCCCCCGACACCTGGTGCTAAGTCCAGCAATTTCAGCAACAGGAGCACACAGGACTGTAATGCAGCGTTTGCTGGTATAACCACTGCGTCTCCTATACAGCCTGCCTGCCTGATATCTGGGATGGATATTAGTCCTGAGAAGGACTGTTTCTTTGATCTGGCAGCCTTTACAGACCCTACACTAACTATTTTGCAGTTTATATCTCTCCCTAAATCAGCAGCGCTGTCCCTACACTGTCTAATCCGGAGCGACTGTGTCCAAGATGGCGGCGCCCGGTTTTAAATACTCGAGGTGACGCTGTGCGGCCAGCCAATCACTGTAATGCCCACAACCAACATGGCTGCAGCATTACAGTGACTGGCTGGCAATCCCTGCATGTTCATTGGCTCTGTAAAGAGCGCCAAACATGCAGGGCGGAGACCCGAACTCCCGCCTGAGTAACCTGGAAATGCTCGGTGCTCGCCGAACATCCCGAGTAGCGTGATGCTCGGGCGAGTACCGAGCAGTGTCGAGCATGTTCGCTCAACACTAGTCCTGTCACATCACGTGCCGCAATAGTCGACATAAATTAGAGCAGCTGCACCCGTGCTTATCCTCGGTCAATACCGTGTTTGACCAGCAGGATAAGAGGGCGCCAGAGAGCTGCAAGGTCTGACCCAAAAGTGGGTGTCGTTTTCCTGACAGTTATATTCTTATACATAGGAGCAGCATTATAGTAGTTATATTCTTGTACATAGGAGCAGTATTATAGTAGTTATATTCTTGTACATAGGAGCAGTATTATAGCAGTTATATTCTTGTACATAGGGGCAGTATTATAGTAGTTATATTCTTGTACATAGGAGCAGTATTATAGTAGTTATATTCTTGTACATAGGGGCAGTATTATAGTAGTTATATTATTGTACATAGGAGCAGTATTATAGTAGTTATATTCTTGTACATAGGAGCAGTATTATACTAGTTATATTCTTGTACATAGGAGCAGTATTATAGTAGTTATATTCCTGTACATAGGAGCAGTATTATAGTAGTTATATTCTTGTACATAGGAGCAGTATTATAGTAGATATATTCTTGTACATAGGACCAGTATTATAGTAGTTATATTCTTGTACAAAGGAGCAGTATCATATTAGCAATATTCTTGTACTTAAGAGCAGTATTATAGTAGTTATATTCTTGTACATAAGAGCAGTATTATAGTAGTTATATTCTTGTACATAGGGGCAGTATTATAGTAGTTATATTCTTGTACATAGGAGCAGTATTATAGTAGCTATATTCTTGTACATAGGGGAAGTATTATAGTAGTTATATTCTTGTGCATAGGGGGCAGTATTATAGTAGTTATATTCTTGTACATAGGGGAAGTATTATAGTAGTTATATTCTTGTACATAGGGGCAGTATTATAGTAGTTAAATTCTTGTACATAGGGGGCAGTATTATAGTAGTTATATTCTTGTACATGGGAGCAGTATTATATTAGTTATATTCTTGTACATAGGAGCAGTATTATAGTAGTTATATTCTTGTACATAGGGGAAGTATTATAGTAGTTATATTCTTGTACATAGGGGCAGTATTATAGTAGTTATATTCTTGTACATAGGAGCAGTATTATAGTAGTTATATTCTTGTACATAGGAGCAGTATTATAGTAGTTATATTCTTGTACATAGGAGCAGTATTATAGCAGTTATATTCTTGTACATAGGGGCAGTATTATTGTAGTTATATTCTTGTACATAGGAGCAGTATTATAGTAGTTATATTCTTGTACATAGGGGCAGTATTATAGTAGTTATATTCTTGTACATAGGAGCAGTATTATAGTAGTTATATTCTTGTACATAGGAGCAGTATTATAGTAGTTATATTCTTGTACAGAGAAGCAGTATTATAGTAGTTATATTCCTGTACATAGGAGCAGTATTATAGTAGTTATATTCTTGTACATAGGAGCAGTATTATAGTAGTTATATTGTTGTCCATAGGAGCAGTATTATAGTAGTTATATTCTTGTACATAGGAGCAGTATTATAGTAGTTATATTCTTGTACATAGGAGCAGTATTATAGTAGTTATATTCTTGTACATAGGAGCTGTATTATAGTAGTTATATTCTTGTACATAGGGGCAGTATTATAGTAGTTATATTCTTGTACATATTGGGCAGTATTATGGTAGTTATATTCTTGTACATAGAGGGCTGTATTATAGTAGTTATATTGTTGTACATAGGAGCAGTATTATAGTAGTTAAATTCTTGTACATACGAGCAGTATTATAGTAGTTATATTCTTGTACATAGGGGCAGTATTATAGTAGTTATATTCTTGTACATAGAAGCAGTATTATAGTAGTTATATTCTTGTACATAGGGGCAGTATTATAGTAGTTATATTCTGGTACATAGGACCAGTATTATAGTATTTATGTTCTTGTACATAGGAGCAGTAATATAGTAGTTATATTCTTGTACATAGAGGCAGTATTATAGTAGTTATATTTTTGTACATAGGGGGCAGTAATATAGTAGTTATATTCTTGTACATAGGGGGCAGTATTATAGTAGTTATATTCTTGTGCATAGGGGGCAGTATTATAGTAGTTATATTATTGTACATAGGTGATAGTATTATAATAGTTATATTCTTGTTCATAGGAGCAGTATTATAGTAGTTATATTCTTGTACATAGGAGCAGTATTATAGTAGTTATATTCTTGTACATAGGAGCAGTATTATATTAGCTATATTCTTGTACATAAGAGCAGTATTATAGTAGTTATATTCTTGTACATAGGAGCAGTATTATAGTAGTTATATTCTTGTACATAGGGGCAGTATTATAGTAGTTATATTCTTGTACATAGGAGCAGTATTATAGTAGCTATATTCTTGTACATAGGGGAAGTATTATAGTAGTTATATTCTTGTACATAGGGGGCAGTATTATAGTAGTTATGTTCTTGTACATAGGGGGCAGTATTATAGCAGTTATATTCTTGTACATAAAAGCAGTATTATAGTAGTTATATTCTTGTACATAGGAGCATTATTATAGTAGTTATATTCTTGTACATAGGGGCAGTATTATAGTAGTTATATAATTGTACATAGGGGAAGTATTATAGTAGTTATATTCTTGTACATAGCGGGCAGTATTATAGTAGTTATATTCTTGTACATATGGGGCAGTATTATAGTAGTTATATTCTTGTACATAGGAGCAGTATTTTAGTAGTTATATTCTTGTACATAGGGGAAGTATTATAGTAGTTATATTCTTGTACATAGGGGGCAGTATTATAGTAGTTATATTCTTGTACATAGGAGCAGTATTATAGTAGTTATATTCTCGTACATAGGAGCAGTATTATAGTAGTTATATTCTTGTACATAGGGGGCAGTATTATAGTAGTTATATTCTTGTTCATAGGGGGCAGTATTATAGCAGTTATATTCTTGTACATAGGAGCAGTATTATAGTAGTTATATTCTTGTACATAGGAGCCTTATTATAGTAGTTATATTCTTGCACATAGGGGCAGTATTATAGAAGTTATACACTTGTACATAGGGGAAGTATTATAGTAGTTATATTCTTGTACATAGGGGGCAGTATTATAGTAGTTATATTCTTGTACATAGGGGGCAGTATTATAGTAGTTATACTCTTGTACATAGGAGCAGTATTATAGTAGTTATATTCTTGTACATAGGAGCAGTATTATAGTAGTGATATTCTTGTACATAGGGGAAGTATTATAGTAGTTATATTCTTGTACATAGGGGGCAGTATTATAGTAGTTATATTCTTGTACATAGGAGCAGTATTATGGTAGTTATATTCTTGTACATAGAAGGCTGTATTATAGTAGTTATATTGTTGTACATAGGAGCAGTATTATAGTAGTTAAATTCTTGTACATACCAGCAGTATTATAGTAGTTATATTCTTGTTCATAGGTGCAGTATTATAGTAGTTATATTCTTGTACATAGAAGCAGTATTATAGTAGTTATATTCTTGTACATAGGGGCAACATTATAGTAGTTATATTCTGGTACATAGGACCAGTATTATAGTATTTATATTCTTGTACATAGGAGCAGTATTATAGTAGTTATATTCTTGTACATAGAGGCAGTATTATAGTAGTTATATTTTTGTACATAGGGGGCAGTAATATAGTAGTTATATTCTTGTACATAGGGGGCAGTATTATAGTAGTTATATTCTTCTACATAGGGGGCAGTATTATAGTAGTTATATTCTTGTACATAGGTGATAGTATTATAATAGTTATATTCTTGTGCATAGGGGCAGTATTATAGTAGTTATATTCTTGTACATAGAAGCAGTATTATAGTAGTTATATTCTTGTACATAGGTGATAGTATTATAATAGTTATATTCTTGTACATAGGGGCAGTATTATAGTAGTTATATTCTTGTACATAGAAGCAGTATTATAGTAGTTATATTCTTGTACATAGGGGCAGTATTATAGTAGTTATATTCTTGTACATAGGAGCAGTATCATAGTAGCTATATTCCTGTACATAGGGGCAGTATTATAGTAGTTATATTCCTGTACATAGGGGGCAGTATTATAGCAGTTATATTCTTGTACATAGGAGCAGTATTATAGTAGTTATATTCTTGTACATAGGAGCAGTATTATAGTAGTTATATTCTTGTACATAGGGGCAGTATTATAGAAGTTATATACTTGTACATAGGGGAAGTATTATAGTAGTTATATTCTTGTACATAGGGGGCAGTATTATAGTAGTTATATTCTTGTACATAGGGGGCAGTATTATAGTCGTTATATTCTTGTACATAGGAGCAGTATTATACTAGTTATATTCTTGTACATAGGAGCAGTATTATAGTAGTTATATTCTTGTACATAGGAGCAGTATTATAGTATTGATATTCTTGTACATAGGAGCAGTATTACAGTATTGATATTCTTGTACATAGGGGAAGTATTATAGTAGTTATATTCTTGTACATAGGGGGCAGTATTATAGTAGTTATATTCTTGTACATAGGGGAAGTATTATAGTAGTTATATTCTTGTGCATAGGAGCAGTATTATAGTAGTTATATTCTTGTACATAGGGGCAGTATTATAGTAGATATATTCTTGTACATAGGGGCAGTATTACAGTGGTTATATTCTTGTACATAGGGGCAGTATTATAGTAGTTATATTCTTGTACATATTGGGCAGTATTATGGTAGTTATATTCTTGTACATAGAGGCAGTATTATAGTAGTTATATTTTTGTACATAGGGGGCAGTAATATAGTAGTTATATTCTTGTACATAGGGGGCAGTATTATAGTAGTTATATTCTTGTACATAGGGGGCAGTATTATAGTAGTTATATTCTTGTACATAGGTGATAGTATTATAATAGTTATATTCTTGTGCATAGGGGCAGTATTATAGTAGTTATATTCTTGTACATAGAAGCAGTATTATAGTAGTTATATTCTTGTACATAGGTGATAGTATTATAATAGTTATATTCTTGTACATAGGGGCAGTATTATAGTAGTTATATTCTTGTACATAGAAGCAGTATTATAGTAGTTATATTCTTGTACATAGGGGGCAGTATTATAGTAGTTATATTCTTGTACATAGGTGATAGTATTATAATAGTTATATTCTTGTGCATAGGGGCAGTATTATAGTAGTTATATTCTTGTACATAGAAGCAGTATTATAGTAGTTATATTCTTGTACATAGGTGATAGTATTATAATAGTTATATTCTTGTTCATAGGGGCAGTATTATAGTAGTTATATTCTTGTACATAGGGGCAGTATAATAGTAGTTATATTCTTGTACATAGGAGCAGTATCATAGTAGCTATATTCCTGTACATAGGGGCAGTATTATAGTAGTTATATTCTTGTACATAGGGGGCAGTATTATAGCAGTTATATTCTTGTACATAGGAGCAGTATTATAGTAGTTATATTCTTGTACATAGGAGCAGTATTATAGTAGTTATATTCTTGTACATAGGGGCAGTATTATAGAAGTTATATACTTGTACATAGGGGAAGTATTATAGTAGTTATATCCTTGTACATAGGGGACAGTATTATAGTAGTTATATTCTTGTACATAGTGGGCAGTATTATAGTAGTTATATTCTTGTACATAGGAGCAGTATTATAGTAGTTATATTCTTGTACATAGGAGCAGTATTATAGTATTGATATTCTTGTACATAGGGGAAGTATTATAGTAGTTATATTCTTGTACATAGGGGGCAGTATTATAGTAGTTATATTCTTGTACATAGGGGAAGTATTATAGTAGTTATATTCTTGTGCATAGGAGCAGTATTATAGTAGTTATATTCTTGTACATAGGGGCAGTATTATAGTAGATATATTCTTGTACATAGGGGCAGTATTATAGTGGTTATATTCTTCTACATATTGGGCAGTATTATGGTAGTTATATTCTTGTACATAGAGGGCTGTATTATAGTAGTTATATTGTTGTACATAGGAGCAGTATTATAGTAGTTAAATTCTTGTACATACGATCAGTATTATAGTAGTTATATTCCTGTACATAGGGGCAGTATTATAGTAGTTATATTCTTGTACATAGAAGCAGTATTATAGTAGTTATATTCTTGTACATAGAAGCAGTATTATAGTAGTTATATTCTTGTACATAGGGGCAGCATTATAGTAGTTATATTCTGGTACATAGGACCAGTATTATACTATTTATATTCTTGTACATAGGAGCAGTATTATAGTAGTTATATTCTTGTACATAGAGGCAGTATTATAGTAGTTATATTTTTGTACATAGGGGGCAGTAATATAGTAGTCATATTCTTGTACATAGGGGGCAGTATTATAGTAGTTATATTCTTGTACATAGGGGGCAGTATTATAGTAGTTATATTCTTGTACATAGGTGATAGTATTATAATAGTTATATTCTTGTGCATAGGGGCAGTATTATAGTAGTTATATTCTTGTACATAGGAGCAGTATAATAGTAGTTATATTCTTGTATATAGTGGCAGTGTTATAGTAGTTATATTCTTGTACATAGAAGCAGTATTATAGTAGTTATATTCTTGTACATAGGGGCAGTATTATAGTAGTTATATTCTTGTACATAGGAGCAGTATTATAGCAGTTATATTCTAGTACATAGGGGGCAGTATTATAGTAGTTATATTCTTGTACATAGGGGGCAGTAATATAGTAGTTATATTCTTGTACATAGGGGGCAGTATTATAGTAGTTATATTCTTGTACATAGGGGGCAGTATTATAGTAGTTATATTCTTGTACATAGGTGATATTATTATAATAGTTATATTCTTGTGCATAGGGGCAGTATTATAGTAGTTATATTCTTGTACATAGGAGCAGTATAATAGTAGTTATATTCTTCTATATAGGGGCAGTAGTATAGTAGTTATATTCTTGTACATAGTGGCAGTATTATAGAAGTTATATACTTGTACATAGGGGAAGTATTATAGTAGTTATATTCTTGTACATAGGGGGCAGTATTATAGTAGTTATATTCTTGTACATAGGGGGCAGTATTATAGTAGTTATATTCTTGTACATAGGAGCAGTATTATAGTAGTTATATTCTTGTACATAGGGGGCAGTATTATAGTAGTTATATTCTTGTTCATAGGGGGCAGTATTATAGCAGTTATATTCTTGTACATAGGAGCAGTATTATAGTAGTTATATTCTTGTACATAGGAGCAGTGTTATAGTAGTTATATTCTTGTACATAGGGGCAGTATTATAGTAGTTATATTATTGTACATAGGAGCAGTATTATAGTAGTTATATTCTTGTACATAGGAGCAGTATTATAGTAGTTATATTCTTGCACATAGGGGCAGTATTATAGAAGTTATATACTTGTACATAGGGGAAGTATTATAGTAGTTATATTCTAGTACATAGGGGGCAGTATTATAGTAGTTATATTCTTGTACATAGGGGGCAGTATTATAGTAGTTATATTCTTGTACATAGGGGCAGTATTATAGTAGTTATATTCTTGTACATAGGGGCAGTATTATAGTGGTTATATTCTTCTACATATTGGGCAGTATTATGGTAGTTATATTCTTGTACATAGAGTGCTGTATTATAGTAGTTATATTGTTGTACATAGGAGCAGTATTATAGTAGTTAAATTCTTGTACATACGATCAGTATTATAGTAGTTATATTCCTGTACATAGGGGCAGTATTATAGTAGTTATATTCTTGTACATAGAAGCAGTATTATAGTAGTTATATTCTTGTACATAGAAGCAGTATTATAGTAGTTATATTCTTGTACATAGGGGCAGCATTATAGTAGTTATATTCTGGTACATAGGACCAGTATTATACTATTTATATTCTTGTACATAGGAGCAGTATTATAGTAGTTATATTCTTGTACATAGAGGCAGTATTATAGTAGTTATATTTTTGTACATAGGGGGCAGTAATATAGTAGTCATATTCTTGTACATAGGGGGCAGTATTATAGTAGTTATATTCTTGTACATAGGGGGCAGTATTATAGTAGTTATATTCTTGTACATAGGTGATAGTATTATAATAGTTATATTCTTGTGCATAGGGGCAGTATTATAGTAGTTATATTCTTGTACATAGGAGCAGTATAATAGTAGTTATATTCTTGTATATAGTGGCAGTGTTATAGTAGTTATATTCTTGTACATAGAAGCAGTATTATAGTAGTTATATTCTTGTACATAGGGGCAGTATTATAGTAGTTATATTCTTGTACATAGGAGCAGTATTATAGCAGTTATATTCTAGTACATAGGGGGCAGTATTATAGTAGTTATATTCTTGTACATAGGGGGCAGTAATATAGTAGTTATATTCTTGTACATAGGGGGCAGTATTATAGTAGTTATATTCTTGTACATAGGGGGCAGTATTATAGTAGTTATATTCTTGTACATAGGTGATATTATTATAATAGTTATATTCTTGTGCATAGGGGCAGTATTATAGTAGTTATATTCTTGTACATAGGAGCAGTATAATAGTAGTTATATTCTTCTATATAGGGGCAGTAGTATAGTAGTTATATTCTTGTACATAGTGGCAGTATTATAGAAGTTATATACTTGTACATAGGGGAAGTATTATAGTAGTTATATTCTTGTACATAGGGGGCAGTATTATAGTAGTTATATTCTTGTACATAGGGGGCAGTATTATAGTAGTTATATTCTTGTACATAGGAGCAGTATTATAGTAGTTATATTCTTGTACATAGGGGGCAGTATTATAGTAGTTATATTCTTGTTCATAGGGGGCAGTATTATAGCAGTTATATTCTTGTACATAGGAGCAGTATTATAGTAGTTATATTCTTGTACATAGGAGCAGTATTATAGTAGTTATATTCTTGCACATAGGGGCAGTATTATAGAAGTTATATACTTGTACATAGGGGAAGTATTATAGTAGTTATATTCTAGTACATAGGGGGCAGTATTATAGTAGTTATATTCTTGTACATAGGGGGCAGTATTATAGTAGTTATATTATTGTACATAGGAGCAGTATTATAGTAGTTATATTCTTGTACATAGGAGCAGTATTATAGTAGTGATATTCTTGTACATAGGGGAAGTATTATAATAGTTATATTCTTGTACATAGGGGGCAGTATTATAGTAGTTATATTCTTGTACATAGGGGCAGTATTATAGTAGTTATATTCTTGTACATAGGGGCAGTATTATAGTGGTTCTATTCTTGTACATATTGGGCAGTATTATGGTAGTTATATTCTTGTACATAGAGGGCTGTATTATAGTAGTTATATTGTTGTACATAGGAGCAGTATTATAGTAGTTAAATTCTTGTACATACGAGCAGTATTATAGTAGTTATATTCTTGTACATAGGGGCAGTATTATAGTAGTTATATTCTTGTACATAGAAGCAGTATTATAGTAGTTATATTCTTGTACATAGGGGCAACATTATAGTAGTTATATTCTGGTACATAGGACCAGTATTATAGTATTTATATTCTTGTACATAGGAGCAGTATTATAGTAGTTATATTCTTGTACATAAAGGCAGTATTATAGTTGTTATATTTTTGTACATAGGGGGCAGTAATATAGTAGTTATATTCTTGTACATAGGGGGCAGTATTATAGTAGTTATATTCTTGTACATAGAAGCAGTATTATAGTAGTTATATTCTTGTACATAGGTGATAGTATTATAATAGTTATATTCTTGTACATAGGGGCAGTATTATAGTAGTTATATTCTTCTACATAGAAGCAGTATTATAGTAGTTATATTCTTGTACATAGGGGCAGTATTATAGTAGTTATATTCTTGTACATAGGAGCAGTATCATAGTAGCTATATTCCTGTACATAGGGGCAGTATTATAGTAGTTATATTCTTGTACATAGGGGGCAGTATTATAGCAGTTATATTCTTGTACATAGGAGCAGTATTATAGTAGTTATATTCTTGTACATAGGAGCAGTATTATAGTAGTTATATTCTTGTACATAGGGGCAGTATTATAGAAGTTATATACTTGTACATAGGGGAAGTATTATAGTAGTTATATTCTTGTACATAGGGGGTAGTATTATAGTAGTTATATTCTTGTACATAGGGGGCAGTATTATAGTAGTTATATTCTTGTACATAGGAGCAGTATTATAGTAGTTATATTCTTGTACATAGGAGCAGTATTATAGTATTGATATTCTTGTACATAGGGGAAGTATTATAGTAGTTATATTCTTGTACATAGGGGGCAGTATTATAGTAGTTATATTCTTGTACATAGGGGAAGTATTATAGTAGTTATATTCTTGTGCATAGGAGCAGTATTATAGTAGTTATATTCTTGTACATAGGGGCAGTATTATAGTAGATATATTCTTGTACATAGGGGCAGTATTATAGTGGTTATATTCTTCTACATATTGGGCAGTATTATGGTAGTTATATTCTTGTACATAGAGGGCTGTATTATAGTAGTTATATTGTTGTACATAGGAGCAGTATTATAGTAGTTAAATTCTTGTACATACGATCAGTATTATAGTAGTTATATTCTTGTACATAGGGGCAGTATTATAGTAGTTATATTCTTGTACATAGAAGCAGTATTATAGTAGTTATATTCTTGTACATAGTGGCAGTATTATAGTAGTTATATTCTTGTACATAGGAGCAGTATTATAGCAGTTATATTCTAGTACATAGGGGGCAGTATTATAGTAGTTATATTCTTGTACATAGGGGGCAGTAATATAGTAGTTATATTCTTGTACATAGGAGCAGTATTATAGTAGTTATATTCTTGTACATAGGGGGCAGTATTATAGTAGTTATATTCTTGTTCATAGGGGGCAGTATTATAGCAGTTATATTCTTGTACATAGGAGCAGTATTATAGTAGTTATATTCTTGTACATAGGAGCAGTATTATAGTAGTTATATTCTTGCACATAGGGGCAGTATTATAGAAGTTATATACTTGTACATAGGGGAAGTATTATAGTAGTTATATTCTAGTACATAGGGGGCAGTATTATAGTAGTTATATTCTTGTACATAGGGGGCAGTATTATAGTAGTTATATTCTTGTACATAGGAGCAGTATTATAGTAGTTATATTCTTGTACATAGGAGCAGTATTATAGTAGTGATATTCTTGTACATAGGGGAAGTATTATAATAGTTATATTCTTGTACATAGGGGGCAGTATTATAGTAGTTATATTCTTGTACATAGGGGCAGTATTATAGTAGTTATATTCTTGTACATAGGGGCAGTATTATAGTGGTTCTATTCTTGTACATATTGGGCAGTATTATGGTAGTTATATTCTTGTACATAGAGGGCTGTATTATAGTAGTTATATTGTTGTACATAGGAGCAGTATTATAGTAGTTAAATTCTTGTACATACGAGCAGTATTATAGTAGTTATATTCTTGTACATAGGGGCAGTATTATAGTAGTTATATTCTTGTACATAGAAGCAGTATTATAGTAGTTATATTCTTGTACATAGGGGCAACATTATAGTAGTTATATTCTGGTACATAGGACCAGTATTATAGTATTTATATTCTTGTACATAGGAGCAGTATTATAGTAGTTATATTCTTGTACATAAAGGCAGTATTATAGTAGTTATATTTTTGTACATAGGGGGCAGTAATATAGTAGTTATATTCTTGTACATAGGGGGCAGTATTATAGTAGTTATATTCTTGTACATAGAAGCAGTATTATAGTAGTTATATTCTTGTACATAGGTGATAGTATTATAATAGTTATATTCTTGTACATAGGGGCAGTATTATAGTAGTTATATTCTTCTACATAGAAGCAGTATTATAGTAGTTATATTCTTGTACATAGGGGCAGTATTATAGTAGTTATATTCTTGTACATAGGAGCAGTATCATAGTAGCTATATTCCTGTACATAGGGGCAGTATTATAGTAGTTATATTCTTGTACATAGGGGGCAGTATTATAGCAGTTATATTCTTGTACATAGGAGCAGTATTATAGTAGTTATATTCTTGTACATAGGAGCAGTATTATAGTAGTTATATTCTTGTACATAGGGGCAGTATTATAGAAGTTATATACTTGTACATAGGGGAAGTATTATAGTAGTTATATTCTTGTACATAGGGGGTAGTATTATAGTAGTTATATTCTTGTACATAGGGGGCAGTATTATAGTAGTTATATTCTTGTACATAGGAGCAGTATTATAGTAGTTATATTCTTGTACATAGGAGCAGTATTATAGTATTGATATTCTTGTACATAGGGGAAGTATTATAGTAGTTATATTCTTGTACATAGGGGGCAGTATTATAGTAGTTATATTCTTGTACATAGGGGAAGTATTATAGTAGTTATATTCTTGTGCATAGGAGCAGTATTATAGTAGTTATATTCTTGTACATAGGGGCAGTATTATAGTAGATATATTCTTGTACATAGGGGCAGTATTATAGTGGTTATATTCTTCTACATATTGGGCAGTATTATGGTAGTTATATTCTTGTACATAGAGGGCTGTATTATAGTAGTTATATTGTTGTACATAGGAGCAGTATTATAGTAGTTAAATTCTTGTACATACGATCAGTATTATAGTAGTTATATTCTTGTACATAGGGGCAGTATTATAGTAGTTATATTCTTGTACATAGAAGCAGTATTATAGTAGTTATATTCTTGTACATAGTGGCAGTATTATAGTAGTTATATTCTTGTACATAGGAGCAGTATTATAGCAGTTATATTCTAGTACATAGGGGGCAGTATTATAGTAGTTATATTCTTGTACATAGGGGGCAGTAATATAGTAGTTATATTCTTGTACATAGGGGGCAGTATTATAGTAGTTATATTCTTGTACATAGGGGGCAGTATTATAGTAGTTATATTCTTGTACATAGGTTATAGTATTATAATAGTTATATTCTTGTGCATAGGGGCAGTATTATAGTAGTTATATTCTTGTACATAGGAGCAGTATAATAGTAGTTATATTCTTGTATATAGGGGCAGTAGTATAGTAGTTATATTCTTGTACATAGTGGCAGTATTATAGAAGTTATATACTTGTACATAGGGGAAGTATTATAGTAGTTATATTCTTGTACATAGGGGGCAGTATTATAGTAGTTATATTCTTGTACATAGGGGGCAGTGTTATAGTAGTTATATTCTTGTACATAGGAGCAGTATTATAGTAGTTATATTCTTGTACATAGGAGCAGTATTATAGTAGTGATATTCTTGTACATAGGGGAAGTATTATAGTAGTTATATTCTTGTACAGAGGGGGCAGTATTATAGTAGTTAAATTCTTGTACATAGGGGAAGTATTATAGTAGTTATATTCTTGTACATAGGGGCAGTATTATAGTGGTTATATTCTTGTACATATTGGGCAGTATTATGGTAGTTATATTATTGTACATAGAGGGCTGTATTATAGTAGTTATATTGTTGTACATAGGAGCAGTATTATAGTAGTTAAATTCTTGTACATACGAGCAGTATTATAGTAGTTATATTCTTGTACATAGGGGCAGTATTATAGTAGTTATATTCTTGTACATAGGGGCAGTATTATAGTGGTTATATTCTTGTACATATTGGGCAGTATTATGGTAGTTATATTCTTGCACATAGAGGGCTGTATTATAGTAGTTATATTGTTGTACATAGGAGCAGTATTATAGTAGTTAAATTGTTGTACATACGAGCAGTATTATAGTAGTTATATTCTTGTACATAGGGGCAGTATTATAGTAGTTATATTCTTGTACATAGAAGCAGTATTATAGTAGTTATATTCTTGTACATAGGGGCAGCATTATAGTAGTTATATTCTGGTACATAGGGGCAGCATTATAGTAGTTATATTCTGGTACATAGGATCAGTATTATACTATTTATATTCTTGTACATAGGAGCAGTATTATAGTAGTTATATTCTTGTACATAGAGGCAGTATTATAGTAGTTATATTTTTGTACATAGGGGGCAGTAATATAGTAGTTATATTCTTGTACATAGGGGACAGTATTATAGTAGTTATATTCTTGTACATAGGGGGCAGTATTATAGTAGTTATATTCTTGTACATAGGTGATAGTATTATAATAGTTGTATTCTTGTGCATAGGGGCAGTATTATAGTAGTTATATTCTTGTACATAGGAGCAGTATAATAGTAGTTATATTCTTGTTTATAGGGGCAGTATTATAGTAGTTATATTCTTGTACATAGAAGCAGTATTATAGTAGTTATATTCTTGTACATAGTGGCAGTATTATAGTAGTTATATTCTTGTACATAGGAGCAGTATTATAGCAGTTATATTCTAGTACATAGGGGGCAGTATTATAGTAGTTATATTCTTGTACATAGGGGGCAGTAATATAGTAGTTATATTCTTGTACATAGGGGGCAGTATTATAGTAGTTATATTCTTGTACATAGGGGGCAGTATTATAGTAGTTATATTCTTGTACATAGGTGATAGTATTATAATAGTTATATTCTTGTGCATAGGGGCAGTATTATAGTAGTTATATTCTTGTACATAGGAGCAGTATAATAGTAGTTATATTCTTGTATATAGGGGCAGTAGTATAGTAGTTATATTCTTGTACATAGTGGCAGTATTATAGAAGTTATATACTTGTACATAGGGGAAGTATTATAGTAGTTATATTCTTGTACATAGGGGGCAGTATTATAGTAGTTATATTCTTGTACATAGGGGGCAGTATTATAGTAGTTATATTCTTGTACATAGGAGCAGTATTATAGTAGTTATATTCTTGTACATAGGAGCAGTATTATAGTAGTGATATTCTTGTACATAGGGGAAGTATTATAGTAGTTATATTCTTGTACATAGGGGGCAGTATTATAGTAGTTAAATTCTTGTACATAGGAGAAGTATTATAGTAGTTATATTCTTGTACATAGGGGCAGTATTATAGTGGTTATATTCTTGTACATATTGGGCAGTATTATGGTAGTTATATTATTGTACATAGAGGGCTGTATTATAGTAGTTATATTGTTGTACATAGGAGCAGTATTATAGTAGTTATATTCTTGTACATAGGGGCAGCATTATAGTAGTTATATTCTGGTACATAGGACCAGTATTATACTATTTATATTCTTGTACATAGGAGCAGTATTATAGTAGTTATATTCTTGTACATAGAGGCAGTATTATAGTAGTTATATTTTTGTACATAGGGGGCAGTAATATAGTAGTTATATTCTTGCACATAGGGAGCAGTATTATAGTAGTTATATTCTTGTACATAGGTGATAGTATTATAATAGTTATATTCTTGTGCATAGGGGCAGTATTATAGTGGTTATATTCTTGTACATAGAAGCAGTATTATAGTAGTTATATTCTTGTACATAGGTGATAGTATTATAATAGTTATATTCCTGTACATAGGGGCAGTATTATAGTAGTTATATTCTTGTACATAGAAGCAGTATTATAGTAGTTATATTCTTGTACATAAGGGACAGTATTATAGTAGTTATATTCTAGTACATAGGAGCAGTATCTTAGTAGCTATATTCTTGTACATAGGGGCAGTGTTATAGTAGTTATATTCTTGTACATAGGGGGCAGTATTATAGCAGTTATATTCTTATACATAGGAGCAGTATTATAGTAGTTATATTCCTGTACATAGGAGCAGTATTATAGTAGTTATCTTCTTGTACATAGGGGCAGTATTATAGTGTTATATTCTTGTACATAGGGGGCAGTATTATAGTAGTTATATTCTTGTACATAGGGGACAGTATTATAGTAGTTATATTCTAGTACATAGGAGCAGTATCTTAGTAGCTATATTCTTGTACATAGGGGCAGTGATATAGTAGTTATATTCTTGTACATAGGGGCAGTATTATAGCAGTTATATTCTTATACATAGGAGCAGTATTATAGTAGTTATATTCCTGTACATAGGAGCAGTATTATAGTAGTTATCTTCTTGTACATAGGGGCAGTATTATAGAAGTTATATACTTGTACATAGGGGAAGTATTATAGTAGTTATATTCTTGTACATAGGGAGCAGTATTATAGTAGTTATATTCTTGTACATAGGGGGCAGTATTATAGTAGTTATATTCTTGTACATAGGATCAGTATTATAGTAGTTATATTCTTGTGCGTCGGAGCAGTATTATAGTAGTGATATTCTTGTACATAGGGGAAGTATTATAGTGTTATATTCTTGTACATAGGGGGCAGTATTATAGTAGTTATATTCTTGTACATAGGGGAAGTATTATAGTAGTTATATTCTTGTACATAGGAGCAGTATTATAGTAGTTATATTCTTGTACATAGGGGCTTTATTATAGTAGTTATATTCTTGTACATAGGGGCAGTATTAAAGTAGTTATATTCTTGTACATATTAGGCAGTATTATGGTAGTTATATTCTTGTACATAGAGTGCTGTATTATAGTAGTTATATTGTTGTACATAGGAGCAGTATTATAGTAGTTAAATTCTTGTACATACGAGCAGTGTTATAGTAGTCATATTCTTGTACATAGGGGCAGTATTATAGTAGTAATATTCTTGTTCATAGAAGCAGTATTATAGTAGTTATATTCTTGTACATAGGGGCAGTATTATATTAGTTATATTCTGGTACATAGGACCAGTATTATAGTATTTATATTCTTGAACATAGGAGCAGTATTATAGTAGTTATATTCTTGTACATAGGAGCAGTATTATAGTAGTTATATTTTTGTACATAGGGGGCAGTAATATAGTAGTTATATTCTTGTACTTAGGGGGCAGTATTATAGTAGTTATATTCTTGTACATAGGGGGCAGTATTATAGTAGTTATGTTCTTGTACATAGGAGCAGTATTATAGTAGTTATATTCTTGTACATAGGAGCAGTATTATAGTAGTTATATTTTAGTACATAGGGGCAGTATTATAGTAGTTATATTCTTGTACATAGGGTAAGTATTATAGTAGTTATATTCTTGTACATAGGGGGCAGTATTATAGTAGTTATATTCTTGTACATAGGGGAAGTATTATAGTAGTTATATTCTTGTACATAGGAGCAGTATTATAGTAGTTATATTCTTGTACATAGGAGCAGTATGATAATAGTTATATTCTTGTACATAGGAGCAGTATTATAGTAGTTATATTCTTGTACATAGGAGCAGTATTATATTAGCAATATTCTTGTACATAAGAGCAGTATTATAGTAGTTATATTCTTGTACATAGGAGCAGTATTATAGTAGTTATATTCTTGTTCATAGGGGCAGTATTATAGTAGTTATATTCTTGTACATAGGAGCAGTATTATAGTAGCTATATTCTTGTACATAGGGGAAGTATTATAGTAGTTATATTCTTGTACATAGGGGGCAGTATTATAGTAGTTATATTCTTGTACATAGGGGGCAGTATTATAGCAGTTATATTCTTGTACATAGGAGCAGTATTATAGTAGTTATATTCTTGTACTTAGGAGCAGTATTATAGTAGTTATATTCTTGTACATAGGGGAAGTATTATAGTAGTTATATTCTTGTACATAGGGGGCAGTATTATAGTAGTTATATTCTTGTACATAGGGGAAGTATTATAGTAGTTATATTCTTGTACATAGGAGCAGTATTATAGCAGTTGTATTCTTGTACATAGGGGCAGTATTATAGTAGTTATATTCTTCTACATGGGGCAGTATTATAGTAGTTATATTCTTGTACATATTGGGCTGTATTATGGTAGTTATATTCTTGTACATAGAGGGCTGTATTATAGTAGTTATATTGTTGTACATAGGAGCAGTATTATAGTAGTTATATTCTTGTACATAGGAGCAGTATTATAGTAGTTATATTCTTGTTCATAGGGGCAGTATTATAGTAGTTAAATTCTTGTACATACGAGCAGTGTTATAGTAGTTATATTCTTGTACATAGGGGCAGTATTATAGTAGTTATATTCTTGTACATAGGGGGCAGTATTATAGTAGTTATATTCTGGTACATAGGACCAGTATTATAGTATTTATATTCTTGTACATAGGAGAAGTATTATAGTAGTTATATTCTTGTACATAGAGGCAGTATTATAGTAGTTATATTTTTGTACATAGGGGGCAGTAATATAGTAGTTATATTCTTGTACATAGGGGGCAGTATTATAGTAGTTATATTCTTGTACATACGGGGCAGTATTATAGTAGTTATATTCTTGTACATAGGTGATAGTATCATAATAGTTATATTCTTGTGCATAGGGGCAGTATTATAGTAGTTATATTCTTGTACATAGGAGCAGTATAATAGTAGTTATATTCTTGTATATAGGGGCAGTATTATAGTAGTTATATTCTTGTACATAGGAGCAGTATTATAGTAGTTATATTCTTGTACATAGGGGCAGTATTATAGTAGTTATATTCTTGTACATAGGAGCAGTATTATAGCAGTTATATTCTAGTACATAGGGGCAGTATTATAGTAGTTATATTCTTGTACATAGGGGAAGTATTATAGTAGTTATATTCTTGTACATAGGGGGCAGTATTATAGTAGTTATATTCTTGTACATAGGGGAAGTATTATAGTAGTTATATTCTTGTACATAGGAGCAGTATTATAGTAGTTATATTCTTGTACATAGGGGCAGTAGTATAGTAGTTATATTCTTGTACATAGGAGCAGTATTATAGTAGTCATATTCTAGAACATAGGGGCAGTATTATAATAGTTATATTCTTGTACATAGGGGAAGTATTATAGTAGTTATATTCTTGTACATAGGGGGCAGTATTATAGTAGTTATATTCTTGTACATAGGGGAAGTATTATAGTAGTTATATTCTTGTACATAGGAGCCGTATTATGGTAGTTATATTCTTGTACATAGGAGCAGTATTATAGTAGCTATATTCTTGTACATAGGGGAAGTATTATAGTCGTTATATTCTTGTACATAGGGGGCAGTATTATAGTAGTTATATTCTTGTACATAGGGGGCAGTATTATAGTAGTTATATTCTTGTACATAGGAGCAGTATTATAGTAGTTATATTCTTGTACATAGGAGCAGTATTATACTAGTTATATTCTTGTACATAGGGGCAGTATTATAGTAGTTATATACTTGTACATAGGGGAAGTATTATAGTAGTTATATTCTTGTACATAGGGGGCTGTATTATAGTAGTTATATTCTTTTACATAGGGGGCAGTATTATAGTAGTTATGTTCTTGTACATAGGAGCAGTATTATAGTAGTTATATTCTTGTACATAGGGGCAGTATTATAGTAGTTATATTCTTGTACATAGGAGCAGTATTATAGTAGTTATATTCTAGTACATAGGGGCAGTATTATAGTAGTCATATTCTTGTACATAGGGTAAGTATTATAGTAGTTATATTCTTGTACATAGGGGGCAGTATTATAGTAGTTATATTCTTGTACATAGGGGAAGTATTATAGTAGTTATATTCTTGTACATAGGAGCAGTATTATAGTAATTATATTCTTGTACATAGGAGCAGTATTATAGTAGTTATATTCTTGTACATAGGGGGCAGTATTATAGTAGTTATATTCTTGTACATAGGGGGCAGTATTATAGTAGTTATATTCTTGTACATAGGATCAGTATTATAGTAGTTATATTCTTGTGCGTCGGAGCAGTATTATAGTAGTGATATTCTTGTACATAGGGGAAGTATTATAGTGTTATATTCTTGTACATAGGGGGCAGTATTATAGTAGTTATATTCTTGTACATAGGGGAAGTATTATAGTAGTTATATTCTTGTACATAGGAGCAGTATTATAGTAGTTATATTCTTGTACATAGGGGCTTTATTATAGTAGTTATATTCTTGTACATAGGGGCAGTATTAAAGTAGTTATATTCTTGTACATATTAGGCAGTATTATGGTAGTTATATTCTTGTACATAGAGTTCTGTATTATAGTAGTTATATTGTTGTACATAGGAGCAGTATTATAGTAGTTAAATTCTTGTACATACGAGCAGTGTTATAGTAGTCATATTCTTGTACATAGGGGCAGTATTATAGTAGTAATATTCTTGTTCATAGAAGCAGTATTATAGTAGTTATATTCTTGTACATAGGGGCAGTATTATATTAGTTATATTCTGGTACATAGGACCAGTATTATAGTATTTATATTCTTGAACATAGGAGCAGTATTATAGTAGTTATATTCTTGTACATAGGAGCAGTATTATAGTAGTTATATTTTTGTACATAGGGGGCAGTAATATAGTAGTTATATTCTTGTACTTAGGGGGCAGTATTATAGTAGTTATATTCTTGTACATAGGGGGCAGTATTATAGTAGTTATGTTCTTGTACATAGGAGCAGTATTATAGTAGTTATATTCTTGTACATAGGAGCAGTATTATAGTAGTTATATTTTAGTACATAGGGGCAGTATTATAGTAGTTATATTCTTGTACATAGGGTAAGTATTATAGTAGTTATATTCTTGTACATAGGGGGCAGTATTATAGTAGTTATATTCTTGTACATAGGGGAAGTATTATAGTAGTTATATTCTTGTACATAGGAGCAGTATTATAGTAGTTATATTCTTGTACATAGGAGCAGTATGATAATAGTTATATTCTTGTACATAGGAGCAGTATTATAGTAGTTATATTCTTGTACATAGGAGCAGTATTATATTAGCAATATTCTTGTACATAAGAGCAGTATTATAGTAGTTATATTCTTGTACATAGGAGCAGTATTATAGTAGTTATATTCTTGTTCATAGGGGCAGTATTATAGTAGTTATATTCTTGTACATAGGAGCAGTATTATAGTAGCTATATTCTTGTACATAGGGGAAGTATTATAGTAGTTATATTCTTGTACATAGGGGGCAGTATTATAGTAGTTATATTCTTGTACATAGGGGGCAGTATTATAGCAGTTATATTCTTGTACATAGGAGCAGTATTATAGTAGTTATATTCTTGTACTTAGGAGCAGTATTATAGTAGTTATATTCTTGTACATAGGGGAAGTATTATAGTAGTTATATTCTTGTACATAGGGGGCAGTATTATAGTAGTTATATTCTTGTACATAGGGGAAGTATTATAGTAGTTATATTCTTGTACATAGGAGCAGTATTATAGCAGTTGTATTCTTGTACATAGGGGCAGTATTATAGTAGTTATATTCTTCTACATGGGGCAGTATTATAGTAGTTATATTCTTGTACATATTGGGCTGTATTATGGTAGTTATATTCTTGTACATAGAGGGCTGTATTATAGTAGTTATATTGTTGTACATAGGAGCAGTATTATAGTAGTTATATTCTTGTACATAGGAGCAGTATTATAGTAGTTATATTCTTGTTCATAGGGGCAGTATTATAGTAGTTAAATTCTTGTACATACGAGCAGTGTTATAGTAGTTATATTCTTGTACATAGGGGCAGTATTATAGTAGTTATATTCTTGTACATAGGGGGCAGTATTATAGTAGTTATATTCTGGTACATAGGACCAGTATTATAGTATTTATATTCTTGTACATAGGAGAAGTATTATAGTAGTTATATTCTTGTACATAGAGGCAGTATTATAGTAGTTATATTTTTGTACATAGGGGGCAGTAATATAGTAGTTATATTCTTGTACATAGGGGGCAGTATTATAGTAGTTATATTCTTGTACATACGGGGCAGTATTATAGTAGTTATATTCTTGTACATACGGGGCAGTATTATAGTAGTTATATTCTTGTACATAGGTGATAGTATCATAATAGTTATATTCTTGTGCATAGGGGCAGTATTATAGTAGTTATATTCATGTACATAGGAGCAGTATAATAGTAGTTATATTCTTGTATATAGGGGCAGTATTATAGTAGTTATATTCTTGTACATAGGAGCAGTATTATAGTAGTTATATTCTTGTACATAGGGGCAGTATTATAGTAGTTATATTCTTGTACATAGGAGCAGTATTATAGCAGTTATATTCTAGTACATAGGGTCAGTATTATAGTAGTTATATTCTTGTACATAGGGGAAGTATTATAGTAGTTATATTCTTGTACATAGGGGGCAGTATTATAGTAGTTATATTCTTGTACATAGGGGAAGTATTATAGTAGTTATATTCTTGTACATAGGAGCAGTATTATAGTAGTTATATTCTTGTACATAGGGGCAGTAGTATAGTAGTTATATTCTTGTACATAGGAGCAGTATTATAGTAGTCATATTCTAGAACATAGGGGCAGTATTATAATAGTTATATTCTTGTACATAGGGGAAGTATTATAGTAGTTATATTCTTGTACATAGGGGGCAGTATTATAGTAGTTATATTCTTGTACATAGGGGAAGTATTATAGTAGTTATATTCTTGTACATAGGAGCCGTATTATGGTAGTTATATTCTTGTACATAGGAGCAGTATTATAGTAGCTATATTCTTGTACATAGGGGAAGTATTATAGTCGTTATATTCTTGTACATAGGGGGCAGTATTATAGTAGTTATATTCTTGTACATAGGGGGCAGTATTATAGTAGTTATATTCTTGTACATAGGAGCAGTATTATAGTAGTTATATTCTTGTACATAGGAGCAGTATTATACTAGTTATATTCTTGTACATAGGGGCAGTATTATAGTAGTTATATACTTGTACATAGGGGAAGTATTATAGTAGTTATATTCTTGTACATAGGGGGCTGTATTATAGTAGTTATATTCTTTTACATAGGGGGCAGTATTATAGTAGTTATGTTCTTGTACATAGGAGCAGTATTATAGTAGTTATATTCTTGTACATAGGGGCAGTATTATAGTAGTTATATTCTTGTACATAGGAGCAGTATTATAGTAGTTATATTCTAGTACATAGGGGCAGTATTATAGTAGTCATATTCTTGTACATAGGGTAAGTATTATAGTAGTTATATTCTTGTACATAGGGGGCAGTATTATAGTAGTTATATTCTTGTACATAGGGGAAGTATTATAGTAGTTATATTCTTGTACATAGGAGCAGTATTATAGTAATTATATTCTTGTACATAGGAGCAGTATTATAGTAGTTATATTCTTGTACATAGGAGCAGTATTATAGTAGTTATATTCTTGTACATAGGAGCAGTATTATATTAGCAATATTCTTGTACATAAGAGCAGTATTATAGTAGTTATATTCTTGTACATATGAGCAGTATTATAGTAGTTATATTCTTGTACATAGGGGCAGTATTATAGTAGTTATATTCTTGTACATAGGAGCAGTATTATAGTAGCTATATTCTTGTACATAGGGGAAGTATTATAGTAGTTATATTCTTGTACATAGGGGGCAGTATTATAGTAGTTATATTCTTGTACATAGGGGGCAGTATTATAGCAGTTATATTCTTGTACATGGGAGCAGTATTATAGTAGTTATATTCTTGTACATAGGAGCAGCATTATAGTATTTATATTCTTGTACATAGGGGCAGTATTATAGTAGTTATATGCTTGTACATAGAAGCAGTATTATAGTAGTTATATTCTTGTACATAGGGGGCAGTATTATAGCAGTTATATTCTTGTACATGGGAGCAGTATTATAGTAGTTATATTCTTGTACATAGGAGCAGTTTTATAGTAGTTATATTCTTGTACATAGGGGAAGTATTATATTAGTTATATTCTTGTACATAGGGGGCAGTATTATAGTAGTTATATTCTTGTACATAGGGTAAGTATTATAGTAGTTATATTCTTGTACAAAGGAGCAGTATTATAGCAGTTATATTCTTGTACATAGGGGCAGTATTATAGTAGTTATATTCTTGTACATAGGGGCAGTATTATAGTAGTTATATTCTGGTACATATTGGGCTGTATTATGGTAGTTATATTCTTGTACATAGAGGGCTATATTATAGTAGTTATATTGTTGTACATAGGAGCAGTATTATAGTAGTTAAATTGTTGTACATACGAGCAGTATTATAGTAGTTATATTCTTGTACATAGTGGCAGTATTATAGTAGTTATATTCTTGTACATAGGAGCAGTATTATAGTAGTTATATTTTAGTACATAGGGGCAGTATTATAGTAGTTATATTCTTGTACATAGGGTAAGTATTATAGTAGGTATATTCTTGTACATAGGGGGCAGTATTATAGTAGTTATATTCTTGTACATAGGGGAAGTATTATAGTAGTTATATTCTTGTACATAGGAGCAGTATTATAGTAGTTATATTCTTGTACATAGGAGCAGTATGATAATAGTTATATTCCTGTACATAGGAGCAGTATTATAGTAGTTATATTCTTGTACATAGGAGCAGTATTATATTAGCAATATTCTTGTACATAAGAGCAGTATTATAGTAGTTATATTCTTGTACATAGGAGCAGTATTATAGTAGTTATATTCTTGTTCATAGGGGCAGTATTATAGTAGTTATATTCTTGTACATAGGAGCAGTATTATAGTAGCTATATTCTTGTACATAGGGGAAGTATTATAGTAGTTATATTCTTGTACATAGGGGGCAGTATTATAGTAGTTATATTCTTGTACATAGGGGGCAGTATTATAGCAGTTATATTCTTGTACATAGGAGCAGTATTATAGTAGTTATATTCTTGTACATAGGAGCAGTATTATAGTAGTTATATTCTTGTACATAGGGGAAGTATTATAGTAGTTATATTCTTGTACATAGGGGGCAGTATTATAGTAGTTATATTCTTGTACATAGGGGAAGTATTATAGTAGTTATATTCTTGTACATAGGAGCAGTATTATAGCAGTTGTATTCTTGTACATAGGGGCAGTATTATAGTAGTTATATTCTTCTACATGGGGCAGTATTATAGTAGTTATATTCTTGTACATATTGGGCTGTATTATGGTAGTTATATTCTTGTACATAGAGGGCTGTATTATAGTAGTTATATTGTTGTACATAGGAGCAGTATTATAGTAGTTAAATTCTTGTACATACGAGCAGTGTTATAGTAGTTATATTCTTCTACATAGGGGCAGTATTATAGTAGTTATATTCTTGTACATAGGGGGCAGTTTTATAGTAGTTATATTCTGGTACATAGGACCAGTATTATAGTATTTATATTCTTGTACATAGGAGAAGTATTATAGTAGTTATATTCTTCTACATAGAGGCAGTATTATAGTAGTTATATTTTTGTACATAGGGGGCAGTAATATAGTAGTTATATTCTTGTACATAGGGGGCAGTATTATAGTAGTTATATTCTTGTACATACGGGGCAGTATTATAGTAGTTATATTCTTGTACATAGGGGAAGTATTATAGTAGTTATATTCTTGTACATAGGGGGCAGTATTATAGTAGTTATATTCTTCTACATGGGGCAGTATTATAGTAGTTATATTCTTGTACATATTGGGCTGTATTATGGTAGTTATATTCTTGTACATAGAGGGCTGTATTATAGTAGTTATATTGTTGTACATAGGAGCAGTATTATAGTAGTTATATTCTTGTACATAGGAGCAGTATTATAGTAGTTATATTCTTGTTCATAGGGGCAGTATTATAGTAGTTAAATTCTTGTACATACGAGCAGTGTTATAGTAGTTATATTCTTGTACATAGGGGCAGTATTATAGTAGTTATATTCTTGTACATAGGGGGCAGTATTATAGTAGTTATATTCTGGTACATAGGACCAGTATTATAGTATTTATATTCTTGTACATAGGAGAAGTATTATAGTAGTTATATTCTTGTACATAGAGGCAGTATTATAGTAGTTATATTTTTGTACATAGGGGGCAGTAATATAGTAGTTATATTCTTGTACATAGGGGGCAGTATTATAGTAGTTATATTCTTGTACATACGGGGAGTATTATAGTAGTTATATTCTTGTGCATAGGGGCAGTATTATAGTAGTTATATTCTTGTACATAGGAGCAGTATAATAGTAGTTATATTCTTGTATATAGGGGCAGTATTATAGTAGTTATATTCTTGTACATAGGAGCAGTATTATAGTAGTTATATTCTTGTACATAGGGGCAGTATTATAGTAGTTATATTCTTGTACATAGGAGCAGTATTATAGCAGTTATATTCTAGTACATAGGGGCAGTATTATAGTAGTTATATTCTTGTACATAGGGGAAGTATTATAGTAGTTATATTCTTGTACATAGGGGGCAGTATTATAGTAGTTATATTCTTGTACATAGGGGAAGTATTATAGTAGTTATATTCTTGTACATAGGAGCAGTATTATAGTAGTTATATTCTTGTACATAGGGGCAGTAGTATAGTAGTTATATTCTTGTACATAGGAGCAGTATTATAGTAGTCATATTCTAGAACATAGGGGCAGTATTATAATAGTTATATTCTTGTACATAGGGGAAGTATTATAGTAGTTATATTCTTGTACATAGGGGGCAGTATTATAGTAGTTATATTCTTGTACATAGGGGAAGTATTATAGTAGTTATATTCTTGTACATAGGAGCCGTATTATGGTAGTTATATTCTTGTACATAGGAGCAGTATTATAGTAGCTATATTCTTGTACATAGGGGAAGTATTATAGTCGTTATATTCTTGTACATAGGGGGCAGTATTATAGTAGTTATATTCTTGTACATAGGGGGCAGTATTATAGTAGTTATATTCTTGTACATAGGAGCAGTATTATAGTAGTTATATTCTTGTACATAGGAGCAGTATTATACTAGTTATATTCTTGTACATAGGGGCAGTATTATAGTAGTTATATACTTGTACATAGGGGAAGTATTATAGTAGTTATATTCTTGTACATAGGGGGCTGTATTATAGTAGTTATATTCTTTTACATAGGGGGCAGTATTATAGTAGTTATGTTCTTGTACATAGGAGCAGTATTATAGTAGTTATATTCTTGTACATAGGGGCAGTATTATAGTAGTTATATTCTTGTACATAGGAGCAGTATTATAGTAGTTATATTCTAGTACATAGGGGCAGTATTATAGTAGTCATATTCTTGTACATAGGGTAAGTATTATAGTAGTTATATTCTTGTACATAGGGGGCAGTATTATAGTAGTTATATTCTTGTACATAGGGGAAGTATTATAGTAGTTATATTCTTGTACATAGGAGCAGTATTATAGTAATTATATTCTTGTACATAGGAGCAGTATTATAGTAGTTATATTCTTGTACATAGGAGCAGTATTATAGTAGTTATATTCTTGTACATAGGAGCAGTATTATATTAGCAATATTCTTGTACATAAGAGCAGTATTATAGTAGTTATATTCTTGTACATATGAGCAGTATTATAGTAGTTATATTCTTGTACATAGGGGCAGTATTATAGTAGTTATATTCTTGTACATAGGAGCAGTATTATAGTAGCTATATTCTTGTACATAGGGGAAGTATTATAGTAGTTATATTCTTGTACATAGGGGGCAGTATTATAGTAGTTATATTCTTGTACATAGGGGGCAGTATTATAGCAGTTATATTCTTGTACATGGGAGCAGTATTATAGTAGTTATATTCTTGTACATAGGAGCAGCATTATAGTATTTATATTCTTGTACATAGGGGCAGTATTATAGTAGTTATATTCTTGTACATAGAAGCAGTATTATAGTAGTTATATTCTTGTACATAGGGGGCAGTATTATAGCAGTTATATTCTTGTACATGGGAGCAGTATTATAGTAGTTATATTCTTGTACATAGGAGCAGTTTTATAGTAGTTATATTCTTGTACATAGGGGAAGTATTATATTAGTTATATTCTTGTACATAGGGGGCAGTATTATAGTAGTTATATTCTTGTACATAGGGTAAGTATTATAGTAGTTATATTCTTGTACAAAGGAGCAGTATTATAGCAGTTATATTCTTGTACATAGGGTCAGTATTATAGTAGTTATATTCTTGTACATAGGGGCAGTATTATAGTAGTTATATTCTGGTACATATTGGGCTGTATTATGGTAGTTATATTCTTGTACATAGAGGGCTATATTATAGTAGTTATATTGTTGTACATAGGAGCAGTATTATAGTAGTTAAATTGTTGTACATACGAGCAGTATTATAGTAGTTATATTCTTGTACATAGTGGCAGTATTATAGTAGTTATATTCTTGTACATAGGAGCAGTATTATAGTAGTTATATTTTAGTACATAGGGGCAGTATTATAGTAGTTATATTCTTGTACATAGGGTAAGTATTATAGTAGGTATATTCTTGTACATAGGGGGCAGTATTATAGTAGTTATATTCTTGTACATAGGGGAAGTATTATAGTAGTTATATTCTTGTACATAGGAGCAGTATTATAGTAGTTATATTCTTGTACATAGGAGCAGTATGATAATAGTTATATTCTTGTACATAGGAGCAGTATTATAGTAGTTATATTCTTGTACATAGGAGCAGTATTATATTAGCAATATTCTTGTACATAAGAGCAGTATTATAGTAGTTATATTCTTGTACATAGGAGCAGTATTATAGTAGTTATATTCTTGTTCATAGGGGCAGTATTATAGTAGTTATATTCTTGTACATAGGAGCAGTATTATAGTAGCTATATTCTTGTACATAGGGGAAGTATTATAGTAGTTATATTCTTGTACATAGGGGGCAGTATTATAGTAGTTATATTCTTGTACATAGGGGGCAGTATTATAGCAGTTATATTCTTGTACATAGGAGCAGTATTATAGTAGTTATATTCTTGTACATAGGAGCAGTATTATAGTAGTTATATTCTTGTACATAGGGGAAGTATTATAGTAGTTATATTCTTGTACATAGGGGGCAGTATTATAGTAGTTATATTCTTGTACATAGGGGAAGTATTATAGTAGTTATATTCTTGTACATAGGAGCAGTATTATAGCAGTTGTATTCTTGTACATAGGGGCAGTATTATAGTAGTTATATTCTTCTACATGGGGCAGTATTATAGTAGTTATATTCTTGTACATATTGGGCTGTATTATGGTAGTTATATTCTTGTACATAGAGGGCTGTATTATAGTAGTTATATTGTTGTACATAGGAGCAGTATTATAGTAGTTAAATTCTTGTACATACGAGCAGTGTTATAGTAGTTATATTCTTCTACATAGGGGCAGTATTATAGTAGTTATATTCTTGTACATAGGGGGCAGTTTTATAGTAGTTATATTCTGGTACATAGGACCAGTATTATAGTATTTATATTCTTGTACATAGGAGAAGTATTATAGTAGTTATATTCTTGTACATAGAGGCAGTATTATAGTAGTTATATTTTTGTACATAGGGGGCAGTAATATAGTAGTTATATTCTTGTACATAGGGGGCAGTATTATAGTAGTTATATTCTTGTACATACGGGGCAGTATTATAGTAGTTATATTCTTGTACATAGGGGAAGTATTATAGTAGTTATATTCTTGTACATAGGGGGCAGTATTATAGTAGTTATATTCTTGTACATAGGGGAAGTATTATAGTAGTTATATTCTTGTACATAGGAGCAGTATTATAGTAGTTATATTCTTGTACATAGGGGCAGTAGTATAGTAGTTATATTCTTGTACATAGGAGCAGTATTATAGTAGTCATATTCTAGAACATAGGGGCAGTATTATAATAGTTATATTCTTGTACATAGGGGAAGTATTGTAGTAGTTATATTCTTGTACATAGGGGGCAGTATTATAGTAGTTATATTCTTGTACATAGGGGAAGTATTATAGTAGTTATATTCTTGTACATAGGAGCCGTATTATGGTAGTTATATTCTTGTACATAGGAGCAGTATTATAGTAGCTATATTCTTGTACATAGGGGAAGTATTATAGTCGTTATATTCTTGTACATAGGGGGCAGTATTATAGTAGTTATATTCTTGTACATAGGGGCAGTATTATAGTAGTTATATTCTTGTACATAGGAGCAGTATTATAGTAGTTATATTCTTGTACATAGGAGCAGTATTATACTAGTTATATTCTTGTACATAGGGGCAGTATTATACTAGTTATATACTTGTACATAGGGGAAGTATTATAGTAGTTATATTCTTGTACATAGGGGGCTGTATTATAGTAGTTATATTCTTTTACATAGGGGGCAGTATTATAGTAGTTATGTTCTTGTACATAGGAGCAGTATTATAGTAGTTATATTCTTGTACATAGGGGCAGTATTATAGTAGTTATATTCTTGTACATAGGAGCAGTATTATAGTAGTTATATTCTAGTACATAGGGGCAGTATTATAGTAGTCATATTCTTGTACATAGGGTAAGTATTATAGTAGTTATATTCTTGTACATAGGGGGCAGTATTATAGTAGTTATATTCTTGTACATAGGGGAAGTATTATAGTAGTTATATTCTTGTACATAGGAGCAGTATTATAGTAGTTATATTCTTGTACATAGGAGCAGTATTATAGTAGTTATATTCTTGTACATAGGAGCAGTATTATAGTAGTTATATTCTTGTACATAGGAGCAGTATTATATTAGCAATATTCTTGTACATAAGAGCAGTATTATAGTAGTTATATTCTTGTACATATGAGCAGTATTATAGTAGTTATATTCTTGTACATAGGGGCAGTATTATAGTAGTTATATTCTTGTACATAGGAGCAGTATTATAGTAGCTATATTCTTGTACATAGGGGAAGTATTATAGTAGTTATATTCTTGTACATAGGGGGCAGTATTATAGTAGTTATATTCTTGTACATAGGGGGCAGTATTATAGCAGTTATATTCTTGTACATGGGAGCAGAATTATAGTAGTTATATTCTTGTACATAGGAGCAGCATTATAGTAGTTATATTCTTGTACATAGGGGCAGTATTATAGTAGTTATATTCTTGTACATAGGGGGCAGTATTATAGCAGTTATATTCTTGTACATGGGAGCAGTATTATAGTAGTTATATTCTTGTACATAGGAGCAGTTTTATAGTAGTTATATTCTTGTACATAGGGGAAGTATTATATTAGTTATATTCTTGTACATAGGGGGCAGTATTATAGTAGTTATATTCTTGTACATAGGGTAAGTATTATAGTAGTTATATTCTTGTACATAGGAGCAGTATTATAGCAGTTATATTCTTGTACATAGGGGCAGTATTATAGTAGTTATATTCTTGTACATAGGGGCAGTATTATAGTAGTTATATTCTTGTACATATTGGGCTGTATTATGGTAGTTATATTCTTGTACATAGAGGGCTATATTATAGTAGTTATATTGTTGTACATAGGAGCAGTATTATAGTAGTTAAATTGTTGTACATACGAGCAGTATTATAGTAGTTATATTCTTGTACATAGTGGCAGTATTATAGTAGTTATATTCTTGTACATAGGAGCAGTATTATAGTAGTTATATTTTAGTACATAGGGGCAGTATTATAGTAGTTATATTCTTGTACATAGGGTAAGTATTATAGTAGTTATATTCTTGTACATAGGGTAAGTATTATAGTAGTTATATTCTTGTACAAAGGAGCAGTATTATAGCAGTTATATTCTTGTACATAGGGGCAGTATTATAGTAGTTATATTCTTGTACATAGGGGCAGTATTATAGTAGTTATATTCTGGTACATATTGGGCTGTATTATGGTAGTTATATTCTTGTACATAGAGGGCTATATTATAGTAGTTATATTGTTGTACATAGGAGCAGTATTATAGTAGTTAAATTGTTGTACATACGAGCAGTATTATAGTAGTTATATTCTTGTACATAGTGGCAGTATTATAGTAGTTATATTCTTGTACATAGGAGCAGTATTATAGTAGTTATATTTTAGTACATAGGGGCAGTATTATAGTAGTTATATTCTTGTACATAGGGTAAGTATTATAGTAGGTATATTCTTGTACATAGGGGGCAGTATTATAGTAGTTATATTCTTGTACATAGGGGAAGTATTATAGTAGTTATATTCTTGTACATAGGAGCAGTATTATAGTAGTTATATTCTTGTACATAGGAGCAGTATGATAATAGTTATATTCTTGTACATAGGAGCAGTATTATAGTAGTTATATTCTTGTACATAGGAGCAGTATTATATTAGCAATATTCTTGTACATAAGAGCAGTATTATAGTAGTTATATTCTTGTACATAGGAGCAGTATTATAGTAGTTATATTCTTGTTCATAGGGGCAGTATTATAGTAGTTATATTCTTGTACATAGGAGCAGTATTATAGTAGCTATATTCTTGTACATAGGGGAAGTATTATAGTAGTTATATTCTTGTACATAGGGGGCAGTATTATAGTAGTTATATTCTTGTACATAGGGGGCAGTATTATAGCAGTTATATTCTTGTACATAGGAGCAGTATTATAGTAGTTATATTCTTGTACATAGGAGCAGTATTATAGTAGTTATATTCTTGTACATAGGGGAAGTATTATAGTAGTTATATTCTTGTACATAGGGGGCAGTATTATAGTAGTTATATTCTTGTACATAGGGGAAGTATTATAGTAGTTATATTCTTGTACATAGGAGCAGTATTATAGCAGTTGTATTCTTGTACATAGGGGCAGTATTATAGTAGTTATATTCTTCTACATGGGGCAGTATTATAGTAGTTATATTCTTGTACATATTGGGCTGTATTATGGTAGTTATATTCTTGTACATAGAGGGCTGTATTATAGTAGTTATATTGTTGTACATAGGAGCAGTATTATAGTAGTTAAATTCTTGTACATACGAGCAGTGTTATAGTAGTTATATTCTTCTACATAGGGGCAGTATTATAGTAGTTATATTCTTGTACATAGGGGGCAGTTTTATAGTAGTTATATTCTGGTACATAGGACCAGTATTATAGTATTTATATTCTTGTACATAGGAGAAGTATTATAGTAGTTATATTCTTGTACATAGAGGCAGTATTATAGTAGTTATATTTTTGTACATAGGGGGAAGTAATATAGTAGTTATATTCTTGTACATAGGGGGCAGTATTATAGTAGTTATATTCTTGTACATACGGGGCAGTATTATAGTAGTTATATTCTTGTACATAGGGGAAGTATTATAGTAGTTATATTCTTGTACATAGGGGGCAGTATTATAGTAGTTATATTCTTGTACATAGGGGAAGTATTATAGTAGTTATATTCTTGTACATAGGAGCAGTATTATAGTAGTTATATTCTTGTACATAGGGGCAGTAGTATAGTAGTTATATTCTTGTACATAGGAGCAGTATTATAGTAGTCATATTCTAGAACATAGGGGCAGTATTATAATAGTTATATTCTTGTACATAGGGGAAGTATTGTAGTAGTTATATTCTTGTACATAGGGGGCAGTATTATAGTAGTTATATTCTTGTACATAGGGGAAGTATTATAGTAGTTATATTCTTGTACATAGGAGCCGTATTATGGTAGTTATATTCTTGTACATAGGAGCAGTATTATAGTAGCTATATTCTTGTACATAGGGGAAGTATTATAGTCGTTATATTCTTGTACATAGGGGGCAGTATTATAGTAGTTATATTCTTGTACATAGGGGCAGTATTATAGTAGTTATATTCTTGTACATAGGAGCAGTATTATAGTAGTTATATTCTTGTACATAGGAGCAGTATTATACTAGTTATATTCTTGTACATAGGGGCAGTATTATACTAGTTATATACTTGTACATAGGGGAAGTATTATAGTAGTTATATTCTTGTACATAGGGGGCTGTATTATAGTAGTTATATTCTTTTACATAGGGGGCAGTATTATAGTAGTTATGTTCTTGTACATAGGAGCAGTATTATAGTAGTTATATTCTTGTACATAGGGGCAGTATTATAGTAGATATATTCTTGTACATAGGAGCAGTATTATAGTAGTTATATTCTAGTACATAGGGGCAGTATTATAGTAGTCATATTCTTGTACATAGGGTAAGTATTATAGTAGTTATATTCTTGTACATAGGGGGCAGTATTATAGTAGTTATATTCTTGTACATAGGGGAAGTATTATAGTAGTTATATTCTTGTACATAGGAGCAGTATTATAGTAGTTATATTCTTGTACATAGGAGCAGTATTATAGTAGTTATATTCTTGTACATAGGAGCAGTATTATAGTAGTTATATTCTTGTACATAGGAGCAGTATTATATTAGCAATATTCTTGTACATAAGAGCAGTATTATAGTAGTTATATTCTTGTACATATGAGCAGTATTATAGTAGTTATATTCTTGTACATAGGGGCAGTATTATAGTAGTTATATTCTTGTACATAGGAGCAGTATTATAGTAGCTATATTCTTGTACATAGGGGAAGTATTATAGTAGTTATATTCTTGTACATAGGGGGCAGTATTATAGTAGTTATATTCTTGTACATAGGGGGCAGTATTATAGCAGTTATATTCTTGTACATGGGAGCAGAATTATAGTAGTTATATTCTTGTACATAGGAGCAGCATTATAGTAGTTATATTCTTGTACATAGGGGCAGTATTATAGTAGTTATATTCTTGTACATAGGGGGCAGTATTATAGCAGTTATATTCTTGTACATGGGAGCAGTATTATAGTAGTTATATTCTTGTACATAGGAGCAGTTTTATAGTAGTTATATTCTTGTACATAGGGGAAGTATTATATTAGTTATATTCTTGTACATAGGGGGCAGTATTATAGTAGTTATATTCTTGTACATAGGGTAAGTATTATAGTAGTTATATTCTTGTACATAGGAGCAGTATTATAGCAGTTATATTCTTGTACATAGGGGCAGTATTATAGTAGTTATATTCTTGTACATAGGGGCAGTATTATAGTAGTTATATTCTTGTACATATTGGGCTGTATTATGGTAGTTATATTCTTGTACATAGAGGGCTATATTATAGTAGTTATATTGTTGTACATAGGAGCAGTATTATAGTAGTTAAATTGTTGTACATACGAGCAGTATTATAGTAGTTATATTCTTGTACATAGTGGCAGTATTATAGTAGTTATATTCTTGTACATAGGAGCAGTATTATAGTAGTTATATTTTAGTACATAGGGGCAGTATTATAGTAGTTATATTCTTGTACATAGGGTAAGTATTATAGTAGGTATATTCTTGTACATAGGGGGCAGTATTATAGTAGTTATATTCTTGTACATAGGGGAAGTATTATAGTAGTTATATTCTTGTACATAGGAGCAGTATTATAGTAGTTATATTCTTGTACATAGGAGCAGTATGATAATAGTTATATTCTTGTACATAGGAGCAGTATTATAGTAGTTATATTCTTGTACATAGGAGCAGTATTATATTAGCAATATTCTTGTACATAAGAGCAGTATTATAGTAGTTATATTCTTGTACATAGGAGCAGTATTATAGTAGTTATATTCTTGTTCATAGGGGCAGTATTATAGTAGTTATATTCTTGTACATAGGAGCAGTATTATAGTAGCTATATTCTTGTACATAGGGGAAGTATTATAGTAGTTATATTCTTGTACATAGGGGGCAGTATTATAGTAGTTATATTCTTGTACATAGGGGGCAGTATTATAGCAGTTATATTCTTGTACATAGGAGCAGTATTATAGTAGTTATATTCTTGTACATAGGAGCAGTATTATAGTAGTTATATTCTTGTACATAGGGGAAGTATTATAGTAGTTATATTCTTGTACATAGGGGGCAGTATTATAGTAGTTATATTCTTGTACATAGGGGAAGTATTATAGTAGTTATATTCTTGTACATAGGAGCAGTATTATAGCAGTTGTATTCTTGTACATAGGGGCAGTATTATAGTAGTTATATTCTTCTACATGGGGCAGTATTATAGTAGTTATATTCTTGTACATATTGGGCTGTATTATGGTAGTTATATTCTTGTACATAGAGGGCTGTATTATAGTAGTTATATTGTTGTACATAGGAGCAGTATTATAGTAGTTAAATTCTTGTACATACGAGCAGTGTTATAGTAGTTATATTCTTCTACATAGGGGCAGTATTATAGTAGTTATATTCTTGTACATAGGGGGCAGTTTTATAGTAGTTATATTCTGGTACATAGGACCAGTATTATAGTATTTATATTCTTGTACATAGGAGAAGTATTATAGTAGTTATATTCTTGTACATAGAGGCAGTATTATAGTAGTTATATTTTTGTACATAGGGGGCAGTAATATAGTAGTTATATTCTTGTACATAGGGGGCAGTATTATAGTAGTTATATTCTTGTACATACGGGGCAGTATTATAGTAGTTATATTCTTGTACATAGGTGATAGTATCATAATAGTTATATTCTTGTGCATAGGGGCAGTATTATAGTAGTTATATTCTTGTACATAGGGGAAGTATTATAGTAGTTATATTCTTGTACATAGGAGCAGTATTATAGTAGTTATATTCTTGTACATAGGGGCAGTAGTATAGTAGTTATATTCTTGTACATAGGAGCAGTATTATAGTAGTCATATTCTAGAACATAGGGGCAGTATTATAATAGTTATATTCTTGTACATAGGGGAAGTATTATAGTAGTTATATTCTTGTACATAGGGGGCAGTATTATAGTAGTTATATTCTTGTACATAGGGGAAGTATTATAGTAGTTATATTCTTGTACATAGGAGCCGTATTATGGTAGTTATATTCTTGTACATAGGAGCAGTATTATAGTAGCTATATTCTTGTACATAGGGGAAGTATTATAGTCGTTATATTCTTGTACATAGGGGGCAGTATTATAGTAGTTATATTCTTGTACATAGGGGGCAGTATTATAGTAGTTATATTCTTGTACATAGGAGCAGTATTATAGTAGTTATATTCTTGTACATAGGAGCAGTATTATACTAGTTATATTCTTGTACATAGGGGCAGTATTATAGTAGTTATATACTTGTACATAGGGTCAGTATTATAGTAGTCATATTCTTGTACATAGGGTAAGTATTATAGTAGTTATATTCTTGTACATAGGGGGCAGTATTATAGTAGTTATATTCTTGTACATAGGGGAAGTATTATAGTAGTTATATTCTTGTACATAGGGTAAGTATTATAGTAGTTATATTCTTGTACATAGGGGGCAGTATTATAGTAGTTATATTCTTGTACATAGGGGAAGTATTATAGTAGTTATATTCTTGTACATAGGAGCAGTATTATAGTAGTTATATTCTTGTACATAGGAGCAGTATTATAGTAGTTATATTCTTGTACATAGGAGCAGTATTATAGTAGTTATATTCTTGTACATAGGAGCAGTATTATATTAGCAATATTCTTGTACATAAGAGCAGTATTATAGTAGTTATATTCTTGTACATAGGGGGCAGTATTATAGTAGTTATATTCTTGTACATAGGGTAAGTATTATAGTAGTTATATTCTTGTACATAGGAGCAGTATTATAGCAGTTATATTCTTGTACATAGGGGCAGTATTATAGTAGTTATATTCTTGTACATAGGGGCAGTATTATAGTAGTTATATTCTTGTACATATTGGGCTGTATTATGGTAGTTATATTCTTGTACATAGAGGGCTATATTATAGTAGTTATATTGTTGTACATAGGAGCAGTATTATAGTAGTTAAATTGTTGTACATACGAGCAGTATTATAGTAGTTATATTCTTGTACATAGTGGCAGTATTATAGTAGTTATATTCTTGTACATAGGAGCAGTATTATAGTAGTTATATTTTAGTACATAGGGGCAGTATTATAGTAGTTATATTCTTGTACATAGGGTAAGTATTATAGTAGTTATATTCTTGTACATAGGGGGCAGTATTATAGTAGTTATATTCTTGTACATAGGGGAAGTATTATAGTAGTTATATTCTTGTACATAGGAGCAGTATTATAGTAGTTATATTCTTGTACATAGGAGCAGTATGATAATAGTTATATTCTTGTACATAGGAGCAGTATTATAGTAGTTATATTCTTGTACATAGGAGCAGTATTATATTAGCAATATTCTTGTACATAAGAGCAGTATTATAGTAGTTATATTCTTGTACATAGGAGCAGTATTATAGTAGTTATATTCTTGTTCATAGGGGCAGTATTATAGTAGTTATATTCTTGTACATAGGAGCAGTATTATAGTAGCTATATTCTTGTACATAGGGGAAGTATTATAGTAGTTATATTCTTGTACATAGGGGGCAGTATTATAGTAGTTATATTCTTGTACATAGGGGGCAGTATTATAGCAGTTATATTCTTGTACATAGGAGCAGTATTATAGTAGTTATATTCTTGTACATAGGAGCAGTATTATAGTAGTTATATTCTTGTACATAGGGGAAGTATTATAGTAGTTATATTCTTGTACATAGGGGGCAGTATTATAGTAGTTATATTCTTGTACGTAGGGGAAGTATTATAGTAGTTATATTCTTGTACATAGGAGCAGTATTATAGCAGTTGTATTCTTGTACATAGGGGCAGTATTATAGTAGTTATATTCTTCTACATGGGGCAGTATTATAGTAGTTATATTCTTGTACATATTGGGCTGTATTATGGTAGTTATATTCTTGTACATAGAGGGCTGTATTATAGTAGTTATATTGTTGTACATAGGAGCAGTATTATAGTAGTTAAATTCTTGTACATACGAGCAGTGTTATAGTAGTTATATTCTTGTACATAGGGGCAGTATTATAGTAGTTATATTCTTGTACATAGGGGGCAGTATTATAGTAGTTATATTCTGGTACATAGGACCAGTATTATAGTATTTATATTCTTGTACATAGGAGAAGTATTATAGTAGTTATATTCTTGTACATAGAGGCAGTATTATAGTAGTTATATTTTTGTACATAGGGGCAGTAATATAGTAGTTATATTCTTGTACATAGGGGGCAGTATTATAGTAGTTATATTCTTGTACATACGGGGCAGTATTATAGTAGTTATATTCTTGTACATAGGTGATAGTATCATAATAGTTATATTCTTGTGCATAGGGGCGGTATTATAGTAGTTATATTCTTGTACATAGGGGAAGTATTATAGTAGTTATATTCTTGTACATAGGAGCAGTATTATAGTAGTTATATTCTTGTACATAGGGGCAGTAGTATAGTAGTTATATTCTTGTACATAGGAGCAGTATTATAGTAGTCATATTCTAGAACATAGGGGCAGTATTATAATAGTTATATTCTTGTACATAGGGGAAGTATTATAGTAGTTATATTTTTGTACATATGGGGCAGTATTATAGTAGTTATATTCTTGTACATAGGGGAAGTATTATAGTAGTTATATTCTTGTACATAGGAGCCGTATTATGGTAGTTATATTCTTGTACATAGGAGCAGTATTATAGTAGCTATATTCTTGTACATAGGGGAAGTATTATAGTCGTTATATTCTTGTACATAGGGGGCAGTATTATAGTAGTTATATTCTTGTACATAGGGGGCAGTATTATAGTAGTTATATTCTTGTACATAGGAGCAGTATTATAGTAGTTATATTCTTGTACATAGGAGCAGTATTATACTAGTTATATTCTTGTACATAGGGGCAGTATTATAGTAGTTATATACTTGTACATAGGGGAAGTATTATAGTAGTTATATTCTTGTACATAGGGGGCTGTATTATAGTAGTTATATTCTTTTACATAGGGGGCAGTATTATAGTAGTTATGTTCTTGTACATAGGAGCAGTATTATAGTAGTTATATTCTTGTACATAGGGGCAGTATTATAGTAGTTATATTCTTGTACATAGGAGCAGTATTATAGTAGTTATATTCTAGTACATAGGGGCAGTATTATAGTAGTCATATTCTTGTACATAGGGTAAGTATTATAGTAGTTATATTCTTGTACATAGGGGGCAGTATTATAGTAGTTATATTCTTGTGCATAGGGGCTGTATTATAGTAGTTATATTCTTGTACATAGGAGCAGTATTATAGTAGTTATATTCTTGTACATAGGAGCAGTATTATAGTAGTTATATTCTTGTACATAGGAGCAGTATTATAGTAGTTATATTCTTGTACATAGGAGCAGTATTATATTAGCAATATTCTTGTACATAAGAGCAGTATTATAGTAGTTATATTCTTGTACATATGAGCAGTATTATAGTAGTTATATTCTTGTACGTAGGGGCAGTATTATAGTAGTTATATTCTTGTACATAGGAGCAGTATTATAGTAGCTATATTCTTGTACATAGGGGAAGTATTATAGTAGTTATATTCTTGTACATAGGGGGCAGTATTATAGTAGTTATATTCTTGTACATAGGGGGCAGTATTATAGCAGTTATATTCTTGTACATGGGAGCAGTATTATAGTAGTTATATTCTTGTACATAGGAGCAGCATTATAGTAGTTATATTCTTGTACATAGGGGCAGTATTATAGTAGTTATATTCTTGTACATAGAAGCAGTATTATAGTAGTTATATTCTTGTACATAGGGGGCAGTATTATAGCAGTTATATTCTTGTACATGGGAGCAGTATTATAGTAGTTATATTCTTGTACATAGGAGCAGTTTTATAGTAGTTATATTCTTGTACATAGGGGAAGTATTATATTAGTTATATTCTTGTACATAGGGGGCAGTATTATAGTAGTTATATTCTTGTACATAGGGTAAGTATTATAGTAGTTATATTCTTGTACATAGGAGCAGTATTATAGCAGTTATATTCTTGTACATAGGGGCAGTATTATAGTAGTTATATTCTTGTACATAGGGGCAGTATTATAGTAGTTATATTCTTGTACATATTGGGCTGTATTATGGTAGTTATATTCTTGTACATAGAGGGCTATATTATAGTAGTTATATTGTTGTACATAGGAGCAGTATTATAGTAGTTAAATTGTTGTACATACGAGCAGTATTATAGTAGTTATATTCTTGTACATAGTGGCAGTATTATAGTAGTTATATTCTTGTACATAGAAGCAATATTATAGTAGTTATATTCTTGTACATAGGGGCAATTTTTATTAGTAAAAAACAAACAGTACATATTACAATACAATCCGATCAAAAAACAAAAGCAAAACCATAATCATTCAACAGAAACAAAAACAATAAAAATCTAATAACATAAAAATATTACAGTAGAATTAGCTCAAGTCCATTGCTCTCGAAATAGGGCGAGAGGAAAAAAAAAATGAAACGATTAACCAACAAAAATTGATTTGTTATTGTTTATCAACAATAATCCATGTGTACATTCCTCCATAATGTTTTGTTTTTACCATTTTTCCTGATCTCTAGACATTTTATACACCTCAATTCAGACAGGATCAGGCTCACGGCTGCGGTATGATGGAAGGGTTCACTGCTGATGGAGACGCGGGTTCTCGTATGCCAGTGATAGTATTTTATGACTGTTATTATCAGATACATGGTCCCCCGGTCAATGTTACTTACAGTAGATGGGACACCATAGATGATATCTGGGTATTTTAGGGTCAGCAATCTTGGGACTTTTAACTTACAAGATACTTCTTCCCATATTTTCCTCCCGCCCCAGCACTCCGTTATAAAATGTGCCATTGTCTCTTCTTGCTGACAGCCCAGGGGACACATTCGATCTGACACACTAAGGTACTTAAGGTTACCCCGAACATATAGTCTTCCATGTAGCGACAGCCAGGCGATGTCAAAAAACTTAGCTGGGAGTCTCGCTGCATTGAGAAACCTCAGACTTTCCAGCAAGGTGGTAGTTGTGCAGTCTCTCAGTGCAGGCTGCACACAAAAGAAAGTCCGGCATATCCTGACATACAGGTCCTTCCTGGTCTTATTCTCAATTTCATACTTCTCTGCTCCCCACTTCTTCAGACACCTGAGACCATATTCCAGATACTGGGGGAGGTGGTCACCTGTCCATCTCCTCCTCTTGAGACTGCCGCCTCGCACCCAAGACTCTGCAAAAGGCAATATCCAATCCCTGATACTATTTACCCACAGGGCACTTGAATCCAGGTTACCAAAATTAACTTTCAGAAACATGGAGTCAAAGAAGACCCTCGGATTTAGCATATCCAGCCCACCCTCTCTCCGCTGCAGGTAAGTAATCCCTCTTTTTACTGGGTTCAACCTATTCCCCCACAAGAGTTGGAAGAATAGGCTGAGGAGCCTCGCCGAGAAAGATTCTGGCAAAGGAAAAATAACAGAGACGTACAAGAAGACCGGAACCAAGTAAGTCTTCAACATAGCGACCCTTTCTCTGTAGGTCAGCCTCCAGTTCTTCCATCGCTGAACCTTTGCATTTCCGGTTTCCAATTTCTCTTCCCAATTTAGCTTGCCATTATCATCCCTCCCAAATTTAACCCCTAGGATCTTAATATGGGTGGAGGCTTTGGCAAACTGTGGCAGATCAAAGCCTGGTTCAGAATCCAATGTCCACAGAGCTTGACTCTTTTCAAGATTGACCAGAGACCCAGAGGCCTCCGAATAGCTTCTGATTGCCGCCGATAACATCCGCACCTCATGAGGATCAGATATCACCAACGTCACATCATCCGCGTAGGCGACAACAGTCAGAGGCAAGCAGTGGGGGACCGGCACCCCCTGAAAGTCACACTCCTGTAGTGACCTCAAAAACGGGTCTATGGCAAAAACATACAGGAGCGGACTGAGCGGGCAGCCCTGTCACACCCCTGCCTCAACTCCAAAAGTATCACCCTGCCAACCATTAATCAGAGGAAAGCTCACCGCCTCTCTATACAAAGTCTTCAGCCAATCCACGAATTGTCCCGGAACACCGTACTTTGACAAAGTGGCCCACAGATAATCGTGATCAACCCTGTCAAAGGCTTTAGCCTGGTCCAGACTGACAACATATCTTCCACACCGCAGAACTTTACATCTCTCAAACATCTCCCGTATCGAGATGACTGCTCCAGAGATATTCCGCCCTTTTACTGTGCCAAACTGAGAGCCTGCCAACAATGCTGGGGACAAACAAACTAACCTAGAAAACAGGATCTTTGCCAGAATCTTCCTGTCTACATTCAAGAGGGCAATCGGCCTCCAGTTCTTGATGTCGCTTGGCTCTTTACCTTTAGACAGGAGAATTAACGAAGACACTCTCATGGATGGAGGCATCAGGTGATTTTCTAGACAATTTTTGTAAACATCCACAAGAATTGGAGCCAGGAGGTCTCTGAATTTCTTATAGAATTCTGCTGTTAAACCATCTGGACCTGGTGCCTTCTTCAGATGTAACTTATTAATGGCCTCCTTAACTTCCTGCACCGTTAATTCTGCTGTCAAAGGAGAAAAGTCCAGATCGTTAGTGTCAGGCATTGGAGTTGCCTCCAAGAATTGAGCCATCTTGTCTTTATCCAAAACTTTCCTCTGAAACAAGTCAGTATAATAAGATCTCACGACCCCCAGGATACCCTCCCGAGATTCCTGCAATACACCCTGGGAGTTGGTGAGACCTGTGACCAATTTATTAGCCACCCGCTCCCGGCAATTCTCAAAGGGATCAGGTGCCCCCAAGGTCCCATAATCCCGCTCAAGAACCAGGGAGGTATACCTGCTGTACTGATACTGCCTTATCTCAGATTTCAGCTGGTCAATCCTCTCTTTGTCATCCCCGCCCGCCGAATAGAGTGACTCCAATTCCTTACGCAGTCTTAGGTACTGGCTGTACTTGTTCCTCCCTTTATTAACTGACAGTCTCTTCAAGAGGGATCTGATATCATCCTTGACGTCCTCCCACCAGTCGGCCATGTTGTCATAAAAATCTACCCTCTGTAAATGACCCTGAAAAAGGAAGTGGACACAACTCCGAACATGCATGTCATCCAGGAGGCTGGAGTTTAGCTTCCACAACCCTCTACCGATGTCAGGACGGTTAGTGGCCCCCAGGCAGAAACACAAGGCAAGGTGATCAGAGAAAGGAACGGTTTTCTCACTGATGGCACTGACAACTTCAGTAGGACTCACAAAAGCCAAATCTATCCTATTACTTCTGTTGGAACATGAGTAAGTAAATTTTGGCGTCCGACCTCTTTGCGTAAAAGCGTCAGTCAGTCCGGTCTGCAAAATTATGTTTTTTAAGACTTTGCCATCCCTGGTCACTGTCCTGCCTGAGATACTGTCACCAGATGTCATTATGGCATTAAAGTCACCCGCCATCACCACCGGGAGAGAGGTGAAGAGATATGGCTTCACATTATTGAACAGCTGGATCCTGTCAGTCACTGTCTGAGGCCCATAGATGTTAATAAGCCGGAGCCGTCTACCCTGAACAGTGGCTTCCAGGACCAGACACCTTCCCATAACCACCGCCGTCATTCTATGTAAAGTCACATTATTGGTGTTAAACAGGATAGCGACCCCGGCATAAGGCTCCACAGCCAGTGACCAGAATGACGGACCAGATCTCCATTCCCTCTCAGCCTCTCTCATAAGCCCCAGAGATGTCAATCTTGTTTCCTGTAGGAAAAAGACATCTGCATCAAGGTATCTCAGATGGTCATACACTGCATGTCTCGTCCTCCTCACCTTAATGCTGTTCACATTACTTGATGTAAATTTTAGGGAAAATCGGCCATAAGAACACAGTATAAGAGGAGCAGAGAAGTAGAACCCGTCATCACAACTCAGAGGTGTTCTGTCCACTACTGGTCTCCATGTCTGACGCTACATTAGAGTCTATAGGTAAGGGTTTCCGCTTTGTAGGCGGAGGGTCCTCTGTTTCCCTCTCACACTCGGCCTCTATTCTTTTCAATTCTTGATCAAAATCTCCATCTGACTCAGATAGAACTTCATATCTGTTAGATACGACCATCACACCAACACCACTGCTGACTTTTTTCTTGGCTTTATGGTCAGCATCATATTGTTCCTCGGGTTTACGGGAAGACGTGTCTTTTTTCCTCCTTTTGGTCTGCTTGCTGTTACTATTATCAGGTAGAGATGGTGATACAGATGTGCAGGCCTCTTGGGGCGGCTGGCCTTGAAGGACAACCTCCATGCTCCCCTGTGCACCCTCTTCACACTGCTGCTCTGGTGTTACATGGTCTGACCCTTGGTGGACCTCTGATCTAGTGAGTATCTCCCCTGACATTAAGGCCTCCTCCTCCTGAGCCTCTGCTCCTACCACCAAATCCTCATCAGGAAAGTCCCAGCAGATGTTATGCCAAGCATCGGGACAGTCATTGTGAGGGTGGCCGATCTTCCCACACAGGTTACACCTTATATTCTGGCAGTCTGCAGCTACATGGCCGACTTCCCCGCACAGACTGCACTTGACCACAGTACAGGAATTTGCCAGGTGACCCGCTTTGCCACATTTAAAACACTTACGAGGCTGCCCAGGATAGAAGCAAACACCTTTCTCCCGCCCAATGAAGAAGGAGTTGGGTAAGTGGGCAGTGACATTGTTACACTGGCGCAGCTTCACCAGGACCTTCCACCCTCCCGTCCAGATACCATCAACGTCACGATTCTTGGTGAGGTCAGAGACGAGGTCACAATGCCTCCGGAGCCACACCACAATGTCCTGCGGGGGAACAGCCTCATTCCAGAAGATGATATTTACAGTGACTGTATCTGGCCTGGAAATGGGAACAAAGATAAATTTGTTCCATCCATCCGTGTCCCTGAACTTAGGGAAATTAGCCCAGAATCTGTCCAGATCAGGCATGATTTTAAAACTGACATCATATCCCTGTCTGTCTGGAAGATTAATTACTGCCAAGATATTTAATGGCGCAAACCCCATCTGACGGCACAGTAGCTCCCTGACCACAAACCTCCTGTCCGGCAGATCCTCCTTGAGACCTCTATGCTTAAATCGCACCACGTTCCTTCTTTTGAAGGCCTGGCCGGTATAGTTGGTGCCAGAGGTGAAGGACGGAGCACCACGGCTCCAGGCATTACTGTGGGGAACCTGTGGGGTCACACTGGGCTGACTAACAGGGGGAGGGTCCGCTGCAGGGGGACCTGTCACCTCTTGTGCATTAGGTATCAAAGGGGGAAAATCACACACATTATTATCAACCACAATATCATTATCAGGCAATGTGACATCCACCACAGACTGCGAGACCCCTCCAGCCTCAGAGCCCCTGGGTACAGTGGGGTCATCCCCAGCCTGTGCATCAGCATTAGGGCTGTGCTGTGCACCATCAATACACACAGTCATACATGCAATGTCCTGCTCTTGTGTTGAGCATTCTGGGACTTGTGGTGCCTCTACTGGATTCTGAGGTACGTGTTGCTGCTCAGGCTCAGCTACAGTCTGCTGCTGCTGCAGTATTTGTCCCTCCTGGAAACAGAAACGTGCAGCTTGTAACACAGGTCGTGTCTGCTGCTTCAGGGGTTCATCCTGTACAGTCTCTGACCCTAATCCAGCATCAGAGGTCCTGGACTCCACAACAAAGTCCTGCTTGTGAGAGGTGAACCGCTCCCGGTTTCTGTAGGTCTCTGCCAGGGGCCCCATCCTCTCCAGGATACAGTCTATGTCCCTGACCACATTCGCCAGCTCCACACCCAGTGAGTAAAGTCTCTGGTCACACACAGCATTACTGTCAGGATTAGCAGCCTTCAGTTTATAGATAACATCAATCTCCATTTGCAGCATTTGTCTTTGCTGCTGTAACTCACCCATCTTCTTTACCAGGCCAGGTATCTCCTCTGCCAGCTGCAGCTCGGGTGCACGCGCCGTCTCCTTCAGAGGCTTGGACAATGGCTCTGGGTTTTTGAACACAGAGGTCTCCTTTGGTTTTACCACAGATGACTTTATGGTACCACTGCTGGCTCCGGGCTCCACAGCACTCTTACTGCTGCCACTCGCCTGTGCCCTTGTGCGTCCTGAGCGCGCCATACCGGTCACCGTGTCTTGCTGCTGCAGGTTTTCTTGCAATGTCTGCCTCTCCAGAGATGTCCGTCTCTGCCTGTGTGGAGGAGTGAGCTGCACACCTGAGGCCGGTGATGGGAGCTGCACACCTGAGGCCGGTGATGGGAGCTGCCTCACCTTCTCTGCACCAGGCTGCCTCTGTTTGCTGACAGAAGATTCCTTTGGGGAATTACTTGTTTTTGGACTTTGCTGTATTTCTTTACTTACTGACAGTTTCACTTCAGATTTCTTTGCTGTAACTGCAGCTGCTGTTCCTTCCATAACTTTACTCACATTCACTCTGCTTTCTTCCTTCTTGGAAACACTGGAGCTTTGGCTTGTTGCTTTGTATTGCTTAACGATGACTCTGGGATTTGTATTCCCATTAGAAGAAGCCTGGGAGTTGTCTCCCAGTGTAGGCCGGGAAGCCTGGGCCTTGCTTGGGGAGCTTCCCCGCCCAGGGTGGCCCCTCCCCGGGCTTGCTCCAGACATCAGGAGAGCTACTCAGACACGTCCTCACAGCTAGGAGGCAGTATTATAGTAGTTATATTCTTGTACATAGGGTGCAGTATTATAGTAGTTATATTCTGGTACATAGGACCAGTATTATAGTATTTATATTCTTATACATAGGATCAGTATTATAGTAGTTATATTCTTGGACATAGAGGCAGTATTATAGTAGTTATATTTTTGTACATAGGGGGCAGTAATATAGTAGTTATATTCTTGTACATAGGGGGCAGTATTATAGTAGTTATATTCTTGTACATAGGTGATAATATAATAATAGTTATATTCTTGTGCATAGGGGCTGTATTATAGTAGTTATATTCTTGTACATAGGAGCAGTATAATAGTAGTTATATTCTTGTATATAGGGGCAGTATTATAATAGTTATATTCTTGTACATAGGAGCAGTACTATAGTAGTTATATTCTTGGACATAGGGGCAGTATTATAGTAGTTATATTCTTGTACATAGGAGCAGTATTATAGCAGTTATATTCTTGTACATAGGGGCAGTATTATAGTAGTTATATTCTTGTACAAAGGGGAAGTATTATAGTAGTTATATTCTTTTACATAGCGGCAGTATTATAGTAGTTATATTCTTGTACATAGGGGAAGTATTATAGTAGTTATATTCTTGTACATAGGAGCAGTATTATAGTAGTTATATTCTTGTGCATAGGGGGCAGTATTATAGTAGTTATATTCTTGTACATAGGGGCAGTAGTATAGTAGTTATATTCTTGTACATAGGAGCAGTATTATAGTAGTTATATTCTAGTACATAGGGGCAGTATTATAGTAGTTATATTCTTGTACATAGGGGAAGTATTATAGTAGTTATATTCGTGTACATAGGGGGCAGTATTATAGTAGTTATATTCTTGTACATAGGGGAAGTATTATAGTAGTTATATTCTTGTACATAGGAGCAGTATTATGGTAGTTATATTCTTGTACATAGGACCAGTATTATAGTAGCTATATTCTTGTACATAGGGGAAGTATTATAGTAGTTATATTCTTGTACATAGGAGCAGTATTATACTAGTTATATTCTTGTACATAGGGGCAGTATTATAGTAGTTATATACTTGTACATAGGGGAAGTATTATAGTAGTTATATTCTTGTACATAGGGGGCTGTATTATAGTAGTTATATTCTTTTACATAGGGGGCAGTATTATAGTAGTTATGTTCTTGTACATAGGAGCAGTATTATAGTAGTTATATTCTTGTACATAGGGGCAGTATTATAGTAGTTATATTCTAGTACATAGGGCAGTATTATAGTAGTTATATTCTTGTACATAGGGTAAGTATTATAGTAGTTATATTCTTGTACATAGGGGGCAGTATTATAGTAGTTATATTCTTGTACATAGGGGCAGTATTATAGTAGTTATATCCTAGTACATAGGGGCAGTATTATAGTAGTTATATTCTTGTACATAGGGTAAGTATTATAGTAGTTATATTCTTGTACATAGGGGGCAGTATTATAGTAGTTATATTCTTGTACATAGGGGAAGTATTATAGTAGTTATTTTCTTGTACATAGGAGCAGTATTATAGTAGTTATATTCTTGTACATAGGGGAAGTATTATAGTAGTTATATTCTTGTACATAGGAGCAGTATTATAGTAGTTATATTCTTGTACATAGGAGCAGTATTATAGTAGTTATATTCTTGTACATAGGAGCAGTATTATATTAGCAATATTCTTGTACATAAGAGCAGTATTATAGTAGTTATATTCTTGTACATATGAGCAGTATTATAGTAGTTATATTCTTGTACATAGGAGCAGTATTATAGTAGTTATATTCTTGTACATAGGAGCAGTTTTATAGTAGTTATATTCTTGTACATAGGGGAAGTGTTATATTAGTTATATTCTTGTACATAGGGGGCAGTATTATAGTAGTTATATTCTTGTACATAGGGGAAGTATTATAGTAGTTAAATTCTTGTACATAGGAGCAGGATTATAGCAGTTATATTCTTGTACATAGGGGCAGTATTATAGTAGTTATATTCTTGTACATAGGGGCAGTATTATAGTAGTTATATTCTTGTACATATTGGGCTGTATTATGGTAGTTATATTCTTGTACATAGATGGCTATATTATAGTAGTTATATTGTTGCACATAGGAGCAGTATTATAGTAGTTAAATTGTTGTACATACGAGCAGTATTATAGTAGTTATATTCTTGTACATAGTGGCAGTATTATAGTAGTTATATTCTTGTACATAGAAGCAGTATTATAGTAGTTATATTCTTGTACATAGGGGCAGTATTATAGTAGTTATATTCTGGTACATAGGACCAGTATTATAGTATTTATATTCTTATACATAGGATCAGTATTATAGTAGTTATATTCTTGGACATAGAGGCAGTATTATAGTAGTTATATTTTTGTACATAGGGGGCAGTAATATAGTAGTTATATTCTTGTACATAGGGGGCAGTATTATAGTAGTTATATTCTTTTGCATAGGGGGCAGTATTATAGTAGTTATATTCTTGTACATAGGTGATAATATAATAATAGTTATATTCTTGTGCATAGGGGCAGTATTATAGTAGTTATATTCTTGTACATAGGAGCAGTATAATAGTAGTTATATTCTTGTATATAGGGGCAGTATTATAATAGTTATATTCTTGTACATAGGAGCAGTACTATAGTAGGTATATCCTTGGACATAGGGGGCAGTAATATAGTAGTTATATTCTTGTACATAGGAGCAGTATTATAGTAGTTATATTCTTGTATATAGGAGCAGTATTATAGTAGTTATATTCTTGTACATAGGGGCAGTATTATAGTAGTTATATTCCTGTACATAGGGGAAGTATTATAGTAGTTATATTCTTTTACATAGGGGCAGTATTATAGTAGTTATATTCTTGTACATAGGGGAAGTATTATAGTAGTTATATTCTTGTACATAGGAGCAGTATTATAGTAGTTATATTCTTGTGCATAGGGGGCAGTATTATAGTAGTTATATTCTTGTACATAGGGGCAGTAGTATAGTAGTTATATTCTTGTACATAGGAGCAGTATTATAGTAGTTATATTCTAGTACATAGGGGCAGTATTATAGTAGTTATATTCTTGTACATAGGGGAAGTAGTATAGTATTTATATTCTTGTACATAGGGGGCAGTATTATAGTAGTTATATTCTTGTACATAGGGGAAGTATTATAGTAATTATATTCTTGTACATAGGAGCAGTATTATGGTAGTTATATTCTTGTACATAGGACCAGTATTATAGTAGCTATATTCTTGTACATAGGGGAAGTATTATAGTAGTTATAGTCTTGTACATAGGGGCAGTATTATAGTAGTTATATTCTTGTACATAGGTGGCAGTATTATAGTAGTTATATTCTTGTACATAGGACCAGTATTATAGTAGTTAAATTCTTGTACATAGGAGCAGTATTATAGTAGTTATATTCTTGTACATAGCTGCAGTATTATAGTAGTTATATACCTGTACATAGGGGAAGTATTATAGTAGTTATATTCTTGTACATAGGGGGCAGTATTATAGTAGTTATATTCTTGTACATAGGGGACAGTATTATAGTAGTTATAGTCTTGTACATAGGAGCAGTATTATAGTAGTTATATTCTTGTACATAGGGGCAGTATTATAGTAGTTATATTCTTGTACATAGGAGCAGTATTATAGTAGTTATATTCTTGTACATATTGGGCTGTATTATGGTAGTTATATTCTTGTACATAGAGGGCTATATTATAGTAGTTATATTGTTGCACATAGGAGCAGTATTATAGTAGTTAAATTGTTGTACATACGAGCAGTATTATAGTAGTTATATTCTTGTACATAGTGGCAGTATTATAGTAGTTATATTCTTGTACATAGAAGCAGTATTATAGTAGTTATATTCTTGTACATAGGGGCAGTATTATAGTAGTTATATTCTGGTACATAGGACCAGTATTATAGTATTTATATTCTTATACATAGGATCAGTATTATAGTAGTTATATTCTCGGACATAGAGGCAGTATTATAGTAGTTATATTTTTGTACATAGGGGGCAGTAATATAGTAGTTATATTCTTGTACATAGGGGGCAGTATTATAGTAGTTATATTCTTTTACATAGGGGGCAGTATTATAGTAGTTATATTCTTGTACATAGGTGATAATATAATAATAGTTATATTCTTGTGCATAGGGGCAGTATTATAGTAGTTATATTCTTGTACATAGGAGCAGTATAATAGTAGTTATATTCTTGTATATAGGGGCAGTATTATAATAGTTATATTCTTGTACATAGGAGCAGTACTATAGTAGTTATATTCTTGGACATAGGGGCAGTATTATAGTAGTTATATTCTTGTACATAGGGGCAGTATTATAGTAGTTATATTCTTGTACATAGGAGCAGTATTATAGTAGTTATATTCTAGTACATAGGGGCAGTATTATAGTAGTTATATTCTTGTACATAGGGGAAGTATTATAGTAGTTATATTCCTGTACATAGGGGGCAGTATTATAGTAGTTATATTCTTGTACATAGGGGAAGTATTATAGTAGTTATATTCTTGTACATAGGAGCAGTATTATAGTAGTTATAGTCTTGTACATAGGGGCAGTATTATAGTAGTTATATTCTTGTACATAGGTGGCAGTATTATAGTAGTTATATTCTTGTACATAGGACCAGTATTATAGTAGTTAAATTCTTGTACATAGGAGCAGTATTATAGTAGTTATATTCTTGTACATAGCTGCAGTATTATAGTAGTTATATACCTGTACATAGGGGAAGTATTATAGTAGTTATATTCTTGTACATAGGGGGCAGTATTATAGTAGTTATATTCTTGTACATAGGGGACAGTATTATAGTAGTTATAGTCTTGTACATAGGAGCAGTATTATAGTAGTTATATTCTTGTACATAGGGGCAGTATTATAGTAGTTATATTCTTGTACATAGGAGCAGTATTATAGTAGTTATATTCTTGTACATATTGGGCTGTATTATGGTAGTTATATTCTTGTACATAGAGGGCTATATTATAGTAGTTATATTGTTGCACATAGGAGCAGTATTATAGTAGTTAAATTGTTGTACATACGAGCAGTATTATAGTAGTTATATTCTTGTACATAGTGGCAGTATTATAGTAGTTATATTCTTGTACATAGAAGCAGTATTATAGTAGTTATATTCTTGTACATAGGGGCAGTATTATAGTAGTTATATTCTGGTACATAGGACCAGTATTATAGTATTTATATTCTTATACATAGGATCAGTATTATAGTAGTTATATTCTCGGACATAGAGGCAGTATTATAGTAGTTATATTTTTGTACATAGGGGGCAGTAATATAGTAGTTATATTCTTGTACATAGGGGGCAGTATTATAGTAGTTATATTCTTTTACATAGGGGGCAGTATTATAGTAGTTATATTCTTGTACATAGGTGATAATATAATAATAGTTATATTCTTGTGCATAGGGGCAGTATTATAGTAGTTATATTCTTGTACATAGGAGCAGTATAATAGTAGTTATATTCTTGTATATAGGGGCAGTATTATAATAGTTATATTCTTGTACATAGGAGCAGTACTATAGTAGTTATATTCTTGGACATAGGGGCAGTATTATAGTAGTTATATTCTTGTACATAGGGGCAGTATTATAGTAGTTATATTCTTGTACATAGGAGCAGTATTATAGTAGTTATATTCTAGTACATAGGGGCAGTATTATAGTAGTTATATTCTTGTACATAGGGGAAGTATTATAGTAGTTATATTCCTGTACATAGGGGGCAGTATTATAGTAGTTATATTCTTGTACATAGGGGAAGTATTATAGTAGTTATATTCTTGTACATAGGAGCAGTATTATAATAGTTATATTCTTGTACATAGGGGGCAGTATTATAGTAGTTATATTCTTGTACACAGGGGCAGTAGTATAGTAGTTATATTCTTGTACATAGGAGCAGTATTATAGTAGTTATATTCTAGTACATAAGGGCAGTATTATAGTAGTTATATTCCTGTACATAGCGGAAGTATTATAGTAGTTATATTCTTGTACATAGGGGGCAGTATTATAGTAGTTATATTCTTGTACATAGGGGAAGTATTATAGTAGTTATATTCTTGTACATAGGAGCAGTATTATAGTAGTTATATTCTTGTACATAGGGGCAGTATTATAGTAGTTATATTCTTGTACATAGGAGCAGTATTATAGTAGTTATATTCTTGTACATAGGAGCAGTATTATAGTAGTTATATTCTTGTACATAGGGGGCAGTAATATAGTAGTTATATTCTTGTACATAGGGGCAGTATTATAGTAGTTATATTCTTGTACATAGGGGGCAGTGTTATAGTAGTTATACTCTTGTACATAGGAGGCAGTATTATAGTAGCTATATTCTTGTACATAGGGGCAGTTTTATAGTTGTTATATTCTTATACATAGGGGGCTGTATTATAGTAGTTATATTCTTGTACATAGAGGGCAGTATTATAGTAGTTATATTCTTGTACATAGGAGCAGTATTATAGTGACTATATTCTTGTACATAGGGGCAGTAGTATAGTAGTTATATTCTTGTACATAAGGGCACTATTATAGTAGCTATATTCTTGTACATAGGAGCACTATTATAGTAGTTTTATTCTTGTACATAGGGGGCAGTATTATAGTAGTTATATTCTTTTACATAGGGGCAGTATTATAGTAGTTATATTCTTGTACATAGGGGAAGTATTATAGTAGTTATATTCTTGTACATAGGAGCAGTATTATAGTAGTTATATTCTTGTGCATAGGGGGCAGTATTATAGTAGTTATATTCTAGTACATAGGGGCAGTATTATAGTAGTTATATTCTTGTACATAGTGGAAGTATTATAGTAGTTATATTCTTGTACATAGGGGGCAGTATTATAGTAGTTATATTCTTGTACATAGGGGAAGTATTATAGTAGTTATATTCTTGTACATAGGAGCAGTATTATAGTAGTTATATTCTTGTACATAGGGGGCAGTATTATAGTAGTTATATTCTTGTACATAGGGGCAGTAGTATAGTAGTTATATTCTTGTACATAGGACCAGTATTATAGTAGCTATATTCTTGTACATAGGGGAAGTATTATAGTAGTTATAGTCTTGTACATAGGGGCAGTATTATAGTAGTTATATTCTTGTACATAGGGGGCAGTATTATAGTAGTTATATTCTTGTACATAGGGGAAGTATTATAGTAGTTATATTCTTGTACATAGGAGCAGTATTATGGTAGTTATATTCTTATACATAGGAGTAGTATTATAGTAGCTATATTCTTGTACATAGGGGAAGTATTATAGTAGTTATATTCTTGTACATAGGGAGCAGTATTATAGTAGTTATATTCTTGTACATAGGGGGCAGTATTATAGTAGTTATATTCTTGTACATAGGAGCAGAATTATAGTAGTTATATTCTTGTACATAGGAGCAGTATTATAGTAGTTATATTCTTGTACATAGGGGCAGTATTATAGTAGTTATATACTTGTACATAGGGGAAGTATTATAGTAGTTATATTCCTGTACATAGGGGGCAGTATTATAGTAGTTATATTCTTGTACATAGGGGGCAGTATTATAGTAGTCATATTCTTGTATATAGGAGCAGTATTATAGCAGTTATATTCTTGTACATAGGGGCAGTATTATAGTAGTTATATTCTTGTACATAGGAGCAGTATTATAGTAGTTATATTCTAGTACATAGGGGCAGTATTATAGTAGTTATATTCTTGTACATAATGGAAGTATTATAGTAGTTATATTCTTGTACATAGGGGGCAGTATTATAGTAGTTATATTCTTGTACATAGGGGAAGTATTATAGTAGTTATATTCTTGTACATAGGAGCAGTATTATAGTAGTTATATTCTTGTACATAGGGGGCAGTATTATAGTAGTTATATTCTTGTTCATAGGGGCAGTAGTATAGTAGTTATATTCTTGTACATAGAAGCAGTATTATAGTAGTTATATTCTAGTACATAAGGGCAGTATTATAGTAGTTATATTCCTGTACATAGCGGAAGTATTATAGTAGTTATATTCTTGTACATAGGGGGCAGTATTATAGTAGTTATATTCTTGTACATAGGGGAAGTATTATAGTAGTTATATTCTTGTACATAGGAGCAGTATTATAGTAGTTATATTCTTGTACATAGTTGCAGTATTATAGTAGTTATATTCTTGTACATAGGAGCAGTATTATAGTAGTTATATTCTTGTACATAGGAGCAGTATTATAGTAGTTATATTCTTGTACATAGGGGGCAGTAATATAGTAGTTATATTCTTGTACATAGGGGCAGTATTATAGTAGTTATATTCTTGTACATAGGGGGCAGTGTTATAGTAGTTATACTCTTGTACATAGGAGGCAGTATTATAGTAGCTATATTCTTGTACATAGGGGCAGTTTTATAGTTGTTATATTCTTATACATAGGGGGCTGTATTATAGTAGTTATATTCTTGTACATAGAGGGCAGTATTATAGTAGTTATATTCTTGTACATAGGAGCAGTATTATAGTGACTATATTCTTGTACATAGGGGCAGTAGTATAGTAGTTATATTCTTGTACATAAGGGCACTATTATAGTAGCTATATTCTTGTACATAGGAGCACTATTATAGTAGTTTTATTCTTGTACATAGGGGGCAGTATTATAGTAGTTATATTCTTTTACATAGGGGCAGTATTATAGTAGTTATATTCTTGTACATAGGGGAAGTATTATAGTAGTTATATTCTTGTACATAGGAGCAGTATTATAGTAGTTATATTCTTGTGCATAGGGGGCAGTATTATAGTAGTTATATTCTAGTACATAGGGGCAGTATTATAGTAGTTATATTCTTGTACATAGTGGATGTATTATAGTAGTTATATTCTTGTACATAGGGGGCAGTATTATAGTAGTTATATTCTTGTACATAGGGGAAGTATTATAGTAGTTATATTCTTGTACATAGGAGCAGTATTATAGTAGTTATATTCTTGTACATAGGGGGCAGTATTATAGTAGTTATATTCTTGTACATAGGGGCAGTAGTATAGTAGTTATATTCTTGTACATAGGACCAGTATTATAGTAGCTATATTCTTGTACATAGGGGAAGTATTATAGTAGTTATAGTCTTGTACATAGGGGCAGTATTATAGTAGTTATATTCTTGTACATAGGGGGCAGTATTATAGTAGTTATATTCTTGTACATAGGGGAAGTATTATAGTAGTTATATTCTTGTACATAGGAGCAGTATTATGGTAGTTATATTCTTATACATAGGAGTAGTATTATAGTAGCTATATTCTTGTACATAGGGGAAGTATTATAGTAGTTATATTCTTGTACATAGGGAGCAGTATTATAGTAGTTATATTCTTGTACATAGGGGGCAGTATTATAGTAGTTATATTCTTGTACATAGGAGCAGAATTATAGTAGTTATATTCTTGTACATAGGAGCAGTATTATAGTAGTTATATTCTTGTACATAGGGGCAGTATTATAGTAGTTATATACTTGTACATAGGGGAAGTATTATAGTAGTTATATTCCTGTACATAGGGGGCAGTATTATAGTAGTTATATTCTTGTACATAGGGGGCAGTATTATAGTAGTCATATTCTTGTATATAGGAGCAGTATTATAGCAGTTATATTCTTGTACATAGGGGCAGTATTATAGTAGTTATATTCTTGTACATAGGAGCAGTATTATAGTAGTTATATTCTAGTACATAGGGGCAGTATTATAGTAGTTATATTCTTGTACATAGGGGAAGTATTATAGTAGTTATATTCTTGTACATAGGGGGCAGTATTATAGTAGTTATATTCTTGTACATAGGGGAAGTATTATAGTAGTTATATTCTTGTACATAGGAGCAGTATTATAGTAGTTATATTCTTGTACATAGGGGGCAGTATTATAGTAGTTATATTCTTGTTCATAGGGGCAGTAGTATAGTAGTTATATTCTTGTACATAGAAGCAGTATTATAGTAGTTATATTCTAGTACATAGGGGCACTATTATAGTAGTTATATTCTTGTACATAGCGGAAGTATTATAGTAGTTATATTCTTGTACATAGGGGGCAGTATTATAGTAGTTATATTCTTGTACATAGGGGAAGTATTATAGTAGTTATATTCTTGTACATAGGAGCAGTATTATAGTAGTTATATTTTTGTACATAGGGGCAGTATTATAGTAGTTATATTCTTGTACATAGGAGCAGTATTATAGTAGTTATATTCTTGTACATAGGAGCAGTATTATAGTAGTTATATTCTTGTACATAGGGGGCAGTATTATAGTAGTTATATTCTTGTACATATGGGCAGTATAATAGTAGTTATATTCTTGCACATAGGGGGCAGTGCTATAGTAGTTATACACTTGTACATAGGAGGCAGTATTATAGTAGTTATATTCTTGTACATAGGGGGCAGTATTATAGTAGTTATATTCTTGTACATAGAGGGCAGTATTATAGTAGTTATATTTTTGTACATAGGAGCAGTATTATAGTGGTTATATTCTTTTACATAGGGGCAGTAGTATAGTAGTTATATTCTTGTACATAAGGGCAGTATTATAGTAGTTATATTCTTGTACATAGGAGCACTATTATAGTAGTTATATTCTTGTACATAGGAGCAGTATTATAGTAGTTATATTCTTGTACATAGGTGCAGTATTATAGTAGTTATATTATTGTACATAGGAGCAGTATTATAGTAGTTATATTCTTGTACATAGGAGCAGTATTATAGTAGTTATATTCTTGTACATAGGAGCAGTATTATAGTAGTTATATTCTTGTACATAGGAGTAGTATTATAGTAGTTATATTCTTGTACATAGGAGCAGTATTATAGTAGTTATATTCTTGTACGTAGGGGCAGTATTATAGTAGTTATATTCTTGTACATAGGAGCAGTATTATAGTAGCTATATTCTTGTACATAGGGGAAGTATTATAGTAGTTATATTCTTGTACATAGGGGGCAGTATTATAGAAGTTATATTCTTGTACATAGGGGGCAGTATTATAGTAGTTATATTTTTGTACATAGGAGCAGTATTATAGTAGTTATATTCTTGTACATAGGAGCAGTATTATAGTAGTTATATTCTTGTACATAGGGGCAGTATTATAGTAGTTATATACTTGTACATAGGGGAAGTATTATAGTAGTTATATTCTTGTACATAGGGGGCAGTATTATAGTAGTTATATTCTTGTACATAGGGGGCAGTATTATAGTAGTTATATACTTGTACATAGCGGAAGTATTATAGTAGTTATATTCTTGTACATAGGAGCAGTATTATAGTAGTTATATTCTTGTACATAGGGCGCAGTATTATAGTAGGTATTTTCTTGTACATAGGGGAAGTATTATAGTAGTTATATTCTTGTACATAGGAGCAGTATTATAGTAGTTAAATTCTTGTACATAGGGGGCAGTATTATAGTAGTTATATTCTTGTACATAGGGGAAGTATTATAGTAGTTATATTCCTGTACATAGGAGCAGTATTATAGTAGTTATATTCTTGTACATAGGGGCAGTATTATAGTAGTTATATTCTTATACATAGGGGCAGTATTATAGTAGTTATATTCTTGTACATAGGGGGCAGTATTATAGTAGTTATATTCTTGTACATAGGGGAAGTATTATAGTAGTTATATTCTTGTACATAGGAGCAGTATTATAGTAGTTATATTCTTGTACATAGGGGCAGTATTATAGTAGTTATATTCTTGTACATAGGGGCAGTATTATAGTAGTTATATTCTTGTACATAGAGGGCTGTATTATAGTAGTTATATCGTTGTACACAGGAGCAGTATTATAGTAGTTAAATTATTGTACATTCGAGCAGTATTATAGTAGTTATATTCTTGTACATAGGGGCAGTATTATAGTAGTTATATTCTTGTACATAGAAGCAGTATTATAGTAGTTATATTCTTGTACATAGGGGCAGTATTATAGTAGTTATATTCTGGTACATAGGACCAGTATTATAGTATTTATATTCTTGTACATAGGAACAGTATTATAGTAGTTATATTCTTGTACATAGAGGCAGTATTATAGTAGTTATATTTTTGTACATAGGGGGCAGTAATATAGTAGTTATATTCTTGTACATAGGGGCAGTATTATAGTAGTTATATTCTTGTACATAGGGGGCAGTATTATAGTAGTTATATTCTTGTACATAGGTGATAGTATTATAATAGTTACATTCTTGTGCATAGGGGCAGTATTATAGTAGTTATATTCTTGTACATAGGAGCAGTATAATAGTAGTTATATTCTTGTATATAGGGGCAGTATTATAGTAGTTATATTCTTGTACATAGGAGCAGTATTATAGTAGTTATATTCTTGTACATAGGGGGCAGTATTATAGTAGTTATATTCTTGTACATAGGGGCAGTATTATAGTAGTTATATTCTTGTACATAGGGGGCAGTGTTATAGTAGTTATACTCTTGTACATAGGGGGCAGTATTATAGTAGTTATATTCTTGTACATAGGGGCAGTATTATAGTTGTTATATTCTTGTACATAGGGGGCAGTATTATAGTAGTTATATTCTTGTACATAGAGGGCAGTATTATAGTAGTTATATTCTTGTACATAGGAGCAGTATTATAGTAGTTATATTCTTGTACATAGGGGCAGTAGTATAGTAGTTATATTCTTGTACATAGGGGCAGTATTATAGTAGCTATATTCTTGTACATAGGAGCACTATTATAGTAGTTATATTCTTGTACATAGGAGCAGTATTATAGTAGTTATATTCTTGTATATAGGGGCAGTATTATAGTAGTTATATTCTTGTACATAGCGGCAGTATTATAGTAGTTATATTCTTGTACATAGAGGGCAGTATTATAGTAGGTATATTCTTGTACATAGCGGCAGTATTATAGTAGTTATATTCTTGTATATAGGGGCAGTATTATAGTAGTTATATTCTTGTACATAGCGGCAGTATTATAGTAGTTATATTCTTGTACATAGAGGGCAGTATTATAGTAGTTATATTCTTGTACATAGCAGCAGTATTATAGTAGTTATATTCTTATACATAGGGGTAGTATTATAGTAGTTATATTCTTGTACATAGGAGCAGTATTATAGTAGTTATATTCTTGTATGTAGGAGGCAGTAATTAAATTATTTTCTTGGATGCAGAGAGCATTATTATAATTGCACTTTAAATCCCATCTTCATTCTGTCCTTGTGCATCATCCTGAATGATATCTAGATCGATATGCTTCACAGGATGGGATGTCTTTACTCCATAATTTTCTTTCCTCTTATGAATATGATACAACTTATCTGCTCGGAGGAGAATTATGTATTTAATTCTATAATATGGGTAAGAGAAATGATTTTGGTTCAATGTTCTCATTTGACTTCAGATGGGGGCTCTGCCTTATGTCTACCACCTATGTATTATATCGCTCATTAATTCCACCCACTGACAGTCAATTAGACTCCTTTATGAACAAACACAAAGCCCAAGTTTTTTCTTATAAAATTTGATCTTTAAAGCCTTATTATTTAGTCATCAGGCACATTGCGCAGAACGGCAGAAGTTTCACAACTGCAAAACTATTTCTGCTGCAATACGCGATTTAATTGATCCATTCATTTTGCTCTCCGCTCTGGGAAGCCGTGAGAATATCACTTGGCAGATTTCAAACGAATATGAATTATTTATTGATGGCAAACTATTTTCATTTTAGTCACTTGAAACATTGTTTTATTATATCTGACCTAAAAATAGTTCAGTTTTACATCATTTTGTTTTGCTTGGTTGTCGATGATACAACAAAAGGAGGAAGAATAAAAAAAAGTAAATTAAAGTGTTCCTTCTTGGTTTAGAAGGAAGAATCTGCTGATTTTCCAGTAGCTGTGACACCCCTGTCCACGGACCGTGTCTGCTTTCTCTACCGCAAGATGACGCCGGTATAATAAATAGCACAGATTTTATATAGGTGCCTGTAGCTTTAATTTTTAAAGCGAATCTGTCAGCAGCTTTTACTACCTCATCTGAGAGCAGCATATTGCAGGGAAAGAGACCCTGAATCCAACGATGTATCACTTAGTTTTTTGGGTGCAGTAGTTGTGATACAATCAGAGTTTTTAGATGTAGCATGAAGCAGAGCTGAGAAAGCTAACCACACCCACTCCACAGCCTTCTGTGTCCATTCTGTATTGACATTAAGCTGCTAATCAGTGCTGGAGGTGAGGTTGGACCAGCATTTATGTGGACAGCTTGTTGTATAGTGTTAATCCCCTGCTGATAAAACACTCCTTGTAGTGAAACCAGAGCACACAGCTCTTTGGTTTGGAAGCATAATTCCCCCCCCCCTGTGCGTATACTTTGTCTTTTCCCCAGCAAATCTCACTGTTGTAATTGACTGGTATCTGCAGTGGGACCCCTACTTCAATGGTGATGGAAGTGTCATCTCTCTCTCTCTTAGCTCCCCTGTTTTAATTAGTTTCTCTCTTTCCTAGTTATAATTAGTTCCATATGTTCAATGTGAGGGTAATATGTCTCCTCTCTGGAGATGTAAGAAAAAGGAGGAAAAATAAAAAAGAAGAAACTGGACGAGTAAAAGAAAAATATATACAGAAAAAAGGGAGAAGAAAAAGAGGAAGGAAGAACGGAAATTAGATGGATAGATAACTATTAGAGGTGTATTCCTTTTGCTCTCTAACTTTTCGGAAGGTTCCCTAGATCTGTTCATGGATGGAGCATTTTTCTCTGTGCTCACATCTTTTGTATATTTTTATCTTGCTCTTTACGCCCCTTTATTGATGGCGGCTCTTCATTTCGAAGCTGATCGATATCGGGTGCCGTGCTGACAGGCGGGCTCATTAGGAGACCATTCTGCATTTACCAAATGTTTAATAACCCCGCGCTGATAAGACAAGTTATGGCTGCCCATATCTCCACCATTAAGCAGGTTTATTTTGCACAGGCACAATCAGCAGATACTGGATGTAAAATCCATGCAGGGAGGGCACTGGAAGGAACGGAGTCCATATTTCTGTGCATCGATTGACAGGGTAAAACAGATACAGATTTTCTGCAGAGATAACAAGATGCATTTATATTAGTGATTCCTAATTTAAAGCAACGTGGCTGATAAAGATCCAGGATTGTGGTGGGGGGATGTAGGTGTGCCGCATTACGACCATGATCCATCATCGCAAGCTTGCAAAATGGCTAAAAGGATTATTGAAAACATATATGTAGGGGTTCACATATTTTATATTATATTATATTATATTATCAAGATACATTTAGGGAAATACATTGCCTTTTGCACTAGTTTTAATATCCGTCCCCATATGAGGCTTTTATTCTGTTATTGTGCCAAACAAGTCACCTGTGTAGACAGTAATCTCCCGTTTCCCTCCTTCGGCAGCTGCAGGTAGAACTGCGTCATTTACTTGGTGTCAGGAAAACGACACTCACTTTTGGGTCAGACCTTGCAGCTCTCTGGCGCCCCCTTATCCTGCTGGTCAAACACGGTATTGACCGAGGATAAGCACGGGTGCAACTGCTCTAGTTTATGTCGACTATTGCGGCACGTGATGTGACAGGACGTATATATACCACCAGTTCCTTCCAGGAAAGTATATATACCTCCGACCAGCCACCCTCAAACCACAATATCACATAAATACTGGTATACTGCCACCACCGATCGCTTAACAGGTGGATCGGGTACCTGGTAGATAACGTGAATTAGCGGGTGAGGAACGTGTTTGCTCGACATAGGACAAGAAGAACGAAAACTGGTAAATAATAATGATTTACTCCCAAAGGGGGCAGTGTTTACAAAAGATATACAAGATATTACAAAAGAGACAATTTACATGTATGCATAAACAGTCATTAAAATAAAAGGGATAAGTAATAGCAAAACCTGCTTCACAAGGTGATGGTCTCAGATTCTGTGGGGGGGACGGCTCCCCGGAAATTAGAGGTGATTCTTCTATGCCGCGTGGTGAGCGTGCGTCCGACGTCCCTGAGAAGAATACCAGTTTTATGACCGTTCTGCTTTTTAGAAAAGCAGCCAAAACTCTGGGAGACACCCATTATTTACCTCACAAGGGGGGCTCGGCTTTGTGAGACCACCCAGCTCCATAGAACATAAAAAACCTTCATGTTTCATATCTTGGTGTGGGGGGGTCCCACATCCAAGATGGAGACATCATGTTGGCCGTCACTTATTTTCATGCAGATGGATATTAAACAGGACCTCTCTATGATGCTCAGAAGCTAAGAAACCAATTCCTCGATTTCTGGGGGTATCCCAGTTATGAAAAATATATCATTGTAACCAGGAAAATGTGAACATTCCAAAAATCTGGTCCCTGGGTTAGTGACCGTCATGTGCGTTTTTAAATTCTACATTAACTGTACAAGCTTTTAAACAATGGGAATTTTGGAGGGAATAATCTAGTTTGAGCTAGAAGCTGCGCTACACTGAGGGTTTACGACGCTAATAAAAATTCTTAGGGTGGGGGCCAGCACTGCAGCTCTATGTCTTCTTACAAACGGATAGGGGGTGGGGGGTTTTCTTTTTTTGAAACATCTCTCATTTTTAAAATTCGGGAAAAAATACCTTTTGCCTGACACTTGGTCGCTGTTATTTCAACAAAAATAAATAGAAATGTATATAAAAAGCCTTGTAACAAATCTTATCTGAGAAATCTGTTTTTTGTTCTCCACTTATGAGCCACTTCTTCTCCTTCTCGCTGCCTGCTGAACTCATCATTCATTCAAAAAACTGCTAAAATCCATCCATAAAAAAAAAATGGGACTGCAAAATTTTAGCTAAGTATTGAAGTCCAGAGAGAGGGGAAAACGAGGAGCAGAGTCAAAGAGAGTATCTGTCATAGGTGTGTCAGAGGTGACAGACTGTCGCCCTGCAGTTGGTTGCAGGAGATCTCTACGTTTGGCATTACAGACATCTTCTTAGAGGCTGGCTGTCTCTAGGACCCAGAGGCTACCTCCCTCTGGCTAATTAGCTCCCTGGCCTGGGTGTATAAATACCTGATGTGTCTGAGAGGGAGGTGCCGGCGATATTTATTACTACTTGTGAGGCTTTAGCAAGAGCAGTACTTTGTCCTCTCTGGAACTTGAGGTCGTGTGCGCATTTGGCTGGAGTCGTCTAAAGCTAAGCAATATCCCCCTGTCTGTCTGCCCTTGTTGTCTATAGAGTTTAGTGGAGATCGACTAGTGCTCATCTCCTCCCTTCCCTAGCCATAGCCATACGCCAAGGAAAGTCAGGGCGAGGCACGCGTGCTGCGATTGGCGAAGACTCAGACCCAATATAGGGACGGTAGTTGAGACAGGGTGACACTAGACCAGACTAGGAGGTCTCCACTCCCCCCTTTCCCTAGTGTCTGGGCTCCCTTTCCCTCTTCCCTCTGTGTTGCACTAAGTCTATACTAGTCAACCTATACTGACTAGTACTATAATACTGCCCCTATGTACAAGAATATAGGTACTAAAATACTGCCCCCTATGTACAAGAATATAACTACTATAATACTGCTCCTATGTACAAGAATATAACTACTATAGTACTGCCCCTATGTACAAGAATATAACTACTATAATACTGCCCCCTATGTACAAGAATATAACTACTATAATACTGCCCCCTATGTACAAGAATATAACTACTATTATACTGCCCCCTATGTACAAGAATATAACTACTATAATACTGCCCCCTATGTACAAGAATATAACTACTATAATACTGCCCCTATGTACAAGAATATAACTACTATAATACTGCCTCCTATGTACAAGAATATAACTACTATAATACTGCCCTCTATGTACAAGAATATAACTACTATAATACTGCCCCCTAAGTACAAGAATATAATTACTATAATACTGCCCCCTAAGTACAAGAATATAACTACTATAATACTGCTCCTATGTACAAGAATATAACTACTATAATACTGCCCTCTATGTACAAGAATATAACTACTATAATACTGCTCCTATGTACAAGAATATAACTACTATAATACTTCTCCCTATGTACAAGAATATAACTACTATAATACTGCCCTCTATGTACAAGAATATAACTATTATAATACTGCTCCTATGTACAAGAATATAACTACTATAATACTGCTCCTATGTACAAGAACATAACTACTATAATACTGCTCCTATGTACAAGAATATAACTACTATAATACTGCCCTCTATGTACAAGAATATAACTACTATAATACTGCTCCTATGTACAAGAATATAACTACTATAATACTGCTCCCTATGTACAAGAATATAACTACTATAATACTGCCCTCTATGAACAAGAATATAACTACTATAATACTGCCCCTATGTACAAGAATATAACTGCTATAATACTGCACCCTATGTACAAGAATATAACTACTATAATACTGCTCCTATGTACAAGAATATAACTACTATAATACTGCCCCCTATGTGCAAGAATATAACTACTATAATACTGCCCCTATGTACAAGAATATAACTACTATAATACTGCTTCTATGTACAAGAATATAACTTCTATAATACTGCCTCTATGTACAAGAATATAACTACTATAATACTGCTCCCTATGTACAAGAATATAACTGCTATAATACTGCTCCCTATGTACAAGAATATAACTACTATAATACTACTCCTATGTACAAGAATATAACTACTATAATACTGCCCCTTATGTACAAGAATATAACTACTATAATACTGCCCCTATGTACAAGAATATAACAACTATAATACTGCCCCTATGTACAAGAATATAACTTCTATAATGCTGCCTCCTATGTACAAGAATATAACTACTATAATACTGCCCCTATGTAAGAGAATATAACTACTATAATACTGCTCCTATGTACAGGAATATAGCTACTATAATACTGCCCCCTATGTACAAGAATATAACAACTACAATACTGCTCCCTATGTACAAGAATATAACTACTATAATACTGCCCCTATGTACAAGAATATAACTACTATAATATTGCCCCTATGTACAAGAATATAACTACTATAATACTGCTCCTATGTACAATAATATAACTACTATAATACTGCTCCCTATGTACAATAATATAACTACTATAATACTGCCCCTATGTACAAGAATATAACTACTATAATACTGCTCCTATGTACAAGAATATAACTACTATAATACTGTCCCCCTACATACAAGAATATAACTACTATAATACTGCCCCTATGTACAAGAATATAGCTAATTTAATTCTGCCCCTATGTACAAGAATATAACTACTATAATACTGCTCCTATGTACAAGAATATAACTACTATAATACTGCTCCCTATGTACAATAATATAACTACTATAATACTGCCCCTATGTACAAGAATATAACTACTATAATACTGCCCCTCTGTACAAGAATATAACTACTATAATACTGCTCCTATGTACAAGAATATAACTACTATAATACTGCTCCCTATGTACAATAATATAACTACTATAATACTGCCCCTATGTACAAGAATATAACTACTATAATACTGCCTCCTATGTACAAGAATATAACTACTATAATACTGTCCTCTATGTACAAGAGTATAACTACTATAATACTGCCCCCTAAGTACAAGAATATAATTACTATAATACTGCCCCCTAAGTACAAGAATATAACTACTATAATACTGCTCCTATGTACAAGAATATAACTACTATAATACTGCCCTCTATGTACAAGAATATAACTACTATAATACTGCCCCCTAAGTACAAGAATATAATTACTATAATACTGCCCCCTAAGTACAAGAATATAACTGCTATAATACTGCTCCTATGTACAAGAATATAACTACTACAATACTTCTCCCTATGTACAAGAATATAACTACTATAATACTGCCCTCTATGTACAAGAATATAACTACTATAATACTGCTCCTTATGTACAAGAATATAACTACTATAATACTGCCCTCTATGTACAAGAATATAACTACTATAATACTGCCCCTATGTACAAGAATATAACTGCTATAATACTGCACCCTATGTACAAGAATATAACTACTATAATACTGCTCCTATGTACAAGAATATAACTACTATAATACTGCCCCCTATGTGCAAGAATATAACTACTATAATACTGCCCCTATGTACAAGAATATAAGTACTATAATACTGCTTCTATGTACAAGAATATAACTTCTATAATACTGCCTCTATGTACAAGAATATAACTACTATAATACTGCTCCCTATGTACAAGAATATAACTGCTATAATACTGCTCCCTATGTACAAGAATATAACTACTATAATACTACTCCTATGTACAAGAATATAACTACTATAATACTGCCCCTTATGTACAAGAATATAACTACTATAATACTGCCCCTATGTACAAGAATATAACTACTATAATACTGCCCCTATGTACAAGAATATAACTTCTATAATGCTGCCTCCTATGTACAAGAATATAACTACTATAATACTGCCCCTATGTAAGAGAATATAATTACTATAATACTGCTCCTATGTACAGGAATATAGCTACTATAATACTGCACCTATGTACAAGAATATAACAACTACAATACTGCTCCCTATGTACAAGAATATAACTACTATAATACTGCCCCTATGTACAAGAATATAACTACTATAATATTGCCCCTATGTACAAGAATATAACTACTATAATACTGCTCCTATGTACAATAATATAACTACTATAATACTGCTCCCTATGTACAATAATATAACTACTATAATACTGCCCCTATGTACAAGAATATAACTACTATAATACTGCTCCTATGTACAAGAATATAACTACTATAATACTGTCCCCTATGTACAAGAATATAACTACTATAATACTGCTCCTATGTACAAGAATATAACTACTATAATACTGCCCCCTATGTACAAGAATATAACTACTATAATACTGCCCCTATGTACAGGAATATAACTACTATAATACTGCCCCCTATGTACAAGAATATAACTACTATAATACTGCGCCTATGTACAGGAATATAACTACTATAATACTGCTCCTATGTACAAGAATATAACTACTATAATACTGCCCCCTTTGTACAGGAATATAACTACTATAATACTGCCCCTATGTACAAGAATATAACTAATTTAATTCTGCCCCTATGTACAAGAATATAACTACTATAATACTGCTCCTATGTACAAGAATATAACTACTATAATACTGCTCCCTATGTACAATAATATAACTACTATAATACTGCCCCTATGTACAAGAATATAACTACTATAATACTGCCCCTCTGTACAAGAATATAACTACTATAATACTGCTCCTATGTACAAGAATATAACTACTATAATACTGCTCCCTATGTACAATAATATAACTACTATAATACTGCCCCTATGTACAAGAATATAACTACTATAATACTGTCCCTATGTACAAGAATATAGCTACTGTTATACTGCCCCCCGTTGTTGCTTTTCTTCTACAACATGAGAATAGACAGTTGTTTTACACTTAGTTGCCTTCTGCACATATAATATCACATTTGCTTTATTTTAGGTGCTGTGTTTGGAAACATTTTAACATTTTGGCATCTGCCTTTTGTTTCCTCTTGGTTATAATTAAGTGCTGATTGTGCCAAGGACACTTAGACATTTTTGGATTGACCAATTAGCTGATCTAGGATAAAGACCAAGATTTCCTAGAATTTCTCACTGATTCTTGACCTCTGATTTGCATTACTTTCCTTCCTATGTGCTCAGTTGATGTCATTACCACTGAAGAAATTGAATTACAAAATTACAATATGCTTCACACATTCTGACATTTCTTTAATCAGTAGCAATTTTTACAATAAAAGTATTGGCAGCAACTTTCAATATCAAACTTGACCACATGGAATGCTATTACAGGGAAACCTGTCTATGGTCACCATCAAGAGCAACAACTTGACCTCTATCATCCAGGAGTGCTTAGTGCAGTAACCTGGATAATTTATGGGAAACCCATCCAAGAATTCAAATACCAGTTTCACAATAAGATTGCCTCGTTTTTTATATAGAGGGGTGTCTTACTTTTTTTATTTCTTTCTGTGACAATACAGAGTAAAATCTTAATAAGCCAGACGATTAGATTTGTTAAGTCAAGAGAAATACACTATTGTGTTTAAATTACACTATTGTGTTTAAAATGTCTTGTACATGTTTGTGTATTTCTAAAGGTCAGACCAGTATTTGTCTAACCCTGATTGCAGTCTCCTCTTGGGGTTAAAAAAATGTTATTTGCTAATATTCTAATTGTACTAAAAGCCAGCTATTTACAACAGCCCCTGTGATACCAATTATGTAAATAGATTAGCTCAATAATAAGTGAGCCCTGCACCTTTACCTGTCACAAGTGATATGCACACTTAGCTTTGGGGGAGGAGGGTGAGAGCAGTTCTGCCAGTCAGGCGGCTAAGCCCAGAGAAGCAGAAGGGACATGTGTTTTTTGTAAGAGTCAGACTTGAGCCCAAAGAGGCAGAGAGAGTCTTGGAACAGAGATTCGGGAGGACTTTGGAAGGAGAATGGGAGACATCCTTCAAGTAGATGGATTGCATGGCATCTAATGAGACACAGATTTGAATTCTACATGATTCTAGCCTAAGGGTACCGGCCCTGACTGGAAAGATTCAGATTTGCTCCATTAACCATCAGAGAGACATGGATACATTTTGGGGAGTCCAGGAGAGGACGAAAAAGTCACCTGGCCCCATGGATATGTTGTTTTGGGGTTGCTAGGAGGGGCCCACCGGTTGCCTAGAACCCATGGAGACATTTGGAGTTGCCAGGAGGGACCCACTGGTCACCTGGCTCCATGGAAAACTCTCTGAATGGCCAGACTTGAACCCTTGGGTCTCCTGGCCTTGTACCTCTATGGACTGTCAGCTTCCTAAGCTTTCCACTATCTCCTCTCTGTGGGGACCCGCCAGAAGTGGGGGGCCACTGGTTGAGGTAGTTGGCCCTGGAAGTCTCCAAACTTGCAGCTGTTCTATCCCAGGCGGGCAGAGCAGAAGGGTGAGACTGTGCAATGTTGTACCATCTTGGGTATTTGCTGGGACTGTTCTATGTGTTTATTGTCCGCTTTGTGGTTCAATAAAGTCTTGCCTTGCTGTTTTACCCTCACCCTGCGTTGTCTGAGTAGTGTTACAGGTAATAGGAAAGACGATGACCCAGCTCCACAGACTCCAATAGTAAAAACAAATGTCTTTTATTAAGAATTTTTTAAAAATATCCAGATGACGATAATGTAACTCCAGCTAGTAGAAGAACAATACTAGAAGGGAAACACAGGGGCACCAAGCAGAGCTGATCACGGATCCCGGAGACACCCAGCTGGTTCATGGAGGTGAGCTGTTTTTTTTTCTTTTCCCTTTCCTTTGAGTAGTGTTACGCCAACTGAAGACCCCGGGTCTTCACAATTTCCCTAAAGAAATATTAGTCCCAATTGGTGACAGTACCTTTAAGTGCATAGTCTATGGCAGAAGTCAATGGCTGAGCTGGAGAATGTGCCCCGGATCCCAGTCTGTCAGTGATATCTAATTTTAGGGCAATTAGATACTATTCACATATTTACTAATATACAGTGCCTTGTGAAAGTATTTGGCCCCCTTGAACTTTTCTACCTTTTGCCACATTTCTGGCTTCAAACATAAAGATATAAAATTCTAATTTTTGGGAGAAGAATCAACAACAAGTGGGACACAATCGTGAAGTGGAAAGAAATTCATTGGATATTTTAAACTTTTTTAACAAATTAAAAACTGAAAAGTGGGGCGTGCGATATTATTCGGCCCCCTTGAGTTAATACTTTGCAGCGCCACCTTTTGCTGCGATTACAGCTGCAAGTCGCTTGGGGTATGTCTCTATCAGTTTTGCACATCGAGAGGCTGAAATTCTTGCCCATTCTTCCTTTCAAAACAGCTCGAGCTCATTGAGGTTGGATGGAGGGCGTTTGTGAACAGCAGTTTTCAGCTCTTTCCACAGATCCTCGATTGGATTCAGGTCTGGACTTTGACTTGGCCATTCTAACACCTGGATACGTTTATTTTTGAACCATTCCATTGTAGTTTTTGCTTTATGTTTGGGATCATTGTCTTGTTGGAAGATAAATCTCCGTCCCAGTCTCAGGTCTTTTGCAGACTCCAACAGGTTTTCTTCCAGAATGGTCCTGTATTGGCTCCGTCCATCTTCCCATCAATTTTAACTATCTTCCCTGTCCCTGCTGAAGAAAAGCAGGCCCAAACCATGATGCTGCCACCACCATGTTTGACAGTGGGGATGGTGTTTTGAGGGTGATGAGCTGTGTTTCTTTTACGCCAAACATATCGTTTTGCATTGTGGACAAAAAGTTTGATTTTGGTTTCATCTGACCAGAGCACCTTATTCCACATGTTTGGTGTGTCTCCCAGGTGGCTTGTGGCAAACTTCAAAAGAGACTTTTTATGGATATCTTTGAGAAATGGCTTTCTTCTTGCCACTCTTCCATAAAGGCCAGATTTGTGCAGTGTACGACTGATTGTTGTCCTATGGACAGACTCTCCCACCTCACCTGTAGATCTCTGACATTCATCCAGAGTGATCATGGGCCTTTTGGCTGCATCTCTGATCAGTCTTCTCCTTGTTCAAGATGAAAGTTTAGAGGGACGGCCGGGTCTTGGTAGATTTGCAGTGGTCTGATACTCCTTCCATGTCAATATGATCGCTTGCACAGTGCTCCTTGAGATGTTTAAAACTTGGGAAATCTTTTTGCATCCAAATCCGGCTTTAAACTTCGCCACAACAGTATCTCGGACCTGCCTGGTGTGTTCCTTGGTCTTCATGATGCTCTCTGCACTTGAAACAGAACCCTGAGACTATCACAGAGCAGGTACATTTATACCGAGACCTGATTACACACAGGTGGATTCTATGTATCATTACCAGTCATTTAGGACAACATTGGATCATTCAGAGATCCGCACTGAACTTCTGCCCTGAAAGTAAAGGGGCCGAATAATATTGCACGCCCCACTTTTCAGTTTTTATTTTTTTAAAAAGTTTAAAATATCCAATAAATTTCGTTCCACTTCACGATTGTGTCCCACTTGTTGTTGATTCTTCTCAAAAAAATTAGAATTTTATATCTTTATGTTTGAAGCCAGAAATGTGGCAAAAGGTAGAAAAATTCAAGGGGGCCAAATACTTTCACAAGGCACTGTAACTGTATCTACTCGTGATTTACATAAAAAAATATCTAAAACATGGCTACATTTTTATATCATTCTTCTATAAGTGGCTAAAATGGCTACATTCATATATCCTGAGCAGTTCTCCAAAAGTTTGATTCTGACAGATTTGCTCAATTTTAAGGGGAGAGGGATGGGTCGATTCACATCTAATAGATTTGTCACAAATGGAATCTGCCGGGAAAGGGTTAAAAAAAGGTCTTATACTTATTTACCCTTTTTCCTCCCATGTCTGTCTCATTGACTCTACACCTGGCCCGGTCCTCTCTTCTAGTCTTCTGTCTTCTTCTCCCTCTGGGGTTCTCACCGGTTCTGCACCTGACTAGGTCCCAAAAATTTGGACGTCAATGATGTGCGTCATGCCCAACATTACCACGCGAGTGGTGGAAAGAAGAGAAGACTGAAAAAGAACCGATTGGAGGACTGGGCAGGCAGCTGCACAGGTAGGGCCAATAAGAGGTGAATCCCCTTCCCGGTTTTCAAAATCCAGAGAAATAATGGCCTTCTTGCTCACCATTCTGCAGCATTTGTGCAAATTGACTCACCCAAAATTCTGTTTTGTTAGAATTTTAGTTTAGAGGAAATTTGTAGTAATTTGAAATCAATTAACTCAAATTTTAGAGGACCCAACAAGTCCACGTGCTACATGGCCAACCGACTGACTTGAAGGGGCACTGGCCAATGCTGGTAGATGACCTTGGATGGTGCCCACATGGGCGTGAGCTACAAGGTTCCCCCATAGACAACAGATCGGAGGATCTAATCAACGGCTTATTTTCAAGGGACTTTTCTAAGAAAAAAAAGAGAGAACAACCCTTTTAATTAGCCCCAAAGGGCAGTTTGTCCCAATATTGACTTTTGGAAAAATGTTAAATGTTGCGAATTGCCCCCTCCAGCAAACAAGTCAAAGAAACTATCCTTCCTGCCAGCAGTGTATCCATTCTGTTTGATATACTGGCTCCTCAAAAACAACAGTGCCAGATCGGGAAGATAATATTTTTTTTTTTCTGCAACAAAGGGCTATGCCCCAGCTTTGTAAGCTGCCCACGTCTGTGCTTCTAGCTAACATCTGTTTGCTTCATGCAGTTTTAATCAGAAAATAGTTTGCCAGCCCAGCTCCATGTCATCTTGAGATTTAGAGTCACCGTATTCCTTTTTGCATACAGGACTTTTTTTTTTTCCCCCTCTTTTGTACTGGAGGAAAAGCGAACAGAGCCGGGAAGATGGTGACAGAAGAACGGCTCACAAAATGCAGTGTGTGCTAATTGGTACAGTCGCTGGTGTGCTGCTGCCGCAGGAGGAAAGTCACTCTTCCCTATGATATCCCGTGCTACATACTAATGAGGCGTCATTTCTAGATTTTATTTTATTTTTTTATGAGATACATAGTATCACTGCAGTCATGAAATGAAGAGTAAAGGTAGTGGGTGATCTGCATCCTGCCATCTTCAATGGTGAGACTGATGGGGGGGCGCTGGATTGCGATCACATGCGGGTGCTTTGATCGGAATGGATCTTACCTGCAGTTGCCATAGAAACAGAATGTCAGGTGTGAGTGTCGACCCGTTCAAGGTTGATAAACAAACGCTGAATGGTTACATTTTTGCAGACAATGAATCCTATGACAAAATGAAGAAGAATGTGCTTCACGTCCATCAAGAGTAGATTCGTTTAAAAAAAATACATAAATAAGTTATTTTTCTACTTAGGGATTATTCACATGTGGCGTTTTTTTCAGGCAGAAACAAAGCAGCATTTTACAGTAACAGCGAAATGAATGAGACTTCTGAAAGCTAATTCACACAATACGTTTTTTTTCCTTGCATTTTTTGGACCTGTGATGCGATTTCTAAACTTTTTTGTTTATTTTTTTTTGTGTATTTTTTTTCCCCATGGAGATCAAAATAGCTTAGTACCCAAAAAAAGCATAACAAAAAAAAAATAACAAAAATACGCAGAATTTAGGCTACCGTTATCTGACCAAAACCTGCGTTTTGTGCGCAGAAAAAAAAAGGAGAAAAATGCTTTATGTGAACACCCCCTTTAAAGTGTACAGGAAAATATGTTTTGGGGTCCGAGGGTAGGGGCCACAGCTTAGGTAGTCATGGAAAGTCACAGTATGATTTCTATGTAGTCGTAGTCCTCACACGTTAGCTGTCACATGGTAGATATTATTCTGCACCTCCTTATACGCTTTATATATTATTGCTGGTCGGTAAAAGTCCTTAAAAATATATAAAATTATTTAACCTGTTAAACATCGTAAAGGAAAAAAAAAATCAAGATGCCAGAGCGTTTATTCTTTTGGTTACCATAAAAAAAGAAATAACACACGCGAACCAATGGCGGAATTGCTGTTTTACCGCTATATAGCTTAGAATAATTTTTCCATTTTTCAGTACATCAATGATGAAATAAACTTAATGATGTCATTTAAAACTACAAGAAAAGGAGAAAGAACGTGAAAAAGCAAAAAAACAAAAAGTGCTTGGCACGGAAGAGGTTAAATAGGTGTAAACCTAGATTTGCACCAAATTGAGGGTCTCTCACTATTATAGTTAACCTTCCCTTCTGTTCCTGTGCAATGCACTGTGTAATCTACTTGCAGAAAGTGAACTAAGATGGCGCTGGCTGCATGGTCTATCCTCAGACGGAGGATAATTGAGATATCCTGGCAAACACCCCATTTATCGTCCTTATATACGCGCCTTGAAATACCTCACTAGCCCCCCAAAAAGTGACTGGTTGTGTGGTATTCCAGTTCAGCCCTTTCGCTTTATCTAAACGGAGCTGCAATACCAGACATGACCTATAGACAGGAGTGGCGCCATTTCTGGAAGAAGCAATCATGTTTTTATTCTATTCTTGTACAAGAGATTTAAGTCTTAAATGCAGAAATCTAAAATAAAACCAAAAACCAGAAAATATTCCCGGAGTTTACATTCTAATTTAATCCATCGTCAGCTGGAATAGGGAAGCGTATTTAATATTTATTTCCAGCTTTGTGTTTCATCAGGACAGTCAGCACTCCATGAAAAAGCTTTTTACAATCATGCTCGATGGAGTAAAACCGAGAAGAAAAAAATACACTCAGCGTACAGCGAGCTGCCTCCTCCTCGTGCTGCATCTCCTATGCATTAAAAAGAAGAAAATATTGCTTATATGCTAGAGAGAGCAAGCGATTTGCATCCCGCTCGCTCCTTGTGTTATATTGTGTGCTATAGATCACTTGTGCAAATATTGTTCTTTCCGGCCTTCTTCTATCTGCTGCCTCAGCTGCTTCCATCTGGGATACATGGTGTATACTGTACGTTCAGAATGTGTTACCCAAATGTTACAGAACAACAAGAATGACAAGAAATAATATCATGTAGAAATAATGTAATAATCTGCCTAATAATGCTTCTGTTTCATTTTTATTCTTTTTTATTCATCTTCTCCAATTTCTTTCTCTTTTCTTTTTCTTCCTTTCAACCTCTCTTTCCTTTTCTTTCTTCCTACCTATCTTTTCACTTTTCTTTCCTTCCTACCTGGCTCTTTCCTTTCTTCCTTTTTCATTTTTTCCTTCCATGCTCTTTCCTTTCTTATTTCCTCCCTTCTTACCTCTCTCTTTCCTTTCCTTTAGTTCTTCCATCTGTCCTTCCTTCCTACCTATTTCATTTCCTTTCCTTCTTACCTCTCTCTTTCCTGTCTTCCTTCCATCTGTCCTTCCTTCATTTTCTTTCCTTCCTACCTCTCTCTTACCTTTTCTTTCCTTCCTTGCTCTTTCATTTTTTCCTTCCATGCTCTTTCCTTTCTTACTTCCTCCCTTCCTACCTCTCTTTCCTTTCTTTCTTCCATCTGTCCTTCCTTCCTACCGATTTCATTTTCTTTCCTTCCTACCTCTCTCTTACCTTTACTTTCCTTCCTTGCTGTTTCCTTTCTTACTTGTTTCCTTCCTTTCTACCTCTTGCTTTCCTTTCCTGTCTTCCCTTCCTCCTTCCTTTCTTCCTTCCGTCATTTCTTCCTTCCTCTCTATTTCCTTTTCTTCTTTTGCCCTTTCCTTTTGTTTCTTCCTTCCTCTTTTTGGTTTCCCTTCCTTCATTTTTATATATTTTTCCCTCCATTTTCTTTTTTTCTTCTACTTTCTTCCTTTTGAATGTTTCCTTCTCTTATTCCATCTGTGTATTATGTACCTATTTCAATATTGTTATGTATACATACATAAGTTATTTATAGTTGTATTCCATGATTGGAACATGCCAGCTGTACCGAGGCAGACAACACGAGTCTCTGAGCTCAGTGATTGACTGCAGATGTGCGCTATAGTCATGATGTCACCGCTGCAGACAATATACAAACTCCAGCGTGGTGCTAGAGGGCTGGACCTGGGGAGGCTGAGAACTGTCTGTGTTTATTGTTTAGAAATAAACAGAAGTTTGGGCTTATATTTTTTAATTGTGGAAAACCCCTTTAAGGCGCTTTTTGATTTGGACAGTGTGTGATGGTATTATTTGTGCACTTTATGGCTTAGCTATATGGCAGTATGTTTTATATTTTTACATTAGTTTGTTTGCCCATTATTGATCTATTGGAACTTCCAAATGTATCAGTCTTATATATTATAGCTAAACACTTTCCTGGTGATTACCTACAGTCTTTTTTAGAACTAATTATCTTTTCCTTCTTATCATAAAAACTAAAATGTGAGGGGGTCCACACACAGGGCTAACATTCATCAAGCGTTTTTTGGCAGAATTCTGGAATAAAACTGCATAAAATGTCACTTTTTTTGTGCAACTAGACATTTGGTATTTTATTAAAGTGGGCAAAGTTCAGGTGGTACAGAGATGTACAGCAGTCGCTGACGGTGATTGAAACATGCGCCAAATTTATTAAAGAGGCTTCTTAATGAATTTGGCACATTGTACTCCTGAAAAATACTAATTTTAATGAATCGGGGCTCACCTTGTACTTCTCAGGGACCTTCACTAACCTTGATCAGAGGTCACAGCTACCAGACCGTATTTCACACTCTACATATATTCAATCAAGCATGGCTCCTTGAAGTAAAATTGAAAGAAAAGGGATGACCAGGAAGAATTATTTGAGGACCTCCTGGGTGAGCAGATGACCCCCCCGGAGAACTAATGTGTCAAAAACCTTATGATCAGAATGAAAGTTTTTATTATTTCACTGTTTTGCAGTCACCTGCGCAAAGAAAATTGAGGAAAAAAAAAGAAAAGTTGCAGAAGTTTGTAGTCGTTAGAATAGAAATAATTGCGGTTATTAGGGGTTAATCACGGCAGGGATCAGTTCTGTAGAAGAAAGTTTCGGGTTCTGCAGATGAGCATTGTCTTCAGACTGGAGGAATGTGACATCTCTCTCATTTTAATCATTGCCTAGTCAATCTGCAAATCGTGTTCTCTCCGGGAAAGGAACTGGGATGAAAGTCACAGATGCCACCAACTCCTACATAGCTCTACAAAAATAATCATGTTTATCTATGACCCATTATTCCTACTGTTTTCCCCTTCCTGGATTGGCATCCGAACAATTCATCATTGGAACATAAAAAGTAATGAAGTAAATCTTTAATTGACTCTTACAATAGGTTCATCCCGGCACAGCTTGATCATTTGTTTGTGAGCTGAAAAACTTTTCAGTTCTTTGAATGTTATGTGAAAGACACTATAAAGTACAAAAAAAAGAAAAAAAATATATATATATATATATATATCGGAGCTTCATCTCATGCCAAAGCTCAGACGACAGAACAATTCTTGGGCATGGAGTGATCCTGTAGCCATAGATTGCTCTGATTAGATTCCAACTTAAAGGCTATGCATATCGTTGCAATTATTTCTAATTCTTGAAAAACTCTTCTAAATAAAATGTAAAGTAACAAAATGTTTATCTCCATAGTTACAGACTACAAACAGGCCTCTGTTGTCAGATCCTGCAGTCTTCTGTTATCCTTTCTCTTCGACTATTACAAAACAAAATGTTTATCTCCATGGTTACAGACTACAAACACGCCGTGTAGTCAGATCCTGCAGTCTTCTGTTATTCACCCTCTTCTATCTGTAGCTAAGCGAAAAAGAGGGGCTACAGGGAGTGACGTGAGGCTGAAGATGGCTGCTTTAAAGGGAATCTGTCACCAGGTTTTTTGCTACCTAATCAGCGAGCAGCGTGATGTAGAGAAAGAGATCCTGATTCCAGTGATGCATCACTTACTTTACTGCTTTCTCTGCTGCTGATCTACCAGTTCTCTCGCTGAGCTCTATATTATCTCGCCCACACCACTGATTGGCACCTTTCTGTGTACACTGTGCATAGGCAGAAAGCTGCCAATCAATGGCGGGGGGCAAAGCACATGAATATGGAGGACTACATGGCAGCAAGCCTACTAGTCCTTTAGTGATAAGCTCCTGCTGATAAAACTGAGTTTTTGTCAAATCTACAGCACATTGGTGGAATCAGGGTCTCTGTCTCTACATTATGCTGATCTCCGACTAGATGGAAAAAAACCTGGCTACAGATTCCCTTTAACCCCTCAAGGACTGGGTGATTTTTTTTGAGCTTTCATTTTTTCTCCCTTTCTTCCAAGAGCCATATTTTTTTTTTTTTGCCAACAAAGCCATATGAGGGCTTGTGTTTTGCAGGATGAGTGGTACTTTTTAGTGATGTTAACCCTTTCGCCGAGTATGCTCGGGCCGAGCTCCGAGTATTTACAGCTGCTCGGTGATATGGTTGAATCCCTCCCGTGTGCATGATTTGCGACGGTTTGACAGCTTTAATACATGTGAGGAATGTCTGCTTCTTACACATTCCTCACATGTATTAAAGCTGTCAAACAGTTGCAAATCATGCACACGGGAGTGATTCAAACATATCACCGAGCAGCTGTAAATACTCGGAGCTCGGCCCGAGCATACTCGGCGAAGGGGTTAACAAAACATACTCGCTCAGCACTAGTACTTTTAAATAACTCCATTCATTTTACCATATAATATACTGGAAGATTCATTCAGTAATGGCTGCTGCATTCTCTCCCTCAGCTTTTATATGGACGATGATATTCCTTCTTGCTTGGCTGTGCAATACCGTGCCATGTGACAATTGCAAGGCATTATGGGAAAGCCATCCTGGCCGTGCCCCAGGTCATCTGACCTTTTTTCTGGCTGATACAATCTTCTGCAATAAGTAAATGGTGGCAGGCTTTTTTTTTTTTTTTTGGCGGACAGCAAATAGTTTGAAAGCATCAGATCCTGCAGATTTCCTAAAGTTTGATTCAATTCGCTTAGCTATGCTCAACGCCTAACTTCTAGATCTGATGAGACGCAAAGATTATCGATTGTAATATTCAACAACACTGGTCTGCACATGAGCTGCGTACACAAACGGTAGATTTTACAATGAAGACATGATTGCTTATTTATTATTTTATATAAATGACATTAAAAAAAAATAATTGTTTGCAAAAGTATACATGCCCTGAAAACTGCATTTAGCATACCTAAATTTGGGGCTTTTTTCTCATTTCTATTTGAATTTATCACATTGCATTTAACTTTGAAAAAAAAAAAAATCATCTATTTTTATTTATTTTTTATCACAAAATACGTACTAGTTATACCCGTGCGCAAAAAGAGGCCCCAGTGAGCAGCCCCCATAGGACCCGATTGGGGGGGAGTTGCACTAGCAAGTGTATTAAATAGTGGAGCTGCAGTACATTAAACGAGAATCTACTGTAGATCAAGGACGATGGAGACCCGCATCACATTCACCCACTAGTATATATGGTCTATAGTAGGGAACGATGCGGCAATATTTGCTCTGGCACTCAGCGGAGAAGGGTCAGACCGCTGTACACAGACTGAATTTTTATAGAAATATCTATTATTCATCTGCTCTGCACATTTTTATGGAGAAAAGATACATAGTGTCTCCACAGTGTGGAGAGAAACAGTTGTGTTACTACGGCGACCAGTTAGACAGTTGCAACATTGTTACATTTTCTATATTTTCTCTTTCAAATTAGGAAAATAGCAAAAAAAGACGCAGCGATTCCGATTCATAATCGTTAGTAATTCATGTTTATTTATTTAATGTAAAACACTTTCCTGATTTTCGTCATCTTGTTTTTCAATTTCTTCTACTTAAATGACCGTCATTTACCTGGAGGAAAGATTCCTGTCCGCCTGCGGGTTCCCTCTGCAAATTTCAGGATCCCGAACAATCAGCCGATCATCCAAAATAACTGATTTTTAAAGTGTGTTATCTCTAATAAGCCAATCCCTTTAATTAAAGAGTGCCCAGTGGGATACACATGGTGCTTTATTTAACCCCTTCGTGACACAGCCAATTTCCTTTTTTTTTTTTGCGTTTTTGGTTTTTCCTCCCCTTCTTCCCAGAGCCATAACTCATTTATTTTTTCTGTTCATATAGACATATGGGGCTTGTTTTTTTGCAGGACGATTTGTACTTTTGAATGACTTCATTCAATTTGCACATAGTTTACTGGAAAATAAGAAAAAAATCCAAGTTGGGAGAAATTGAGAAAGCAAAATGCGATTCTGACATTGTTTTTTTTGGGAAGTGCAATGGAGCTGTGTGATGGTTTATTTTGTGGGGGATGACACATTGTTTTGATTGATACCATTTTGGGTTAGATGTGACGTTTTGATCGCTTGTTACAGCATTTTTTGTGGAATTTCAGCGACCAAAAAAACATAATTTCGCGTTCTTGATTTTTTTTCGTTTATGATGTTTACTGATCAGGTTAATTATTTTTATATTTTGATAGATCTTACTTTTCTGAACACAGTGATACCACATATGTGTATCTGTATATATATATATATATATAAATATACAGTACAGGCCAAAAGTTTGGACACACCTCATTTCAAGATTTTTCTGTATTTTCATGACTATGAAAATTGTACATTCACACTGAAGGCATCAAAACTATGAATTAACACATGTGGAATTATATACTTAACAAAAAAGTGTGAAACTACTGAAAATATGTCTTATATTCTAGGTTCTTCAAAGTAGCCACCTTTTGCTTTGATGACTGCTTTGCACACTCTTGGCATTCTCTTGATGAGCTTCAAGAGGTAGTCACCAGAAATGGTCTTCCAACAATCTTGAAGGAGTTCCCAGAGATGCTTAGCACTTGTTGGCCCTTTTGCCTTCACTCTGCGGTCCAGCTCACCCCAAACCATCTCGATTAGGTTCAGGTCTGGTGACTGTGGAGGCCAGGTCATCTGGCGTAGCACCCCATCACTCTCCTTCTTGGTCAAATATCCCTTACACAGCCTGGAGGTGTGTTTGGGGTCATTGTCCTGTCGAAAAATAAATGATGGTCCAACTAAACGCAAACCGGATGGAATAGCATGCCGCTGCAAGATGCTGTGGTAGCCATGCTGGTTCAGTATGCCTTCAATTTTGAATAAATCCCCAACAGTGTCACCAGCAAAGCAACTCCACACCATCACACCTCCTCCTCCATGCTTCACGGTGGGAACCAGGCATGTAGAGTCCATCCATTCACCTTTTCTGCGTCGGACAAAGACACGGTGGTTGGAACCAAAGATCTCAAATTTGGACTCATCAGACCAAAGCACAGATTTCCACTGGTCTAATGTCCATTCCTTGTGTTCTTTAGCCCAAACAAGTCTCTTCTGCTTGTTGCCTGTCCTTAGCAGAGGTTTCCTAGCAGCTATTTTACCATGAAGGCCTGCTGCACAAAGTCTCCTGTTAATAGTTGTTGAAGAGATGTGTCTGCTGCTAGAACTCTGTGTGGCATTGACCTGGTCTCTAATCTGAGCTGCTGTTAACCTACGATTTCTGAGGCTGGTGACTCGGATAAACTTATCCTCAGAAGCAGAGGTGACTCTTGGTCTTCCTTTCCTGGGGCGGTCCTCATGTGAGCCAGTTTCTTTGTAGCGCTTGATGGTTTTTGCAACTGCACTTGGGGACACTTTCAAAGTTTGCCCAATTTTTCGCACTGACTGACCTTCATTTCTTAAAGTAATGATGGCCACTCGTTTTTCTTCACTTAGCTGCTTTTTTCTTGCCATAATGCAAATTCTAACAGTCTATTCAGTAGGACTATCAGCTGTGTATCCACCAGACTTCTGCACAACACAACTGATGGTCCCAACCCCATTTATAAGGCAAGAAATCCCACTTATTAAACCTGACAGGGCACACCTGTGAAGTGAAAACGATTTCCGGTGACTACCTCTTGAAGCTCATCAAGAGAATGCCAAGAGTGTGCAAAGCAGTCATCAAAGCTAAAGGTGGCTACTTTGAAGAACCTAGAATATAAGACATATTTTCAGTTGTTTCACACTTTTTTGTTAAGTATATAATTCCACATGTGTTAATTCATAGTTTTGATGCCTTCAGTGTGAATGTACAATTTTTGAAGTCATGAAAATACAGAAAAATCTTTAAATGAGAAGGTGTGTCCAAACTTTTGGTCTGTACTGTATATGTATATTTTAATGGGGAAAAGGGATTGTGATTTGAACTTTTATGTTCTTTTTATTTTTTTTCATATTGTTTGTAAACATTTCTTTTACTTTTCTCTGTATTTGTTAGTTCCCTTAGGGGACCTGAAGCTGCGATCATCTAATCGCTTCTGCTATATACAGCAATACCACAGTATTGCTGCATATAGCAAAAATCACATTCTCCTTTGAAGCCCGGCCACAGGCAGGGTTTCAAAGGAGCTCCATAATGACCTGCATAGGGGTCATCAGCGGACCTCAGACTGTCATAGCAACCCATCGGCGACCAAGATCACATTACGGGCGCATTGATAGGGGCATGGAATGATGCACCCCCAAGCCACCCTCTAAGCCCACTGCATACACCCGCTTCCGACTTACCCCATACATGTATGGCAGATGTCATGAAGGGGTTAAAAAGGTATTCTCAAAATTGAAAGTTTTCCTCTGTCACCACTGCTCCATTCATCTTCTGACCACTGGTGGCTGCTCTTCCGCACTCCCTTAAAAATGAATGGAGTGGAGGTGCTCATAGTCAGCCACCGCTCCAGTCACACCCAGTTCTAGGGATTGGTGTTGGCCCAAGCAATTGGGAATTATCCCTTATCCCATGGATAGGAAAAACTTCCAAACTTGAAAATATGCCTTCATAGTTGAGTGAATCTGGACAAATTTTGGTTTGCAGGAAATTTGATTCACATTGACTAACATCCAGTGTGCCTTTTTACGCTCTGGGGTCTTGCTAGATCTCGGCGCAGAATAAATCTAGGGTGAAAAAGAAATAAATAAAAAAATATTCTCACTTGTCTAGCTTCTCGCATGGTTCTCACAATACCAGACTGGTCTTTGGTACCACCAATGACATAACCTCATGATATTGAGAGGCCTAGTTAGTGCTTGTGGAGAAGACCAAAGACCTGGTGTGACCAAACACCGAGCTGGAATTTTGAGGACTGGGCAAAGAGCTTCACGAAGAAGCTGAGGGCCAGTGAGAGGTGAGTATATATATTTTGTTAATTTTTTAACTCCTTTAGAGTTTGTTTTTTGAATCAAGCAATATGGTGACCGTCACCTTTTTTCTGCATTCATGAGAAAGGAATTGTAAAAAAATTCAAAAACAGTAAAAATAACAAACAGTCTAATAAGACTGCAGGACCAGACTACACAGGCTTTGTTTGTAGTCTGTTACCATAGAGACATGTCGTTTCCAAAGTTCCTTCTGTTGACACTTTTGGATGCAGTGAAACAAACAAAAAAAATAATAATTACAAAGATAAAACTTCCCTTTAAAGTTTGCAATTGTGATTGTAAATTCTCAAAGATCCAATATCCAAATGTTTTATTTATATAGGAAAAAAATGTATTTTCTGTGCTTGCGCCGCTCAGTGATGTTGATGCGTCTTCATTCCTCCATTATACCTGAATATTGCTTTTACAAAAAAAAAAGAGGAATTTGACTATTGATAGAATTTCTCTGCAGTTTCATGACCTCAGACCCAATGTTCTTGTATATTTTCAGTTATTTTGAAAGCCGCGTTCTTCTTTCTGCTTGGATTCGCTACATTGTATTGAACCCCTAGAATTATAATGGTGAATAAAATACGGAATGTACAGCGATGATGCAATCTACAATACAGGTGGTGCGAGATCGTGTCGCGATACTGCTCCACCCAAGGTTACAATGTTCAGTGTATAAACATCTATTTCTAAATACGTCGGTCGTCTAATGCTACCGCGAAAAAAAGGTTTACTACGCGACTTTTGCTTTTCTTCACGCTTTCGTTGTTCCCGTGGTTCTAAAATGAAAAGTAACACAATTTTGCAAATACATTTCTAATTTAAAAATCTCCTTCATTTTGCCCAAAGCTAAATGTTTCCAGACAACGGCCAAACCCAATTCCCTTCCAAAACTGCTTGAATTGTTGCAAAAATTTTAGTGTAATTTTGCCAGTTTTACGCCGTTCCCATCCAGCTCTGCCAAATTTTTTGGAAAAGTTGATGACGCTTGGGTGAAACGGGGCTTTACCAAGCGCACTCCAACAAATTCATCATAATTTATGCCACAAAAGTTGTGAAAAGTTAGAAAGATGTAAATTGACTACACTAGTCCTGACTAGAGTAACATTTCTGAAGGTGGTAAAAAGTAATCAAAATTCATTAAGGAGTGTATGACTCCTAATCTTACTCCAGTGCTCCCCTTATTGAGACTGACTTAAAAAACAACAGTCTGTACATTCGGCAGATAAGCAAGAAGTATAAGGCAGACGAAGGTCAATGTGACTGTAGATGCAGACTACACTGGGTTTGCATTGTAGTCTGTTACCATGGAGACACATGGGTGTGAAAAAGAGCTGTGAACACAAAACGGTAGATTTTTAATTAAGATTATTTACAAAGTTGGTTTATTTTATACTTAAAGGGAATCTATCACCAGGTGTTTGCCACTTAAGGGCTGAGATTCTAATTCCAGTGATGTGTCACTTACTGGGCTCCTTGCTGTAGTTTTTATAAAATCACTGTTTTATCAGCAGGAGATTATCGCTAGAGGACTAATAAACATGCTGCCAGGTAGCAAAGCATATTCATGAGCTCTGTACAACCCCACGCTTACCAATGATTGACAGCTTTCTGCCTATGCACAGTGCACACAACCAATCAGAGGTGTGGGCGGGGTTATACAGAGCTCAGCATTCAGAGAACTGCTTCATCTGCAGATAGAGAAAACAGGGATTTTATACAAACTGCAGCAAGCAGCCCAATAAGTGACACATCGCTAGAATCAGAGTCTCTGCCCCTGGTGGAGCAAAAACCTGGTAACAGTTTCCCTATAATATACAGTGGGTTAATAGTAAAAGGATTTATGGCAAAGTTTGGACTTTCTTTTACATTTCTCTTGAAGACCTGACAAGTCTGCAGTGGAAATAATTTTTTGCCAATACAGTGACAATATTTAATTTCTTGTTAAAGGGAATGTATCACACTGGCAATATAAACTGCGCACATTGCCTTGTAGGTGATATTACCCTTATCAAAATTGTACCTTTGGTGTTCTACTCGTTGCCTTCTGCAAAAAAATGAAATTTAATCAAATATGTTAATCATGGTGCTTGGTGCACCCTGGGTGTGGCCAAAAGGCTCCATGCCCTTCTCCTCACCTTCATCGCAGGGGATTGACAGCATTGACTTGCCTGAGCTTTCTGTGCAGACATTGCTCACTCCAGACACGCCAGCGCTGTCAATCACCAGTGAAGGAGGCGAAACGTGTAAAACCAGTAGGCGCATCGGTGCACTGAGCCTCTTGGCTACACCCAGGGTGCATGAAAACTACAGTTTCTGTGGAACATAGGCAGTGGTTAGTGCAGTAATGCTACGGCCCCACTATCAGTATTTGGTCAGTATTTGGTCAGTATTTTTTTCAGGAGTGGGAGCCAAAACCAGGTGAGGAACAATCAGAGAAAAGGTATAATAGAAACAAGTCACCAATTCTGCATTTATCACCCACTCCTGGTTTTGCCTCCCACTCCTGAGAAAAAATACTGACCGAATACTGATAGTGGGGCCGTGGTCTTAAAGGTGTGATTTCTATAGGGACGATATCCCCTACAAGGCAATGTGTTTAGTGTTTGGGTGGACACACCTCCTTTAATGAGGTAAATTTCCTTCCTCATGGCAAGGAAAGGATTCCCCAAATTCCTGAGGGTTTTCTTATGTTGGGGGGAGGGCAGTTGTAATAAGACGGCAGCCAATCAAATTATATATGAAGACGTGATCCTATTTGCTCAAATAAAGCTTTAGATGAGATCCGAGCCCGGACGGCGGACAGGTCACAAGGTGCAGCTCTTCCTGCAGTGCAGATGCCTGAGTCGCCTACACTGCTGAGATATGATGGCGGGGGTGGGCTGCGGAGGGATCTGCACCAGCATGGACAATACCATATGTTCTCCTATAATCAGGGTTTATACTACAAGAGCCAAGAGGCTGTGGATCAAGGAATATATGTAGAGATGTAGCAGAGCTGGACCTTCCATGAGCAGGGATAGGTGATATGAAGTAGCAATCATCAGGGCAGGGAGGGTTATAGACAGTGGCGTAACTACAGTTCAATGGGCCCCGGTGCAATATTTGGACCAGGCCCCCCCATCCTGATATATATGTCTCCCATCCTGGTATATATGTCCCCCATCCTGGTATATATGTCCCCCATCCTGGTATATTTGTCCCCCATCCTGATATATATGTCTCCCATCCTGGTATATATATCTCCCATCCTGGTGTATATATCCCCCATCCGGGTATATATGTCTCCCATCCAGGTATATATGTCTCCCATCCTGGTATATCTGTCTCCCATCCTGGTATATATGTCCCCCATCCTGATATATATGTCTTCCATCCTGGTATATATATATCTCCCATCCTGGTGTATATATCCCCCATCCTGGTATATATGTCTCCCATCCTGGTATATCTGTCTCCCATCCTGGTATATATTTCTCCCATCCTGGTATACATGTCTCCCATCCTGGTATATATGTCTCCCATCATGGTATATATGTCTCTCATCATGGTATATATGTCTCCCATCCCTGTATATATATATCCTCCATCCTGGTATATATGTCCTCCATCCTGGTATATATGTCCCCCATCCTGGTATACATGTCTCCCATCCTGGTATATATGTCTCCCATCCCGATATATATGTCTCCCATCCAGGTATATATGTCTCCCATCCTGGTATATATGTCTCCCATCCTGGTATATATGTCTCCCATCCTGGTATATATGTCCCCCATCCTGGATATATATCCCCCATTCTGGTATAAACTGTATATCCCTCATCCTGGGCCCCATCCTGATATATATACATATATATCTATCCCCATGATCCAGGGTTAGCAAGAACCCCTTCCAAAGGCCCGCCCTGCCTTCCTCCACGGCCTCTTGGACACCTAGAACAGCACTAAAAGTGCTACGGCCAGGAAAGCAAAAGTGCTAAACCTCCGAAAGGAGCCGGGGTGAAAACTTCACCAGCCCGTTGAAAAGTATCTTAGCCAAAATCTTCCTGTCCACATTGAGAAGTGCTATGGGACGCCAATTCTCAATACGTGACGGATCCTTACCCTTTGACAAAATGATCAAAGCTGACCTCTTTAATGATCTCGGCAGAGTACCCGAGGAGAGACACTCATTAAACACCTGAGTCAAGAGGGGGACCAAAGAGTCCCTAAAGGTCCTAAAGAACTCAGATGTTAAGTCATCCAGACCTGGCGACTTTTTGGGTCTAAGCCCATCAATTGCCAGTCTCATTTCCTCTTCTTTGATCGCTTGTGCCAAACCGCCCAGCGAGAGGTCAGCCCCTGGCTCAGGAACAGCTTCAGCCAGGAAAGCCGACATCCTGTCACGGTCCAGCTCCCTCCTTCCCAAGAGGTGCGAGTAGTAGGAACTGACAACCTCCAAGATCCCTGATCTGGACCTTCTCAGGGACCCCGTACTGTCCATCAGCCCCGTCATTATCTTACTATTCACTGACATCTTACAGTTTCTGTAAGGGTCGGGCGAGCAGTACTTCCTGTAGTCCCTCTCGAAAACCAAAGATGTGTGCCTATCGTACTGACACCTCTTCAGCATGGACTTCACTCTGGAGATCTCCTCGCGGCTACCTCCAGTCACGACAAGATGCTCGAGTTTCCTCCTCAGGCTCTGATACAGGCGATCCCTGTTCAGGCTTCTGAGGTTCGAGAGCTGCCGGAAGAATCTCGCCACCCGATGTTTGAACATCTCCCACCACTCTGACTTAGTGTTACTTAGGCCCAGCAATGGTACCTGGCTCTGAAGGAATTCCTCAAAAGACGTCTTACAGCTTCTTCCTCAAGGAGTGACGAATTCAGCTTCCAATAACCTCTTCCCATCCGAGGAGTCTCTGTAACGTTCAGAGAAAACATAATCAAACAGTGATCGGAGAACTCCACCTCCACAACCGACAACGGTGAAGAGACGGCCTCCTCCTTCAAATAAAACCTGTCTATCCTAGACCTGCACTGACTACCTTTAAAAAGGTGAATCCCGTGTCGCCTGGGTAATGCCGGATGTGGACATCCACCAGGTGAGCCTCACTTACTATCCTGTTTAACGCGACGCAGTCATAAGCCAGCTGGTCTCTGGAACCTCCTCTATCACAGGATCTAATGACATTGTTGAAATCCCCTCCAAAGATCACCTGCCGACTCGAAAATAAAAAAGGTTTGATCTTCAGGAAGGGACATTTGCGATCCCACTTGGACTGGGGACCATAGATGTTAATGAGCCAAAGCTCTTGTCCCCCCATGGAGACATCAAGGATCAAGCATCTCCCCAATTCTAATTCGATCACTCATCTGCATTCAACCACTGCAGTCTTAAAAAGGACCGCCTCCAAGCTATACGGCTCGGCCACAAGAGACCAGTAGGAGGGCCTCACCTTGCTTTATGCACGGTTGATATCTCAGTCAACCTGGTCTCCTGCAAAAACAAAATATTGGCGTCAAGTTGGCCGAGAAAATGAAAGGCCGTGTATCTTGCAGCATCTGACTTAATACTGCAAATATTGATACTTGCCAGCGTCAACAGGGTGGGTGCTGCCATCATGATTGATTGACTTTTTCTTCCCACCACTGACAGTCTCAACCCCTTCCTCTAATAATGACGGGTTTTTAGTGCGCTTAAGATAAACAGACTCATCCATTCTCTCCTTACATACATTCTTGCCCTTGTCTGGTGGTCCTGGGTTAGTCCCCCCCAGAGGGCTTTGTTTTTGCCCCCACCCGAGAGGAAGAACCAGCCATCTCCTGAGCCCCAACCACCTTGTCCACAACCTCTGGCCCCAGGTCCCCATCCTCCCCTCCAGAGAGAGGTCCTGGAGGTCCCAGAACCGGTTGGAGAGATCCACCAGAGGGGGGGCGGCTGAACCCTCCAATGGCACCCGGATCAGGGCCAGAGAGTCAGAGAGGTCGCACTGCAAAGAGGCAGCTCGAGACCTGGTCCCCCTCCTACCTCTGGCTGTTTTCCTGTTACCCTTTTTCTTTTTCTGTGACCACTCCCCCTCTCCCTCATCAAGACTGTCACCCGATGAAGGTTCATGGGAAGATGTGGTGTACTCTAGCTCTTCCCTTTCAAGTCTCTTGACTTCCTTGCTCAATTCACTGTTTTTAGGATCCTCAGCTGCAAGTGAAGTACCTGGGACAGAGTTTAGTGATATTACTCCCTGCCCCCTGTCCCCACGGCGCTGCTCCTGCCACCTGATGTTGGATGGTGGCAGCTTGCTCCTCACCGGTTCCCTGCCTCCCCCGCCCCTACTGGTCCCTTCACCGGCAAGATTAGTCCCGGCTTTCTCCTGTCCCGCACTCGCCGCTTTCAGGACCGCATTGGCAAAGGAACGTGGACAGCAACTGAACAGGTGACCGAGGTCACCGCCCAAGTTACACCTAATCCTGCCACAGGCAGCATCAAGATGACCAAGGTCCCCACACAGTGCGCATTTCTGGGTGGTACACTGCGCACTAAAGTGTGTGGGGCTACCGCACCTGTGACAGATCTTAGGCTGCCCCCGGTAGAAAATCAAGATCGTATCCCTTCCCAAAAAAGTTGAGGAAGGGATATGGGTAACAGTGTTTCCCAAAACCTTCAATTTCACCATGAAGGTCCAGGCCCCTGACCAGATACCATGGTCATCGAGATTCTTTTGAGGAATATCGGTGACCTCTCCATATCGACCCACCCAGGTCGTAATGTCCATACAGGAAAGCGACTCGTTACTAGTCAAAATGGTCACCTTCCTGACAGAATTTTGGCGGGTTATTGCCAGGGGAAAGAAACTCTGCCATTTGGGTCGACTCCGAGCCTGCTCATGGTGAGACTAGAAAAGCTCAAGGCCCTCCGGTCTCAAGAAGCTGACATTGAAGTAGGAGGTCTCGTAGAGATGGATCAAGGCAAAGATGTCATATGCCGCAAAGCCCATCCCCAGCAGGAGCTCAACCACCTTCGACCTATCAGGACAGGCATCCTTGCTCACCCACTGGAGACGGGCCACATTCCTATGGTTACTCCTCTGCCCCGTTGTCGGCAGAGACCAGACAGTCTCTGCCCCTCTATCTCTGAAAGACCATGTCTCTATCCAGAAAGACAGATCAACCTCCCTCCCCTCTACAGTGATGGAGCTCTCTCCTTTCCTCAGGGCATCTAGGAGTTGCTGTTGCAAGTCACCATCCCCAGGGCAACCAGACAAGGGCGCACTACTACCCCCAGCACTGACAGCTCCTGAATAGCTTTGGGCTGAAGCGCCCGCCAATGCTGGAGGGGCAGTGGGACCAGCGCCTACTTCCCCCCCGCCAACACCAGTGCTGCTCCCATCATTCACTCCACTACTACTCCCACCATTTGCTGCACAACTACTCCCATCATTCACTCCACTATTACTCCCATCATTTGATGCACCACTACTCCCACCATTCCCACTACTCCCATCAGTCATTCCACCATTACTCCCATCATTTGCTGCATCACTACTCCCATCATTCACTCCCCTATTGCTCCCATCATTCGCTGCACCATTACTTTCATTCCCTTTACTTGTCACCCCATTACCACTCATACCACCACCTCCCATCACCCCATTACCATCATTTATTCCGCTGTTCTCTGCACCTTCCACAGTCACATCCATTCCTTCTTCCCTTGTATCTGGTGTCTCTGCACTCACACCTGCTGGACCAGGGGAGGGGAGCACCACACCCATTTTCCTTGGTTGGTGCTGGCTTTCTGCTGGTGTTTTCCTGGAGCGCTCTGCCCCCCTTGTTCTGGGCAGACTGTTTGTTGGGCACCGCTGCCCGCCCTGTACCCACAGACTTTGCGGCCTTAGTGTCCTTTTTGGGTGACGGGTCACACTGCCCCCCTGTTGCAGCAGTACGCCCAGTGTTCCTCGCAGATGTTTTTTTCACATCCCTCCCGGCTTCCCCAGCGCCGGTGATAACCGACTTAGCCACAGAGGGCAGGGAGGGAAACTCCACAGGATTTCCTATGTCCGGCGCCATGAGTACCTCCACAGCCTCGCCCGCTGCACTTTTCCCCGCACAGATAGCCGCATCGCCGGATGTCCTCTTCTCCCCACCTTGACTCTGTCTCGGACCCACTCCAGAGCCCGTGCCTTTAGGTTTGTTGGGGTTTACACAGGAGGTGGCAGGTGCAACATCAGACAATGGTATATACTTGTAACTCACCACCTCCTGTGCAGCTCCTCTGGTCTTCTTCTTCTTCTCCTTCTTTGTCTCCTCCACTGGTTCGACCTCACGGAAAGAAAACTTAGTCAGGTCTACAGGAGACTCCAGCTGTCAAATCTCCCTCAATAGACCACCTTCTTCCTCCTCTTCCTCCCCCGACACTCCAGCCTCTGCTGTCTGAGTCCTCTGCCCAGCAGGGAGGCCACTTGGTCTCTGGCTCTGCCCCTCACTCTCCCGGTTTGCTCCAGCACCTGGGACTCCAGTCACCTCTTCATCCTCCTCCTCCTCTTCGCTAAGGACGCCGGCTGGCGGTTCTCCTGAGGTTTTTAACCCCTTCATTTCCGAGAACCGCCACTGGTTCTTAAACCTCTCCAGGAAGGGACCAATGCTTTTGTCAATCCCCTCCCGGAGGAGCACTAACCTGACCACCTTGTCTCTGAGGGCTTTAAAACTCTAGGAGGTCACGGGTTTTTCCTTATTGGACGCCTGGGTTTTCAGGACCCGGGCCTCCCGCAGCTCCTCTTTTAGCTGGGTTAGTGCTTGCCGGCGTCCTCGTATTCTCGCAACATGGCGACCACTCGGGAGGAGAAGGAACTTAGGGACTCGCTGGAGCTCATCTCCCCCCAGGATCTTACTGAGCTCTTGTTCCTGGAGCCTGGGGTTCCCTGGTCTCCCTCTCTGGGCGGGCGATGAACCGTCTCGGGGTTGGAGTAGGTGGGTACTGTCTTCCTCACCCTTCCTGATCTCCTCACTCCCTTCTGGGCTGGTTGTTGTAGCTCCTTGCTCCCCGCCGGCATAGACCGGGGGACAGAAGGCTGGGAAGCCATGCTGACATCCTAGGAAGCCTGCCTCTCCCTGGGGAGAAGAGAGGCAGACTACGACCCTCCTCCTGTAAGTCCTGGAGCTCACAAGGCAGGTGCTACTCTCAGCAAGGAGTAATAGATTGTAGTCACCTGTTTTCCAATCTGCCTTACTCTAGTATGAAATGGCTGATAACAGAGAATAATAGATTCTGTCTATGCAGAACGCTCATTTGTCTGCCCTGGTCCTGGCTCTGCAGACTGTGGCCATGGCGGAGGTGCTGGCTGTGCCCGTTCCTGGTGCCGGTCTCCAGCTACACAGTACAATAATGGGATTGTTCTAGGCTCCTGTGCAGACTCACAGCCTCCTCCTCTCAGTTACAGAGCTGGGAATTTATCATGCAGGTGGAAATGTTTGGACACATCTGGGTCAGTGCCGGAGTCCTCACTGCAGAACTAAATACTGGAGAAATATATCTGATATTATTCCAGGTCCGGAGATAAGGTGTCGCCTGCTCTGAGAGATTCTCCATAGTATCAGTGGTTGTTATGTAGTTACAGAACTTCCACAGGGAAACAATGTTTCCTCCAGGTTCTAATGCCCCTCCCCCCCACTCCCTGCAAATTGCTGGGGGCACAAGTGATGTTCCAATAGAGCCTTAAATTCCAGCACAGTCTCCTGTGACTAAGGCTTGTTACTAGGCAGATACTGCAAGCCATTCTGCTGCCTGGATAGAGAATGGCTGCAAGATCTCAAAGAGAATAAGGAGAAAAAGAATAGAAAAGGAAGCGAGAACGAAAGAAAAAGAGATAGAGAGAGCGAGAGGAGGAAAGAGAGAGTGAGAAAAAAAGAGAAAGACAGTGACAGAGAAAGAAAGAGGGGAAAAAAAGAAAAAGGGAAAATATAAAAAGAGAAAAAGGAAAAAAAACGGAGAAAAAGAGAAAGAAAGAAAGGAAAGAAAAATATAGAGAGAAAGAGAGAAAGAAAGAAAAAGAAGGAGGGACATAGAGAGGACGAGAGATGGGAAGAGAGAAATAAAGAGAGGAAGAGAAAGAGACAGAGAAGAAAAGTGGGAAATTGAGGAAAAAGAGAGAATGACAAAAAGAGTGAAAGAAAGAAGTGAGAAAGAGAAAGGAGAGGAGAACGAGAGAAATAGACATAGGCTCTGTTCGCACGTTGCATTTTTGCTGCATTTTTTAATGCAAATTTTCAGCTGTGTTTTACAGTACCTGCAAAGGCTACGAGATTTCAGAAATCTCATGCACACGTCATGGGTTTTTTCCTGACTGATTTGTTTAACTGCAGCATGTCACTTTCAGCGTTTTTCAGTGTTTTTGCATTGTTTTTTTCACCCATAGATATCAATAAGTAAGTGCAAAAACGCAGAAAAAAAAATGCAGCTATCAGGTTTTGTTGCCTTTTTGGTGCAAAAACCTCAGGAAGTTGAATCGTGGTTTTTATTTATGCACTAAACTTTATCAGCATGCACAAAAGACAAATGTACCTGCCAAAATGCAGCAAAAAAAGCAGCAAAATGCAGCAAATACACAGCAAAAACCTGCTTTCTGTAGGCAGCTTCTTTACTGCTTTACAGGTCTAGGCGGTGGAAAAAAAAGCAGCAAATACGCAAGGTGTGAACATAGCCTAAAAGAGAAAGAGAGAAAAAGAAGTCTAAGTGACAGAGAGAGGGAAAAAAGAAAGAGAAAGGGAAAAAAGGAAACAAAGAATATCTGAGATAGAGAGAGAAGAAAGAAAGAAGGGAAGAAAGAAAGAAAGAACGAAAGAAAGAAAACATATAACTAGAACACATAAATACCTAAGATTCATGATCAGTCGCATAGAATTATAATGGAGCAATAAGATTTATGGTGGAGAGAGATGGCGGCTGATTCCAAATTATTGTATATTGTCTCACTGAATTAAAGGTGATAATAGAAAGTGACATAATTTGTAGAAAACACAAAGAAAAAGGCAATTAAAGAGGAGGACACCTACTGCAATTCTACCACCACATAGCTACATGGATATGTGGTCCTGGCCTGTGTGAAGATTGCAATCACAGATTCCTGGGGAGCTCTGATGAACTCAGTGTGAGGTCTGATGAAGGAGCAAGAACAAAGGACATTTTTTCCCCTACACTCATGGGAGGTGTTTACTAATATATGAAAGAGAATTACATCACAGAAGAGGTGAAAGTAACAAGAAAACCCCAGTCAAACAGTATAAAAATAATATATTAACATAATTATAGAATGGTGACTGTAGAAGTAAAAGTTATAATCTTGTATATAGGGGCAGTATTATAGTAGTTAAATTCTTGTACATAGGAGCAGTATTATAGTAGTTATATTCTTGTACATAGGAGCAGTATTATAGTAGTTATATTCTTGTACATAGGAGCAGTATTATAGTAGTTATATCCTTGTACATAGGAGCCGTATTATAGTAGTTATATTCTTTTACATAGGGACAGTATTAGAGTAGTTATATTCTTGTACATAGGAGCCATATTATAGTAGTTATATCCTTGTACATAGGAGCCGTATTATAGTAGTTATATTCTTTTACATAGGAGCAGTATTATAGTAGTTATATTCATGTACAGAGGGGCAGTATTATAGTAGTTATATTCTGGTACATAGGAGCAGTATTATAGTAGTTATATTCTTGTACATAGGAGCAGTATTATAGTAGTTATATTCTTGTACATTGGGGCAGTATTATAGTAGTTACATTCTTGTACATGGGGCAGTATTATAGTAGTTATATTCTTGTACATAGGAGCAGTATTATAGTAGTTATATTCTTGTACATAGGAGCAGTATTATAGTAGTTATATTCTTGTATATAGGGGCAGTATTATAGTAGTTATATTCTTGTACATAGGGGCAATATTATAGTAGTTATATTCTTGTACATAGGAGCAGTATTATAGTAGTTATATTCTTGTACATAGGAGCAGTATTATAGTAGTTATATTCTTGTACATAGGGGCAGTATTATAGTAGTTTTATTCTTGTACATAGGGGCAGTATTATAATAGTTATATTCTGGTACATAGGAGCAGTATTATAGTAGTTATATTCTTATACATAGGAGCAGTATTATAGTAGTTATATTCTTGTACATTGGGGCAGTATTATAGTAGTTACATTCTTGTACATGGGGCAGTATTATAGTAGTTATATTCTTGTACATAGGAGCAGTATTATAGTAGTTATATTCTTATATATAGGAGCAGTATTATAGTAGTTATATTCTTGTACATAGGAGCAGTATTATAGTAGTTATATTCTTGTACATAGGGGCAGTATTATAGTAGTTATCTTCTTGTACATAGGGGCAGTGTTATACTAGTTATATTCTTGTATATAGGAGCAGTATTATAGTAGTTATATTCCTGTACATAGGGGCAGTATTATAGTAGTTATCTTCTTGTACATAGGGGCAGTATTATACTAGTTATATTCTTGTACATAGGGGCAGCATTATAGTAGTTATATTCTTGTACATAGGAGCAGTATTATAGTAGTTATATTCTTATACATAGGGGCAGTATTATAGTAGCTATCTTCTTGTACATAGGGGCAGTATTATACTAGTTATATCCTTGTACATAGGGGCAGCATTATAGTAGTTATATTGTTGTATATAGGAGCAGTATTATAGTAGTTATATTCCTGTACATAGGGGCAGTATTATAGTAGTTATCTTCTTGTAAACAGGGGAAGTATTATAGTAGTTATATTCTTGTACATAGGGGCAGTATTATAGTAGTTATATTCTTGTATATAGGAGCAGTATTATAGTAGTTATATTCTTGTACATAGGGGCAGTATTATAGTAGTTATCTTCTTGTACATAGGGGCAGTATTATAGTAGTTATATTCTTGTATATAGGGGCAGTATTATAGTAGTTATATTCTTGTATATAGGGGCAGTATTATAGTAGTTATATTCTTGTACATAGGGGGCAGTATTATAGTAGTTATATTCTTGTACATAGGAGCAGTATTATAGTAGTTATATTCTTGTACATAGGAGCAGTATTATAGTAGTTATATTCTTGTACATAGGAGCAGTATTATAGTAGTTATATTCTTGTACATAGGGAGCAGTATTATAGTAGTTATATTCTTGTACATAGGGGCAGTATTATAGTAGTTATATTCTTGTACATAGGGGCAGTATTATAGTAGTTATATTCTTGTACATAGGGCAGTATTATAGTAGTTATATTCTTGTACATAGGAGCAGTATTATAGTAGTTATATTCTGGTACATAGGAGCAGTATTATAGTAGTTATATTCTTGTACATAGGAGCAGTATTATAGTCATTATATTCTTGTACATAGGAGCAGTATTATAGTAGTTATATTCTTGTACATTGGGGCAGTATTATAGTAGTTACATTCTTGTACATGGGGCAGTATTATAGTAGTTATATTCTTGTACATAGGAGCAGTATTATAGTAGTTATATTCTTATATATAGGAGCAGTATTATAGTAGTTATATTCTTGTACATAGGAGCAGTATTATAGTAGTTATATTCTTGTACATAGGGGCAGTATTATAGTAGTTATCTTCTTTTACATAGGGGCAGTATTATACTAGTTATATTCTTGTACATAGGGGCAGCATTATAGTAGTTATATTCTTGTATATAGGAGCAGTATTATAGTAGTTATATTCCTGTACATAGGGGCAGTATTATAGTAGTTATCTTCTTGTACATAGGGGCAGTATTATACTAGTTATATTCTTGTACATAGGGGCAGCATTATAGTAGTTATATTCTTGTACATAGGAGCAGTATTATAGTAGTTATATTCTTATACATAGGGGCAGTATTATAGTAGTTATCTTCTTGTACATAGGGGCAGTATTATAGTAGTTATATTCTTGTATATAGGAGCAGTATTATAGTAGTTATATTCCTGTACATAGGGGCAGTATTATAGTAGTTATCTTCTTGTAAACAGGGGCAGTATTATAGTAGTTATATTCTTGTACATAGGGACAGTATTATAGTAGTTATATTCTTGTATATAGGAGCAGTATTATAGTAGTTATATTCTTGTACATAGGGGCAGTATTATAGTAGTTATCTTCTTGTACATAGGGGCAGTATTATAGTAGTTATATTCTTGTATATAGGGGCAGTATTATAGTAGTTATATTCTTGTATATAGGGGCAGTATTATAGTAGTTATATTCTTGTACAATGGGGGCAGTATTATAGTAGTTATATTCTTGTACATAGGAGCAGTATTATAGTAGTTATAATCTTGTACATAGGAGCAGTATTATAGTAGTTATATTCTTGTACATAGGAGCAGTATTATAGTAGTTATATTCTTGTACATTGGGGCAGTATTATAGTAGTTATATTCTTGTACATGGGGCAGTATTATAGTAGTTATATTCTTGTACATAGGAGCAGTATTATAGTAGTTATATTCTTATATATAGGAGCAGTATTATAGTAGTTATATTCTTGTACATAGGAGCAGTATTATAGTAGTTATATTCTTGTACATAGGGGCAGTATTATAGTAGTTATATTCTTGTACATAGGAGCAGTATTATAGTAGTTATATTCTTATACATAGGGGCAGTATTATAGTAGTTATCTTCTTGTACATTGGGGCAGTATTATACTAGTTATATTCTAGTACATAGGGGCAGCATTATAGTAGCTATATTCTTGTATATAGGAGCAGTATTATAGTAGTTATATTCCTGTACATAGGGGCAGTATTATAGTAGTTATCTTCTTGTAAACAGGGGCAGTATTATAGTAGTTATATTCTTGTACATAGGGGCAGTATTATAGTAGTTATATTCTTGTATATAGGAGCAGTATTATAGTAGTTATATTCTTGTACATAGGGGCAGTATTATAGTAGTTATCTTCTTGTACATAGGGGCAATATTATAGTAGTTATATTCTTGTACATAGGAGCAGTATTATAGTAGTTATATTCTTGTATATAGGAGCAGTATTATAGTAGTTATATTCTTGTATATAGGAGCAGTATTATAGTAGTTATATTCTTGTACATAGGAGCAGTATTATAGTAGTTATATTTCTGTACATAGGGGCAGTATTATAGTAGTTATATTCTTGTACATAGGGGCAGCATTATAGTAGTTATCTTCATGTACATGGGGGCAGTATTATAGTAGTTATATTCTTGTACATAGGGGCAGTATTATAGTGGTTATATTCTTGTACATAGGGGCAGTATTATAGTAGTTATATTCTTGTACATAGGGGCAGTATTAAAGTAGTTATATTCTTGTACATAGGAGCAGTATTATAGTAGTTATATTCTTGTACATAGGAGCAGTATTATAGTAGTTATATTCTTGTACATAGGGGCAGCATTATAGTAGTTATATTCTTGTATATAGGAGCAGTATTATAGTAGTTATATTCTTGTACATAGGGGCAGTATTATAGTAGTTATATTCTTGTACAAAGGAGCAGTATTATAGTAGTTATATTCTTGTACATAGGGGGCAGTATTATAGTAGTTATATTCTTGTACATAGGGGCAGTATTAAAGTAGTTATATTCTTGTGCATAGGGGCAGTATTATAGTAGTTATTTTCTTGTATATAGGGGGCAGTATTATAGTAGTTATATTCTTGTATATGGGAGCAGTATTATAGTAGTTATATTCTTGTACATAGGAGCAGTATTATAGTAGTTATATTCTTGTACATAGGGGGCAGAAGTATAATAGTTATATTCTTGTATATAGGGGGCAGTATTATAGTAGTTATATTCTTGTACATAGGAGCAGTATTATAGTAGTTATAGTCTTGTACATTGGAGCAGTATTATAGTAGTTATATTCTGGTACATGGGGCAGTATTATAGTAGTTTTATTCTTGTACATAGGGGCAGTATTATAGTAGTTATATTCTTGTACATAGGAGGCAATATTATAGTAGTTATATTCTTGTACATAGGAGCAGTATTATAGTAGTTATATTCTTGTATATAGGAGCAGTATTATAGTAGTTATATTCTTGTACATAGGAGCAGTATAATAGTAGTTATATTCCTGTACATAGGGGCAGTATTATAGTAGTTATAATCTTGTACATAGGGGCAGCATTATAGTAATTATCTTCATGTACATGGGGGCAGTATTATAGTAGTTATATTCTTGTACATAGGGGCAGTATTATAGTGGTTATATTCTTGTACATAGGGGCAGTATTATAGTAGTTATATTCTTGTACATAGGGACAGTATTATAGTAGTTATCTTCTTGTACATAGGGGCAGTATTATAGTAGTTATATTCTTGCACATAGGGGCAGTAATATAGTAGTTATATTCTTGTACATAGGGGCAGTATTATAGTAGTTATCTTCTTGTACATAGGGGCAATATTATAGTAGTTATATTCTTGTACATAGGAGCAGTATTATAGTAGTTATATTCTTGTATATAGGAGCAGTATTATAGTAGTTATATTCTTGTATATAGGAGCAGTATTATAGTAGTTATATTCTTGAATATAGGGGCAGTATTATAGTAGTTATATTCTTGTACATAGGGGGCAGTATTATAGTAGTTATATTCTTGTATATAGGGGCAGTATTATAGTAGTTATATTCTTGTATATAGGGGCAGTATTATAGTAGTTATATTCTTGTACATAGGGGGCAGTGTTATAGTAGTTATATTCTTGTACATAGGAGCAGTATTATAGTAGTTATAATCTTGTACATAGGAGCAGTATTATAGTAGTTATATTCTTGTACATAGGAGCAGTATTATAGTAGTTATATTCTTGTACATTGGGGCAGTATTATAGTAGTTATATTCTTGTACATGGGGCAGTATTATAGTAGTTATATTCTTGTACATAGGAGCAGTATTATAGTAGTTATATTCTTATATATAGGAGCAGTATTACAGTAGTTATATTCTTGTACATAGGAGCAGTATTATAGTAGTTATATTCTTGTACATAGGGGCAGTATTATAGTAGTTATATTCTTGTACATAGGAGCAGTATTATAGTAGTTATATTCTTATACATAGGGGCAGTATTATAGTAGTTATCTTCTTGTACATAGGGGCAGTATTATACTAGTTATATTCTTGTACATAGGGGCAGCATTATAGTAGCTATATTCTTGTATATAGGAGCAGTATTATAGTAGTTATATTCCTGTACATAGGGGCAGTATTATAGTAGTTATCTTCTTGTAAACAGGGGCAGTATTATAGTAGTTATATTCTTGTACATAGGGGTAGTATTATAGTAGTTATATTCTTGTATATAGGAGCAGTATTATAGTAGTTATATTCTTGTACATAGGGGCAGTATTATAGTAGTTATCTTCTTGTACATAGGGGCAATATTATAGTAGTTATATTCTTGTACATAGGAGCAGTATTATCGTAGTTATATTCTTGTATATAGGAGCAGTATTATAGTAGTTATATTCTTGTATATAGGAGCAGTATTATAGTAGTTATATTCTTGTACATAGGAGCAGTATTATAGTAGTTATATTCCTGTACATAGGGGCAGTATTATAGTAGTTATATTCTTGTACATAGGGGCAGCATTATAGTAGTAATCTTCATGTACATGGGGGCAGTATTATAGTAGTTATATTCTTGTACATAGGGGCAGTATTATAGTGGTTATATTCTTGTACATAGGGGCAGTATTATAGTAGTTATATTCTTGTACATAGGGGCAGTATTAAAGTAGTTATATTCTTGTACATAGGAGCAGTATTATAGTAGTTATATTCTTGTACATAGGAGCAGTATTATAGTAGTTATATTCTTGTACATAGGGGCAGCATTATAGTAGTTATATTCTTGTATATAGGAGCAGTATTATAGTAGTTATATTCTTGTACATAGGGGCAGTATTATAGTAGTTATATTCTTGTACATAGGAGCAGTATTATAGTAGTTATATTCTTGTACATAGGGGGCAGTATTATAGTAGTTATATTCTTGTACATAGAGGGCAGTATTACAGTAGTTATATTCTTGTACATACGAGCAGTATTATTGTTGTTATATTCTTGTGCATAGGGGCAGTATTATAGTAGTTATTTTCTTGTATATAGGTGGCAGTATTATAGTAGTTATATTCTTGTAGATGGGAGCAGTATTATAGTAGTTATATTCTTGTACATAGGAGCAGTATTATAGTAGTTATAGTCTTGTACATTGGAGCAGTATTATAGTAGTTATATTCTGGTACATGGGGCAGTATTATAGTAGTTTTATTCTTGTACATAGGGGCAGTATTATAGTAGTTATATTCTTGTACATAGGAGGCAATATTATAGTAGTTATATTCTTGTACATAGGAGCAGTATTATAGTAGTTATATTCTTGTATATAGGAGCAGTATTATAGTAGTTATATTCTTGTACATAGGAGCAGTATTATAGTAGTTATATTCCTGTACATAGGGGCAGTATTATAGTAGTTATAATCTTGTACATAGGGGCAGCATTATAGTAATTATCTTCATGTACATGGGGGCAATATTATAGTAGTTATATTCTTGTACATAGGGGCAGTATTATAGTGGTTATATTCTTGTACATAGGGGCAGTATTATAGTAGTTATATTCTTGTACATAGGGACAGTATTATAGTAGTTATCTTCTTGTACATAGGGGCAGTATTATAGTAGTTATATTCTTGCACATAGGGGCAGTAATATAGTAGTTATATTCTTGTACATAGGAACTGTATTATAGTACTTATATTCTTGTACATAGGGGCAGTATTATAGTAGTTATATTCTTGTACATAGGAGCAGTATTATAGTAGTTATATTCTTGTACATAGGGGCAGTATTATAGTAGTTATATTCTTGTGCATAGGGGGCAGTATTATAGTAGTTATATTCTTGTACATAGGGGCAGTATTATAGTAGTTATCTTCTTATACATAGGAGCAGTATTATAGTAGTTATATTCTTGTACATAGGAGCAGTATTATAGTAGTTATATTCTTGTACATAGGGGCAGTATTATAATAGTTATATTCTTGTATATAGGAGCAGTATTGTGGTAGTTATATTCTTGTGCATAGGGGCAGTATTATAGTAGTTACATTCTTGTACATAGGCGCAGTATTATAGTAGTTATATTCTTGTACATAGGGGCAGTATTATAGTAGGTATATTCTTGTACATAGGGGGCAGTATTACAGTAGTTATATTCTTGTACATACGAGCAGTATTATTGTAGTTATATTCTTGTACATAGGGGGCAGAAGTATAATAGTTATATTCTTGTATATAGGGGGCAGTATTATAGTAGTTATATTCTTGTACATAGGAGCAGTATTATAGTAGTTATAGTCTTGAACATTGGAGAAGTATTATAGTAGTTATATTCTTGTACATAGGGGCAGTATTATAGTAGTTATATTCTTGTACATAGGAGGCAGTATTATAGTAGTTATATTCTTGTACATAGGAGCAGTATTATAGTAGTTATATTCTTGTATATAGGAGCAGTATTATAGTAGTTATATTCTTGTACATAGGAGCAGTATTATAGTAGTTATATTCCTGTACATAGGGGCAGTATTATAGTAGTTATATTCTTGTACATAGGGGCAGTATTATAGTAGTTATCTTCTTGTACATGGGGGCAGTATTATAGTAGTTATATTCTTGTATATAGGGGGCAGTATTATAGTAGTTATATTCTTGTATATGGGAGCAGTATTATTGTTGTTATATTCTTGTGCATAGGGGCAGTATTATAGTAGTTATTTTCTTGTATATAGGGGCACTATTATAGTAGTTATATTCTTGTATATGGGAGCAGTATTATAGTAGTTTTATTCTTGTACATAGGAGCAGTATTATAGTAGTTATATTCTTGTACATAGGGGGCAGAAGTATAATAGTTATATTCTTGTATATAGGGGGCAGTATTATAGTAGTTATATTCCTGTACATAGGGGCAGTATTATAGTAGTTATCTTCTTGTAAACAGGGGCAGTATTATAGTAGTTATATTCTTGTACATAGGGGCAGTATTATAGTAGTTATATTCTTGTATATAGGAGCAGTATTATAGTAGTTATATTCTTGTACATAGGGGCAGTATTATAGTAGTTATCTTCTTGTACATAGGGGCAGTATTATAGTAGTTATATTCTTGTATATAGGAGCAGTATTATAGTAGTTATATTCCTGTACATAGGGGCAGTATTATAGTAGTTATAATCTTGTACATAGGGGCAGCATTATAGTAATTATCTTCATGTACATGGGGGCAGTATTATAGTAGTTATATTCTTGTACATAGGGGCAGTATTATAGTGGTTATATTCTTGAACATAGGGGCAGTATTATAGTAGTTATATTCTTGTACATAGGGACAGTATTATAGTAGTTATCTTCTTGTACATAGGGGCAGTATTATAGTAGTTATATTCTTGCACATAGGGGCAGTAATATAGTAGTTATATTCTTGTACATAGGAACTGTATTATAGTACTTATATTCTTGTACATAGGGGCAGTATTATAGTAGTTATATTCTTGTACATAGGAGCAGTATTATAGTAGTTATATTCTTGTACATAGGGGCAGTATTATAGTAGTTATATTCTTGTGCATAGGGGGCAGTATTATAGTAGTTATATTCTTGTACATAGGGGCAGTATTATAGTAGTTATCTTCTTATACATAGGAGCAGTATTATAGTAGTTATATTCTTGTACATAGGAGCAGTATTATAGTAGTTATATTCTTGTACATAGGGGCAGTATTATAATAGTTATATTCTTGTATATAGGAGCAGTATTATAGTAGTTATATTCTTGTGCATAGGGGCAGTATTATAGTAGTTACATTCTTGTACATAGGCGCAGTATTATAGTAGTTATATTCTTGTACATAGGGGCAGTATTATAGTAGGTATATTCTTGTACATAGGGGGCAGTATTACAGTAGTTATATTCTTGTACATACGAGCAGTATTATTGTAGTTATATTCTTGTACATAGGGGGCAGAAGTATAATAGTTATATTCTTGTATATAGGGGGCAGTATTATAGTAGTTATATTCTTGTACATAGGAGCAGTATTATAGTAGTTATAGTCTTGAACATTGGAGAAGTATTATAGTAGTTATATTCTTGTACATAGGGGCAGTATTATAGTAGTTATATTCTTGTACATAGGAGGCAGTATTATAGTAGTTATATTCTTGTACATAGGAGCAGTATTATAGTAGTTATATTCTTGTATATAGGAGCAGTATTATAGTAGTTATATTCTTGTACATAGGAGCAGTATTATAGTAGTTATATTCCTGTACATAGGGGCAGTATTATAGTAGTTATATTCTTGTACATAGGGGCAGTATTATAGTAGTTATCTTCTTGTACATGGGGGCAGTATTATAGTAGTTATATTCTTGTATATAGGGGGCAGTATTATAGTAGTTATATTCTTGTATATGGGAGCAGTATTATTGTTGTTATATTCTTGTGCATAGGGGCAGTATTATACTAGTTATTTTCTTGTATATAGGGGGCACTATTATAGTAGTTATATACTTGTATATGGGAGCAGTATTATAGTAGTTTTATTCTTGTACATAGGAGCAGTATTATAGTAGTTATATTCTTGTACATAGGGGGCAGAAGTATAATAGTTATATTCTTGTATATAGGGGGCAGTATTATAGTAGTTATATTCCTGTACATAGGGGCAGTATTATAGTAGTTATCTTCTTGTAAACAGGGGCAGTATTATAGTAGTTATATTCTTGTACATAGGGGCAGTATTATAGTAGTTATATTCTTGTATATAGGAGCAGTATTATAGTAGTTATATTCTTGTACATAGGGGCAGTATTATAGTAGTTATCTTCTTGTACATAGGGGCAGTATTATAGTAGTTATATTCTTGTATATAGGGGCAGTATTATAGTAGTTATATTCTTGTATATAGGGGCAGTATTATAGTAGTTATATTCTTGTACATAGGGGGCAGTATTATAGTAGTTATATTCTTGTACATAGGAGCAGTATTATAGTAGTTATATTCTTGTACATAGGAGCAGTATTATAGTAGTTATATTCTTGTACATAGGAGCAGTATTATAGTAGTTATATTCTTGTACATAGGGGGCAGTATTATAGTAGTTATATTCTTGTACATAGGAGCAGTATTATAGTAGTTATATTCTTGTACATAGGAGCAGTATTATAGTAGTTATATTCTTGTACATTGGGGCAGTATTATAGTAGTTATATTCTTGTACATGGGGCAGTATTATAGTAGTTATATTCTTGTACATAGGAGCAGTATTATAGTAGTTATATTCTTATATATAGGAGCAGTATTATAGTAGTTATATTCTTGTACATAGCAGCAGTATTATAGTAGTTATATTCTTGTACATAGAGGCAGTATTATAGTAGTTATATTCTTGTACATAGGAGCAGTATTATAGTAGTTATATTCTTATACATAGGGGCAGTATTATAGTAGTTATCTTCTTGTACATAGGGGCAGTATTATACTAGTTATATTCTTGTACATAGGGGCAGCATTATAGTAGTTATATTCTTGTATATAGGAGCAGTATTATAGTAGTTATATTCCTGTACATAGGGGCAGTATTATAGTAGTTATCTTCTTGTAAACAGGGGCAGTATTATAGTAGTTATATTCTTGTACATAGGGGCAGTATTATAGTAGTTATATTCTTGTATATAGGAGCAGTATTATAGTAGTTATATTCTTGTACATAGGGGCAGTATTATAGTAGTTATCTTCTTGTACATAGGGGCAATATTATAGTAGTTATATTCTTGTACATAGGGGCAGAATTATAGTAGTTATATTCTTGTACATAGGGGCAGTATTATAGTAGTTATATTCTTGTATATAGGAGCAGTATTATAGTAGTTATATTCTTGTACATAGGGACAGTATTATAGTAGTTATATTCTTGTACATAGGGGCAGTATTATAGTAGTTATATTCTTGTACATAGGAACACTATTATAGTAGTTATCTTCTTGTACATGGGGGCAGTATTATAGTAGTTATATTCTTGTACATAGGGGCAGTATTATAGTAGTTATATTCTTGTACATAGGGGCAGTATTATAGTAGTTATATTCTTGTACATAGGGGCAGTATTATAGTAGTTATCTTCTTGTACATAGGGGCAGTATTATAGTAGTTATATTCTTATACATAGGGGCAGTATTATAGTAGTTATATTCTTGTACATAGGGGCAGTATTAGAGTAGTTATATTCTTGTACATAGGGGCAGTATTATAGTAGTTATCTTCTTGTACATAGGGGCAGTATTATAGTAGTTATATTCTTGTACATAGGGGCAGTAATATAGTAGTTATATTCTTGTACATAGGAACAGTATTATAGTACTTATATTCTTGTACATAGGGGCAGTATTATACTAGTTATATTCTTGTACATAGGAGCAGTATTATAGTAGTTATATTCTTGTACATAGGGGCAGTATTATAGTAGTTATATACTTGTGCATAGGGGGCAGTATTATAGTAGTTATATTCTTGTACATAGGGGCAGTATTAAAGTAGTTATATTCTTGTACATAGCAGCAGTATTATAGTAGTTATATTCTTGTACATAGGAGCAGAATTATAGTAGTTATATTCTTGTACATAGGGGCAGCATTATAGTAGTTATATTATTGTATATAGGAGCAGTATTATAGTAGTTATATTCTTGTACATAGGGGCAGTATTATAGTAGTTATATTCTGGTACATAGGAGCAGTATTATAGTAGTTATCTTCTTGTACATGGGGGCAGTATTATAGTAGTTGTATTCTTGTACATAGGGGCAGTATTATAGTAGTTATATTCTTGTACATAGGGGCAGTATTATAGTAGTTATATTCTTGTACATAGAGGCAGTATTATAGTAGTTATCTTCTTGTACATAGGAGCAGTATTATAGTAGTTATATTCTTGTACATAGGGGCAGTATTATAGTAGTTATATTCTTGTACATAGGGGCAGTATTATAGTACTTATCTTCTTGTACATAGGGGCAGTATTATAGTAGTTATATTCTTGTACATAGGGGCAGTAATATAGTAGTTATATTCTTGTACATAGGAACAGTATTATAGTACTTATATTCTTGTACATAGGGGCAGTATTATAGTAGTTATATTCTTGTACAGAGGAGCAGTATTATAGTGGTTATATTCTTGTACATAGGGTAGTATTATAGTAGTTATATTCTTGTATATAGGGGGCAGTATTATAGTAGTTATATTCTTGTACATAGGAGCAGTATTATAGTAGTTATATTCTTGTACATAGGGGGCAGAAGTATAATAGTTATATTCTTGTATATAGGGGGCAGTATTATAGTAGTTATATTCTTGTACATAGGAGCAGTATTATAGTAGTTATATTCTTGTATATAGGAGCAGTATTATACTAGTTATATTCTTGTATATAGGAGCAGTATTATAGTAGTTATATTCTTGTACATAGGATCAGTATTATAGTAGTTATATTCTTGTACATAGGGGCAGTATTATAGTAGTTATCTTCTTGTACATGGGGGCAGTAGTATAGTAGTTATATTCTTGTACATACGGGCAGTATTATAGTGGTTATATTCTTGTACATAGGGGCAGTATTATAGTAGTTATCTTCTTGTACATAGGGGCAGTATTATAGTAGTTATCTTCTTGTACATAGGGGCAGTATTATAGTAGTTATATTCTTGTACATAGGGGCAGTAATATAGTAGTTATATTCTTGTACATAGGAACAGTATTATAGTACTTATATTCTTGTACATAGGGGCAGTATTATAGTAGTTATATTCTTGTACATAGGAGCAGTATTATAGTAGTTATATTCTTGTACATAGGGGCAGTATTATAGTAGTTATATTTTTGTGCATAGGGGGCAGTATTATAGTAGTTATATTCTTGTACATAGGGTCAGTATTATAGTAGTTATCTTATACATAGGAGCAGTATTATAGTAGTTATATTCTTGTACATAGGAGCAGTATTATAGTAGTTATATTCTTGTACATAGGGGCAGTATTATAATAGTTATATTCTTGTATATAGCAGCAGTATTATAGTAGTTATATTCTTGTGCATGGGGGCACTATTATAGTAGTTACATTCTTGTACATAGGAGCATTATTATAGTAGTTATATTCTTGTACATAGGTGGCAGTATTATAGTAGTTATATTCTTGTACATAGGGGGCAGTATTACAGTAGTTATATTCTTGTACATACGAGCAGTATTATTGTAGTTATATTCTTGTACATAGGGGCAGTATTATAGTAGTTATATTCTTGTGCATAGGGGGCAGTATTATAGTAGTTATATTCTTGTACATAGGGGCAGTATTAAAGTAGTTATATTCTTGTACATAGGAGCAGTATTATAGTAGTTATATTCTTGTACATAGGAGCAGTATTATAGTAGTTATATTCTTGTACATAGGGGCAGCATTATAGTAGTTATATTCTTGTATATAGGAGCAGTATTATAGTAGTTATATTCTTGTACATATGGGCAGTATTATAGTAGTTATATTCTTGTACATAGGAGCAGTATTATAGTAGTTATATTCTTGTACATAGGGGGCAGTATTATAGTAGTTATATTCTTGTACATAGAGGGCAGTATTACAGTAGTTATATTCTTGTACATACGAGCAGTATTATTGTTGTTATATTCTTGTGCATAGGGGCAGTATTATAGTAATTATTTTCTTGTATATAGGGGGCAGTATTATAGTAGTTATATTCTTGTATATGAGAGCAGTATTATAGTAGTTATATTCTTGTACATAGGAGCAGTATTATAGTCGTTATATTCTTGTACATAGGGGGCAAAAGTATAAAAGTTATATTCTTGTATATAGGGGGCAGTATTATAGTAGTTATATTCTTGTACATAGGAGCAGTATTATAGTAGTTATAGTCTTGTACATTGGAGCAGTATTATAGTAGTTATATTCTGGTACATGGGGCAGTATTATAGTAGTTTTATTCTTGTACATAGGGGCAGTATTATAGTAGTTATATTCTTGTACATAGGAGGCAATATTATAGTAGTTATATTCTTGTACATAGGAGCAGTATTATAGTAGTTATATTCTTGTATATAGGAGCAGTATTATAGTAGTTATATTCTTGTACATAGGAGCAGTATTATTGTAGTTATATTCCTGTACATAGGGGCAGTATTATAGTAGTTATATTCTTGTACATAGGGGCAGCAATATAGTAGTTATCTTCATGTACATGGGGGCAGTATTATAGTAGTTATATTCTTGTACATAGGCGCAGTATTATAGTGGTTATATTCTTGTACATAGGGGCAGTATTATAGTAGTTATATTCTTGTACATAGGGGCAGTATTAAAGTAGTTATATTCTTGTACATAGGAGCAGTATTATAGTAGTTATATTCTTGTACATAGGGGCAGCATTATAGTAGTTATATTATTGTATATAGGAGCAGTATTATAGTAGTTATATTCTTGTACATAGGGGCAGTATTATAGTAGTTATATTCTGGTACATAGGAGCAGTATTATAGTAGTTATCTTCTTGTACATGGGGGCAGTATTATAGTAGTTGTATTCTTGTACATAGGGGCAGTATTATAGTAGTTATATTCTTGTACATAGGGGCAGTATTATAGTAGTTATATTCTTGTACATAGAGGCAGTATTATAGTAGTTATCTTCTTGTACATAGGAGCAGTATTATAGTAGTTATATTCTTGTACATAGGGGCAGTATTATAGTAGTTATATTCTTGTACATAGGGGCAGTATTATAGTACTTATCTTCTTGTACATAGGGGCAGTATTATAGTAGTTATATTCTTGTACATAGGGGCAGTAATATAGTAGTTATATTCTTGTACATAGGAACAGTATTATAGTACTTATATTCTTGTACATAGGGGCAGTATTATAGTAGTTATATTCTTGTACAGAGGAGCAGTATTATAGTGGTTATATTCTTGTACATAGGGTAGTATTATAGTAGTTATATTCTTGTATATAGGGGGCAGTATTATAGTAGTTATATTCTTGTACATAGGAGCAGTATTATAGTAGTTATATTCTTGTACATAGGGGGCAGAAGTATAATAGTTATATTCTTGTATATAGGGGGCAGTATTATAGTAGTTATATTCTTGTACATAGGAGCAGTATTATAGTAGTTATATTCTTGTATATAGGAGCAGTATTATAGTAGTTATATTCTTGTATATAGGAGCAGTATTATAGTAGTTATATTCTTGTACATAGGATCAGTATTATAGTAGTTATATTCTTGTACATAGGGGCAGTATTATAGTAGTTATCTTCTTGTACATGGGGGCAGTAGTATAGTAGTTATATTCTTGTACATACGGGCAGTATTATAGTGGTTATATTCTTGTACATAGGGGCAGTATTATAGTAGTTATCTTCTTGTACATAGGGGCAGTATTATAGTAGTTATCTTCTTGTACATAGGGGCAGTATTATAGTAGTTATATTCTTGTACATAGGGGCAGTAATATAGTAGTTATATTCTTGTACATAGGAACAGTATTATAGTACTTATATTCTTGTACATAGGGGCAGTATTATAGTAGTTATATTCTTGTACATAGGAGCAGTATTATAGTAGTTATATTCTTGTACATAGGGGCAGTATTATAGTAGTTATATTTTTGTGCATAGGGGGCAGTATTATAGTAGTTATATTCTTGTACATAGGGTCAGTATTATAGTAGTTATCTTATACATAGGAGCAGTATTATAGTAGTTATATTCTTGTACATAGGAGCAGTATTATAGTAGTTATATTCTTGTACATAGGGGCAGTATTATAATAGTTATATTCTTGTATATAGCAGCAGTATTATAGTAGTTATATTCTTGTGCATGGGGGCACTATTATAGTAGTTACATTCTTGTACATAGGAGCATTATTATAGTAGTTATATTCTTGTACATAGGTGGCAGTATTATAGTAGTTATATTCTTGTACATAGGGGGCAGTATTACAGTAGTTATATTCTTGTACATACGAGCAGTATTATTGTAGTTATATTCTTGTACATAGGGGCAGTATTATAGTAGTTATATTCTTGTGCATAGGGGGCAGTATTATAGTAGTTATATTCTTGTACATAGGGGCAGTATTAAAGTAGTTATATTCTTGTACATAGGAGCAGTATTATAGTAGTTATATTCTTGTACATAGGAGCAGTATTATAGTAGTTATATTCTTGTACATAGGGGCAGCATTATAGTAGTTATATTCTTGTATATAGGAGCAGTATTATAGTAGTTATATTCTTGTACATATGGGCAGTATTATAGTAGTTATATTCTTGTACATAGGAGCAGTATTATAGTAGTTATATTCTTGTACATAGGGGCAGTATTATAGTAGTTATATTCTTGTACATAGAGGGCAGTATTACAGTAGTTATATTCTTGTACATACGAGCAGTATTATTGTTGTTATATTCTTGTGCATAGGGGCAGTATTATAGTAATTATTTTCTTGTATATAGGGGGCAGTATTATAGTAGTTATATTCTTGTATATGAGAGCAGTATTATAGTAGTTATATTCTTGTACATAGGAGCAGTATTATAGTCGTTATATTCTTGTACATAGGGGGCAAAAGTATAAAAGTTATATTCTTGTATATAGGGGGCAGTATTATAGTAGTTATATTCTTGTACATAGGAGCAGTATTATAGTAGTTATAGTCTTGTACATTGGAGCAGTATTATAGTAGTTATATTCTGGTACATGGGGCAGTATTATAGTAGTTTTATTCTTGTACATAGGGGCAGTATTATAGTAGTTATATTCTTGTACATAGGAGGCAATATTATAGTAGTTATATTCTTGTACATAGGAGCAGTATTATAGTAGTTATATTCTTGTATATAGGAGCAGTATTATAGTAGTTATATTCTTGTACATAGGAGCAGTATTATTGTAGTTATATTCCTGTACATAGGGGCAGTATTATAGTAGTTATATTCTTGTACATAGGGGCAGCAATATAGTAGTTATCTTCATGTACATGGGGGCAGTATTATAGTAGTTATATTCTTGTACATAGGCGCAGTATTATAGTGGTTATATTCTTGTACATAGGGGCAGTATTATAGTAGTTATATTCTTGTACATAGGGGCAGTATTAAAGTAGTTATATTCTTGTACATAGGAGCAGTATTATAGTAGTTATATTCTTGTACATAGGAGCAGTATTATAGTAGTTATATTCTTGTACATAGGGGCAGCATTATAGTAGTTATATTCTTGTATATAGGAGCAGTATTATAGTAGTTATATTCTTGTACATAGGGGCAGTATTATAGTAGTTATATTCTTGTACATAGGAGCAGTATTATAGTAGTTATATTCTTGTACATAGGGGGCAGTATTATAGTAGTTATATTCTTGTACATAGAGGGCAGTATTACAGTAGTTATATTCTTGTACATACGAGCAGTATTATTGGTGTTATATTCTTGTGCATAGGGGCAGTATTATAGTAGTTATTTTCTTGTATATAGGGGGCAGTATTATAGTAGTTATATTCTTGTATATGGGAGCAGTATTATAGTAGTTATATTCTTGTACATAGGAGCAGTATTATAGTAGTTATATTCTTGTACATAGGGGGCAGAAGTATAATAGTTATATTCTTGTATATAGGGGGCAGTATTATAGTAGTTATATTCTTGTACATAGGAGCAGTATTATAGTAGTTATAGTCTTGTACATTGGAGCAGTATTATAGTAGTTATATTCTGGTACATGGGGCAGTATTATAGTAGTTTTATTCTTGTACATAGGGGCAGTATTATAGTAGTTATATTCTTGTACATAGGAGGCAATATTATAGTAGTTATATTCTTGTACATAGGAGCAGTATTATAGTAGTTATATTCTTGTATATAGGGGGCAGTATTATAGTAGTTATATTCTTGTACATAGGAGCAGTATTATAGTAGTTATAGTCTTGAACATTGGAGAAGTATTATAGTAGTTATATTCTTGTACATAGGGGCAGTATTATAGTAGTTATATTCTTGTACATAGGAGGCAGTATTATAGTAGTTATATTCTTGTACATAGGAGCAGTATTATAGTAGTTATATTCTTGTATATAGGAGCAGTATTATAGTAGTTATATTCTTGTACATAGGGGCAGTATTATAGTAGTTATCTTCTTGTACATGGGGGCAGTATTATAGTAGTTATATTCTTGTACATAGGGGCAGTATTATAGTGGTTATATTCTTGTACATAGGGGCAGTATTATAGTAGTTATATTCTTTTACATAGGGGCAGTATTATAGTAGTTATCTTCTTGTACATAGGGGCAGTATTATAGTAGTTATATTCATGTACATAGGGGCAGTAATATAGTAGTTATATTCTTGTACATAGGAACTGTATTATAGTACTTATATTCTTGTACATAGGGGCAGTATTATAGTAGTTATATTCTTGTACATAGGAGCAGTATTATAGTAGTTATATTCTTGTACATAGGGGCAGTATTATAGTAGTTATATTCTTGTACATAGGGGTCAGTATTATAGTAGTTATATTCTTGTACATAGGGGCAGTATTATAGTAGTTATCTTCTTGTACATGGGGGCAGTATTATAGTAGTTATATTCTTGTACATAGGGGCAGTATTATAGTGGTTATATTCTTGTACATAGGGGCAGTATTATAGTAGTTATATTCTTTTACATAGGGGCAGTATTATAGTAGTTATCTTCTTGTACATAGGGGCAGTATTATAGTAGTTATCTTCTTGTACATGGGGGCAGTATTATAGTAGTTATATTCTTGTACATAGGAACTGTATTATAGTACTTATATTCTTGTACATAGGGGCAGTATTATAGTAGTTATATTCTTGTACATAGGAGCAGTATTATAGTAGTTATATTCTTGTACATAGGGGGCAGAAGTATAATAGTTATATTCTTGTATATAGGGGGCAGTATTATAGTAGTTATATTCTTGTACATAGGAGCAGTATTATAGTAGTTATAGTCTTGAACATTGGAGAAGTATTATAGTAGTTATATTCTTGTACATGGGGCAGTATTACAGTAGTTTTATTCTTGTACATAGGGGCAGTATTATAGTAGTTATATTCTTGTACATAGGAGGCAGTATTATAGTAGTTATATTCTTGTACATAGGAGCAGTATTATAGTAGTTATATTCTTGTATATAGGAGCAGTATTATAGTAGTTATATTCTTGTACATAGGAGCAGTATTATAGTAGTTATAGTCCTGTACATAGGGGCAGTATTATAGTAGTTATATTCTTGTACATAGGGGCAGTATTATAGTAGTTATCTTCTTGTACATGGGGGCAGTATTATAGTAGTGTAACGGGTCCGGGAGGCGGAACCTCTGAGCTACTATACAAGGGGGCGGCCCTTGTAAGGGAGCGGGTGGCAGTCTCTGGGTGAACGGACAGGGAGTTACGGCAAGTGATCAGGGCAGTCTCTGGGTAAGGGGTAGGTACGACCTGTGATGGCAGAGCCTCCGGGTAGGCTAGCAGGCAGATGGTAGATGTGTGCTCCCAGGTGAGCAAGCGAGAGTCTCTGGAATAGCAGGTGGTCACGGCACGTGACAGCGGAACCTCCGGGCTGGCAGGCAGGTAGGTAACGGAGAAGCGCTCCCAGGTGAGCGGGCAAGAGTCTCTGGAATAGCTGGTGGTCACCGCACGTGACAACGGGACCTCCGGGCTGGCAAGCAGGCAGGTAACGGAGATGCGCTCCCAGGTGAGCAGGCAAGAGTCTCTGAGATAGCTGGTGGTCACGGCACGTGACAACGGAGCCTCCGGGCTGGCAAGCAGGCAGATAACGGAGAAGCGCTCCCAGGTGAGCGGGCAAGCTGGTCCATAGACAGACTGACCGGAGTAGTAAGGCAGACCGTCGGACCTCAGGCAAGCAGGCAGGTAGCTGATATGCGCTCCCAGGTGAGCGGGCAGGCTGGTCCTTTAGACAGACAGACAGGAGTAGTAGGCAGACCGTCGGACCTCAGGCTGGCAGACAGGTAACAAGTATTCAGGCAGGAATCAAGCAGGTAACTAGCGGGAAACTGGCAGGAAACTGGCAGGTAACTGGCAGGTAACTGGCAACGGGACCTGAGGGCTGAAGCACAGGTGAGACACAGGTGCAAACAACATTGCTCGGGCACCTCCATTTTGGAGGAGGTGCCTTTTATATGATGAAGTCCTCCGGCCATTGGCCGGGGACTCTTTAGGGCGGTGCGCGCGGCCCCTTTAAGAGGAGGGGAGCGCGCGCGCGCGCGCCCTAAGCACAGGGGCCGGGAAGGAGCGCGCGCCGAGAGCAGAGCAGGAGGAGGACGCCGGGACGGAGCGCGTGCTGACAGCAGAGCGGGGAGAGGACGCCGGGCAGGAGCGCGCGCTGACAGCAGAGCGGGGAGAGGACGCCGGGCACGGAGCAGAGCGGTGAGGGGAGCAGCGTCCCTGCCTAGCAGAGGGCAGGGACGCCAGCGCTACAGTACCCCCCCCTTTAGGCCCCCCCTTTTTTAGGCCAGACAGAAATTTAGCTAGGATGAGAGGGGCATGGATGTTCTCCCGGGGCTCCCACGTTCTCTCCTCAGGACCAAACCCCCTCCAATCTACCAGAAAAAAGGTCTTTCCTCTTACCCTTTTGCTGGCAAGAATGTTCTCTACCTCAAACTTGTCCTCAGCAGAAACCAGAGCAGGAGGCGTACCTGTAGACTTAGAAAAAGAGTTAAGTACCACAGGTTTGAGGAGAGATACATGGAAGGAGTTAGGGATCCGTAAGTTGGCCGGGAGTTTCAATTTATAGGCTACCGGGTTGATCTGACTGATGACCACCAGTGGGCCGATGAACCGAGACCCTAACTTATAGGAAGGGATCTTGAGTCGGACATATTTGGACGAGAGCCAGACTTTATCCCCAGGACGGAATTGAGGAGGGTCCATCGCTAAATGCTGCCAGGGGGCAGCAGGTACTGGCAGAGGAAGAAGGCGGCCGGCCGACAGGTGTCTCGGAACTTTGTTGCGGGCGCAGGACACACAGGCAGAAACAAAGTCCATAACATCCTTGTGCAGGTTAGGCCACCAGTAGTGTCGGGTAATAAGCTGGAGGGTCTTTTTCCGACCGGCGTGGTCAGCTAGTTTAGACGAATGACCCCAGTGTAGGATTCTCTCCCGATCAGGTACCGATACGAACGTCTTACCAGGAGGGAGACAATTTAGACTCACGGGAGCCACCTGCATTACTCTGGCGGGATCGATGGGGCAGTCACATGGTCTATGAGGTGGTGATGTCTCTGCCTCCTCCTTAACAAAGACATCAGCACTAGACCAATAAGGAATCGGAGGTCCAGGTAGATTAGCTGGGATAGGAGAGGGACGGACGGAATGGACGGGAACCAGGCAGGTTTTATGACAGGCCTGTCCCCAGTGAAGGACTTCTCCGGTTTGCCAGTCAAGCACGGGTGCATGTCTCTGGAGCCAAGGCAGACCTAGCAAGAGGGCGTGAGGGAGACCAGGCAGAACGTGAAAGGAGATACTCTCTGAATGCAGCATTCCCACCTGCAGAGTAATGGATTCGGTGATGAATTGGATGGGGCGAGGTAAGAGGCCCCCATCCACGGCAACAACAGACAAGGGTACAGCCAAAGGTTTGGTGGGGATGCGGAATTTCTCCACCAGGGACTGTGAAATAAGATTTCCGGCTGCTCCAGAGTCAAGTTGGGCTAGTTCGGAATAACGATTCTCCCCGCAGATGATTGAGACTGACAACAGCAGGGATGGAGAGGATTTATTTTTGTCTAGATCGACCCCTCTGAGTGAACCTAGATACAGGCGTTCTCCCGACCTCTCCGGGCAGGCACGGATCAGATGCTCCTTACTGCCACAGTAGAAGCAGCTCCCCTCGGCACGGCGGAAATCCTGACGGGATTTGACCATCTTGGTCTGGTCGACCTGCATAGGCTCAGGAGAGTGTACCTGTGGAGAAACGGAAGGAATGACGGGTTCCTGGAAAGTAGGAGCTAGACGTGGAATCCTTCTCTCACGGGTGACCTCTTTGGCACGCTCCTGGAACCGTAGGTCAATCCGGGTGGCAAGGGTTATTAGATCATCGAGAGTGGTAGGAATGTCCCGACCAGCAAGTTCATCTTTAATACGGCCGGACAGACCCTCCCAGAAGACGGATACCAGGGCTTCGTTATCCCAGGCCAGCTCCGAGGCAAGGGTACGGAACCGTATGGCATATTGGCCCACGGTGAGGCTTCCCTGACGGAGGCGAAGCAGAGAAGATGCGGATGAGGTCCTCCGTCCGGGTTCGTCGAAGGCTTTCCGGAAAGCCATGAGAAAGGCAGGCAAGTCGGACACCAGGGGATCTCCTCTCTCCCATAGAGGATTTAGCCAGGCCAGGGCCTCCCCGGTGAGATGGGACATGATAAAGGCAATTTTGGCTCGGTCGGAGTTAAACTGGTGGGATAATAGTTCAAAATGCAGGGTGCACTGATTTATGAAGCCCCGAGCCAGGACGGAGTCGCCTCCGAAGCGAGGAGGTGCAGAGAGCCGGGGTCCGGAAAAGGATACCATGGTACTGGCGGAGGTTGTTGGTGGATCAGACAGAGTGTTCAGGCGAGTATTAACATTCCGCAGGTGACCCAGGATGGTCTCCTGTTGGGACCTCTGACGGGACAGTTCAAGACAGAGGTCCGAGAGCGAGGGAGCTTGGGTGCCACCGGGTTCCAGGGCCCGAGCAAACTGTAACGGGTCCGGGAGGCGGAACCTCTGAGCTACTATACAAGGGGGCGGCCCTTGTAAGGGAGCGGGTGGCAGTCTCTGGGTGAACGGACAGGGAGTTACGGCAAGTGATCAGGGCAGTCTCTGGGTAAGGGGTAGGTACGACCTGTGATGGCAGAGCCTCCGGGTAGGCTAGCAGGCAGATGGTAGATGTGTGCTCCCAGGTGAGCAAGCGAGAGTCTCTGGAATAGCAGGTGGTCACGGCACGTGACAGCGGAACCTCCGGGCTGGCAGGCAGGTAGGTAACGGAGAAGCGCTCCCAGGTGAGCGGGCAAGAGTCTCTGGAATAGCTGGTGGTCACCGCACGTGACAACGGGACCTCCGGGCTGGCAAGCAGGCAGGTAACGGAGATGCGCTCCCAGGTGAGCAGGCAAGAGTCTCTGAGATAGCTGGTGGTCACGGCACGTGACAACGGAGCCTCCGGGCTGGCAAGCAGGCAGATAACGGAGAAGCGCTCCCAGGTGAGCGGGCAAGCTGGTCCATAGACAGACTGACCGGAGTAGTAAGGCAGACCGTCGGACCTCAGGCAAGCAGGCAGGTAGCTGATATGCGCTCCCAGGTGAGCGGGCAGGCTGGTCCTTTAGACAGACAGACAGGAGTAGTAGGCAGACCGTCGGACCTCAGGCTGGCAGACAGGTAACAAGTATTCAGGCAGGAATCAAGCAGGTAACTAGCGGGAAACAGGCAGGAAACTGGCAGGTAACTGGCAGGTAACTGGCAACGGGACCTGAGGGCTGAAGCACAGGTGAGACACAGGTGCAAACAACATTGCTCGGGCACCTCCATTTTGGAGGAGGTGCCTTTTATATGATGAAGTCCTCCGGCCATTGGCCGGGGACTCTTTAGGGCGGCGCGCGCGGCCCCTTTAAGAGGAGGGGAGCGCGCGCGCGCGCGCCCTAAGCACAGGGGCCGGGAAGGAGCGCGCGCCGAGAGCAGAGCAGGAGGAGGACGCCGGGACGGAGCGCGTGCTGACAGCAGAGCGGGGAGAGGACGCCGGGCAGGAGCGCGCGCTGACAGCAGAGCGGGGAGAGGACGCCGGGCACGGAGCAGAGCGGTGAGGGGAGCAGCGTCCCTGCCTAGCAGAGGGCAGGGACGCCAGCGCTACAAGTAGTTATATTCTTGTACATAGGGGCAGTATTATAGTGGTTATATTCTTGTACATAGGGGCAGTATTATAGTAGTTATATTCTTGTACATAGGGGCAGTATTATAGTAGTTATCTTCTTGTACATAGGGGCAGTATTATAGTAGTTATATTCTTGTACATAGGGGCAGTAATATAGTAGTTATATTCTTGTACATAGGAACAGTATTATAGTACTTATATTCTTGTACATAGGGGCAGTATTATAGTAGTTATATTCTTGTACATAGGAGCAGTATTATAGTAGTTATATTCTTGTACATAGGGGCAGTATTATAGTAGTTATATTCTTGTGCATAGGGGCAGTATTATAGTAGTTATATTCTTGTACATAGGGGCAGTATTATAGTAGTTATCTTCTTATACATAGGAGCAGTATTATAGTAGTTATATTCTTGTACATAGGAGCAGTATTATAGTAGTTATATTCTTGTTCATAGGGGCAGTATTATAATAGTTATATTCTTGTATATAGGAGCAGTATTATAGTAGTTATATTCTTGTGCATAGGGGCAGTATTATAGTAGTTACATTCTTGTACATAGGAGCAGTATTATAGTAGTTATATTCTTGTACATAGGGGGCAGTATTATAGTAGGTATATTCTTGTACATAGGGGGCAGTATTATAGTAGTTATATTCTTGTACATACGAGCAGTATTATTGTAGTTATATTCTTGTGCATAGGGGCAGTATTATAGTAGTTATTTTCTTGTACAGTTATATGAAAAAGTTTGGGCACCCCTATTAATCTTAAGCTTAATGTTTTATAAAAATTGGTGTTTTTGCAACAGCTATTTCAGTTTGATATGTGTAATAACTGTTGGACACAGTAATGTTTCTGCCTTGAAATAAGGCTTATTGTACTAACAGAAAATGTGCAATCTGCATTCAAACAAAATTTGACAGGTGCATAAGTATGGGCACCTCACCAGAAAAGTGACATTAATATTTAGTCGATCCTCCTTTTGCAAAAATAACAGCCTCTAGTCGCTTCCTGTAGCTTTTAATGAGTTCCTGGATCCTGGATGAAGGTATTTTTGACCATTCCTCTTTACAAAACAATTCCAGTTCAGTTAAGTTTGATGGTCACCGAGCATGGACAGCCCTCTTCAAATGATCCCACAGATGTTCAATGATATTCAGGTCTGGGGACTGGGATGGCCATTCCAGAACATTGTAATTGTTCCTCTGCATGAATGCCTGAGTAGATTTGGAGCGGTGTTTTGGATCATTGTCTTGCTGAAAGATCCATCCCCTGCGTAACTTCAACTTTATTACTGATTCTTGAACATTATTGTCAAGAATCTGCTGATACTGAGTGGAATCCATGCGTCCCTCAACTTTAACAAGATTCCCGGTGCCGGCATTGGCCACACAGCCCCAAAGCATGATGGAACCTCCACCAAATTTTACTGTGGGTAGCAAGTGTTTTTCTTGGAATGCTGTGTTTTTTTGCCGCCATGCATAACACCTTTTTGTATGACCAAACAACTCAATCTTGGTTTCATCAGTCCACAGGACCTTCTTCCAAAAAGAAATTGGCTTCTCAAAATGTGCTTTTGCATACCTCAGACGACTCTGTTTGTGCGTACTTGCAGAAACGGCTTCTTTCGCATCACTCTCCCATACAGCTTCTCCTTGTGCAAAGTGCGTTGTATAGTTGACCGATGCACAGTGACACCATCTGCAGCAAGTTGATGCTGCAGCTCTCTGGATGCTGCAGTATTATAGTAGTTATATTCTTGTATATAGGGGGCAGTATTATAGTAGTTATATTCTTGTTTATGGGAGCAGTATTATAGTGGTTATATTCTTATACATAGGGGCAGTATTATAGTAGTTATCTTCTTGTACATAGCAGCAGTATTATAGTAGTTATATTCTTGTACATAGGGGCAGTATTATAGTAGTTACATTCTTGTACATAGGAGCAGTATTATAGTAGCTATATTCTTGTATGTAGGAGCAGTATTATAGTAATTATATTCTTGTACATAGGGGGCAGTATTATACTAGTTATATTCCAGTACATAGGAGCAGTATTATAGTAGTTATATTCTTATACATAGGGGCAGTATTATAGTATTTATATTCTTGCACATAGGGGCAGTATTATAGTAATTATATTCTTGTACATAGGGGCAGTATTATAGTAGTTATATTCTTGTACATAGGTGGCAGTATTATAGTAGTTATATTTTTGTACACAGGGGCAGTATTATAGTAGTTATTTTCTTTTACATAGGTGGCAGTATTATGGTAGTTATATTCTTATACATAGGGGCAGTATTATAGTAGTTATCTTCTTGCACATAGGAGCAGTATTATAGTAGTTATATTCTTGTACATAGGGGCAGTATTATAGTAGTTACATTCTTGTACATAGGAGCAGTATTATAGTAGCTATATTCTTGTATGTAGGAGCAGTATTATAGTAATTATATTCTTGTACATATTGGGCAGTATTATACTAGTTATATTCCAGTACATAGGAGCAGTATTATAGTAGTTATATTCTTGCACATAGGGGCAGTATTATAGTAATTACATTCTTGTACATAGGGGCAGTATTATAGTAGTTATATTCTTGTACATAGGTGGCAGTATTATAGTAGTTATATTCTTGTACATAGGGGCAGTATTATAGTAGTTATTTTCTTGTACATAGGTGGCAGTATTATGGTAGTTATATTCTTGTACATAGGGGCAGTATTATAGTAGTTATATTCTTGTACATAAGAGCAGTATTATAGTAGTTCTATTCTTGTACATAGGGGCAGTATTATAGTAGTTACGGTATTTTTTGCTTTATATGACACATCTGATTATAATACGCACCTATGTTTTAGAGGAGGAAAATATGAAAAATATTTTGAGCCAAATAGTGTGCTAAAACATTTAATAAAACTCTGTATACATGGGTGTATTCTAAAAGATGAGGAAAGTGGTAGTCACATTTCCAATGAACACTTTGGCCGCTTACAGTACATTCCCTCCCTGGAGTGTTCATACTAAATATGACTACAATCCCCATCATCCTTCAGAATTCACCCATTGATTGTAGTTATATTGTAGTTGTAGTTGTATTGTATTGTAGTTATATTACACCTCCCAGGTCGGCCACTTAGCTCACCTTCATTGTCTTTGCTCACCTACTTACAGAGCAGATCTTTATTAAGACCCACACGATCCTTCGTAGCAGAGACACAATCTTGTCAGGGACAGATCACTGATCGGTGGAGACAGCTCAGCAGCATTTCCCTCCACCAATCAGTATCCACCCCTGCAAAGTGGCTGACCATGCCCCATGCTTCTTGTGACTGCCGCCCCACGACTCACAGCTAGCCACCCCCTGCACATGGCTGGCTTGCCACATTCTTTACATGATCACTCACCGCACGCTTGACATGACTGCCCACGTCACGTTTGACATAACCCCCGCTGCACGCTTGACATGACCGCCCACCTCACGCTTGACATGACCCCTCCGCACGCTTGACATGATCGCCCACTGCACCCATAGCATGACCGCTTGCCGCACCCTTGACATTACCACTCTGCGTACCCTTGACATGACCGCCCAACGCACTCTTGACATGAGTGCCCGACACACACTTGACATGATCCGCCTGCCACAATCTTGACATGACCGCCCACCTCATGCTTGACATGACCGCCCAACGCACGCTTGACATGACCGCCCAACGCACACTTGACATGACCGCCCAATGCACGCTTGACATGACCGCCCAACGCACGCTTGACATGACCGCCCAACGCACGCTTGACATGACCTCCACGCTTCCACTGGTCCGCGGTGATAGCACAGTTTGCACTTTCATGTAAATGTGTGTCATAATGCAGAATATCGCCATGCTCGCTTTATAAGACACACTGAGTTTTTCCCCTCACTTTGGGAGGTAATAAAGTGCATCTTATAAAGCGAAAAAATAAGTTATTTTCTTATAGGTGGGGCAGTAATTTAGTACTGTATACATTTTTCAGATAGATGTATAGATATACCGGCAGAGAAAGTGATAGACTAGACAGAGAGATCCACCAGCTCAGTGCTCTTGTGTAATGCGTTCTGCAGTATTTCCGGCTCTGAACGCTTCGGTGACTTTTTTTGTCCTGTTTTGTTATTCACTTTTCCTTTTTTATGTGTTGCAGACACAGTATGAATAACATTTTCCATAAAACAGAGGAGAAATTATCTGGCAGGATTAAAGTAGAATCAGAGTCATAAAAAGTGTATGTGCAAGCTTTGTACGCAGTGTATGGAATATAATTATATAAAGTGCAGCAGCTGAGTGCGAGGAAACCATATGGCAGAATAAGGGAAGAAGCGTCCAGAGGGCACCTTGAGGAGCTGGATTTACTCCATTAACTGTTACTTATCAGTAAGGAAAAGATTAGCTCCAAGGTCCTGTGTAATCACTGGCAGTACATTTAGGAGCCACATTAGCCGCGGCTGTCCGTCCCTTTCTACTTTACCTCTACTTCTATCGATGACTGCACAAGGTCATTGAAGGTCGCAGGGAGAGTGCACATCCTGCAGATGCACATCCGTCCCTTTCTACTTTACCTCTACTTCTACCGATGACTGCACAAGGTCATTGAAGGTCGCAGGGAGAGCGCACATCCTGCAGATGCACATCCGTCCCTTTCTACTTTACCTCTACTTCTATTGATGACTGCACAAGGTCATTAAAGGTCGCAGGGAGAGCGCACATCCTGCAGATGCACATCCGTCCCTTTCTACTTTACCTCTACTTCTATCGATGACTGCACAAGGTCATTGAAGGTCGCAGGGAGAGCACACATCCTGCAGAATCACATCACGCAATCATTTCCCAGAATTCTCCCATTCATCTGCATCAAAAAGTCCCACGTTCAATTGATTTATTATATGATTTTTTTTTATTTAAAAAATGTTGCTAATTCCCGGGAAATGATGACGTACTGGACCTCCTCCTCTCAGTTTATGTGCAGATCTTGATAATCAGCTTTATATGCCCTCATCTTGCGGTTATTTACAGCGCTCAATCCAAACAAGCAGAGCTGCAGTATAAAGCATGGCGTACAGATAAATCAATATTGGAAGAACTGATGAGACAGTAGGTGGATTTAGACTACCTTCAACTCCAAGAGATAATGAAATCACTGACCGTATCCAGGAAGTCTCACTTTTATGGCACAGAGAACCAAATATTATGATATTTGGGCTTTGTCTCTGACTAATCAAATATTTCTCATTTATACATTGCTACATTTCTTTGGAGACAGTTGCAATTGCTGCCACTGTTTGATCCCCAAAAAATTATTTTTAATCCCCAAATTTATATTTTTGGTCCCCCATTTTTGCAAAGGGTGCTAGAGTTCTCCTTTAAGGAAGGGATATTAGGATCAGACATTACAAGCTAATATCATTTCCCGGAGAGCACAAGTCATCGTCATGTAAAGAGATGACTGGCAATTTGTCGGACGGGTCCGCTGAGATGTACAGAGGAATGTGGCCGCATCATTTACTTTGACAATATCACTGCTAATTCCAATTATAAATGATGACGTTTCCCATTCTTAAATGTCAAGCAGAAGATGTCTGCAATAACAAACCATATGTCTGCGCGCAGGAAGCCGCTACCGGAGCCGGCGGTGCCGAGAATATGAACCAATAGATAGAGGATATATATATGTATATATTATATATATATATAAAAAGTGAGTTATGCTTCACTTTTCATATTTGCAGCTGTGCAATATCCTATCTGGAATCTACAGGGTGATACATTCTAGATTTGGAGTCTTTACCACCCCCAAAAATGTTACTTATTCCAGGCTTCACAGCTGTTACAGTAGAAAACTCTGCACATAACTAGGAACTTTAGCTCCAGTCATTTATGAGCTTCACAGAAAAGTAAATTACTGCGTAGAATATTCCTCAGCTTTACTGCTTTTACAGTAGAGAACCCTTCCTATAACGTGGGGATTTTGGGTCCAGTAGAGTAGGTGCTTCCAAAAGTGCATACTTTATGTATAATATTCCACAGCTTTACTGCCCTTACAATAGAGAGCTCTTCCAATAAAAGGGGATTTTGGGTCTAGTACTGTAGATACCCCCAAAAGTAAATTACTACATAGAATATTCCACAGCTTTACTACTCTTACAATAGAGAGCTCTTCCAATAAAAGGGGATTTTGGGTCTAGTATTGTAGATACCTCCAAAAGTAAATTACTACATAGAATATTCCACAGCTTTAGTGCTTTTACAGTAGAGAACTCTTCATATAACAGGGGATTTTGGGTCCAGTAGAGTAGGTAATTCCGAAAGTGCATACTCCATGTAAAATATTCCACAGCTTTATTGCTACGTAGAATATTCCACAGCTTTACTGCTTTTACAGTAGAGATCCCTTCCCATAACAGGTGTTTTTGGGTCCAGTAGAGTAGGTACTTCCAAAAGTATGTATCCTATGTATAATATTCCACAGCTTTACTGCTTTTACAGTAGAGAACCCTTCATATAACAGGGGATTTTGGGTCCAGTAGAATAGGTACTTCCAAAAGTGCATATTCTATGTAAAATATTCCACAGCTTTACTGCTCTTACAATAGAGAGCTCCTCCAATAAAGGGGATTTTGGGTCTAGTATTGTAGATACCCCCAAAAAGTAAATTACTATGTAGAATATTTCAGAGCTTTACTGCTCTTACAGTAGAGAGCTCTTTCTATAACAGGGGATTTTGGGTCCAATGCAGTAGGTACTTCCCCAAAACTCAATTCTTCTGTAGATTACTTCACAGGTTTGCTGCTTTTTACTTTACAATAGAAAATTCCTCATAACTGAGGATTTTAATTCCTGTCATATAGACCTGCTCCAGAAAAATAAGTTCCTTTGGTAGAATATTTTACAATTTCACTGCTCTTTCAGTAGGAAACTCTCCACATATCTGAGAAATTCACCTCCAGACATATAGGAGATCCCTCAAAACGTAAATTCCTTGGATAGAAAGTCCTTCTCATAACAGGGAATTTTATATCCATTCAATCCCCATCACCTAAAAAAAACAGAATTTCTTTTATAGAATATTCAACAAATCCACTGCTTTTACAGTAGAGAACCCTCTTCATATCTGGGGAATTTACCTCTAGAAATATAAAAACTCCTCCCAAAAAGTAATTTTCTTCAGTAGAAATATTCCTCAGCTTACAATAGTGAATATCTTTGTAGCTGGACAAGTAGGCACTCTCCCTAAAAGTAAATCGATTCCAGAGGATATTTCACACCTTCTCAGCTGTTATAGGAGAGAACCCTTCTCATAGGTGGAGATTTCAGCTACAGTCATACAGGAGCTCCCACAGAAATGCAAATTTCTTTGTTGAAATATCCTATCGCTTCACTGTTTTTACAGTAGAGAACCCTTCTCCCTTCTCATAAATGAGCATTTAATCTCCAGTCATACACAGTATTAAAACTTCCACCCATAAGTAAATTTCTTTGCTTAGAATATTTCAAAGCTTCACCGCTGTTACAGTAGAGAACCCTCTTCACAGCTTAGAATTTACCTCTAGTGTTATAGGTACTGCGCCAAAAAAAGGAAATTCTTTTCATATAAATCCAAAGCTTCATTGCTTTTACAGTAGAAAAAAACTTTTAAAGCTGTAGATTTCATCTCAAGTCATATAGGAGAGCTTTCAGAAAAGTAATTTCTTTTGTTAGAATATATCACAATGTTGCTGCTCTTACAGTAGAGAGCCCTTCTCATAACGTGGAATGTACCTAAAATTTTAAAAAAGCACAAAGTTGATTTCTTTGGAAAATAGACCATAGCTTCACTGCTCTTACAATAGAAAATCCCCCATATTTGGATATTCTCTTTGTAATATTTCAGAGCTTTATTGATTTTACAGTGGAGAACTCTTCTAATTGCTGGAGATTTTAGCTTGAGTCATATAATAGCTTCTCCAAAAAAGTCATTTCTTTTGGTGGAATATTTAACAGCTTTGCTGCTTTTACAGTAGAGAACCCTACTAGTCATTTAGAAACCCACCTTCAAAGAAATATTTTAGCTTGAATCATATAATAGCTTCTCCCAAAAAGTCATTTCTTTTGGTGGAATATTTAACAGCTTTGCTGCTTTTACAGTAGAGAACCCTACTAGTCATTTAGAAACCCACCTTCAAAGAAATATTTTAGCTTGAATCATATAATAGCTTCTCCAAAAAAGTCATTTCTTTTGGTGGAATATTTAACAGCTTTGCTGCTTTTACAGTAGAGAACCCTTCTAATCATTTAGAAACCCACCTGCAAAGAAATAAATTATTTTAATAGAATATTCCGACGCTTTGTGAGACTTAGAGTAGTGTATCTTCTCCATAGTGATAGGGCTATTATCTTCCGTTATATTTATGTGCTTGTATCATCTTCCTCATAGATACCCTAGTATTATTATGCAGAAGCGCTTCACTGCCAGAGGGGGCGCTAACATTTCAGATTTGGTATCTTGCTTCCGTAATGAAATATCAATGAAGATATTACGTCTTTCCGGGGAGCGGTCAGTGAGACAGAGAGAATGCATTCGTACTTTATTGATCATGTATCCGTTTTCTCTGCGGTCTTATTTTGGAGTGGGATACTGTATCTTGCGGAACTATTTACTGTCATGATAATCATTTATTCACTATAATCCATTGTTATTTCGGCACTGTACTATAGGCTATCGTTCACTCTATGGCACTAAAATGTAGACACGTGCATTCATGGCAGCACTTAGCTCTTATGGGCACTGCGTAGCAGTATTATTTAGGCAAATGCATGTTTTACAACATTTAGGTGTAATTTGGCACTGTATGGCAGTATTATTTAGGCACATGCTTTTGAGGGGCAAAGTTTAGGAGTAATTTGGCACATTATGACACTTTTATTTAGGCATGTGTATGTGGGGCAACATTTGAGTTAAATTTGGCACGAATATTTACTATATGTATAACAACATTTAGGTGTAATTTGGCACCATATGGCAGTATTATTTAGGAACAAGTAAAGTTCAAGTGCAATTTAGTACTGTATGTCACTGCGATTTAGACGCATACATCTGTTGTAATATTTAGGTGCACTGTATGGTACTATTATTTAGGCACATGCATTTGTTGAAACATTTGGTCATAATTTGGCACTACACGGCAGTATTATTTAGGTACATGCATGTGTTGCAACATTTAGCTGTGATTTGGTACCATATGACACTATTGTTACGGCACGTGCATCAGTGGCAGTATTTACATGCTTCTTGGCGCTGTATAGTATCATTATGTAGTCACTATTATTGGCCATTTTTCCAGGCTTTCCCTGCACTTCCACAAGTCGTGATTTAGTCCTATAAATACGATTTAGCTCAGATCCCCACTGCCATAGAAGATCTTTATAGCTGCACAACGCTGAGCAATAAGCGTAACCGCACCGTTCATCTAGAAATGTCAGGCCCATGACTGAGCAAAGTCTAAATTGGGAGAAGAGAGTTGCGGGCACAGAAAAAAAAACAGGACGACATGAAATGTGACCACGAAAATGGTTGGAGACATTAGAAGTTGCTTGAGATTCCGTACGATCTAAAAGTTTATTTGTTTCCCCGACGCGCGTTGGCGGATTGTCGGAGCGGTGTGACAATGGAGCGCACGGCGGATTGTGCAGTGATTAGTTCAGCAGATGCGCTCCCAGTGTCTTGTGTGGACTGATTTCCTCGGTGACTGACAAGACTCATCACTTGCAGTCCCAATTGTCATTTACTCTACACTGACCCAGTTTCTTTAATTTTCTTTTTCATCTACTCGTTAATTGAGTTTCTATGTGGTTCATCTTTCCTGTAATGAGTGTAATGTGGAATGAAGTTATGTCCCTCTTGCAGCTGTTGCAGTCTTCATTTCAACTGCTCATGAGAAGGAGACAATTATTTATTGTGATTTTTGTACTTTTCTAAGGAAAATTCTCAATACAAGCAAAAAGAAAAGTAAAACGAGCAAGTATTGTGAAAGTGCAAGAAATAATGTTTCTGGTTTTATTTTATTATTATAATTAAAAATAATTACTAATAAGAACACACATTATATTACTTATCCTGTATTATACTCCAGAGCTGCGCTCACTATTCTGCTGGTGCAGTCACTGTGTACATACATTACATTACTGATCCTGAGTTACAACCTGTATTATACTCCAGAGCTGCACTCACTATTCTGCTGGTGCAGTCACTGTGTACATACATTACATTACTGATCCTGTACTGATCCTGAGTGACCTCCTGTATTATACTCCAGAGCTGCACTCACTGTTCTACTGGTGGAGTCACTGTGTACATTCATTACATTACTGATCCTGAGTTACATTCTGTATTATACTCCAGAGCTGCACTCACTATTCTGCTGGTGGAAGTCACTGTGTACATTCATTACATTACTGATCCTGAGTTACATCCTTTGTTATACTCCAGAGCTGCACTCACTATTCTGCTGGTGCAGTCACTGTGCACATACATTACATTACTGATCCTGAGTTACATCCTGTATTATACCCCAGAGCTGCACTCACTATTCTGCTGGGGCAGTCACTCTGTACATTCATTACATTACTGATCTTGTACTGATCCTGAGTTACATCCTGTATTATACTCCAGAGCTGCACTCACTATTCTGCTGGTGGAATCACTGTGTATATACATTACATTACTGATCCTGTACTGATCCTGAGTTACATCCTGTATTATACTCCAGAGCTGCACTCACTATTCTGCTGGTGCAGTCACTGTGTACATACATTACATTACTGATCCTGTACTGATCCTGAGTTACATCCTGTATTATACTCCAGAGCTGCACTCACTATTCTGCTGGTGCAGACACTGTGTGCATCCATTACATTACTGATCCGGAGTTACATCCTGTATTATACTCCAGAGCTGCACTCACTATTCTGCTGGTGCAGTCACTGTGTACATACATTACATTACTGATCCTGAGTTACATCCTGTATTATACCCCAGAGCTGCACTCACTATTCTGCTGGTGCAGTCACTGTCTACATACATTACATTACTGATCCTGTACTGATCATGAGTTACCTCCTGTATCATACTCCAGAGCTGCACTCACTATTCTGCTGGAGCAGTCACTGTGTACATATGTTACATTACTGATCCTGAGTTACATCCTGTATTATACTCCAGAGCTGCACTCACTATTCTGCTGGTGCAGTCACTGTGTACATACATTACATTACTGATCCTGAGTTACCTCCTGTATTATACTCCAGAGCTGCACTCACTATTCTGCTGGAGCAGTCACTGTGTACATACATTACATTACTGATCCTGTACTGATCCTTAGTTACATCCTGTATTATACTCCAGAGCTGCACTCACTATTCTGCTGGTGGAGTCACTGTGTACATACATTACATTACTGATCCTGTACTGATCCTGAGTTACCTCCTGTATTATACTCCAGAGCTGCACTCACTATTCTGCTGGTGCAGTCACTGTGTACATACATTACATTACTAATCCTGTCCTGATCCTGAGTTACCTCCTGTATTATACTCCAGAGCTGCACTCACTATTCTGCTGGTGCAGTCACTGTGTACATACAATACATTACTGATCCTGAGTTACATTCTGTATTATACTCCAGAGCTGCACTCACTATTCTGCTGGTACAGTCTCTGTGTACATATATTACATTACTGATCCTGAGTTACATCCTGTATTATATTCCAGAGCTGCACTCACTATTCTGCTGGTGCAGTCACTGTGTACATACATTACATTACTGATCCTGTACTGATCCTGAGTTACATCCTGTGTTATACTCCACAGCTGCACTCACTATTCTGCTGGTGCAGTCACTGTGTACATACATTATATTACTGATCCTGAGTTACATTCTGTAGTATACTCCAGAGCTGCACTCACTATTCTGCTGGTGGAGTCACTGTGTACATATATTACATTACTGATCCTGAGTTACATCCTGTATTATATTCCAGAGCTGCACTCACTATTCTGCTGGTGCAGTCACTGTGTACATACATTATATTACTGATCCTGAGTTACATTCTGTAGTATACTCCAGAGCTGCACTCACTGTTCTGCTGGTGGAGTCACTGTGTACATACATTACATTACTGATCCTGAGTTACCTCCTGTATTATACTCCAGAGCTGCACTCACTATTCTGCTGGTGCAGTCACTGTGTACATACATTACATTACTGATCCTGTACTGATCCTGAGTTACCTCCTGTATTATCCTCCAGAGCTGCACTCACTATTCTGCTGGTGCAGTCACTGTGTACATACATTACATTACTGATCCTGTACTGATGCTGAGTTACATCCTGTAGTATACTCCAGAGCTGCACTCACTATTCTGCTGGTGCAGTCACTGTGTACATACATTACATTACTGATCCTGTACTGATCCTGAGTTTCCTCCTGTGTTATACTCCAGAGCTGCACTCACTATTCTGCTGGTGGAGTCACTGTGTACATTACATTACTGATCCTGAGTTACCTCCTGTATTATACTCCAGAGCTGCACTCACTATTCTGCTGGTGCAGTCACTGTGTACATACATTACATTACTGATCCTGTACTGATCCTGAGTTACATCCTGTGTTATACTCCAGAGCTGCACTCACTATTCTGCTGGTGCAGTCACTGTGTACATACATTATATTACTGATCCTGAGTTACATTCTGTAGTATACTCCAGAGCTGCACTCACTGTTCTGCTGGTGGAGTCACTGTGTACATACATTACATTACTGATCCTGAGTTACCTCCTGTATTATACTCCAGAGCTGCACTCACTATTCTGCTGGTGCAGTCACTGTGTACATACATTACATTACTGATCCTGAGTTACATCCTGTATTATACTCCAGAGCTGCACTCACTATTCTGCTTGTACAGTCACTGTGTACATACATTACATTAATGATCCTGAGTTACATCCTGTATTATACTCCAGAGCTGCACTCACTATTCTGCTGGAGCAGTCACTGTGTACATACATTACATTACTGATCCTGTACTGATCCTTAGTTACATCCTGTATTATACTCCAGAGCTGCACTCATTATTCTGCTGGTGGAGTCACTGTGTACATACATTACATTACTGATCCTGTACTGATCCTGAGTTACCTCCTGTATTATACTCCAGAGCTGCACTCACTATTCTGCTGGTGCAGTCACTGTGTACATACAATACATTACTGATCCTGAGTTACATTCTGTATTATACTCCAGAGCTGCACTCACTATTCTGCTGGTTCAGTCTCTGTGTACATATATTACATTACTGATCCTGAGTTACATCCTGTATTATATTCCAGAGCTGCACTCACTATTCTGCTGGTTCAGTCACTGTGTACATACATTATATTACTGATCCTGAGTTACATTCTGTAGTATACTCCAGAGCTGCACTCACTATTCTGCTGGTGGAGTCACTGTGTACATAGATTACATTACTGATCCTGAGTTACCTCCTGTATTATACTCCAGAGCTGCACTCACTATTCTGCTGGTGCAGTCACTGTGTACATACATTACATTACTGATCCTGTACTGATCCTGAGTTACCTCCTGTATTATCCTCCAGAGCTGCACTCACTATTCTGCTGGTGCAGTCACTGTGTACATACATTACATTACTGATCCTGTACTGATGCTGAGTTACATCCTGTAGTATACTCCAGAGCTGCACTCACTATTCTGCTGGTGCAGTCACTGTGTACATACATTACATTACTGATCCTGTACTGATCCTGAGTTTCCTCCTGTGTTATACTCCAGAGCTGCACTCACTATTCTGCTGGTGGAGTCACTGTGTACATTACATTACTGATCCTGAGTTACCTCCTGTATTATACTCCAGAGCTGCACTCACTATTCTGCTGGTGCAGTCACTGTGTACATACATTACATTACTGATCCTGTACTGATCCTGAGTTACATCCTGTGTTATACTCCACAGCTGCACTCACTATTCTGCTGGTGCAGTCACTGTGTACATACATTATATTACTGATCCTGAGTTACATTCTGTAGTATACTCCAGAGCTGCACTCACTATTCTGCTGGTGGAGTCACTGTGTACATATATTACATTACTGATCCTGAGTTACATCCTGTATTATATTCCAGAGCTGCACTCACTATTCTGCTGGTGCAGTCACTGTGTACATACATTATATTACTGATCCTGAGTTACATTCTGTAGTATACTCCAGAGCTGCACTCACTGTTCTGCTGGTGGAGTCACTGTGTACATACATTACATTACTGATCCTGAGTTACCTCCTGTATTATACTCCAGAGCTGCACTCACTATTCTGCTGGTGCAGTCACTGTGTACATACATTACATTACTGATCCTGTACTGATCCTGAGTTACCTCCTGTATTATCCTCCAGAGCTGCACTCACTATTCTGCTGGTGCAGTCACTGTGTACATACATTACATTACTGATCCTGTACTGATGCTGAGTTACATCCTGTATTATACTCCAGAGCTGCACTCACTATTCTGCTGGTGCAGTCACTGTGTACATACATTACATTACTGATCCTGTACTGATCCTGAGTTACCTCCTGTATTATACTCCAGAGCTGCACTCACTATTCTGCTGGTGCAGTCACTGTGTACATACATTACATTACTGATCCTGTACTGATCCTGAGTTACCTCCTGTGTTATACTCCAGAGCTGCACTCACTATTCTGCTGGTGGAGTCACTGTGTACATTACATTACTGATCCTGAGTTACCTCCTGTATTATACTCCAGAGCTGCACTCACTATTCTGCTGGTGCAGTCACTGTGTACATACATTACATTACTGATCCTGTACTGATCCTGAGTTACCTCCTGTGTTATACTCCAGAGCTGCACTCACTATTCTGCTGGTGGAGTCACTGTGTACATTACATTACTGATCCTGAGTTACCTCCTGTATTATACTCCAGAGCTGCACTCACTATTCTGCTGGTGCAGTCACTGTGTACATACATTACATTACTGATCCTGTACTGTAATGTGTTTGCCTATAAACCTTAACAGCTTGCACATTATGGCACATATTATTGGGTAAAGTTTTAGAACGCTCGCTCCATATGCAACAAACTTTCCTACATTCATGATCTTTTCATCACTAACAAATTTTCCTTCCTCGCCATCACCAAAACCTGGCTCACCCCCTCTGACACAGCCTCACCAGCTGCACTTTCGTATGGCAGACTCCACCTTTCCCACAGCCCCCGCCCCAGTGGCAAGCATGGTGGATGAGTTGGCTTTCTTCTGTCAGACAACGGCTCCTTCTCACATATCCCACTGCCCCCCTCCATTACTCTCCCTTTTTTTGAAATGTACTGTGTGCGCATTTACTCCCCCTCGAACCTCCAACTGACTGTCATCTACCGCCCCCTAGGACCAGCCACCACCTTCTTAGACCACTTCACCACCTGACTACTTCACTTCCTTTCCGCTGACATCCCCACTATCATCATGGGCGACTTCAACATCCCCATTGACACTTTCCACCTATCTGTCTCTAACTTCTATCCCTCACGTCCTCCTTTGGCCTTGCTCAATGGGCTTCAGCCCCCACTCACAAAGATGGCCACACTCTGAACCTCATCTTCACCCGCCTTTGTTCCCTATCCAACTTCTCTAACTCACCTCTCCCTCTTTCTGACCACAACTTACTCACATTCTCTCCCCTCTCCTCTCCATGTCCACAATCCCCCATCCAGAAACTTGCACACCCTCGCAGAAATCTCAATCACCTCAACCTACACTCACTCTCTGAATCCCTCCTCCCCCTTACAGACATAAATTCCTTACACAATGCAGATGCTGCCTTGTATAACACTACAACAGCTATAGCTCTTGAATCGGTCTCACCCCTCATACACACCAAAACTCGCACAATCAACAGGCAACCCTGGCACACCAGCCTGACTAAAGAACTGAGGCGGGCTTCCAGGGTTGCTGAGCAGAGATGGAAAAGGTCACGCTCCAACGAGCACTTCATTGCATTCAAACAAGCCCTCACTACTTTCAGGTCCACACTCACCGCAGCAAAACGAACCTACTTCTCATTTCTAATATCCTCCGTCTCACAAACCTAAACAGCTATTCAGTACTTTAAATTCTCTCCTCCGTCCCCCAGCACCTCCTCCCTCTTCACTCATCTCAGCCGAAGACTTTGCCTCATTATTCAAGCAGAAGATTGACACCATAAAACAAAGCTTTTGCCTAAAGCCCCCACAGCCTCTCCTCATATCTACTCAACTCTCCTCCTCCAAAACCAGATTCTCTGCCATCACGGAAGATCAACTTTCCTCTTTACTCTCCAAGTCACATCTCACCACCTGCAAACTTGACCCAATCCTGTCACACCTCATCCCAAACCTTACCGCAGTCTTCATCCCAACCCTAACCCACCTCTTCAACCTGTCACTAGCAACTGGTGTCTTCCCCTCATGCTTCAAACATGCCTCGATCACATCCATCTTCAAAAAGCCCTCCCTTGACCCATCCTCTCTGTCTAGCTATCGCCCCATATCACTTCTCCCTTACGCCTCAAAACTACTGGAACAACACGTCAACCTTGAACTGTCCTCCCACCTCTCCTCCTGCTCTCTCTCTGACTGCCTCCAATCTGGCTTCCGACCACACCATTCTATGAAACTCCCCTGACTAAAGTTACCAATGACCTCCTGACCACCAAATCCAAGCGACACTACTCTGTCCTTCTCCTTCTGGACCTGTCATCTGCCTTCGACACAGTGGACCATTCCCTCCTACTACAGACTCTCTCATCTCTCGGCATCACAGACTTGGCCCTATCCTGGAGCTCCTCATACCTAACAGACCGGACATTCAGCGTCTCCCACTCACACACCACCTCCTCATCTCGCTGCCTATCTGTCGGTGTCCCCCAAGGCTCAGTTGTAGGACCCCTGCTCTTCTCCATCTACACCTTCGGTCTGGGACCGCTCATCGAGTCCCATGGCTTTCAGTATCACCTCTTTGCTGATGACACACAGATCTACCTCTCTGGACCTGATATCACCTCCCTACTAACCAGAATCCCATAATGTCAGTCCGCTATCTCATCCTTCTTCTCTGCTAGATTTCTAAAACTTAATATGGATAAAACTGAAGTCATCATCTTTCCCCCATCTTGCTCAACCCCCCCATCTGACCTTTCTGTCAATGGCTGTCCACTCTCTCCAGTCCCACAAGCTCACTGCCTCAGGGTAACCATGGACTCTAATCTCTCCTTGAAACCACATATCCAAGCCCTTTCCACTTCCTGCTGACTCCAACTCAAAAATATCTCCCGGATCTGCACATTCCTCAGCAAAGACTCTGAAAAAACACTAGTGCATGCCCTCATCATCTCCCTCCTCGAATACTGCAACCTCCTGCTCTGTTACCTCCCTTCTATCACTCTCACACCCCTCCAATCTATCCTAAACTCTGCTGCCCGACTAATCAACCTGTCCCCCCGCTACTCCCCGGCCTCTCCTCTCTGTCAATCCCTTCACTGGCTCCCCATTGCCCAGAGACTCAAGTTCAAAACCCTAACCATGACATACAAAGCCATTCACAACCTGTCTCCTCCATATATCTCCGACCTAGTCTCCCGCTACATACCCGCACGCAACCTCCGATCCTCACAAGATCTCCTTCTCTACTCCCCTCTTATCTTCTCTTTCCACAATCGCATGCAAGATTTCTCCCGTGCATCCCCCCTACTCTGGAACTCTCTACCCCAACACATCAGACTCTCACCTACCGTGGAAACCTTCAAAAGGAACCTGAAGACCTACCTCTTCCGAAAAGCCTCCAACGTGCAGTAACCACCGCTCCACCATACCGCTGCATGACCAGCTCTATCCTCACCTACTGTATCCTCACCCATCCCTTGTAGACTGTGAGCCCTCGCGGGCAGGGTCCTCACTCCTCCTGTACCAGTCGCTGTCACATTGTGTTCAAGATTAGTGTAATTGTTCTTTGCTATTTATACCCCTTTTAAACATGTAAAGCGCCATGGAATAAATGGCGCTATAATAATAAATAATAATAATAATCCATCTTTTATGCGTTTCAGACACATATATCCAGTAGCAATAAGTGAGTACGACCATCCAGAGACCAACAAAGAGGCCATGTGGTCTATTTCCAAAGAATATATGCCCTTGAGTCTTCCTGCCATATATGCAGACTGGCACCATTTGCCTCTATGTATTATGCATGTGGTACATTCCCTGGTCACGCTCACACCTTCGGTGATTTGCCAGGATGAAGATGAATCGCTTGGCATGGATGGAAGACAGTGCAGCGCTGTCCCTTTGCTGTGTGACATGTCATTTTATTTTTGACTGTGCAGGTACTTTCATGCTCAGTGATCCTTGTCATTACCTCGCCAGCTGTTTTCTGTCCACAAATCATATTGAGCAGAAATCTTAGATAAATAGAAATACATTTTCTGGCAGTTTTACTACTGACAAAAACTGGAAAGGAGGAAGACAAGTCATAATTATTTTAGAGTCTATTCTCTATACGGCCACTGGCGCAGGTTCCTCTATAGGATTTTACATACTCAAACAGAAAATATATAGAGCTACATGGCACAGCTTAATGCTCAAATCAGAGTAATACAATATAGGGATACGTCAGCTCTCCTGTGTGGTGTAGTATATAGAGGATCTGTCAGTTCTCCTGTGTGGTGTAGTATATAGAGGATCTGTCAGCTCTCCTGTGTGGTGTAGTATATAGAGGATCTGTCGGCTCTCCTGTGTGGTGTAGTATATAGAGGATCTGTCAGCTCTCCTGTGTGGTGTAGTATATAGAGGATCTGTCAGCTCTCCTCTGTGGTGCAGTATATAGAGGATCTGTCAGCTCTCCTGTGTGGTGTAGTATATAGAGGATCTGTCCTGTGTGGTGTAGTATATAGAGCATCTGTCAGCTCTCCTGTGTGGTGTAGTATATAGAGGATCTGTCAGCTCTCCTGTGTGGTGTAGTACATAGAGTATCTGTCAGCTCTCCTGTGTGGTGTAGTACATAGAGTATCTGTCAGCTCTCCTGTGTGGTGTAGTATATAGAGGATCTGTCAGCTCTCCTGTGTGGTGTAGTATATAGAGGATGTGTCAGCTCTCCTGTGTGGTGTATTATATAGAGGATCTGTCAGCTCTCCTGTGTGGTGTAGTATATAGAGGATCTGTCAGCTCTCCCGTGTGGTGTAGTATATAGAGGATCTGTCAGCTCTCCTGTGTGGTGTAGTATATAGAGGATGTGTCAGCTCTCCTGTGTGGTGTAGTATATAGAGGATCTGTCAGCTCTCCTGTGTGGTGTAGTATATAGAGGATCTGTCAGCTCTCGTGTGTGGTGTAGTATATAGAGGATCTGTTAGCTCTCCTGTGTGGTGTAGTAAATAGAGGATCTGTTAGCTCTCCTGTGTGGTGTGGTATATAGAGGATCTGTCAGCTCTCCTGTGTGGTGTAGTATATAGAGGATCTGTCAGCTCTCCTGTGTGGTGTAGTATATAGAGGATCTGTCAGCTCTCCTGTGTGGTGTAGTATATAGAGGATCTGTCAGCTCTCCTGTGTGGTGTTGTATATAGAGGATCTGTCAGCTCTCCTGTGTGGTGTAGTATATAGAGGATCTGTCCTGTGTGGTGTAGTATATAGAGCATCTGTCAGCTCTCCTGTGTGGTGTTGTATATAGAGGATCTGTCAGCTCTCCTGTGTGGTGTAGTATATAGAGGATCTGTCCTGTGTGGTGTAGTATATAGAGGATCTGTCAGCTCTCCTGTGTGGTGTTGTATATAGAGGATCTGTCAGCTCTCCTGTGTGGTGTAGTATATAGAGGATCTGTCCTGTGTGGTGTAGTATATAGAGGATCTGTCAACTCTCCTGTGTGGTGTAGTATATAGAGGATCTGTCAGCTCTCCAGTGTGGTGTAGTATGTAAATGCTCTGTCAGCTCTCCTGTGAGGTGTAGTATATAGAGGATCTGTCAGCTCTCCTGTGTGGTGTAGTATATAGAGGATGTGTCAGCTCTCCTGTGTGATGTAGTATATAGAGGATCTGTCAGCTCTCCTGTGTGGTGTAGTACATAGAGTATCTGTCAGCTCTCCTGTGTGGTATAGTATATAGAGGATCTGTCAGCTCTACTGTGTGGTGTAGTATATAGAGGATCTGTCAGCTCTACTGTGTGGTGTGGTATATAGAGGATCTGTCAGCTCTCCTGTGTGGTGTAGTATATAGAGGATCTGTCAGCTCTCCTGTGTGGTGTAGTATATAGAGGATCTGTCAGCTCTCCTGTGTGGTGTAGTATATAGAGGATCTGTCAGCTCTCCTGTGTGGTGTTGTATATAGAGGATCTGTCAGCTCTCCTGTGTGGTGTAGTATATAGAGGATCTGTCCTGTGTGGTGTAGTATATAGAGCATCTGTCAGCTCTCCTGTGTGGTGTAGTATATAGAGGATCTGTCAGCTCTCCTGTGTGGTGTAGTACATAGAGTATCTGTCAGCTCTCCTGTGTGGTGTAGTACATAGAGTATCTGTCAGCTCTCCTGTGTGGTGTAGTATATAGAGGATCTGTCAGCTCTCCTGTGTGGTGTAGTGTATAGAGGATGTGTCAGCTCTCCTGTGTGGTGTATTATACAGAGGATCTGTCAGCTCTCCTGTGTGGTGTAGTATATAGAGGATCTGTCAGCTCTCCCGTGTGGTGTAGTATATAGAGGATCTGTCAGCTCTCCTGTGTGGTGTAGTATATAGAGGATATGTCAGCTCTCCTGTGTGGTGTAGTATATAGAGGTAGCTGTCAGTTCTCCTGTGTGGTGTAGTATATAGAGGATCTGTCAGCTCTCCTGTGTGGTGTAGTATATAGAGGATCTGTCAGCTCTCCTGTGTGGTGTAGTATATAGAGGATCTGTCAGCTCTCCCGTGTGGTGTAGTATATAGAGGATCTGTCAGCTCTCGTGTGTGGTGTAGTATATAGAGGATCTGTTAGCTCTCCTGTGTGGTGTAGTAAATAGAGGATCTGTTAGCTCTCCTGTGTGGTGTAGTATATAGAGGATCTGTCAGCTCTCCTGTGTGGTGTAGTATATAGAGGATCTGTCAGCTCTCCTGTGTGGTGTAGTATATAGAGGATCTGTCAGCTCTCCTGTGTGGTGTAGTATGTAAATGCTCTGTCAGCTCTCCTGTGTGGTGTAGTATATAGAGGATCTGTCAGCGCTCCTGTGTGGTGTAGTACGTAAATGCTCTGTCAGCTCTCCTGTGTGGTGTAGTATATAGAGGATCTGTCAGCTCTCCTGTGTGGTGTAGTACATAGAGTATCTGTCAGCTCTCCTGTGTGGTATAGTATATAGAGAATCTGTCAGCTCTCCTGTGTGGTGTAGTATATAGAGGATCTGTCAGCTCTCCTGTGTGGTGTAGTATATAGAGGATCTGTCAGCTCTCCTGTGTGGTGTAGTATATAGAGGATGTGTCAGCTCTCCTGTGTGGTGTATTATATAGAGGATCTGTCAGCTCTCCTGTGTGGTGTAGTATATAGAGGATCTGTCAGCTCTCCCGTGTGGTGTAGTATATAGAGGATCTGTCAGCTCTCCTGTGTGGTGTAGTATATAGAGGATGTGTCAGCTCTCCTGTGTGGTGTAGTATATAGAGGTAGCTGTCAGTTCTCCTGTGTGGTGTAGTATATAGAGGATCTGTCAGCTCTCCTGTGTGGTGTAGTATATAGAGGATGTGTCAGCTCTCCTGTGTGGTGTAGTATATAGAGGATCTGTCAGCTCTCCTGTGTGGTGTAGTACATAGAGGATCTGTCAGCTCTCCTGTGTGGTGTAGTATATAGAGGATCTGTCAGCTCTCCTGTGTGGTGTAGTATATAGAGGATCTGTCAGCTCTCGTGTGTGGTGTAGTATATAGAGGATCTGTTAGCTCTCCTGTGTGGTGTAGTAAATAGAGGATCTGTTAGCTCTCCTGTGTGGTGTAGTATATAGAGGATCTGTCAGCTCTCCTGTGTGGTGTAGTATATAGAGGATCTGTCAGCTCTCCTGTGTGGTGTAGTATATAGAGGATCTGTCAGCTCTCCTGTGTGGTGTAGTATATAGAGGATCTGTCAGCTCTCCTGTGTGGTGTAGTATATAGAGGATCTGTCAGCTGTCCTGTGTGGTTTAGTATATAGAGGATCTGTCAGCTCTCCTGTGTGGTGTAGTATATAGAGGATCTGTCAGCTCTCCTTTATGGTGTAGTATATAGAGGATCTGTCAGCTCTCCTGTGTGGTGTAGTACATAGAGTATCTGTCAGCTCTCCTGTGTGGTGTAGTATATAGAGGATCTGTCAGCTCTCCTGTGTGGTGTAGTATATAGAGGATGTGTCAGCTCTCCTGTGTGGTGTAGTATATAGAGGATCTGTCAGTTCTCCTGTGTGGTGTAGTATATAGAGGATCTGTCATCTCTCCTGTGTGGTGTAGTATATAGAGTATCTGTCAGTTCTCCTGTGTGGTGTAGTATATAGAGGATCTGTCAGCTCTAGTGTGTGGTGTGGTATATAGAGGATCTGTCAGCTCTCCTGTGTGGTTTAGTATATAGAGGATCCTTCAGTTCTCCTGTGGGGTGTAGTATATAGGGGATCTGTCAGCTCTCCTGTGTGGTGTAGTATATAGAGGATCTGTCAGCTCTCCTGTGTGGTGTAGTATATAGAGGATCTGTCAGCTCTCCTGTGTGGTGTAGTATATAGAGGATCTGTCAGCTCTCCTGTGTGGTGTAGTATATAGAGGATCTGTCAGCTCTCCTGTGTGGTGTAGTATATAGAGGATCTGTGAGCTCTCCTGTGTGGTGTAGTATATAGAGGATCTGTCAGCTCTCCTGTGTCGAGTTGTATATAGAGGATCTGTCAGCTCTCCTGTGTGGTGTAGTATATAGAGGATCTGTCCTGTGTGGTGTAGTATATAGAGCATCTGTCAGCTCTCCTGTGTGGTGTAGTATATAGAGGATCTGTCAGCTCTCCTGTGTGGTGTAGTACATAGAGTATCTGTCAGCTCTCCTGTGTGGTGTAGTATATAGAGGATCTGTCAGCTCTCCTGTGTGGTGTAGTATATAGAGGATCTGTCAGTTCTCCTGTGTGGTGCAGTATATAGAGGATCTGTCAGCTCTCCTGTGTGGTGTAGTATATAGATGATCTGTCAGCTCTCCTGTGTGGTGTAGTATATAGAGGATCTGTCAGCTCTCCTGTGTGGTGTAGTACATAGAGGATGTGTCAGCTCTCCTGTGTGGTGTAGTATATAGAGGATGTGTCAGCTCTCCTGTGTGGTGTAGTACATAGAGTATCTGTCAGCTCTCCTGTGTGGTGTAGTATATAGAGGATCTGTCAGCTCTCCTGTGTGGTGTAGTATATAGAGGATGTGTCAGCTCTCCTGTGTGGTGTAGTATATAGAGGATCTGTCAGTTCTCCTGTGTGGTGTAGTATATAGAGGATCTGTCATCTCTCCTGTGTGGTGTAGTATATAGAGTATCTGTCAGTTCTCCTGTGTGGTGTAGTATATAGAGGATCTGTCAGCTCTAGTGTGTGGTGTGGTATATAGAGGATCTGTCAGCTCTCCTGTGTGGTTTAGTATATAGAGGATCCTTCAGTTCTCCTGTGGGGTGTAGTATATAGGGGATCTGTCAGCTCTCCTGTGTGGTGTAGTATATAGAGGATCTGTCAGCTCTCCTGTGTGGTGTAGTATATAGAGGATCTGTCAGCTCTCCTGTGTGGTGTAGTATATAGAGTATCTGTCAGCTCTCCTGTGTGGTGTAGTATATAGAGGATGTGTCAGCTCTCCTGTGTGGTGTAGTATATAGAGGATGTGTCAGCTCTCCTGTGTGGTGTAGTATATAGAGGTAGCTGTCAGTTCTCCTGTGTGGTGTAGTATATAGAGCATCTGTCAGCTCTCCTGTGTGGTGTAGTATATAGAGGATCTGTCAGCTCTCCTGTGTGGTGTAGTACATAGAGTATCTGTCAGCTCTCCTGTGTGGTGTAGTATATAGAGGATGTGTCAGCTCTCCTGTGTGGTGTAGTATATAGAGGATCTGTCAGCTCTCCTGTGTGGTGTAGTATATAGAGGATCTGTCTGCTCTCCTGTGTGGTGTAGTATATAGAGGATCTGTCAGCTCTCCTGTGTGGTGTAGTATATAGAGGATCTGTCAGCTCTCGTGTGTGGTGTAGTATATAGAGGATCTGTTATCTCTCCTGTGTGGTGTAGTAAATAGAGGATCTGTTAGCTCTCCTGTGTGGTGTAGTATATAGAGGATCTGTCAGCTCTCCTGTGTGGTGTAGTATATAGAGGATCTGTCAGCTCTCCTGTGTGGTGTAGTATATAGAGGATCTGTCAGCTCTCCTGTGTGGTGTAGTATATAGAGGATCTGTCAGCTCTCCTGTGTGGTGTAGTATATAGAGGATCTGTCAGCTCTCCTGAGTGGTGTAGTATATAGAGGATCTGTCCTCTCTCCTGTGTGGTGCAGTATATAGAGGATCTGTCAGCTCTCCTGTGTGGTGTAGTATATAGAGTATCTGTCAGCTCTCCTGTGCGGTGTAGTATATAGAGAATCTGTCAGCTCTCCTGTGTGGTCTAGTATATAGAGGATCTGTCAGCTCTCTTTTGTGGTCTAGTATATAGAGGATCTGTCAGCTATCCTGTGTGGTGTAGTATATAGAGATTCTATTAACTCTCCTGTGTGGTGTAGTATATAGAGGATCTGTCAGCTCTCCTGCATGGTATAGTATATAGAGGATCTGTCAGCTATCCTGTGTGGTGTAGTATATTGAGGATCTGTCAGCTCTCCTGTGTGGTGTAGTATATAGAGGATCTGTCAGCTCTCCTGTGTGCTGTAGTATATAGAGGATCTGTCAGCTCTCCTGTGTGGTGTAGTATATAGAGGATCTTTCAGCTCTCCTGTGTGGTGTTGTATATAGAGGATCTGTGAACTCTCCTGTGTGGTGTAGTATATAGAGGATCTGTCAGCTCTCCTGTGTGGTGTAGTATATAGAGGATCTGTCAGCTCTCCTGTGTGATGTAGTATATAGAGTATCTGTCAGCTCTCCTGTGTGGTGTAGTATATAGAGGATCTGTCCGCTCTCCTGTGTGGTGTAGTATATAGAGGATCAGTCAGCTCTCCTGTGTAGTGCAGTATATAGAGGATCTGTTAGCTCTCCTGTGTGGTGTAGTATATAGAGGATCTGTCAGCTCTCCTGTGTGGTGTAGTATATAGAGGATCTGTCAGCTCTCCTGTGTGGTGTAGTATATAGAGGATCTGTCAGCTCTCCTGTGTGGTGTAGTATGTAGAGAATCTGTCAGCTCTCCTGTGTGGTGTAGTATATAGAGGATCTGTCAGCTCTCCTGTGTGGTGTAGTATATAGAGGATCTGTCAGCTCTCCTGTGTGGTGTAGTATATAGAGGATCTGTCAGCTCTCCTGTGTGGTGTAGTATATAGAGGATCTGTCAGCTCTCCTGTGTGGTGTAGTATATAGAGGATCTGTCAGCTCTCCTGTGTGGTGTAGTATATAGAGGATCTGTCAGCTTTCCTGTGTGGTGTAGTATATAGAGGATCTGTCAGCTCTCCTGTGTGGTGTAGTATATAGAGGATCTGTCAGCTCTCCTGTGTGGTGTTGTATATAGAGGATCTGTCAGCTCTCCTGTGTGGTGTAGTATGTAGAGGATCTGTCCTGTGTGGTGTAGTATATAGAGCATCTGTCAGCTCTCCTGTGTGGTGTAGTATATAGAGGATCTGTCAGCTCTCCTTTGTGGTGTAGTACATAGAGTATCTGTCAGCTCTCCTGTGCGGTGTATACATAGAGTATCTGTCAGCTCTCCTGTGTGGTGTAGTATATAGAGGATCTGTCAGCTCTCCTGTGTGGTGTAGTATATAGAGGATGTGTCAGCTCTCCTGTGTGGTGTATTATATAGAGGATCTGTCAGCTCTCCTGTGTGGTGTAGTATATAGAGGATCTGTCAGCTCTCCTGTGTGGTGTAGTATATAGAGGATCTGTCAGCTCTCCTGTGTGGTGTAATATATAGAGGTAGCTGTCAGTTCTCCTGTGTGGTGTAGTATATAGAGGATCTGTCAGCTCTCCTGTGTGGTGTAGTATATAGAGGATGTGTCAGCTCTCCTGTGTGGTGTAGTATATAGAGGATCTGTCAGCTCTCCTGTGTGGTGTAGTACATAGAGGATCTGTCAGCTCTCCTGTGTGGTGTAGTATATAGAGGATCTGTCAGCTCTCCTGTGTGGTGTAGTATGTAGAGGATCTGTCAGCTCTCCTGTGTGGTGTAGTATATAGAGGATCTGTCAGCTCTCCTGTGTGGTGTAGTATATAGAGGATCTGTCCGCTCTCCTGTGTGGAGTAGTATATAGAGGATCTGTCAGCTCTCCTGTGTGGTGTAGTATATAGAGTATCTGTCAGCTCTCCTGTGCGGTGTACTATATAGAGAATCTGTCAGCTCTTCTGTGTGGTCTAGTATATAGAGGATCTGTCAGCTCTCTTTTGTGGTCTAGTATATAGAGGATCTGTCAGCTATCCTGTGTGGTGTAGTATATAGAGATTCTATTAACTCTCCTGTGTGGTGTAGTATATAGAGGATCTGTCAGCTCTCCTGCATGGTGTAGTATATAGAGGATCTGTCAGCTATCCTGTGTGGTGTAGTATATAGAGGATCTGTCAGCTCTCCTGTGTGGTGTAGTATATAGAGGATCTGTCAGCTCTCCTGTGTGGTGTAGTATATAGAGGAGCTGTCAGCTCTCCTGTGTGGTGTAGTATATAGAGGATCTGTCAGCTCTCCTGTGTGGTGTAGTATATAGAGGATCTGTCAGCTCTCCTGTGTGGTGTATATAGAGGATGTGTCAGCTCTCCTGTGTGGTGTAGTATATAGAGGATGTGTCAGCTCTCCTGTGTGGTGTAGTATATAGAGGATCTGTCAGCTCTCCTGTGTGGTGTAGTATATAGAGGATCTGTCAGCTCTCCTGTGTGGTGTAGTATATTGAAGATCTGTCAGCTCTCCTGTGTGGTGTAGTATATAGAGGATCTGTCAGCTCTCCTGTGTGGTGTAGTATATAGAGGATCTGTCAGCTCTCCTGTGTGGTGTAGTATGTAAATGCTCTGTCAGCTCTCCTGTGTGGTGTAGTACATAGAGTATCTGTCAGCTCTCCTGTGTGGTATAGTATATAGAGGATCTGTCAGCTCTCCTGTGTGGTGTAGTATATAGAGGATCTGTCAGCTCTACTGTGTGGTGTGGTATATAGAGGATCTGTCAGCTCTCCTGTGTGGTGTAGTATATAGAGGATCTGTCAGCTCTCCTGTGTGGTGTAGTATATAGAGGATCTGTCAGCTCTCCTGTGTGGTGTAGTATATAGAGGATCTGTCAGCTCTCCTGTGTGGTGTAGTATATATGACGCGCCCCCTGGGCCAGTGCTGTAGTGCGGCGCGCGTGCGCGCGGGGAATACCCGGAGCCGGATCCGATGGGGGTAGTAGTCTTCGTGTGGCGGTGACCCGGTCCGTGCCCAGGGTGGTCAAACTAAGTGGCAGTTATTGGTATGATGGTATTAGTGTCCGACTACGCCACCCGTTGATTTGCGGTCGCAAGGCCGCCACTGCAAAACAGTCCACTGAGGCCGATGGTATATATGTGCAGCTATGGTGGTATAACCCCCAACGGGAGAGGTATAGCCTCAGGGCAGCTGGTGCGGGTGAAGGGAGTGATAGTAAGAGCGTCCTGGTACCTATGGTGCTGGTGGTGCGATGGAACACAGAGACTGATTGCAGTTTTCAATGCTTTACTCACAGTTGTTATTAACGTCAGTCCTGCAGGTGATGACGACCCGAGCCATGCTGCTTCCACCAGGTACGGGGCTCGACCAACCCCCAGGCAGTTCCAGAGTGTGACCTTGAACTCCTTTCCCCGTTCCTTTCTCTGACCGTCCCCACTAGGGACCCACCCATGTCCAGCTTCCTCGGGCCTTCTGGTGGCGAAACCTTTCTCCGGTCTCCCTGACCCTATGTGGCATGCCTTCGTGGTGAGTGTAGTGAGTGGTCGCGCCAAGACGTGGCCACGTCCTCTGGTTCCTGGCTGAGGATAAGTGGCCTCCACCAGTTTGGGATCCGGTACCCTGATCTGCCAACCCTTCACCCGCTGACTCCTAGCGTGTTCGGGTTCCTTCTTGCTTCATGTCTCTGGGCCTTTTCTTATGTTTCATTCTTTCCTTGCTTCTTGTTCCTTTCTTCTTCACTCTTGCTCCCTCCAGGGGCAGCACCCAGACAGGGCTGCTGCTCCCTGTCACTCCTCTTCTCACTCTTCTTCTGTCTGACTGAACTGAACTCACTCCTAAGATGGTGCCCACCTTTTATACTCCCTCTGACACCCGAGCCCAGGTGATTAGCAACCAATGGGCTCCTTCCTATGCCCAGAAACCCGCCCCTATCTGCTCCTACACCACTGGGTTTTCCTCCCCCTCCCCACTCCAGCCAGGAACAGAAGCTGTCGTACCTGCACATCTTTCTAGTGGGAGTACCGTCGGTCTGTTCCTCGGAAATGGGGTGTGTGTGGTGCATGCAGCTAACTGAGTTCTAGTCCACACTCCATCCTTACCCGGGAGTGGAATACCACACCTCTGGTTCGAGGTGCAATACCCCTGTAGCAGCCGAGCCCTTGGGGTGCTACATTCCCCCCTGGTAAATCACAGCACGTCCTCGGGCTGAAACAGAGCAAAAACAATTACAAACTTACAAAAATTTTAAAGTGTACACTCATAAATAAGACATTAACTTTCAAATCATCCCTTTATGGGAGGTACTCTTTTCACTTTAACGTTACTGATATCAACACTTTTGCTAATGCCACGGGAACTCTTTTGTAGAAAACACGATATATAAAACTTCAGCATCGTTACTTTTAGCAGCATTATGAAACTTTCACATTTAGACATTTTTCATATAAAACATTTTCAACATTCTTGACTTCTTGGGATCTGGCCGCTGTGCAACTCACGACCTGATAAAGTGCAACAGTCACTGTATCTTGAGGTTGGGAAGGGTTCTTACACAACCAATAGGGGGCGCTTTAGGAAGCGCAACTAAGTACAGGGTCGGCCGCTCTCAGTCCTCAGCCAGGTAGAGGGAAAGGATGACCGCTCTCAGTCCTCGGTCAGGTTAGGGATTAGGGCAAAACAGGCAACAGTTCTCTTTCTGTCCCAAAGGGGACCACACTCTTTGTGGAAACAGTCTCACAACAGTCCTTATACTCGATCGGGTAACTATTTACATCTCCTCTTTTACCGTTTACGATTTACGGTGTCCTCCACACGCTCCTTCCTCTTCCTCAGGTTAAGACCCGTCCGGGCCCCCTTTCTTCTCCTCCTGGTACGATAACTCCTCCTCCTCCTTGACCCGGTGGACATGAAGGGCGTACCACCCCTTCACTCCCTTATGCCTGGTATAGGTGACGGTATCTCCAGGCACCAGGTCCCGTCCACTGTGCCCCTCCGGTAGGTGGGACTCTACGTCGCTCCTGTTTACAAACACCTGGCTCATGGTCTTCGGGTCTTAGATGATGCCCCAGCCACGTGCCATGTGAAACTTAACAACAGTCCCGGTGACTCGGGGACCGTGAGCTGTACGGGGGGTCCTGGCGGGCCCTTGTCTTCTGCTCCACGTTTTTAATGTGGAGCCACTCCTCCTTCACTTTCCTCTCTCTCCGCTCCCGCTCAACCGTTGCCCGTTGGTGGCGGCAGGTCCCATAGCGCCGGGCGGCGCCCGCCCGGGTCTCCTGAGTGAACCCCATCAGGTCTTCTCCAGTGGGGTCCCCCTCGAATTGAGCGTCTTCCAGCGGGGGTGAAGAGAGGTCCACGGGCTCCGGAGCTGGGATTAGCGGTTCATCTGGGGCCCTTGCTCCCTCGGGGTGACTCTTCCTGGAGCGGGGGTTGGTGTATTCAGGCGGCCAGACGAATGGTGTCCCATCCGGGCAGGTGTGCTGCTCATACAGGTCTTTCCCCAATGGTGGCACAACTGGGGGGCCCCGGCTGGGGTGCAGCGCCCGCGGGCACTCGGCCTTTCAACCAGGCCGGTGACTTTCTGATCGTGCCCGATGTTGGGGAGCACGGTCCTGGGCGAGGCTCCGCTGCAGAGCTTGCTGCTGGAGGGCTAACTGCTGGTGATGGAGGCACGGCGGGCGGTGCGGCACCCAGAGCTTCGGGTTCCGCGGCGGGAGGTAGGGGCAGGTCCGCGGCCTCAGAGCCCGGAGTAACGGCGTTCCCCTTACTTGTCGTTGCGGCCTCCCCCGCGGCGTCGTCCTCGGCCTCCGATCCGCTTCTGCTGCCTCTCGGGATGGACGCGGTGCTGGATGGTGGCTGCGGTGGTGAAGCTCTCCTCCGTATCTGACATCCTCCTCCCCCCTAGTGGACCGCGGCCTACCTCACGATGATCCTCTTCCGTAGGCCGCGGCTCCGCAGTGGATCGTCAGGGTTGAGGACCTTCCGTCGCGCTCCTGTGACGTCGGCGTCGCTGGGCTCCCTCCAGGACCTGACGCAACGTCCGGACGTGAGGCGGGGCTTCAATTCTCGCGGGCTTTCGGAGTCCACGCCCCTCTTCTTCCCGTGCGGCGTCCTCAAGATGGTGTCCAATGGCGGGAAAGCTCCACGGATGGCGGGAAGAAGGCAGAAGATGGCGTCGGATGGCGGGAATCGGCTCCAGATGGCGGGAAACGACTCCGGACGGCGGAAAACTTCACCACAGGTAAGTATAAAAGTTTCTTTTTTCAGGCACGCAGTACCCGGTGGTTGCGGGCACGTAATCCTGCCGACTACGCCAAAGTTGATGCGCCCCCTGGACCAGTGCTGTAGTGCGGCGCGCGTGCGCGCGGGGAATACCCGGAGCCGGATCCGATGGGGGTAGTAGTCTTCGTGTGGCGGTGACCCGGTCCGTGCCCAGGGTGGTCAAACTAAGTGGCAGTTATTGGTATGATGGTATTAGTGTCCGACTACGCCACCCGTTGATTTGCGGTCGCAAGGCCGCCACTGCAAAACAGTCCGCTGAGGCCGATGGTATATATGTGCAGCTATGGTGGTATAACCCCCAACGGGAGAGGTATAGCCTCAGGGCAGCTGGTGCGGGTGAAGGGAGTGATAGTAAGAGCGTCCCGGTACCTATGGTGCTGGTGGTGCGATGGAACACAGAGACTGATTGCAGTTTTCAATGCTTTACTCACAGTTGTTATTAACGTCAGTCCTGCAGGTGATGACGACCCGAGCCGTGCTGCGTCCACCAGGTACGGGGCTCGACCAACCCCCAGGCAGTTCCAGAGTGTGACCTTGAACTCCTTTCCCCGTTCCTTTCTCTGGCCGTCCCCACTAGGGACCCACCCATGTCCAGCTTCCTCGGGCCTTCTGGTGGCGAAACCTTTCTCCGGTCTCCCTGACCCTATGTGGCATGCCTTCGTGGTGAGTGTAGTGAGTGGTCGCGCCAAGACGTGGCCACGTCCTCCGGTTCCTGGCTGAGGATAAGTGGCCTCCACCAGTTTGGGATCCGGTACCCTGATCTGCCAACCCTTCACCCGCTGACTCCTAGCGTGTTCGGGTTCCTTCTTGCTTCATGTCTCTGGGCCTTTTCTTATGTTTCATTCTTTCCTTGCTTCTTGTTCCTTTCTTCTTCCCTCTTGCTCCCTCCAGGGGCAGCACCCAGACAGGGCTGCTGCTCCCTGTCACTCCTCTTCTCACTCTTCTTCTGTCTGACTGAACTGAACTCACTCCTAAGATGGTGCCCACCTTTTATACTCCCTCTGACACCCGAGCCCAGGTGATTAGCAACCAATGGGCTCCTTCCTATGCCCAGAAACCCGCCCCTATCTGCTCCTACACCACTGGGTTTTCCTCCCCCTCCCCACTCCAGCCAGGAACAGAAGCTGTCGTACCTGCACATCTTTCTAGTGGGAGTACCGTCGGTCTGTTCCTCGGAAATGGGGTGTGTGTGGTGCATGCAGCTAACTGAGTTCTAGTCCACACTCCATCCTTACCCGGGAGTGGAATACCACACCTCTGGTTCGAGGTGCAATACCCCTGTAGCAGCCGAGCCCTCGGGGTGCTACATATAGAGGATCTGTCAGCTCCCCTGTGTGGTGTAGTATATAGAGGATCTGTCAGCTCTCCTGTGTGGTGTAGTATATAGAGGATCTGTCAGCTCTCCTTTATGGTGTAGTATATAGAGGATCTGTCAGCTTTCCTGTGTGGTGTAGTATATAGAGGATCTGTCAGCTCTCCTTTATGGTGTAGTATATAGAGGATCTGTCAGCTTTCCTGTGTGGTGTAGTATATAGAGGATCTGTCAGCTCTCCTGTGTGGTGTAGTATATAGAGGATCTGTCAGCTCTCCTGTGTCGTGTTGTTTATAGAGGATCTGTCAGCTCTCCTGTGTGGTGTAGTATATAGAGGATCTGTCCTGTGTGGTGTAGTATATAGAGCATCTGTCAGCTCTCCTGTGTGGTGTAGTATATAGAGGATCTGTCAGCTCTCCTGTGTGGTGTAGTATATAGAGGATCTGTCAGCTCTCCTGTGTGGTGTAGTATATAGAGGATCTGTCAGCTCTCCTGTGTGGTGTAGTATATAGAGGATCTGTCAGCTCTCCTGTGTGGTGTAGTATATAGAGGATCTGTCAGCTCTCCTGTGTGGTGTAGTATATACAGGATCTGTCAGCTCTCCTGTGTGGTGTAGTATATAGAGGATCTGTCAGCTCTCGTGTGTGGTGTAGTATATAGAGGATCTGTTAGCTCTCCTTTGTGATATAGTATATAGAGGATCTGTTAGCTCTCCTGTGTGGTGTAGTATATAGAGGATCTGTCAGCTCTCCTTTGTGGTGTAGTATATAGAGAATCTGTCAGCTCTCCTGTGTGGTCTAGTATATAGAGGATCTGTCAGCTGTCTTTTGTGGTCTAGTATAAAGAGGATCTGTCAGCTATACTTTGTGGTGTAGTATATAGAGGATCTATCAACTCTCCTGTGTGGTGTAGTATATAGAGGATCTGTCAGCTCTCCTGTGTGGTGTAGTATATAGAGGATCTGTAAGCTATCCTGTGTGCTGTAGTATATTGAGGATCTGTCAGCTCTCCTGTGTGCTGTAGTATATAGAGGAACTGTCAGCTCTCCTGTGTGGTGTAGTATATAGAGGATCTGTCAACTCTCCTGTGTGGTGTAGTATATAGACGATCTGTCAGCTCTCCTGTGTGGTGTAGTATATAGAGGATCTGTCAGCTCTCCTGTGTGGTGTAGTATATAGAGGATCTGTCAGCTCTCCTGTGTGGTGTAGTATATAGAGGATCTGTCCGCTCTCCTGTGTGGTGTAGTATATAGAGGATCTGTAAGCTATCCTGTGTGCTGTAGTATATTGAGGATCTGTCAGCTCTCCTGTGTGCTGTAGTATATAGAGGAACTGTTAGCTCTCCTGTGTGGTGTAGTATATAGAGGATCTGTCAACTCTCCTGTGTGGTGTAGTATATAGAGGATCTGTCAGCTCTCCTGTGTGGTGTAGTATATAGAGGATCTGTCAGCTCTCCTGTGTGATGTATTATATAGAGTATCTGTCAGCTCTCCTGTGTGGTGTAGTATATAGATGATCTGTCAGCTCTCCTGTGTGGTGTAGTATATAGAGGATCTGTCCGCTCTCCTGTGTGGTGTAGTATATAGAGGATCTGTCAGCTCTCCTATGTGGTGTAGTATATAGAGGATCTGTCAGCTCTCCTGTGTGGTGTAGTATATAGAGGATCTGTCAGCTCTCCTGTGTGGTGTAGTATATAGAGGATCTGTCAGCTCTCCTGTGTGGTGTAGTATATAGAGGATCTGGCAGCTCTCCTGTGTGGTGTAGTATATAGAGGATCTGTCAGCACTCCTGTGTGGTGTAGTATATAGAGGATCTCTCAGCTCTCCTGTGTGATATAGTATATAGAGGATCTGTCAGCTCTCCTGTGTGGTGTAGTATATACAGGATCTGTCAGCTCTCCTGCGTGGTGTAGTATATAGAGGATCTGTCAGCTCTCGTGTGTGGTGTAGTATATAGAGGATCTGTTAGCTCTCCTTTGTGATATAGTATATAGAGGATCTGTTAGCTCTCCTGTGTGGTGTAGTATATAGAGGATCTGTCAGCTCTCCTTTGTGGTGTAGTATATAGAGAATCTGTCAGCTCTCCTGTGTGGTCTAGTATATAGAGGATCTGTCAGCTGTCTTTTGTGGTCTAGTATAAAGAGGATCTGTCAGCTATACTTTGTGGTGTAGTATATAGAGGATCTATCAACTCTCCTGTGTGGTGTAGTATATAGAGGATCTGTCAGCTCTCCTGTGTGGTGTAGTATATAGAGGATCTGTCAGCTATCCTGTGTGGTGTAGTATATAGAGGATCTGTAAGCTATCCTGTGTGCTGTAGTATATTGAGGATCTGTCAGCTCTCCTGTGTGGTGTAGTATATAGAGGAACTGTCAGCTCTCCTGTGTGGTGTAGTATATAGAGGATCTGTCAACTCTCCTGTGTGGTGTAGTATATAGACGATCTGTCAGCTCTCCTGTGTGGTGTAGTATATAGAGGATCTGTCAGCTCTCCTGTGTGATGTAGTATATAGAGTATCTGTCAGCTCTCCTGTGTGGTGTAGTATATAGAGGATCTGTCCGCTCTCCTGTGTGGTGTAGTATATAGAGGATCTGTCAGCTCTCCTGTGTGGTGTAGTATATAGAGGATCTGTAAGCTATCCTGTGTGCTGTAGTATATTGAGGATCTGTCAGCTCTCCTGTGTGCTGTAGTATATAAAGGAACTGTCAGCTCTCCTGTGTGGTGTAGTATATAGAGGATCTGTCAACTCTCCTGTGTGGTGTAGTATATAGAGGATCTGTCAGCTCTCCTGTGTGGTGTAGTATATAGAGGATCTGTCAGCTCTCCTGTGTGATGTATTATATATAGTATCTGTCAGCTCTCCTGTGTGGTGTAGTATATAGAGGATCTGTCCGCTCTCCTGTGTGGTGTAGTATATAGAGGATCTGTCAGCTCTCCTATGTGGTGTAGTATATAGGGGATCTGTCAGCACTCCTGTGTGGTGTAGTATATAGAGGATCTCTCAGCTCTCCTGTGTGATATAGTATATAGAGGATCTGTCAGCTCTCCTGTGTGGTGTAGTATATAGAGAATCTGTCAGCTCTCCTGTGTGGTGTAGTATATAGAGGATCTGTCAGCTCTCCTGTGTGGTGTAGTATATAGAGGATCTGTCAGCTCTCCTGAGTGGTGTAGTATATAGAGGATCTGTCAGCTCTCCTGTGTGGTGTAGTATATAGAGGATCTGTCAGCTCTCCTGTGTAGTGTAGTATATAGAGGATCTGTCAGCTCTCCTGTGTAGTGTAGTATATAGAGGATCTGTCAGCTCTCCTGTGTGGTGAAGTATATAGAGGATCTGTCAGCTCTCCTGTGTGGTGTACTATATAGAGGATCTCTCCTGTGTGGTGCAGTATATAAAGGATCTGTCAGCTCTCCTGTGTGGTGTGGTATATAGAGGATCTGTCAGCTTTCCTGTGTGGTTTGGTATATAGAGGATCTCTCAGCTCTCCTGTGTGATGTAGTATGTAGAGGATCTGTCCTGTGTGGTATAGTATATGGAGGATCTGTCAGCTCTCCTGTGTGGTGTAGTATATAGAGGATCTGTCAGCTCTCCTGTGTGGTGTAGTATATAGAGGATCTGTCAGCTCTCCTGTGTGGTGTAGCATATAGAGGATCTGTCAGCTCTCCTGTGTGGTGTAGTATATAGAGGATCTGTAAGCTCTCCTGTGTGGTGTAGTATATAGAGGATCTGTCAGCTCTCCTGTGTGGTGTAGTATATAGAGGATCTGTCAGCTCTCCTGTGTGGTGTAGTATATAGAGCATCTGTCAGCTCTCCTGTGTGGTGTAGTACATAGAAGATCTGTCAGCTCTCCTGTGTGGTGTAGTATATAGAGGATCTGTCAGCTCTCCTGTGTGGTGTAGTATATAGAGGATCTGTCAGCTCTCCTGTGTGGTGTAGTATATAGAGGAGCTGTCAGCTCTCCTGTGTGGTGTAGTATATAGAGGATCTGTCAGCTCTCCTGTGTGGTGTAGTATATAGAGGATCTGTCAGTTCTCCTGTGTGGTGTAGTATATAGAGGATGTGTCAGCTCTCCTGTGTGGTGTAGTATATAGAGGATGTGTCAGCTCTCCTGTGTGGTGTAGTATATAGAGAATGTGTCAGCTCTCCTGTGTGGTGTAGTATATTCAAGATCTGTCCGCTCTCCTGTGTGGTGTAGTATATAGAGGATCTGTCAGCTCTCCTGTGTGGTGTAGTATATAGAGGATCTGTCAGCTCTCCTGTGTGGTGTAGTATATAAATGCTCTGTCAGCTCTCCTGTGTGGTGTAGTACATAGAGGATCTGTCAGCTCTCCAGTGTGGTGTAGTATATAGAGGATCTGTCAGTTCTCCTGTGTGGTGTAGTATATAGAGGATCTGTCAGTTCTCCTGTGTGGTGTAGTATATAGAGGATGTGTCAGCTCTCCTGTGTGGTGTAGTATATAGAGGATGTGTCAGCTCTCCTGTGTGGTGTAGTATATAGAGGATGTGTCAGCTCTCCTGTGGGGTGTAGTATATAGAGGATCTGTCAGCTCTCCTGTGTGGTGTAGTATATTGAAGATCTGTCAGCTCTCCTGTGTGGTGTAGTATATAGAGGATCTGTCAGCTCTCTTGTGTGGTGTAGTATATAGAGGATCTGTCAGCTCTCCTGTGTGGTGTAGTATATAAATGCTCTGTCAGCTCTCCTGTGTGGTGTAGTACATAGAGGATCTGTCAGCTCTCCTGTGTGGTGTAGTATATAGAGGATCTGTCAGCTCTCCTGTGTGGTGTAGTATATAGAGGATCTGTCAGTTCTCCTGTGTGGTGTAGTATATAGAGGATGTGTCAGCTCTCCTGTGTGGTGTAGTATATAGAGGATGTGTCAGCTCTCCTGTGTGGTGTAGTATATAGAGGATGTGTCAGCTCTCCTGTGGGGTGTAGTATATAGAGGATCTGTCAGCTCTCCTGTGTGGTGTAGTATATTGAAGATCTGTCAGCTCTCCTGTGTGGTGTAGTATATAGAGGATCTGTCAGCTCTCTTGTGTGGTGTAGTATATAGAGGATCTGTCAGCTCTCCTGTGTGGTGTAGTATATAAATGCTCTGTCAGCTCTCCTGTGTGGTGTAGTACATAGAGGATCTGTCAGCTCTCCTGTGTGGTGTAGTATATAGAGGATCTGTCAGCTCTCTTGTGCGGTGTAGTATATAGAGGATCTGTCAGCTCTCCTGTGTGGTGTAGTACATAGAGTATCTGTCAGCTCTCCCGTGTGGTGTAGTATATAGAGGATCTGTCAGCTCTCCTGTGTGGTGTAGTATATAGAGGATCTGTCAGCTCTCCTGTGTGGTGTAGTATATAGAGGATCTGTCACCTCTGCTGTTTGGTGTGGTATATAGAGGATCTGTCAGCTCTCCTGTATGGTGTAGTATATAGAGGATCTGTCAGCTCTCCTGTGTGGTGTAGTATATAGAGTATCTGTCAGCTCTCCTGTGTGGTGTAGTATATAGAGGATCTGTCAGCTCTCCTGTGTGGTGTAGTATATAGAGGATCTGTGAGCTCTCCTGTGTGGTGTAGTATATAGAGGATCTGTCAGCTCTCCTGTGTGGTGTAGTATATAGAGGATCTGTCAGCTCTCCTTTATGGTGTAGTATATAGAGGATCTGTCAGCTTTCCTGTGTGGTGTAGTATATAGAGGATCTGTCAGCTCTCCTGTGTGGTGTAGTATATAGAGGATCTGTCAGCTCTCCTGTGTGGTGTTGTATATAGAGGATCTGTCAGCTCTCCTGTGTGGTGTAGTATATAGAGGATCTGTCCTGTGTGGTGTAGTATATAGAGGATCCGTCAGCTCTCCGGTGTGGTGTAGTATATAAAGGATCTGTCAGCTCTCCTTTGTGGTGTAGTTTATCAATGGATTAAATCCATTGCTTAATCCATTGCTTATCTAGGTAATAATCAGGACGGAGTTCCGTGCACCACTCTTTAAAATTGGTGAGCTGACAACTATCTTTTTCCTAACTGCTGTAGTATATAGAGGAACTGTCAGCTCTCTTTTGTGTTGTAGTATTGTCACACAAGGTGTGGGAAAGACTTAGTACAACACAAAGGGAAGATGGAAAGGAAGCCCAGACTCTAGGGAAAGGAGGGAGTGGAGACCTCCTAGGCTTGAACTGTTAGAACCCTCCTGTTTGTATTTTCCATCTTGTGTTTTGCGGTCACGTGACCATCTGCCTTGATATTCCAGCTCTGCCCTCTTGGTTGTGCTGGACTTTAGCGTTTGACTGCTTCTCTAGCCAGGTGCTTCTGTGCCTTTCTCTGTCAGTTTGTTTTGTCCTTCCGGGACTTCTAGAACTTTTTGTCTGTTTGTCTTTTTGTGTTCTGCAACAACTTCTCTGCTTAGGAGGTGTCCCATTTTTTGTCCCAGCCCTTAGTTCTTTTAGGGACCCCTCCCCTTATGCTATAGGTCTTCGTTCAGACTAGCCGAGGACTAAGGCGGGTCTGTTCGCTAGGAACAGGCAGCCCGCTACATCGTAGGGATTCAGCTTAGTTTTACTGTAGGGACAGTTTTCCCTTTTCTTTCCTTAGTACTTGTTGCAGATCATAACAGTAAGTCCAGCCCAAAAAAAACTAAAGGGAAAGAAATTCGGGGATCAGTGTGGTTTCCGTCCAGGATTTGGCTCAACACCTGCAGGGATTGTCTCTGGAGGTGGCCGAGATCCAGCAACACGTGAGTAGCTGTTCTGGAGCGCATTTTGTGGAACCCAAGGTAGGACTGCCTGATGTTTTTTATGTTAAACGGCTAGATTTATTTTCCTTTAAAAATGCTTGTTTGTTATATTTTTGTTTGAGACCAAGGTCCTCTGGGAATGAATCACAGCGCATTGGTTTTATTATGTCACTTTTGCGCAGTGAACCACAGGGGTGGGCCTTTTGTCTCCAACCTAATGATCCTTGTTTTAGGTCTGTAGATGAATTTTTTTCTGCTATGGGGCTATTATATGACAATCCTGATCGAATCTCATCTGCTGAGGCAGAACTCAGGAGTTTGAATCAGGGGTCAGTTGATGTTGAAAATTATTGCACACACTTCAGAAGTTGGGCCTCGGAGGTTAAATGGAATGATCCAGCTCTGAAATGTCTATTTCTTGCTGGTCTGAGTGAAAAGGTTAAGGATTTGTTAATTGCATTCCCTGCACCTGAGACTCTGCAGGATGCCATGCTATTAGCTGTTTGTGTGGACAGGAGACTGAGATTTAGACTAAATGAGGTAAAGACTCCTGTAATGCCAGGTCCTAGTCCCCAGAAAATCTGCTCTGACGGCGGAGAACCGATGGAGGTTGGGGCGAAGTCGCTCCCCTCTCAGGAAAGAGACCGGAGGTTTATCGAGGGATTGTGTCTTTATTATGGTAAAGATGATCATTTGATTAAGTATTGTGAGCGTCGTTTAAGTAAAGAAAATAAAAAGGTCAGTTACGCCCGTATAGCTTGTTTACGCTCTGCAGGATTATTTCTTTCTGGGGGTACTACTCTGCAGGGAGATTTGATTGAACTTCAGGTATTTGTGGATTGTGGTTCAACACTTAATGTGATTGATAAAGGGTTTTTGGAAAACCTTAAATTGAAATCCAAACTTTGTCATCACCTATTTCTGTGACTGCAATTGATAACACTCCCTTGAAATGTATTACTCACAAGGTTGCTGCATTTCCCCTCACTATCAATGGAGTTCACCAAGAAATTTTGGACTTGGTTGTACTTTACCTTCTCCGGTCGTTTTAGGTTTGACTTGGTTAAAACTGCACAATCCTTTACTGGACTGGTCTACTAATGTGATTAAGTCTTGGAGTCCGAAGTGATAAATGTTGTAATGGTTGCATTGCGGCTGTGGAAAAAGGGGAATTACCGGTACCTATTCAAGATTTTAGGAGGGTTTTTTCGGAGGAGGAGTCGCAAGTTTTACCTCCTCCTAGGGATTATGATTGCGCCATTGAGATTGTTCCGGGAGCTACTCTTCCCAAGAGTCGCTTGTTTAATCTGACTGTCCCTGAAAGAAAGGCCTTGGAGGAGAACATAGAGACTAGCCTGGCTGCTGGTCACATTAGACCTTCTAAGTCGCCTGTGGCGGTTGGATTTTTCTTTGTTAAATAAAGGGGGTTTACGTCCATGTCTGGATTTTCGTGAAATTAATAAGATTACCGTACGCAATTCCTACCCATTGACGTTAATTTCTGACTTGTTTAACCAGTTGGTGGGGACCAAGTGGTTCTCTAAAATTGATCTCCGGGGGGCATACAATTTGTTACGAGTGAAGGAGGGTGATGAATGGAAAACTGCTTTTAACACTCCGGTAGGTCATTTTGAGAATCTGGTGATGCCTTTTGGTCTTACCAATGCACCTGCATTTTTCAGAACCTTATTAATGACTTCCTGAGACCTTTGATTGGTAAGAATGTGGTTGTGTATTTGGATGACATTTTGATTTATTCACCAGATCTTGAGTCCCATTGGCAGAGTGTACGTGAAGTTTTGTAGTTATTGAGTGATAATTCACTCTTTGCTAAGCTGGAGAAATGTGAGTTTGCTGTGCAGAAAATTCGTTTTTTTGGGCTACATTGTCTCCAGCGAGGGCTTTGAGATGAACCCTGTGAAGGTTCAGGCTGTGCAGGAATGGCCTAGGCCTATTGGTTTGAAATCTATACAGAGATTTTGGGGTTTTGCCAATTATTACAGGAAATTCATTAAGAATTTTTCTGTAATTGTTAAGCCTCTGACCGATCTCACCAGGAATGGTGTCAATACGGCCCAGTGGACTACTGAGGCCATTGAAGAGTTTGAGTATCTCAAAGAGAGGTTCAGTTCTGCCCCTATCCTTATGCAGCCTGATGAGACCAAGCCTTTTTTGGCCGAGGTCGATGCTTCATCGGTGGGGGTCGGAGCAGTTTTGTCTCAGGAGAACAAGGATGGAGTACATCCTTGTGCCTTCTTTTCGAAAAAAATTTCGGAAACCGAACTGAATTATGATGTTGGAAATCGGGAGTTGCTGGCTATTAAACTCACGTTTGAACATTGGCATCATTTTTTGGAAGGCGCTAGATTTCCTATTCAGGTTTTCACAGATCATAAGAATTTGATCTATCTGGATGCTGCCAAGCGCTTGAATGCCCGTCAAGCTAGGTGGGCACTTTTTTTTCTCGGTTTCATTTTTCTTTTACCTATATCCCTGGTACTAAGAATGTTAAAGCCGATGCTTTATCTCGCAGCTTCTCTCCTACGGTCGGTGCCGAGGAGGAGAGCATTTTACAGAAAGGAGTTGTGGTGGCGGCATTGGACTCCATTTTGGAGAATGGGATTCTGAAAGCTCAAGATGATGCTCCATCTAACACTCTCCATGGGAGGTTGTTCGTGCCTAGAGCCTTTAGGAGAGATTTGTTTGTGGAGTGTCATGAGTCTCGGTTGGCAGGTCATCCAGGAATTTCGGAGACTAAGAGACTTATCAGTCGCAGTTTTTGGTGGCCTGGATGGCAGAAGGAAGTCATCAAGTGGGTGCGTCAATGTACTGTGTGTGCTAGGTTGGGAATTGGATGTTTCGCCCCCAGCAGTTCGCCCCCAGCAGTTCGTCCCCAGCATTTGGCCCCCAGGATTTTGGGTGAGATGTGCGGGGGCAAAATGTGCAGGGGCGAATCTTCCTGGGGGCGAAATGATAGGGGCGAAATGTGCGGGGCCAAATGTACCTGGGGGCGAACAGATGGGGGTGAACTGCTGGGGGCAAATTGCTGGGGGCAAACTTCTGGCGGTGAAACTTCCTATAACCGCTAGGTCAAAGGCTTCACATACTCCTGCTGCGGGGTTGCTTTGCCCTCTGGAATTTCCTAGTGCGCCTTGGACGCATCTCACAATGGATTTTATTACTGATCTTCCTGTGTCCGAGGGTTTTACTGTCATCTGGGTGGTCGTGGACCGTTTTAGTAAGATGTGTCATTTGGTTCCATTCATTAAGTTGCCCTGCGCCAAGACACTCACTAAGACTTTTGTTAAGGAGATTGTCAAGCTCCATGGCGTTCCCACAGATATTGTTTCTGATAGAGGACCTCAGTTTGTGGCTCGCTTTTGGCGTGCTTTTTGTGACAGGTTGGGAGTCCATTTGTCATTTTTGTCTGGTTATCATCCTGAGTCGAGTGGACAGACTGAAAGAAAGAACCAGGATGTTGAACAGTTTTTGCGTTGTTTTGTGACGGACAATCAAGACGTATGGTCTGAGTTTATGCCACTCGCAGAATTTGCTTTTAACAATCATACATCCTCCTCTGCTGGGTGTTCTCCTTTTTTTTGTTGTACTGGGAGAGATCCGTCTTTTGGTTCGTTCTCCAAATTGGGGTCGGCAGTGCCGGAGGAGGAGAATTTTTCCGGTGATTTGAAGAGAGTTTGGACTAATGTAAGTTGCAACCTGCAAGAGGCTAACAAGAAGTCCAAGAAGTATTTTGACAGGGAACGTAAGGAGGTTTTGTTTACTGTGGGTGACATGGTTTGGTTGTCCTCAAAGAACCTGCGGTTGAGGATTCCCTCTAAAAAACTGGGTCCTAAGTTTGTGGGGCCATTTAAGGAGCTTCAGGTTGTTTACCCGTCTGCTGTTAGGTTGGATGTCCCTATTTCCGGGAAGATTAATCCTGTGTTTCATGTTTCCTTGTTGAAAAAGGCTGACGTATCTGATAGGGACGCCACTGTCACAGTTCCTCCTGTGGTGGAAGACGGCGAATGTGAAATTTCTCGTATCTTGAATTCTAGATGGCATAGAGGGAGATTACAGTATCTTGTCTCCTGGAAGGGTTTCGGTCCCGAAGACAACTCTTGGGTAAGGACGGATGATGTCTCTGCTCCTAGGCTTGTTAAAGCTTTCCACAGGAGGTTTCCTGATAGGCCTGGGCCTGGAGGATCCAGAGGATCCTCATAGAAGAGGGGGTACTGTTAGAACCTTCCTGTTAGTTTTTGCTATCTTGTGTTTTGCGGTCACGTGACCATCTGCCTTTATATTCCAGCTCCGCCCTTTTGGCTGTGCTGGACTTCAGTGTTTGACTGTTTCTCTAGCCAGGTGCTTCTGTGCCTTTCTCTGTCAGTTCGTTTTGTCTTTCTGGGACTTCTAGTACTTTTTGTCTATTTGTCTTTTTGTGTTCTGCAACAACTTATCTGCTTAGGAGGTGTCCCATTTTTTGTCCCAGTCCTAAGTTCTTTTAGGGACCCCTACCCTTATGCTATAGGTCTTCGTTCAGACTAGCCGAGGACTAAGGCGAGTCTGTTCGCTAGGAACAGGCAACCCGCTACATAGTAGGGATTCAGCTTAGTTTTACTGTAGGGACAGTTTTCCCTTTTCTTTCCTTAGTACTTGTTGCAGATCATAATATGAACATCAACCTGTTTCCCCTAAGGTCCCTATCTTGGTTCTTCACCGATTGCCACATGAGTACCTCGCCCTGTCTTTCCCTGGCGTTAGACCCTGGCTAGGGAAGGTGGAGGATGAGTGCTAGTCGATCCCCACTGAACACTAAAGACAACAAGGGAGGACAAAGCAGGAAAATTGCTTAGGTTTAGACGACTCCAGACAAATGCGCACACGTCCTCTAGCTCCAGAGAGGAAGAAGTACTGCTCTTGCTGAAGCCTTCACAAGGAGTAATGAATATTTCCGGCACCTCCCTCTGACACACAGTAGGTGTTTATACTCCCAGGCCAGGGTGTTAATTAGCCAGAGGAAGGTAGCCGCTGGGTCCTAGAGACAGACTCTAAGAAGGTGTCTGTAATGCCAAACGTAGAGATCTCCTGCAACCAACTGCAGCGTGACTGTCTGTCACTTCTGACACACCTGTGACAAGCATATAGAGGATCTATCAACTCTCCTGTGTGGTGTAATATATAAAGGATCTGTCAGCTCTCCTGTGTAGTGTAGTATATAGATGATCTGTCAACTCTCCTGTGTGGTGTAGTATATAGAGGATCTGTCAGCTCTCCTGTGTTGTGCAGTATATAGAGGATCTGTCAGCTCTCTTTTGTGGTGTAGTATATAGAGGATCTGTCAGCTCTCGTGTGTGGTGTAGTATATAGAGGATCTGTGAGCTCTCCTGTGTAGTGTAGTATATAGAGTATCTGTCAGCTCTCCTGTGTGGTGTAGTATATAGAGGATCTGTCAGCTCTCCTGTGTGGTGTAGTGTATAGCGGATCTGTCAGCTCTCCTGTGTGGTGTAGTATATAGAGGATCTGTCAGCTCTCCTGTGTGGTGTAGTATATAGAGGATCTGTCAGCTCTCCTGTGTGGTGTAGTATATAGAGGATCTGTCAGCTCTCCTGTGTGGTGTAGTATATAGAGGTAGCTGTCAGCTCTCCTGTGTGGTGTAGTATATAGAGGATCTGTCAGCTCTCCTGTGTGGTGTAGTATATAGAGGATCTGTCAGCTCTCCTGTGTGGTGTAGTATATAGAGGATCTGTCAGCTCTCCTGTGTGGTGTAGTATATAGAGGATCTGTTAGCTCTCCTGTGTGGTGTAGTATATAGAGGATCTGTCAGCTCTCCTGTGTGGTGCAGTATATAGAGGATCTGTCAGCTCTCCTGTGTGGTGTAGTATATAGAGAATCTGTCAGCTATCCTGTGTGGTGTAGTATATAGAGGATCTGTCAGCTCTCCTGTGTGGTGTAGTATATAGAGGATCTGTCAGCTCTCCTGTGTGGTGTAGTATATAGAGGATCTGTCAGCTCTCCTGTGTGGTGTAGTATATAGAGGATCTGTCAGCTCTCCTGTGTGGTGAAGTATATAAAGGATCTGTCGGCTCTCCTGTGTGGTGTAGTATATAGAGGATCTGCCACCTCTCCTGTGTGGTGTAGTATATAGAGGATTTGTCAGCTCTCCTGTGTGGTGTAGTATATAGAGGATCTGTCAGCACTCCTGTGTGGTGTAGTATATAGAGAATCTGTCAGCTATACTGTGTGGTGTAGTATATAGAGGATCTGTCAGCTCTCCTGTGTGGTGTAGTATATAGAGGATCTGTCAGCTCTCCTGTGTGGTGTAGGATATAGAGGATCTGTCAGCTCTCCTGTGTGGTGTAGTATATAGAGGATCTGTCAGCTCTCCTGTGTGGTGTAGTATATAGAGAATCTGTCAGCTCTCTTGTGTGGTGTAGGATATAGAGGATCTGTCAGCTCTCCTGTGTGGTGTAGTATATAGAGGATCTGTCAGCTCTCCTGTGTGGTGTAGTATATAGAGGATCTGTCAGCTCTCCTGTGTGATGTAGTATATAGAGGATCTGTCAGCTCTCCTGTGTGGTGTAGTATATAGAGGATCTGTCAGCTCTCCTGTGTGGTGTAGTATATAGAGGATCTGCCACCTCTCCTGTGTGGTGTAGTATATAGAGGATCTGTCAGCTCTCCTGTGTGGTGTAGTATATAGAGGATCTGTCAGCTCTCCTGTGTGGTGTAGTTTATAGAGGATCTGTCAGCTCTCCTGTGTGGTGTAGTATATGGAGGATCTGTCAGCTCTCCTGTGTGGTGTAGTATATAGAGGATCTGTGAGCTCTCCTGTGTGGTGTAGTATATAGAGGATCTGTCAGCTCTCCTGTGTGGTGTAATATACAGAGGGTCTGTCAGCTCTCCTGTGTGGTGTAGTATATAGAGGATCTGTCAGCTCTCCTGTGAGGTGTAGTATATAGAGGATCTGTCTGCTCTCCTGTGTGGTGTAGTATATAGAGGATCTGTCAGCTCTCCTGTGTGGTGTAGTTTATAGAGGATCTGTCAGCTGTCCTGTGTGGTGTAGTATATAGAGGATCTGTCAGCTCTCCTCTGTGGTGTAGTATATAGAGGATCTGTCAGCTCTCCTGTGTGGTGTAGTATATAGAGGATCTGTCAGCTCTCCTCTGTGGTGTAGTATATAGAGGATCTGTCAGCTGTCCTGTGTGGTGTAGTATATAGAGAATCTGTCAGCGCTCCTGTGTGGTGTAGTATATAGAGGATCTGTCAGCTCTCCTGTGTGGTGTAGTATATAGAGGATCTGTCAGCTCTCCTGTGTGGTGTAATATACAGAGGATCTGTCAGCTCTCCTGTGTGGTGTAGTATATAGAGGATCTGTCAGCTCTCCTGTGTGGTGTAGTATATGGAGGATCTGTCGGCTCGCATGTGCGGTGTAGTATATAGAGGATCTGTCAGCTCTCCTGTGTAGTGTAGTTTATAGAGGATCTGTCAGCTGTCCTGTGTGGTGTAGTATATAGAGGATCTGTCAGCTCTCCTGTGTGGTGTAGTATATAGAGAATCTGTCAGCTCTCCTGTGTGGTGTAGTATATAGAGGATCTGTCAGCTCTCCTCTGTGGTGTAGTATATAGAGGATCTGTCACCTCTCCTGTGTGGTGTAGTATATAGAGGATCTATCAGCTCTCCTGTGTGGTGTAGTATATGGAGGATCTGTCAGCTCTCCTGTGTTGTGTAGTATATAGAGCACCTATCAGCTCTCCTGTGTGGTGTAGTATATAGAGGATCTGTCAGCTCTCCTGTGTGGTGTAGTATATAGAGGATCTGTCAGCTCTCCTGTGTGGTGTAGTATATAGAGGATCTGTCATCTCTCCTGTGTGATGTAGTATATAGAGGATCTGTCAGCTCTCCTTTGTGGTGTAATATATAGAGGATCTGTCAGCTCTCCTGTGTGGTGTAGTATATAGAGGATCTCTCAGCTCTCCTGTGTGGTGTAGTATATAGAGGATCTGTCAGCTCTCCTGTGTGGTGTAGTATATAGAGGATCTGTCAGCTCTCCTGTGTGGTGTAATATATAGAGGATCTATCAGCTCTCCTGTGTGGTGTATTATATAGAGGATCTGTCAGCTCTCCTGTGTGGTGTATTATATAGAGAATCTGTCAGCTCTCCTGTGTGGTGTGGAATATAGAGGATCTGTCAGCTCTCCTGTGTGAGGTAGTATATAGAGGATCTGTCAACACTCCTGTGTGGTGTAGTATATAGAGGATCTGTCAGCTCTCCTGTGTGGTGTAGTATATAGAGGATCTGTCAGCTCTCCTGTGTGGTGTAATATATAGAGGATCTGTCAGCTCTCCTGTGTGGTGTATTATATAGAGGATCTGTCAGCTCTCCTGTGTGGTGTATTATATAGAGGATCTGTCAGCTCTCCTGTGTGGTGTAGTATATAGAGGATCTGTCAGCTCTCCTGTGTGGTGTAGTTTATAGAGGATCTGTCAGCTGTCCTGTGTGGTGTAGTATATAGAGGATCTGTCAGCTCTCCTCTGTGGTGTAGTATATAGAGGATCTGTCAGCTCTCCTGTGTGGTGTAGTATATAGAGGATCTGTCAGCTCTCCTTTGTGGTGTAGTATATAGAGGATCTGTCAGCTCTCCTTTGTGGTGTAATATATAGAGGATCTGTCAGCTCTCCTGTGTGGTGTAGTATATAGAGGATCTCTCAGCTCTCCTGTATGGTGTAGTATATAGAGGATCTGTCAGCTCTCCTGTGTGGTGTAGTATATAGAGGATCTGTCAGCTCTCCTGTGTGGTGTAATATATAGAGGATCTGTCAGCTCTCCTGTGTGGTGTATTATATAGAGGATCTGTCAGCTCTCCTGTGTGGTGTATTATATAGAGGATGTGTCAGCTCTCCTGTGTGGTGTATTATATAGAGAATCTGTCAGCTCTCCTGTGTGGTGTGGAATATAGAGGATCTGTCAGCTCTCCTGTGTGAGGTAGTATATAGAGGATCTGTCAACACTCCTGTGTGGTGTAGTATATAGAGGATCTGTCAGCTCTCCTGTGTGGTGTAGTATATAGAGGATCTGTCAGCTCTCCTGTGTGGTGTAATATATAGAGGATCTGTCAGCTCTCCTGTGTGGTGTATTATATAGAGGATCTGTCAGCTCTCCTGTGTGGTGTATTATATAGAGGATCTGTCAGCTCTCCTGTGTGGTGTAGTATATAGAGGATCTGTCAGCTCTCCTGTGTGGTGTAGTTTATAGAGGATCTGTCAGCTGTCCTGTGTGGTGTAGTATATAGAGGATCTGTCAGCACTCCTCTGTGGTGTAGTATATAGAGGATCTGTCAGCTCTCCTGTGTGGTGTAGTATATAGAGGATCTGTCAGCTCTCCTCTGTGGTGTAGTATATAGAGGATCTGTCAGCTGTCCTGTGTGGTGTAGTATATAGAGAATCTGTCAGCTCTCCTGTGTGATGTAGTATATGGAGGATCTGTCAGCTCTCCTGTGTGGTGTAGTATATAGAGGATCTGTCAGCTCTCCTGTGTGGTGTAATATACAGAGGATCTGTCAGCTCTCCTGTGTGGTGTAGTATATAGAGGATCTGTCAGCTCTCCTGTGTGGTGTAGTATATGGAGGATCTGTCGGCTCGCCTGTGTGGTGTAGTATATAGAGGATCTGTCAGCTCTCCTGTGTAGTGTAGTTTATAGAGGATCTGTCAGCTGTGCTGTGTGGTGTAGTATATAGAGGATCTGTCAGCTCTCCTCTGTGGTGTAGTATATAGAGGATCTGTCAGCTCTCCTGTGTGGTGTAGTATATAGAGGATCTGTCAGCTCTCCTCTGTGGTGTAGTATATAGAGGGTCTGTCACCTCTCCTGTGTGGTGTAGTATATAGAGGATCTATCAGCTCTCCTGTGTGGTGTAGTATATAGAGGATCTGTCAGCTCTCCTGTGTGGTGTAGTATATAGAGGATCTGTCAGCTCTCCTGTGTGGTGTAGTATATAGAGGATCTGTGAGCTCTCCTGTGTGGTGTAGTATATAGAGGATCTGTCAGCTCTCCTGTGTGGTGTAATATACAGAGGGTCTGTCAGCTCTCCTGTGTGGTGTAGTATATAGAGGATCTGTCAGCTCTCCTGTGAGGTGTAGTATATAGAGGATCTGTCTGCTCTCCTGTGTGGTGTAGTATATAGAGGATCTGTCAGCTCTCCTGTGTGGTGTAGTTTATAGAGGATCTGTCAGCTGTCCTGTGTGGTGTAGTATATAGAGGATCTGTCAGCTCTCCTCTGTGGTGTAGTATATAGAGGATCTGTCAGCTCTCCTGTGTGGTGTAGTATATAGAGGATCGGTCAGCTCTCCTCTGTGGTGTAGTATATAGAGGATCTGTCAGCTGTCCTGTGTGGTGTAGTATATAGAGAATCTGTCAGCGCTCCTGTGTGGTGTAGTATATAGAGGATCTGTCAGCTCTCCTGTGTGGTGTAGTATATAGAGGATCTGTCAGCTCTCCTGTGTGGTGTAATATACAGAGGATCTGTCAGCTCTCCTGTGTGGTGTAGTATATAGAGGATCTGTCAGCTCTCCTGTGTGGTGTAGTATATGGAGGATCTGTCGGCTCGCATGTGCGGTGTAGTATATAGAGGATCTGTCAGCTCTCCTGTGTAGTGTAGTTTATAGAGGATCTGTCAGCTGTCCTGTGTGGTGTAGTATATAGAGGATCTGTCAGCTCTCCTGTGTGGTGTAGTATATAGAGAATCTGTCAGCTCTCCTGTGTGGTGTAGTATATAGAGGATCTGTCAGCTCTCCTCTGTGGTGTAGTATATAGAGGATCTGTCACCTCTCCTGTGTGGTGTAGTATATAGAGGATCTATCAGCTCTCCTGTGTGGTGTAGTATATGGAGGATCTGTCAGCTCTCCTGTGTTGTGTAGTATATAGAGCATCTATCAGCTCTCCTGTGTGGTGTAGTATATAGAGGATCTGTCAGCTCTCCTGTGTGGTGTAGTATATAGAGGATCTGTCAGCTCTCCTGTGTGGTGTAGTATATAGAGGATCTGTCATCTCTCCTGTGTGATGTAGTATATAGAGGATCTGTCAGCTCTCCTTTGTGGTGTAATATATAGAGGATCTGTCAGCTCTCCTGTGTGGTGTAGTATATAGAGGATCTCTCAGCTCTCCTGTGTGGTGTAGTATATAGAGGATCTGTCAGCTCTCCTGTGTGGTGTAGTATATAGAGGATCTGTCAGCTCTCCTGTGTGGTGTAATATATAGAGGATCTATCAGCTCTCCTGTGTGGTGTATTATATAGAGGATCTGTCAGCTCTCCTGTGTGGTGTATTATATAGAGGATCTGTCAGCTCTCCTGTGTGGTGTAGTATATAGAGGATCTGTCAGCTCTCCTGTGTGGTGTAGTTTATAGAGGATCTGTCAGCTGTCCTGTGTGGTGTAGTATATAGAGGATCTGTCAGCTCTCCTCTGTGGTGTAGTATATAGAGGATCTGTCAGCTCTCCTGTGTGGTGTAGTATATAGAGGATCTGTCAGCTCTCCTTTGTGGTGTAGTATATAGAGGATCTGTCAGCTCTCCTTTGTGGTGTAATATATAGAGGATCTGTCAGCTCTCCTGTGTGGTGTAGTATATAGAGGATCTCTCAGCTCTCCTGTATGGTGTAGTATATAGAGGATCTGTCAGCTCTCCTGTGTGGTGTAGTATATAGAGGATCTGTCAGCTCTCCTGTGTGGTGTAATATATAGAGGATCTGTCAGCTCTCCTGTGTGGTGTATTATATAGAGGATCTGTCAGCTCTCCTGTGTGGTGTATTATATAGAGGATGTGTCAGCTCTCCTGTGTGGTGTATTATATAGAGAATCTGTCAGCTCTCCTGTGTGGTGTGGAATATAGAGGATCTGTCAGCTCTCCTGTGTGAGGTAGTATATAGAGGATCTGTCAACACTCCTGTGTGGTGTAGTATATAGAGGATCTGTCAGCTCTCCTGTGTGGTGTAGTATATAGAGGATCTGTCAGCTCTCCTGTGTGGTGTAATATATAGAGGATCTGTCAGCTCTCCTGTGTGGTGTATTATATAGAGGATCTGTCAGCTCTCCTGTGTGGTGTATTATATAGAGGATCTGTCAGCTCTCCTGTGTGGTGTAGTTTATAGAGGATCTGTCAGCTGTCCTGTGTGGTGTAGTATATAGAGGATCTGTCAGCACTCCTCTGTGGTGTAGTATATAGAGGATCTGTCAGCTCTCCTGTGTGGTGTAGTATATAGAGGATCTGTCAGCTCTCCTCTGTGGTGTAGTATATAGAGGATCTGTCAGCTGTCCTGTGTGGTGTAGTATATAGAGAATCTGTCAGCTCTCCTGTGTGATGTAGTATATGGAGGATCTGTCAGCTCTCCTGTGTGGTGTAGTATATAGAGGATCTGTCAGCTCTCCTGTGTGGTGTAATATACAGAGGATCTGTCAGCTCTCCTGTGTGGTGTAGTATATAGAGGATCTGTCAGCTCTCCTGTGTGGTGTAGTATATGGAGGATCTGTCGGCTCGCCTGTGTGGTGTAGTATATAAAGGATCTGTCAGCTCTCCTGTGTAGTGTAGTTTATAGAGGATCTGTCAGCTGTGCTGTGTGGTGTAGTATATAGAGGATCTGTCAGCTCTCCTCTGTGGTGTAGTATATAGAGGATCTGTCAGCTCTCCTGTGTGGTGTAGTATATAGAGGATCTGTCAGCTCTCCTGTGTGGTGTAGTATATAGAGGATCTGTCAGCTCTCCTCTGTGGTGTAGTATATAGAGGGTCTGTCACCTCTCCTGTGTGGTGTAGTATATAGAGGATCTGTCAGCACTCCTGTGTGGTGTAGCATATAGAGGATCTGTCAGCTCTCCTGTGTGGTGTAGTATATAGAGGATCTGTCAGCTCTCCTGTGTGGTGTAGTATATAGAGGATCTGTCAGCTCTCCTCTGTGGTGTAGTATATAGAGGGTCTGTCACCTCTCCTGTGTGGTGTAGTATATAGAGGATCTATCAGCTCTCCTGTGTGGTGTAGTATATAGAGGATCTGTCAGCTCTCCTGTGTGGTGTAGTATATAGAGCATCTATCAGCTCTCCTGTGTGGTGTAGTATGTAGAGGATCTGTCAGCTCTCCTGTGTGGTGTAGTATATAGAGGATCTGTCAGCTCTCCTGTGTGGTGTAGTATATAGAGGATCTGTCAGCTCTCCTGTGTGATGTAGTATATAGAGGATCTGTCAGCTCTCCTGTGTGGTGTATTATATAGAGGATCTGTCAGCTCTCCTGTGTGGTGTAGTATATAGAGAATCTGTCAGCTCTCCTGTGTGGTGTGGAATATAGAGGATCTGTCAGCTCTCCTGTGTGAGGTAGTATATAGAGGATCTGTCAGCACTCCTGTGTGGTGTAGTATATAGAGGATCTGTCAGCTCTCCTGTGTAGTGTAGTATATAGAGGATCTGTCAGCTCTCCTGTGTGGTGTAATATATAGAGGATCTGTCAGCTCTCCTGTGTGGTGTATTATATAGAGGATCTGTCAGCTCTCCTGTGTGGTGTATTATATAGAGGGTCTGTCAGCTCTCCTGTGTGGTGTAGTATATAGAGAATCTGTCAGCTCTCCTGTGTGGTGAGGAAAGTAGAGGATCTGTCAGCTCTCCTGTGTGATGTAGTATATAGAGGATCTGTCAGCACTCCTGTGTAGTGTAGTATATAGAGGATCTGTCAGCTCTCCTGTGTGGTGTAGTATATAGAGGATCTGTCAGCACTCCTGTGTGGTTTAGTATATAGAGAATCTGTCAGCTCTCCTGTGTGGTGTAGTATATAGAGGATCTGTCAGCACTCCTGTGTAGTGTAGTATATAGAGGATCTGTCAGCTCTCCTGTGTGGTGTAGTATATAGAGGATCTGTCAGCACTCCTGTGTGGTGTAGTATATAGAGAATCTGTCAGCTCTCCTGTGTGATGTAGTATATAGAGGATCTGTCAGCACTCCTGTGTAGTGTATTATATAGAGGATCTGTCAGCTCTCCTGTGTGGTGTAGTATATAGAGGATCTGTCAGCACTCCTGTGTAGTGTAGTATATAGAGGATCTGTCAGCTCTCCTGTGTGGTGTAGTATATAGAGGATCTGTCAGCACTCCTGTGTGGTGTAGTATATAGAGGATCTGTCACCTCTCCTGTGTGGTGTAGTATATAGAGGATCTGTCAGTTCTCCTGTGTGGTGTAGTATATAGAGTATCTGTCAGCTCTCCTGTGTGGTGTAGTATATAGAGGATCTGTCAGCTCTCCTCTGTGGTGTAGTATATAGAGGATCTGTCAGCTCTCCTGTGTGGTGTAGTATATAGATGATCTGTCGGCTCTCCTTTGTGGTGTAGTATATAGAGGATCTATCAGCTCTCCTGTGTGGTATAGTATATAGAGGATCTGTCAGCTCTCCTGTGTGGTGTAATATATAGAGGATCTGTCAGCTCTCCTGTGTGGTGTAGTATATAGAGAATCTGTCAGCTCTACTGTGTGGTGTAGTATATAAAGGATGTGTCAGCTCTCCTGTGTGTTGTAGTATATATAGGATCTGTCAGCTCTCCTGAGTGGTGTATTATATAGAGGATCTGTCAGCTCTCCTGTGTGGTGTTATATATAGAGGATCTGTCAGCTATCCTGTGTGGTGTAGTATATAGAGGATCGGTCACCTCTCCTGTGTGGTGCAGTATATAGAGGATCTGTCAGCTCTTCTGTGTGGTGTAGTATATAGAGGATCTGTCAGCTCTCCTGTGTGGTATAATATATAGAGGATCTTTCAGCTCTCCTGTGTGGTGTAGTATATAGAGGATCTGTCAGCTCTCCTGTGTGGTGTAGTATACAGAGGATCTCTCAGCTCTCCTGTGTGGTGTAGTATATAGAGGATCTGTCAGCTCTCCTGTGTGGTGTAGTATATAGAGTATCTGTCAGCTCTCCTGTGTGGTGTAGTATATACAGGATCTGTCGGCTCTCCTGTGTGGTGTAGTATATAGAGGATCGGTCACCTCTCCTGTGTGGTGTAGTATATAGAGGATCTGTCAGCTCTTCTGTGTGGTGTAGTATATAGAGGATCTGTCAGCTCTCCTGTGTGGTGTAGTATATAGAGGATCTGTCAGCTCTCCTGTGTGATGTAGTATATAGAGTATCTGTCAGCTCTCCTGTGCGGTGTAGTATATAGAGGATCTGTACTGTGTGGTTTAGTATATAGAGGATCTGTCAGCTCTCCTGTGTGGTGTAGTATATAGAGGATCTGTCAGATCTCCTGTGTGGTGTAGTATATAGAGGATCTGTCAGATCTCTTGTGTGGTGTAGTATATAGAGGATCTGTCAGCACTCCTGTGTGGTGTAGTATATAGAGGATCTGTCAGCTTTCCTGTGTGGTGTAGTATATAGAGGATCTGTCAGCTATCCTGTGTGGTGTAGCATATACAGGATCTGTCACCTCTACTGTGTGGTGTAGTATATAGAGGATCTGTCAGCTCTTCTGTGTGGTGTAGTATATAGAGGATCTGTCAGTTCTCCTGTGTGGTGTAGTATATAGAGGATCTGTCAGCTCTCCTGTGTCTTGTGGTATATAGAGGATCTGTCCTGTGTGGTGTAGTATATAGAGGATCTGTCAGCTATCCTGTGTGGTGTAATATATAGAGGATCTGTCAGCTCTCCTATGTGGTGTAGTATATAGAGGATCTGTCAGCTCTTCTGTGTGGTGTAGTATATAGAGGATCTGTCAGCTCTCCTGTGTGGTGTAGTATATAGAGGATCTGTCAGCTCTCCTCTGTGGTGTAGTATATAGAGGATCTGTCAGCTCTCCTGTGTGGTGTAGTATATAGAGGATCTGTCAGCTCTCCTGTGTGGTGTAGTATATAGAGGATCTACAGCACTCCTGTGTGGTGTAGTATACAGAGGATCTGTCAGCTCTCCTGTGTGGTGTAGTATATAGAGGATCTGTCAGCTCTCCTGTGTGATGTAGTATATAGAGGATCTGTCAGCTCTCCTGTGTGGTGTAGTATATAGAGGATCTGTCAGCTCTCCTGTTTGGTGTAGTATATAGAGGATCTGTCAGCACTCCTGTATGGTGTAGTATATAGAGGATCTGTCAGCTCTCCTGTGTGGTGTAGTATATAGAGGATCTGTCAGCTCTCCTGTGTGGTGTAGTATATAGAGGATCTGTTAGCTCTCCTCTGTGGTGTAGTATATAGAGAATCTGTCAGCTCTCCTGTGTGGTGTAGTATATAGAGGATCTGTCAGCTCTCATGTGTGGTGTAGTATATAGAGGATCTGTCAGCTCTCCTGTGTGGTGTAGTATATAGAGGATCTGTCAGCTCTCCTGTGTGGTGTAGTATATAGAGGATCTGTCAGCTCTCCTGTGTGGTGTAGTATATAGAGGATCTGTCAGCTCTCCTCTGTGGTGTAGTATATAGAGGATCTGGCAGCTCTCCTGTGTGGTGTAGTATATAGAGGATCTGTCAGCTCTCCTGTGTGGTGTAGTATATAGAGGATCTGTCAGCTCTCCTGTGTGGTGTAGTATATAGAGGATCTGTCAGCTCTCCTGTTTGGTGTAGTATATAGAGGATCTGTCAGCTCTCCTCTGTGGTGTAGTATATAGAGGATCTGTCAGCTCTCCTGTGTGGTGTAGTATATAGAGGATCTGTCAGCTCTCCTGTGTGGTGTGGAATATAGAGGATCTGTCAGCTCTCGTGTGTGATGTAGTATATAGAGGATCTGTCAGCACTCCTGTGTAGTGTAATATATAGAGGTTCTGTCAGCTCTCCTGTGTGGTGTAGTATATAGAGGATCCTTCAGCTCTCCTGTGTGGTGAAGTATATAGAGGATCTGTCTGCTCTCCTGTATGGTGTAGTATATAGAGGATCTGTCAGCTCTCCTGTATGGTGTAGTATATAGAGGATCTGTCAGCTCTCCTGTATGGTGTAGTATATAGAGGATCTGTCAGCTCTCCTGTGTGGTGTAGTACATAGAGGATCTGTCAGCTCTCCTGTGTGGTGTAGTATATAGAGGAACTGTCAGTCTTCTGTGTGGTGTAGTATATAGAGGATCTGTCAGCTCTCCTGTGTGGTGTAGTATATAGAGGATCTGTCTGCTCTCCTGTATGGTGTAGTATATAGAGGATCTGTCAGCTCTCCTGTGTGGTGTAGTACATAGAGGATCTGTCAGCTCTCCTGTGTGGTGTAGTATATAGAGGATCTGTCAGCTATCCTGTGTGGTGTAGCATATACAGGATCTGTCACCTCTCCTGTGTGGTGTAGTATATAGAGGATCTGTCAGTTCTCCTGTGTGGTGTAGTATATAGAGGATCTGTCAGCTCTCCTGTGTGGTGTAGTATATAGAGGATCTGTCTGCTCTCCTGTGTGGTGTAGTATATAGAGGATCTGTCAGCTCTCCTGTGTGGTGTAGTACATAGAGGATCTGTCAGCTCTCCTGTGTGGTGTAGTATATAGAGGATCTGTCAGCTCTCCTGTGTGGTGTAGTATATAGAGCATCTATCAGCTCTCCTGTGTGGTGTAGTATATAGAGGATCTGTCAGCTCTCCTGTGTGGTGTAGTATATAGAGGATCTGTCAGCTCTCCTGTGTGGTGTAGTATATAGAGGATCCTTCAGCTCTTCTGTGTGGAGTAGTATATAGAGGATCTGTCAGCTCTCCTGTGTGGTGTAGTATATAGAGGATCTGTCAGCTCTCCTGTGTGGTGTAGTATATAGAGTATCTCTCAGCTCTCCTGTGTGGTGTATTATATAGAGGATCTGTCAGCTCTCCTGTGTGGTGTAGTATATAGAGGATCTGTCAGCTCTCCTGTGTGGTGTAGTATATAAAGGATCTGTCAGTTCTCCTGTGTGGTGTAATATATAGAGGATCTGTCAGCTCTCCTGTGTGGTGTAGTATATAGAGGATCTCTCAGCTCTCCTGTGTGGTGTAGTATATAGAGGATCTCTCAGCTCTCCTGTGTGGTGTAGTATATAGAGGATCTGTCAGCTCTCCTGTGTGGTGTAGTATATAGAGGATCTGGCAGCTCTCCTGTGTGGTGTAGTATATAGAGGATCTGTCAGCTCTCCTGTGTGGTGTAGTATATAGAGGATCTATCAGCTCTCCTGTGTGGTGTAGTATATAGAGGATCTGTCAGCTGTCCTGAGTGGTGTAGTATATAGAGGATCTGTTAGCTCTCCTCTGTGGTGTAGTATATAGAGAATCTGTCAGCTCTCCTGTGTGGTGTAGTATATAGAGGATCTGTCAGCTCTCCTCTGTGGTGTAGTATATAGAGGATCTGTCAGCTCTCCTGTGTGGTGTAGTATATAGAGTATCTGTCAGCTCTCTTGTGTGGTGTAGTACATAGAGGATCTGTCAGCTCTCCTGTGTGGTGTAGTATATAGAGGAACTGTCATTCTTCTGTGTGGTGTAGTATATAGAGGATCTGTCAGCTCTCCTGTGTGGTGTAGTATATAGAGGATCTGTCAGCTCTCCTGTGTGGTGTAGTATATAGAGGATCTGTCAGCTCTCCTGTGTGGTGTAGTATATAGAGGATCTGTTAGCTGTCCTGTGTGGTGTAGTATATAGAGGATCTCTCAGCTCTCCTGTGTGGTGTAGTATATAGAGGATCTGTCAGCTCTCCTGTGTGGTGTAGTATATAGAGGATCTGTCTGCTCTCCTGTGTGGTGTAGTATATAGAGGATCTGTCAGCTCTCCTGTGTGGTGTAGTACATAGAGGATCTGTCAGCTCTCCTGTGTGGTGTAGTATATAGAGGATCTGTCAGCTCTCCTGTGTGGTGTAGTATATAGAGTATCTATCAGCTCTCCTGTGTGGTGTAGTATATAGAGGATCTGTCAGCTCTCCTGTGTGGTGTAGTATATAGAGGATCTGTCAGCTCTCCTGTGTGGTGTAGTATATAGAGGATCCTTCAGCTCTTCTGTGTGGAGTAGTATATAGAGGATCTGTTAGCTCTCCTGTGTGGTGTAGTATATAGAGGATCTGTCAGCTCTCCTGTGTGGTGTAGTATATAGAGTATCTCTCAGCTCTCCTGTGTGGTGTATTATATAGAGGATCTGTCAGCTCTCCTGTGTGGTGTAGTATATAGATTATCTGTCAGCTCTCCTGTGTGGTGTAGTATATAAAGGATCTGTCAGTTCTCCTGTGTGGTGTAATATATAGAGGATCTGTCAACTCTCCTGTGTGGTGTAGTATATAGAGGATCTGTCAGCTCTCCTGTGTGGTGTAGTATATAGAGGATCTGTCAGCTCTCCTGTGTGGTGTAATATATAGAGGATCTGTCAGCTCTCCTGTGTGGTGTATTATATAGAGGATCTGTCAGCTCTCCTGTGTGGTGTATTATATAGAGGATCTGTCAGCTCTCCTGTGTGGTGTAGTATATAGAGAATCTGTCAGCTCTCCTGTGTGGTGTGGAATATAGAGGATCTGTCAGCTCTCCTGTGTGATGTAGTATATAGAGGATCTGTCAGCACTCCTGTGTAGTGTAATATATAGAGGATCTCTCAGCTCTCCTGTGTGGTGTAGTATATAGAGGATCTCTCAGCTCTCCTGTGTGGTGTAGTATATAGAGGATCTGTCAGCTCTCCTGTGTGGTGTAGTATATAGAGGATCTGTCAGCTCTCCTGTGTAGTGTATTATATAGAGGATCTGTCAGCTCTCCTGTGTGGTGTGGAATATAGAGGATCTGTCAGCTCTCGTGTGTGATGTAGTATATAGAGGATCTGTCAGCACTCCTGTGTAGTGTAATATATAGAGGTTCTGTCAGCTCTCCTGTGTGATGTAGTATATAGAGGATCTGTCAGCACTCCTGTGTGGTGTAATATATAGGGGATCTCTCAGCTCTCCTGTGTGGTGTAGTATATAGAGGATCTGTCAGCTCTCCTGTGTGGTGTAGTATATAGAGTATCTGTCAGCTCTCCTGTGTGGTGTAGTATATAGAGGATCTGTTAGCTCTCCTCTGTGGTGTAGTATATAGAGAATCTGTCAGCTCTCCTGTGTGGTGTAGTATATAGAGGATCTGTCAGCACTCCTGTGTGGTGTAGTATATAGAGGATCTGTCAGCTCTCCTGTGTGGTGTAGTATATAGAGGATCTGTCAGCTCTCCTGTGTGGTGTAGTATATAGAGGATCTGTTAGCTCTCCTCTGTGGTGTAGTATATAGAGAATCTGTCAGCTCTCCTGTGTGGTGTAGTATATAGAGGATCTGTCAGCTCTCATGTGTGGTGTAGTATATAGAGGATCTGTCAGCTCTCCTGTGTGGTGTAGTATATAGAGGATCTGTCAGCTCTCCTGTGTGGTGTAGTATATAGAGGATCTGTCAGCTCTCCTGTGTGGTGTAGTATATAGAGGATCTGTCAGCTCTCCTCTGTGGTGTAGTATATAGAGGATCTGGCAGCTCTCCTGTGTGGTGTAGTTGTTAGAACCTTGCTGTTAGTTTTTTTTTCCTTTGCTGGTCACATGACCTTGTTGGCCTATTTAATCCTGCTCCGCCCTTCTGGCTTTGCTGGACTTCATTGTATATCTACTTTCTAGCTAGCCTGTGCTCTGTATCTAACTCTGTTAGTTTGCTTGGTCTACGGACCTCTATGTTCTATCTATTTTGTTTGTTCGTCTGTCTGCTACTATTTCTGTTAGGAGGTGTCCCATATTCCTCCCAGTCCTTAGTACTTGTAGGGATTCCCTCCCCACATCTATAGGTCTTCGTACAGACTAGATTAGGACTTTAGCAGGTCTGATCGCAGGATCAGGTTCCCTGTTACATCGTAGGGATTCAGCTGAGTCTTATAGTAGGGACAGATCTCCTCTCTTTCCTTAGCTTTGGTAGCAGAACATAACAGTAAGTCCAGCCTGCAAATTCTCTAAGGAAAGATTTTTTTTTTTTTTTTTTGTTCCATCATGGTGTCGGTTCAGGATTTGGCTAAACACCTGCAGGGACTCTCTCTGGAAGTGGCCGAGCTCCGTCAGCACGTGAGTAACTGTCCTGGAGCATATTTCTTGGAGCCTAAGGTATGTTTGCCGGATTTATTTTTTGGTGAACATCGAGAATTTTTTTCATTTAAAAATGCTTGCTTATTGTATTTTCGTTTGAGACCCAAGTCCTCTGGGGATGAATCCCAGCGCGTAGGGTTCATAATGTCACTTTTGCGCAAAGAGCCTCAGGAGTGGGCCTTTTCTTTGCAACCTAGTGATACATGCTTCAGATCAGTGGATAGTTTTTTTTCTGCTTTAGGACTATTATATGATGATCCTGACCGTGTGGCATCAGCTGAGACTGAGTTGAGACGTTTAAAACAAGGATCAGGTAATGTCGAAAAATATTGTACTCATTTTCGTCATTGGTCCACTCAAACAGGGTGGAACGATTCTGCTCTGAAAAGTCTATTTCTTGCTGGGCTCAGTGAAAGGGTTAAAGACCTGCTAATTGCTTATCCTACACCTGAGGATTTGCAACAGGCTATGCAATTAGCTATACGGGTGGATAGAAGACTGCGTGCTAGGGTTAATGAGAGCAAATCCTCTGCTATGTCAGTTTCTGGTTATGATAATGTGTGTACTAACAGTGGTGAACCGATGGAGATTGGAGCGATGGCACCTCGCTCTCAAGAAAAAGACCGTCGTTTTTCGCAAGGCTTGTGTTTCTATTGCGGAAAATCTGGTCATTTGATTAAAGGCTGTGAGCTTCGTATGAAGAAAGAAAAAAAAATGGTCAGTCACGCCCGTATTGCCTGTTTAAATTCCAAGGGTGTATTTTTAGCTGCTTCCACGATTGCTCAGGAAAAATTAATGGAATTTCGGGTGTTTGTTGATTGCGGGTCTACACTGAATGTAATTGATGGGGGATTCGTGGAAAAACTCAATTTAAAACCTGAACCTTTATCATCCCCCATTGCTGTGGTTTCTGTGGATGGCTCCCCTTTGAAGAATATTACTCTCAAGGTCAGTGAATTTCCTCTCACTATTAATGGTGTTCACCATGAGAAATTGGATTTGGTAGTGTTGAATAACTTGCCTTCTCCAGTAATATTGGGTTTGCCCTGGTTAAAATTTCACAATCCTGTACTGGATTGGTCTACCAGTGAAATTAAATCCTGGAGCCATAAATGTTATGACAAGTGTTGTAACGGGTGTATTGCAGCTTTGGATAGGGGAGAATTGCCTGTTCCTATTCAGGATTTTTGGAGAGTTTTTTCTGAGAAGGAATCGCAGGTTTTGCCTCCCCATAGAGACTATGATTGTTCTATTGAATTTGTCCCTGGAGCGACTCTTCCTAAAAGTCGTTTATTTAACCTTACTATTCCTGAGAGGAAGGCTTTGGAGGAATACATACAGACAAGTTTGGCCGCCGGTCACATTAGGCCCTCTAAGTCTCCTGTGGCGGTTGGATTTTTTTTTGTAAAAAAAAAGGACGGCAGTTTACGTCCTTGTCTGGATTTTCGTGAGATCAACAAAATTACGGTACGCAATCCTTACCCACTGCCATTGATTCCTGATCTGTTTAACCAGTTATTGGGGGCCAAGTGGTTCTCTAAAATTGACCTTAAGGGGGCATACAATCTGTTGCGCATGAAGGAGGGTGATGAATGGAAGACTGCTTTTAACACTCCTGTGGGTCATTTTGAGAATCTGGTTATGCCTTTTGGTCTTACTAATGCTCCTGCATTTTTTCAGAATCTGATTAATGACATCCTTAGACCTTTGATCGGTAAAAATGTGGTTGTGTATTTGGATGACATTTTGATTTATTCGCCAGATCTGGAGTCTCATTGGCGGAGCGTGCGTGAGGTATTACAGTTATTAATGGACAATTCGCTTTTTGCTAAGCTGGAGAAATGTGAGTTCGCTGTACAGAGAATTAGTTTTTTGGGCTACATTATCTCCAGCAAAGGTTTTGAGATGGATCCGGTTAAGGTTCAGGCTGTGCAGGAATGGCCTAGGCCTATTGGTTTGAAATCGACACAGAGGTTTTTGGGTTTCGCCAATTACTACAGAAAATTCATAAAAATTTTTTCTAGTATTGTCAAACCTCTGACTGATCTCACCAGGAAAGGTGCTGATGCGGTTCAGTGGTCTTCTGAGGCCATTGAAGCTTTTGTGTATCTCAAGGAGAGGTTCACCTCTGCTCCCATCCTTATGCAGCCTGATGTTACTAGGCCGTTTTTGGTTGAGGTTGATGCTTCCTCTGTGGGGGTTGGCGCAGTATTGTCTCAGGATAACGGGGATGGATTACATCCCTGTGCCTTTTTTTCAAAAAAATTTTCGGAGACTGAACTGAATTACGATATTGGTAATCGGGAATTATTGGCTATTAAACTCGCATTTGAACACTGGCGCCACTTCTTGGAAGGTGCGGAATTTCCCGTTCAGGTTCTTACGGATCATAAAAATCTGATATATCTTGATGCTGCCAAGCGCCTGAATGCCCGTCAGGCTAGGTGGGCACTGTTTTTCTCGCGGTTTAATTTCTCCGTTACTTACATCCCTGGTACTAAGAATGTTAAGGCGGATGCCTTGTCTCGCAGTTTTTCTCCCATAGTCGGTGCTGAGAAAGAGGAAAACATTTTACAAGAAGGTGTTGTGATAGCTGCTTTAGACTCCGTTTTGGAAGATGAGATTCTTAAAGCTCAGGAGAATGCCCCATCTAACACTCCTCATGGGAGGTTGTTTGTGCCTGAGACCTTTAGGAGAGATTTGTTTGTTGAGTGTCACGAATCTCGGTTGGCAGGTCATCCCGGAATCTCTGAGACCAAGAGACTGGTGGGTCGCAGTTTTTGGTGGCCTGGATGGCAGAAGGAAGTCATTAAGTGGGTGCGCCAATGTACTATATGTGCTAGATCTAAGTCCTCACATACTCCTGCTGCGGGGTTGCTTTGTCCTTTGGAGGTCCCCAGTGCTCCTTGGACACATTTGGCTATGGACTTTATAACTGACCTTCCCCCCTCTGAGGGTTTTACTGTCATCTGGGTGGTCGTGGACCGTTTTAGCAAGATGTGTCACTTGGTTCCCTTCGTCAAACTGCCCTGCGCTAAAACTCTCGCTAAGGCCTTTGTCAAGGAAATTGTCAGACTTCATGGCGTTCCTACTGACATTGTTTCTGATAGGGGTCCTCAGTTCGTGGCTCGTTTTTGGCGTGCCTTTTGTGACAGGTTGGGAATTCATTTGTCGTTTTCGTCCGGATATCATCCTGAATCTAATGGCCAGACAGAAAGGAAAAACCAGGATGTTGAGCAGTTCTTGCGTTGTTTTGTGGCAGACAATCAAGAGGGGTGGTCTGAGTTTCTGCCACTTGCCGAATTTGCTCTGAACAATCATACATCTTCTTCTGCTGGTTGTTCGCCTTTTTTTTGTTGTTCTGGGAGACATCCGTCGTTTGGGTCGTTCTCCAAGTTGGGATCTGCCGTGCCTGAGGAGGAGAATTTTTCCGGTGATTTGGAAAGAGTTTGGACGGATGTGCGTGGTAATCTTCAGGAGGCCAACAGAAAATCTAAAGACTACTTTGATAGGAAACGACAGGAGGTTTTGTTCGCTGTTGGTGACATGGTTTGGTTGTCCTCTAGGAATCTGCGGTTGAGGATTCCTTCTAAGAAATTGGGTCCCAAGTTTGTAGGGCCCTTTAAGGTGCTTCAGGTTGTCAACCAATCTGCTGTTAGGTTGGAGGTTCCTACCTCCTGGAGAATTAATCCGGTCTTTCATGTCTCTCTGTTAAAAAAAGCTGTTGTGTCGGATGGTGACGCCTCTGCCTCTGTTCCTCCGGTGGTGGAGGACGGGGAATATGAAATTTCTCGCATCCTTGACTCTAGACGGTATAGAGGTAGTTTGCAGTATCTTGTGGCCTGGAAAGGTTTCGGACCCGAGGATAACTCTTGGGTGAGGTCAGATGATGTTTCCGCGTCCAGACTTATCAGAGCGTTTCACAGGAGATTTCCTGATAAGCCTGGTCCTAGGGGATCCGGAGGATCCTCTTAGAAGGGGGGGTACTGTTAGAACCTTGCTGTTAGGTTTTTTTTTCCTTTGCTGGTCACATGACCTTGTTGGCCTATTTAATCCTGCTCCGCCCTTCTGGCTTTGCTGGACTTCATTGTATATCTACTTTCTAGCTAGCCTGTGCTCTGTATCTAACTCTGTTAGTTTGCTTGGTCTACGGACCTCTATGTTCTATCTATTTTGTTTGTTCGTCTGTCTGCTACTATTTCTGTTAGGAGGTGTCCCATATTCCTCCCAGTCCTTAGTACTTGTAGGGATTCCCTCCCCACATCTATAGGTCTTCGTACAGACTAGATTAGGACTTTAGCAGGTCTGATCGCAGGATCAGGTTCCCTGTTACATCGTAGGGATTCAGCTGAGTCTTATAGTAGGGACAGATCTCCTCTCTTTCCTTAGCTTTGGTAGCAGAACATAACAGTAGTATATAGAGGATCTGTCAGCTCTCCTGTGTGGTGTAGTATATAGAGGATCTGTCAGCTCTCCTGTGTGGTGTAGTATATAGAGGATCTGTCAGCTCTCCTGTTTGGTGTAGTATATAGAGGATCTGTCAGCTCTCCTCTGTGGTGTAGTATATAGAGGATCTGTCAGCTCTCCTGTGTGGTGTAGTATATAGAGGATCTGTCAGCTCTCCTGTGTGGTGTGGAATATAGAGGATCTGTCAGCTCTCGTGTGTGATGTAGTATATAGAGGATCTGTCAGCTCTCCTGTTTGGTGTAGTATATAGAGGATCTGTCAGCTCTCCTCTGTGGTGTAGTATATAGAGGATCTGTCAGCTCTCCTCTGTGATGTAGTATATAGAGTATCTGTTAGCTCTCCTGTGTGGTGTAGTATATAGAGGTTCTGTCAGCTCTCCTGTGTGGTGTAGTATATAGAGGATCCTTCAGCTCTCCTGTGTGTTGTAGTATATAGAGGATCTGTCAGCTCTCCTGTGTGATGTAGTATATAGAGGATCTGTCAGCTCTCCTGTGTGGTGTAGTATATAGAGGATCTGTCAGCTCTCCTGTGTGATGTAGTATATAGAGGATCTGTCAGCTCTCCTGTGTGATGTAGTATATAGAGGATCTGTCAGCTCTCCTGTGTGGTGTAGTATATAGAGGATCTGTCAGCTCTCCTGTGTGGTGTGGAATATAGAGGATCTGTCAGCTCTCGTGTGTGATGTAGTATATAGAGGATCTGTCAGCACTCCTGTGTAGTGTAATATATAGAGGTTCTGTCAGCTCTCCTGTGTGGTGTAGTATATAGAGGATCTGTCAGCTCTCCTGTGTGGTGTAGTATATAGAGGATCTGTCAGCACTCCAATGTGGTGTAGTATATAGAGGATCTGTCAGCTCTCCTGTGTGGTGTAGTATATAGAGGATCTGTCAATTCCCCTGTGTGGTGTAGTATATAGAGGATCTGCCACCTCTCCTGTGTGGTGTAGTATATAGAGGATCTGTCAGCTCTCCTGTGTGGTGTAGTATATAGAGGATCTGTCAGCTGTCCTGTGTGGTGTAGTATATAGAGGATCTGTCAGCTCTCCTGTGTGGTGTAGTATATAGAGGATCTGTCAGCTCTCCTGTGTGGTGTAGTATATAGAGGATCTGTCAGCTCTCCTTTGTGGTGCAGTATATAGAGGATCTGTCAGCACTCCTGTGTGGTGTAGTATATAGAGGATCTATCAGCTCTCCTGTGTGGTGTAGTATATAGAGGATCTGTCAGCTCTCCTGTGTGGTGTAATATATAGAGGATCTGTCAGCTCTCCTGTGTGGTGTAGTATATAGAGGATCTGTCAGCTCTCCTGTGTGGTGTAGTATATAGAGGATCTGTCAGCTCTCCTGTGTGGTGTAGTATATAGAGGATCTGTCAGCTCTCCTGTGTGGTGTAGTATATAGAGGATCTGTTAGCTCTCCTGTGTGGTGTAGTATATAGAGGATCTGTCAGCTCTCCTGTGTGGTGCAGTATATAGAGGATCTGTCAGCTCTCCTGTGTGGTGTAGTATTTAAAGGATCTGTCAGCTCTCCTGTTTGGTGTAGTATATAGAGGATCTGTCAGTTCTCCTGTGTGGTGTAGTATATAGAGGATCTGTCAGCTCTCCTGTGTGGTGTAGTATATAGAGGATCTGTCAGCTCTCCTGTGTGGTGTAGTATATAGAGGATCTGTCAGCTCTCTTGTGTGGTGTAGTATATAGAGGATCTGTCAGCTCTCCTGTGTGGTGTAGTATATAGAGGATCTGTCAGCTCTCCTGTGTGGTGTAGTATATAGAGGATCTGTCAGTTCTCCTGTGTGGTGTAGTATATAGAGGATCTGTCAGCTGTCCTGTGTGGTGTATTATATAGAGGATCTGTCAGCTCTCCTGTGTGGTGTAGTATTTAGAGGATCTGCCAGCTGTCCTGTGTGGTGGAGTATATAGAGGATCTGTCTGTTCTCCTGTGTGGTGTAGTATATAGAGGATCTGTCAGCTCTCCTGTGTGGTGTAGTATATAGAGGATCTGTCAGCTCTCCTGTGTGGTGTAGTATATAGAGGATCTGTCAGCTCTCCTGTGTGGTGTAGTATATAGATGAGCTGTGAGCACTCCTGTGTGGTGTAGTATATAGAGGATCTGTCTGCTCTCCTGTGTGGTGTAGTATATAGAGGATCTGTCAGCACTCCTGTGTGGTGTAGTATATAGAGGATCTGTCAGCTCTCCTGTGTGGTGTAGTATATAGAGGATCTGTCAGCTCTCCTGTGTGGTGTAGTATATAGAGGATCTGTCAGCTCTCCTGTGTGGTGTAGTATATAGAGGATCTGTCAGCTCTCCTGTGTGGTGTAGTATATAAAGGATCTGTCAGCTCTCCTGTGTGGTGTAGTATATAGAGGATCTGTTAGCTCTCCTGTGTGGTGTAGTATATAGAGGATCTGCTAGCTCTCCTGTGTGGTGTAGTATATAGAGGATCTGTCAGTTCTCCTGTGTGGTGTAGTATATAGAGGATCTGTCAGCTCTCTTGTGTGGTGTAGTATATAGAGCATCTGTCAGCTCTCCTGTGTAGTGTAGTATATAGAGGATCTGTCAGCTCTCCTGTGTGGTGTAGTATATAGAGGATCTGTCAGCTCTCCTGTGTGGTGTAGTATATAGAGGATCTGTCAGCTCTCCTGTGTGGTGTATTATATAGAGGATCTGTCAGCTCTCCTGTGTGGTGTAGTATTTAGAGGATCTGCCAGCTGTCCTGTGTGGTGAAGTATATAGAGGATCTGTCAGTTCTCCTATGTGGTGTAGTATATAGAGGATCTGTCAGCTCTCCTGTGTGGTGTAGTATATAGAGGATCTGTCAGCTCTCCTGTGTGGTGTAGTATATAGAGGATCTGTCAGCTCTCCTGTGTGGTGTAGTATATAGAGGATCTGTCAGCTCTCCTGTGTGGTGTAGTATATAGAGGATCTGTCAGCTCTCCTTTGTGGTGCAGTATATAGAGGATCTGTCAGCACTCCTGTGTGGTGTAGTATATAGAGGATCTGTCAGCTATACTGTGTGGTGTAGTATATAGAGGATCTGTCAGCTATACTGTGTGGTGTAGTATATAGAGGATCTGTCAGCTCTCCTGTGTGGTGTAGTATATAGAGGATCTGTCAGCTCTCCTGTGTGGTGTAGTATATAGAGGATCTGTCAGCTCTCCTGTGTGGTGTAGTATATAGAGGATCTGTCAGCTCTCCTGTGTGGTGTAGTATTTAGAGGATCTGCCAGCTGTCCTGTGTGGTGGAGTATATAGAGGATCTGTCAGTTCTCCTGTGTGGTGTAGTATATAGAGGATCTGTCAGCTCTTCTGTGTGGTGTAGTATATAGAGGATCTGTCAGCTCTCCTGTGTGGTGTAGTATATAGAGGATATGTCAGCTCTCCTGTGTGGTGTAGTATATAGAGGATCTGTCAGCTCTCCTGTGTGGTGTAGTATATAGAGGATCTGTCAGCTCTCCTGTGTGGTGTAGTATATAGAGGATCTGTCAGCTCTCCTGTGTGGTGTAGTATATAGAGGATCTGTCAGCTCTCCTGTGTGGTGTAGTATATAGAGGATCTGTCAGCTCTCCTGTGTGGTGTAGTATATAGATGAGCTGTGAGCACTCCTGTGTGGTGTAGTATATAGAGGATCTGTCTGCTCTCCTGTGTGGTGTAGTATATAGAGGATCTGTCAGCACTCCTGTGTGGTGTAGTATATAGAGGATCTGTCAGCTCTCCTGTGTGGTGTAGTATATAGAGGATCTGTCAGCTCTCCTGTGTGGTGTAGTATATAGAGGATCTGTCAGCTCTCCTGTGTGGTGTAGTATATAGAGGATCTGTCAGCTCTCCTGTGTGGTGTAGTATATAAAGGATCTGTCAGCTCTCCTGTGTGGTGTAGTATATAGAGGATCTGTTAGCTCTCCTGTGTGGTGTAGTATATAGAGGATCTGTTAGCTCTCCTGTGTGGTGTAGTATATAAAGGATCTGTCAGTTCTCCTGTGTGGTGTAGTATATAGAGGATCTGTCAGCTCTCTTGTGTGGTGTAGTATATAGAGCATCTGTCAGCTCTCCTGTGTAGTGTAGTATATAGAGGATCTGTCAGCTCTCCTGTGTGGTGTAGTATATAGAGGATCTGTCAGCTCTCCTGTGTGGTGTAGTATATAGAGGATCTGTCAGCTCTCCTGTGTGGTGTATTATATAGAGGATCTGTCAGCTCTCCTGTGTGGTGTAGTATTTAGAGGATCTGCCAGCTGTCCTGTGTGGTGAAGTATATAGAGGATCTGTCAGTTCTCCTATGTGGTGTAGTATATAGAGGATCTGTCAGCTCTCCTGTGTGGTGTAGTATATAGAGGATCTGTCAGCTCTCCTGTGTGGTGTAGTATATGGAGGATCTGTCAGCTCTCCTGTGTGGTGTAGTATATAGAGGATCTGTCAGCTCTCCTGTGTGGTGTAGTATATAGAGGATCTGTCAGCTCTCCTTTGTGGTGTAGTATATAGAGGATCTGTCAGCACTCCTGTGTGGTGTAGTATATAGAGGATCTGTCAGCTATACTGTGTGGTGTAGTATATAGAGGATCTGTCAGCTATACTGTGTGGTGTAGTATATAGAGGATCTGTCAGCTCTCCTGTGTGGTGTAGTATTTAGAGGATCTGCCAGCTGTCCTGTGTGGTGGAGTATATAGAGGATCTGTCAGTTCTCCTGTGTGGTGTAGTATATAGAGGATCTGTCAGCTCTTCTGTGTGGTGTAGTATATAGAGGATCTGTCAGCTCTCCTGTGTGGTGTAGTATATAGAGGATATGTCAGCTCTCCTGTGTGGTGTAGTATATAGAGGATCTGTCAGCTCTCCTGTGTGGTGTAGTATTTAGAGGATCTGTCAGCTCTCCTGTGTGGTGTAGTATATAGAGGATCTGTCAGCTCTCCTGTGTGGTGTAGTATATAGAGGATCTGTCAGCTCTCCTGTGTGGTGTAGTATATAGAGGATCTGTCAGTTCTCCTGTGTGGTGTAGTATATAGAGAATCTGTCAGCTCTCCTGTGTGGTGTAGTATATAGAGGATCTGTCAGCTCTCCTGTGTGGTGTAGTATATAGAGGATCTGTCAGCTCTCCTGTGTGGTGTAGTATATAGAGGATCTGTCAGCTCTCCTGTGTGGTGTAGTATATAGAGGATCTGTCAGCTCTTCTGTGTGGTGTAGTATATAGAGGATCTGTCAGCTCTCCTGTGTGGTGTAGTATATAGAGGATCTGTCAGCTCTCCTGTGTGGTGTAGTATATAGAGGATCTGTCAGCTCTCCTGTGTGGTGTAGTATATAGAGGATCTGTCAGCTCTCCTGTGTGGTGTAGTATATAGAGGATCTGTCAGCTCTCCTCTGTGGTGTAGTATATAGAGGATCTGTCAGCTCTTCTGTGTGGTGTAGTATATAGAGGATCTGTCAGCTCTCCTGTGTGGTGTAGTATATAGAGGATCTGTCAGCTCTCCTCTGTGGTGTAGTATATAGAGGATCTGTCAGTTCTCCTGTGTGGTGTAGTATATAGAGGATCTGTCAGCTCTCCTGTGTGGTGTAGTATAGAGGATCTGTCAGCTCTCCTGTGTGATGTATTATATAGAGATTCTGTCAGATTCTGTGAACACTTAATCAAGTTGAAAATTAAATGATCTGTAAAAGGCCTAAAATGAAAGATGACACATTTCCTTTGTATTTTAGGCAATATATATATATTCATTTTTTACATTTTAAAAATTAGAAAAACGAAAATGGGCCGATGCAAAAGTTTGGGCACCCTACATGGTTAGTACCTCGTAGTGCCCCCTTTTGAAAGTATCACAGCTTGTAAACGCTTTTTTGTAGCCAGACAAGAGTCTTTCAATTCTTGTTTGAGGGAATTTCATCCTTTCTTCCTTGGAGGATTCCTCCAGTTCTGTGACATTCCTGGGTCGTCTTGCATGCTCTGCTATACTGAGGTCTAGCCACAGAATTTCAATGATATTCAGGTTAGGGGACTGTGAGGGCCATTGTAAAACCTTCAGCTAGTGCCTTTGGAGGTCATCAGTTGTGAATTTTGATGTGTTCAGGATCATTCTCCATTTGTAGAAGCCATCCGCTTCATTCTCGTTTCAATTTCAGTTTTTTTACAGATGGTGTTATGTTTGCATCAAAAATTTGTTGTAATTTTATTGAATCCATTTTACCCTCTCTCCGTGAAATGTTCCCCATGCCATTGGCTGCAACACAACCCCAAAGCATGACTGATCCTCCCCCATGCTTAATGGTTGGCGAGATGTTCTTTTCCTGAAATTCTGTGCCCTTTTTTCTCCACACATACATTTAATCATTGTGGCTAAAGAATTCCATTTTAACTTCACAGGTCCACAGGACTTGTTTCCAAAGTGCATCAGGCTTGTTTAGATGTTCTTTTGCAGACTTCTGACACTGAATTCTATGGTGAGGGATACAAGAGAGGTTTTCTTCTGATGACTCTTCAATGAAGGCCATATTTGTGCAATTGTCTCTGAACAGTAGAGCAATGTACCACAACTGCACAGTCTGCTAAATCTTTCTAAAGGTCTTTTGCAGTTAAGCGGGGGTTCTGATTTGCCTCTCTAGCAATCCTACGATCAGCTCATTGAAATGTTGCTTGGTCTTCCAGACATTATCTTGACCTCCACTGTTCCTGGTAACTGCCATTTCTTAATTACATTTCGAACTGAGGAAAGGGCAACTTGAAAACGCTTTGCTTTCTTCTTATAGCCTTCTTCTGCTTTGTGGGCCTCCACCATTTTCCTTGTCAGATTGTTGGCAGCTGCTTAGAAGGACCCATGGCTGCTGTTTTTTGGGCACAAGGTTAGAGGAGGCTGTTTTTTATAAAGCTGGGAAATTTGCATCACCTGGTCTTTCCTAATGATGATAGTGAACAATCCATAACCCTTGTTAATGATTTCCTTCCAGGAGGAATTTCCTACTAATAGGAACTGTAGAAAATGTTGTCCTTTATTAATTAAAAATATAATATGTATTAAAAGACTCCTGATATAATAAGTGGTGGAGGAGGGGGATGCAGCTGCAGTATTTCTCCCACAGAGAGAGAATGGGTGGTCCTTCATGGAGAAAACATCTGATTGGCTCAGAGCCCCCAAACATAGCAATGACATCATACTTGTATGATCCCGCCCACTCAGGAAACAAGAAGAATAAGACACAAAATCTGCAGATTACAGATACAACGTCCTATACATGTTTATAAACGTCGAGGTCGGGATCACGATTATTATTGTAACTATGAATGCACCTTAAATGGAGAATGATACAGAAAGTGCATGAAGATCACTCATAGAGTTTCTGCCTCTTTACCTATAAACCCGCCCCTCCCCCACCCCAATGTCACTTAGACCAGAAGCATTTGTCCTCTATGACTTCTAGCACAACGTTATCTGATATAACTAGATATATTCTATTCTGTCACCAGAAAATAATGAACATTTAAGGCCCAATTTTCAACTAGGAAAAAAATCTTCCTGTTTAGCTCCTCTTGTGTGCGTCTCCTTATGAGATTCTCCAGGGATGTGGCCCATTTCTCTGCTGTCATCTTCATACTTACATTAGCTGAAAGGTAAGACGGAGTCTATTCCACCTGCTGAAATCCACAAGCGGGTCACGATCCGCCAAATCTACACCACAAACACTTTCTTCTTTCAATTCTCAGCTCTGAAATATTAATAAACACTTATGAATGTGCTACGTGGACGGGATAATGACCTGCGATGGAAAACTTTCTGATAATTGTATGTGCTGCAAAGTGAAGGGAACTTTCTTTAATGCACCGTACATACAAAAAACATGATTTTTCCAGTGTAATCACCAAGAAGAAACAAAATTGTATAGAACTTGAATCACTGTGTACAAACATTACATACAGAGCTGCACTCACTATTCTGCCGGTGCAGTCACTGTGTACATACATTACATTACTGATCCTGAGTTACATCCTGTATTATACTCCAGAGCTGCACTCACTATTCTGCTGGTGCAGTCACGGTGTACATACATTACATTATTGATCCTGTACTGATCCTGAGTTACATCCTGTATTATACTCCAGAGCTGCACTCACTATTCCGCTGGTGTAGTCATTGTGTACATACATTACATTACTGATCCTGTACTGATCCTGAGTTACATCCTGTATTATACTCCAGAGCTGCACTCACTATTCTGCTGGTGCAGTCACTGTATACATACATTACATTACTGATCCTGAGTTACATCCTGTATTATACCCCAGAGCTGCACTCACTATTCTGCTGGTGCAGTCACTGTGTACATACATTACATTACTGATCCTGAGTTACATTATGTATTATACTCCAGAGCTGCACTCACTATTCTGCTGGTGGTGTCACTGTGTACATATATTACATTACTGATCCTGAGTTACATCCTGTATTATACTCCAGAGCTGCACTCACTATTCTGCTGGTGCAGTCACTGTGTAAATATATTACATTACTGATCCTGAGTTACATCCTGTATTATACTCCAGAGCTGCACTCACTATTCTGCTGGTGGAGTCACTGTGTACATATATTACATTACTGATCCTGTACTGATCCTGAGTTACATCCTGTATTATACTCCAGAGCTGCACTCACTATTCTGCTGGTGCAGTCACTGTGTACATACATTACATTACTGACCCTGTACTGATCCTGAGTTACATCCTGTATTATGCTCCAGAGCCGCATTCACTATTCTGCTGGTGCAGTCACTGTGTACATACATTACATTACTGATCCTGTACTGATCCTGAGTTACATCCTGTATTATACTCCAGAGCTGCACTCACTATTCTGCCGGTGCAGTCACTGTGTACATACATTACATTACTGATCCTGAGTTACATCCTGTATTATACTCCAGAGCTGCACTCACTATTCTGCTGGTGCAGTCACTGTGTACATACATTACATTAATGATCCTGATTTACATCCTATATTATACCCCAGAGCTGCACTCACTATTCTGCTGGTGCAGTCACTGTATACATACATTACATTACTGATCCTGAGTTACATCGTGTATTATATTCCAGAGCTGCACTCACTATTATGCTGATGCAGTCACTGTGTACATATATTACATTACTGATTCTCTACTGATCCTGAGTTACATCCTGTATTATACTCCAGAGCTGCACTCACTATTCTGCTGGTGCAGTCACTGTGTACATACATTACATTAATGATCCTGATTTACATCCTATATTATACCCCAGAGCTGCACTCACTATTCTGCTGGTGCAGTCACTGTATACATACATTACATTACTGATCCTGAGTTACATCGTGTATTATATTCCAGAGCTGCACTCACTATTATGCTGATGCAGTCACTGTGTACATATATTACATTACTGATCCTTTACTGATCCTGAGTTACATCCTGTATTATACTCCAGAGCTGCACTCACTATTCTGCTGGTGCAGTCACTGTGTACATACATTACATTACTGATCCTGAGTTACCTCCTATATTATACTCCAGAGCTGCACTCACTATTCTGCTGGTGCTGTCACTGTGTACATGCATTACATTACTGATCCTGAGTTACATCCTGTATTATACTCCAGAGCTGCACTCACTATTCTGCTGGTGCAGTCACTGTGTACATACATTACATTACTGATCCTGAGTTACATCCTGTATTATACTCCAGAGCTGCACTCACTATTCTGCTGGTGCAGTCACTGTGTACATACATTACATTACTGATCCTGAGTTACCTCCTATATTATACTCCAGAGCTGCACTCACTATTCTGCTGGTGCTGTCACTGTGTACATGCATTACATTACTGATCCTGAGTTACATCCTGTATTATACTCCAGAGCTGCACTCACTAGTCTGCTGGTGGAGTTACTGTGTACATAAATTACATTACTGATCCCGAGATACATCCTGTATTATACTCCAGAGCTGCACTCACTATTCTGCCGGTGCAGTCACTGTGTACATACATTACATTACTGATCCTGAGTTACATCCTGTATTATACTCCAGAGCTGCACTCACTATTCTGCTGGTGTAGTCACTGTGTACATACATTACATTACTGATCCTGAGTTACATCCTGTATTATACTCCAGAGCTGCACTCACTATTCTGCTGGTGCAGTCACTGTGTACATACATTACATTACTGATCCTGAGTTACCTCCTGTATTATACTCCAGAGCTGCACTCACTATTCTGCTGGTGCTGTCACTGTGTACATACATTACATTACTGATCCTGAGTTACACCTGTATTATACTCCAGAGCTACACTCACTAGTCTGCTGGTGGAGTTACTGTGTACATAAATAACATTACTGATCCCGAGTTACATCCTGTATTATACTCCAGAGCTGCACTCACTATTCTGCTGGTGCAGTCACTGTGTACATACATTACAATACTGATCCTGAGTTACATCCTGTATTATACTCCAGAGCTGCACTCACTATTCTGCTGGTGCAGTCACTGTGTACATACATTACATTACTGATCCTGAGTTACATCCTGTATTATACTCCAGAGCTGCACTCACTATTCTGCTGGTGCAGTCACTGTGTACATACATTGCATTACTGATCCTGAGTTACATCCTGTATTATACTCCAGAGCTGCACTCACTATTCTGCTGGTGCAGTCACTGTGTACATACATTACATTACTGATCCTGTACTGATCCTGAGTTACATCCTGTATTATACTACAGAGCTGCACTCACTATTCTGCTGGTGCAGTCACTGTATACATACATTACATTACTGATCCTGAGTTACATCGTGTATTATATTCCAGAGCTGCACTCACTATTATGCTGATGCAGTCACTGTGTACATACATTACATTACTGATTCTCTACTGATCCTGAGTTACATCCTGTATTATACCCCAGAGCTGCACTCACTATTCTGCTGGTGCAGTCACTGTATACATACATTACATTACTGATCCTGAGTTACATCCTGTATTATATTCCAGAGCTGCACTCACTATTCTGCTGGTGCAGTCACTGTGTACATACATTACATTACTGATCCTATACTGATCCTGAGTTACATCCTGTATTATATTCCAGAGCTGCCCTCACTATTCTGCTGGTGCAGTCACTGTGTAGATACATTACATTACTGATCCTGAGTTACATCCTGTATTATACTCCAGAGCTGCACTCACTATTCTGCTGGTGCAGTCACTGTGTACATACATTACATTTCTGATCCTGAGTTACATCCTGTATTATACTCCAGAGCTACACTCACTATTCTGCTTGTACAGTCACTGTGTACATACATTACATTAATGATCCTGAGTTACATCCTGTATTATACTCCAGAGCTGCACTCACTATTCTGCTGGTGCAGTCACTGTGTACATACATTACATTACTGATCCTGAGTTACATCCTGTATTATACTCCAGAGCTGCACTCACTATTCTGCTGGTGCAGTCACTGTGTACATACATTACATTACTGATCCTGAGTTACATCCTGTATTATACTCCAGAGCTGCACTCACTATTCTGCTGGTGCAGTCACTGTGTACATACATTACATTACTGATCCTGAGTTACATCCTGTATTATACTCTAGAGCTGCACTCACTATTCTGCTGGTGCAGTCACTGTGAACATACATTACATTACTGATCCTGAGTTACCTCCTGTATTATGCTCCAGAGCTGCACTCACTATTCTGCTGGTGCTGTCACTGTGTACATACATTACATTACTGATCCTGAGTTACATCCTGTATTATACTCCAGAGCTACACTCACTAGTCTGCTGGTGGAGTTACTGTGTACATTAATTACATTACTGATCCCGAGTTACATCCTGTATTATACTCCAGAGCTGCACTCACTATTCTGCCGGTGCAGTCACTGTGTACATACATTACATTACTGATCCTGAGTTACATCCTGTATTATACTCTAGAGCTGCACTCACTATTCTGCTGGTGCAGTCACTGTGAACATACATTACATTACTGATCCTGAGTTACCTCCTGTATTATGCTCCAGAGCTGCACTCACTATTCTGCTTGTGCTGTCACTGTGTACATACATTACATTACTGATCCCGAGTTACATCCTGTATTATACTCCAGAGCTGCACTCACTATTCTGCTGGTGCAGTCACTGTGTACATACATTACATTACTGATCCTGAGTTACATCCTTTATTATACTCCAGAGCTGCACTCACTATTCTGCTGGTGCAGTCACTGTGTACATACATTACATTACTGATCCTGAGTTACCTCCTGTATTATATTCCAGAGCTGCACTCACTATTCTGCTGGTGCTGTCACTGTGTACATGCATTACATTACTGATCCTGAGTTACATCCTGTATTATACTCCAGAGCTACACTCACTAGTCTGCTGGTGGAGTTACTGTGTACATAAATTACATTACTGATCCTGTACTGATCCTGAGTTACATCCTGTATTATACTCCAGAGCTGCACTCACTATTCTGCTGGTGCAGTCACTGTGTACATACATTACATTACTGATCCTGAGTTACCTCCTGTATTATACTCCAGAGCTGTACTCACTATTCTGCTGGTGCAGTCACTGTGTACATACATTATATTACTGTAATGCTGCATCTCCTGCTTTATTATGGAGTGTCTATACCAAGAGACCAAAAGAGTAGATACTTGCACCTATGCGTATTTATCATGAACTGATGAACTTTGCTTTCATTTCTAATTACCCTTATGGACTTGGACTGGCCACCCCCCTATTGCTTTTAATATATACTGCAATGCCAAACTATTGCAGTATATAATGAAAATTGTGGTCTTCGATGAAGTTCAGCTTGTGGCTGAGTCTCAAAGGAGTACCAAGATGGCAGTGATTAGGATCTTTAGCAGGCACCTAACTAATATGATAACCCATCAGCGTCCCGCTATTGGATGCTTGACATATGCACCTAATTGGTTAGCAACAGCGATTGAAACTCAGCTCTGGCCCCTTCTGTTATAGACAGATGCTGGGCATCTAATTGGTTAACAGCAGCGATCTTAGCTCAGTTCTGTCCTGTTCTGTTAGCAACAGATGCTGTGCATCTAAATGGTTAACAGCAGCGATCTGAGCTCAGTTCTGTCCCCTCCTGTTAGCGACAGATGCTAGACATCCAAATGATTAACAGCAGCGATCTGAGCTGAGCTCTATCCTATTGTGTTAGAGACAGCTGTTGAGCATCTAAATGATTAACAGCAGCAATCAGATCTCAACTCTGTCCCCTTGTTTAAGAGACAGATGCTGAGCAACTAAATGGTTAACAGTAGTGATCAGAGCTCATCTCTGGCCCCAGAGACAGATGCTGGCCCGCAATATAGCCACCATCTACTGCAAGTGACAAGTGACTGATTCTCTTCCACACTCGGTGTCCCCAATGTAGATTTACTGGGACATCAATTTTCACTAAGGGGCTAATGAAGTCCACATGTATATTACCAGTAAAAGACTGACTCTGAACTGAAATTTTGTATTGAGTCATCTAGTGAGCACATGTAAAGATCTTTGTGAAGAGATCGCCTATTGTGAATGGTGGATCCTGTATTTTCCTGTTTATGAAATTGTTACCTGGCATGGTAATCCTGCCTGTGATGATAACGAGACTGCTGAAAAATCTTCTGTAAAAAAAAAAAAAAACAGGAAAAATGAGTCTAGAATAACCCCAATGGCCAGTGTGAATATTGCAAAATTTTTTTCTTTTTAATGCAGCTAATGATAATAAAAAAAAAAGAAACCATTACCAAATTAAAAAGAGACAATAAAAATAATATAAAAATCTGATTTAAACTTTTTGTGATGACACATTCCCTTTAAGAAAAAGTAAATAAAAAGCAACACCTCACTTGCACCTCCTCAAAGTAAATTACTAACAGATACAGTATTTCATTCTTAAAGAATCATTTACCATTTTTGCTTTCTGGAAGGCACCTTCAATATGTTTCCTTGTTCTTTTTGTGTTTTCTTTCCTTTCTTTCCTTTTTTTTCTGCTGATATAGCAAACAACAATGTGAGCGAGGGATGAGCAGAGGCCGATGTAATAATCTGTGTGTGATGTGACAATCTTGCATTGTGTATGGGGCTTAATCACTGCTGGTTAATGCGCTCGTCTTCGTGTCATTAGTGTTTTTGCTGTGATCAGCTTCAGTAATCTAACACTTAAAGTCACATAACTCATTCTGGCATAGATTTCTATCCTGACCCTTCACACAGAAAGGATTGACAGATGTCTCCTGATCCCTTACTGTAGCCTTTTTGACAACAGATGCTACTATTTCAACTAAGATTAAAAGAATTATAAGATAGCAAGATTTTTACAAATTATTATTATTTGTTAATTCAATTATATCATATCATATAATTAATGAAAAGAAGTAATATAACTGTATATATATATGTAAAGCGCTGCGGAATATGTTAGCGCTATATAAAAAATAAAGATTATTATATATATATATATATATATATATATATATATATAGATTATTTTTATTTATTTATTTATTTTATCTTTCTTTTGAAAGAAATTCAAATGGTTACAAACAAATGGCTACCAAGATTTACAAGGGCAAGAAATAAATTAAACTATGAAATTCACAAAATTTACAATATGAGATAAAGTCAATGTTGTTCCATTATTAGTCTTTGAGTTTGTGGCTTCACTTCCTTCTATGACGCATGCATGAATCTTGCTTTTATTACTTTTATACAGTTTGATACTAAGTTGCCATAGACACTTTATAAGATGAGTGACATAACATGGGGAGACCATAGTGGCAGTTGCCTTGGGCACAACATTTTATGGGGATGCAAAAGTGGAGCAGCGCAGGGGCGCATTAAGTGTCAAGCTGGATAAGTAAAGAAGCCAGTGATTTCTTTTACATTTCTGCTGGTCCTGATGCTGCTTAGGCTCCTATGCAGAGCACAGCAGTCAAGATAAGTATAGGCTGCTGTCCTCTTGATAGGCAGCGACTGAGATGACAAGGCACTCAGCCACTATGATAAAGTGAGCTTTGTCTTCTCATTCACTGCCTATGCAGAGTGCAGCAGCCGAACGCAAACTCATCACGACTGCTGCGCTCTGCATAGGAAGTAACTAAGATGACAAAGGCTGCAGTATGATCGGTAATTCTCCACTTCCTTGCAGTTTTGTGAGAGGAGAGAAAAAGAGCTCCCAAATTTAAAAAGTGACTCCTTAAAAAAAAACAAAGTTATATAATTACCGTTTTGTTTTTATGTTCTTTGTCTATCCCTAACAAGAGTTATGGTTAGGGTTTGAACTAGGGTTAATGTTAGGACCAGGATTAGGATAGTGCTAGGATTAGGATTAGAGTTTGGGGAAAAAAAATAGGGTCAGGGTTAGATTTCGGGTAAGGAATAGGGCTAGGGTTAGGAATAGAATTAAGTTAATAGAAAGGGTTAGGATTATGGCTAAGTTAGTAAAATAGTTACATAAAAAAATACCATGTTAAATGTAAAAAAATATTAACAATGTATAATTATTTATTTTTAATATTTGATGTTAAATTTCAGATAAGAATAGACAATAACAAGGTGGTCAAATGGCAAAATATAAGTACATGATTATTTTCTCAAAATACGAATCATGTGAATGCGGCTAAGGGTGAAAGGGAATTAATAAGTGCAGTCAACAAGTCAGGGGTCCCAAAATACTTGTTATGCCCCTGGCGCTGACTCCCTACACTATGCTACAGTATAAAATTATTTGCAACATTGCCCAATTATTTACATTGCAGGTGTTATAAATCGATACAAAGAAAGCTGCAAAGTTACTCGACTACTTATCATGAATCACAGAATATCTCATTTGTATTCCCTGAGTGCACTAAAGAATTGTGAAAATATCTGTTTCTGCCCCATTGTAAAAAAAAAGTCTCATAAAACAAAAAAGCCATAAAACCAGTCGAGACTATACCTAGACATAGTCCAGTCTACTAAAACCAATCATCATTTCACATTTTTATATATTTTGGTGTTATAAGCCAGACTCCGCCGCCTGAGCGCTGCGATGGGCCACAGTGGTCCGTTTTATGTGCCTCCTGGGCTGCACGCCAACTACTGGCGCTGGTTCAGATACCTGCCAGGGTTTTTCTTTCTTTTGGCTGCCATTACATTGAACTGATATGGATGTTAATGTCGTGTTTATGTTGTAAATTATATTGTTCTTGTAAAAACATATTCATAAATGATGGTGGCGATTGGAAACCAGTATATGTGGTCATATATTCAGTCGAGAGAACAGATGCATGGATCAAAAACACTGTTTTATATCATTTGTATCCAGTCTGTTTTAATGTGCTGCAAGTGTATTTGGTTCCCAAGGGATTAAATTCACCTTAGTCCCTTTATTTGTCTCGAAAAAGGTCTACGTTTTAACACTCAATATATCCGTAATACATTTCTTTGGACATGCCATATTGGAAGCATTATCTCTGTAGAAAGCCTATGAGTGGTTTGTATAGAAGCTGCAAAAATGGAGGCAAATGGACAGAAAAATTGTGTTCATAGACTATTATAGTTCACAGGACGAGCTAGAGGACAGAATTTATGTCATATAATGGCCAGATATAGTGTTGTTCCTCATGTACAGTACAGACCAAAAGTTTGGACACACCTCATTTAAAGATTTTTCTGTATTTTCATGACTATGAAAATTGTACATTCACACTGAAGGCATCAAAACTATGAATTAACACATGTGGAATTATATACTTAACAAAAAAGTGTGAAACAACTGAAAATATGTCTTATATTCTAGGTTCTTCAAAGTAGCCACCTTTTCCTTTGATGACTGCTTTGCACACTCTTGGCATTCTCTTGATGAGCTTCAAGAGGTAGTCACCGGAAATGGTTTTCACTTCACAGGTGTGCCCTGTCAGGTTTAATAAGTGGGATTTCTTGCCTTATAAATGGAGTTGGGACCATCAGTTGTGTTGTGCAGAAGTCAGGTGGATACACAGCTGATAGTCCTACTGAATAGTCTGTTAGAATTTGTATTATGGCAAGAAAAAAGCAGCTAAGTAAAGAAAAACGAGTGGCCATCATTACTTTAAGAAATGAAGGTCAGTCAGTCCGAAAAATTGGGAAAACTTTGAAAGTGTCCCCAAGTGCAGTTGCAAAAACCATCAAGCGCTATGAAGAAACTGGCTCACATGAGGACCGCCCCAGGAAAGGAAGACCAAGAGTCACCTCTGCTTCTGAGGATAAGTTTATCCGAGTCACCAGCCTCAGAAATCACAGGTTAACAGCAGCTCAGATTAGAGACCAGGTCAATGCCACACAGATTTCTAGCAGCAGACACATCTCTACAACAACTGTTAAGAGAAGACTTTGTGCAGCAGGCCTTCATGGTAAAATAGCTGCTAGGAAACCACTGCTAAGGACAGGCAACAAGCAGAAGAGACTTGTTTGGGCTAAAGAACACAAGGAATGGACATTAGACCAGTGGAATTCTGTGCTTTGGTCTGATGAGTCCAAATTTGAGATCTTTGGTTCCAACCACCGTGTCTTTGTGCGACGCAGAAAAGGTGAACGGATGGACTCTACATGCCTGGTTCCCACCGTGAAGCATGGAGGAGGAGGTGTGATGGTGCTTTGCTGGTGACACTGTTGGGCATGCTATTCCATCCGGTTTGCGTTTAGTTGGACCATCATTTATTTTTCAACAGGACAATGACCCCAAACACACCTCCAGGCTGTGTAAGGGCTATTTGACCAAGAAGGAGAGTGATTGGGTGCTACGCCAGATGACCTGGCCTCCACAGTCACCAGACCTGAACCCAATCGAGATGGTTTGGGGTGAGCTGGACCTCAGAGTGAAGGCAAAAGGGCCAACAAGTGCTAAGCATCTCTGGGAACTCCTTCAAGATTGTTGGAAGACCATTTCTGGTGACTACCTCTTGAAGCTCATCAAGAGAATGCCAAGAGTGTGCAAAGCAGTCATCAAAGCAAAAGGTGGCTACTTTGAAGAACCTAGAATATAAGACATATTTTCAGTTGTTTCACACTTTTTTGTTAAGTATATAATTCCACATGTGGTAATTCATAGGTTTGATGCCTTCAGTGTGAATGTACAATTTTCAAAGTCATGAAAATACAGAAAAATCTTTAAATGAGAAGGTGTGTCCAAACTTTTGGTCTGTACTGTATATATATCTGCTTACTCTGCCCACTAACAATATTGAGATGGCTCTGTTAACTCTAAACCCTTATGATAATGAGATGACTCTGCTCGCCCTGGCTTGTAATGATAATGAGAAGATTCTGCGGACTCTGATCACAAATAATACTGAGATGACTCTGCTGACTCACCCTCTAATGATAAGATTACTCTAATTTGTAATGTTAAATAGATGACGGTGCTGCCTCTGACAACTAATGATAATGATATGACTCTGTTGACCCTGCCTTGTAATTATAATAGGATGACTGAATTGACTCTGACTTCTTATAATCAAGAAAGTACTCTACTGAACTCACCATTCAATCAAAATAATATGACTTTGCTGATCCCCCTTCTAGAAATATAAACAATAACATTCTACAATGATGATGAGATGACTCTGCCTACTCTGTCTCAATCTACACAGCAAACCTAAACAGTGAGCCGCAGGAGATATCAGCCTGTTTACATTTCAGTGATATGTATTATAATAACAGGATTTTTTTTATAGCGGTACTCACAAAAAATATCTATTTTTGTAGACATATAGACAGACAGCTCCCCTGTACATGAGTTTATGTCTGAGTTAATTACTATGCCATTTTCTAATGACACATTTAATTAAAATGATCTTTTTGTGCGTGGCAAATTAAATGTAGCAAACACCACCAACAGATGTTTAATTGGAAATACATGTGTTGATGGCCCAGTATCCCCACCGGTAACATTTATCACTTTCCATAGGATAGGTGATAGATGCACTGTCAGTGAAGAGATGACTGTTAAGTCCCCCACTGATCGCTGGAGCTAGAGCCCCCTAGTGATCACACATTTATTACATATGCTGTTGATAAGTGATAAATAGTAATGGCGGGAAAACTTTTATACTAGTTAGGCTTCCCTGATACTTTACCCACATAGGACTCTTCCAAACTTTAAAGGGTCTTTGTACCTTTAGTAAGTCAGGTCAGAAGATTGCATTGAGTGGAGTCATGAGCTAAGACCCTTATAAATGCTATGAGTGACCTTGATGAGTGTAATGCACACGCCCGGGCTGAGCGGCGTGTGCGTGTGATTGTAGTGATTCCACTGGACCGTGCCGGAGAGTGAATGCCTGGAGGGGCGTAACTAGGTATTCACCCGATCTGACCAGGGTCGCACGACGGCATACGACGCCGGTGCACCAAGGAGGAACCGAGCAGAGGGACCAGGTGCTACTCCAGGACAGACCCCGGACACGGCTGTTGACCCACACAGGGGAATACAGGAACAGACTGGTAGGCTGGCACACAGACTGGTGGGTATAGGCTGGCTCGACTGGGATGCAGGCAGGCGGGTATGGAGGCAGGGGGGTACAGGCAAGCACAGCTAGAGTGCAGACAGGGAGGCACTAGCAGGTAGGAACACAGGCGGGATAGGACCCAGTACACACTGGGACTCAGGAACAATACAGGCAGAGGGGTACAGGCAAGCACAGCTAGAGTGCAGACAGGGAGGCACTAGCAGGTAGGGACACTGGCGGGATAGGACCCAGTACACATTGGGACTCAGGAACAGAACCACAGATGTGGCGGACAAACACAGCAGAGTGAGGCCGCCCAGAGAGGTGAGCGAGAGCAGGGCAGGACGAGGCCGCCTGGAGCGGTGAGCAAGAGTAGAGCAGGACAAGGCCGCCAGGAGCGGTGAGCAAAGGGTCAGAGCTGAGCGAGACTGCCGGAGCAGTGAGCAAGAGTAAAGCAGGACGAGGCCGCCTGGAGTGGTGAGCAAGAGTGGAGCAAGACTGCCGGAGCAGTGAGCAAAAGGATAAAAGCGGAGCGAGACTGCCGGAGCAGTGAGCAAAAGGGTCAGAGCGGAGCAAGGCTGCCGGAGCAGTGAGCAAAAGGGTCAGAGCGGAGCAAGGCTGCCGGAGCAGCGAGCAAAGGAGCCAGAGCAGGCTAGAACCGCCGGAGCGGTGAGCAAAGGAGTCAGAGCAGGCTAGAACTGCCGGAGCGGTGAGCATAGGAGTCAGAGCAGGCTAGAACCGCTGGAGCGGTGAGCAAAGGAGTCAGAGCAGGCTAGAACCGCCGGAGCGGTGAGCAAAGGAGCCAGAGCAGGCAAGAACCGCCGGAGCGGTGAGCAAAGGAGTCGGAGCAGGGGGGACAGGACTCTGTACACACGGAACAGACAGGAAGAGAAAGGCAGAGCCAGATACCCACAGGGTACTTGCAGTGAAGTAGCGAGTGGACCACAAACTCACAAACGGGAGTACAGAGACAACAAGCAGGAGTTAGGTACGAGTTCAGACTCTGCAGAAAAAGGAAGGGAACGGACATAGAGGCAAAACAGGTAAAGGATAGGAGAGAGTTCAGACTGGAACTGAGTGTACGGAGGAGACCGACACTGCAGCGGGATACAGGAGCGGGTCTGGGAATACAGCCCCCAGAGAGGCGGGACGAACAGGCAAGGAGCGTGTTCAGACAGGACAGACAAGATACAGGAGCGGGTCTAGGTAATCGGCCCCTAGAAGGCAGGAGGAACAGGCTAGGAGCGTGTTCAGACAGGACAGACAAGATACAGGAGCGGGTCTAGGTAATCGGTCCCTAGAAGGCGGGAGGAACAGGCTAGGAGCGTGTTCAGACAGGCCTGGAAATACAGCCTCCAGGATAGGCAGACAAGAGAACACAGAACGGGACCTGACACCTTCAGAGTGCAAGCACACACTGAAAGAAACACTATGCTCAGGCAGGGATTGATTGGAGCAGCTGAGCTATATACCAGGTGACCGACAGCAATAGGCTGAGGACGCACAAGGGGTGTGACCCACAGCAGGTACAAAAAGCAGGAAGTGATCGGGCGCCGCCCTTAAGCAGCAGAAACAGACACAAACAGACAGCATGGAGGGAAGCCAGAGAGACATTCTGGACAGGAGATCAAGTGCGCGCTCTTGCACAGTGGGAGATGGACCACCATGCAAGGACGCCGCCAGGTATGTTACAATGAGATACTACACTAAAAGCCATGAAGCTTCAACTTCTAAAGATTCTCTGGTTTGGAAAACCCATTTTCAACTACCTTATTAATGAAATCTAATAAAATAATGGGGGTCCCCATTTTAGAACCCTTGCCAAATCTAACAATGACATAAAAAGTCATCTTTAGTTCTGGAGGACTCTTCCAGTCCATGCAAAAGATGATGAACCCATAAATTTTAATGAGATTTGTGTAATACCAAATATCACCTGTAGGGGCACCGCAGGGAAATTAAAACTCTATGATAGATTACCTGGGCAGAAAGAAGGAAAGAAGATAAGCGATAATGATCAGGTTAAAGTTAGGGGACCTAGCAAAACGAAATCTTCCAAAAAATATTTAACCCTTCCCCACCCCTCAAAAAATATACTTGTTGATGATTTTTGTATCGCCCTGAACCTTTTTCTATTGAAACCAGTGGAACAATTATGCTCCATAATCTCTTATTTCAGGATGGTTACCGCTAATAGATCTCACATGAATGTATAGGAAGATACTTAAAGGTGCACACACAACTGAAGCTCCGATGGCTTAACGCATCCATTAAAAGCCGTCAAGGACAAATTACAATCTTCTTATTTTGTAACTTTCTATTCACTATGACTAAATACATTTCATTTCCATCCTTGCATTTCTATTTATAAAATCGACTGCGTGAAATTTTTTTCCTGCGTAGAACAAGTCGTATTTGATGATAGGTCTGCAGAAAAAAACACACAGAAAAAAAGAAAACTTTATTTTGACTTCTGATTTATTATTTATAAGGGAGGATTAATGGCTCAGAGCTCCAGTATAAACTAAAACAAATGCACATAAATCATTCACCAGCCTTAAAATTGGTAATAAGCATTTGCTCTGCCGAAACCCAATCGATTAGAACTTCCAAAATATTTCCTTCAAGATTAAAAAGTAGTTTATATTAAATCTTTGCTGTTTTTATCATTTTTAGTTAGTGGACATGACGCGCCCCCTGGGCCATATTCTTTAGGGGAATACCCGGAGCCGGATCAGATGGGGGTTGTAGTCTTCCGAGTGGCTGTGACCCGGTCCGTGCCCAGGGTGTCAAACTCAGTTGTATGTGGCAGTCCTACAGATGTTATTAAGTTCTTAATGTCGACTACGCCACCTGTTGTGTTGCGGTCACTATGGCCGCCGCTGCAGCAGGGTCCGCTGAGGCTGATGGTATTGGTGCAGCTGTTGGTGGTATAACCCCCAACGGGTGGGGTATAGCCTCAGGGGGTCAGGTGCAGAGGATGGGGGTTGTGGTGGTGCAGCATAGATGGTAATGAAGACAGAGTCGGGTTGTGCAGTTTAGGGTATTTACTCACTGCTGATGTTCCGGTCACTCCAGCTTCAAGTGACCACCCGAGCCGTGCTGCGTCCACCAGGTCCTGGATCCAGCAAACCCCCAAACAAGTCCGGAGCGTGGCCCTGAGCTCTCCTTCTGTCCTTTCCTCTGGCCGTCCCCACTAGTGATCCACCTAGGTCCAGCTCCCTCGGGCCTTCTGGTGGGAGACCCTTGGCCTTGGGTTCCCTGACCCTCCACGTGGTATGCCTTCGGGGTGGATGTGGTGGGTGGCCGTGGCAGACGCTGCCCACGGCCTCCGGTCTCTGGCTAGGGTGTGCTTTTGCCCCCACCAGCTTGGGATCCGGTACCCAATTGCCGACACTTCACCCGGGGATTGAATTTGGGTTCTCAGAGTCCTTTCTTTTCACCCCCTCTGGGTCTCTCTTTCTTCTCCTCTCTCACTCTGGCTCAGGCTGCTCTGCTCCTCTTCCTCTCCTCTGCAAAGACTGGCTGACTGACTCTGACAGACTGACCCTGATCTTAGATGGTGCCCACCTTAAATACTCCCTCTATGTGTGAGCTCAGGTGACCAGCACCCAATGAGCTCCTATCTTTACCCAGGCTGCTCCCCCTATCTGCCCCTACACTACTTGGGATGTACCACCCCCCTCCCACTCCAGCCAGGAACAGACTCGGTCGTACCTGCACATTTCTAAGTGGGAGTACCGTTGGTCTGTTCCCCGGAAATGGGATGTGTGTAGTGCATGCAGCCTACCGAGCTCAGTTCCACTCTCCATCCTTATCCGGGAGTGGAATATCACACCTCTGGGTTGAGGTGCAATACCCCTGTAGCAGCCGAATCCTCAGGGTGCTACATTCCCCCCTGGTAAACCACAGCACGTCCTCGGGCTGTAAGAACAAAACACCAAAACATACAATTTTTTTTTTTCATAAACATATAAAACATCATACAAAACATTATATATATATATATCAATAAAACTTTTTCATATAAAACATTCTTGTAGACTTTTCTTCGCTTCTAGCTCCTCCTCCGGTCACTGTGCAACGCGTGACCGGGTAAAGTGCGACAGTCTCTTTTCTTGGAAGTGGTTTTCCTGTAAAACCAATAAGGGGCGCTTTAGGACGCGCAACTATTTACAAGGGATATGGCCGCTCTCAGTCCTCGGCCAGGTATAAGGGAGGAATGACCGCTCTAAGTCCTCGGTCAGTGGGATTTTAAGGGATAAACGGGTAAAACAGTTCACACATGCTGGTCCCAACGGGGACTATATTATCAGCAGTAACAGTTCACTGTGCCCCGACGGGCAACTATATACAGCTTCTACTCCGCTGTACTTAACGACGACGTCCTCCTGCTCTTTCTTTGTAGTTACCTTTAACTTCAGATTCAGACCCGTCCGGGTCCTCTTGTTCTTCCTCCTCACACCGCAGCTCTTCCTCCGTCAGGCGATGCACATGGAGGGCGTAGGGTCCTTTGGCACACTTGTGCCGGGTGAAGGTGACCTCGTCCCCGATGTAAAGGTCACGACCTCTGTGTCCCTCCGGTAGGTGGGACTCAACGTCTCTCCTGGTCACGAAGACGTCACCTGGGGTGCGGTGGTCTCGGATGAAGCCCCACCCATGCTGCATGTTAAACTTAATCACAGTCCCGGTGGTGCGGGGACTATGCGCTGCACGGGGGTCTCTCCTGGCCCGGCTCTTCTGCTCCGCGCTCCTTACTTGAGCTTGCTGTTCCCGGACCCGCCTCTCTCTCCGCTCCCTCTCGAAGACCTCGAGTTGTTGGCGGCAGCACTCAGCACGCTCCGCTGCAGCTGCCCGAGTCTCCTGAGTGAACCCCATGAGATCTTCTCCGGTGGGGTCCCACTCAAACTGCGCTTCTGCTAGCGGGGGCGAGATCCTCTTGACGGGCTTTGGAGCCGGGATCAGGGGTTCATCCAGGGGTCTCTCTCTCCGGAGTCGGGGATGGTGAAACTCCGGTGGCCATATAAATGGCTGCCCATCCGGGCACGTATGCTGGGCGTACAGGTCCTCTCCCAGATGCGGCACTCTTGGTCTTATGGGCGCGGTGGTGTTAGCGCCCGGGTTGTCCGGGCCTTGCGGCCAGGCCTGGGGTATCTGGAAGGTGAAGGGCACCGTAAGGACGGCGGCACCCTGGGCTACCTGGCCCTGCGACCAGGCCGGGGGCTCCGCGGAGGTAGGGAGCGCTGTTGGTATTGCGGCGCCCGGGGGTACTAGGCCTTGCGACCAGGCTGGTGGTACTTCCTGCTTGGTCACGCTCGGGGTCGAGGCGTGTGACGTCACAGGGGTCGCGGCTCCCGTTTGAGGCCTAGTCTGCGGCGGTGACGTTGCAGCGACGGGCACGGCAGGATAGACTTCGGGCTCTGCGACGGGGAGCTGGGGCAGGTACGCGGTTTCCCGGTTTGGGGTATAGACGTCCCCTTTACCTGCCTCCACTCGTTCGGCTCCCTTCTCGGCGCCGTCTCCGGCCTTCAGTCCTCCCGCGCCATCCTCAGAGGCGGTCTGTCTCCTCGTCTTGGGTGGCGTGCTCCGCTGACAGGTCTCGGTCTGCTGGGCCATCTCACGGCTCCACTCCGCCAACGTCTCTCGCTGCACCCGGGCCATCCTCCTTGCGAGGCCCTCCAGAGCGGTCTGTGCACACTCCCGGTCTCGGGGGAGCTGTGCTAGGACCTCCACTAGGCCTAGTGGGGTCGTTGCTTCCAGCAGGCTCCTGACCAACGGGTCGGTGCTGCTCTGCTCTCCTTCCACTGTTTCCAGCAGGCTCCTGGCCAGCGGGCCGGTGCTGCTCTGCTCTCCCTCCTCTGTTTCTAGCAGGCTCCTGGCCAACGGGCCGGTGCTGCTCTGCTTTCTCGCCATCTCCGGGTAAGCTCCTCCGATACTCTTCTCCAGGCTTCTTGCCTCCGGGTGCGCTCGCTCCAGACTACTCCAAGCGACACCCATCTTTGCTCTTTCTTTTCGTCTCCTCCCACTTCGAGGGCGGTCCCGGGGCCACTTGGTGATTGTCAGCTCCAGGGGCTGTTCTTTCACGCTGACAGACACCTCTAGCATCACAGTCTCTGTTGGTGGGGGCGGTTTCCACTTTTGGCGCCATTTTCGGTCCTGGCCCACGATGGGAGGTGGCCTCTTGCCATCCTCTGGCACGCCCATAATGGCGTCCGCTCTGACAAGGCGGGAAACCTTTGGAAATGGCGGGAACCGCTTCCCAGTGGCGGGAAACTCTGCAGATGGCGGGAAAACGCTGTTAATGGCGGACAACCGGCGGGAATCGACCTGTGATGGAGTCCGATGGCGGGGACCCTCCGGAACCGGCAGGAGACTTCTTTTTGAGGTAAACTTGCACTTTTCTTCAGGCACGCAGTACCCGGTGGTTGTGGGCACGTAATCCTGCCGACTACGCCAAAGTTGACGCACCCCCTGGGCCATATTCTTTAGGGGAATACCCGGAGCCGGATCAGATGGGGGTTGTAGTCTTCCGAGTGGCTGTGACCCGGTCCGTGCCCAGGGTGTCAAACTCAGTTGTATGTGGCAGTCCTACAGATGTTATTAAGTTCTTAATGTCGACTACTCCACCCGTTGTGTTGCGGTCACTATGGCCGCCGCTGCAGCAGGGTCCGCTGAGGCTGATGGTATTGGTGCAGCTGTTGGTGGTATAACCCCCAACGGGTGGGGTATAGCCTCAGGGGGTCAGGTGCAGAGGATGGGGGTTGTGGTGGTGCAGCATAGATGGTAATGAAGACAGAGTCGGGTTGTGCAGTTTAGGGTATTTACTCACTGCTGATGTTCCGGTCACTCCAGCTTCAAGTGACCACCCGAGCCGTGCTGCGTCCACCAGGTCCTGGATCCAGCAAACCCCCAAACAAGTCCGGAGCGTGGCCCTGAGCTCTCCTTCTGTCCTTTCCTCTGGCCGTCCCCACTAGTGATCCACCTAGGTCCAGCTCCCTCGGGCCTTCTGTTGGGAGACCCTTGGCCTTGGGTTCCCTGACCCTCCACGTGGTATGCCTTCGGGGTGGATGTGGTGGGTGGCCGTGGCAGACGCTGCCCACGGCCTCCGGTCTCTGGCTAGGGTGTGCTTTTGCCCCCACCAGCTTGGGATCCGGTACCCAATTGCCGACTCTTCACCCGGGGATTGAATTTGGGTTCTCAGAGTCCTTTCTTTTCACCCCCTCTGGGTCTCTCTTTCTTCTCCTCTCTCACTCTGGCTCAGGCTGCTCTGCTCCTCTTCCTCTCCTCTGCAAAGACTGGCTGACTGACTCTGACAGACTGACCCTGATCTTAGATGGTGCCCACCTTAAATACTCCCTCTATGTGTGAGCTCAGGTGACCAGCACCCAATGAGCTCCTATCTTTACCCAGGCTGCTCCCCCTATCTGCCCCTACACTACTTGGGATGTACCACCCCCCTCCCACTCCAGCCAGGAACAGACTCGGTCGTACCTGCACATTTCTAAGTGGGAGTACCGTTGGTCTGTTCCCCGGAAATGGGATGTGTGTAGTGCATGCAGCCTACCGAGCTCAGTTCCACTCTCCATCCTTATCCGGGAGTGGAATATCACACCTCTGGGTTGAGGTGCAATACCCCTGTAGCAGCCGAATCCTCAGGGTGCTACAGACATATTAACCCTTCAGCTCGTCTGTCTTGAATATCTATCTAGGAGCTGAGCTCACTCCACATATGACAGATGCAAACCAATTAAAATACCTGGCATCTGTGTCTAACATCCATGGGCGGCGCCATGTCACAGCTCACCTCCTCCTCCTGTACAATGACTGATAACACCTCTATATACAGTAGATAACACAGGATCCACCAATCACAATAGGTGATGTCACAGCTCACCTCCTCCTCCTCCTGTACAATGACTGATAACATCTCTATATACAGTAGAAAACACAGGATCCACCATTCACAATAGGTGATGTCACAGCTCACCTCCTCCTCCTGTACAATGACTGATAACACCTCTATACACAGCAGATAACACAGGATCCACCATTCACAAAAGGTGATGTTACAGCTCACCTCCTCCTCCTGTACAATGACTGATAACGCCTCTATATACAGTAGATAACACAGGATCCACCATTCACAATAGGTGATGTCACAGCTCACCTCCTCCTCCTGTACAATGACTGATAACACCTCTATATACAGCTGATAACACAGGATCCACCATTCACAATAGATGATGTCACAGCTCAACCCCTCTCCTGTACAATAACTGATAACACCTCTATATACAGCTGATAACACAGGATCCACCATTCACAATAGGTAATGTCACAGCTCACCTCCTCCTCCTGGACAATAACTGATAACACCTCTATATACAGCTGATAACACAGGATCCACCATTCACAATAGGTGATATCACAGCTCACCTCCTCCTGTACAACGACTGAAAACACCTCTATATACAGCTGATAACACAGGATCCACCATTCACAATAGATGATGTCACAGCTCAGCCCCTCTCCTGTACAATAACTGATAACACCTCTATATACAGCTGATAACACAGGATCCACCATTCACAATAGGTAATGTCACAGCTCACCTCCTCCTCCTGGACAATAACTGATAACACCTCTATATACAGCTGATAACACAGGATCCACCATTCGCAATAGGTGATATCACAGCTCACCTCCTCCTCCTGTACAAAGACTGAAAACACCTCTATATACAGTAGATAACACAGGATCCACCAATCACAATAGGTGATGTCACAGCTCACCTCCTCCTCCTGTACAATGACTGATAACACCTGTATATACAGTAGATAACACAGGATCCACCATTCACAATTGGTGATGTTACAGCTCACCTCCTCCTCCTGTACAATGACTGATAACACCTCTATATACAGTAGATAACACAGGATCCACCATTCATAATAGGTGATGTCACAGCTCACCTCCTCCTCCTGTGCAATGACTGATAACACCTCTATACACAGTAGATAACACAGGATCCGCCATTCACAATAGGTGATATCACAGCTCACCTCCTCCTCCTGTACAATGACTGATAACACCTCTATATACAGTAGATAACACAGGATCCACCATTCACAATAGGTGATGTCACAGCTCACCTCCTCCTCCTCCTGTACAGTGACTGATAACACCTCTATATACAGTAGATAACACAGGATCCACCATTCACAATAGGTGATGTCACAGCTCACCTCCTCCCCTTCTCTTTACAATAACCTATGCACATGATCACTAGACATTTTTGCAAGAATGATAGGGTCTTAGCCAGTTTATTGCTGCTAATGTACATGCGGTTCTTTGGAAAGAGCAGGAACTGTGAGTCTATAATAGGCAATATTAAAATTGATAATTTTCTTTTTTTTTTTCTTGCACGTTGTGATAAGAAAACGCATTACTATCATTAAAAAAAATACATTTAACATACAAATCTCATTTCAATAATCTAATTTTCTTTTTAAATAGTTGACTTGTAATACCAGATTTGACCTGTAGTGGCCACTGCAGGGAAAATTCATAGTTGGCTGAAGCTTCCACTGCAGCAATCAGTCGATTGCCAATTTTGGTGGCTTCTGGCTAAAAACAGGATCCTTTGATCATGGGGTGAAAAAAGTTTCATTCAGGGGCCTTAAGATGCACCCCACTACCTCTGGTCCCTTAAATTTAGTTTGATATTCTCCTCATTAATCCACGGTATTTTTTTAAAATTCTTTAATTTAATTCCTTCCTTTGGTTGACGCTCTAGTATTCCTCCCCCTCATCCCAGCCTTCTCGATGAAACATTCACTTTAATCTCAATTACAATAAAAAAAAAAAAAAAAAATTTAAATTAAAAACCCCTCCCCCTCCCAAACTACGACATAGAGATTGCTAAATATTAGCGGGCTAAAACATTCTCTAATTACGCAATTCAATTATATTAATACATCTGAAAAAGCCTTCTCGCTTCCTAAATGCTACATTAAAATAAAAAGTTAATTTTGCAAATCTACTTTCTCATTTTCTACAGACCATTAACACTGAAATAACTCGTCAGAAAGATATCATTCTCCGCATTTCTTGATAGGTTCGGAGGAATAATGTTCTTTTCTGTGTAAATTAAAACTACTGGAAAAAAAATATGATTTTAATTATGTGTTTTGTTTGTTTAGTATTTATTATATTTTACAAGGTGATCTCTGCTTTTTTTTTTTTTCTTATACAATGTATCATCGGGGATCCAAATATTATATAAAAAAAAAAAAAAAAAAAAAACCTAAAGAGATGAACTGGAATATAAGTTGGTGTGTATGCAGCGTGTAGGCTCATGTTCACACCGGCCACTAAACAAGACAAAATCCAAGATAAAAACAAAATAAACAAATACCCTGCAGTAAATAAACAATTAGCAAAAGTGCATGAAAATGACACAGGGCACTTGGTAACATAATTTTGATATAAAAAAAACCCCATAAAAGCCATCCCACCACGACAAGGTGACCCTATTCGGGACGATGATACAGGTCAACGATTTGGATACCCAATGATACATTTCTTATACTATGAGAGTGACTCACAGAACTAAGCAGTATAATTGCTATATATAAATAGGTATTGTCCATATTTAATACTGTAAATATAGGACAAATAATAGCCGGATCATCACATCAAATAGAGAAGACGAAGGCCAGACACCAACAAAAGATAAACCCCATATAAATAGTAATCTTTATTATTAAAAATTTCATTACCAGGTGTGGGGGATACAACATACACAATAAATACAATGGTGACAAACATGAAGCGCCTGGCAATATTTACCATGTAAAATGACACCAGCCCACTCACTATGGAAGTAAAAGGGCATATAAGCCACTATCAACACTGGGGAGATCATCCAATGGAAGTCAAGCATATTGTTGCCCACGTCACATGCATCCGTCCACCGGAAGCAGTTGTAACCAAGCGACGAAATACGCTTACCCAAAGATGCTTCAGGTGGGCGGATGCATGTGACGTGGGCAACAATATGCGTGACTTCCATAGGATGACCTTCCCTTTTTATACCAGATCCTTCTCTGAGTGTCTATGCCCCTTGACAAAGGCTGAGTGCCGAAACACGCGTCGGGGTTGGAGTGCCGAAACGCGCATCGGGGTTGGAGCGCCGGCAGTGGCAGAGTTTGTCTCAATTACAGGTATTTTCTACATGCACAGAGGTGCACTATATAAGATACAGATAGTAACATGTTCAACTCTTGTGCACCACAGTAGATATAAACAGTAATACGGTTGAGCCTGCCCCTTGATTTCTTACTGACACCATGCACACACAGTGTTGATAGTGGCTTATATGCCCTTTTATATCCATAGTGAGTGGGCTGGTGTCATTTTACATGGTAAATATTGCCAGGTGCTTCATGTTTGTCACCATTGTATTTATTGTGTATGTTGTATCCCCCTGGTTATGAAATTTTTAATAAAGATTACTATTTAAATATCGATATGCCTGGGGTTCATCTTTTGTTGGTGTCTGGCCTTCGTCTTCTCTATTTCTTATACAATGTATCATCATGGATCCAAATATTACATACATAAAAAATAATAATCAACACATAGATATAGATAGATGAATAGATACAGATAGATAACGTTGTAGGATTGTTACAGGGATATAAGGCGGAGGTTTCTCTGATGAGCTCTAGAGGAGCCTGTACAGGGGTCCTTTGATCAGGGACCCCCTGTCCACTGTCCTTAACCCTCGTGTTTTCTCTCGCCTTTATTTTCTGCGCTTCTTGGAAGATTAGCTGCTGATCTGCTTAGTAAACGCGGCCACAGGACTCGGAGCCTGATTATAAGAAGCAATTACTGGCTGGATATTTTCGCGCAGCGCTTTACAGATACTCGCTCTGCACTTAGCCGGCTTTGTGGAAGCATCGAGCAACCGCAAATGATAAAGCAGCCGGAGTAAAGATCCTGTAATGTGATCTCAAGGACGAGGGGTTAGTGTGAGGATAGCAGAGCGAGCGATGTCCGGGGAGAGGAGCAGAAAACTAAGAAAACCAATAAAATATATGAACAACGATCTGATAATCCAGAACATTTGACAATCTAGAACCCACCAGGACCCACCTCATTTCTACATCTCAATGACACCTTTTGAAATGAAACCTCCAGTGATCCGTTGTGATCAACAAGAGCTTTTACCAGCCATACATTTCCCTCTTCAGTGACCACTGCTGGGTAAATGTGATATTACACGCTGGGTATTCAAACAAGTGGTTGACCCCGTAGTACATGGGTGGGTTGGGTCCTCCAGAGCACGAGCAGCTCTTTCTCACTTTTCTACACCGATCAGCCATAATATTGCAACCACTGATAGGTGAAGTGGATAGCCGATTATCTGGTTACTATTAGTGATGATTGAGCGTGTTCTATTAACCCCCGAGCGTGCTCACCAAGTATTTTGGCATGCTCTGCATTTCTTTTAATGTCGCCGCGCCTGCAAGTGTCACGGCTGTTTGACACCTGTCACAAAGGCAGAGATTGCGGCAATCTCTGCATGTGTCACAGCTGTCAAACAGCCGTGACACTTGCAGGCGCGGCGACATTAAAAGAAATGCTGAGCACGCCAAAATACTCGGCGAGCACCCGAGCGTGCTCGCCGAAGGGGTTAATAGAACACGCTCGATCATCACTAATTACTATAATAAATTATGCTGCAAGGAAAGTCAATTTTCAAAACTGATGTATTAGAAGCAGAAAAAAATGGGCAAACATAGGAATCTGAGAGGCTCTGACGAGGGTCAAATAAGTGATGTCTCGAGGATGGGCACAGAGCTTCGCCAAACAGCAGGTCTTCAGAAGTGTTCCCAGTATACAGGTGCATTTCACAAAATTAGAATATCATCAAAAAGTTAATTTATTTCAGTTCTTCAAAACAAAAAGTGAAACTCCTACTGTATATTATATAGAGTCATTACACACAGAGTGATCTATTATATAGAGTCATTACACGCAGAGGGATCTATTATATAGTCATTACACACAGAGGGATCTATTATATAGAGTCATTACACGCAGAGGGATCTATTATATAGAGTCATTACACGCAGAGGGATCTATTATATAGAGTCATTACACACAGAGGGATCTATTATATAGAGTCATTACACACAGAGGGATCTATTATATAGAGTCATTACACACAGAGGGATCTATTATATAGAGTCATTACACGCAGAGGGATCTATTATATAGTCATTACACACAGAGGGATCTATTATATAGAGTCATTACACGCAGAGGGATCTATTATATAGTCATTACACACAGAGGGATCTATTATATAGAGTCATTACACGCAGAGGGATCTATTATATAGAGTCATTACACGCAGAGGGATCTATTATATAGAGTCATTACACACAGAGGGATCTATTATACAGAGTCATTACACACAGAGTGATCTATTTCACGTGTTTATTTCTGTTAATGTTGATGTTTATGGCTTACAGCCAATGAAAACACAAAAGTCATTATCTCAGTAAATTAGAATACTTTATAACAACAGCTTGAAAAATTATTTTAAAATCCGAAATGTCTGTTCAGTAAATGCCCTCAATACTTGGTCGGGCTCCTTCTGCATCAATTACTGCATCAATGCGGCGATGTGGCATGGAGGCGATCAGCCTGTGGCCCTGCTGAGGGGTTATGGAAGCCCAGGTGGCTTTGATAGCAGCCTTCAGCTCGTCTGCATTGTTGGCTCTGGGGTCTCTCATCTTCCTCTTGACAATACCCCATAGATTCTATATAATAGATTCCCTATGGGGTTAAGGTCAGGCGAGTTTCCTGCCAATCAAGCACAGTGATACTGTTGTGTGTAAACCAGGTATTGGTACTTTTGGCCGTGTGGACAGGGGCCAAGTCCTGCTGGAGAATGACATTTCCATCTCCAAAAAGCTTGTCGGCAGAGGGAAGCATGAAGTGCTGTAAAATGTCCTGGTAGACGGCTGCGCTGACTTTGGTCTTGATAAAACACAGTGGACCTACACCAGCAGATGACATGGCTCCCCAAACCATCACTGATTGTGGAGACTTCACACTAGACCTCCAGCAGCTTGGATTGTGGCCTCTCCACTCTTCCTCCAGACTCTGGGACCTTGTGGAGTGTGTCAATGACTGCCTTCTGGACATCTGTCAAGTCAGCAGTCTTCCCCATGACTGTGGAGCCTACTGAAACAGACTAAGTGACTTTTTTAAACGCTTAGGAAGCCTTCGCAGGTGTTTTTAGTTAATTATTTTAATTTATTGAGATAATGACTTTTGCATTTTCATTGGCTGTAAGCCATAATCATCAACATTAACAGAAATAAACACTTGAAATAGATCACTCTGTGTGTAATGACTCTATATAATATAGGAGGTTCACTTTTTGTATTAAAGAGCTGAAATAAATTAACTTTTTGATGATATTCTAATTTAGTGAGAAGCACCTGAATATAAGATCTTGTGCCCCTTGTGGGGTGTTCCTGGTATACGCCAGGTTTTGTTAGGTGCTCACGATTAGTGTTGAGCCACCCCCGTAGTGTTCGGGTTCGGTTCGGTTCGGTTCGTCGAACACCGGGATGTTCGTGGAACTGTTCGTCGAACACCTTAGAACACCGTCGAACACCGTTAAAACCAATGGCAGGCAAATAATAACACATAGAAACACATAGAAAACACCTTCAAAGGTGTCCAAAAGCTGACAAACTGCTAAGAAGACACTCTCTTTAAAAAAGCCGGCCGGCAATTCAGCAGCGGTACCCGACAATTTAGACAAGAAGGAATAGAGCATCACACATAGATTAGATAGATAGAAACATGTCAGTCACATATATAAGACGTACAGTGACAGTGTTGCTTACTGTACTTGTCATTTAGTGTTAAAGGATTTATTTAAAAAAATATTAGTGTTTTCATGCACCGTCTCTTTAAAAAAGCCGGCCGGCAATTCAGCAGCGGTACCCGACAATTTATAACAGAAAGAATAGAGCATCACACATAGATTAGATAAATAGAAACATGTCAGTCACATATATATGAAGTACAGTGATAGTGTTGATTACTGTACTTGTCATTTAGTGTTAAAATAAAGGATTTATTAAAAAAAAAATTGGCGTGGGGTTCCCTGTAATTTTAGTCTCTAGCGGAGGTTAAGCAGACGGCTGGGGCAGATGTTTGAAGCCTGGGAAGGGGGTAATACCCACGGAGCTTCCCAGGCTACTAATATCAGCCCCCAGCTGAATACCTAGCCTTTACTAGCTATTAAAATGGGGGACCCCAAAAAAAATGACGTGGGGTCCCCCCTATTTTAATAGCTAGCAAAGGCTAGGCAGACAGCTGGGGGCTGATATTAATAGCCCAGGAAGGGTGCCATGAATATTGGCCCCCTCCCAGGCTAGAAAAAACAGCCGTCAGCCGCCCCAGAAATGGCGCATCCATAGGATGCGTCAATTCTGGCACTTAGCCTCGACCTTCCCACTGCCCTGTAGCGGTGGCAGGGGGTAATAGGGCTGGGGATCATGTCAGCTTATAATGCCAGCTGACATCAAGCCCAGGTTAGTAATGGAGAGGCATCTATAAGACACCCCCATTACTAACCCCATAGTCAAAGTTAAAAAAAAAACACAAACACCCAGAATAAAGTCCTTTAATTGAAATAAACACACAATTCTTTATTGTTCTAAATTATACCATACTTACCATCACGCCCATTCCAGCTGAAGCCAATGTCTTCTGCAATAAAAGTAAAATATTAAAGCAACATCATCCTTACCTTTCCATGGTTCCCACGACAGCTTCAGCTCTGCTACATTCACATGACAAGCTGGATCGCAGCCGAAAGCTGCCATCCAGCTTGCCATGCGACAGACACTGAGAAGCGCAGGCATGCTTGCGCTCCTCAGTGTCTGGCTGGGACGGCATAAAGATGAGCCGAGGTCTTGTCCAATGAACTCAGCTCACCTCATGCACGTCACTGACAGCGTGGGAAAATTCTCAGCGCTCAGCGCTTCAGCAGGACAATTCTCCCACGCTGCGATGGCATTGAGATGACAGGCTGGATCACAGCTGAGCGCTGCCATCCAGCATGCCATCCTTCATAGACACTGAAGAGCGCAAGCATGCCTGCGCTTCTCAGTGTCTGCGGGATGACAGGCTGGATGGCAGCTTTCTGCTGCGGTCCGCCTGTCATCTCGATGTAGCAGAGGTGAAGATGTCCTGGGAACCATGGAAAGGTAAGGATGAGGTTGCTTTATTATTTTACTTTTATTGCAGGAGATCGTTGGCTTCAGCTGGAATGGGCATGATGGTAAGTATGGTTTAATTTAGAACAATAAAGAATTGTGTGTTTATTTCAATTAAAGGACTTTCTTCGGGGTGTTTGTGTTTTTTTTAACTTTGACTATGGGGTTAGTAATGGGGGTGTCTTATAGACGCCTCTCCATTACTAACCTGGGCTTGATGTTAGCTGGCATTATAAGCTGACATCAACCCCAGCCCTATTACCCCACTGCCACCGCTACAGGGCAGTGGGAAGAGCGAGGCTAAGAGCCAGAATTGGCGCATCCTATGGATGCGCCATTTCTGGGGCGGCTGACGGCTGGTGTTTCTAGCCTGGGAGGGGGCCAATATTCATGGCTCCCTTCCTGGGCTATTAATATCAGCCCCCAGCTGTCTGCCTAGCCTTTGCTAGCTATTAAAATAGGGGGGACCCCACGTCATTTTTTTGGGGGTCCCCCATTTTAATAGCTAGTAAAGGCTAGGTATTCAGCTGGGGGCTGATATTAGTAGCCTGGGAAGCTCCGTGGGTATTACCCCCTTCCCAGGCTTCAAACATCTGCCACAGCCGTCTGCTTAACCTCCGCTAGAGACAAAAATTACGGGGAACCCCACGCCAATTTTTTTTTAAGAAATCCTTTATTTTAACACTAAATGACAAGTACAGTAATCAACACTATCACTGTACTTCTTATATATGTGACTGACATGTTTCTATCTATCTAATCTATGTATGATACTCTATTCTTTCTGTTATAAATTGTCGGGTACCTGCTGAATTGCCGGCTTTTCATGTTTCACTGTGAGCACTGTTCCCATCGATTTAGGCAACCATTGTAATGCCACAACCACTATGGCTGTGGCATTACAGTGAGTGGCAGACAATCCCTGCATGATTGGTGCTCTAAATAGCGCCAGACATGCAGGACACGCTTTTATTGCACGAACAGATATCGAACATAACCTCGAACAGCCAAATTTTTTGCAAATCGTTCGCGTTCGTCGAACGACTCGAACACCGCCCAAAACAGCTTGAATTTGAGATTGGCGAACAGTTCTAGTCGAACACCGCTCATCTCTACTCACGATATACAGTGGGTCTTATGGGGTGCTTCTGGTATACGGCAGACCTTGTTGGGTGTTACTGGTATATGGCAGGTCTTTTGTGATGTTCTCAGTATATGGTGGATCTTGTGGGGTGTCACGGTTTACGGCAGGTCTTGAGGGGTGTTCTCGGTACATGGTGAGTCATGGGTGTTCCCGGTATATGGTAGGTCTTGTGGGGGTGTTCTCAGTATACCGCATGGCTTGTGTGGTGTTCCCAGTATACGACTGGTCATGTAATGTGTTCCCAGTATATGGCAGATTGTGCAGGGTATTTCCAGTATATGGCAAGTCTTGTGGGGTGTTCCCAGTGTACAGGCTGTCTTGGGGGGTGTCCCTGGTATATGGCAGGTCTTGTTGTGGATTCCCGGTATACAGCAGATCATGTAAGGTGTTCCCAAAATACGGCACGTCTTGTTGGGTTTTTCCTGTTTATGGCAGGAAATGTAATGTGTTTCCGTTATACGGCAGGTCTTGTGGGGTGTTCGCGTTATGTGGTAGATCCTGGTATACGGTGGATCTTGCGGGGTATTCCCAGTATAAGTTAGATTGAGTTGTGTTTTTCCTGTATGGAAGGGGTCTTGGGTGTTCCTAGTATGTGGTAGATCGTATGGGGTGTTCCTGCTATACGGTGGGTCTTTCGGAATATTTCCAGTATACGTTAGATTCTGTGGGGTTTTTCCTGTATAGGATAGGTCTTGTGGGGTGTTACCGATATGTGGTAGATCGTGTTGGCTGTTCTTGGTATATGACAGTTCTTGTTGAGTGTTTCCTGTTTGTGGCAGGAAATGTAATGTGATCCTGTTATATTGCAGGTCTTATGGTGTGTTCCTGGTATATGGCTGGTCTTATGGGATGCCCCCAGTATGTAGCAGGTCTTGTGGTGGTGCTCCCAGTATACAGCAGGTCTTGTGGTGGTGCTCCCAGTATACAGCAGGTCTTATATTGTTGTTCCTAGTTTATGGCAGCTTTTGTGGGGTGTTCCCAGTATAGCATAGGGTGCTCCTGGCATATGATAGATGTGGTGGGGTGATCTTGATATGCCACGTTTTGTGGTTTTCCCGGCATGAAGTATCTACGTAAAATGGTCCAATAAAGGACAGCGGTGAATAGGGGAGAGGGTGGTGGGCGTCTAAAGCCCTCTGGCGTGTCTGGGGAGTGTTTGGTCCGATCCCACAGATGAATGAATGTAGCACGTCTGTGACAACTATTGCAGGGTTTTTTATCATTGTTTCTCCTTCCTTTTTCCGGACTTGCCTCCTGCCTTCCTATCACCTTCTTATCCTTTGTTATCCTCACGCCCATCACACATATTTCGATCCTCATCTGATAGTGGCTCCCATCAGTCAGATAAAATGTAAATGTTTTTCTATCAGATCTCCGGGATCATAGAGATCTAAATGTTCTCATTACACCGACGCTTTCATCTCTGGTGTAACGTGGACACGATACAAGACGGCAGCTGATAACAGTAAATGGCTGCCATTATGGGAAGACATCACAAAGGATTAACACCCTCCTGAATTGTGTGGTAGACGACCATAATGTATAATCTTATACATACCACATGCCATAGAGGGAACGATCCAGTGTAAACACATTATATCTAAAAGGAAAGATCGTGGCACCACAAAGTGCCTTAAAAGCCAATGTGGCAGCCGACCATCCTGAGCTACTGGAACGGTCAAGATGTTTGATCCAATCCCATCGAATCTGGGAACCATCTAAAAAAGATGGACTGTAGGCAGGAGGATCACAATGACACATATGTTACTGATATATAGCGGATAGGTACGACTTTTCCAGAAGGTCTTTAAATCAGGGACAGAGATTTTGATCTCCTCACAGATCCCCGTTTCTTGGGGTTAGGTAGAAGTGAGTGTTGGCTTACATTTATGGCTCCACCATGTGTCTCAGAGAGGTCCTGAGAGAAGGACTCAAACGCTTAGATAGTTCTCCAGTCCACCCTGGGTGGGCACACATGGACTTCGAGCTCCTTCTTCTGCCAACTGACACTCAGGAAATTCTGTCTCCAGCAGCCAAGAACTAGAAGGCACCACCCCATACAATGGTCCCCCGAACCAAAGGGGCGGCACTGGTGCACACCACAAAAACTGTTAACCCTTGTTACAATTCATTTTGGTTGCCTAGCAGCCAATTATCTTCTCCCATCTGGGTGACAGCTACGTGACCAGAAGTGGTTACAGAAAATTACATCTGCTCTACAGTAGACTGCCTCTCTATACTACACAGACTTGATTGTGTCACTTCCAATTGTACAACAGGAAGTATGAGACGACATTAAAATAAATCAGGCTTAAAAATTATGGGAAAATAGGGAGGAAAGTAGGAAAGTTCAAGAATTGATATAAAGTTGATACATATCTTAATCACTACTGATATAAAGTTGATACACATCGTAATCACTATTGATATAAAGTTGATACATAATTAATCACTATTGATTTAAAGTTGATACATATCTTAATCACTATTGATATAAAGTTGATACATATCTTAATCACTATTGATATAAAGTTGATACATAATTAATAACTATTGATATAAAGTTAATACATATCTTAATCACTATTGATATAAAGTTGATACATATCTTAATCACTATTGATATAAAGTTGATACATAATTAATCACTATTGATATAAAGTTGATACATATCTTAATTACTACTACTAATAATAATTAATCCTGATTTTTCTTCCCCAGATGACTCACATCTCCATGTTGTGCTGTTCCCTGGTATCAGAAGTTTGGACGGACTAATGTATTCAGACGATGAGGTGAACACCAAAGAGATGGTTTCCTAAGCAAGGTATCCATTATTAGAACAAGTTTTGCATTTTTTTTTTGCATTTGCATCACATATGATTTTGTAATAAGCAGCTCAAATAATGGGGGCAGATGAAAAAAGGAGGAGACACTTCTAGCAATCTCCAGTACTTTACAACTTTTTAAAAATTGTTTCTATTTTTTAACTTTTGTTACACAAAGGATAGCTGGTTGTTACGGGCATCACATCTCATAACTTTAATATATATCTTTTTTATTTTTAGTATTAGATTTGCATACAATTTAAAAAAATTAAAGGGTTTGTCCAGAACTAGAAAAAAAAAATGCAAGACTGCCTTCTTACAAAATCAGCGCCACCCCTGTCCACAGGTTGTGTGTAGTATTGCATCTAAGCTCAATTGGGATGGACTTGCTTCGTGCACCAGAAACGCGTTGTTGAGATGAAGATTTTATATCCGTTGAGCTGGATTTTCTTATACAATTTTATGGCTGTTTACGTCCCCGAAAGAGACATTACTCCGAGCTCCGGATCAAAACTATATTAACACAGTGAGCTGGATTTTCTTTTCTTTATCTAAGCTGCAATACCACATAAAACCAGAAGTCAGGGGTGGCGCTGTTTTTGGACTTAGGCAGTTATGCTTTTTTTTACTCTGGATTGCAAAGAACAGGTATGATTAATGCAGGACTTAGCAACTTGTGATGAGCAGATTCTTTTTTTAAATTATTTCTGAGCAAGAAAAAAAAAATGGGTCACTTATAAGTGGGCATCACACGGTCAATACTGGAGAGCTCACCATCCCTAGTGGGGTACCACGGGGAGCAATATTAGAACCGCTGTATTACCATAAGGGGTATTATTGGAGGGGTCACCCTTTCTAGGAGAATAAAAGTTAATGTGGAGTATCTTGTTAAATTTAGTCTCCACTTTTTAAACCAATTTTCTTTTTAAAGTCCGATACATTGTGTAATATACCTTTATACCTGTTGGATCTTCATTTAGATGATACAAAGCTCCAAATCCCCAGCATAGATAAAGCACCAAATTATACAATTTTACAGACCTGCAACCACCACTAGGGGGAGCTTATGAGCTTACTGCATACTCTGTTTTTATTGTGTATACAGTATGCTCCCCCTAGTGACGGCTGCAGGAAGAGAGAATGTTATCATTAATCTGTATGACTATGCTGGGAGTTGTAACAGATTGTAACAGATTGTATTACTATAAAGATACATTATGGAATGTATCAGAAAAGGATTCTGGACCATAAACTGATATTGTGTCAGGAGGCATAGCTTTACGTTCCAGGGATGATATAGGAGCCCAGACCTCATGTAAGGGATAAGCCAGGTGCAGGTCCTCCCTATTAACCATTGCATAGTCCCATCTTCCTCATCCTCGATGTGTATCCAGGGTCTTTCTGGAGGAGGCTGCGGTGTCTTTGTATAAGCTGCTCCTGACCTATTTCAGTGCAGTGACAAGGAGAATGCATTATCTCTGAGTGGAGAGGCAGCCCTGCTCTGCAGATAAGAGATGGATCAGATCTTAATTGCTCCTGGAAGTGCAGATTTATAGGATAAAGCTAATGGCTGATGGTTTGTTTTTACATTTTGTATCATTTTTCTTCCCATTATAGAAACCTAAACAATCCCAAACTAATTAGATGGAGTCAGTAAGGTAAAATTATCAGACCTTGTCTTGGTAATAGCTGCCGAATTCCAAATGTTTAAGAGCAATTCTTATCGTCATCGGTTCTGTCCTCTGCCCTCCATGTTTGGGTGACAAACATGATTTCTGAAGCGTCAAATTCCTTTCCCAAAACAAACCCCAATATAGCACTAAAACGTATGGATTGGAAAGAACGTCAAAAGGCGACAGCCCAAACCAGTGATCAAGAGCCACAAAACTCAATCTTGTCCATTAGTGGTTGCCCTCAGGGTATACCCTAGCTTTAAACTTGATGCCCATGTTCTCAGACTTCCAATTTCACCCTTAAATTTATCTCCAAAGGCTGTCTACGTGTCACTCACCACAAGTCAGCCGTGAGATTCCTCATTTCAGCTAAGGTCCTCCACTTTCCACCAGGGATATTTCTATCCCATCCCGCAAGCCAACATTCAATAGGTCCAGCTCATTCTCCACAAGGAGGACTCTGCATGGGCAGGACAATTCCATTGCCACATCTTCAAGGGTCTTGTGCGACTCCACAACTCCTCCCAGATCTTCACTAAAGATACTTCCGCCTTATTTATTTTTCTTCTTAGATTATCTGTCTAATGATAGGATACATGTCACTCTGCTTCTATGTATTCAGATGTCCAATCAGCTGTCAACCCGCATGTATCATGCCTATAGTAAGGCAACAGGAGTGGCCCCCCCAAGCAGGATGTCCCATGTAGAGATGAGCAAAAAGATCTGCACTACTCCAGTCCTCCAGTTCAGGGGCAGCCAGACCAAGACAGTGTTCACTTCTGCACCTGCAATCTTCTTCTTAGCATCCTAGGTTCTTCTGCTGCTTACTAGGCTCCTGCAACATTGTGACTTCACATGAGTCTTAGTCATCCTCTGCCCTGGACCTCGAACCTGGGAACTTTGACATTTTTTTGCTCATTTCTAGTCCCATGAATATCTCCATTATGGAGAAAACTGCCTCCTATCAAGTCCTCTCACAGACAGTTGCTGATTGCAGATGGGATGACAGAGGAAGCCTTCTCCTTCTGTCTAACCACTTAGATGTTACTGTCAAAATTGAAGCAGTGATTGTGACATCTAAGGGGGTTACACAACCAGGGTTGGAGTTATCTTAGATCCTGGAGCAGTGTTGGAGCTGGACAAAGCGGTCAGTGACCATCGCTATGTCATAATAATATGGTGACATAATCACCATGATGTGAAATTATGACACCGGTCACAAAGGTGTCTGTGAGGACCTTTATAGATATGCTACAAATGTTTACGATGGGAAGGCTCCTGTCACGGGTGTGTCAGAGGTGACAGACAGTCACCCTGCAGTGGTTTGCAGGAGATCTCCACGTTTGGCAATACAGACAGCTGCCGAGATAGGAGGCTGTGTTTAGGACCCAGCCACTACCTCCCTTTAGTCTGGGTGTATATATACCTGGTGTGTCTAGGTGGGCGTCGCCGGTTATACTCATTTCTGCTTGGAACTTGGCTGAAGCAGCATCACGTCCTCTTTGGAGTCTTGAGGCCGTGTGTCCTGTTGGAGTTCTTCTAAAGCTGAGTTGTTATTCCCCTGTGTTGTCTTCCCCTTATTATCTTTAGAGTGCTAGCGGAGGTTGACTAGTGCTCATCTCCTTCCACCCCCAGTTGTAGCCTTACGCCAGGGATAGTAGGACGAGGCACGTGATCGGCGACAGCTGCGGAGGCTGTATAGGGATGTTAGGGGGAGACAAGGTGACGCTAGTCCAGTTAAGGAGGTCACCACTTCCCCTTTCCCTAGTGACTGGGCTCCCTTTACCTTTCCCCCCTGTGTTGCACTCACACCTGGGATGACAGCTCCTTAAATTGCTAATCAGAGGCAATCGATGAAGTGACGGTTTCATCTCTGCTCCATCTTCATCCTCATCACTAGTCATCTCCAGCTGATGTTACCTCTTCTTCTCTTGCGTTATTCACATGCCGATTTCAGTCCTGCACATGGGATTTTGATGATCCATCCTCTTCTTTATTGTTTTACTTCTGCTTTCTAATATTCAGCAACCAATCTGGCTTTTAAGCTGATAAAAACGAGGATTACGGGGAGAGGAGCACATGTCGCGCAGCCTGTTAGCAACTGGGTCAGCAAAAAAAAAGAACGATGCTAGACCTATATTTTACCTCCTGCACAATGTACTACTTTCCCCTAAGCGCAGTGTAATGCAGACTATAGGATTTACTGCCGCTGGCCTTATTACATTGTAAACGACGATCCGCCAATCACATCCATATGTCCAGACATGAGTGACGCGTCTAATGCAGAGAGGAGCTTGTAATTTACTTCTTAGATCATGTAAACCCAGGGGTAAAGGAGGAGAACAAACCAAAAAAATAGGGTGCTGCACCAGGTAACTTTGTCCTGGAGGACTACGACTATAATTGACGATACTTGGAATCATGCAATGCTTTGCCTAACCTCCGGAGGCGCTGCCTTCTCCAATCAGGGCACTATTGCCCCGATTTGTGATGAACAGTGCGCTGGAACAAGACTTGACAAATTCATTCCAATGACTTTGACATATCTTTTAAATGCTTCTCCACAGGGATGTATCTTTTGCAATTTACACCACTTTTTTGGCATAAATCATGACGAATCTGTCATCCGCGCTCATCCCCGAAAAAAGTTGGCTGATCGGGGTTGTTAATAAAAATGCCAAAAGTCGCAACATTTAAAAAAAAAAAATACCAGTTCCGCAAAAAGAAAAATTGCGACATTTCAAGCAGTTTTATGCCAGAATTGTTGAAAAAAAAAAAATGAATGATGAATCAGGACAAGAATTTTTGAAAGTTGTCAAAAACAAGTTTTTTTTTTCAAGGGGGAAAAAACGCTTTAGGTAAATGTTGCTTTTTCCAGAAGTTTGTCATTTTCTGAAGCTGTTTTAAAAAAGTTTTAGAACATTTTTTTTTTTTTTTCCCAGAAGGTTTTTTTTCTGACTTTTGATTGGATAATACTGTTTGGAGTGGATTCCACCAGGAGCAGCTTCAAGGATGCTTTTATTTTTTTATACAAGGCGTTTTTCATAACCTGAAAGGGAAAAAAATGCTCAAGACTGAATATATGACCTGCAAGGTGGTTTTGCACTAGAACTGAGTAGGAAAAGTCTTTGGTGAGAATCTGGGGTCAATCATTAGCTACAAGTGTCCCTTCTGCTTTTCAGCAAGGTTTGTAGAAACCAATAGTACAAGCGAATATAAGAAACTTTCTCCACGTATTCTTTCTCTACTTATTAGACTTTTCTTCACATCCTCCCTATATCATGAAATCATGATTTACTCTGAACTACAGCTACGACCTAAAGCTGCCTTGCTTAAGAAAGAGAGACTGCCAGCTCACTGAGGGATCAGATTACTGCTGCCTGTAGAACTCAGTGGAGAAAGGAGGGGGAGGAAGAATGAAGAGCAAAAGGAGAGGGAGTCACACACTGACCTGTGCTGCTTTCTTGCACTTGTTTTATCTCACCCAAGTACTGGAGTCACAGTTACACTGCTCAGTACTGCTGTATAAGATCCCCCTTGTTGCTGCTTTCTAGTTCTTGTTTTATCTCACCCAAGTACTGGCGTCACAGTTACACTGCTCAGTATTGCTATATTATGTCCTTGATGCTGCTGCTTTTTACTGAGGGTATGTTCTTACTACATTTTTTCAATAGTTTTTGGAGCAGAACCTCTTCAACTTTCCAACTCTCCAATAAAAAGTTTCTGATCCAGAAAATGAACATAACCTAAGTGCTTATTTCACCCCTAGCAAAACAAAAAGGAAGACATCACGAGTACAGTAAACACTATAATCCTGCTGAAACGCACAGATCCCACAGCCCAGATTCCGCCAGCAAGCAAAAAATCACAAAATTTTTAAAAATGGCTTGTCTTGCATCCATACAGAAGCGTAAAGTGCTGAAAGATTCTTTATTGGTTCAACAGTATATCACTATGACTCGGCCGACAACAACTGGACTAGGTGGAAACATGTTTCTCGTCCAATAAAGAACCTTTCTGCACTCTACTCTTATGTATAGATGCTGATCAATCTATTTTTCTGCATTTTTGTTTATCTCACATCCAGAGCTGGATTCACAGCTACACTGCTCAGTAATGCTGTGTAATATTCTCTATGCTACAGCTGCTTTCTAGTAAGCGTTTTATCTCACGTCCAGAGCTGGATTCACAGCCACACTGATCAGAACCTCTGCATAATGTCCTCCATGCTGCTGCTGCTGCTGCTTCTGAACATATGCTACTTGGAAACAGGGGAGCAGGAATCCCTCATGTCTGTGTGCGCTGTGTATGGCAGACATCATGGCAGCTAGTCTGTACCCACTAGCTCAGAGACAACTGAAAAATTAGAGATAGAGTCTGCAGAGTGGAAAATTGCCGAATTTATGTCATATAATGGCCAGATATAGTGTTGTTCCTCATGTACAGTACAGACCAAAAGTTTGGACACAACTTCTCATTTAAAGATTTTTCTGTATTTTCATGACTATGAAAATTGTACATTCACACTGAAGGCATCAAAACTATGAATTAACACATGTGGAATTATATACTTAACAAAAAAGTGTGAAACAACTGAAAATATGTCTTATGTTCTAGGTTCTTCAAAGTAGCCACCTTTTGCTTTGATGACTGCTTTGCACACTCTTGGCATTCTCTTGATGAGCTTCAAGAGGTAGTCACCGGAAATGGTCTTCACTTCACAGGTGTGCCCTGTCAGGTTTAATAAGTGGGATTTCTTGCCTTATAAATGGGGTTGGGACCATCAGTTGTGTTGTGCAGAAGTCTGGTGGATACACAGCTGATAGTCCTACTGAATAGACTGTTAGAATTTGTATTATGGCAAGAAAAAAGCAGCTAAGTAAAGAAAAACGAGTGGCCATCATTACTTTAAGAAATGAAGGTCAGTCAGTCCGAAAAATTGGGAAAACTTTGAAAGTGTCCCCAAATGCAGATGCAAAAACCATCAAGCGCTACAAAGAAACTGGCTCACATGAGGACCGCCCCAAGAAAGGAAGACCAAGAGTCACCTCTGCTTCTGAGGATAAGTTTATCCGAGTCACCAGCCTCAAAAATCGCAGGTTAACAGCAGCTCAGATTAGAGACCAGGTCAATGCCACACAGAGTTCTAGCAGCAGACACATCTCTACAACAACTGTTAAGAGGAGTCTTTGTGCAGCAGGTCTTCATGGCAAAATAACTGCTAGGAAACCACTGCTAAGGACAGGCAACAAGCGGAAGAGACTTGTTTGGGCTAAAGAACACAAGGAATGGACATTAGACCAGTGGAAATCTGCGCTTTGGTCTGATGAGTCCAAATTTGAGATCTTTGGTTCCAAGAAGGAGAGTGATGGGGTGCTACGCCAGATGACCTGGCCTCCACAGTCACCAGACCTGAACCCAATCGAGATGGTTTGGGGTGAGCTGGACCGCAGAGTGAAGGCAAAAGGGCCAACAAGTGCTAAGCATCTCTGGGAACTCCTTCAAGATTGTTGGAAGACCATTTCCGGTGACTACCTCTTGAAGCTCATCAAGAGAATGCCAAGAGTGTGCAAAGCAGTCATCAAAGCAAAAGGTGGCTACTTTGAAGAACCTAGAATATAAGACATATTTTCAGTTGTTTCACACTTTTTTGTTAAGTATATAATTCCACATGTGTTAATTCATAGTTTTGATGCCTTCAGTGTGAATGCACAATTTTCATAGTCATGAAAATACAGAAAAATCTTTAAATGAGAAGGTGTGTCCAAACTTTTGGTCTGTACTGTATACACACATGACAGCTTATTCTGAAAAGTACGCTTTCAGCTGTATCTGTTGCCCCCATTGCAGTCTGTTGTAAGGCTGTCCATCCTGCCAAATTTACCTACATATGACATAAATCCATTGCCATCTGCACCTTATAAGATGCTTAGACGAAACACGGCTTTCCTTAAGTATTGACTGCACCCTTAATCCTATCACTCTTAAAGAGGACACATTAAATCCATGTAAATAAGATTGAAGATGATGCTGACACTGGAAGGAGGCAGCGGTATTTTAGTTGCCAGTGTAATAAGATGCTATGGAGGGTTACTTTCCTACATAGAAATGCTGGATGATCATCCGATGACTGATCCTTTGTAATTGATATCAGATTCTCATTTAACTACTAAATACGACAAAGTATTGGGAAAGCTATTATGATTGCGCTGATTTTCCTGATTTTATTAGATCACATGGTGATTCTGTTTTATGTCAATGTGAACGTTCACCTGGAAGCCCTACTTTTCTTATAGAGAGCTCTAAATCCTTTGAATGGACATAGGATTATTCAGTATAGGTCATCAATACCAAACAATAGGGGTCTAACACCAATCATCTGGTATAAGGTCCCACGACTGCTGAAAATATACAGTGAATGGAGCCGTACCAGCACAGCTCCATACACCATGTAGTGGCCGTTCTCAGGTACTGCGGGTCAGATCACATTTTCTTCAATAGGAGCGATATCAAGAACGACCATTGCATAGTATATGGAGGTGTGATGTTCTGAGTGCAGGATCTGCTGTCTGCTGATTGGTAGGGTTGGGCACCAGGGATTGCCCCTTTCCCCCCATGGAGGTCATCAATATCAAGATCCTGGACATCCCCTTTAATTTTGCTTATAACTTGATGGCATTCTGTTATGTCCATGGGTGCATAACTAGAAACCGAACCCCAAACTATAAGTCATGCAAAGGACATCTCTTCACTTTCTTTGGACCGGAATGGTTGGCAACTTTTGCAATTAGTATAACTGCTTTCTTTTTTTCCCAGTACGTTATTATCTTTTGGATAGGCCAATAGGATAGCGTCCAATTCCTGGCACCTCCATGATCAGTTGATTGATGGGGCTGCAGTGTTCCCACTGGACACAGCGCCATATATTTTATAGTGGTTGAGCCTGGTACTGCAGCTTTCTGAAGTTGTCTAAGCTGCAATACCAGGTACCGCCACTACAAAATGCATGGTGCTAAAGAGCGCACAGTGCTTGCAGCCATTACAATAGGTTGATCATTGGGGGTCACCATCAGTTTGACACTAATAAGTCATCATCAATTTTAAAGTCCCAGTAAATACATTTTCCAGGCTTTATATCCTAAAAGAAAATATCCCAAAAAATGGTCATAATTAGACCTTCTATTGAATTCTGTACGGAGCTCCGGCTTCTGTGGCATTCTCAGAACTTGCCCTTTGCTCGACCTCTATAAGCTCCATCTCGCTTCTTTTTCAATTATGTATGCATTAAAAGAGTTACAGGAATCTATCCGGGCAAATCCTTCTAATCCAATTCTATCAGGAACATGCATTCTAAGTGAAACCTACAGCCGGGGAAAGATTGGGGATGTCCTAAGAGAAACAAGATCCTTAATCCTTCCCTGAAATTAGGGTCAAGCTTGCAAATTCCTTTTGTTAAAAAAAAAATAATAAAATCAATAAATATATAATTTACTTCGCCTTAAACTATGGGGTCAGTCGCGTGCCGGGCGGCCATACTCAAGAAGCAAACCAGCCATCGCTATGTTTTAGAAATTATTGGCTAGAGTGAGAAAGCGGAGGACAGATACAAAAAGTGTCTCCCTATGGAGGACTTGGTATAACCATTTATTAGATAGACATCTTATTGAATTTATGATCTAGATGTAATTCTTCATTTTTCCTGTTGTGGCGCTGCAGAGCAATATAACAATTGCTGTTGGGTCCTCCCATAGATAACAGCATTAGGTCCCCCCAGTAATCAGTTAAAAGGAGTTAATGAATCCTTCAGCAAGTGTTGAATTTCCCTGCAGCTCCCCCATAGGAGAAATAAAGTATTACACAATTCACATTGAAATCAATACATGGTCAGGATGGATCCTCCATAGATAAATGGTTACTGTCATTTTAACAAACTTTGCATAAATAACTAGTACAAGCTGATGTAAGGAACTTTTGTAATATGTTTTATCAGAGAAAGCTGCTACTTTATCCACTTCTTAGCCACATCTCCAGCCACTTCTTGCTAAACTCATCATTCAGCTTATAAAATCATTTCTGCTTAAAGTAGACTGTCAGCTCACTGAGGGATCAGATGAAAGGTGCCTATTAAACTTCATAAGGGAGAGAAGGGTTAGGGAGGAGCAGTGTGAGAGACAGAGAGACATGATGACACTTCTGCTTCTTGGAAGGTGTTTTTTTCTCACTTCAGAGCTGGAGTCACAGCCACAATGCTTAGTACTGCTGTATAGTGTCCTCCATGCTGCTGCTGCTTTCTGGTAGGTGTTTTATATCACCTCAGACTGGATTAACTGCTACACTGCTTAATATTGCTGTATAGTGTTCTCCATGCTGTTGCAGCTTTTTGGTGGGTGTTTTATATCATCTCAGATTAGATTCACTGCTACACTGCTTAATACTGCTGTATAGTGTTCTCCACGCTGTTGCTGCTTTCTGGTAGGTGTTTTTTATCACCTCAGACTACATTCATAGATACACTGCTAGGTACTGCTGTATAGTGCTTTCCATGCTGCTGCTGCTTTCTGGTGGGTGTTTTGTATCACGGCAGACTAGATTCAAAGCTACACTGCTTAGTACTGCTGCATATTGTCTTTCATGATGCTGCTGCTGTCTGGTAGGTTCTTTAAATGACCACAGAGCTGGATTCACAACTACACTGGTTAGTACTGCTGTATAGTGTTTTCCATGCTTTTGCTGCTTTCTGGCGGGTGTTTTATATCACCTCAGACTAGATTCAAAGCTACACTGCTTAGTATTCCTGCATACTGTCTTTCATGCTGCTGCTGCTTTTTGGTAGGTGCTTTAAATTACAACAGCTGGATTCACAACTACACTGCTCAGTACTGCTGTATATTGTCCTCCATGCAGCTGCTCTTTGGTGGGTGTTTTATATTATAGCGGAGCTGGATTCACAACTACACTGGTTAGTACTGCTGTATAGTGTTTTCTGTAACGGGTCTGGGAGGCGGAACCTCTGAGCTACTATACAAGGGGGCGGACCTTGTAAGGGAGCGGGTGGCGACCAGGGAAGACGGGCAGGGAGTCACAGCAGATGACCGGGACAGTCTCTGGAAGAACGGGCAGGAGGTCACGGCAAGTGACCGGGGCAGTCTCTGGATGAACGGGCAGATGGTCACGGCAAGTGACCGGGGCAGTCTCTGGATGAACGGGCAGATGGTCACGGCAAGTGACCGGGGCAGTCTCTGGATGAACGGGCAGATGGTCACGGCAAGTGACCGGGGCAGTCTCTGGGTAAAGGGTTGGTACGACCTGTGGCGGCTGATGGTAGACGTGAGCTCCCAGGTGAGCAGGCGAGAGTCTCTGGATAAACGGGTGGTCACAGCATGTGACGGCGGAGACTCCAGGAAGACCAACAGACAGGCGGCAGATGAGCGCTCCCAGGTGAGCGGGCAGAAGTCTCTGGACAGGCGGGTGGTCACAGCACGTGACGGCAGAGCCTCCAGGTAGGCTAGGAGACAGGCAGCAGATGAGCGCTCCCAGGTGAGCGGGCAGGAGTCACTGGACAGGCAGGTGGTCACAGCACGTGACGGCGGAGCCTCCAGGTAGGCTAGCAGGCAGGTAGCAGATGTGCGCTCCCAGGAGAGCGGGCAAGCTGGTCCATAGACAGACTGACAGGAGTTGGAAGGCAGACCGTCGGACCTCAGGCAAGCAGGCAGGTAGCTGATGTGCGCTCCCAGGTGAGCGGGCAAGCTGGTCCTTAGACAGACTGACAGGAGTTGTAAGGCAGACCGTCGGACCTCAGGCTAGCAGGCAGGTAGCAGAATATCAGGCAGGAATAAGACAGCAAGCTGACAGGAATCTGGCAGGTATCTGGCAGGTAACTGGCAACGGGACCTGAGGGCTGAAGAAGAGTAGTGAACAGTGCAACAACATTGCTCGGGCACCTCCATTTTGGAGGAGGTGCCTTATATATGGTGAAGTCCTCCGGCCATTGGCCGGGGACTCCTTAGGACGGCGCGCGCGGCCCCTTTAAGAGGGAGGGAGAGCGCGCACGCGCGCCCTAAGCACAGTGGCCAGGAAGGAGCGCGCACTGCCAGCAGAGTGGGAGGAGGACGCCGGGCACGGAGCAGAGAGGTGAGGGGAACAGCGTCCCTGCCTAGCAGAGGGCAGGGACGCCGGCGCTACAGTACCCCCCCCCTTTAGGCCCCCCCTTTTTTAGGCCAGACAGAAATTTAGCAAGGATAAGAGGGGCATGGATGTTCTCCCGGGGCTCCCACATTCTCTCCTCAGGACCAAACCCCTTCCAATCTACTAGAAAAAAGGTCTTTCCTCTTACCCTTTTGGTGGCAAGAATGTTCTCTACCTCAAACTCGTCCTCAGCAGAAACCGGAGCAGGAGGCGTACCTGTAGACTTGGAAAAAGAGTTAAGTACCACAGGTTTGAGGAGAGATACATGGAAGGAGTTAGGGATCCGTAAGTTGGCCGGGAGTTTCAATTTATAGGCCACCGGGTTGATCTGACTGATGACCTCCAGAGGACCGATGAACCGAGGCCCTAACTTGTAAGAAGGTATCTTGAGTCGGACATATTTAGATGAGAGCCAGACTTTATCTCCAGAACGAAATTGTGGAGGATCCAGGCGTTTTTTGTCAGCGTGTCTTTTCATCCGTTCGGACGACTGAAGGAGTGCGGATCGGGTACTCTCCCAAATGGAGGAAAATTTGCTAACGAGAGATTCCGCAGCCAGGTTGTCCACAGAGGTGGAGACAGGAAAAGGAATCCGAGGATGCTGACCGAAGACTACAAAAAACGGAGATTTGGAGGAGGATTCGCTCTCGTGATTGTTATAAGAGAACTCGGCCCATGGTAGGAGATCCACCCAGTCTGAATGATGGGCATTAACGAAGTGCCGGAGGTAACTGGTCAGGTTCTGATTGATCCGCTCCACTTGACCATTGGACTGTGGGTGGTAAGCGGAAGAGAAGTCCAGGGTGACGTCTAGCAGTTTACAAGTGGCTCTCCAGAAGCGTGAGGTGAACTGTACCCCACGATCCGACACGATGTGGAGGGGCAGGCCATGAAGACGAAAGATGTGACGAATAAAGTCTTTAGCTAGCTCGGGTGCAGACGGGAGGCCTGGCAGGGGAACGAAATGAGCCATCTTGGAGAAGCGGTCAGCGACCACCCAAATGACCGTACAACCGGCAGAGACTGGGAGGTCAGTTATAAAGTCCATTGCTATATGCTGCCAGGGGGCAGCAGGTACAGAAAGCGGAAGGAGGCGACCGGCTGGCAGATGTCTCGGAACCTTGTTGCGGGCGCAGGACACACAGGCAGAAACAAAGTCTATTACGTCCTTGTGCAGGGTAGGCCACCAGTAGTGCCGGGTAATAAGCTGGAGGGTCTTTTTCTGACCGGCATGGCCAGCCAGTTTAGACGAGTGACCCCAGTGAAGGATCTTCTCCCGATCAGGTACTGATACGAACGTCTTTCCGGGAGGGAGACGATTTAGACTCACGGGAGCCACCTGCATTACTCTGGCGGGATCGATGATGTGTTTCGGATCTTCCTCGAGATCAGACACCAGAAAGGATCGAGACAAGGCGTCCGCCTTGACGTTTTGGTCAGCCGGGCGAAAATGAAGAACAAAATCAAAGCGAGCAAAAAACAAGGACCACCGGGCTTGGCGCGGGTTAAGTCTCTGGGCATGCTGGAGGTAAGCCAAGTTCTTGTGGTCAGTGTAAATTATTACCGGGTGAAGAGCCCCCTCGAGCAGGTAACGCCACTCCTCCAATGCCAGTTTGATGGCCAATAACTCTCGGTCTCCTATGGAATAATTGCGCTCTGAGGAGGAGAAGAGTTTAGAGAAGAAGCCGCAAGTTACCATCCTCCCGGAAGATGATTTTTGAGTAAGTACCGCTCCGGCTCCAGAGGAGGAGGCGTCAACTTCCAGGAAGAACTGCTTGTTGCCGTCCGGGCGATGCAGCACTGGGGCGGAAGAGAAGGCCTGTTTTAAGGAAAGAAAGGCCTCCTCTGCTTCGGGCGGCCACTCTTTGGGATTAGTACCCTTACGGGTGAGCGCGGAAATTGGGGCAGTCCGGGAAGAGAAGTGTGGTATGAAGAGGCGGTAGTAGTTGGCGAAGCCCAGGAACCGCTGAATGGCCTTCAACCCCTCCGGTCGAGGCCATTTCTCGATAGCAGACAGTTTCTCTGGATCCATTCGTAGGCCGGTCTGAGAAATAATGTTGCCCAAAAACGGAAGCGAGGTCTGCTCAAAGAGGCACTTCTCGTATTTAGCGAAGAGGTGATTCTGCCTGAGCCTGAGCAGGACCTGACGAACGTCCCTCCGGTGAGTCTGGAGATCCGGAGAGAAGACCAAGATGTCGTCCAGGTACACCACTACGCAGGAGTAGAGAAGGTCCCGGAAGATGTCATTGACCACCTCTTGAAAGACGGCAGGAGCGTTACAGAGACCAAAGGGCATTACCAGATATTCATAGTGGCCGTCCCGGGTGTTGAATGCCGTCTTCCATTCATCCCCCTGACGGATACGAACCAGGTTGTACGCCCCACGGAGGTCCAGTTTGGTGAAGATTCTAGCCCCCCTCAGACGATCAAATAACTCCGGAATGAGCGGAAGGGGGTACTTATTCTTCACCGTGATCTGGTTAAGGCCTCTATAGTCTATACAGGGACGGAAAGAACCGTCCTTCTTTTTGACGAAAAAGAAGCCTGCTCCCGCCGGGGAGGTAGATTTCTGGATGAATCCCCTGGCCAGATTCTCCTCAATATATTCGGACATCGACCGGGTCTCTGCAGCGGATAATGGATAAATACGCCCACGGGGAGGAGTAGTACCGGGTAACAGGTCGATAGGGCAGTCGTATGGTCTATGAGGGGGTAGTGTCTCTGCCTCCTTTTTATTAAAGACATCAGCATAAGACCAATAAGGAATCGGAAGTCCAGGTAGATTAACTGGGGTAGGAGAAGGACGGACGGGATGGACGGGAACCAGACAGGTCTTATGGCAGTCCTGTCCCCAGCGAAGGACCTCTCCGGTCTGCCAGTCAAGCACGGGTGCATGTCTCTGGAGCCAAGGTAGACCTAGCAAGAGGGCGTGAGAGAGTCCAGGCAGAACATGAAAGGAGATACTCTCAGAATGCAGCATTCCCACCTGCAGAGTAATGGATTCGGTGATGAGTTGGATGGGGCGTGGTAAGAGACCCCCATCCACGGCAGCAACAGACAAGGGTACAGCCAGAGGCTTGGTGGGGATGCGGTATTTCTCTACCAGGGACTGTGAAATAAGATTCCCGGCTGCTCCAGAGTCAAGTTGGGCTAGTTCGAAATAACGGTTCTCCCCGCAGACGATTGAGACTGACAGCAGCAGAGATGGAGAGGATTTATTCTTGTCTAGGTCGACCTCTCTGAGCGAACCTAGACACAGGCGTTTCCCGACCTCTCCGGGCAGGCACGGATCCGGTGCTCCTTACTGCCACAGTAGAAGCAGCTCCCCTCGGCACGGCGTAAGTCCTGACGGGTTTTGACCATCTTGGTCTGGTCGACCTGCATAGGCTCAGGAGAGTGTACCTGGGGAGAGACGGAGGGAGTGACGGGTTTCTGAAAAGTAGGAGCTAGACGTGGAAACCTCCTCTCACGGGTGACCTCTTTGGCACGCTCCTGGAACCGTAGGTCAATCCGGGTGGCAAGAGTTATTAGGTCATCGAGAGTGGTAGGAATGTCCCGACCGGCAAGTTCATCTTTAATACGGCCTGACAGACCCTCCCAGAAGACGGATACCAGAGCGTCGTTATCCCAGGCCATCTCCGAGGCAAGGGTACGGAACCGTATGGCATATTGGCCCACGGTGAGACCTCCCTGACGGAGGCGTAGCAGTGATGATGCGGATGAGGTCTTCCGTCCGGGTTCGTCGAAGACTTTCCGGAAAGCCATGAGAAAGGCAGGCAAGTCGGACACCAGGGGGTCTCCTCTCTCCCATAGAGGATTTAGCCAGGCCAGGGCCTCCCCGGTGAGATGGGACATGATGAAGGCAATTTTGGCCCGGTCGGAGTTAAACTGGTGGGACAATAGTTCAAAGTGCAGGGTGCACTGATTTATGAAGCCCCGAGCCTGGGCGGAGTCACCTCCAAAGCGAGGAGGTGCAGAAAGCCGGGGTCCGGGGTAGGATACCATGGTATTAGTGAGCAGCGGAGCTGCCGGATTGCGAGTCATGGCACTGGCGGAGGTTGCTGGCGGAGCAGTCAGAGTGTCCAGGCGAGAATTGACATTCCGCAGGTGACCCAGGATGGACTCCTGTTGGGACCTCTGATGGGACAGTTCATGACACAGGTCCGAGAGCGAGGGAGCTTGGGTGCCACCGGGTTCCATGGCCCGAGCAAACTGTAACGGGTCTGGGAGGCGGAACCTCTGAGCTACTATACAAGGGGGCGGACCTTGTAAGGGAGCGGGTGGCGACCAGGCAGGCAGTCACAGCAGATGACCGGGACAGTCTCTGGAAGAACGGGCAGGAGGTCACGGCAAGTGACCGGGGCAGTCTCTGGATGAACGGGCAGATGGTCACGGCAAGTGACCGGGGCAGTCTCTGGATGAACGGGCAGATGGTCACGGCAAGTGACCGGGGCAGTCTCTGGATGAACGGGCAGATGGTCACGGCAAGTGACCGGGGCAGTCTCTGGGTAAAGGGTTGGTACGACCTGTGGCGGCTGATGGTAGACGTGAGCTCCCAGGTGAGCAGGCGAGAGTCTCTGGATAAACGGGTGGTCACGGCATGTGACGGCGGAGCCTCCAGGAAGACCAACAGACAGGCGGCAGATGAGCGCTCCCAGGTGAGCGGGCAGAAGTCTCTGGACAGGCGGGTGGTCACAGCACGTGACGGCAGAGCCTCCAGGTAGGCTAGGAGACAGGCAGCAGATGAGCGCTCCCAGGTGAGCGGGCAGGAGTCACTGGACAGGCAGGTGGTCACAGCACGTGACGTCGGAGCTTCCAGGTAGGCTAGCAGGCAGGTAGCAGATGTGCGCTCCCAGGTGAGCGGGCAAGCTGGTCCATAGACAGACTGACAGGAGTTGGAAGGCAGACCGTCGGACCTCAGGCAAGCAGGCAGGTAGCTGATGTGCGCTCCCAGGTGAGCGGGCAAGCTGGTCCTTAGACAGACTGACAGGAGTTGTAAGGCAGACCGTCGGACCTCAGGCTAGCAGGCAGGTAGCAGAATATCAGGCAGGAATAAGACAGCAAGCTGACAGGAATCTGGCAGGTATCTGGCAGGTAACTGGCAACGGGACCTGAGGGCTGAAGCAGAGTAGTGAACAGTGCAACAACATTGCTCGGGCACCTCCATTTTGGAGGAGGTGCCTTATATATGGTGAAGTCCTCCGGCCATTGGCCGGGGACTCCTTAGGACGGCGCGTGCGGCCCCTTTAAGAGGGAGGGAGAGCGCGCGCACCCTAAGCACAGTGGCCGGGAAGGAGCGCGTGCTGCCAGCAGAGCGGGAGGAGGACGCCGGGCACGGAGCAGAGAGGTGAGGGGAACAGCGTCCCTGCCTAGCAGAGGGCAGGGACGCCGGCGCTACAGTTTCTATGGTTTTGCTGCTTTTTGGTGGGTGTTTTATATTATAGCGGAGCTGGATTCACAGCTACACTGATCAGTACTGCTGCATAATGTCTTCCATGTTACTGCTACTGCTTCTGAACATGTAATACATACATACAGGAGAGCAGGAATCCCTCATGTCGGTGTGTGCTGTTTATGGGAGACATCATAACAACTATTCTCCACCCACCAGCTCAGAGACAACTGAAAATTATAAAGAGAGGCTGCAGAGGGGAGAGCTGATGAAAAATGCATAATGCATATTATATAACGGGCAGAAGTAATGTTTTTCCTCATGTCCTCTCGGCAGATTATATATCGGGTAATATAAGTATCCATTTCTGTAGACCTGCTGTATGGAAATCTTCTAATACTTTCTTATAAACTTTGCGGCATCTGCTGATAAATACATCCGTTTGTTACTGTGTAGTATCCCGCACATCTACATTTGTTTATTAGACGTGATTATAATGGGCTTTATCTCCTTCGCTCCAGACGCGGAGTCATTTAATCTGTAATGCTGTCAGATGATGGATAAATGTTCTGGTAATGACCTTTCTAATTCTTACAGAACTTTCAAATGTCATCATGGCCGATAATACGCGATGTGAAATAAAATATCTTTAAAAAAAACAAAACAAGAATGTATTAGGCACTGCGGAAAAACAGAGAAAGGCAATATCGGTCCATGGAGGGCTCGTATCATTAGGACATTAGTCCTAACACTGATCCTCCTGCCGAATATTCTGTAACTCTCTGACCCATCGATGGACGGACTTCACCTGAATGCCTCCAGTGGTGTCTGCTACCAAAACATTAACTTTAAGCCCCATAAACTGCTTGGTAATGTCTTAATTAATGATTTTTTAGATTGAGATCAGGGAATTTGAAGACAAGTCATCACCGTCATTGTTTTGTGACATTTATAAGACCATCGGTGAATGACCATTATCCTGCTGATGGCCGGCAGCTCCATGAGGAAACACCGTGCCGTGTACAAGGTCTAGAAGGTTGTGCATGTCATAACTACGTACCAAGGTCTGCCGTATACCGGGCACACCCTACAACATCTGCCGTATACCAGGAACAACCTACAAGATCTGCTGTATACCGGGCACACCCTACAAGATCTGCTGTATACCAGGCACACCCTACAAGATCTGCTGTATACCGGGCACACCCTACAACATCTGCCGTATACCGGGCACACCCTACAAGATCTGCTGTATACCGGGCACACCCTACAAGATCAGCTGTATACCGGGCACACCCTACAACATCTGCCGTATACCAGGAACAACCTACAAGATCTGCTGTATACCGGGCACACCCTACAAGATCTGCTGTATACCGGGCACACCCTACAAGATCTGCTGTATACCGGGCACACCCTACAAGATCTGCTGTATACCGGGCACACCCTACAACATCTGCCGTATACCGGGCACACCCTACAAGATCTGCTGTATACCGGGCACACCCTACAAGATCAGCTGTATACCGGGCACACCCTACAACATCTGCAGTATACCGGGCACACCCTACAAGATCTGCTGTATACCGGGCACACCCTACAACATCTGCCGTAAGCCAGGAACAAGCTACAAGATCTGCCGTATACTGGGCACACCCTACAACATCTGCCGTAAGCCAGGAACAAGCTACAAGATCTGCCGTATACTGGGCACACCCTACAACATCTGCCGTAAGCCAGGAACAAGCTACAAGATCTGCCGTATACTGGGCACACCCTACAACATCTGCCGTAAGCCAGGAACAAGCTACAAGATCTGCCGTATACCGGGCACACCCTACAACATATGCCGTATACCAGGAACAACCTACAAGATCTGCCATATACCGGGCACACCGCACAACATCTGCTGTATACCGGGCACACCCTTCAAGATCAGTCGTATACCAGTCACACCCTACAAGACCTGCCGTATACCGGGCACACCCTACAAGATCTGCTGTATACCGGGCACACCTTACAACATCTGCTGTATACCGGGCACACCCTGCAAGATCAGTCGTATACCGGTCACACCCTACAAGACCTGCCGTATACCGGGCATACCCTACAAGATCTGACGTATACCGGGCAAACCACACAACATCTGCCATATACCGGGCACATCCTACAAGATCTGCCATATACCGGGCACACCCTACAAGACCTGCCGTATACCGGGCACACCCTACAAGATCTGCTGTATACCGGGCACACCCTGCAAGATCTGCTGTATACCGGGCACACCTTACAACATCTGCCGTATACCGGGCACACCCTTCAAGATCAGTCATATACCGGTCGCACCCTACAAGATCTGCCGTATACCGGGCACACCCTACAAGATCTGCCATATACCGGGCACACCCTACAAGATCTGCCGTATACCGGGCACACCCTACAAGATCTACCATATACCGGGCACACCCTACAAGATCTGCCATATACCGGGCATACCCTACAAGATCTGCCATATACCGGGCACACCCTACAAGATCTGCCGTATACTAGGAACATGCCACAGGTTAGCCCTATGCCGGGAACGCCCAGCAGACTGCCTATATACCAGTATCACTACACAAGGTCTTTCATATACTGATAACACTACACACGAGATGCCATGTACCGTGAACAATCCCCAAAGCTGGCGATATATCATGAGACCCCCAAATAACCTGTTCCAGGAACAGTCCACAGCCCTGACCTCCAGCAGAGTTTGACCCTTGTCTATAGGTTAAGGAGGCAGCTGATCACCCAACGAGCCACAAAATGCTCATTTATTAGGTGAAATAACCTTCTAGTTGTCACAAAAGATCCTCGTTCTCAGCTGTGCATCGATCATCTATTCCCCTAATCCGCTTCCCCCACACACTTCATTGATTTACAGGGGAGAAGCCTACAGATTTCACTGGAGACCACGATTCTTCATTACATCCACATAAAAGAAAGGGGGTCTTATAGCAAAGATCAAAATGCACCTTCTATTATAAGTTCTCCCACTTAGGAGGAAATGACCTGGAGTTTGTTCACCTCCATGACTTTTAGGTCAAGACACCCCTTTACTTTCATTGTCCTCTGGGGAGTCCGTCACACGGTGATTGCTATGGTCTCTCTCTCTTTGCGGTCCCCATAGTTTCCAGTATAAATGTCCTTAATGAAAGCTGTTTTGCATCTTGCTACCACATGTTAGAAACTCGCTGCTTCGTTCCCACAATACCAATTGTGCAAGTTCAGTCTGAAAATTGCAGAAACAATGAGACTGGGGAAAACCACAGCAAAATGGGCGTCTTCAGAGTGTCCTGGACGCTTGTGGTGTCCCGACAATCAATTGTACCAAGTACAAAGCATTGTAGATATCGGTAAAGGTCGTTGTGCTTTCGATGACATGGACTCTGGTACAAAAATTAGATTGTGAGCTTTTCTGTATAACTGGTTACACTTTGTTCTCCGGGCATCTATAATATAACAGGGGATGCGTGTCTCTGTCTGAAGCCTTGATAGACTGCACATGCGCGACGCGTAGTCTGGCTCCAAAGAGAAGCACGCATCCAGCCGTTACAGGTAAGAGAAGTATATGGCGCCGGAGATCGCGGTATGCGTAGACACTGAACGCATACCGCGATCTCCAGCACCATACTTACTTACCTGACCGGGAGGAGCGTTGCTGCGGCGCCTCTCTTAGCCGGAGACCGGGGCAGGAGTGAGGCGTCGGATCGGCGCATGCGCATAGCGCTATCCGGCGGCATTTTACTGAAGACACATTTGCAGTGTGTCTTCAGCAAAATGGCGCCGGACAGCGCGGTGCTCCGGCGCCGCAGTCCTCCCTCGGTCTCAGGCAGAACAGGACACAGCAGAGCTGGAGCACAGGGAAGAAAGGTGAGTATAAGTGTTTATTCTTTTGTATGTGTGTACAGCGTGAAAGGGATGAGGGGGCCACACATACCAGGATTGGGGGGTGAAGGGTGCTATGCATACCGGGATTGGGGGTGAGGGTTGCCATGCATACCGGGATTGGGGGTGAGGGGTGCCATGCATACCGGGATTGGGGGTGAGGGATGCCATGCATACCGGGATAGGATGGTGGAGACAGGATGTGGGCCGCGCAAATGCCAGGAGGGGAGCAGCACATACCAGCATGGGAGACCATATACCAATAAAAATGCTCGCCACCCGGGCGTAGAACGGGCTCAATAGCTAGTTGTATATAATGGGGTCCGTGACCTCAGACTCTTGACTTCAATGTATCAGAAAAACTGAGCTTGTCACATATTGATCCAGCAATGGGGTCAGGAATCCCTTCTTAGGCTATGTTCACACATCTTGTTTTTTTTCAGTGCTTTTTGATGCAATTTTGCAGCTGCGTTTTACAGTACCAGCAAAGTCTATGAGATTCCAGAAATCTCATGCACATGTTTTTTGTGTCATCAGTATTTTGTGCTTTCCATGGTTTTTTGCAAAATAGAGAATGTCACTTCTTTCAGCATTTTTCAGCGTTTTTCACCCACTGGAAGTAATCGGTGGTGAAAAAATGCTGAAAAAATGCCTAGTGTGAACATAGCTATCAGGTTTTGCTGCGTTTTTAGTGAAAATAAGCAAATACAGCAGTATGTGAAACTCATTTATTTTTTGTGATTTTATCATCTTGTCTTGGTCACCTGAGATGGAAGTTTGGATTAGGACAGTTTATTAAATTAGTGATATGCACAGTGTAAACAATGGCTGAGCTAGGTGTGAGATTGAACAATACCTGTGGCCCACAGAGGTGTGAAACTGAGCAATGCCCTGAGCAACTGAATGGCAGACCATAGTGTGAAAGTGAATAGTGTCCTACAAACTCAATGCACTGCCAATGCCTTAGGTAAACTATTCCTGAACAATTCACCTCCCCCACTGTGATGCCAAAACCAGAATGAGATTTTTTTTTTTCACTGAACTTTATGTACATGCATAAAAGAGACAAAAGAACATTGAAAAAATGTTGAAAAAATGCACCAAAATGCACCAAAAAACAAGCAAAAATGCAAGAAAAATCCTGAACAATCTTCTGGCAAGAGATCAGGTTTTGCTACAGAAAAAATATGCTGAAAAAATCATGATGTGTGAATATAGCCTTACTGTATCACACTTTGGATTTTTGGATAATTTCCCCTTTAATGAAAAAGTCATTTGATTTTCTACTTGCTATTCAGGGTAACATATGGGAGTTTGTCCTTCTGAGCCGGAGTCTTAGTTATTTACATATTTGCATTTATTATTACAATTGGCAACTAACGAGCTACTTGGAAGACTGTGAATTTGGCATCACCGAGCTGTAAACTTATGAACAAAACATATTCTGGTATATGAGGAGGCTCTCGATTCTCTCCACGGAAATCGCTGGTAACAGAAGCGCAGCAGTGGTGGCAGACCTCCGGTCCTGGGTCCACAATCCACAAGTGGGGCAGGGGCTGTGGGGGTGTCGAGGAATTTTTCTTTCCACTTACAACTTTTATTGGAGAAAATGAGGGAATGAGGGTCACATATGGGTTTGTCTATAAGCCTGTGCCACGAGAGGCTGCGGGGAACGCGGTGGCTGCCAACAAGCCGCTCTACCTTGACACAGAGAATAGAGATACAAGTATATCTTTGCCGCAGAACCTAACGATATGCACAGACAGAGATCCAATGACTTTCCATACCAGTTTCCTAACGACTGAACCAGTAGGTGGCGCTATATGACGACATAAAAGAAAGCTCCATTTTTATTGAGTACTTGATACATTGTAGACTCACGTCATTCTATACATTATGGTGACATCACGGGCATTGATAGGAGAAGGTAGGGGATAATTTAGTACTGGAATCTAGAATTTGTGGGAATTTGTACATGACGCCCCTTTTTATGATATACATAGAGATTTATTATTCTGAACATCTGCAGAGTTTGTCATTACAAGGTTTCTTGGTTTGGATTCTTGGTCACACCAGGTACTCAGGACCCCAGATGTAAAAGGTCCCCCAAGTCATGTCTCTTTATATAACTGCATATTGTATTGTGTGCAAACTAAATACAATAATACACAGTAGAAAAACCTGATCTAAACCCAATTGAGCATCTCTGGAGAGACCTGAAAATGGCTGTCCACCAACGTTCACCATCCAACCTGACGGAACTGGAGAGGATCTGCAAGGAAGAATGGCAGAGGATCCCCAAATCCAGGTGTGAAAAACTTGTTGCATCATTCCCAAGAAGACTCATGGCTGTACTAGCTCAAAAGGGGGCTTCTACTCAATACTGAGCAAAGGTTCTCAATACTTATGACCATGTTTAAGGTAAGAAATGTCACCACAGTGAATCGCTCAGCTCTGCTACATCCACACAAATGTAGCAGAGATAACAATGCAGCGTAGGAAGTCATGAAGAATAGTTGGCTGCGGAGGACATGGCAGCTCTTGCTCCATCTGCGCCTCAGTCTTCAGTACTGTAACATGTCTTCAGGCAGTTTTAGGCTTCGCTTAGGCTGGCATATGGGAGTCTGGGCCTTCCAGGTAGCACCCGCTGAGATACAGGACGGCTATGTACAGTTTGCAGGAACCTTTGCCATTCTCTGGCGGTGCACGCTGGGTCTATTTATTCTGCAGCAGCTTGAGACCCTCAGGAATCTTATACATTACATGCAATATTCAACATATACCGACAAGACCGATCTCAATTATGCGCAACGCGTTTCAAGGCCTGCGTTGTCTTATGGCAGATTTATGGGAACCCATGCGAGCAATGTCATGTATTATTAATAGAGGAGTCAAATCGGGCATTTAGCCTTTCAGATCCTATGTTCATAGACCTACTACATAGAGGAAAAGGGCTAGTTCACATCATTATCGGGGTCCGCACTAAACTGAACTTTCATTACCTAAAATATTAATAAAATCTATATATTTTTTCATATATTTTGTATAAAAGCTTTTCAGAGTTTTGCATTTTTGTTCATTTCAAAAGGGCTGTACTGCAATGCCGTCCATGACCTGTGGACAAGTGTGGCGCTATTTCTGAAATTAAACAGCCATGTTTTTATGATCTCATACATCCCTCATTCACTCCTAAACTATGAAAATATCTCAAAATGTGCGGCATCTGAAGTCATGAGATACGTTGTAATGTAATGCTGAAATAACTATACCCCATTATTACCAAGTAGCTCCACCAAGTATGAGGCAACAGGAATATTTCAGGTGCACAAGGCCACAAATAAAAGGAGAAATACATAGTAATACAACACCAGAACAAAAATGGTTATGAATTTCTGGCTCAAAAGCTGCTGAGATTGAAACGCGTAAGTGTCCTGCCATGACTAAGGTATGCAGAACCTGATACTTGTAGGGCCAATTGGATATTCCTCCAGCCGTGTGTCCGAGTAAAGAAATTATAAGTTTATTCCAAAACGATTTAAAGGGAAATTGACATCTCCAGATACATCCAACAATAATATGCAATCCTGCGCGTTTCAAACTGTGAACCAGTCCTTAATCATGGAGCTGCTGAGATTGAAACGCGTGAGTATGATGCAATACATGAGGAATACGATGGTTTCGAGTCCGTGTTGCTGAAGGTTCAAAGGTACGATCACACACCAAGGTGAACCATGAATGCGGTTTATTATTTCAACGCGTTTCAAGGTTTTCAAACCTCTTCATCAGGACCAAACCACAGTGATCTCATTGGTGGTCCTGCAGCAGCCTTTACATGCTTTTATAGGAGTTGTGACTGTCACAACCCCATCAGGTGAGCATCCTTATAATATTTTATACCACTTGGTTATCAGATAAGACCCTATTTGCGCTTTTTTGTCTCTCCAGTTTTACCATTTGATTTATATGAAACGCGTGAGTGTCTCTGCTATAACTAAAGTATGGAGAACCTGATACTTGTAGGGATGCCTTTAATGACCAAGAGCTGCTGAACTCTGAACTCTAATGTGTCTCCGCTGTGACTAAGAGCTGCAGAGATCAAAACGCGTGAGACTAGGGGTTACAGAAACTGAATCATGTAGGCATCCCTGAAATGACTAAGTACCACTGAGCTCTGAACTCTTACGTGTTTCTGCTATGACGATGAGCTACTAAGATAAAAACGCGTGAGCACTTAGAGATGACTAATGGATACAAAAACTGAAATGTGTAGTCATCCCTACAATTATAATAGCCACTGAACTCAAGACTTGTAAGGTGTCTTTGCCATGTCTATGGGCTGCCGAGATCATTGGTAACTATACTACAGTCTGGCTAGGACCTGATTACATCAAAATGCGTTGATGTCACTATGTATAGAAGCTGTAAAATTGAAACTCGTAAGTTTCTCTGCTATAACTAAGGTATGCAGAGCATGATACTTGAAGGGATGCCTACAATGACTGAGAGACAATGAGCTCTGAACTCTTTTTTTTGTGTCTGACAAGAGCCACAGAGATCATAATCCGTGAGGAACTCAGCTATGCAGAGCCTAAAACGTGTAGGGATGTCTACAACGACTAAGAGCCAGTGAGCTCACAACTTGTATGGTATCTATGCGATGACTTTGAAGATCTGTTGAGAACGAAATGCGTGAGCACACAGCTATGACTATGAAATGTGTTAATGTTAATGATTAGGAGCTCAAGAGATCAAAAGACATACATGTCTTTCTTATGACTAGCAGATGTCGAGATCAAAACACCTGAGTTTTCGCTGTGACTTAAGGCTGCAGAGATTGTAAACCGTAATTCCTCTGCTGCGACTAAGAGCTGCTAAATTTGAAACGCGTGAGAGTCTCTGATATGGCTTCGTCCCGCAGAACCTGATACGATACTTGTTGTGTTTCTTGCTGTGAGTCAGAACTGCTGAGCGCCAAACTTGATAGTCTGTGCGATGACTCAGGATGGCAGAACCTGAAATGTGTAGGGATGCCTGCAATGATTAAGAACTACTGAGCTCAGAACACTTATGTGTCTCTGTGATGTCTAAGAGTTAGAGCTGCTGAGATGGAAATGCAAAAGGTTTCTCTGCTGTATTGAAGAGCTGCTGAGTTCGAAACACGTAAGCCTCTGATATGACCAAGTCATATGTGTAAGTCTCTGTACTGTGGCTAAAGGCTGCTGAGCTCAAAACGAGTAAGCCCCTGATATGACCAAGTCATATGTATAAGCCGCCTTTACTGTGACTAAGGGCTACTGAGCTTGAAATGCGTAAGCCTCTGTTATGTATAAGCCTCTTCTGTGACTAAGGGCTGCTGAGCTTGAAACGTGTAAGCCTCTATTATGTATAAGCCTCTACTGTGACTAAGGGCTGCTGAGCATGAAACTCGTAAGCCTCTGTTATGTATAAGCCTCTACTGTGACTAAGGACTGTGAGCTTGAAACGCGTAAGCCTCAGTTATATATAAGCCTCTACTGTGACTAAGGCCTGTGAGCTTGAAACGCGTAAGCCTCAGTTATGTATAAGCCTCTACTGTGACTAAGGGCTGCTGAGCTTGAAACGCGTAAGCCTCTGTTATGTATAAGCCTCTACTGTGACTAAGGCCTGTGAGCTTGAAACGCGTAAGCCTCTATTATGTATAAGCCTCTACTGTGACTAAGGGCTGCTGAGCTTGAAACGCGTAAGCCTCAGTTATGTATAAGCCTCTACTGTGACTAAGGCCTGTGAGCTTGAAACGCGTAAGCCTCTGTTATGTATAAGCCTCTACTGTGACTAAGGCCTGTGAGCTTGAAACGCGTAAGCCTCTATTATGTATAAGCCTCTACTGTGACTAAGGCCTGTGAGCTTGAAATGCGTAAGCCTCTATTATGTATAAGCCTCTACTGTGACTAAGGGCTGCTGAGCTTGAAGCGCGTAAGCCTCTATTATGTATAAGCCTCTACTGTGACTAAGGGCTGCTGAGCATGAAACTCGTAAGCCTCTGTTATGTATAAGCCTCTACTGTGACTAAGGGCTGTGAGCTTGAAACGCATAAGCCTCTATTATGTATAAGCCTCTACTGTGACTAAGGGCTGCTGAGCTTGAAACTCGTAAGCCTCTGTTATGTATAAGCCTCTACTGTGACTAAGGGCTGTGAGCTTGAAACGCGTAAGCCTCAGTTATATATAAGCCTCTACTGTGACTAAGGCCTGTGAGCTTGAAACGCGTAAGCCTCAGTTATGTATAAGCCTCTACTGTGACTAAGGGCTGCTGAGCTTGAAACGCGTAAGCCTCTGCTATGTATAAGCCTCTACTGTGACTAAGGCCTGTGAGCTTGAAACGCATAAGCCTCTATTATGTATAAGCCTCTACTGTGACTAAGGGCTGCTGAGCTTGAAACGCGTAAGCCTCTGCTATGTATAAGCCTCTACTGTGACTAAGGCCTGTGAGCTTGAAACGCGTAAGCCTCTATTATGTATAAGCCTCTACTGTGACTAAGGGCTGCTGAGCTTGAAACGCGTAAGCCTCAGTTATGTATAAGCCTCTACTGTGACTAAGGCCTGTGAGCTTGAAACGCGTAAGCCTCTGCTATGTATAAGCCTCTACTGTGACTAAGGCCTGTGAGCTTGAAATGCGTAAGCCTCTATTATGTATAAGCCTCTACTGTGACTAAGGGCTGCTGAGCTTGAAGCGCGTAAGCCTCTATTATGTATAAGCCTCTACTGTGACTAAGGGCTGCTGTGCCTGAAACGCATAAGCCAAGCACCCTTTAAGTATATTTCAGCGTGTAGACAGAGCTGTCATTTTATGAACTTTTATGTCTAGTGAAACATTTAAGTAGCTGTGAAGTTAGGAGACATTTATGAAGTGAGTTTTCCAGTTTGGACAAGTTTTTTTCGGACAGCCCTCTATCTGGAAAAAAACTCCTTTAGTTAAAATTTGGGATGGACCATGAGCCTTCATCAGGGACCTCCTTCTAATAACCTTTAAAAAGTGATCTAATACTTTTAAAGGGGTATTCATAAATTTTATATTGATTTTTTATAACCCTCTGGTAGGAAAGGTCATCAACATCAGATCAGTTGAGACCTGACTCCCGATACCACCACTAATCAGCTGATTGACGTGACTCCAGCGCATTTGAGGTAGCACAGCGCCATGTATTATTTAGTGGCCGTGAGTGATACTGCAGTTTTCTCCCATTCACCTGCAGTACCATTCATGGCCACTAGACAAAATGCAGCGCTGTGCCAACCTCGATGCACCACATCTCCTTCCATCATCATTGAGGACCTCCAACAATCTGATATCAATGATTTATCCAAAGAGCCGGTCCTCAATATTAAAGTCCCTGAACATCTTCAATTCTGGTGTGCCAGTCCGAATATGCCACGCTGTGTACGCCCTATCGCCCGCCGCACCCCTATTTCTCCTTTGCAATATTTTGCCATGAAGCAAGACGTTTTCTGATGTCGTTAATAATTGATCAGGAAGCCTAAATTAAGCCGTGTGTTATGAATTTATATCTTCAGTAAAGCACATCGCCATGAATAATTGATGGCTCACATTGTGTCGATTATGTCTAAGAGTCACATATGGAGATAAAGCTCCTCGAGTCAGCGCTCGTACCAGTATGAACAGCAGAGGGCGCCACTCTGTAATCTAAAATTTATGCATTTTTCTTCCCTTTATTTCACTTTTATAACGAAAAACTAGAACAGCTGACGATCAGCCTGGAAGATTCAATGTATCCAGTGTATTCACAACATACAGAAACAGCATCATCCATATTCCACTGCTGCTCGTCCAGACTGCAGAGAAGCTTTCCTAACCTTGCCATGTGCGGCGTGCCATGTCTTAGTGCACACAAGCGATTTGCATTGCCAAACGGACGTCATTTTAACGATGAAACATTAGTATCGCGCACTATTTCCATCTGACGGATATTGCTGGAGATCATTCACCGAACAGAAATGGCTCGGATTACTTGATTTCTTGGGACAGAATCTGCAGAATCATCTCAATATCATTAAAGGTTGGGATCTAGTGACAGATTACAGCTGTGTGGTGCCGCAGATAAGACTAGGCGGTAGCACTATCTGTGCATGCAGCTCCTCTGTCACTCGCAGAACTCTCTCTCTCTTCCTATAGACTGTATCGGTCTATGGACACTCTTCTCTCCATTAACTTCCATACAGAAAGCACAGGAAGGGAGAGCGTCTCCACTAGGCAAAGACGAAAATAAATTACATGATACCCCCCCCCTCTGATCTCACGTTTTATATCAGATTATTTAACCCCTGATGCTGCACATCTAAAATTCTCAGACAAAATTCCTGGTTGGAGTTTGAGGGAACAGATTTGCGCCCCCCTGATCGTCTTCCGCCCACTCACCAATCGCGCTCCTCATTACGCGTAGCAGACGTTCAGTGATCCTCCGAGAAGACTTGGCTCTAAATCACTTGGAAAGTCGATAAGAAATTGTCACGTTAACATACAAACTGTGAAAAATGCCGCCAGTGCGACGCACGAAGACGTGAATGAGAAATAGGCTGCCAGAGGGTGGAGTAGCCTGATCCAGGAGCAACCACCGTCCTACCACCCTGCCTCTGCTCTAGGACCCTTCAGTCAATGTCAGAGGATGAAATAAGACGTCCCATGTTCTCTTCATTTTTCTCTGTTATTAGGTAGAGGAAATGAGACTAAGATTGTATCAACGTATTAAAGGGGAAGTACACTTAAAATGACATGTTTGAGCATGTTCTAAAAAGCATGCGGGCCAAGTCATCATCTGCGTGACTTTTCTTTTCTGACTTGTATTTGCCGCTGTTTTTTGCACCAAATTCTTTAAAAAAAGCAAAAATTGGACCTGATTCCTAGTTACATTTGCGTCTTTTTTCCATCCTGGTTTTTGGTGTTTTGCCTGTTTTTGCCAAATTCGCACCTTTATACGCGTTCACCTGTTATGTTTATGTTCCTCATTATGGGCACATTTTTTGTTTTCAAAATATCTGCGGCCGATCGATCAATTGCGGCTTTTTAAAAAAGTGGCAAAACTTTGGCGCAGATGTTTTCCGAACCATCCTCCACTTCCACGGTGACATTTTATATACTGTATGCCTGGATTTTTTCTGTGCAGATTTTACTGCGCTTGAGTAGAAAATGCAATTTTTTTTTGCTCTAAAAAGGTGCAAGTCCGGTCCGAGCAACGCGGTTTGTGACACAACGACATCTGAATGACACTTTTAGGGTCCTTACCGATCCTTTTTCACCATTTTATCTGTCAGTACCTTTATTATCTTGTCCTGTTCTCAGTCCTTTGTAGCACTGTGTATAACTCCAGCTGCGCAGGAGACACATTGACGGCTCTTTATGCTCCGCAGATAGGTGCTGTATGGCCGATATCATTGTAAAATCAGCCATTTATTTCTTTTATCGCTTTAAGTTTCCTTCGATTATTTTTTATTCTCGCCCAGCCGTGCTTGATATTTCCTTCCCCCCCCCCCCCCCTTTTCTTAATATACAATGTTTCGGATCTTCAACACCCGGCGTTAAGTGCTTGTTTCGTTTCACCAGGGAAAGCTTTGTGGCCATAACAGATCAGACTGAAAATCAGATTTATTACTGCAGCAAACTGGAAACCGGCTTTCTTGGCCAAGACGTCAATAAAGCAGATTGTCAATTTAAGCTCGGAGATAAGATGAAAAGCTTTTTCTGTCCATTTCTCCGATTCTGCGGGTCGCTTACAAGTTCTCGTCAGCAGCGGCTGAACGCTACTTTTCCGTATGTGCGGTCGGTGCGCAGGCGGCACGGCTTGGTTTAAAGGCAAAAGTTCATAGATTGAGTCTTTTGTCAGATTATTAATAGCTATGGCGAGAAATGTCAGCACTCCGGCGTCATTTGTAGGGGTGCGGGGCGGTGCAGCTGGGTTTTCATATTACCCACAGCTTGGATCTACAGCGCAATTGTTGTTCCTACCTTGTAGAAGAATAACAAACCATTATCTGCCTTTCATTGTTTCTCTTTAGATGGGACGACAAAGGAATAGAAATGGATTGGAGATAAACAATGAAGCGAGAAAAGTCTATTCAAATACAAAATATACAATGAAAATCCAACAATATACAATGCTAACAATAAGCAAATAAATGGAATATAAAAAAAGAACAAGAAAACTGTGATGTTAAACAAATGCAAATATGTAAGAATCTGCAACATAAAATTCCATTAAAATATAAACACGTAATAAAAATCTCTCTAATAATCTCGCACATATAAAAGTTATGTACATATGAAATGTACAGAGAGACAACTTTGTTTTTTCTCCAGAGAGGCCATGTATAGTTAACGTGTCGCCACTGTTATTAAATAAAGGCGTCAATATCTATATTGTTATTTATTATTCATCAGGAAGGAGAATTTGTAGAGTGACACATCCGCAGAAGAGTATGGGAGTAGAGATGAGCGAACATGCTCACCTCTGCTCGGTGCTCGCTCGAACATCTCACTGCTCGACATGTTCGGCGCTCGCCGAGTATTTCCGGGGTTGCTCGGCGGGAACTCGGGTCCCCTCCCTGCATGTTTGGGGCTCTTTAGAGAGCCAATGAACATGCAGGGATTGCCTGCCACTCACTGTAATGCCGTAGCCATGTTGGTTGTGGCATTACAGTGATTGGCTTGCCGCACAGCGTCATCCGGTCTATATCAGACCTGGCGCCGCCATGCTAATCACAGTCACTCCGGATCAGACAGTGTAGGGAGAGCTGCTGCTGCGTCAGGGAGAGATTTGCTTGTTTATTAGGTAGTGTAGGTATTCTACAAGATTCTCTACAAATCCATCTGAACTAACAGTCCTTCTGAGGACTAATCCAGCTGCATATATTCAGTGGTGATAGCAGGAGCTAGGCAGGCAGGCAGTGTATGTGGCAGACTGCAGTGCATATAGCACAAGAGGCTCCATTCCAGTTCTGTCTGCTGCTGCTGTTAGATATTTCTAGATATAGCCCCAGGTATCAGGGGCCAGGGATAATTATTTTTTTTATCTTAATCCTGATTATTTGTTTAAAAAGCAATCCAGAGTTCACAATTTTTCTGCGCCATTTGCTTGTTGCCACAGCAGAATACAGCCAGATTCTTTCCGTATTACAGCAATAAAACTCCAGAAATTTGTAGTGAACGTGGATAATATTGGCCTCCATTTAAATTTTGTTGCAGTGTGTCAGTGAAGTTATTGACACCAAGTCGCTGTGAAAAATAGTAACCTACAGGCCAACTATTTAAAACTGTGGTTATCCGTCACACGTATCACATATTACTGCGGTTCAACTCCAGCCAATTGTAGTGAACGTGGAAAATATTGTCCTTCATTTAAAATGGGCAAGGCGCGTGTCAAGGGATGGGGAAGTGGACGTGATGGTGATGGGGCATGCAGAGGACAAGGCCGTGGGCAAGCTGAAATTGTGCCACAACAAACACCCACATCTTGTCGCTCGACCTTCCTGTCCCAATTAATTGGGGTCTGCAGAACACCCTATTGAACACAGAGCAGTGTGAAAAGGTTATTGGTTGGATAGCAGTGCTATCCGCTGATGTCCGTGCATGCCAATCTCCTGTTCATGGCGCATGCCAACATGCCTCCCACCCTGAACTTGTCGTTGAACACTCTCAACTAGCAGCATCAGGAAGCACGTCCATGTTTTTGTCCCAGTGCAGCGTTCAGTTGTCCATGCCCCAGTCCTTGGAACTCAAGCGCCAATACGCAGCTAACGGCCCACAGGCCACACTACTAAATTCACACATTTCGCGAATGCTTGCGCTCGAAATGTTGCCTTTTAGGCTCATGGAGACAGAAGCTTTCCGCAGCCTAATGGCAGCTTCCGTCCCTCGGTACTCGGTTCCTAGCTGCCACTATTTCTCCCAGTGTGCCATCCCCGCATTACACAAGCACGTGTCCCACAACATTAGCCCTGCACTCAACAATGCCATTACTGGGAAAGTCCACTTAACCATGGACACGTGGACAAGTGCTTGTGGGCAGGGACGGTACATCTCGCTAACGGCACACTGGGTTAACATAGTGGAAGCCGGGACCCAGTCGGACCTTGGGACGGAACACGTCCTCCCAACGCCGAGGATTGCGGGCACTGGGTAAATCAGGGTCCCCCACATTCCACAACTCCTGCACCTCATCCTCCTCCTCCACCTCAGCCTTCATCTCAGAAATGACCATCAGTCACAAGCTGGAAGCACTACAGCACTGCCCGAGACAAGCGGCAACAGGCTGTGCTGAAGCTAATATGTTTAGGTGACAAACCGCAGAATGCTGAAGAGTTGTGGACAGCTCTGAAAGAGCAGTTTGATCTGTTGCTGACACCGCTGAACCTACAGCCAGGCATGGTCGTGTGTGACAATGGCTGTGTCACACTGTCTCTGTATACTGGAGGTAGGGGGCCTAAGCTGACCCTAAGCTGGGGCCCTGGCTAATCCCTCAACCTGGAGGTACTGTTAAAGGTACAGAGGTCCAGGCCGCCAGCGTAACCCCTACCTCCTGAGGATCCCTGCACCTAAGTAATCTAGTCCTGAGAAGGACCCCGATCACAACAAAAGGGGACAAGTAATAATATGCCCACACACAGTACTTAGACGAACGAGACAGTACAAGGGAAAAACCAAAACCACCTTGCATACAAAAACTACACAACTACAACAGAGGGAACACCAACGGGAAAGGAGATAAATGATAAAGCGAGGAAGGGAAAAAACTCTCCGAATACACTTATCTCTGAAACTCCAAATACCACGATCCGCTCTGTTAGTCTGCATGAAATGCTTTCACCGACACTTCCCTAACAGACCAGCAGGCATTTGAAGGAGTCTCACTACAGCAGCATTGATTGCAGCTGGGCGAGGCTGGACCTCGTCTAGCACAGAGAGAGAGAGAATTAACTCCCTCACTGCCGAAAAACACAAAGCACCAAAAAGTCAGCTGCGAGAAGTCAGGCTGTGTAATCGTGACGATCTTCGTGGCGACACACTCGTGACAGTACCCCCCCTTCTACGAGGGGCCTCCGGACCCTCAGGGCCAGGTTTATCCGGGTGAGTCGTGTGGAAGGCCCGAACTAATCGGTCTGCGTTAATATCCGACGCAGGAACCCACATCCTCTCCTCAGGACCATACCCTTTCCAATGAACCAGGTACTGAAGGGACCGGCGATTAAAGCGTGAATCGATGACCCTCGATACCTGGAACTCCAAGTTACCCTTGACCACCACTGGAGGGGGAGGTAAAGGTGACGGTACCACCGGCGCCACATACCTCTTAAGCAACGATCTGTGGAACACGTTGTGAATTTTAAACGTAGGGGGGAGGTCAAGACAGAATGCCACCGGATTAATAATAGAACTGATTCTGTATGGCCCGATGAACCTGGGACCCAGTTTCCAGGAGGGAACCTTAAGTTTTATATTCCTGGTAGACAACCATACCCGATCGTTCACACTTAGGTCCGGACCAGACACTCTCCTCCTATCAGCCATACGTTTATATCGGTTCCCCATAGTATTCAGATTCTTCAGCACCCCTCTCCATACTGAAGCGAGTGATGAGGAAAAACGTTCCTCCTCAGGAACCCCCGAAGAGCCCCCCCTACTGAAAGTACAAAACTGGGGGTGAAAACCATATGCCCCAAAAAACGGGGACTTACCAGTGGACTCGCTCCGCCTATTATTAAGAGCAAACTCTGCCAGAGGTAAGAAAGAAGCCCAGTCCTCCTGGTTCTCTGACACAAAACACTGGAGATATGTCTCCAAGCTCTGGTTCATACGTTCCGTCTGACCATTGGTCTGAGGATGAAAAGCCGATGAGAACGACAAATGCATACCCCGCCGTGCACAAAACGCCTTCCAGAACTTGGACACAAACTGAGACCCCCGATCAGACACCACCTCGGAGGGTACCCCGTGAAGCCTCACAATCTCCCCAATGAACACCTGCGCAAGAGTTTTGGCATTAGGGAGAGCCGGAAGAGCGATAAAATGTGCCATCTTGCTGAACCTGTCCACTACAACGAGTATGACCGTTTTACCCGAAGACGGAGGGAGGTCCGTAATAAAGTCCATAGACAGATGAGTCCAAGGACGCTCCGGGATCTTCAAAGGTAAGAGGGCCCCAGACGGACGGGTATGTGAGGTCTTAGAGCGCGCACAAACCCCACAGGACGCGACAAAAGTTACCACCTCCTTATGTAAGTTAGGCCACCAAAACCGACGCGAGAGGAGATCCACAGTTGCTCTACTCCCCGGGTGTCCTGCAAAAACTGAGTTATGGTGTGCCTCGATCACCTTTTGTCGCAACTGATCTGGAACAAACAGTCTCCCCGGAGGTCCAACAGGGGCGTCCCCCTGAGCCTCCAATACCTCCTCCTCCAGCTCAGAGCATACTGCCGAAACCACCACCCCCTCCTGAAGGATAGGAATCGGGTCGTCTGTATTCTCGACCCCAGGGAAACTACGAGATAAGGCATCCGCCTTTACATTTTTTGACCCAGGACGATATGTAACGACAAAATTAAACCTGGTAAAAAACAATGACCACCTAGCTTGTCTGGGATACAGACGTTTCGCGGACTCCAGATATAGCAGGTTCTTGTGATCGGTGATGACGGTGACCGGATGGACTGCCCCCTCCAAAAAATGGCGCCACTCCTCAAAAGCTAACTTAATGGCCAAGAGTTCCCTATTGCCGACATCGTAATTCCTCTCAGCGGACGACAATTTTTTAGAGAAAAAGGCGCACGGATGCCACTTACCAGGGGACGAACCTTGTGACAATACTGCTCCCACCCCTACCTCGGAAGCGTCTACCTCTACAATGAATGGCTGTGACGCATCCGGTTGAATGAGTATGGGTGCCGAGGCAAAACATTTTTTCAAGGAGGAGAATGCTTGACAAGCCTTGTCAGACCACCTAGAAAAATCCGTCCCCTTTTTAGTCATGTCTGTGAGAGGCTTAACCATGGACGAGAAATTACGAATGAACTTCCGGTAATAATTAGCAAACCCCAGGAAACGTTGTAGTGCCTTAAGATTCTCTGGCCGATCCCACTCAAGAACTGCCCGCACTTTCCCAGGGTCCATACGAAAACCGGACGCTGAAACCAGGAAGCCTAAAAACTGGAGTTCCTGTACGGCGAACACACACTTTTCCCATTTGGCATACAGTTTATTATCCCGCAAGATCTGTAACACCTGCCTAACGTGCTCCTGATGAGACACCAGATCCGGCGAGTAAATTAAGATATCATCCAGATATATGACAACAAACTGTCCCACCAGGCGGCGAAAAATGTCATTAACAAAGTGTTGGAACACCGCCGGGGCATTAGTCAGACCGAATGGCATGACAAGGTTCTCATAATGCCCCTCCGGAGTGTTAAACGCCGTCTTCCACTCATCCCCCTCCTTCATCCTAATCAGATTGTACGCCCCCCTGAGATCCAACTTAGAGAACCATTTGGCGCCCACGATCTGATTAAAGAGATCGGGAATAAGTGGGAGCGGATACGGATCTCGGACCGTAATCCGATTAAGTTCACGGAAATCCAGGCAAGGGCATAGGCCTCCATCTTTCTTCTTAACAAAGAAGAACCCTGCAGCCACCGGTGAAGATGAAGGTCTAATATGCCCCTTAGCCAGACTTTCTGAAATATAATCCTTCATGGCCTGCCTCTCAGGACCAGAAAGGTTATACAACCTAGCTTTAGGTAACTTGGCCTCAGGGAGCAGTTTTACAGAACAGTCATACTCGCGATGAGGAGGTAGTTCCTGACACCCTTTCTCCGAGAATACATCCTCAAAGTCCGCCAGAAATGGAGGTAAGACCCAAGGAGTAACCGCACCGATGACCGTGTTCATGCAGTTTTTATTACAGAATTTACTCCATTGGCTTATCTCTCTGGTTTGCCAATTAATAACCGGGTTATGCTTAGTTCACCAAGGAAGGCCCAACACTATAGGAGTGGGAAGACCCTCCAACACGTAGCAAGACAACAGTTCTTTATGTATCGCCCCCACTTGAAGTTTTACGTCATGCACAGCTTGCAAAAAACTTCCCTGACCGAGAGGCCTGGCATCGATCGAGAATATGGGGATGGGTTTAGCCAACTCACTCAATCGCATACCCTGAACCCGGGCAAACCGAGCATCAACCAGATTAGCCCCGGCCCCACTATCCAGAAGAACAGATATCCTCTCAGTTCTCGTACCCACCACCACCTCCGCCGGTACGAGAAACTGAGACGAACCTAGGGACGAAATACCTACTCCCAGATTGCCGTCCACCACACAACCTGGGATCAACAGTTTTCCGACGCCTCTTCACCCTGCAAGGGACGGGATGGACACCCCCCAATAAAATGTCCCTTTCTCCCGCAGAAGAAACACCTTCCTGTCTTATGGCGCACCACCGGTCCCCTCCCCCGAAATGATGTCCCTCCTAATTGCATAGGCTCCTCTGGACTGACCAGGGGAACCACCATATGAGGGGACCTTGTAGGAGGTGGAGTCATCACAGGGGGTAGAGTTATCCCGCACCTCTCCCGAAGCCGTCTGTCAACGCGAATAGCAAGGGTCATAGCGGCTTCCAGTGACGCGGCAGAGTCATACTGTGCCAACACATCCTGTAATTTGTCGGATAAACCTTGACAAAACTGGCTCCTAAGAGCCGGGTCATTCCACTGGGTGTCCGTGGCCCACCTACGGAACTCCGAACAGAATTCCTCCGCCGGACGATCTCCCTGCTGGATCCTACGTAACTTAGACTCAGCAAGGGAGATCCGATCTGGGTCATCATATACGAGTCCCAGAGCAGCGAAAAACCTATCCACTGACTGGAGAGCCGGGGAGCCCGGGGGAAGAGAGAACGCCCAAGATTGTGGGTCCCCTTGTAGGAGCGAGATGACAATTCCCACCCTTTGTTCTTCACTCCCCGATGACCGAGGCCGCAGCCGAAAGTACAACTTGCATGCCTCCCAGAAAACAAAAAACTTGTCCCGCCCCCCAGTGAACCTGTCAGGGAGAGCTACTTTAGGTTCTGGTCTGGCTTGCTCCTGAGGATACAAAACCTTGGCCCTAACGTCCGCCAGCTCCATGGACAAACTCTGCAACTGCCGAGCTAGACCAGCTACTGGATCCATGGTAGCTGGAGAAAAACTAAGTGGTCGGTGAAAATGTCACGCTGTCTCTGTATACTGGAGGTAGGGGGCCTAAGCTGACCCTAAGCTGGGGCCCTGGCTAATCCCTCAACCTGGAGGTACTGTTAAAGGTACAGAGGTCCAGGCCGCCAGCGTAACCCCTACCTCCTGAGGATCCCTGCACCTAAGTAATCTAGTTCTGAGAAGGACCCCGATCACAACAAAAGGGGACAAGTAATAATATGCCCACACACAGTACTTAGACGAACGAGACAATACAAGGGAAAAACCAAAACCACCTTGCATACAAAAACTACACAACTACAACAGAGGGAACACCAACGGGAAAGGAGATAAATGATAAAGCGAGGAAGGGAAAAAACTCTCCGAATACACTTATCTCTGAAACTCCAAATACCACGATCCGCTCTGTTAGTCTGCATGAAATGCTTTCACCGACACTTCCCTAACAGACCAGCAGGCATTTGAAGGAGTCTCACTACAGCAGCATTGATTGCAGCTGGGCGAGGCTGGACCTCGTCTAGCACAGAGAGAGAGAATTAACTCCCTCACTGCCGAAAAACACAAAGCACCAAAAAGTCAGCTGCGAGAAGTCAGGCTGTGTAATCGTGACGATCTTCGTGGCGACACACCCGTGACAGACTGGAACCTGGTGGTATCTCTGAGGCGAGGCGAGCTCATGCACGTACCATGCCTGGCCCATGTACTTAACCTTGTGGTTCAGCGTTTTCTCAACCTACCAAGATCTGTCGGATCTGCTTGTCAAAGTACGTCGCCTGTGTGCCCATTTTAGAAAGTAAGCTACAGCTTCTGCCACCCTTTCCATGCTTCAGCAGCGTTTGCTGCTTCCAACTCACCGACTGATCTGCGATGTCCCCACGCATTGGAAGTCTACATTGCAGATGTTGAAAAGGATTTGTAAGCAGAAGAGGGCTGTTGTTGACTATCAGCATCAACAAGGCCGTCAGTATTCAGTTCAGACTCCACACATAAAACCTCAGGAGTGGACATGGATGTCAAACATATGTACCATCCTCCAAATCTTTGAGGACTCCTCCAATATGGTGAGCGGCGATAATTAGCGTCACCATCCCGCTTCTCTGTCTTCTGAAATGTTCTATGTTCTCAATTAAAGAGGATGCATTGCAGGCGGAGCACGATGAGATGGAGCAAGGAACCATACAGGGTGATTACACACAGCCCAGCCTCATCTCATCCCAACATGGATTGGGTGACAATGAGGAAGAGGAAGAGGAAGAACAGGAGCTTGTTTCCTCTGCTATAGGCGGTGCTACCTGCACAACCGTCATACCGTCTGTTCAGTGTAGATGGCCTGAGGACAGAGAGGAGGAGAAGAGGAGGAGGAGGAGAGCATGGTCAGTCGTCCTCTTGGTGGCGACACGGAAGTCTTGCCTCTTTGCAGTGTGGGACACATGGCTGAGTTTATGTTAAACAGCATTTCCCGTGACCCTCGCGTTGTCCAAATTTTGAGTGACACTCATTACTGGTTGGTGACGCTTCTAGATCCACGCTAGAGGGAGAACTTTATGTCTCTTATTCCTTTGCATGACAGGCCTAATAAAATGGGGTAGTACCAGAATGCCCTTGTTGCGGAATTATTAAAAAATTCCCATCTGAAAACGCTGGTGGCAGAGGTCACAGTTCGTGGGACAACCAAGGAGTACAGACAAGAGAGACACAAATCCAATCCAGCAGAGGCAGGGGAACACTGTCAAAGTTCTGGGACAGTTTTCTCAGACCCTCCCATCTCACAGGTCCTGAGTAGAGATGAGCGTTGTTCTACTCGAACTGTTCGCCAATCTCAAATTCGAGCTGTTTTGGGCGGTGTTCGAGCCGTTCGGCGAACACGAACAATTTGAGAAAAATTCGGCTGTTCGAGGTTATGTTCGATAACTGTTCGTGCACCAAAATCATAACTGGATTTTTTCTCAGTAATGATGAAAATTAATGTTAATACGCAGTTTGAGTGTACAGCGGGGCGGGGGGAGGGGCAGGGGATGGATCTCTGCAGGAACAATGAAGATCTCCATTTTTTTTTCTCTTTCCCGCATTTACAGTGGGGAGGTGCAATCTGTCAGCCTATCAGCAGCGCACACACGGAGCGAAGTGCTTTTTTTCACACAAGCAAGGGCATGTGTCATTGGCAGTGTATGTCACATGTCCTTGCCCTATAAGACCAAGCCATTTTCCCCGTCGCCACCATTTTCTCACTGCTGCAGCTGCGTGTTAGACGGCACCGCTGTTGCTGTGTGCGCTATACCTTGTTAATTTCAAGCCAATTTTCGCACAAATATACAGATAGCTTGGGAGTAGGGAATAGTTGTGATTGCAGTCCTTTTAAGGACTAGGTTACAGCATTTCCTACGACTTTTCTCAGGGAGGTCTGTGCTCTTAAATAGATAGGTTGTGGGAGTAAAGACTAATTGTAATTGGAGTCCTTTTCAGGACTAGGTTACATGAGTTCCTATCAGTTTTTGCCAGGCAGGTCTGTGCCAGTGCTGTGCAAGTTTTTTTCACAGCATTTGGCTGAATCTAGCAAAGCTAATCCTTTTTGGCCTATTGCAGAGTGTGTTAGTCAGTGGAGTAGCCTATCTGTGTTGCAAGATATACCACCTGTGTATAGAATACCAATTTTTTTACTGCACCTAGTGAAGTAAAATCTTTTGGGCATAGCATCATTCTATTAGTCCATCTATACTGACCTCCATCAGGTTGCAAATTAAAACTAATTTTTATCTGCATCTACAGTACCTCTGAAAAAATATTTGGGCTTCTAGCAGTGTGTGGGACTTGTTCTATTAGTCCATCTATACTGACCTCCATCAGGTTGCAAACTGAATATAATTTTTTTCTGCATCTAGCTCTGAAAAAATATTTGGCCTTCTAGTAGTGTGTCGGACTTTCTCTATTAGTCCATCTATACTGACCTCCATCAGGTTGCAAATTAAAAATAATTTTTATCTGCATCTACAGTACCTCTGAAAAAATATTTGGGCTTCTAGCTGTGTGCGGGACTTGTTGTATTAGTCCATCTATACTGACCTCCATCAGGTTGCAAACTGAATATGTTTTTTTCTGCATCTACCTCTGAAAAAATATTTGGGCTTCTAGCAGTGTGTGGGACTTGTTCTATTAGTCCATCTATACTGACCTCCATCAGGTTGCAAACTGAATATGTTTTTTTCTGCATCTACCTCTGAAAAAATATTGGGCTTCTAGCTGTGTGTGGGTCTTGTTCTATTAATCCATCTATACTGACCTCCATCAGGTTGCAAACTGAATATATTTTTTTCTGCATCTACCTCTGAAAAAATGTTTGGCCTTCTAGTAGTGTGTCGGACTTTCTCTATTAGTCCATCTATACTGACCTCCATCAGGTTGCAAATTAAAACTAATTTTTATCTGCATCTACAGTACCTCTGAAAAAAAATTTGGGCTTCTAGCAGTGTGTGGGACTTGTTCTATTAGTCCATCTATACTGACCTCCATCAGGTTGCAAACTGAATATATTTTTTTCTGCATCTACCTCTGAAAAAATATTTGGCCTTCTAGTAGTGTGTCGGACTTTCTCTATTAGTCCATCTATACTGACCTCCATCAGGTTGCAAATTAAAAATAATTTTTATCTGCATCTACAGTACCTCTGAAAAAATATTTGGGCTTCTAGCTGTGTGCGGGACTTGTTGTATTAGTCCATCTATACTGACCTCCATCAGGTTGCAAACTGAATATATTTTTTTCTGCATCTACCTCTGAAAAAATATTTGGCCTTCTAGTAGTGTGTCGGACTTTCTCTATTAGTCCATCTATACTGACCTCCATCAGGTTGCAAATTAAAACTAATTTTTATCTGCATCTACAGTACCTCTGAAAAAATATTTGGGCTTCTAGCTGTGTGTGGGACTTGTTGTATTAGTCCATCTATACTGACCTCCATCAGGTTGCAAATTCAAAATAATTTTTTTCTGCATCTAACCCAGCCAATAGTTTTGGCCTAATACCACAGTTTGGCCACTCAGCTCTGCTCGGTTACCATCCATTGTTTTTTTGTGCAAACAACTCCAGAGTTGTGAATTAGTTAACCACCAAAATGAGTGGAAAAAGGCCTGCTGCTGGTGGAAAGGGGAATAGGCGTGTTGGGAAGGGGAAAAAAGGTTGTGTCCGTGGGGTAGGTGTTAAAGCAACAGTAACATCTGCAGAAGAAAGACCATCTTCCAGCCAAACTAAAATGTCTACTTCTTTTAGCGGACAATGTGATAAGATCCCTTTCTTACGGCCACGCCAATCGCTACAAATTCCAGATGAGGCACAAAAACAGCAGGTGCTTCAACGGATATCAAGTGCTCCTTTAAGTGGGCTCTCCTCCACATCAACTTCAACATCACAAATACTCCAGTCCTCAAAGGTGTCACCCAAATCGCACTTGCTTCCTCACAGCTCCCAAATCTCCAGCTGCCCGTCTGAGTATGAGGTAGAACAGATGGTTGAGTCTGCAGAGCTGTTTACTCATACTATAGCCTGGGAATCAGAGGTCGACTCCAGCGCTTCTGTGAATCCAGACGAGGAAATGATCTGCACTGATGCCCAGAATCTTTATGAGTCGGATCCAGGACCAGACGCAGAAGGTTCTGACCATAATGTAGACCCTCATTCCCAAACTGTAACTCCTGTTGGTGGAGACAATGAGGAAGACGATGATAAGACTCAAATACCTGATTGGAGCGACAACTTTAGTTTTTTGTCAGGGCAGGAACAGGTTGGCTCTGAGGACGACGGGTGTGATAACGCACAGGGTGATGATGATGAGGTCGGAGATCCCACTTACTGTCAACCCACAGTCAGCCAAGAGATGAGGTCAGCAGAGGAGGTGGAGGAAGATGCTAGTGACGACGAGGTCAGGTTGCGCCTTCCTGGACAGAGACGTAGTACTGGAAGCACGTCAACAACTGCATCCTCAAACACAACTCTGCCTCTCACCACAAGTCGTGGTGGCTCTTCAGGTCGCATGGGTGCTAAGCCTTGCATAGCCTCGGCATTTTTTCAGATCGATAAAGATGACCCAACTCGTGTTATCTGTAACATTTGTCAGCAAAAGCTAAGTAGAGGCCAAAAAATACATAGTTTGAGTACTTCATGCATGAACCGGCACATGGACATGAAGCATAAGTTGCAGTGGGAAGCTCAGTGTGCTACAATGCGGCCTAGCCAGCCGGGCCAACCACCGTCTGCCATATCTTGTGCATCCGCGGCCTCTTCATCCTCTGTGACTGGGGGGACAGCAGTCACACCTGTTTTGGGGCACAGACCTGCCACCTCTTTACCCGCAACAGCCAGCGTGATTGGCAGGTCATCATTTTCTTTGGAGGTGGTAACACCAGCTGGTGTTGAGCGCTGTCCGACATCGATAGCACCACCTTTGGATGAAGGCAACCTAACATGTCCGCCTGCATCTTCCTCACAGACCGGCAGTTTGCCGGGGACACCCTTATCAACCCCGTCTAAGCACAATAGCCAGCCCTCGGTCCCTCAGATGTGGACAAGTAAAAGACCATTTCCTCCTAGCCATGAGAAAGCTAAGAGGTTGAATTTCACCATCTGCAAGCTCTTGGCTACAGAAATGCTGCCTTTCCGCCTGGTGGACACAGAGGATTTTCGAGACCTTATGTCCGTCGCAGTGCCCCAGTACCAGATGCCCAGTTGGCACTACTTCTCAAAGAAAGGTGTGCCTGCGCTCCACCAGCATGTCGCACACAACATCACCGCTTCTTTGAGAAACTCTGTGTGTGACAGGGTGCATTTCACCACAGACACTTGGACGAGTAGGCATGGACAGGGGCGTTACATGTCGCTGACTGGGCACTGGGTAACTATGGTGACAGCAGGACAAGGGGCTGCTGTCCAAGTCTTGCCGTCCCCACGAGTTGTGCGTCAATCCTCTTTATGTCAAAGTTCCTCCACTGCTTCTGCCTCCTCAACCTCCTCTCGGTCTTCCACCTGCACCCAAAGCCTGTCTGGTCATGCCACAAGCTTTCTAACTGCGCAGAAGGGATCCTGCACACCTCCTTACTATGCTAGCAGTAGGGCTCAACGTCATCAGGCGGTTTTTACATTGAAATGTCTGGGAAATGTGAGTCACACAGCTGAGGAGTTGTGGTCAGCTCTGGAGAACCAATTTCATGAATGGTTGTCTCCACTGGACCTGAAACCAGGGAAGGCCGTGTGCGACAATGCTGCAAACCTGGGTGCGGCCCTTCGCCGGGGCAATGTCACACACGTGCCTTGTATGGCTCACGTGTTGAACCTGGTTGTCCAGCAATTTTTAGCCCACTATCCCAGACTAGATGGCCTTCTGCAGAGGGCACGGTCGCTGTGTGCTCACTTCCGCCGTTCGCATCCCGCAGCTCAGCGACTTACATCTCTACAGAAGTCGTTGGGCCTGCCACTTCACTGGCTAAAATGCGATGTGCCTACCCGGTGGAATTCAACTCTGCACATGTTGCAGCGACTGTGGCAGCACCGACAAGCCCTGGTGCAATACGTTCTGACGTATAGCCTGGGCCAACGAGATTCAGAGGTGGGGCAAATCACGCTGGAGGAGTGGTCTCAGATCAGGGACCTATGCACCCTTCTGCACAGTTTTGAAATGGCGACGAAGATGTTTAGTGCTGACGATGCCATTATCAGCATGACTATTCCGGTGATTTACATGCTGGAGCACATGTTAAACAGAATTCGGAGTCAGGTGGTGGCACAAGAGGAGGTGGAGGAAGTAGAGGAGGAGGAGTTGTATGCGGAAGGGCTAACATCTGCAAGGTCCAGAAGGTCGGCAGCACCAAGGCGGCAGGCATGTGAGGGTGGGGGAGATGGTTTTACCAGGGCGCATGGTAGCAGCCAAACTAGTGAGGAAGGTGCAGGAGCCCAGGAAGAAGTGGAGGACGAACTGATGGAAGACTCATCAGATGAGGGAGACCTTGATCACATTTCTGTTGTGCGAGGTTGGGGGGAGAGGACAGAGGAAGGAAGCATGATTGTTACCTCGCCACCAACACAACAGGGACTTGGTGCTCCTGGATGCGCAACACACATGAGTGCCTTCTTGCTGCACTACCTGCAACATGACCCTCGAATTGTGAGAATTAGAAATAATCCTGACTACTGGGTTGCCACACTGTTAGATCCCCGGTACGAAAGTAAATTTGCAGAAATTATTCCTGCCATAGAAAGGGATGCACGCATGCAGGAGTATCAGCAGAGACTGTTGCAGAATCTTACATGTGCTTTTCCACAAAATACCAGTGGTGCACGTAGTGAATCTCACAGTTCCAACTTGCCAACCGTGGGACCGTTAAGTGTTCAGCACTCAAACCGTAACAGAACCACAGTATCTGCTGGTAACATCAATTTTGCGGAATCATTTCACCACTTTTTTAGCCCATCCTTTGCAAGGCCACAGGAGACAAGAAGTCTGACACATAGTCAACGCCTAGAGACAATGGTACAGGAGTATCTCCAAGTAAACATTGAAGCCATGACTGTGTCACTGGACCCTTGCTCTTTTTGGGCTTCCAATCTGGATAAATGGCCGGAGCTAGCCACTTACGCCTTGGAGATCTTGTCATGCCCCGCAGCCAGCGTTCTGTCTGAACGTGTGTTCAGCGCTGCTGGTGGTGTGCTGACAGATAAGCGCACGCGGCTCTCCACTGATAATGTAGACAGACTCACGTTCATAAAGATGAACAAATCATGGATCCGAAACGACTTTTCTACCCCTGTGTCATCCTGGGGAGAGTAAAAGCTTGATGATTGGTTAAAATCACCCTACCAAACGTTTTAAGCTTTCAAATTACTAATCATGTTTATCTGTATCTTGACTGGAAAATAATTTGGGCTTTGTAGCAGTGTGCAGCACTGATCCTATTAGGCCATCTATAATAAGCTCCACCAGATTTAAAATTAAAAATAATTTTTAGCTGCATCTAGCCCGGAAAATAATTTTGGGGCTCCGAGATGCACACATAAGTGCCTTCTTGCTGCACTACCTGCAGCATGACCCTCATATTGTCAGAATTCAAAGTAATCATGACTACTGGGTTGCCACACTCTTAGATCCCCCAAACTTTTCGATCAACCTTTTCATTTTAATAAAGACCAAAAAAAATGGTCATTTTTGAAATTATAAGCATTAGCAGGTTGTTAGAAACTGAAATCAAACAGTTTTCAACTCAAAACTTTATTCTAGGTGATGTTACATTTTCACATAGGACCCCTTGTTCGAAAGGAGCTTCTGAACTCTCTCGTCCATTGAATTTGTCAGGTTTTGGATGGTTTCTGCTTCAATTGTTTTGCATGAGGACAGAATACCCTCCCAGAGCTGTTGCTTAGATGTGAACTGCCTCCCGCCATCATAGACACTCCTTTTAATGATGCTCCAAAGGTTCGGAATGGGGTAGAGGTCAGGGGAGCATGGGGGTCACACCATAAGTTTGTCCCCTTTTATGCCCATATCAGCCAGAGATGCAGATGTTTTATGTGCAGCATAAGATGGTGCATTATCATGCAGAAAAATGATCTTGCTGTGAAATACACGGTTCTTCTTCTTGAACCATGGCAGGAAGTGCTGTTTGAGAAAATCCACATACATTATGGAGTTTATCTTTAGCGCCTTCAGGGATCCTAAAGGGGCCGACAATCTCTCTCCCCATGATTCCAGCCCAAAACATTACTCCACCTCCTCCTTGTTGGCGCTGTAGCCGTGTTTGCGTGGGGTGTCCATCAACCAGCCATCCTCCACTCCATCCATCTGGACCATCGAGCGCTGCACGGCACTCATCCGTGAACAAAACAGTTTTGAAATCAGTCTTCATGTAATGTTTGGCCCACTGGAGCCGTTTCTGCTTGTGTGAAGTGGATAGAGGAGGTCGACAGGATGGCGTATGCACAGCTGCAAACCTCTGAAGGACCCTGCATCTTATTGTTCGGGGGACGTTGGAGGCACAAGCAGCTTCAAAAACTTGTCTGCTGCTATGACAAGGCTTTTTTGCCGCTGCTCTTTCAACCTGACGTAATTGCCTGTAGGAAAGAGTCCTCAATTTGCCCTTATCAGCACGCACACGTGTGTACTGTGAATCAGCTACATACTTCTTGATTGCCAAGACACTTCATCCTGATCATCGCACAATGTTGATTGTAGTCATGCCTTGACCTAAACACTCCACAATTTGTTGCTTCTCAGCAGCCGACACATCCTTTTTCTTTCCCATTTTGGCAGAAAATGTAGGCTGCTTAATAATGTGAGAGAGCCTTCTTAAGTAGTCTTGCCTTTCATTGGACACACCTGCCAAACTAATTAGCACAGGTGTCTGCAATTGCTTACAGTGATATAAAGAGCCCTGACACACATCACCATCAATGAGTTTAACTGACAAACAAACAAATTCTTCCCTTATCACTCCTAAACACTTTTTGCATAATAATTTGGAACGCGGTGTACATGTGCTTTTCCACAAAACACCAGCGGTTCACGTAGTGAATCTTACAGTTCTAACTTGCCAACCGTGGTCTGTATGGAATTGTTCAATAAAGGGCCCAAAATTAAGATAACATAGATGGGAGAGGTCTCTATGAATAGGAATTCCTAAGTATTTGATACCCTGTGAGGGCCAGGCAAAGGGAAAGTTGGACTGGATGGAATCCTATATGGATTTGGGGAGGGAGACATCGAGGGCCTCAGACTTCGCTGCATTGATTTTAAAATTTTACCATGTAACAAAGTGATCTATTTCAGCCATAACAGCAGGGATGGATATATGTGATTGAGTGATATATACTAGGACATCATCAGCAAATAGAGAGCACTTGTACTCGGTGCCTCCCACCTCAATCCACCTAATATTGGGGTTATGGCGAATTGATGAGAGCAGGTGCTCCGTCACTAGGATGTATAAGAGAGGGGACAGAGGACATCACTGCCTTGTCCCATTGGTGATTGTGAAAGGTGATGAAAATGTTCTGACGCACCCCCTGGGCCTTGGGACACCCGGAGCCGGACCCTTTTTGGTGGATGCTGGTGGTTGTAGTCTTCGTGGCGGCGACCCGGTTCCGTGGCTCAGGGCGGTCAAACCAGTGGCGGAACTATTTATGTGGTTTTGATGTTTAAATGTCCGACTACGCCACCCGTGGATTGCGGTCAGAGTGAACCGCCGCTACAGGGCAGACCGCTGAGGCTGGTGTTGTGGGTGCAGCAGAGCGTAGCATAACTCCCCACGGGAGGAGTATAGCCTCAGGGCAGTGTATGCGGAGGATGGGGGTGATGGTGCAGGGCAGCAGCAGTAACGACACGGAGTCAGTGATGCAGTCCAGGGCCTTTACTCACAGTTCTTATTATTATTCTGCAGGTAACGGCTGCCCACGTCGTACTGTGCTCACCAGGTGAGGGGCTCAGACAACTCCCAGATAACTTTGGAGCACTTCACAGGACCCCCTTTGTGTGTCCTTTGTCTGGCCTTTCTTACCAACACTTCTGTCCGGCTGCCTCGGGCCTCCTCTTGGTAAACTTGGCGCCAGTTTCCCTGACCCTATGTGGTGCCTTCCTAGCGGGTGTAGCGAGGGGCTGCGCCACATAAAATGTCAGAGCCTCCGGTTTCTAGCTGAGGGTCGTTTCCTGCCTCCACTAGTTCGGGGACCGGTCTCCCCCTTTGGCCTGACCCCTCCACGCAGGTGGATTCGGGCGTGCGGTGGCGACTCACCCGTCCGCACCCCTGGGATCCCTTCATTCCTCGTTCCTGGAGCCTTCTCCGCTCCTCTTCCTTCCTTCTCCCTCTTCCAGGCCTGGGCCTCTGTTACTAGGCCCGCCTCCGGAGCAGAGCTCATGCAGAGCCCCTGCTCCCTGCCACTTCTGCTCAGACTTCTCTGCACTGAACTAAGATGGTGCCCACCTTTTATACTCCCTTCTCAATGCACCCAGGAACTGCTTCCTCCCTGCTCCTGCACTACAGGGTTCCCCTTCCTCAGTGTTCCCTCCCCCCACTCCAGCCAGGGACAGGGACTGTCGTGCCCATCTCAGGGGCATATTGGTCGCCCTGCCCCACGGCAATGTGGTGTAATGCATGCAGGTGTCGGGTCCTGATCCACACTCCATCCTTACCTGAGAGTGAGATATCACACCTCTGGGTGAGGTGCAATACGTCTGTAGCAACCGAGCCCTCAGGGTGCTACAGTTCCATTTATCTTCAGCCTAGGTGACGTATTGCGATACAGGGCCGTGATTTTGGCTATAAAAGGGTCCCCTAGACCCCTACCCCAAGCTTTTTTAAGAGAATCATATATGGCGTGCCAGGAGACTCTATGGAATGCTTTCTCAGCATCCAACGAGAGTATCTAATTACAAATTTTTAACTGCATCTAGCCCAGGAAATACTTTGTGCCTAGTAGCAGTGTCTGCTAGTCAGCGGATTATCCCGGCTGTTAAGCAAGCTACACCACCTGTAGTTTAGACACTTAATTTTTTCAAAGGAAATGCTTCGGGACCATGGGATACTCAGTGAAGAGCATCAGGAGGCACCCCAAGGCATAGGGGCTGGGACTGGCACTAGGATGCCTTGCGGTGGACAGCCGAGCTCGATCCTTATAAAAGCTTTTTAACTGCAGCAGCTTTAGTGGACGCTACTGGAGCTGGAATTACGCGGCTGCTGGCATGAGACTTGCCCTCCAATAGATCCTTGTAAATGGATTTAAAGTGTATTCATTCAAATTAGAGAGACAATTTAAATTAAAAAGCTTAGAGCTGCCTCCACCACAGGGGGGCTCGCTCGACCCACCAGCGGACAGGCACCAGTATTGGGAGAGGGGGGCTGGCCATCAGGGTTCACCGCGGCTCTGGCACAAACCCGGCGACACGGAGGTGGCACGGGCAGGAGCGGACTGGCCGTGTCGGCTTCTCACTTTTTGGATTTTAGAAGGGCATGACATGCCTATATCTGTGTCTCCCCCTCCTTTTACTCCTCCACCTCTTTTATTTTCGCATGACTATATGTACTTGTCACTTTTCCATGTGTTAGTTGTGTCTTCTGAGCAGTTTGTCAGCTTTTGGACACCTTTGAAGGTGTTTTCTATGTGTTTCTATGTGTTTTTGTTTGCCTGCCATTGGTTTTAACGGTGTTCGAAGGTGTTCGACGAACAGTTCGACGAACAGTTCGGCGAACACACGGGTGTTCGACGAACGGAACCGAACTCGAACACTACGGGGGTGGCTCAACACTAGTCCTGAGGCGGTGGGTACTCTCACAAGGAGTGCAAAGTTTCGGAAGATGGTGAGGGAGTACCTTGCTGACCGTACCAACGTCCTCCGTGATTCATCTGTGCCTTATAATTATTGGGTATCCAACCTGGACATGTCGCATGAACTGGCTCTCTATGCCTTGGAGGTCCTGGCCTGCCCTGCCACCAGCGCTTTATCAGAGCTGGTTTTTAGTGCCGCTGGGGGAATTATAACTGATAAGCGCATCCGCCTGTCAACTGAAAATGCTGACAAACTGACTCTTATAAAAATGAACAAGGACTGGATTGGGCCAGACTTCTCAACCCCACCGAATGATAGCAGCGTAACCTAAACTCAAATCCAGTGTCTTTTTTTTGGGAGGTCTAACTCTATTCCCATGCACCTCTGTCTTCACACCCAGACATGGATATACGCTTCCTGATTTTGTCTATTTGCTCTTGTCCTTCTCCTTCTCCGCATCCTCATCCTCCACCACCATATCACCACCATATCTACCATATCAACATATCTATGTCTCTTGCAAGTGGCAATGAAGCTCCTCCAAATTTTTGGCAGCCGTTGCTTCACTGCATAGGTAAACACTATGGGAGACCCACTTCCTAATAATGGGGACATTGTTTTTAGGAGGCTCTCTGACCTCTACATCTCTTGTAAGGGGCATTGGAGTTCCTCCAAATTTTTGGCAGCCGTTGCTTCATTGCATAGGCAAACACTATTAGAGACCCATTTCCTAATAATGGGAGCATTGTTTTTAGGAGGCCCTCCGACCTCTATGTCTCTTGCAAGGGGCATTAGAGTGCTTCCAAATTTTTGGCAGCCATTGCAGTCACTGCATACGCAATAACAGTATAGGAGACCCACTCGTTAATAATGGGAACAACAAAGTATAGCCGGCTGATGGCTGTGTAATAATAGCGAGGGCCGACTGCTGGCCGTTTTAGAATAGTAAAGGCCGCCTGATGGCCCTATAAAAATAGGTTTGTGACTTTCAGAGTCCCTCCATCATAATTGAAACAGGATGTGTCTGATGATATCTCACACACCACATGGCCAGATAAGGTTGTAAAATGTTAAAATGATATTTCCTGGTGAATGCATTTGTCACCGGTTGAAAGCAATGCAAAAGTGCAAAAACGCATGAAAAACGCTACATGTGAACATAGCCCAAGGTATGGAGGAGTATTTTTGTTTTTGGTTATTATTTTGCCTTATATACAAGTCATTACCCTGGAAAGGATGCTCCTTAACATTTTTCCCAGGAAGATCCATTTTGGTTTTGTTTTTGGACGTTTTATTGTGAGTCCGTAAAAATGGCGTAATACTCTGACAACGTTGCTGACAGCAGTGATCTGGGAGTCATAAATGCTTCCAGGGGTCTTCCCCATGCTGTTTCCATGTCATTTGAGCACTGTTCCCATCGATTTGGGCAATTTTTAGGCCATCTGCCGGGGGGAGCCGCCGGAAAAATGCTTGAGTTTCCCATAGACTTACATTGGGCTCGTTACTTGGAACAAGCACTCGAGTATTCCAATGTGCTCGACCCGAGCAACGAGCACCCGAGCATTTTAGTGCTCGCTCATCACTATATGGGAGGCCTTCAGATGACGTTTTGGAGGGGAGGTCCTGTACTCTCAGCAGCATCAGCATGCAGCCAGATGACATCTGTATAGGCTAGTCAGAGAAGTAAAGTTATATTTATGTGACATTGAAAAGTTACAAATAAACTGTGTAATTTCAGTGAGTCAGCTGGGGAAAGGCAATAGTTGGTACAAGGAACAAACACTGGTCCATAATGACTATAAGGGGGCCATATTCCTATGTCATTGGCCAAGCAGTACATATGAAATTTACAGACCAACAACTTTGTTTTTCCTCAGGAGAGACCATGAATAGTTAACGTGCCAGCATCTTTATTACATATAGGAGTCAATATCTATATTTGTATTTTTTTTAATATATTTATTTTGGATTCATTAGGAAGGAAAATGTACAGCATGACCCATCCGGACTTCTGCTGCAGTGTGAAGGGTATGGGAGGCTTTGCAGGGAAGGTCCTGTACTCTCAGCAGCATCAGCGTGAAGCCAGATGACATCCGTATAGTACAAAATGTAGGCTAGTCCAAAAAAGTAAAGTTATATTATAGAAAAAAAATGCAACATTAAAGAAATGCCTCAGAAGACACAGTAATTTGTGTAATTTTAGTGAGTCAGCTGGGAAAAGGCAACAGGTTTCATCCTTTAGATGACTTATCATACAAGGGGCAAAGACTGGGCCCATAATGGCTATAGACTAAGCCAAATGTAGCAGGTAAGGGGGGGAGATCCATATGTTATTGGCCTAGCAGTGTGCACTCAGACAATAAGAGGCCCTTATGGGTTCAATGGAAGAAAACCCCCAAAAAACTCAACTGTGTAATATCCAAGCAGCAGTGTCTCGGTTGTGTCAGAGGTGACAGACAGTCGCCCTGCAGTTGGTTGCAGGAGATCTCTACATTTGGCATTAGAGACAGGTTCTTAGAGGCTGTCTCTAGGGCCCAGTGGTTACCTCCCTCTGGCTAATTAACACCCTGCCTGGGTGTATAAATACCTGGTGTGTATCAGAGGGAGGTGCCGGCGATATTCATTACTACTTGTGAGGCTTAACAGGAGCAATACTTCGTCCTCTCTGGAGCTTGAGGACGTGTTTGGCATTTGTCTGGAGTCGTCTAAAGCTAAGCAATTTTCCGTTTGTCTACCCTTGTTGTCTATAGTGTTTAGTGGAGATTGACTAGTGCTCATCTCCTCCCTTCCCTAGCCGTAGCCATATGCCAGAGAAAGACAGGGCGTGTGGCGATTGGTGAAGAGCCAATACAGGGACGTTAGGAGAGAAAGGGTGACCCTAGATCAACCTAGGAAGTCTCCATTCCCCCCTTTCCCTAGAGTCTGGGCTCCCTTTCCCACACCTGGCGTGACAAGCAAATGCTAAACTATGGAGCGGCTTTTAATGGTATTTCTTATGTAAAAGGGGATGGCTAAATATATTTATTCACACAGCCCTTTATTCATAACAGACTAAACACCAGTCTTCTTTATTTATTACAGACCAAAGACCCCAGACCAGACCCCTATTAAATAATAAATAATGTCAGACTCCTAAACAAGACCCCTTTTATAACGTAAGACTCTAGACTAGATCTCAGACCAGACTCCTTTATTAATAACCGACTATAGACCAGTCTTCTTTATTAATATCAGACCCCTTTAGTTATTACAGATCACAGACCGGACCCTTTTATTTTTAAGAAAATCTTAGACCGGACCTCTTTATAAATACCAGACCAGAGAACAGACACCTGAATTAAAGGGGTTGTCCATTCTTAAACGACTAGCCTGCACTCACTCTATGTGACTGCAGACTTGTGGGTCCTCAAATCGCGAGCACTGTGCGCTGTGAGGATTCTCAGGTGCCGACGCCGATGAAGTGTGACCACAAGTATGCGATATGCATATTCCCGGTCACAATCCGACTAGACTGTTTCCGGCTTTGCTCTATACACTTGCATTGAGGTAGGCTGCAGACGTCTAGTTGGAATGTGCTCCAGGCTCTTTTGAGTTGGGTCCAGATACTGGACTGGCCACTGTTATTGAATCAATCCAATAAATTATGAACGATTTTTTATTTTCTACGTCCCCATCTGCGGGGCAACCGGAAGGAAGTTATATATCATAATTAGAGATGAGCAAATCGATTCTCAGGCCCTTGTCTATCAGACACATTAGTCGTCTATGGCTACCAGACGGGAGCCCAATGTCATTCGTGCATCATGCCGCAACAGTGACACCGCACCAACACATCAGACACGACACCGGAGATGCCGGCAGGTAGGAGGCAGTTTGTAGGTCTCCCGGCCATGGACTACTGACGTGACCACTGATCCAGGGTCCTATGAATCGATTCGCTCATCATTGATCATAATAGAAAAGTTCAAGGACAAATACCAACCTCAAGGTTCATGTGCAAAAGTCTTCACACCCTATAGCCGATAACATAATAAAGAAAAGCCCCAAACCCGTTGAGCAGCTAACCACAGAGAGGATTCCTACCGTCTGCGTCACGTCAAAGTAATTTAGAGACTTTTAGAACATTTTATAAACCTAACAACAAAATAAAATGTATCAGCGCGGGAAAACTCCTAAAAACGTCGCCGTGTTTGAGCAAAAAACTATTTTAATTTTATCATCACGAGCCGAGATTCATATTTTCCCCAAGTTTAAAAACAAGAAATAAAATTTAATCATGTTTTTTTTTTTTTTTTTTTTCGTCTCTGCTGAGTTTTATTGGTAGAATTTATAAATATCATAAACAGCAAAGGAAAATATACGGGAAAGTCAAGTCTAAAACCAGTCTTCCTTCACCCCGACTAATTGTGATTAACTTTTTATTTTCTTCGGTTGTATCCAGAGCCGCAGATCAGAGCTTTCATCTCATTAAAGTCAGAAGCCGAGCAGGACACTAAAAATGCTTGGACCCCAGACCACACCCTGAAATAAATTCAGGCCCTAGACCATGTCCCAAAATAAATTCAGACCCCAGACCACACCCCAAAATAAATTCAAACCCCAGACCAAACCTCTAAATTCAGACCTCAGACAAGACCCCTAAATTAATGCAGACCCCAGACCACATCTATAATTGAATTCAGACCCCTAATTAATGCAAACCCCAGATCACACCTCTAAATTCAGACCCCAGGCCAGATCTCTAAATTCAGACCCCAGACCAGACCCCTAAATTAATGCAGACCCCAGACCACATCTCTAATTGAATTCAGACCCCTAATTAATGCAAACCCCAGATCACACCTCTAAATTCAGATCCCAGACCAGACCCCTACATTAATGCAGACCCCCAAACCACACCTCTAAATTTAGACCTCAGACCAAGCCCCTAAATTAATGCAGACCCCTGACCAGATCTCTAAATTCAGACCCCAGAACAGACGCCTAAATAAATTCAGACCCCAGACCAGACCCCTAAATTAGTTCAGGCCTCATTGCAAACCCAAAATTTAATGTAGACTCTTAATTAATGGAGACCTCCGACAAGAACCGTAATCTAGTCAACAATCAAGACCCCAGAACGGACTCCTATATTTAGACCCCAGACCTCTACATTAATGTAGACCTCAGACCAGGCCCCTATAATAATCCAGACCCTTACATCATTGCAGACCCTTATATAAATCCGACCCCAGACCAGGTTCTCTCCGAGACTCCTCTCCACTGCTCTGGTTGCTGACACTGTCCTGGTGCTTGGTGGTGTAAGGGTCAATTCCCATGAAAGTGGACTGAGTTGCAGTACCATTCCCAGACACAATCATATATGTGGCGCTGTGCCTGGATAAACTCATTTCATTGGTCAGCCCTACAGATCAGATTCTGACTGATAAGTCATCAATATGGCAGCCAGAAACAAACCCTTGACCTGGGTGCAGCTAAACTATTTCAAGGGTACCCAGCAGGAATGTGATAGCAGCTCTGGCTGTGACTAGAGCAGAAAACATCCTGTAAATGTAGACACAGGTAACGCTCGCTGTTTGTCTGCAATCTACATGTTGGGATATTTGCAGATTTATGGAGACGTCTTGGACGTAATCTCTGCGCCGTTGTTTACAGGATGTCGTTTTGCTAATAGGAACATGTGTGCAAGAGGTTTTATGCCCGGATGCAATTTTACAGTCTTCTTTTGAATATTTGCTGCATCAGTGAGAATTGGCCCGAAAAACAGCGAGCGAGCGAATGAGTGAGTGCTCTCCCGAACAGCGAGCGAGCGAATGAGCGAGCGGCGAGTGCTCTCCTGAACAGCGAGTGAGCGAATGAGCAAGCGGCCAGTGCTCTCCTGAACAGCGAGCAAATGAGTGAGTGCTCTCCTGAATAGCGAGCGAGCGAATGAGCGAGCGGCGAGTACTCTCCTGAAAAGCGAGCGAAGGAGCAAGCGGCGAGTGCTCTCCTAAACAGCGAGCGAGCGAATGAGCAAGCGGCGAGTACTCTCCTGAAAAGCGAGAGAAGGAGCAAGCGGGGAGTGCTCTCCTGAACAGCGAGCGAGCGAATGAGCAAGCGGCGAGTACTCTCCTGAACAGCGAGCGAATGAGTGAGTGCTCTCCTGAACAGCGAGCGAACGAATGAGTGCTCTCCTGAACAGCGAGCGAGCGAATGAGTGAGTGCTCTCCCGAACAGCGAGCGAGCGAATGAGCGAGCGGCGAGTGCTCTCCTGAACAGCGAGTGAGCGAATGAGCAAGCGGCCAGTGCTCTCCTGAACAGCGAGCAAATGAGTGAGTGCTCTCCTGAATAGCGAGCGAGCGAATGAGCGAGCGGCGAGTACTCTCCTGAAAAGCGAGCGAAGGAGCAAGCGGCGAGTGCTCTCCTAAACAGCGAGCGAGCGAATGAGCAAGCGGCGAGTACTCTCCTGAAAAGCGAGAGAAGGAGCAAGCGGCGAGTGCTCTCCTGAACAGCGAGCGAGCGAATGAGCAAGCGGCGAGTACTCTCCTGAACAGCGAGCGAGCGAATGAGTGAGTGCTCTCCTGAACAGCGAGCGAACGAATGAGTGCTCTCCTGAACAGCGAGCGAGCGAATGAGTGAGTGCTCTCCTGAACAGCGAGAGAATGAGCAAGCGGCGAGTGCTCTCCTGAACAGCGAGCGAACAAATGAGTGAGTGCTCTCCTGAGCAGTGTGCGAGCGAATGAGCGAGCCGCGAGCGCTCTCCTGAACAGCGAGTGAGCGAGCGGCGAGCGCTCTCCTGAACAGCGAATGAGTGAGCAGCGAGTGCTCTCCTGAACAACGAGCGAGCGAATGAGTGAGTGCTCTCCTGAAAAGCGAGAGAAGGAGCAAGCGGCGAGTGCTCTCCTAAACAGCGAGCGAGCGAATGAGCAAGCGGCGAGTACTCTCCTGAAAAGCGAGAGAAGGAGCAAGCGGCGAGTGCTCTCCTGAACAGCGAGCGAGCGAATGAGCAAGCGGCGAGTACTCTCCTGAACAGCGAGCGAATGAGTGAGTGCTCTCCTGAACAGCGAGCGAACGAATGAGTGCTCTCCTGAACAGCGAGCGAGCGAATGAGTGAGTGCTCTCCTGAGCAGCGTGCAAGCGAATGAGCGAGCGTCGAGCGCTCTCCTGAACAGCGAATGAGCCAGCGGCGAGCGCTCTGCTGAACAGCGAGCGAATGAGTGAGCAGCGAATGCTCTCCTGAACAACGAGCGAGCGAATGAGTGAGTGCTCTCCTGAACAGCGAGCGAGCGAATGAGTGAGTGCTCTCCTGAAAAGCGAGAGAAGGAGCAAGCGGCGAGTGCTCTCCTAAACAGCGAGCGAACGAATGAGCAAGCGGCGAGTACTCTCCTGAAAAGCGAGAGAAGGAGCAAGCGGCGAGTGCTCTCCTGAACAGCGAGCGAGCGAATGAGCAAGCGGCGAGTACTCTCCTGAACAGCGAACGAATGAGTGAGTGCTCTCCTGAACAGCGAGCGAACGAATGAGTGCTCTCCTGAACCGCGAGCGAGCGAATGAGTGAGTGCTCTCCTGAGCAGCGTGCGAGCGAATGAGCGAGCGTCGAGCGCTCTCCTGAACAGCGAATGAGCGAGCGGCGAGCGCTCTGCTGAACAGCGAGCGAATGAGTGAGCAGCGAGTGCTCTCCTGAACAACGAGCGAGCGAATGAGTGAGTGCTCTCCTGAACAGCGAGCGAGCGAATGAGTGAGTGCTCTCCTGAACAGTGAGCGAATGAGCAAGCGGCGAGTGCTCTCCTGAACAGCGAGCGAACGAATGAGTGAGTGCTCTCCTGAGCAGCGTGCGAGCGAATGAGTGAGCGGCGAGCGCTCTCCTGAACAGCGAATGAGCGAGCGGCGAGTGCTCTCCTGAACAGTGAGCGAATGAGAGAGCAGCGAGTGCTTTCCTGAACAACGAGTGAGCGAATGAGCAAGGGGCAAGTGCTCTCCTGAACAGCGAGCGAATGAGTGAGTGCTCTCCTGAACAGCGAGTGAGCGAATGAGCGAGCGGCGAGTGCTCTCCTGAACAGCGAGCGAATGAGCGAGCGGCGAGTGCTCTCCTGAGCAGCGAGCGAATGAGCGAGCGGCGAGTGCTCTCCTGAACAGCGAGCAAGCGAATGAGCGAGCAGCGAGTGCTCTCCTGAACAACGAGCGAGAGAATGAGCGAGCTGCGAGTGCTCTCCTGAACAGCGAGTGAATGAGTGAGTGCTCTCCTGAACAGCGAGCGAATGAGCGAGCGGTGAGTGCTCTCCTGAACAGCGAGCGAGCGAATGAGTGAGCGGCGAATGCTCTCCTGAACAGCGAGCGAGCGAATGAGCGAACAGCGAGTGCTCTCCTGAACAGCGAGCAAGCGAATGAGTAAGCGGCGTGTGCTCTCCTGAACAGCGAGCGAGCGAATGAGCGAGCGGCGAATGCTCTCCTGAACAGCGAGCGAATGAGCAAGCGGCGCGTGCTCTCCTGAACAGCGAGCGAATGAGTAAGCGACGAGTGCTCTCCTGAACAGCGAGCGAATGAGTGAGTGCTCTCCTGAACAGCGAGCGAATGAGCGAGCAGTGAGTGCTCTCCTGAACAGCGAGCGAGCGAATGAGTGAGCGGCGAATGCTCTCCTGAACAGCGAGCGAGCGAATGAGCGAGCAGCGAGTGCTCTCCTGAACAGCGAGCGAGCGAATGAGTAAGCGGCGAGTGCTCTCCTGAACAGCGAGCGAGCGAATGAGCGAGCGGCGAATGCTCTCCTGAACAGTGAGCGAGCGAATGAGCAAGCGGCGCGTGCTCTCCTGAACAGCGAGCGAATGAGTAAGCGGCGAGTGCTCTCCTGAACAGCGAGCAAGTGAATGAGCGAGCGGCGAGTGCTCTCCTTAACAGCAAGCGAGCAAATGAGCAAGCGGCGAGTGCTCTCCTGAACAGTGAGCGAATGAGCGAGCGGCGAGTGCTCTCCTGAACACCGAGCGAGCGAATGAGCAAGTGGCGAGTGCTCTCCTGAACAGCGAGTGAATGAGTGAGTGCTCTCCTGAGCAGCGAGCGAATGAGTGAGTGTTCTCCTGAACAGCGAGCGAGCGAATGGGCAAGCGTGCTCCTGAGCAGCGAGTGAGCGAATGAGTGAGTGCTCTCTTGAACAGCAAGCGAATGAATGAGTGAGTGCTCTCCTGAATAGCGAGCGAGTGAATAAGTGAGTGCTGTCCTGAGCAGCGAGCGAGTGAATGAGTGAGTGCTCTCCTGAGCAGCGAGCGAGCGAATGAGTGAGTGCTCTCCTGAACAGTGAGTGAGCGAATGAGTGAGTGCTCTCCAGAACAGTGAGTGAGCGAATGAGTGAGTTCTCTCCTGAACAGTGAGCGAGTGAATGAGTGAGTGCTCTCCTGAACAGCGAGTGAGCGAATGAGTAAGTACTCTTCTGAACAGTGAGCGAGCGAATGAGCAGCGAGTGAGCGTGCTCCTGATACCGATTCTTAAATTGCATTTTGCATTAGAGCTTTAAATGACGTGTGAACAGGACAAAGCTGGAAAAAGAAATATATGTCTGCAAATGGATTGACTGGGGTTTTATGGAATTGCAAGATAAGCAATTGTCCAATATTCTCCTTAGCAGCCAAATTGCTCCATTTACATGCAGCATTAATATGAGTAATAGATGATAGTAACAATGATTGATCTGAGTAATAAGAGCTACTTGTAGCTTCTGCGTCATATTGCGGAATTATATTTTAAGCAATTTCCTCATTTATGACTATCGGCCAAATTGCTCCGTTTATATGCAGAATTAATTTGAGCAATAAATGATAGCAACAGTGATTGTCCTGAGCAATAAGAAGCTTCCTATAGCTCAGGCCTATTATGGAATTGCATTATAAGCAGTTCTCCCTGATATTCTCCGTATCAGTCAAATTGCGCCATTAATATGCAGGATTAGGGTTCGCTCACATCTGTGTATAAAATCACCGAGTGCAATGTGAGAAAAAATCCCCACAATGTTTTTTTAATGAGGCAGTGTTCATCTGTGAGTTACTCCACACCTGGAAATGGGGTGAGGAAAAAATCACAGCTTGCTGTGTATGGCCACGTAAAATGGCCGAGACTCACCAATACAAGCCAATGGATGAGAGATAAAAATCACACGGCACACGGACCATGCATATGACGTCCAATTTTTATCCACACATCCCATAGGAAGCCCGACATTTCATCAGCTGAGTACAGTAAATTCATAGTGTGAACGTCAGAATAGAAGATATATATATATATATATATATATATATATGTCAGGTATTCCACAGAGACGACACTGGGGAGATCACACAATAACACTCTGTCAGGATTTCATCAGAGATCTGCGAGCACACGGTCCCCCCTACTCACTATGGAGGTATCGATAAGCGACCAGTGAGCGTATGGCGTCACACCTCTGGATTCCAATGAATGGAATATGTGTTTATGCCCCCGTATGGTCACTGCCGGCTTCACGATAGCCCGATTATTAATATTCTCTGCCACCACCGGCCGAGTTTGAACTACAGTACAGGCCTGGGCGGATGCCTGCTTTTTGGTAGCGTATATGACTTCAGGGGAAGGAACGATTACAGGACAAAAAGAAACAGAACTATTAAATTTTAAATTTAATCCAAAAGGGAGGCAGTGCTTAGGAAAAATATATACAAGGATTTTACAAAGGAGACATTAAAACTACATAAACAGTTACAGAAAATAATGAATAAAGAAAAGACTTACTATAAGATCGCTGAGACGATTCAATATAGGTGGAGGAGGGGCTCCCCGATTTGATTTGAACGTTATCGAACGTGACCCGTTGCTTATACAACCCCTGGCAAAAATTATGGAATCACCCGGCTCGGAGGATGTTCATTCAGTGACAAACAACACTCTTCATCAAGTCAGGCTCCAACTTCCTCTGATTGCTGTTGCTAGATCAGCTTTGCAGGTTGGAGCCTTGTCATGGACTATTTTCTTCAACTTCCACCAAAGATTTTCAATTGGATTGAGATCCGGACTATTTGCAGGTCATTACATTGACCTTATGTGTCTTCTTTCAAGGAATGTTTTCACAGTTTTTGCTCTATGGCAGGACGCATTATCATCTTGAAAAATGATGTAATCATCCCCAAACATCCTTTCAATTGATGGGATAAGAAAACTGTTCAAAATATCAACGTAAACTTGGGCATTTATTGAAGATGTAATGACAGCCATCTCCCCAGTGCCTTTACCTGACATGCAGCCCCATATCATCAATGACTGTGGAAATTTGCATGTTCTCTTCATGCAGTCATCTTTATAAATCTCATTGGAACGGCACCAAACAAAAGTTCCAGCATCATCACCTTGCCCAATGCAGATTCGCGATTCATCACTGAATATGACTTTCATCCAGTCATCCACAGTCCACGATTGCTTTTCCTTAGCCCATTGTAACCTTGTTTTTTTCTGTTTAGGTGTTAATGATGGCTTATGTTTAGCTTTTCTGTATGTAAATCCCATTTCTTTTCTTACCGTTCGGTCACAGACATTGACTCCAGTTTCCTCCCATTAGTTCCTCATTTGTTTTGTTGTGCATTTCCTGTTTTGGAGACATATTGCTTTAAGTTTCCGGTCTCGACGCTTTGATGTCTTCCTTGGTCTACCAGTATGTTTGCCTTTAACAACCTTCCCATGTTGTTTGTATTTGTACCAGATTTTAGACACAGCTGACTGTGAACAACCAACATCTTTTGCAATATTGCGTGATGATTTAGCTTCTTTAAAGAGTTTGATAATCCTTTCCTTTGTTTCAATTGACATCTCTCATGTTGTAGCCATGATTCATGTCAGTCCACTTGGTGCAACAGCTCTCTAAGGTGTGATCACTCCTTTTTAGATGCAGACTAACGAGCAGATCTAATTTGATGCAGATGTTAGTTTTGAAAATGAAAATTTACAGGGTGATTCCATAATTTTTTCCTCAGAATTGAGTGATTCCATAATTTTTTCCCTCTGCTTGGTCTGAAAAAAATTACCCTTACTGAGTACCACATTTTTTTATCTTGATTTCTTTTAGTGTTTCTTAAAGCCCTAAAGTTGCCATTTGAAATGACTTTAGTCTTGTGCCATGTCTGTGATCTGCTTTTTTTCAACAACATTAAACAACTGAATGAACATCCTCTGTGCCCGGTGATTCCATAATTTTGCCAGGGGTTGTAGTATCTATACCCCCTGGCAATGAGTGCTGCTGCAGCCTCAGCAAACTATTTTATGCTGAAGGGAGAGACCTATCCACACCCCCTGTGCTGACATCACGGGGCTGGTCTCCAGCCTGCACATTTTTATTAAAAATGCTAACTTCTGCGATAACTTATCCCTGGTTGCTCGCAGAAGCTTGCAAGTGACACCATTTTTTCCGTTATGAATTTACCTTCATTTAGAGATCTTGCATGGCATAGTTGTGACCCGTTATTCTGGTACTTTTACGCTACGGCTCCACGGAGGGTTTTACAGCGACAGGGAAATATCTATATCGTTCCTTAGCTGACCCTGCCACTCAAAATATGGGTCCCATCATTATCAGATGTATGGAACTTTAGTTATTCCATATTTCATATCGGCTCCGGTCGGACTGGGGCTTCAGCTAAAACTCCCTTTGACGTCCTAGGAATCAAGCTCCAACAGTTACGTGTAAATTGATCCTGTGTCTAATCACCCCCTGTTTCTGCCACGGAGAAAGACCCTTGCATTTTAATTAGGTTGTAGCTTTACAAGTCACTTCTACTGTAGGTGATAATTTGCAGAGAGACAGATGCTGGACTATCAGCTCTTCTATGACAAATGGGGGATAAGGGAGGGGTGAAGAGGGGCTTGGGAGAAAGACTTCTTAATATCTATGACAGGGGGGAGAAAGAATATTTTCAATATTTCTCAATATTTCACTGACAATATATATATATATATATAATAGATAGAAAGATGTCATTAAGATATATAATTAGTGGAGTGCGTGTGTAGCTTACTGTACATGTATTTAGCTAATAAATATAAAATTAAATGATAAAAATGGCATGGGGTTCCCCCTGATTTTTATTAACCAGCTGAGGTAAAGCAGACAGATGGGGGCTAGTGTTATTAGTCTGGGTAAGGGGCCAATACCCATGAAGCTTCCCAGCCCATTCATATCAGCTCACAGCTATCTGCTTAGCCTTTACTGGTTATTAAAAAAGGGGGACTCCTCAAAAAATTATGTGGGGTTCCCCCTATTTTTAGTAACAAGCAAAGGCTTAGCAGACAGCTGTGGGCTGATATTAATAAGCTGGAAGGGGACATGGATATTGGCCCCCTCCCAGACTAATAACACTTGCCCTCCATCCATTAGATGTGCCAATTCTTGCACTTAGCCTCGGCTCTTCTTGCTTTCCCAGGTGTGTTGGCAAGCGGGTAATGGTTTTGTAGTTGATTTCAGCTGTGTAATGTCCACTGACATCAAGCCCAGGGGGAAATAATGGAGAGGCGTCTATAAGACACCACCACCACTACTAACCCCATAGTCAAAAAGGCAATAAACATCAAGAGCGCTTTTTTTCCTCCCGGACCGATTTTTGCCTGAAGTGCTGTAGTGCACAGGCGCCGGGGAGTCACAGTGCGCACTACAGCGTTACCTGCACCACAGCACTGCAGGTAAAAATTGGGCCGTGAGGAAAAAAAGCTCTCCTGATGTTAGCGGCGCTTTGCACATGCCCTGTGACGTGCAGGGGAGGGGAGGAAAATGCATAATAAGCTGATAGGTGGGGATTTCTTGGCATCTCCCGGGCGCCAAATAGATGAAAACGGATTTTATAAAACTACATTTCTCTGCAAGCAGACCGGTAATATGGGCCATACAGGTATGTATAGATTTACATTACTATAACCTGTATGCCCATGTTAGAGGTCTGATATTTCCCAGGGGGTGACAGATTCCCTTTAATTTAAAAAAAACACTCACCAACCCTCTTTTACCCATTTATTATCATTAAGAAATAAGATAATCCAAAGGGGTCCACTGTAAATCCATCCCACATCCCACGACGGTCCCCAACTCATCCGGATGCAGTGCTGAGCAGTGACATCAGTAATGTGACTGCTCAGCACGGCTGCCAGAACACAATGATAGCAGCGTGTGAATCCGACTGCTGCGATGAGCGCTGACGTCAGTAAGGTTATCACAGTTCATAGTTCATAGGGAAAATATGTTCATATTCACATGCGGACAACATTGTTGGTGCCTTCTGTTAATGCAGGGCATGTGCACATGTTAAGTATCTGCAGCAGAAAAATCTGCTGCAAATACTGATGTGTTGGCAGGAAAAACATAGCATAAAATACATGCATTTTTTACGCTTTTTTAATGCGTTTTTGGTGCATATTTGACTGTTTTTTTTTCATGTATTTTTTTTTTCATTTTTCCTATTCATTAGTATGGGTGAAATCTGCAGCAAGAATGCTGAAAGAATTGACGCTGCAGATTTAAATCTACAGGGGAGAAAAAGAAACAACGTGTGCATGAGACTTCAGGAATCTCATTCACTTTGCTGGTACTAGGAAATTCTTCAGGTTTTGTGACAAATCTGTGCAGAAAAAAAACGAGGCAAAAAAAACGACAAAACCGCATCGTGTGCACAGACCCTAAGAAAAACCCACAATGGTCACTGAAATAACTCGTAACTAACAAAAGTAATTTTCAATGTAAATTTACTGGATATCAACTAATGAGAATCAGAGATTGTGTCCGATGAAAGATTAATGTGCTCGGCACCCATCTCCTTATGATGAGGGAGAAAATAAAGAAGGGCGCCACCTTTAAAAATGGCAATAATATACATTAATTAGGGCCTGGCCCTTTAAGAGAACGTTATTCAGATGTGATAATTGTTTAAAAAAAATGCTGAGATCTGATTTTGATAAATGACTGCAGCGACAGATACGGCTATTTATATATACACGTGTCTTCCGTGTCGAGGCTGCGTTACATTGGCTGAGAGATAAATGGGTCTCGGAGGATTGTGGACGACTCCTTAGAGCGCTGCGGGTACATTGCATTAAATCGTGACATCGTCACAAGCCGGAGAAAGTGAGTCGCTGACTGCTGAGTCAATATTGTCCCCATTTCCGTGCCTTATGGGAAATCTGAATTTAGATTCTAAAATTGTAATTCCCCTTAAATAATAAAATAACGATATATTTCATATATTACTGACATATTGCTATAATGGATACATTTGTCAACACAGCGAACACACACATACAGCTATAGCTCTGCTAGAATTGTTTCGGTAATATTGCATAGTGGTTTATAATAAGGGCGTTGAAATTCGTATTTGCTACGTTTGTCAAATTTTTCCAAATAATTTGATTTGCAGTTAATTGATTTGTTGCAAAACACAGTAATGCAATATCTCCAACAACCTTGAAAAGACGTGAGTGTAACAGTTCCTTACAAGCTTAACTTTAACGCAAGTACAATCTTAGTAATGTCAAAGTGTCCTCACAATAGAAAACGGATAATAACCGATAGGAACCAAAAGCCAAATTAATAGCACAGCAGGTTATAATAAGATTTTTATTTTTTTTTACAATTAAAAAATCAGCCAAAAATTATTTTGCTTAAGAATTTGTGATTCGGTAGACTGTTCTGTGCAGAATAGTGATTCAAGCTGATGATGTCGCTGACAGAGGTAACATCATCCTGCTGCAATTGAGAACAGTAATTTGCCATATATTCTATAATTCCCTCTGCTTCTGACTCGCCCCCTGGGCCGTGGGGCACCCGGAACCGGGCAATAGGGAGACGATGGGGGTAGTAGTGGCAACCCGGTCCCGTGGCTCAGGGGGGTCAGACCAGTGGTAGTCCCATTATAAGTTTTAAGTGATGTTCGACTACGCCACCCGTGGATTGCGGTTATTATGAACCGCCGCTGCAGGGCAGCCCGCTGGGGCTGGTGATGTAGGCAGCTGGGATGGTGTGACTCCCCACGGGAAGAGTGTGGCCCCAGGGCAGTGTAGTAGATGGTGGGAGTGATGGTGGTGAGAGTCCCAGTACCGGTAATGCTGGAGGCGCGAAGGAGCACACAAACTACAAGTTACAGTCCAGGGTCTTTACTCACAGTTCATTTGTTCCGGGTCACTTCTGTCAGCAGTGACCACCCAAGCCGTACAGTGTCCACCAGGTGAGAGTCTCGGTCAACTCCCAGGCGATTCAGGAGCATGGCACAGGACCCCCTTTTATCCTTTCTCTGGCCTGCCTCACCAGTGACCCACTTTTGTCCAGCTGCCGCGAACTTGTGCGGGTAAACGTGGATCCCGTTCCCCGCTGTTCTATATGGTGCCTTCCTAGCAGGTTTGATGAGGTGTCGCACCAATAAATGATCACGACCTCCGGTCTTTGGCTGAAGGCTGATTCTCCTCCACCAACTTGGGATCCGGTACCCTTAATCTGCCTGACCCTTCACCGTGTATTCTCATGGGTTCTTAGGGTCCCTTCCACCTTCTTGTTCCTGAGCCCCTCTGTTCTTCTGTCTCTTCTTCTCCTTTTCTGTTCCTCCTCCTCTTTTCTGTTTCTCCTTCTTCTCCTTCCTCGTGGAGCTGGGCTGAGAAGTAATCCCAGCTCCCCTTCACCTCCTCTCTCTCTCTCCACTCCACTCTCCTCCTCGGCTTCTCACTAGGCCCACTCCTGAGTAGAGCTCCTACAGAGCCTCTACTCCCCGTCTTCTCCTCTCTCTGCACAGACTGTCTCTTGTCCTAAGATGGTGCCCACCTTTTATACCTCCCTCTAGCCATGAGCCCAGGTGACCAGCAACCAATGGGCTCCTACCTACGCTCAGGAACCAACCCCTATCTGCTCCTACATCACTGGGTATTTCTCCCCCCTCCCCACTCCAGCCAGGGACATGGTCTGTTGTACCTGCATTTCTGTCTAATGGGAGTACCGTTGAGCTGTCCCTCGGAAATGGGGTGAGTGTGCTGTATGCAGCAAACTGAGCCCTGGTCCATACTCTATCCTTACCTGGGAGTGGAATACCACACCTCTGGCAGAGGTGCAATACCCCTGTAGCGGCCGAACCCTCGGGGCGCTACATTCCCCCCTGGTAAACCACAGCACGTCCTCGGGCTGGAACAGAGCAAAAACAATTATATACAGGACATGCAAACTTTTTAAAACTTTTCACATCAGGAAACAGGTAACACGGTTCAATTCCCTTTATGGGAAACACTTCTTCTCACTTATTACACTATTATAAAACACGTACTAACACTTCTGGAACTCTTTTGACATAAAACATTATAGAAAACATTCATAATACTATTTAGCAGCATATAGAACTCTTTTTACATAAAACATTGCAAGAAAAACATTTTCAAAAATACATTCTTGAATCCTGGCTGCGGCGCAACTTGTGACCAGGTGTGCATTCTTCTTTTAAGTGCAAAACTTCAGTAAACTTGTGAACTTGAGGGACTCGCTGTCCCGAAGTAGACGTGGTAGTCTTTTTATAAAACCAGTAGGGGCGCTTTATGAAGCGCAACTATTTACAGGGGCGGCCGCTCTCAGTCCTTGGCCATTGTTGGGAAGGGGGATGGCTGCTCTCAGTCCTCAGCCAGGTAGGGGACGTAGGGGGTAACATGCACACAGGAAACAGTTCCATAACAGTTCTTTTTGTACCCCGACGGGTAACTATTTACACAGATGTTCTGCTACTTACTAGCAGCGGTGTCCTCCATATGCTCCTTCTTCCTCCTCCTCATACGGTTCTTCAGACCCGTCCGGGTCCTCTTGGCTTTCCTCATAGCCATAGTGCTGCAGTTCTTCCTCCGTGAGTCTATGGACATGGAGGGCGTACGGTCCTTTTGCGCCCTCGTGTCGGGTGAAGGTGACCACATCACCAGGGTAGAGGTCACAGCCATGGTGTCCCTCCGGTAGGTGGCTTTCAACGTCTCTGCGGGTCACAAAGACGTCACCTGCCGTTTCCGGGCCCCTGATGAAGCCCCAACCGTTTTCCATGTGGAATTTAATTATGGTCCCGGTGATTCGGGGCCCGCTGGCGGCCCGGGGGTCCTGACAGGCCTTGCATTTTTGCTCCGCGCTCCTCCCTGACGCGTCTCTCCTGCCGTTCCCGCTCGAAGGTCGCCAGTTGCTGCTGACAAGCCTCCAGACGGCGGACCGGATCCGCCCGGGTCTCCTGAGTGAACCCCATCAAGTTCTCACCAGCGGGGTCCCACTCGAATTGGGCGTCTTCTAATGGGAGCGGGGTGACGTCTACGGGCTCCGGAGCCGGTATTAGAGGCTCACGCGGGGGCTGGGTTTTCCATGGCGAGCTGCTGGTCAGTTCAGCCGGCCACTCCAGCGGCAGTCCATCCAGACCAGTATGGTGAGCAAATAGGTCCGCGCCCAGCGGTGGTATAGTGGGGGGACCCAGTTTGGGAGCAGCGCCCGGGGGCACTCGGCCTTGCGACCAGGCCGGGGGTCTTCTGGTCACGTCTGGTGGCGGCCCAGCCCGGGAAGGGGGCGCTGGTTGCATAGCGGCGCCCGGGTTGACCAGGCCTTGCGACCGGGCCGATGACGCTTCTTTCTTTACGGCGCCCGGGGTCAAGTGGCGTGGTGTCGGGCGGGGCGCGGCCGTGGCGCTCGCCGCTTGAGGCCTAGCTGGGAGCAGTGGCGGTGCGGCAACAGTTGCGGTGAGTGAGGCTTCGGGTTCTGCGACGGGAGGCTGGGGCAGGGTTGTAGCTGCCGGGCCTGGGGTGCTAACGTCCCCTGTACCTGCCTCAGTCCTCGCGGCTCCCTCCGCGGCGTCGTCTCCGGCTCTCACTCCTCCTGCGACATCCTCGGAGGCAGGCAGACTCCGGGGTGTGGTTGAGGCCTGTCGCTGGTGGGTTTCGGCCTGCCGGGCCAGTTCCTCCCTCCACTCGATGAGCGCACCCCGCTGCGCTCCGACCATCCTCCGCTCCAGGTCCTCCAGTGCAGCTTGCGCACGCTCCGGGTCTCTCGGGAGCTGCGCAAGGATCTCTGCCAGGCTGCAGGGTGGTTCGGCTTGCAGCAGGCTCCGGGCCAATAGGTTGGTGTGGCTGAATGCGTCCATTCCCGGGTGCGGTCTGTCTAGACTGATCCAGACCGCGCCCTGCTCCACAGTTATCTTCTCTTCCCACCCCCATTGGGGGTGGTCCTGGGGCAACTTGGTGACAGTCACTTTCAGAGGCAGCCCCCCCACCTTGATGGACATCTCCACAGCCGCGCTCATGGCTGTTGCGGGTGGGCTCCTTCTTTGGCGCCATTCTGGGACCTGGCCCACGATGGGAGGCGGCCTCCTGTGGTCTTTTGGCGCGCACATTATGGCGCTCGTTCTTCTGGGGCGGGCGCCATTTTCAACACAGTCACGTTCAATAAAACAGTCTCCTTCTCTTCAGGCGCGCAGTACCCGTTGTTAGCGAGCACGAAATTCTGCCGACTACGCCAAAGCTGACTCGCCCCCTGGGCCGTGGGGCATCCAGAACCGGGCAATAGGGAGACGATGGGGGTAGTAGTGGCAACCTGGTCCCGTGGCTCAGGGGGGTCAGACCAGTGGTAGTCCCTTTATATGTTTTAAGTGATGTCCGACTACGCCACCCGTGGATTGCGGTTATTATGAACCGCCGCTGCAGGGCAGGCCACTGGGGCTGGTGATGTAGGCAGGTGGGATGGTGTGACTCCCCACGGGAAGAGTGCGGCCCCAAGGCAGTGTAGTAGATGGTGGGAGTGATGGTGGTGAGAGTCCCAGTACCGGTAATGCTGGAGGCGCGAAGGAGCACACAAACTACAAGTTACAGTCCAGGGTCTTTACTCACAGTTAATTTGTTCCGGGTCACTTCTGTCACTAGTGACCACCCAAGTCGTGCTGCGTCCACCAGGTGAGGGGTTCGGTCAACTCCCAGGCAATTCAGGAGCATGGCACAGGACCTCCTTTTATCCTTTCTCTGGCCTGCCTCACCAGTGACCCACTTTTGTCCAGCTGCCGCGGACTTGTGCGGTTAAACGTGGGCCCCGTCCTCCGCTGTCCTATATGGTGCCTTCCTAGCAGGTTTGATGAGGTGTCGCACCAATAAATGATCACGACCTCCGGTCTTTGGCTGAGGGTTGTTTCTCCTCCACCAACTTGGGATCCGGTACCCTTAATCTGCCTGACCCTTCACCCTGTATTCTCATGGGTTCTTAGGGTCCCTTCCACCTTCTTGTTCCTGAGCCCCTCTGTTCCTCTGTCTCTTCTTCTCCTTTTCTGTTCCTCCTCCTCTTTTCTGTTTCTCCTTCTTCTCCTTCCTCGTGGAGCTGGGCTGAGAAGTAATCCCAGCTCCCCTTCACCTCCTCTCTCTCTCTCCACTCCACTCTCCTCCTCGGCCTCTCACTAGGCCCACTCCTGAGTAGAGCTCCTACAGAGCCTCTACTCCCCGTCTTCTCCTCTCTCTGCACAGACTGTCTCTTGTCCTAAGATGGTGCCCACCTTTTATACCTCCCTCTAGCCATGAGCCCAGGTGACCAGCAACCAATGGGCTCCTACCTATGCTCAGGAACCAACCCCTATCTGCTCCTACATCACTGGGTATTCCTCCCCCCTCCCCACTCCAGCCAGGGACATGGTCTGTCATACCTGCATTTCTGTCTAGTGGGAGCACCGTTGAGCTGTCCCTCGGAAATGGGGTGTGTGTGCTGTATACAGCTAACTGAGCCCTGGTCCATACTCCATCCTTACCCGGGAGTGGAATATCACACCTCTGGCAGAGGTGCAATACCCCTGTAGCGGCTGAGCCCTTGGGGCGCTACACTTCTTCCTCACTAATATGCTTCCTAGAGGGAAAGGAGGCCAATTGTGACCTGTGTTTGGTAGTACTACAGCACAAATGGCTGCTAACATATATGGCAATGCTTCTGTCGCTGCTAGGGAGCCGCAATTTGGCAGTGGTATATTTTGTTTACAGAACTTCATCCATTGCCGTTGACAGTTTCTTTTATAATAAATTTTGTAGATCATTATCATATAATTCACTTTCAACAATCATACCAACCCCAATTACGGTATTCCTACTTGCCAAAAAGGATCTGACCAGAAATGCTTAATGGTAGTCTGTCACCACTCTGGAGTTATCAGACCTCTACTATGGCCATACAGGGTATAGAAAAGTAAATCTATACATACCTGTATGGCCCATAGCAGAGGTCTGATTGCAGAGAAAAGTGCTTTAATCAATTCTATTTTGTACAGGCTTGGCATCTGGGGGACACCAAGCAATCCCCACCTATGTGCTTATTATTACCCCAAATCCCCACCTATATGCTTAATTATCATATTCCCCTCCTCCCCTTCACGTCACAGGGCCCTGTGCACTGCACTCCCTGACTTCTGGGCATGTGCAGAGCGCCGCACACGTAGAGCTCACATAGAGCGCGCTTTGCTTCATTCCGGCCCGTCTCTCTGTGCTCTGCGCTGCAGGGTTCTATTGTGCAGGCGACGGCGAGTCACTGTCACTTCCCGGTGCCTGCGCAATAGAACCCTGCAGCGCAAAGCACAGAGAGACGGGCTGGGATGAAGCAAAGCGCGCTCTATGTGAGCTCTATGTGAGCGGACGCCAAGCCTGTACAAAATAGAATTGATTAAAACACTTTTCTCTGCAATCAGACCTCTGCTATGGTCCATACAGGTAAATATAGATTTACTTTTCTATAACCTGTATGGCCATAGTAGAGGTCTGATAACTCAAAAATGGTGACAGATTCCCTTTAAGTAAGTAGGTGTATTATAGATGTGATGTGTATAGTTGTCAAATTTGACTAGTTAAATAGATGTGCAAAAACAAATAATTGCTTATGAGACGCAGAAATTGTGAGTTAGACAGTCACGGTTTAATGTCTGGATTTAGGGGTATTTTCTATTTTATTTAAAAAAAAATGTATTCCCCTTTACAAAAATGTTAACAAAAAATTCAAAAACTGAGTGCATGCGTTTTTGTTAATCAAGCACACTGCATCTAACTGATGATTTTGTGTCGTTTTGCTACTGCTTTCTAGTGCATTAAGAATGTAGAAAAAAATGTGTAGCTCAATTGCTGCAGCACAGATGCAGATTCAAGCCTGGCACTGCTGTTAGCGCCTTTCCTAGCTGTCTTTCTCCCTATTAAATATAATCCTATGTATTGTTCACAGACTACTTCTCTCATCATCCTCACTGCTACTTTTGTATAATGCATTTCTGTCTGGAATATTATCCAATTTCCTCCTGTGTGGCTGCACTATACCATGTGATAACTGCAAGGCATTATGGCGAAGCCCGCATAGCCGTGCCTGAGGTCATTTCATTTTATGAGTGATGCAATTTTTTTTACTATGTGTAAAAAGTCAGCAGGGATTTTTTTCAGCAATTCTTGCAAATAAAATTGCACATTTAAAAAATATGACTCAAATTGGATTTGCATCGAATTGATTCACTAATCCGTGTATACTTTTCCAATATTTTATTTTAAATACACACTCAAATGTCTAAAATAAATAAAGCAACATTGCAAGAAGTGTTAATCAAAACAACCTGCTGGTATCTGCTGCTCCCGTGCAGACTAATGTGTGTTATAGCTCAACTGGTGAGGTGAATTCGCTAAGCTGAAGGTCAAGATGATGGAAGCACAGACCAAAGGCGTTGATGCCACGGAGCTTGAAAGACCGAATAGCATGTGCTACAGCGAGGATCAGAAGTGTTAGATATGCTGGCTGGCAAGTGGAACAGTAGAGCTGGATATGCTAGATGGTACTTGGAACAGCTGAGAGGATACTCTGGACGGCAAGGATCGGTAATGCCGGATGTGTGGACAGGCTCCATGGAATAGCAGAGAAGATTGTGCAGCTTTGAGTGTCAGGGCAGTAGATGTAGACAGGCGCCTTGATAAAGCAGAGCTGAATATGCAGATTGAACCTTGGTTACATATAGAGATGAGCGAACCTCTCAAGGTTCGATTCGTTTCAGATCGGCGAACTTCCCGTTGTTCGCTGAACAGTTTGTCGAACATATCCGAACCCCATTGCATTCAGTGGGAAGCAAAACCAAACACATACACAACACCTTCAAAGGGGCCCAAAAGCTGCCAAAACCGACCCAACACCAGGAAAAGTGGCATCAATTGACCGACAGAATTTTTTTTTGTAATGGCACAGCAGCAGTGAGCCATGTGCCTTGCATGAGGTATCAGGGTCTGGGCCATGCATGAGGTATCAGGGTCTGGGCCATGCATGAGATATCAAGGTCTGTGCCATGCATGATCAGGGTCTCGGCAGCATTTACAGCTTTGAATTTAACTTCAAATGAAGATGCGGTGGGTGAGGGATCGGTGTAGGTCTGCTGTGCTGGGAGCCCTGATACCACATGCAACTGCTCAAGCTGCTTTTTTGCTCAGCCACATTCAGATGGCAGAAAAATCAGCTTCATAATTTATTACTGGTACAAAAATATGAGGATAGTAACACGGGAAGTTGACAGAAAGTAAGTGCAGGCCTGCCGGTCTGAGAGGCCTACTGCTACAGGCAACACACATGAAGGAGACCCAACCAGGAGTCTTCCCATTTCAAAAAATTATTGCCACACACCAAGTGGCATCAATTTCCCCAGAGTAGAAATAGTATAAAGGGGACCGACACCTCTTCCACTATAGGAAACCCACCATATGGAGACCCAACCAGGAGTCTCCACATTTCCAAAAATTAGGGCCAGACACCACTAAAGTGGCATCAATTTCACTACAGTAGAAATAGTATAATGGGGACTGACACCTCTTCCACTACAGCCAATCCTGCAGATGGAGACCCAGCCAGAAGTGTTCACATTTCCAAAAAAATAGTGTTTACATCAGCAGCAGCAAGAGCAGGCACAGAAGCCACGACAAAGATATCACAGACTGCAATAATGCGAGATCAATGCAGCACACTAAAAACTACAACATGGCCTACTCTGTACAGTCTGCGATTGGGGTGCAAAAGTTCTTGGAGATCCATGACTTGTTCATCTTGATGAAAGTTAGGCGGTCTACACTTTCAGGACACCACCAGCAGCGCTGAAGACACGTTCTGAGAGAATGCTGGATGACGGCCATAATCAAACCTTCAAGGCGTGACAGGCGAGCTCAGGCCACTTAGTTATTTTTGAAGACCAAAATGTAAAAGGGTCAAACCCTTCCCGATGGTATTGATATTGAGCTCGAGATACTCCTGGCCCATCCTCTCCAGTCGTTCACCACGTGTCAGACTTGTACTCCGCTGTGCTGGTGCATGGGCTAATCTAAAAAAAAGTGTGAAATGACTCACAGAAATTGCTTCTGCCACTTACTCTGCTGCTGATGCTAATGTTTTTGCGCTGATGAATTGACGTTCCTGAGGTTGGAAGTCTAAAGCTGCGATGCACGCTGTGTGCCTCACTGCTGTCATGGGGAAAACCTCTCTTAATGTTGTGTAAAAGCGTGTTTCGATACTCCAGCATGTGTGGGTCCCTTTCCAGAGCGGGAAGCATCTGGCAAAATGTACTCGTACCGTGGATGTAGTAGAGTGGCAGTCCAGTAGTCAGCACTATTGCGAATCCTAACAATACTGGGATCATGTTGCAGATAGTGCAGCAAGAAGGCGCTCATGTGACGGGCTCTTACATGAGGTCCAAGCCCATGTTGTGTTGGTGGCTGGGGAACACTGATTCTTGTTTCCTCCGTTCCCCCTCCTCAACCATGGACAACAAAGAGGGGATCATTATCCTCTTCATCTCCTGACTGTTGCTCGCCCATCACCTCTTCCTCCTTGTCCTTCTCCATTTGTTCCTTGGCTTCTGCACTTTCGCTAACAGTTTGTCTGGCAACACGAGCCCCCCTCTATCGCTGTAATTCACCCTCCCATGGCACCCGCCTGTGTGATGACAGTGTGGAACTTAGAGACATTGTTATGCCTTCCGCATCCTCTTCTGCTTCCTCCTCTTCCTCTGGGACCATCACCTCCTCCCATAGATTATTCAAAGTCTGTTCCAGCATGTAGATGACCGGAATAGTGATGCTGATGAAGGCAGCGTCAGTGCTAACCATCTTAGTAGCCATTTCAAAACTGTGCATAAGGGTGCAGAGGTCCTTAATCTGTACCCACTCCAGAAACATGATTTGCCTCACGTTCGTACTGCGTTGGCCCAGGCTATATGACATGAGATACTGCAGCAGAGCTCGTCGCTGCTGTCACAGTCGCTGCAACATGTGCAGAGTGGAATTCCACCGTGTCGGCACATAGCATATCAACCAGTTAACCAGTAGGCTGAAAGACCTCTGTATCGATGCAAGTCGATGACTCACGGGGTGCGATCGGTGGAAGCAAGCACACACCAACCGTGCTTTCTTCAGCAGCGCATCCGGGCTGGGATAGTGGCGGAGAAATTGCTGTACCACCAGGTTGAGGGCACAAGCCATGCAAGGCACATGTGTGAGGTTGCCCTGGCATAGGGCCGCCACCAGGTTCGCACCGTTATCGCACACGGCCTTCCCTGGCTCCAGATTCAGTGAAAACAGCCATTGCTGAAACTCAGCCTGTAGAGCTGTCCACAACTCTTCAGCTGTATGACTGCGATCTCCAAGGCATATTGATTTTAACACTGCCTGATTGCGGTGAGCCCTGGCTGCGCAGTACGGAAATACAGGGGTGTGTCCTGCAAGCCTTGATTCCAAGATTCGTGGAGCAGCCCCTTCCCCGCCTGTCCCCACAGCCACCAGAGTCACCCCGTGCCCAGTCAGCGAGATATAACGCCCTTGGCCATGCTTACTCGTCTAGGTGTCTGTGGTGAAATGTACCCTGGCAGATCTAGATTTAGTCAAGGAACAGGTGATGTTGTCTGTGACATGCTGGTGTTGCACAGGCACAGCTTTCTTAGAGAAGTAATGGCGACTGGGCAACTGGTACTGGGGGACTGCGACGGCCATCAGTTTTCGGAAACCATCTGCATTTCTGTGGCTAACAGATTGAAGTTGGTGGAGTTCAACCTCTTTGCTTTGTCATGTGTGGGATGAAACAATCTTTTACATGACCACTACGTGACCGAGGGCTGGCTGCTGTGCTAAGAGAGGGTGGAGTAGGGTGAACACGACAAACTGCTGGACCGTGAGTGAGGTGCAGATGTTACGGTGGATTGAGAATGATGTGGTGTGCTCGGTGAAGCAAAAACAGCAGGCAAGCCTGCTTTCGTTACAGTTGACGTGCTGTCACTCAGCCTCACTGGAGCGGGTAAAGAACCTGAGGTTCTGCAACCGGAGACCTGTGTGACAACACTTGGCACAGTGACAGGAAGAAGAAGCAGCAGATGCAGTTGATAGGGGCAGTCGATTGTTGATGAGGTACGTTGGTCCACATTTTATCGCAGTAAGATTCCCAGCATAACGCATGTTGATCGCTCATGTGACGGTTCATGCATGTAGTAGTCAAATTATTGCAATTTTTCCCTCTACTGAGTCTTTTTTTGCAAAGTTGGCAGATAACGTGAGTTAGCTCATCCTTTGCGGTCTCAAAAAAGGCCCAGGCTAGGCAACCCTTGCCGCCCCTGCGAGCTGCAGACCCGCCACCGCTTCTGGCCACAGTTACTGTTGTGGCTGAGGATGCAGTGCTCCTCGTGCTTGCATCACTCCGTGTCTGTGTGGTAGGCCGTAACGTAACCTCCTCGTCTTCCTTCTCCACCTCCTCAGATAAGCTACTCAGCTGCATGCCTCTGGGTTCACACCAAGTTGGATCTACAACCTCGTCAACATCCAATGTGTTATCTCATTCCTCGCCCTGAGAGTGACCCCTCTCCTCTTGTTGCCCTGACAGCACAGTACAGTCCGCATCAGCCTCAGGTATCTGAGTCTCATCGGGATCACCTCCCCTGCGGTTAACGTCTGGTGATGAGGGTCAGGAACCTGCTCGGATCCCACTATGTCCTGCCCCGGATCCAACAGAAAAAAATTTTGGGCATCGGTGCGGATGCTTTCCTCCTCTTGACTCTGTGACTGTTTGGAGTACACTCCTGATGCCCATGGTATAGAATGGGTGAAGAGTTCTACAGACTCGCCCATCTGTGGTTTGCTACAGTCATTTGGACAGTTGTGACGTGGGGAGAAGCATGGGTAATTGGGGTGCCACCTCCGTGGACTGTACTGTGTGTGATGTTGAGGTGGAGGAAGAAGAGGAGAGGGCACTGGAAGCCGAGCTTGCCATCCACTGGAGCACCTGCTCTTTCTGGCCCTTGTCAACAAGGCGTATCGCTGTGCAGCTGACAAAGAAAGAGAGTGCAGTAGGCCGTCCACTAACATAAGTTGTCAGTTGTCTTTGGATAGGATGTGACGGTGTTGGTTTACTAGTGCTTTCTCTAACATTACCACCTACCCCACCTATACCTTGAACACCAAGCCTATTCCCCCTTCCACCACGACCTCTCTTTTCCCCACTCATGTTGCTCAGATAGTGTGGTAGGAGCTTGCTATTAGCAAAACAAAATTAATTTTTTTTACTGTGGACGAGGCCTGTATACAACAAAGTATATGCATCAAAAATTACAAGCTGAGATGTGGACTGCTGTATGTATCACGGTAGTTACAGAAGAAATTAGATTTTTTTTACTGTGGACGAGGTTGAGATGTCCCCTGCTGTATCACATTAGTAACAGAAGAAATTCGATTTTTTTTTACTGTGGATGAGGCCTGTATATAGTAGATTATACGCATCAAAAAATTACAAGCTGAGATGTGGCCTGCTGTATCACGTTAGTAACAGAAGAATTTAGAGTTTCAAAGGTGTACTCCTGCATGGAGCACAATATCAGCACTGCACAACAGAGTTCTATGCTGAAATGTGCCCTGGTGTCTGTGTCTGGAGTACACTAATAGCAAAAAACTATTGATCTGCTGCAAAGTCGATTTCACAGCCACACAGGACACTAGCTACCTAAACTTTCTGACTTAGAAGCAACTGCCTAGCTAACTATCTCAATCTCTCACTATCCAGGAGCAGCATCTTTGCGCTGTTATGCTGACAAAATGGCGCTAAAACAACATGTCCACTCTTTATATGGAGAGGGACATGTGACTTCAGTTGCCAAAGACAGAAGCCCTTCTTTCTGAACATTGTGGATGGTTCATGCGCCCTGATTGGCTTGCTGGACTTTGCACATAGTAAGTTAAAAAAAAAAAAAAAAAAGAATAACAGTCCGCCGCTCCTCCAGACACTCCCACCCCCTCCCCTCTTCAAACACGTCCCCCTTGCTCATCATACAGCACCACTACCCTAACCAAAATCCTATTAAATACAGTAGTGGAAATGCGATCATTTCCAGCACTTTTGCTGAATTGGGCCGATTTTCAGTAAAAACGCTTGGGGGTCCGATCACGAATTTGAATGTTCAATGTTCGTGCCTAATTTGAAAAAAACAAATGTTTTTCGAACTTGCTCGCTCATCTCTAGTTACATAGAGCAGATCCGAGTGTGCAGACAGCACCTTGGAAAAGCAGAGTCATTGTAGACAGACAGGTACTTTAATGTAGCAGAGTTAAGAGTTCAGGAAGCACCTTGGAACAACAGAGCCAGGTAAGTAACAAGCGTTTTGACTCAGCAGAGCCGAGTGTGCAGGTAGCACCTTTACACTGCAAATGCATGTTTTTAAGGAGAAACACTGAGGATTGCAGCACAGACCAGCAAATCTGGGGTTAGTAATGTGGCTAGGCAGGCACTAGGCATGTGGTAGCACCATGTGCAAACTACCTGAATAATAATATGGCATGCAACCATCCAGGACATGACATGGGAAGTACCATAGTAACCTTGGGTGCACTAAAGTACTAGTTAGAAGGAAGACTCACAGCTTGGCTCTGGAACCAGGAGGGGTGAATAAAAATGTAGTAACATGGTTACAAACTTAAAGCACCTATATAATCCACAATTATGTGTTTCTCTATTCTCTCTGTCCTACTTGGTAAATCTACAATAGAACAGGCAGGAGATGATAGAGTGCAACACATAGCTCTGCATAGGAGCTGTATACCCAAAACGCTAAAGTGTATTTGTGCAAATTTTTCATTACAGCTGTAAATATCACAGATCTACGACATAAAAGGAGAAAAAGCAAAGCTTACATTGCCATTTATTTTACGTATAATTGCACAAGTACATTTACGATGCAATACCGACACCGGCAATAACGAGCACAAATAGTATCATGTTACAACAGGAAACAGAGTAATGTGTGTCCGCAGGCGCTGATTCCGAAGAGACCTAATAAAGCTGTTACAATGATTTCATGCGCTCACCGCTACAAGTTAAACATTTTATTAAAAAGCTTCTACATATGTGGCAGGAATTCCAATGGGCGCCATTTTCGATAAATTAATTATTTGTAAACCGGTTGGAGTAATAGTATCGATGACTGGATTTGGTTGCGTTGGATACCATGTCCGTTATCTGCAGCGTTTGCCGCCTGCTTAATATTCCAGCATAGTACCCTTCCTTTTCTGCCTGGAGTAATAAATCAGCATTGCATATCAGAGACGTGGAAGAGAAAAAAAAGATAAGACTGAGTGTAATAATCTCACCGAAAAAAAAAAAAAATTACCCACTCGCCGACTGCGTCAATAATCCTATGGGATTTTTCCCTATGATTTTAGAGCAGTGATATCATTTTACATGCAGTTGATACATTCTAATTATTAATAGTATTTCACAGTATTTCACAGTATTTATAGATATGTATCAGAATGTTGCAATTGCTCTGCCCACTAGATGGCACTACAGGGTCTAAGGTCTATTAGTACAGTGTCCCCTACTGAAATCACCTACCTCTAATCATCTCCAAAACTGTAAAAATCTGTAACTAGACAACCTGCTTACCATGTGCCATTGAATGATGCCTTCTTATGGCTGGATGTGAGATCTATATGTCTTTCCCAGTAATATAGGCTGGATATAAGGTCTAGAATTATTTCCCTGTAATATAGGCTGGATATAAAGTCTAGGATTATTTCCCAGTAATATAGGCTGGATATAAAGTCTAGGATTATTTCCCAGTAATATAGGCTGGATATAAGGTCTAGGATTATTTCCCAGTAATATAGGCTGGATTTAAGGTCTAGGATTATTTCCCAGTAATATAAGTAGGATATAAGGTCTGGGTTTATTTCTCAGTAATATAGGCTGTCTATAAGGTCTGGGTTTGTTTGCCATTAATATAGTCTGGATGTGAGCTCTGTACATCTCTCCAGCTATCTTCGGCTGGTTATGAGATCTGAGTGGCTCTCAGAGTAATATAGGCTGGATGTGAGGCTTGTGAGTCACTTTGAGTAATGTAAGCTGAATGTGAGATCTGTTTGTCTCTGTCAGTATTCAATACAGAATTCGAGCTTTGTTTGTCACTCCTAGTAAGTGTGTATCTCCCAGTAATATAGGCTGGATGTGAGCTATGAGTATCTCTAACAGTAGGTTGGACGTGAGATCTGTGTGTCCCCATGTCTCAACAAATAGCATAAACTGCAAGTGAAGAATGTGAGTCACTGCCAGTAACATAGGCTTGATGTTAGATCTATGTGTTTCTTCCGGTAATGCAGTCTGGATGTGAGTACCATGTGTCTCTTTCAGTAATATAAGCTTGATATGAGCTCTGTGTGTCTCTCCCAGTAATAAAGGCTGGATGTGAGATCTGTGCATCTTTCCAGTAATATAGGCTGGATGTGAGGTCTGAGTTTCTCTCCCAGTAATAAAGGCTGGATGTGAGATCTGTGCATCTTTCCAGTAATATAGGCTGGATGTGAGGTCTGAGTGTCTCTCCCAGTAATATAGGCTGGATGTGAGTTCTGAGTGTCTCTCCCAGTAATATAGGCTGGATGTGAGCTCTGTTTATCTTTCCCAGTAATATAGGCTGGATGTGAGGTCTGAGTGTCTCTCCCAGTAATATAGGCTGGATGTGAGTTCTGAGTGTCTCTCCCTGTAATATAGGCTGGATGTGAGTTCTGAGTGTCTCTCCCTGTAATATAGGCTGGATGTGAACTTTGTGTATCTTTCCCAGTAATATAGGCTGGATGTGAGCTTTGTGTATCTTTCCCAGTAATATAGGCTGGATATGAGCTCTGTGTGTCTCTTACAGTTATATCAGATGGATGTGAGCTCTGTGTGTCTTCCCCAGTAATATGTGCAAAGGTGTACATAGCCATTAATCCCAACAATCATTTAGGGAGATCTTGTGAAGTCCTTTACTTTACCTGCAGCGGCTACTGCAGGAGTATTGTGGTACTACACGTAAGGCTTTCAAAGATAATAAATGCATGGGTGAAACGCTTTTGCCAGGGCAAAATTCATTGTTGCTGACTGCTTTCTAGTCTGGCTTATAAGGTGGAGAGGTATGGGGTGTTCCAAGTGGGCAACCATCCTCTATGATGGCCATGTGCCCTAATGGGCTTTATGCAAAACCTGTTGTGTACATGATGCTTAGTAACTCAGTAAATCAAATTATATTAGGTTTAACTCTTTTTGTATTTAAATAAATGATAATGACAATAGTAATTAATCATAATGTAATAACAATATTATTATTAATAATAATAATGAATTATAATGTGCAATTGTCTAAGCCATATAGATAAAACCCTATTTGAAAGTTAGTGACTTCTCTGACATTTGGAAATCTGTCTGACTATAATTATTCATAACAGAGTCTCAATAATTGGTGTCAATTAAAAATTCCAAGTGGAATGCAGACAGACTGTGCAACGAGAGTTTCCTATGAATGCACTGTGTTACCATGGAGAAAAGTTTTCTATAGTTGATACTTTAAAACCTGATATAAAAACTTCTATGAAAGAGAAAACCACTAGGGGGAGCTCCATGTAGAGATACACAATAAGATACTGTCTGCAGCCACCACTAGGGGGAGCTCCCTGTATACAGAGATACATGATAAGAATCTGTTTGTAGCCACCACTAGGGGGTGCTCCTTGTATACAGATACATGATACGATTCTGTCTGCAGCCACCACTAAGGAGAGCTCTCTGTATATAGATACATGATTAGATCCCGTCTGCAGCCACCACTAGGGGGAGCTTCCTGTATACAGAGATACATGTTAAGATTCTGTCTGCAGCCAACACTAGGGGAAACTTCCTGTATACAGAGATACATGATAAGATTCTGTCTGCAGCCACCACTAGGGGGAGCTCCCTGTATACAGAGATACATGATAAGATTCTGTCTGCAGCCACCACTAGGGGGAGCTTCCTGTATACAGAGATACATGATAAGATACTGTCTGCAGCCACCACTAGGGGGAGCTTCCTGTATACAGAGATACATGATAAGATCCTGTCTGCAGTCACCACTAGGGGGAGCTTCCTGTATACAGAGATACATAATAATATTCTGTCTGCAGCCACCACTAGGGGGAGCTCCCTGTATACAGATATATGTGATAAGATCCTGACTGCAGCCACCACTAGGGGGAGCTCCCTGTTTACATAGATACATGATAAGATTCTGTCTGCAGCCACCACTAGGGGGAGCTCCCTGTATATATAGATGCATGATAAGATTCTGTCTGCAGTCACCACTAGAGGGAGCTCCCTGTATACAGAGATACATGATAAGATTGTGTCTGCAGTCACTACTAGGGGGAGCTCCCTGTATACAGAGACACATGATAAGATTCTGTCTGCAGCCACCGCTAGGGGGAGCTCCCTGTATACAGAGATACCTGATAAGATTCTGTCTGCAGCCACCACTAGGGGGAGCTCCCTGTGTACAGAGACACATGATAAGATTCTGTCTGCAGCCACCGCTAGGGGGAGCTCCCTGTATACAGAGATACCTGATAAGATTCTGTCTGCAGCCACCACTAGGGGGAGCTCCCTGTATACAGAGACACATGATAAGATTCTGTCTGCAGCCACCGCTAGGGGGAGCTCCCTGTATACAGAGATACCTGATAAGATTCTGTCTGCAGCCACCGCTATGGGGAGCTCACTGTATACAGAGATATATGATAAGATTCTGTCTGCAGTCACCACTAGAGGGAGCTCCCTGTATACAGAGATACATGATAATATTCTGTTTGCAGTCACCACTAGGGGGAGCTCCCTGTATACAGAAATAAATGATAAGATTATGTGTACGGCCACCACTAGGGGGATCTCTCTGTTTTCAGAGATACATGATAAGATTCTGTCTGCAGTCACCACTAGGGGGAGCTCCCTGTATACAGAGATACATGATAAGATTCTGTCTACAGCCACCAATAGGGGGAGCTCTCAGTATAGAGAGATACATGAAAATATTCTGTCTGCAGTCACCACTAGGGGGAGCTCCTTGTATACAGAGATACATGATAAGATCCTGTCTGCAGCCACCACTAGGGGGAGCTCCTTGTATACAGAGATACACTACCGTTCAAAAGTTTGGGGTCATTAAGAAATGTCATTATTTTTGAAAGAAAAGCACATTTTTTTTCAATGAAGCTAACATTAAATGAATCAGAAATACACTCTATACATTGTTAATGTGGTAAATGACTATTCTAGCTGCAAACGTCTTGTTTTTATTGCAATATCTACATAGGTGTATAGAGGCCCATTTCCAACAACCACCACTCCAGTGTTTAATGATACATTGTGTTTGCTAACTGTGTAAGAAGCGAATGGATGTTTAGAAAACCCTAGAAAACCCTTGCACAAGTATGTTAGCCCAGCTGAAAACGGTTTGGCTGATTTGAGAAGCTATAAAATTGACCTTCCTTTGAGCTAGTTGAGAATCTGGAGCATTACACTTGTTTGTTCTATGAAACTCTCAAAATGACCAGAAAAAGAGAACTTTCATGTGAAACTTGACAGTCTATTCTTGTTCTTAGAAATGAAGGCTATTCCATGCGAGAACTTGCCAAGAAACTGAAGATTTCCTACAACGGTGTGTACTACTCCCTTCAGAGGAGAGCACAAACAGGCTCTAACCAGAGTAGAAAGAGAAGTGGGAGGCCCCGCTGCACAACTGAGCAACAAGACAAGGACATTAGAGTCTCTAGTGTGAGAAATTGACGCCTCACAGCTCCTCAACTGGCAGCTTCATTAAATAGTACAAGCAAAACGCCAGTGTCAACATCTACAGTGAAGAGGTGACTCCGGGATGCTGGCCTTCAGTGCAAAGTGGCAAAGAAAAAGCCATATCTGAGACTGGCTAATAAAAGGAAAAGATTAATATGGGTGAAAGAACACAGACATTGGACAGAGGAAGATTGGAAAAAAGTTTTATGGACAGACAAATCAAAGTTTGAGGTGTTTGGATCACACAGAAGAACATTTGTGAGACGCAGAACAACTGAAAAGATGCTGGAGTGCCTGACGCCATCTGTCAAGCATGGTGGAGGCAATGTGATGGTCTGGGGTTGCTTTGGTGCTGGTAAAGTGGGAGATTTGTACAAGGTAAATGGGATTTTGAGTAAGGAAGGCTATCACTCCATTTTGCAACGCCATGCCATACCCTGTGGACATCGCTTGATTGGAGCCAATTTCATCCTACAACAGGACAATGACCCAAAGCACACCTCCAAATTATACATGAACTATTTAGGGAAGAAGCAGGCGGCTGGTATTCTATCTGTAATGGAGTGGCCAGTGCAGTCACCAGATCTCAACCCCGTTGATCTGTTGTGGGAGCAGCTTGACCGTATGGTGCGCAAAAAGTGCCCATCAAGCCAATCCAACTTGTGGAGGGGCTTCAGGAAGCGTGGGGGGAAATGTCTCAAGATTACCTCAGCAAATTAACAGCTAGAATGCCAAAGGTCTGCAATGCTGGAATTGCTGCAAAGGAGCATTCTGTGACCAAAGCAAAGTGTGAAGGAGAAAATTATTGTTTCAAATAAAAATCATTATTATTACCTTGTCAATGTCTGGACTATATTTTCTATTCATTTTGCAACTCATTTGATAAATAAAAGTATGAGTTTTCATGGAAAACACAAAATTGTCTGGGTGACCCCAAACTTTTGAACGGTAGTGTACATGATAAGATCCTGTCTGCAGCGACCACTAGGTGGAGCTCCCTGTATACAGAGATACATGATAAGATCTTGTCTGCAGTGACCACTAGGGGGAGCTCTGTGTATCCAGAGATACATAAGATTCTGTCTACAGCTACCACTTAAGAGATTACAAGCATATTACATATGTTTTTTTATCCTTCCATTCAATGTATAAACAGTATACAATTAGCTTATATGCTACCCTCTAATGATGGCTATAGGTATTTTGATATTTGTCCTAGAATTCTATGCGTAAGCCAGAGATTGAAATCTCTGATTTTTAAAAAAGAAGCTCTTACAGCTTTAAACATCTATATACTGTATATCAAGAAATGAATGAGCTCAGATTTTGGACATGACGTTTTACTTAATCTAACTAAAAGTTTGCATTACTTCACCATAACTTCATTTTGCGAGTATTTTAAACTATGCAGTTCCTAGTGAGAATTTTTCAGAATATTGATGTTTTGAAGGCAATGACCAAACAGTAGGGATGAGCGAACCCAATCTGTAAAGTTCGTGGTTTGTACCGGACATCAGGAGTTTGTAACAGACTTCTTACTGTATGTCCTTTTTACTGTTTGGGTTCGACAGACTAATAAAGCTTGTTTAAAGGCTGCAGTGCAGCAAACGAAAGCAGGCAAAGCGGACAGCTCTGAGCTGATATATTAATAAGCTGGGAAGGTCCATGGATAGTGGCCCCTTCCCGGCACAATAAGACCAGCTCACAGCTGTCTGCTTTCCCTTGGCTGGTTGGTAAACTAGAGGGACCCCACGTCATTTATTTATCTAGTAACAAGCACAGTAAAATACACATGCAAAGCACTGCTCCACTTGGACCTCCACCTCCTGGTTCAAGGTGATTTTTTATTTTTTTTATATTTTTATTCTATGTTATTTTAAGTCATTTTCCTATCCACATTTGTTTGCAGGGCAACTGTCCTGCTCTTACCCCCATTTTGATTTTTTAAGCCCCCTAACCCTTACTATGACAATTTTACAGCACCAAAATTCGGGTCACTATCGACTTATATGGGGTTCGGGTCCAGGGTAAAGTTCTTGCACCGGAGCCAAACTTTTTTTCTCAAGTTCAGCCAATACCCGACGAATTTCCAAGAGTCCTCTCATCCCTACCAAACACATAAAAATATCATGGAAATTTAAAAAAAAAAATGTTGAGAAAAAATTGCAAACCTAGAAACATTTTTATTTATTTATTTTTGCATTTTTAAGTGATTTTTTTAAATGGATTCCTGGTAAATGAGTGGATTGCAACTATTCTCACACTTTTTTAAAAAGTGTCAGATTTTCCTTAATTTGTATTCATTTTTTTCTTTTCTTCATGCACAAGTTCTTCATCTGGACAAGCTAGCTGTGCCTTCACTGTGAATTGCTACCTGTTAAAATGTATCAAAACTTTTTAGAGGGTAGCATTATTTCCTGGATGTCTTTCTCGTGGACGCCTCACAATATAATTGTACCCCACTAAGAATAATGATTTTATTGACTCAGACAGCTCCCCTGCGAGTCCGGCTTTCACGCTGCACTCTCGATAATTTCTATCCAAGTTTCTAACCCATAATTTATCTTTATGTGATGTTGCGTTGTGGCACAGTTCTGCGAGACATTGTTTCTCGTATTATTTACCCTGTCAAGTTGTTGCTCATATGCTTGTTGGCAAAAAAAGTAGAAAAAGGGCTGAAAAATTAAGTGCATTCAATCTGATGTCCCCAAACTTTGGAATTATAGAAAATGGGCAATTTAAGATAATTATAGGAGTCAAAGACACAGACGTAAAATATCAACACCCATAACAAGAATCGAAATGAGAACTTGGCTACCACCAGCTGTTTGTCTTGCGTTTGAGCTCTCTGAACGAGCGTTGTGTATATAGATTATTAAGAGAAAAAAAAAAAGTCTTCTTCCTTCAGTCCTAAAAATGTTGTGATTACCAGTTAGAAGGAGCGAGCAGGAGAGTCAGATCACCTCTGCAGTCAGAAGGTTGAAATTGCCATGTAACTGGGACTATGAGAAATGTACAAGGTGTGATAGAAATGAAAATAAAATAATAATCTATATAAATTATTGCAACAATTTAAAATGTATTTGAGAGCTGTTTGTGGCCGTAAAAAATATATTTTTTTATTTTATATATATATATATATATATATATATATATATATATATATATATATATATATATACAGTTAGGTCCATATATTTGGACAGAGACAACATTTTTCTAAGTTTGGTTCTAGACATTACCACAATGAATTTTAAACAAAACAATTCAGATGCAGTTGAAGTTCAGACTTTCAGCTTTCATTTGAGGGTATCCTCATTAAAATTGGATGAAGGGTTTAGGAGTTTCAGCTCCTTAACATGTGCCACCCTGTTTTTAAAGGGACCAAAAGTAATTGGACAGATTAAATAATTGTAAATAATATGTTCATTTCTAGTACTTGGTTGAAAACCTTTTGTTGGCAATGACTGCCTGAAGTCTTGAACTCATGGACACCACCAGACGCTGTGTTTCCTCCTTTTTGATGCTCTGCCAGGCCTTCACTGCGGTGGTTTTCAGTTGCTGTTTGTTTGTGGGCCTTTCTGTCTGAAGTTTAGTCTTTAACAAGTGAAATGCATACTCAATTGGGTTGAGATCAAGTGACTGACTTGGCCATTCAAGAATATTCCACTTCTTTGCTTTAATAAACTCCTGGGTTGCTTTGGCTTTATGTTTTGGGTCATTGTCCATCTGTAGTATGAAACGACGACCAATCAGTTTGGCTGCATTTGGCTGGATCTGAGCACACAGTATGGCTCTGAATACATCAGAATTCATTCGGCTGCTTCTGTCCTGTGTCACATCATCATTAAACACTAGTGACCCAGTGCCACTGGCAGCCATGCATGCCCAAGCCATCGCACTGCCTCCGCTGTGTTTTACAGATGATGTGGTATGCTTTGGATCATGAGCTGTACCACGCCTTCGCCATACTTTTCTCTTTCCATCATTCTGGTAGAGGTTGATGTTGGTTTCATCTGTCCAAAGAATGTTCTTCCAGAAATGTGCTGGCTTTTTTAGGTGTTTTTTAGCAAAGTCCAGTCTAGCCTTTTTCTTCTTGATGCGTATGAGTGGCTTGCACCGTGCAGTGAACCCTCTGTATTTACTTTCATGCAGTCTTCTCTTTATGGTAGATTTGGATATTGATACGCCTACCTCCTGGAGAGTGTTGTTCACTTGGTTGGCTGTTGTGAAGGGGTTTCTCTTCACCATGGAGATTATTCTGCGATCATCCACCACTGTTGTCTTCCGTGGGCGCCCAGGTCTTTTTGCATTGATGAGTTCACCAGTGCTTTCTTTCTTTCTCAGGATGTACCAAACAGTAGATTTTGCCACTCCTAATATTGTAGCGATTTCTCAGATGGGTTTTTTCTGTTTTTGCAGCTTAAGGATGGCTTGTTTCACCTGCATGGAGAGCTCCTTTGACCGCATGTTTACTTCACAGCAAAACCTTCCAAATGCAAGCACCACACCTCAAATCAACTCCAGGCCTTTTATCTACTTAATTGAGAATGACATAACGAAGGGGTTGCCCACACCTGTCCATGAAATAGCCTTGGAGCCAATTGTCAAATTACTTTTGGTCCCTTTAAAAACAGGGTGGCACATGTTAAGTAGCTGAAACTCCTAAACCCTTCATCCAATTTTAATGTGGATACCCTCAAATGAAAGCTGAAAGTCTGAACTTCAACTGCATCTGAATTGTTTTGTTTAAAATTCATTGTGGTAATGTCTAGAACCAAAATTAGAAAAATGTTGTCTCTGGCCAAATATATATGGACCTAACTGTATATATATGTTTCCACTCTATCATAGTTGCCAATGTTTCTAGGAACTTTTAGATTTTCCATAGTTAGGAGGGGCATTACCAGGAGGGGGTGGTGTCTTTTGCAGGAGACTTAAATATCTCCAGAAATGCTTTATAGAAAAACTTTTAAAAGGTTTGTCCAGGAAGACTAAAATAAATGGCTGCTTAGTATCAAAAACAGTGCCACATCTGTCCACAGGTTGTATGTGATATTGCAGTCTGACCACATGCATATATACTATTTATTTACCTTCATTAAATTTACTGTTTTTGGAACTCAAAAGTTAATATTACAGTTTATTCAAATTATTTTCATTATAGTTTTTGAAAAGTTAGGAAAATTTAAAGAGAATCGTAAACTGGAATTTTAAAAATAAATTGAGAACCTCGTCCAATTACCCCACTGATTCTTATTCTTTTTTTTTTCTTCTCTTTAACCAAGTGAGTATATACCACAAAAGTGCTGGGTTTGCATTCACTTTTTCTCTTCTACTAAATTTGTTTGGAATTGTCCTTGTCAGTTTTAAAAAGTTTAGAAAATTTGATAAAAAATGGGGAAAAAGCATGAGAAAAAGATTCAGTGGTTTATGTGGTATAGCAAGAATATGATTGTTTTATTATCAGGGAGGGATAATATTTTTTTTTTTAATTTTAGTTAGAGTCAATCTAATTGTTTTTTAAAAAATTTGGAAACTGTAATGAAAACTTTAAGAAAATACATAGGAGAAAAATTTAAGAGTTGATGTGATTTAATTAAAGATGTGATTGCTTAATTAGCAAGGAGGATATATTTAACAGGTTTTTATTAAATGTGGTTAGAATTGTTCTCATTGTTTTTAACATTATGGAAATTTGGTAAAAAATTGTGGAAAAGGCATAGGCAAAAAATTTGATGCCGATGTTGTAAATGTAAGGATAAAATTGATTCATTAACAAGTTTTTATTAAATTTGATTAGAATTGTTCTCGTCAGGTTGGAAAATTTTGTAAAATTTGATAATAATTGGGTAAAAGGCATGGGAAAAAGATTCCCATGTTGATGTTGTGTAAGTAAGGATAGTTTTATTAGGAAGGAATGATAATTAAGTAATTTTTATTATATTTGCTGACATTGCTTCTTGTCGGTTTGAAAATTTTTGAAAATTTGATTAAAAATTGGGTTTGAAAATTTGATTAAAATTTGATTAAAATTTGGGTAAAAATTTTTAATCAAATTTGAGAAAATTTGATTAAAAACCGGTTAAAAGGCAATGGAAAAAATAAAGGAGTTATCGCTGCATAAGTAAAGATTGTTCATTAGCAAGGAAAGATATTTACAAATTTTTATTAAATTTGATTTAAATTGTTCTCTTTGGGTTTGAACATTGTAGAAAACTTTATAAAAATTTGGGAAAAGGGCTAGATGTGGTATAAATAAAGATATAATTGTTTATAAATGTTGAACAAGTTTTATTTATTATATTTGAATTGAATTGTTCTCATTGGTTTCTGAAAATATTGGAGATTTGATGAACAATTTGGGGAAAACGCATGGGAAAAAGATTCAAGGGTTTATGTGGTTTAAGTAAGAATATGATTGTTTCTGTAGCAGAGAGGGATATTCAACAAGTACTTATTAAATGTGATTAGAATTGTTTTAAATTTTGGAAATCTGATAACAAATTGGGGAAAAGGTCTAGGCAAGAGATTTGGGGGTTGATGTGGCTTTTGTAAGGATGATCGTTTCATTAACAGGGAAGGATGATTAATGAAATTAAAATAATTGCTACTTTTTTGGTTTTTCAGCTCCATTTCAAAACGAATCAAAAAGTCTTTTAACTTTTTACAATTTAAAATGTAAAAAATCTATAATGTTCTTGACACTAACGGTGGATATCTCTGTTTTTTTTTTTCTTGCAGGCTTTTTAACCTGATCTACAATGGAAAAACTGTTTGGTTATCTGTTGTTCATTGGCATGGCGGTGAGAGCTGAGATCTGTCCTAAGCGCTGTGCCTGTCAAAATCTGTCTCCAAATCTCGCAACCTTGTGCGACAAGAAAGGTTTGCTCTTCATCCCACCAAACATCAACCGAAAGACTGTAGAATTACGGTTAGCGGATAACTTCGTCACCAGTATAAAACGGAAAGATTTTGCAAATATGACAAGCTTGGTGGAACTAACTCTGTCCAGGAATACAATAAGTTACATCACACCTCAAGCATTCGCCGACTTGCGCAATTTAAGAGCATTGCATTTAAACAGCAATCGATTGACTAAAGTCACCAATGACATCTTTACCGGGCTGTCCAATCTCCACCATTTGATACTTAATAACAACCAGCTGATATTAATTTCACTCACCGCCTTTGATGATGTTTTAGCCCTGGAGGAACTTGACCTATCCTACAATAACTTGGAGACCATTCCTTGGGAAGCGGTGGAAAAAATGGTCAGCTTGCACACGCTTAGTCTAGATCACAACATGATCGAGCACATCCCAAAGGGAACTTTTTCCCATCTGCACAAGCTAAATAGATTAGATGTAACATCCAACAAACTGCAAAAATTACCCCCAGACCCTCTGTTTCAGAGAGCCCAGGTGCTAGCAACCTCAGGGATGATAAGCCCCTCAACATTCGCGTTAAGTTTTGGTGGAAACCCCTTACATTGCAATTGTGAATTATTATGGCTGAGGCGCCTTCTGAGAGAAGATGATTTGGAAACATGTGCGTCACCACCTCTTCTTTCGGGACGTTATTTCTGGTCTATCACAGAAGAAGACTTCTTATGTGAGCCACCACTTATCACAAGGTACACACCGGATGTAGAAGTCCTGGAAGGTCAAAGAGCGGTATTAAAATGTAAAGCCCTTGGAGATCCCGAACCCGCAGTTCACTGGATATCCCCGGAAGGAAAGTTAATATCTAACGGATCAAGGATTTTGGTTTATGACAATGGAACGCTAGACATTCTTATAACCACAGTCAAAGATGGAGGTCCTTTCGCATGTATTGCTTCAAATCCTGCCGGAGAGACAACAAAAACAATCAGTCTTCACATAATCAAGCTCCCACACTTAGTGAATAGTACGAATCACATTCAGGAGCCGGATCCTGGGTCATCGGACATATTGACGTCCACCAAGTCTGGTTCTAATGCAAGTAGCAGCAACGGAGATACAAAACTGAGCCAAGATAAGAAGGTGGTGGTGGCGGAAGCAACATCATCCACTGTACTCATTAAATTCAATTTTCAAAGAAATATCCCCGGGATAAGGATGTTCCAGATACAATATAACGGCACATACGATGACTCCCTCGTCTACAGGTACGGTACATGTATTTTCTAAGTTAAAGAATGTTCTCTGGCATCAATCATTGCAAAGATTTATAAAAAAATATGTTAATTTAGTGAAAAACCTGAGGTTGAATTATGAGAATTGTCACAAAAGGTAAAACAACCTTTAGGCTTTGTTCACACATTGTGGTTGTAGTGCAGATTTACAGTAGTACTATAGCAATTTTCAAAAATTGCGGATAAAATGTGTTTTTTCCATAATTGTGGTAAAACTGCAACGCATCGTTGCTAGAATATGTGGAACACAGCCTTAAAATTTAAAGTATTTGGCAAAGTTAGGGTCAAATGTAAATCAGATTCTTGGTTAGATTTAGGAAGGGTGCGTTCGATAGAGGTATGAAAATATCCTCTTCACCTATTGAATGTAACAATCCTAAAAGTTAATTTCAAACCTTTAACGAGCCTTGTCACGTGACTTAGGATGAAAGCCAAACCAGACACTTCATTTGCAGACACGTGTTTCGGGGTGTTTGCCCCTCATCAGTGTAAGGTCTGAATCTTATCTTCACGCAAGGCCAGGATTTATGACTCTGATGAGGAAAGGAAGGTTTTTGGCCTTACGAGTGCAGGCATACAAAATGCTGGGACCTCTGTACGCTAGACCAGGACTTCTGGCTCTGATGAGGTTCAGCATGCCCTAACTTGTCCAGCTCTTCTGCTAGTCATCAGCACCAGTACGGTCCTCGTTGCATCTTCTGATCCCTGCTGTTGGTGCTGAAATCTGTCTCACAATGAGCCGTGACTTCAGTCTCTGAAGAGACCCAGGACGGTTCTGTGCATTCTTGTTCAAGGTCAAAAGGCACGTCATGACTTTATGACATAGTGATCTTTTGTGCTCTTTACGGAACTGCCCCGGACCTAATCAAAGCCAGAGTTCAGAAGATGCAATGAGAACGGGTGACCGTGAGGAGCGAAGTGGCTGGAGGGGTGAGCGGTGAGGAGAGTAGAAGGATTTTTTCTTGCTTTTTACATATTACATTTGTATGTATGTAGTTTTCCATCTGTAAATATTTATTATGCTTTCCAATGTTTGCTGTCATCACTGTCCCCGTTGGGGCACCGGCAGTATCGAACTGATGTACCAAGCGTCCACCAGGGACATTAACTCTTATCATCATTCCCCAATTTCCCTCTCCTTCTATAAATAAACTAGATAGTTTGGTGGATGAATGATGAGATGCTGCTCATGTCGGGTAAGTGGATTACTCCTGCACAGCGGCCTACCTGGAGATTCACCGGCTTCCCTATCCTGCCTACCAGTTTATCTTTGCAATGTGGGATGGGAAAACCAACGCAGACATGGGGAAAAAATACCTACTCCATGCAGGAATTTTCCTTGGTGGGATTGAATCCAGGACCTGAGCATTACAGTGCGAAAACACTGAGCCACCGCGTGTTAGGCGTTGGTCTGGTGCTGGATTTGAAATGGGTTCAGGACCTTCTGTGGTCTCCCATTTCAGTCTAGCCAGAGCTGATGCTACTCAGCATCATCATCAGCCCCAACGCCTAACTGCTCCACAAGCCGTACAGATTGTCTCCCAGGTACTTGTGCCTAGCAGTGTTAAGCATAGGTTGCAGAGGGAGACAGGGCTCGTGGAGTCTAAGTCCAGGATTTTCCGCACTGAGCATGTCCGTGACCTGGCGGATCATGATTGGTGGTTCGGTATCCACCTGACCCGGTGACCTGGTACCGCCTGATTGGTCCACGGGTAACGTCACCAATGGCACGTCGGTGGGCAGGGCTTAGTCTTTAAAAGGCCCGCCCACAAACATGGCGGCGCGCTCAGATCATTTGAGTTTGTGATGCGGTTGTGTGGACGTCTGTACTCCACATGTAGTTTCCGCTAGGCAGGTTAGCTTCATAGAGGCAGGCTAGTGAAAGTAGGCAGGTAGCTTCGCCTTGCAGTCTGGCTCTGTCATAGGGGGTCCCCTTACACCCCGAGCAGCCTGCGGTCTCCTGTGGACCACGTGGAGCAACACTCCTTCTGTCCGGTAGCATGCCGGCAGAGGGCAAGTACCCGTCTGCGTGAGTCACCCGCACACTAGCGCCTACTCCTATAGCGTAGCGCCTGTATCGAAGACAGGGCTACTGCTTCTGCTCCGGTCACACGTCTCCCTGCGGTTCTTGGAGATTGTGTGAACCGCTATAGCGCCATCTCCCATAGCGTACCGCCTGTATCGCAGACAGGGCTACTGCTGCTCCCCCGGTCAGACGTCTCCCTGCGGTTCTTGGAGATTGTGTGAACCGTTATACCCGCTCCGTGTGAACTAACACGGAGGGGTTAATCTGTTAGGTGCGTCTCCGGACGCTCATCTCCGTGCTGTGAACACGGAAGGGTTTAATATTAAGTTGTTGCTTTCCTTTCCACCCGGAAAGTGTTCGGCAGCAGTCCTCCAGGCTGCATTGCGGACACCGGGGTCGGTTGCATTCCATTTTAATAAAGTTGTCTGCAACCGCCCTCCTAACACCGCGGTTGACTGGCACTCCAGAATGGCTGCCTGTTGCACATCGTCCGACAAATTTAGTTACAAATTATTTTGCAACTTGATTATTTCTAGAACCTCGTGCTGGAATGTGAATCTGGTGACTAATAATTTCCGCTCATCTCCGCAGAGAATGCGATTTGAGACACAGGAATTTTGTTTTTAGAACATTGCATTCTCGCCTCTCCCACTATATCTTGTGTTATTACATATTGAATAGGACCGGATTTGCCTTTGGTTATCGGCAATTTAAAAATTATTTTATATATATTTTTTTATTCTAATGAAATATGGGATATGTAACTCTTGGGCCTAGTTTTAGAAAAATCTTCTTTAACCCCTTTCTGGCCTTATGGGCCAGATACGTATTAGTACACCTTGGCGATTTTGCCCGCACACAAGCGGTGCGGGCGTGATCGCTGCTGGGTGTCAGCTGATTCTCACAGCTGATGCCCGGTGCTATGTGCCAGGAGTGGTCCCGCACTGCTCCCTGCAAATTAACCCCGAAATGCTGCGATCAAAATCGATCGCAGCATTCCAGTGGCAAGAGGAGGTAAGCGCAATACTTACCTTCTCGGCCAGCATACCGCGGCGTCTGAGTAAGGTCCCGGATGTTGCCATGGTGACCCGATGTCATCATGACAACATCCAGGTCACCAGGAGGCAGAAAGTTGCTTTGGTCATGCGCAGTGCACGACCAAAGTAACTTCTCCCTATGCAGCGCTAACAGGCTGCATAGCACAGGGATGGTGCTGCATCCCTGTGCTATACAGCCGATCAGGCTGCAAAAAAGTGAAAGTCCCATAGTGGGACAAAGTGTAAAAGTAATAAAAATGTCAGAAAGTGAAAAAAAAAAGTAAAAATATTTTAAAAAAATGAAAAAAATAATAAAATAAATAAATAAAAATATAATGTACCCATAAATAAATAATCTTATGAAAAAAAAATAAACCAATAAAAATACATATATTTGGTATCGCCACGTCCGGAATGACCTGACCTATAAAACTGTCACTCTAGTTAACCCCTTTAGTGAACACGGTAAAAAAATAAAATAAAAAACAAAACGTAAAACTATGCTTTATCATCATACCGCCAAACAAAAAATGGAATAAAACGCGATCAAATAGACAAATGAAAATAAAAATTGTACTGCTGAAAACATCATCTTGTCCCGCAAAAAACAAGCTGCCATACAGCTCCATCAGCCGAAAAATAAAAAAGTTATGGCTCTCAGAATAAAGCGATGCAAAAACAATTATTTTTTCTATAAAATAGATTTTATTGGGTAAAAGCACCAAAATATAAAAAAAATATATAAATGCGGTACCACTGTAAACATACTGACCCGAAGAATAAAGCTGCCTTATCAATTTTACCACACGCAGAACGGCATAAAAAAAAACAAAAACACAATTCCTGAATTGTTGGTTTTTGTTTATTCTGCCTCCCAAAAATCAGAATAGAAAGCGATCAAAAAACATCATGTGTCTGAAAATGGTACCAATAAAAACGTCAACTTGTCCCGCAAAAAACAAGCTGCCACATGACTCTGTCGGCCGAAATATGGAAAATTTATAGCTCTCAATTGTTAGGCTTGTGCTAGGGTTAGGGTTAGGGTTGTGCTAGGGTTAGGGTTGTGCTAGGGTTAGGGTTAGGGTTGTGCTAGGGTTAGGGTTGTGCTAGGGTTAGGGTTGTGCTAGGGTTAGGGCTGTGCTAGGGTTAGGGTTTGGCTAGGGTTAGGCTTGGGCTAGGGTTCTGGTTAGGGTTGGGCTAGGGTGAGGGTTGGGCTAGGGTTAGGGTTGTGCTAGGGTTAGGGTTGTGCTAGGGTTAAGCTAGGGTTATGGTTAGGCTAGGGTTAGAGTTGGGCAAGGGTTAGGCTAGGGTTAGGGTTGGGGTTGGAATTTTTTCAGAAGTAAAAAAAAAAATGACGGTATGGCGACTAATGTTGAGTGCAAGTGCTCGCTACTTGAGTTTGCATCGGGTGCTCGGGTATGCACCGAATATAGCTGGTGCTCAAGTGACATGCTCGAGTCTCCGCCCCAAATGTTATGCAGCTGTTATACAGCCAAAAAAACCTCGTGGGGATTGCCTGCCATGCACCAGCGATCCCTACATGTTTTTTTTGGAGTGTCTAATAACCGTGAAACATGCGGGGCGAGGACTCGAGCACCCGCGATAAATGGTTCATACCCTAGTACCCGATGCAAACTCAAATAGCGGGCACTTGCACTCAAGACTAATGACAACTTATTCAACATGATGACCTAATGTTATCAAATTCTATGTCATACCTCTGGGTTCAAAATGTTCACTACACCACTGATAAAATCCTGGAGGGGTGTAGTTTCCTAAAAGGAGTCACTGGGGGGGTAGGTGTTTCCACTATTTAGGCATATCAGGGGCTCCCCAAACGCAACATGGTGTCCGCTAATTATTCAAGCAAATTTTACATTCAAAAAGTCAAATGGCGCTCCTTCCCTTCCGAACCCTGCCGTGCGTCCAAACAGTGGTTATTCCTCACATATGGGGTATCTGCTTACTCAGGAGAAATTGCACAACAAATATCATGGTACAATTTCTCCTGTTACCCTTAAGAAAATGCAAAATTGGGGGCTGAAAAACATTTTTGTTCGAGAAATGTGAAAATGTTATTTGTATGGCTCAACGCTATAAACGTCTGTGAAGCTCCTTGGGGTTCAAGGTGCTCACTACACATCTAGATAAGTTCCCTGAGGGGTCTAGTTTCCAAAATGGTGTCACTTGTGGAGGGTTTCCACTGTTTAGGCACATCAGGGGCTCCCCAAACACAACATGGCGTCCGCTAATTATTCAAGCAAATTTTACATTCAAAAAGTCAAATGGTGCTCCTTCCCTTCCGAGCCCTGCCGTGCGCCCAAACAGTGTTTTTTTTCCCACATATGGGGTATCAGCCTACTCAGAAGAAATTGCACAACAAATTTTGAGGTCCATTTTTTCCTGTTACCCTAGCGAAAATAAAATAAATTGGGTCTTAAGTAACATTTTTGTGAAAAAAGTTCAATGTTAATTTTTTTCTTCCACATTCCAAAAATTCCTGTGAAGCACCTGAAGGGTTACTAAAGTTCTTGAATGTGGTTTTGAGCACCTTGAGGGGTGCAGCTTTTAGAATGGTGTCACTTTTGGGTATTTTCTGTCATATAGACACCTCAAAGTGACTTCAAATATGATGTGGTCCCTAAAAAAATGGTTTTGTAAATTTTGTTGGAAAAATGAGAAATCGCTGGTCAACTTTTAACCCTTATAACTTCCTAATAAAAAAAAATGTTGGTTCCAAAATAGTGCTGATGTAAAATATACATGTGGGAAATGTTATTTATTAACTCTTTTGTGTGACATATCTCTCTGATTTAAGGGCATAAAAATTTACATTTTGAAAATTGCAAAATTTTCTAAATTTTTGCCAAATTTCCATTTTTTTCACAAATAAACGCAAGTGATATCGAAGAAATTTTACCACAATCATGAAGTACAATATGTCACGAAAAAGCAATCTCAGAATCAGGGGGATCCGTTGAAGCGTTCCAGAGTAATTACCTCATAAAGTGACTGTGGTCAGAATTGTAAAAATTGGCCTGGTCATTAACGTGCAAACCACCTTGGGGGGTAAAGGGGTTAAGGCTTGTTGACCTTTGAGGACATTTTTTTTCTCAAATAATTTTTGCAATTGGGCTTCATTAAAAATGTTGCACCTTTTGACTTTTACAGGCTCTTTGATTACCTGCACATCCTACTTTGATGCACTCTGTGGTCATAAATCTGCTGAGAGGAGCTCAAAAAATAAAGATAAGAGGAGTTGCAAATGCTCCCTTTAAAACGAGATCACTGAAGGATTTTCAGTTAACTCATTCTGAAGCCAGCAATGGACCATGCTCTCAGAGGCTGTAGAAGGCAAACGGTGCAAAAATTGTAATGCTATTTTTTTAATCACCCACTCTTAACCATTCAAAAATAAAGAAAATAAAAAATAAAAACCATGAGCATATTTGGTATAATCATATCCGTAAAAGCCAAGTCTATAAAAAAATAACTAATCCTTAATTCTGCCTCTCACAGACCTGGTAGTTTTTCTTTAAGAAGCCCTCCTACTCTGCACTCATTACCTGTATTAATTGCCCCTGTTTGAACTCGTTACCTGTATAAAAATACACTTCTCTCTTAAACTTCACTAGCAATTAATTTCCTATTGAGATATTGTATTGCGGTATTATTGTGTGGCCACTGTATGGAAGTATTATCTGCATGGAAGTATAAACATGTATCAACCTTCACTATCCAGCAAAAGAACGTTTCCTGCCCTAATCTTTACTATCAACTAACTACTGCAGCATTGCATAGCGGTATTATTCTGAGGCCACTGTATGGAAGTATTATTTGTATGGGGGTATACACATGTACCAAAGAGACCTTCACTATTCATTGTAAGAGCAGTATTCATGCCCTAAACTTTAATATCAATTAACTATTGAGGCATTGTATAGCGGGATTGTTGTGTAGTCATTGTATGGAAGTATTATTTGTATGGAAGAGGAAACATATACAAGATCTATTCAGGTAAAGAACATTATTACTAGACTTTACTATCAATTAACTAACAATTGATGCATTGTATGGTGGAATTATTGTGCCGCCATTGTATAGAATTGTTGTCATGTACCAGAGAGCCCTTAGCTAGCCATTAAAATAACTTTTTACTGCCTTGACTTTATTAATCAATTTATTATTGAGGCATTGTATAGCGGTATTATTGAGTGCCTATATTAAGGACATATTATTTGTTTGAGAGTATAAGTAAATGCCAAAGAGCCCTTCACTTTCCTGGGGAAAAAAATGGATTATTGTACTTGACTTTACTATTAAAAAAGTATTGAGGCATTTTATAACGGTTTTATTATGTGGGCAAAATATGGAAGTATTACTTGTATGGGACTATAAATGTATACTAGAGATACTTTCACTATTAAGGGAAAGAACATTTATGCCACTTTGACTTTACTATCAATTAATTTACTATTGAGACATCATATAGCGGCATTATTGGGTATTGTTTTGTTACCATTGTATGGTAACATTTTTACTGCCCTAGACTTTACTATCAATTAATTGTATTGAGTATTGAGGTATTGTATAGTGGTATTACTGTGTGGCCATTGTATGGAAGTACTATATTGTATGGAATTGTTAACATATACCAGAGAGCCCTTCACTATCCAGGGGAAAGAACATACTTACTGCACAAAACTTTATTTTTTTTTTGAGACATTGTATAGCGGTATACTTTTCTGTCCATTGAATGAAACTATTGTTTGTATTGGAGTATAAATATTTATCAGGAGGCCCTTCACTATCCAGGGAAAGAACATGTTTCCTACCCCAGACTTGACTATCAATTAATTTACTATTTAGACATTGTATAGCGGTGTTATTGTGTGACCATTGTACGGAAGTGTTAACATATACCAGGGACCCCTTCACTATCAAGAGCAAGAACATTTTTACTGTCCTAGACTTAACTGTTAAATTTACCATTGTGGCATTGTATAGCAGCATTACTGTGTGTCCATTATTATTTCTTTGAGAGTATAAGCATATAACAAAGAGCCTTTCACTATCCAGAGAAAGAAGATTTTTACCACCCTAGACTTTACTATCAACTATTGCGTCATTGTATTGCGGTATTATTATATGGCCTTTGTATAAACGTGCTATTTGAATGGGAGTGGGAATGGTCTCTCACACCAGAGAGACCTTCACTTTCCAGTGAAAGAACATTTTTACTGCCCTAGACTTTACTAAGAATGAATTTAATATTAAGGAATTGTATAGCAGTATTATTGTGTGGCCACAGTATGGAAGTATTATTTATATAAGAGTGGAAACATATACCAGAGAAACCTTCATTATCCAGGAAAAGAACATTTTTACTGCAGTAGATTTTACTATCAACTAACTATTGTGTCATTATATAGCGGTATTATTATATTGACTTTGTATGTAAGAATTATTTGTATGAAAATGGAAACATATACCAAAGAGACCTTTACTATCCAGTGAAAGAACATTTTTACTGCCCTAGACTTTACTAACAATTAATTTACTATTAAGGCATTGTATAGCGGTATTATGTCATTGTATAGCGGTATTATTTATTGACTTTGTATAGCAGTATTATTTGTATGAAAATGGAAACATATACCAAAGAGACCTTTACTATCCAGTGAAAGAACACTTTTACTGCCCTAGACTTTACTAACAATTAATTTACTATTAAGGCATTGCGTAGCGGTATTATGTCATTGTATAGCGGTATTATTTATTGACTTTGTATAGCAGTATTATTTGTATGAAAGTGGAAACATATACCAAAGAGACGTTTACTATCCAGTGAAAGTACATTTTTACTGCCCTAGACTTTACTAACAATTAATTTACTATTAAGGCATTGTATAGCGGTATTATGTCATTGTATAGCTGTATTATTTATTGACTTTATATAGCAGTATTATTTGTATGAAAGTGGAAACATATACCAGAGAAACCTTTACTATCCAGTGAAAGAGTATTTTTACTGCTCCAGACTTTAACAATTAATTTACTATTGAGGCATTGTATAGCGGTATTATTGTGTGGCCACTGTATGGAAGTATTATTTGTATGGAGTATAAATAAACTCCAGAGCGCTGAACTTTTCTAGATACTCAGGGACCTATTGATTAAAAAAAAACAAAAAACTGACCCTGTATATTATAGTCATTACATATGTTACTGCAAAAGAAAAAGTTTTCAAAGTTTTCACCTTTTTACATATATTTGATCTGTGAAGACTTGTTAAACATGGAGCGGCCATGTGTGGTCTATCAAAATGAAGATTAGCAGGTTCTCATGTTTTCGTCTGGGTGTTATCTGCAGCTGCCGGGATGTATTTTTTTTTCTCCTTACATCAGGAACTCGAGTGTTGAGCAGAATCGTTAGATGTAGGTCATCATCAGCAAATTTATTTATAAAAAATCCAGAGACCACTTAACGTACTCAGTGACCGTAAATTTCCCAGGTGCTCACTCTGTATGTAGAGCAATACACGCATTACTCATTCATAGAAGATTGTCCATACACCGCAGCATTAACCGCGGCTTCAAGGTCTGGAGTTTATAGCTGTACGTACCGGATGGTTATATTCCTACAAATGAAATTCTGATTTATTTATGTAAGAGTTAGCTATACACACTACATGAAAAATAAATGCCGCCCTCCCCCATCGCCGCTCCTGGGAGCAGAACTCCGTGTAATAGTCACTCTCTTATTAGAACACAGTTTTATGGTACAATTACTAATCTGCTCCATCTACTGATACTGACCCCAAATATTATTATTCTAGGTGTAACCATTATTTATTAGCACTAAATAAGAGGCTGCAGCTCTCTCATCCGTCTATCATCTGTCTCATATCTATCTTACAGCTATATCTGTGTTCTATCTCACATGTAACAAAGTATCTATTCATCTATTTCATATCCACCTTTACTTCAATATTTATATTCTATCTATGTACTGTATCTTCTCTATCTTGTAGACTATCTTATGTTCTATCTATATGTTACCTAAATATCAATCCATCTATGTTACATTTATCTAGTATCTAACTACAGTGGGGAAAATAAGTATTTGATACTCTGCCGATTTTGCACGTTTTCCCCCTTACAAAAAATGGAGAGGTCTGTAATTTTTATTGTAGGTACACTTCACCTGTGAGAGACAGAATCTAAAAAATAAAATATAGAAAATCACATTGTATGATTTTTAAATAATTAATTTGCATTGTATTGCATGAAATAAGTTATTTGATCACCGACCAACCAGCAAGAATTCTGGCTCTCACAGACCTGTTAGTTTTTCTTTAAGAAGCCCTCCTACTCTGCACTCATTACTTGCATTAATCTGTTTGAACTCATTACCAGTATAAAAGACATCCGTCCACACACTAATCAATCACACTCCACCCTCTCCACCATGGCTAAGACCAAAGAGCTGTCTAAGGACACCAGGGACAAAATTGTAGACCTGCACAATGCTGGGATGTGGTACAGGACAATAGGCAAGCAGCTACGTGAGAAGGAACAACTGTTGGCGCAATTATTAGAAAATGGAAGAAACACAAGATGACTGTCAATCTTCCTCGGTCTGGGGCTCCATGCAAGATCTCGCCTCATGGGGTAAGGATGATTCTGAGAAAGGTCAGGAATCAGCCCAGAACTACACAGGAGGACCTGGTCAATGACCTGAAGAGAGCTGGGACCACAATCTCAAACATTACTGTTAGTAACACACTACGCCGTCATGGATTAAAATCCTGCAGGGCACGCAAGGTCCCCCTGCTCACGCCAGCACATGTCCAAGGCCATTTGAAATTTGCCATGGACCATCTGGATGATCTAGAGGAGGCATGGGGGAGGGTCATGTGGTCAGATGAGACCAAAATATATCTTTTTGGTATCAACTCCACTTGCCGTGTTTGGAGAAAGAAGAAGGAGTGCAACCCCAAGAACACGATCCCAACCGTGAAGCATGGTGGGGGAAACATCATAATTTAGGGGTGCTTTTCTGCAAAGGGAACAGGACAACTGCACCATATTGAAGAGAGGAGGGATGAGGTCATGTATTGTAAGATTTTGGCCAACAACCTCCTTCCTTCAGTAAGAGCATTAAAGATGGATCATGGCTGGGTCTTCCAGGATGACAATGACCCGAAACACACAGCCATGACAACTAAGATGTGGCTCCGTAAGAAGAATTTCAAGGTCCTGAAGTGACCTAGCCAGTCTCCAGACCTGAACACATTAGAAAATCTTTGGAGGGAGCTGAAACTCAATGTTGTCCTGTGACAGCCCCGAAACCTGAAAGATCTGGAGAAGATCTGTATGGAGGAGGGGGCCAAAATCCCTGCTGCAGAGTGTGCAAACCTGGTCAAGAACTACAGAAAGCGTCTGACCTCTGTAATTGTAACAAAGGTTTCTGGACCAAATATAAAGTTTTGTTTTTCTATTATATCAAATATTTATTTCATGCAATAAAATGCAAATTAATTCTGTAAAAATCCTACAATGTGATTTTCTGAATTTATTGTGAGATTCTGTCTCTCACAGGTGAAGTGACCGACGATAAAAATTACGGACCTCTCCATTCTTTGTAGGGGGGAAAACTTGCAAAATCGGCAGAGAATCAAATACTTATTTTCCCTACTGTATCTATATATCTCTATTGTCTTTCTCACACACATCAGTCTATCTATCTATCTATCTATCTAATCTATTATCTATCTATCTATCATCTATCTATTATCTATCTATTATCTATTATCTATCTATCTATTATCTATCTATCTATCTCTCTATCTATCTATCTATTATCTATCCATCTCTCTATCTATCTATCTATCTATTTATTATCTAATTATCTATCTTTCATCTATCTATCCATCTATCATCTATCTATTATCTATCTATTATCTATCTATCTATCATCTAATTATCTATTATCTATCTATCTATTATCTAATTATCTATCTATCATCTATCTATTATCTATGTATCTATTATCTATCTATTATCTATTTATTATCTATTATCTATCTATTATCTATCTATTATCTATCTATCTATCTATCTATTATCTATCTATCTATCATCTATCTATTATCTATCTATCTATTATCTATCTATCTATCATCTAATTATCTATTATCTATCTATCTATTATCTAATTATCTATCTATTATCTATCTATTATCTATCTATTATCTATCTATATATTATCTATCTATCATCTATCTATTATCTATCTATCCATCTATTTTCTATCTATTATCTATCTATCTATTTATTCATCTATCATCTATCTATTATCTATCTATCTATTATCTATCTATTATCTAATTATCTATCTATCTATCTATCTATCTATCTATTATCTATCTATCTATCCATCTATTATCTATCTATTATCTATTATCTATCTAGTATCTATCATTATCTATCTATTATCTATCTATCGGTCTATTATTACCTATCTATCTATCTATCTATTATCTATCTATCTATCTATCTATTTATCCATCTATCATCTATCTATTATCTATCTATCTATTATCTATTATCTATCTATCTATCTATTATCTATCTATTATTTATTATCTATCTATCTATTATCTATCTATTATCTATTATCTATCTATCATCTATCTATTATCTATCTATTATTTATTATCTATCTATCTATCTATCTATTATCTATCATCTATCTATCTATTATCTATCTATCTATTATCTATCTATTATCTATCTATCTATTATCTATCTATCTATCTATTTATCCATCTATCATCTATCTATTATCTATCTATCTATTATCTATTATCTATCTATCTATTATCTATCTATTATTTATTATCTATCTATCTATTATCTATCTATTATCTATTATCTATCTATCATCTATCTATTATCTATCTATTATTTATTATCTATCTATCTATCTATTATCTATCATCTATCTATCTATTATCTATCTATCTATCTATCTAATCTATTATCTATCTATCTATCTAATCTATTATCTATCTATCTATCATCTATCTATTATCTATCTATTATCTATTATCTATCTATCTATTATCTATCTATCTATCTATTTATCCATCTATCATCTATCTATTATCTATCTATCTATTATCTATCTATCTATCTATTATCTATCTATTATTTATTATCTATCTATCTATTATCTATCTATTATCTATTATCTATCTATCATCTATCTATTATCTATCTATTATTTATTATCTATCTATCTATCTATTATCTATCATCTATCTATCTATTATCTATCTATCTATCTATCTATTATCTATCTATTATCTATCATCTATTATCTATCTATTATTTATCATCTATCAATAAATCTATCTATCTATCTATTATCTATCATCTATCTATTATCTATCATCTATCTATCTATTATCTATCATCTATCTATTATCTATCTATCTATCATCTATTATCTGTCATCTATCTATTATCTATCTATTATCTATCTACTATCTATTATTTATCAGGGTCAGCTCATTGACATCCATTAGAATGAGTGTTATACCTCACTTTACCTGTGGTGGCGCTGTAGAGAAATGGAACACTTACCAGCAGATTCTTCTTTAGGGTGATCGCTGGGGATCTGAGCAGCCGGGCATCTCCCTTCTCAGCTTCCATGACCTGGATGTGACGGCTATTTCCGAGCACTGAATGACTCCACCGCTTGTAAGAAAATAGATTTACTGGATTTTCTTTTTAATGAAAGGGAAATTCTGTAAGTCCAATGATCCTAAATCTGCAGTTTATGTCAAACGTTATTTTAGGAGATAAAGCTGGAAAAGAAGTGTTAGCGGAAAGGTGTTAAGTGGATTTATTTAGACGCGAGTTATGTAACAGTCACACCTTTCAGAATCGATCCGTCAGGAAGGGATTTCTCAAAAAGTGAGGGTTTATTTTTATTACACAGAGTGATCTGTGAGCGGCGGCTCCAGCTGCGCATGATGAGAGTTATAGTTTCACATTACAAGATGAGCCACAGATTCCTCTTGTAATGTGAAAAAAAATCCTAAAAAATATATAGAACTGTGTTTGTATTCTATGATTTTCCCCAAAATGCAGGATGTTCTCAGTATAGTTTTTCTGGCGCTTTTCCCATAGACTTCAGTATAGGACACTAAGCAAAATGTTGCAAATGTGGAAAACAAAGAAAACGCCATAGAAATTAATCATGGCACCCGGCCTAAGGATATGTTCACATAGAGTTTATTTAATGTGGATTTTGAAGCAGGTTTCAGTGTGAACATACCCTAAAGCTGGAATCAAACACTCCGCAATGTGGAAACTGCAACACCAAGAAGGAAAAGTTGTGGAATTTAAGAAATCACAGGATGGAGACAGTAGTGATCTACAAATGTTGAAAAAAATGGAAAAAGTATGGAAACATCTTGATTTATTCAATCTAGAATATGAGCGCCATGCACAGAAATCCCGACACCTCCAGCCTCGGCCGCTATCAGTGAGGGTATTAATGGTCGTCTGAGGAAAGTTCTGCCACCCTGAATGCAGTAATACGGCCATTTCTCCAAAGTGACCACTTTTCCAACACAACAACGCCAGGCCACATGTTGCAGGTGCTACTGTGAGCCGCCAGTGTGGCTTAAACCTGCTCCCATGGCTGCAGCACCTCCAGACTTGTCTCCCGTGGCTTTAGCACCTCCAGACTTGTCTCTTGTGGCTTCAGCGTCTCCGGACTTGTCTCCCGTGGCTGCAGCGTCTCCGGACTTGTCTCCCGTGGCTGCAGCATCTCCGGACTTGTCTCCCGTGGCTGCAGCGTCTCCGGACTTGTCTCCCTTGGCTGCAGCATCTCCAGACTTGTCTCTTGTGGCTTCAGCGTCTCCGGACTTGTCTCCCGTGGCTGCAGCGTCTCCGGACTTGTCTCCCTTGGCTGCAGCATCTCCAGACTTGTCTCTTGTGGCTTCAGCGTCTCCGGACTTGTCTCCCGTGGCTGCAGCATCTCCGGACTTGTCTCCCGTGGCTGCAGCGTCTCCGGACTTGTCTCCCGTGGCTGCAGCATCTCCGGACTTGTCTCCCGTGGCTGCAGCATCTCCGGACTTGTCTCCCGTGGCCGCAGCGTCTCCGGACTTGTCTCCCGTGGCTGCAGCATCTCCGGACTTGTCTCCCGTGGCTGCAGCATCTCCAGACTTGTCTCTCGTGGCTGCAGCTTCTTCGTACTTGTCTCCATTCAGCACATCGAGGACGTTATTGGTTGGTGATTACACAGGAGCTGCCAGCAGAGGATTTTGATGATTTGTACATCCATAGTCAGAACCTTCCTCAGGCGACCATTAATATGCTCAGTGACAGGAGCCGAGGCTGGAGGAGCCGGAATTTCTTCCTTGTTGCTCATACTCCATTAACTGAGAAGTTGCAAATTTTTTTGTTTCCATGCTTTCCTCATGTGCAGATCAGTAACTTCCATGACTTTTACTTCTTTGTGTTGCAATTTCAATGTTGAAGAGTGGACAGTAAATGCCATTTTTGTGGCAGCTTTAGGCCAAAGTCGAGAGTAGATCAGAAAAGGAAAAATCGTTTTAAGAAATTGATACTTCTTTCTTTTCCATTCACTCTAATCAATAACTGTCACGAAAACCGTATGTATGATCCCAGCCTAAGCCTTCCTGACACATGGAGGGAACATCTATTAAGACTTTTGCGCCAATATTTTTAATAAAACAAAAGTTTGAAAGTTTGGCACAAGTGGGTTTTTGTGCCAAAATTTGAAACTTTTTATTTTACGCCGCACTCGCTGCTATATAAGAATGGTTGTCAATGTGGGCATGGTTAGTATGTAAATGAGATGCAAGCCAGATTCATGAAATGTGACTTAAAACGTTGCAGAAAAAAAGTTGCAACTCTACTCCAGTAGATGGGAGAAAAAAACCCATTGTAGACGGAAAGTTTACATCTAAAGATGCGCAAAATGTATCAAACATCTTGCAGCACCGTGATAAATTGGGCCAAATAGCAGCAACATTGCCACAATGGAAAGTAACTTTTAAAAAGTGTGCTCGTAATAACTTACCCCTTTCTTTAGAAAAAAAAAAGATTGCAAATAAAAAATAAAGGTTACACAGTTTTTGGAGCAAAAAATTTCACAATGGTGAAAAAATGTTGCGAAGACTGAAAATGCCTAAAAACATGAAAACAACAAAAAAATGTCCTAGAGTAAATGCAAAGCAGGGTCCAGATTTATGTCCTTGAATAGAAGACGTACATACTTTAATTCATGCCTTGTCCCGGTGAATAATTGTGACATGTCTTTGTTTTCTTCCAGAATGATTCCTCCGACGAGCAAGACCTTTCGTGTGAACAACTTGGCTTCGGGAACGGTCTACGACCTTTGCGTCTTAGCGATTTATGACGACGGCATTACGTCCCTCACGGCCACCAGGGTTGTCGGTTGCATCCAATTCACGACCGAGCAAGATTACGTCCGTTGTCATTTTATGCAGTCGCAGTTCTTGGGAGGCACCATGATAATTATAATAGGTGGAATCATCGTGGCCTCCGTCCTTGTTTTTATAATTATCTTGATGATTAGGTATAAAGTTTGCAACGGGAACGGGCAGCACAAAGCCACGAAAGTCAGCAACGTGTATTCTCAAACCAACGGTTCGCAGAATCAAAGTTGTAGTGCATCCATGCCCCCGTCAGCTTCCAAGCAAGGGGTTGGACATGACGAGAGTCCGCAATGCTGCAAGTCTACAGACAGCGGGGCACCATCTTCTGACACCTGCTCAAGCCAAGGTGCGGCCGCTACTACCTCTGCCTCGCCTCATACGTGGACTTCAAATGCTTCGGCTTCACTGAAGCAAAAAAGAAAAACTCAATTAAAACAAACGGACTCACAAACTGAAACCGTTTTAAATATGGAGTCCCAAAACACAAATAGAAATAATTCAACTGCCCTCCGGTTATCTAGTCGTCCCACCGGGTCACCAACCTATAAGAGAGCACAATCAAGGCCAAGTAAGTTCCTTACATTACCCGCGGACACTTATAGAGCCAAGCGGAGGTACTCTTTAAATGGTGAAATTATGGAGTACCATTGTTATGTAAACTCTCGGAACACAGGTGGACTTTGGTCGAAGAGGAGCATGTCCATGAACGGGATCTTGGTTAAGTCAGATAATTCAGACATGGACAGCGGGAAAGCGACTTTTTCAAGTTCAGAGTGGATATTGGAAAGCACTGTGTGATTAGTACCATTAAAAAAAAAATAAAAAAATTCGAAGAAAAATCAATTTCGAAAAATTTCGAGCACAATGGAAAAATTAATTATTTTTTCTTTTTTTTTTTTTTTTTTAAAAAAAAAAAGGGGGATTCCAATTTGTCTCAACATTTTTGGCCACTACAGGATTGTGTCAACGTCACCTGCACATTCTGTTACTTTTTTTTTTTTTTTCTGGTGATTACAAGATACAAAATAGCAAGTTGTGAAAATTAGGAATCAGCACCGGTGCCTTCCCTTCCTATAGGACTGGCTTCCTGGTTCTGCCATAGCAGAAAAAAATAAATAAAAAAAAAGTTAAGACTGAATTCACAATAAAAGCCTTTCATATGGGAAAATTCCTTCAAGCTTTCAACATATTAAAATATATTAAAAAAAAAAAAAAAGACCAATTATGGAAGAATTAGTTAAAAAAAAAAATATTTTTTAAAAGACCAGACTGCATTTATTTTTGAGTGACGATGGTGTTGCCTTTATTTTTAGGCAAATGCTGTACAGAACAACAACTTCTGTGTTGTTATGTTGTGTAAAATAAAATATTCAATATCTATATGGAGAGACATTGTGGAAATAATTCCTATCACCTTAAATGTTACCATGGTTATTATTTCAAATGGTTTAAATGTATCAAATCCAATAATATTCAAAATTTCACTTTAAAATATTTTTTCTGGGTTATTTTGGTTACAATTACTGGATTAGTAAATATATATATTTTTTCCCTGTGTTACAAATAATTTTAATAATTTTTTTTTATATTTTTAATACTAAGGGGTTAGCTAAGATTAAAAAAAAAAAAACTTGGCTTCCAAAATCAGCCCCACATTCGGTGGCGATGGGTATTGCAGCTCCGTTAAGTGAAATTGTGGATTTGTCCAATGCTGTTTGTGTAGTACTCAACAGTATTTGTAGGATTTTGTACAAGCCCTTTAAGGGTATTATTATTTTTTTTTTAATTCTAAGGGTATTAATAAGCCAAAACAAGAAGAAACAAAATTTTAATCATTATTAATATTTAAATTGACATTATGATTATACAAATTACAATGGAAAGTTATTTGTTACATGGAATAAGTAATCAATTTTTAAACATTTTTTAATTTGACATTTTTTTTATTTATTTTTTTGTGTGGTAATATAGGCTTAATAGAATTTTATTTTATTTTTAAATATATATTTTAGAATTTGATTTTAAATATTTATTTTTAAACAACGTTTTGTTACAGAAAATGTCTGAACTTATAGATTTATTTCTGTTTGTAAGTGGTTCAAAATTCTATTTTCCTGAATTTTGTATTTTTTTTTTATTGAATTTTGGGGCTTATGAACATGAAAAAGAGTGGGAGCACAAAACCTGTGCAGTATCTGAGCTCGGGGAGTACATTCAGCATCATGTTTCTAAGTCATCTATATTGTGCCGCCGTATGGTGCACTTATATGACAACATATCATTGCTACGATGAGTTTTTTACACTGAGTATTGTTTGAAAAATTACAAGTGACCTCATTTACTTAATGGGAGCAGAAAATCTGCAACATAAAAAACTCATGGTGGGAATGTAGCCTAATTCAATGACCCTTATTTTTATAACTATGTGAAACTTTGCGATTTTGTCACAACATAAAGCACAGTCTTGCAAAATTTTGCACTAAATGAGATGGATTATAATAATATATATATTCTTTATTCTATATACAGTATGCAGCCATCTCCTACATCTTTTAATAGGGTTCTTTTTACTTATTTCAGGGTACAAACAGAATAATTCCAGGACTAATATAATGTTTTCAAATATATTTAATTACACAGTCACCATACTAAAAAAAAAAATTAAAAAATACCGTTTTGTGTTCACAGCTCCTATGCAGAGCTATGTGTCTCCATAGTAACAGACTACAAACTTACCCTACGTGTAATCCTATTCTCATGTGTTACTTATTTCTATATGAACTCCACCTTTTTGCTAACTTGGTAGACTCGAAGTTTGTACCACCATGTTAGGGCTAGTACCTTTTGGTTTTGGGCTTCTGCTTATAGTCAAGACTGTACATAAGTGAATCAGATCGTACCAAGTCAAATTCATTATGAATTCCCCCCAAATTTAGGATTATAGAGAGATTTACTCCCAGAACTGATCTTAGGTTGTGATGAGGAGTATTTATGGTGGCTGTAACCATGGAGATTATTATTACTATTTATTATTATAGCGCCATTTATTCCATGGCGCTTTACATGTGAAAGGGATATACATAGCAAATACACTTACAGTAATCTTGAACAAAACGAGTCAGCGACTGTGTACCAGGAGGAGCGAGGACCCTGCCTGCGAGGGCTCACAGTCTACAAGGGATGGGTGAGGATACAGTAGGTGAGGGTAGAGCTGGTCGTGCAGCAGTATGGTGGAGCGAGGGTTGAGCAGGTTGTAGGCTTGTCGGAAGAGGTGGGTCTTCAGGTTCCTTTTGAAGGTTTCCACGGTAGGTGAGAGTCTCATATGTTGTGGTAGAGAGTTCCAGAGTAGGGGGGATGCACGGGAGAAATCTTGTATGCGATTGTGGGAGGAGGAGATAAGAGGGGAGTAGAGAAGGAGATCTTGTGAGGATTGGAGGCTGCGTGCAGGTAAGTACAGGGAGACTAGGTCACAGATGTATGGAGGAGACAGGTTGTGAATGGCTTTGTATGTCATGGTTAGGGTTTTGAACTGGAGTCTCTGGGTAATGGGGAGCCAGTGAAGAGATTGACAGAGAGGAGAGGCCAGGGAATAGCGGGGGGACAGGTGGATTAGTCGAGCAGCAGAGTTTAGGATAGATTGGAGGGGTGCGAGAGTGTTAGAAGGGAGGCCACAGAGCAGGAGGTTGCAGTAGTTGAGGCGGGAGATGATGAGGGCATGCACTAGATTTTTTGCAGAGTCTTTGCTGAGGAATGTGCGGATCCGGGAGATATTTTTGAGTTGGAGTCGGCAGGAAGTGGAGAGGGCTTGGATATGCGGTTTGAAGGACAGATTAGAGTCCAGGGTTACACCGAGGCAGCGAGCTTGTGTTACTTTGGAGAGTGGGCAGTCATTAACTTTGATGTATAGGTCAGGTGGGGGGGTTGAGTGAGGTGGGGAAAAGATGATGAATTCAGACATTGTGGGAATCTGGTTAGTAAGGAGGAGATATCCGGTCCAGAGAGGTAGATCTGTGTGTCATCAGCATAGAGGTGATACTGAAAGCCGTGAGACTCTATGAGCTGTCCCAGGCCAAAGGTGTAGATAGAAAAGAGCAGGGTCCCTAGGACTGAACCTTGGGAGAAACCGACAGATAGGGGGCGAGATAAGGAGGTGGTGTGTGAGTGGGAGACGTTGAATGTCCTGTCTGTTAGGCATGAAGAGATTCAAGATAGGGCCAAGTCTGTGATGCCAAGAGAAGAGAGAGTCTATAGTAATAGGGAATGGTCCACCATGTAAAAGGCAGATGAGAGGTCCAGGAGGAGGAGGACAGAGTAGTGACGCTTGGATTTGGTGGTTAGTAGGTCATTGGTGACTTTTGTCAGGGCAGTTTCAGTGGAGTGGTGCGGTCGGAAGCCTGATTGTAAGCGGTCGAAGAGGGAGCAGGAGGAGAGGTGGGAGGACAGTTCAAGGTGCACATGTTGTTCCAGTAGTTTTGAGGCATAGGGGAGAAGGGATATAGGGCAATAGCTACACAGCGAGGATGGGTCAAGGGAGGGCTTTTTGAGGATGGGTGTGATTGAAGCATGTCTGAAACATGACAGGAAGACGCCAGTTGTTAGTGACACTTTGAAGAGGTGGGTTAGGGTTAGGATGAAGACTATGGAAAGGTTAGGGATTAGGTGGGACAGGATTGGGTTGAGTTCACAGGTGGTGAGGTGTGATTTGGAGAGTAAAGAGGAAACTTGATGTTCTGTCATGGTGGAGAAGCTGGTTTTGGAGGAGGAAGGTTGGGTAGATATGAGGAGGGGCTGTGGGGACTTGAGGCAAACTCTTTGTCTGATGGTGTCAATCTTCTGCTTAAAGAATGAGGCAAAGTCTTCGGCTGAGATGAGAGGGAGGAGGCACTGGGGGATGGAGGAGAGAATTGAAAGTGTTGAATAGCTGTTTAGGGTTGTGAGGCAGGGAAGATATGAGAGATAAGACATAAGTTTGTTTTGCAGCAGTGAGTGTGGACTTGAAAATGGTGAGGGATTATTTGAATCTGATGAAGTACTCGTTGGAGCTGGACCTTTTCCATCTCCGCTCAGCAACCCTGGGAGCCCGGTTGGTGTTCCAGGGTTGCCTATTGATTGAGCGAGCTTTTGTGTGTGTGAGAGGGGCGACCGAATCGAGAGCTGCAGCTGTTGTGGTGTTATATAAAGTAGCAGCAAAGTCTGCATTGTGTAAGGAACTTATGTCTGCAAGAGGGAGGAGGGATTCAGAGAGTGAGTGTAGGTCAAGGTGTTTGAGATTTCTGCGAGGATGTGTAAGTTTGTCGAGTGGGGTTTGTGAACCTGGAGAGTAGAGGGAAGAGAATGTAAGTAGGTTGTGGTCAGATAGAGGGAGAGGTGAGTTAGAGAGGTTAGATAGGGAACAGAAGCGGGTGAAGATGAGGTCCAGAGTGTGGCAATCTTTGTGAGTGGCTGTGGAAGACCATTGAGCAAGGCCGAAGGAGGAAGTGAGGGATAGGAACTTAGAGACAGACGAGTGGGATGTGTCAATAGGGATGTTGAAGTCGCTCATGATGATAGTGGGGATGTCAGTGGAAAGAAAGTGAAGTAGCCAGGTGGTGAAATGGTCGAGAAAGGTGGTGGCTGACCCCGGGGGACGGTAAATGACAGCCAGTTGGAGGGGGAGTAGATGTGCACACAGTGCACCTCAAAAGAAGGGAGAATAATGGAGGGTAGTAGTGGCATTTGGGTGAAGGTGCAGGTATCAGACAGGAAAAAGCCTACTCCTCCACCATGTTTGCTGCTGGGGAGGAGGGTGTGGGAAAGGTGGAATCCGCCATATGAAAGTGCAGCTGGAGAGGCTGTGTCAGAGGGGGTAAGCCAGGTTTCGGTGATGGTGAGGAAGGAAAGTTTGTTAGTGATGAAAAGATCATGGATGTAGGAAAGTTTGTTACAGAGGGAGCGAACATTCCATAGAGCTCCTGTTAGTGCGACTGGGGAAGTGGGGGCTGGGTGAATGTTAATGAGGTTAGAGAGGTTGCGAGAGTTTGTGACAGATCGTGGATAGGAGGTGGAAGTGACTGTGGGTATGTGGTGAGGAGGGCCAGGATTTGGAGATATCGCCAGTAGTGAGGAGGAAGAGGAAGAGTATTAGCAGGTGGGAGTAGGAGAGGGCATGAGGTGGCTGTCTCTGCTTAGAGACACAAGATTGAATGTTGAGGAATAGATCTGAGGAGAAGGTGAGGTGGATGGGGAGGATGGAGGGAGAGATGAAGAGATCATTACTAGGTGTAGGGATTAGGGGGGTTAGTAGAAAGTGAAGGACTATAGGAGAGAGAGTGAAAACTAACAAAAACATGGTTAAAAGAGAATAAGCAAAGTGTGAGTTACCTGACTCCTGCCCTGACTAACTGCCTCTGAAGTAACTGCCCACACTTGGCGACGAAGACACACTTAGCGGAAGAAGACGATATAGATATGCATAGGAGCAGCCGGTAGAAAAATATAGAAACATTTTAGCCAAGACTATGTGACCCGAATCTCTTTTCTGTTTCTTGTTTGAGTTTTTCGAAACACAATAAATCTCATGAACTTTATGCAGGAAGTTCGAAACTTTGTATCAAACTGAGTTCTAAGAACTATAAAGATACAGATGAGGCCATTCCTTTACTTTGCTCTTTCAGCCTGTTATGAGTTTTGCTAACATAATATTTTTATATAAAAGCTTCTAACAAACACGGACTTTCAGAATTTATTGATTTGCTGAATGATATTTAATTTGACGGAGCTTAGAATAATTATCCAATTTTTCACGTCCAATCTCCTATGGAGGAAATTTACGTTCTTAATTTTCCCTGATTTACATCCCGGACCGTTCATGTTGCAAGTGCTGATGAATTCTTACACAATATTTTCCATTACTCATCAGTGTGCACACCATTAAAATGTCTACTAGGAAAAATCTCCCAATTATTTCCATATATCTTGGCTTTATCTTCTGGCCTTCAGCTTCATAAATTAAAAAAATAAATAAAATCAGCATACCCACGACCGGATCCTTATGAATGAACGTGAAAAATAAATTTTGCTCACATATTTTTGCAATAATAGATTAGATTGTGGAGAGAAATGGACTTTTATTGGATCTATGGGTGGTATGTGACCCATTATCTCTAGGTGTATATGAACAAGCAAAGCGGCAGTGTAAAGTATGGTGGAGCAGAACAAAAGTCTGAGCCTGTGATGAAACAAGAAAGTGATTTCATTGTAGCACAGACTCTGATAGACAATGCAGAGACGCTGGAGCCACCAATCATGAGTCCAAATGAAGCTGCTGACAATCCTGACAATAATAAAAGGCAGGTAAGCCTCACCCGAAAGTAACAAGGGATTTTGACATAAACAAAGGGCTCTAAACAACGCATAAAACCAAATATATTATTTATTTTGAAGAGTACGGCGATATAGTTTCAGAACTGAATGTCAGAATTATATATGAACCATATGGCGATGATACGTCAGATCCTACAACAAGGTATATCGGAATATTCCATAATATTTGGACATTTATGACAGTAAAATGGGAGTTGTGAGTTGGAAATTGTGAAGAGCTAGATGGGACACAAATAAATCCAAAAAATGGGGGCAGCACTGCAAAGACAGATGGTGAGAAAACAGATTTTAATCCATACAGGAGATAAATAGATAGATAGATGATAGATGAATGATAGATAGATGACAGATAGATAATAGATAGATGATAGATAATAGATAGATAGATAATAGATAGATAGATAGATAATAGATAATAGATAGATAATAGATAGATGATAGATAATAGATAGATAGATAGATAATAGATAATAGATAGATAATAGATAGATGATAGATAATAGATAGATAATAGATAGATAGATAGATAGATAATAGATAGATAGATAGATAGATAATAGATAGATAGATAGAGAGATAGATGATAGATAGATAATAGATAGATAATAGATAGATGATAGATAGATAATAGATAGATAGATAATAGATAGATAATAGATAGATGATAGATAGATAATAGATAGATAGATAATAGATAGATAGATAATAGATTAATAGATAATAGATAGATAGATAATAGATAGATAGATAGATAATAGATAGATAATAGATAGATAGAAAATAGATGGATAGATAGATAATAGATAGATGATAGATAGATAATAGATAGATAATAGATAGCTGATAGATGATAGATAATAGATAGATAATAGATAGATAGATAATAGATAGATGATAGATAATAGATAGATAGATAATAGATAGCTGATAGATGATAGATAGATAGATAATAGATAGATAGATAATAGATAGATAATAGATAGATAGATAATAGATAGCTGATAGATGATAGATAGATAGATAGATAATAGATAGATAATAGATAGATAGATAATAGATAGCTGATAGATGATAGATAGATAGATAGATATATAATAGATAGATAGATAATAGATAGCTGATAGATGATAGATAGATAGATAATAGATAGATAATAAATAGATAGATAATAGAGAGATAGACAATAGATAGATAATAGATAGATAGATAATAGATAGATAGATAATAGATAATAGATAGATAATAGATAGATGATAGATAGATAGATAGATAATAGATAGATAATAGATAGATAGATAATAGATAGATGATAGATAATAGATAGATAATAGGTAGATAATAGATAGATAATAGATAGATAATAGATAATAGATACATAATAGATAGATAATAGATAGATGATAGATAGATAGATAATAGATAGATAATAGATAGATGATAGATAATAGATAGATAATAGGTAGATAATAGATAGATAGATGATAATAGATGATAGATAGATAGATAATAGATAGATAGATGATAGATAGATAATAGATAGATAGATAGATAATAGATAGATGATAGATAGATAGATAATAGATAGATAATAGATACATAGATGATAATAGATGATAGATAGATAGATAATAGATAGATAGATGATAGATAGATAATAGATAAATGATAGATAGATAGATGATAGATAGATAATAGATAAATGATAGATAGATAGATAATAGATAGATAATAGATAGATAATAAATAATAGATAGATAGATATATAATGGAATGGATAGATATATCCGCATGTCACTATATCTGGAAACCCCGTCATTTCTCCTTAGAATCCGCAGAGGCGATGGAGCAGAGTTGATGCGTTTCATGAGTAATTAGGGCAGGGACTATGGTGACACCTCGTCCTCGGCGTCCAGATAATTCCCAATATCACAGGACTCATATTGCAGCCCAGTAAAGCTAAACATATCGGACCCCCGGAGCCTTGTCCTAACGCTACAGCTGCAGGATTTATCATGGTAATATGTCTGAAATGAGAATTCCTTACATTTAGCAATTAAATTAAAGGAATATTATCCTTTTAGTGAATTTCTTAAAAAATAGAGAATTTCTCCTCACTCGCCCTGGAATTCCCTTATAGACCGTACATAATATTCACTGAGGTCTCCAGTCTCCATTTCTGGGGCTGAACACAATGTATCCAGTATTAAACTAGGACAGAAAATATCTGGAAATACAAGTTACCTTTTGCATATGAGCTGTGACTGGTGGGTGAGATGGAATTGCAATACCAGATTTGGCCATGGACAAGGGCGGTAATGTTTCTGGATCATAATTTAATGCAAAACATCACTTAATTGTTGTTCATGCTGAATAGCTTTGTTCTTCATATTGAATCCACCAGGGGGCGCTGTATTAAATGTGGCGTCAAAGTGCAATAATGCACAACTAATTGAGTGCTGACAAAGCGAAGAAAGTAGATCCTTCAGAACTTCTCATTGTTGGGGGTCTGCGCGTATACTCAAATGTCACAGCTCCTCATACAGCAATAGTGTGAAGCCCTCATATACAGAGATTAACACCGGGCAGCCAAATACAGTTATAGATGAATGCCACATCGTGCAAAGTGCAACCACATACAGTGTCTGACATATACCCCCACATACAGTGTAATCATGTTATAAAGCCCATATTCTGTGCAGGCTTTTAACCTCCAATATAAACTGCAGCCAAATGTCTCCCATATACAATACAGGCACATAACTCCGATATACACCTGCCTCAGATGACCCCATATAAACTGCATCCATATATTCCATATACAGGGCAGCCATGTACCCTTCATATACAGTGAAGTCACATATTCCCCATATATAGCATCTTGCACATAACTCCCATATACTGCGCAACCAGATGTCCCCAACATACTGTGGAGCCGTCATTTAAAACGCCGCCACATTATCCCCATATGCAGTCACACAACCCCCTTATATAGTGCAGCCACAAAACCCCATATACAGTGCAGCCACAAAAGCCCCACATAAAGTGCAGCCACATAACCTCAATATAAAGTGCAACTGTACAACCCCCAAATACACATTCCCCCTATTAAACATAACCCCAAAGATACAGTGGGTACAGAAAGTATTCAGACCCCTTTAAATGTTTCCCTCTCTGTTTCATTGTTCATTGCAGCCATTTGGTAAATTCTAAAAAGTTCATTTTTTTCTCATTAAAGTCCACTCTGCACCCCATCTTGACTGAAAAATAACAGAAATGTAGAAATTTTTGCAAATTTATTAAAAAAGAAAAACTGAAATATCACATGGTTATAAATATTCAGACCCTTTGCTCAGACACTCATATTTAAGTCACATGCTGTCCATTTCCTTGTGATCCTCCTTGAGATGGTTCTACTCCTTCAATGGAGTCCAGCTGTGTTTAATTAAACTGATAGGACTTGATTTGGAAAGGCACACACCTATCTATATAAGACCTCACAGCTCACAGTGCATGTCAGACCAAATGAGAATCATGACCTCAAAGGAACTGCCCAAGGAGCTCAGAGACAGAATTGTGGCAAGGCACAGATCTGGCCAAGGTTACGAAATAATTTCTGCATTACTCAAGGTTCCTAAGAGCACAGTGGCCCCCGTAATCCTTAAATGGTAGAAGTTTGGGACCACCAGAAGTCTTCCTAGACTTGGCTGTCCAGCCAAACTGAGCAATCGTGGGAGAAGAGCCTTGGTGAGAGAGGTAAAGAAGAACCCCAAGATCACTGTGGCTGAGCTCCAGAGATGCAGTAGGGAGATGGGAGAAAGTTCCACAAAGTCAACTATCACTGCAGCCCTCCACCAGTCGGGCCTTTATGGTAGAGTGGCCCGACGGAAGCCTTTCCTCAGTGCAAGACATATGAAAGCCCTCATAGAGTTTGCTCAAAAACACATGAAGGACTCCCAGACTATGAGAAATAAGATTCTCTGCTCTGATGAGATGAAGATAGAATTTGTTGGTGATAATTCTAAGCTGTATGTGTGGAGAAAACCAGGCATTGCTCATTACCTGCCCAATACAATCCCAACAGTGAAACATGGCGGTGGCAGCATCATGCTATGGGGGTGTTTTTCAGCTACAGGGACAGGACGACTGGTTGCAATTGAAGGAAACATGAATGCAGCCAAGTACAGAGATATCCTGGATGAAAACCTCTTCCAGAGTGCTGTGGATCTCAGACTTGGCCGAAGGTTCACCTTCCAGCAAGACAATGACCCTAAGAACACAGCTAAAATAACAAAGGAGTGGCTTCAGAACAACTTTGTGACCATTCTTGACTGGCCCAGCCAGAGCCCTGACCTAAACCCAATTGAGCATCTCTGGAGAGACCTGAAAATGGCTGTCCACCAACATTCACCATCCAACCTGACGGAACTGGAGAGGATCTGCAAGGAAAAATGGCAGAGGATCCCCAAATCCAGGAGTGAAAAACTTGTTGCATCGTTCCCAAGAAGACTCATGGCTGTACTAACTCAAAGGCCATGATGCAGAAATGTTCCGGATTTTTCCTGAACGTTTCTGCATCTCCCTGGCAGAAAAAACGCATGTGGATTGTACATGCGGATTGTACATGCGGATTGTACATGCGGATTGTACATGCGGATTGTACATGCGGATTGTACATGCGGATTGTACATGCGTTTTTCCTGCCAGGGACATGCGGATGTGAAGCGTTCTTCACATGCATTTCTGCATGCGGGTTGACAAGCGATTTTAGCATCACTTGGAAAGTGCTTGACAACTTGATCACACTATATAAATCCATGCAAACGGCATATATAGTGTGACCCGAGACAATGGTTAAAAATAAAAAAAATAAATCTATACTTACCTTCCGATGGCCCCCGCAGTCCTTATTCACTCCGTCCTGGCTGCCGGCAGATAGCAGTACACTGAAGGACCTGCCGACGTCAGCATCGCGTGACCCGTCACATGACTATGACGTCAGTGCAGGTCCTTCAGACTGTCGCGATCTGCCGGCAAGGGAGGACGAGCGCAGCGGGGGCCGTCAGAAGGTAAATATAACATATATTTTTTATTTTATTCTTTCTTTTTACAGTATTCTATGGTACCAGGGTCCGGAGGAGTCTCCTCTCCTCCACACCCGGGTACCATCCGCACATTGAAACGCATAGATTGCGCATCTACAGATGCAGGGATGCGGATTACATGCATTCCAATGCAAGTCAATGGCCGCGAAAACGCCGCGCTTCCACAAAATAATTGGTAGTGCTGCGTTTTTTTCCGCAATGATAATCCGCAGCGGAAATTTCCGCAGCATGTGCACAGCACATGCGGATTATCATTGGGGAACATGGCAGACCTTCTACCATGAGTTTTTTATGCGTTTCTGCAGCGTTTTTGCCGCTGCGGAAACGCATAAAAAACGCATCGTGGGCACACAGCCTAAAGGGGCGTCTACTCAATACTGCGCAAAGGGTCTGAATACTTATGACCATGTGATATTTCAGTTTTTCTTTTTTAATAAATGTCTACATTTCTGTTTTTTTAGTCAAGATGGGGTGCAGAGTGGACTTTACTGAGAAAAAAATGATCCTTTTAGAATTTACCAAATGGCTGCAATGAAGCAAAGAGTGAAAAATGTAAAGGGATCTGAATACTTCCGTACCCACTGTATAACGCTCTCACAGGTAGAATAGATGTGAGCCCAAAATGTGCAGAGATTTACAAGTAAAAAGTTATAGTAAATATTTATCCACAAAATGTTCTATCAGTCTGCCCAGTGCCTTCGTCCTATAGGTTTCTGAGAATTATGCTTTTATTTCAGGATCCCTTTAAAGAGTAACCATTGCTTTAATTTTTCTTTCATAACTCAATAGTGCCCATGAAAATGAGCAACTTTGTAATTTATCTTATAAGGGAAATATGTTTCTTTCTCCTCCTAGATTTTTTCTCTTTCTTAATTCATGGGTGTAAATACTTTTATGCCCCAAAATTACAAAAGTATTCTAGGAGAAATATCTTTATTGGCTAAGCAGAAAAAACATAGTTGCAGCTCTCAGTGCACCAGGGCTCCGTCTTCAGGCAGGATTACAAATGATTTGATAAGTCAAAAGCACAAACATTTAAAGTGCACCTGTCAGCAGGATTTTGCTAACTAAACTACTGGCAGTGTCATGTTGGGGCTGCTGCACTGATTAAAATGATACCTGAGGTGAAGAAATCCATCTTGTGGTTCTTGTGTAATCAGTGTTTGCAATTTTGAGTTAATGATATGCTCGTGCTCCGGGAGGAGGGGGGGGGGGCTGTAGATGGGTCTGATCCTGGTGCTCTAGGCCAGATCAGCAAGAAAAGACCACAGACCACCCCGAAACACAAGTGTGTTCCTCATCATAGAGACAGACACAGAGACAGAGTGTCTCTCCCTCTGTCTTATACATCAACCTCTCATACCTACACAGCCCCTCCAGAGACCCTGCCATAGCAGCACAGAGTATGTCAGCAACTCCACCACAGCAGCACAGAGGATGTCGGCGACTCCACCACAGCAGCACAGAGTATGTCAGCGACTTCACCACAGGAGCACAGAGTATGTCATCGACTTCACCACAGGAGCACAGAGTATGTCAGCGACTCCACCACAGGAGCACAGAGTATGTCAGCGACTCCACCACAGAAGCACAGAGTATGTCAGCAACCCCCACCACAGCAGCACAGAGTATGTCTGCGACTCTGCCACACAAGCACAGAGTATTACTGACAGTAATGCTGTGGTGGAGTCATTGACATACTCTGTGCTGCTGTGGTGGAGTCGCTGACATATTCTGCTGCTGTGGCGGGGGTCGCTGACATACTTTTTGGTGCTGTGGAGGGGGTCGCTGACATAATCTGTGCTGCTGTGGTGGAATCGCTGTCATACCCTGTACTGCTGTGGTGGAGTCGCTGATATACTCTGTACTGCTGTGGTGTAGTCGATGACATACTCTGTGCTGCTGTGGTGGAGTCGCTGACATACTCTGTGCTTTTGTGGTGTAGTCGGTGACATACTCTCTGCTGCTTTGGTGGAGTCGCTGACATACTCTGTGCTGCTGTGGTGGAGTCTCTGACATACTCTGTGCTGCTGTGGCCTGGTCTCTGTAGGTATGAGTGGCTGATGTATAAGACAGAGGGAGAGACATTCTGTCTCTGTATCTGTCTCTATGATGAGGAACACAGTTGTATTTCGGGGCGGCCTGTGGTCTTTTCTTGATCAGACCCATCTACAGTCCGGCCCCGAAGCACGAGCAGATCATTAAAGGGACATTCCCATCTCCAAGATCCTATCCCAATATGTAGTAGGTGTAATGATAATAATATTAGCAAATCCCTCCAATTAGAAATGTAGTATAGTATTTTTGATTTGCTATCTCTCTTTTCTCATGTGCAGGCATTGCAGGACCTTAGGTATCCATGGTTACGACCACTAGCAACTAGCTAACTAACTGTGCCTTTATCAGTGGACGTAACCATGGATACCTAAGGTCCTGCGATGCCTGCACATGAGGAAAGAGACATAGCGAATCAAAAATACTATACTACATTTCTAATTGGAGGGATTTGCTAATATTATTATCATTACACCTACTACATATTGGGATAGGATCTTAGAGATGGGAATACCCCTTTAACTGAAAGCTGAAAACACTGATTACACAAGAACCACAAGATGGATTTCTTCACCTCAGGTATCATTTTAATGACACTGCCTGTAGTTTACTTAGCAAAATCCTGCTGACAACTTCTCTCTAAGAGATATTACAATAGGACATTTATTCATGAGGTGTAAGGGGTGATGCCTCCCAATAATATGCCAAGTAAATCAAATTACATTTTTTTGGTTACAAATGGAGAGTGTGTGGGAATGCTTAATTATCTGGAGTCCTGCTGGTGGAGGTATGAATTGTGTCCATGTAGTGAGTCATAAATCCAGGTGTTAGATTGAGTCCTGTTGTCAAGGAATTGAACATTCTTATCAGTTGGAATTCCCACATTTTTCTTTCACTGTCGTCCTTTAAAATGATCTTCTAGTATCAAGACTTTTAGATCTGTCATACAGAGTCCCGGTCCAGAGAAATGTTTTCCCACAGTTGTGTCCAGTTCATTCCTGATTGTGTGTCTGTGTAAATTCATTCTTGTTTGCAGTTTTTGCATAGTTTCCCCAATACAGATACCTTCGGGACACCTTGTATATTGTATCATGTCACCACATTGGATGATGTACATGAGAAGACATCCATGATCTTATAGTCCTGATTTGTGTTTGGTATACGGACTGTATTTGTTGGTAATATGTGGATACAAGTTTTGCATTTATTATTGTTACATAGGAATGTGCCTGACTCTGATGGTGATGAGAGGACACTCCTGACAAGGGATTCCTTAAATATAAATATCAAAAGACTGATCGTCACTTCGAAAAAAAAAGAAAACCTGGTGTGTACAGGTGCTTATTAAGAGTAGCCATCTCCATATATACCTAACAAATAAAGCGGCACTCTGTAGCACTATAGTATGCAAGCATGAAATATGAAATTGGAATTGCATTACTGCTCTAGAAAGGAGGAATAATTGAGATTACTCAGCGCAAAAATTGGCCAATTCATGTGTACCCGGAAAGATTCACACTAGATAGGTTCCCAATGAGAATCGCCTTTTCACGGCTTCTGGGTAAACATGAACTGGCCAATTTATGCGCTGAGTGTTCTCAATTATTCCTCCTTTCTAGAGCAGTAATGCAATTCAAATTTCATATTTCATGTTTGCATGCTATAGCGCTACAGAGTGCTGCTTTATTTGTTAGTTATATATGGAATATATGGAGATGGCTACTCTTAGTAAGCACCTGTACACACCAGTTTTCTGCTTTGGAAGTGACGGTCAGTCTTTTGATATTTGTATATATAGGCATTCTGACTGAGCACTCCACCCCTAAGCCTCCGGCGGTTTTAATTATAGCAAGATCTTACCTTCCCATGTATATGCCGGCTTCAGCCTAAGAGAGGATTCACACTAGATAGGTTCCCAGCAACGAGAGTCGCCTTATCGCGGCTACCGGGTAAACATGAATTGGCCAATTTATGCGCTGAGTATTCTCAATTATTCCTCTTTTCTAGAGCAGTAATGCAATTCAAATGTCCCATTTCATGTTTGCATCCTCTAGAGCTACAGAGTGCTGCTTTATTTATTAGCTAAGTAAATTCCTGAAGTTAGGGGGCTGTTTGTAGGAGAGAAGTGGTAGTTCTGGGAATATTTCTCTCAGTCTGTGGTCTCTGTGGAATATGGGTTGGAGATCAGCACCAATCTTCTTAGGATGCTCATGTCGGGATCCACAATAACTTCAACAGGTTCCACCCAACCATCAAGTTCACTCTCAACTTCTCAAAGTCCCAAATACATTTTCTGGACACGACCATATACATCAAAGACAACACCATACAAACATCAAAATCATCATAAATCCACAGGACGTCCGACACAGACACACAATTAAGAATGAACTGGACGCCTGTGGGAAAACATTTCTCTGGCCCGGGACACTGTATGACAGATCTAAAAGTCTTAATACTAAAAGGTCATTTTAAAGGACCACAGAGAGAGAAAAGAATTTGGGAATTCAAACTGATAAGAATGTTCAATTCCTTGACAACAGGACTCAATCTAACACCTGGATTTATGACTCACTACATGGACACAATTCACACCTCCACCAGAAGGTCTCCAGATAATTAAACATTCCCATTGACTCTCCATTTCATTTCCTTGGCTTATCATTAGGAGTAGTGATGAGCGAGTATGTTCTGTTAACCCTTTCGGCGAACATGCAAGACATTTGTTCATGAGGTGTAAGGGGTGATGCCTAATTAGTGATGAGCGAGCATGCTCATTACTCGAGATTTACAAGCATGCTTGGGTGCTCGCCAAGTATCTTCAGCGTGCTCGGGACGTTAAGTTTTAGTCACTCAGTGCTCATGATTTGTGACTGTTTGACAGCTTTAATACATGTGAGGAACACCTAAGAAATTGGCATTCCTCAGATTGAAGCTGTCAAACAGTCACAAATCATGAGCACGGAGTGACTAAAACATAACATTCGAGCACGCTGCAGATAGTCGGAAAACACCAGAGCGTGCACGTAAATCTCGAGTAACGAGCATGCTCGCTCATCACTAATTAGGAGGCATCACCCCTTACACTTCATGAACAAATGTCTTGATGTAATATCTCTTAAATGTTTGTGCTTTTGTCTTATCAATTAATTTGTAATCCTTCCTGAAGAAGGAGCCCCTGTGCTCTGAAAGCTGCAATTATATATATTGTTTCTGGTTAGCCAATAAAGGTATCACTCCGAGAATAATTTTGTCATTTTTGGGCATAAAAGTATTTACATCGATTTTTCTGGCTAACATGGTACCACAATATAATTTTGTATTGTACATCAATTCATGGGTAAAATCTGTAAAATCGGATTTTACAAGTGAATGGATAGTTTTGAGAATAAATGATCCATCAGTCCAGGAAGAGAAGAAAGAAAATTTTGCTGGTAAGATATATTTAAAAGTTTCTTATTTTCATGTGTACTATTTATTTATGAAAAAAAGACACATTAAAATGACAGTTATCAGTAATTGTTTCAGAAAGTGTGGTGGGCTGTGCAAGGCACAAATGAAACTCTGTAGAAAGAAACTACACTCATGTCACATAAGGAGGAAAATGCTCTTTCCGAAAACTATAAAAGTAATGAGTCATCAAAAAAAATGAGAGGATTTTGAATTATTTATGTATTTTTATATGATCTTGCAATTTTTGCACTGGTCACTGGGGCTATTTTAGACTCATGCTTCCAGTCCTTTTTGGAAGAGGTTACAATAGTTTTCTTATCATTAGAGACAAGATTACAAGGACTTAAAACACCTCTATATACAGCTGATAACCCAGGATCCACCAGTCTCAATAGGGGATGTCACAGCTCACCTTCTCCTCCTGTACAATAACTACAGTGGGGAAAATAAGTATTTGATATGTGACACCCCTGCTGTGCATTGGTGCCACAGAACCTAGAAGGGTGCATAGATGGATTTCTCCACAAGAGGCCCTCACTACATTCAAACACCTCCACCTTCCACCTCATAATAGCAGAGGGAGCCCTGATAGGGATATATAAAGGGAAGGTGGAGCCAGGCAGCTCAGTCAGTGTTCAGGCTGCAGAGAGACAGGATGTAGCTGCACGCAGGCTGCTGTGTGAGGCAAGCTAGGCCTCCAGTAGCCCTGAAGCCTAGTGAGGGCCCCGAGCGGCCGAAGGCAAGTGGAACTAAGGGGGCAGAGGAGCATAGTAAGCTCACCCCGATTTCTATACCGGACACCCGGTCCGCGCCTACAGGGATTTTTATGACCCGTAGGAACAACCGGAATCCCTGGAGAACTATAAGCCCCAAGTTAACCAACCGCTGACCACAGCAACAGGGTTAGGTACCACTAAGGCTCCAGTGACCAGGAATAGTGGGAACCGGGAGAAAACCCTACCGCCAGGTCAGTAGGTACAAAAAGGAAGGAGTAAACAAGCCAGGCCTAGCTCCAGGCAGGCCCGAAGCTTAGAGAGTAAAAGACACAGATCAGGAGGCCTTACACCCGCTCACTGGGGAGAGTCTAGAAATGTACCCTTCGCCCTGAGTGCCCTGGACCGTACCTGCATCACCACCAGTAAAGGTATTGAAGTTTACCCTTGTGTGTGTGCCTGTACTTCCTCTGGGACCTTCCTGCCGTCTCCCTCCTGCTTCCACCATCTTTCTACACCTGTACATTGCCCTGAGGCCTGCTCCACCTGTGGGGAGCCGTTCCATCATAGCTGCCCCTAACAACAGCCTCAGTGGACTGTCGCAGCGTTGGTAACCTCTTACCAGAATCCACAGGTGGCGTCACAAATTATTGTAAAACCCCTATAAATATAATCATTCCCCATTTTGTTGACCGCCCTGGGCCACGGACTGGGCCAGCCACCGTGATTTCCCCAGCATCTGAAGGCCCGGCTGCCGAGTACCCCACAGCCCTGGGGGCGCGTCAGATACACTGCCGATTTTGCAAGTTTTCCCACCTACAGAGAATACAGAGGTCTTTAATTTTTTATCACAGGTACACTTCACCTATGAAAGACAGAATCTAAAAAAAATCCAGAAAATCCCATTGTATGATTTGTACGTAATTAATTTGCATTTTATTGCATGAAATAAGTATTTGATACAATAGAAAAACAGAAGTTAATATTTGGTCCAGAAACCTTTGTTACAATTAACAGGTCGGACGTTTCCTGTAGTTCTTGACCAGGTTTGCACACACTGCAGCAGGGATTTTGGCCCCCTCCTCCATACAGATCTTCTCCAGATTTTTTAGGTTTTGGGGCTGTCACTGGGCAACATTAAGCTTCTGTTCCCTCCAAAGATTTTCTATTGGGTTCAGGTCTGGAGACTGGCTAGGCCACTGCAGGACCTTGAGCTGCTTCTTACGGAGCCGCTCTTTAGTTGCCCTGGCTGTGTGTTTTGGGTCATTGTCATGCTGGAAGACCCAGATCTTCAATGCTCTTACTGAGGGAAGGAGGTTGTTGGACAAAATCTCACGATACAGGACCCCATCCCTCCTCCCTTCAATACGGTGCAGTCATCCTGTCCCCTTTGCAGAAAAGCACCTCCAAAGTATGATGCTTCCCACACCATGCTTCACGGTTGGGACGGTGTTCTTGGGATTGTACTCATCCTTCTTCTTCCTCCAAACAGGGTGAGTGGAGTTGATACCAAACAGTTCTATTTTTGTGTTATCTGATCACATGACCTTCTCCCATGCCTCCTCTGGATCATCTAGCCGGTCATTGGTGAACTTCAAAGGGGCCTGGACATGTGCTGGTGTGAGCAGGAGTACCTTGCGTGCCCTGCAGGATTTTAATCCATGACGGCGTACTGTGTTACTAACGGTACTGTTTGAGACTGTGGTCCCAGCTCTCATCAGGTCATTGACCAGGTCCTCCCGTGTAGTTCTGGGCTGATTCCTGACCTTTCTCAGAATCATCCTTACCCCACGAGGCAAGATCTTGCATGGAGCCCCAGACCGAGGAAGATTGACAGTCATCTTGTGTTTCTTCCATTTTCTAATAATTGCGCCAACAGTTGTTGCCGTCTCACCAAGCTGCTTGCCTATTGTCCTGTAGCTCATCCCAGCCTTGTGAATCTCTACAATTTTCTCCCTGGTGTCCTTAGACAGCTCTTTGGTCTTGGCTATAGTGGAGAGGCTGGAGTGTGATTGATTGAGTGTGTGGACAGGTGTCTTTTATACTGGTAATGAGTTCAAACAGGTGCAATTATTACCGGTAATGAGTGCAGAATAGAAGGGCTTCTAAAAGAAAAACTAACTGGTCTGTGAGAGCCAGAATTCTTGCTGGCTGGTAGGTGATCAGATACTTATTTCACAAAATAAAGTGCAACTTAATTATATAAAAATCATACAATGTGATGTTTTGGCTTTTAATTTTAGACTCTTTCTCTCACAGGTGAAGTGTAACTACAATAAATATTACAGACCTCTCCATTCTTTGTAGATGGGAAAACTTGCAAAATTGGCAGAGTATCAAATACTAATTTTCCCCACTGTATATACAGCTGATTCACAATTGGTGATGTCACAGCTCACCTCCTCCACCTGTACAATAACTGATAACACCTCTATATACAGTAGACAATACAGGATCCACATCACAATAGGTGATGTCACAGCTCACCTCCTCCACCTGTACAATAACTGATAACACCTCTATATACAGTAGACAATACAGGATCCACATCACAATAGGTGATGTCACAGCTTACCTTCTCCCCCTACTATAAAATGACTGATAACTCATCTACAGTGCTGCTCATCATTATTGACACCCCTTCATTTTTTTCATAGACTGTACAATATCTTCAGAAATAAATGGAAATGTATCAAAGTTATATCCTCAGGATTTTTTAATTAGTGGTCCAAAGTAATACAACAATAAAACATTGTTTTTTAACTTCCATGTTGCAATTTCAAAGAAGAAACAGAATATACAGCATGTGCAGCAATAAAGGCACCCCTAATTAATACCTGGTTGCCCCCCTAATTAATACTTGGTTTCCCCCCTAATTAATACTTGGTTGCACACCCTTTGGCATTGCTGACAGCCTCCACACGTTTCTTGTAGCCATCTATAAGCTTCTTGCACTTCTCACCTGGAATTTTCTCCCACTCTTCCTTTGCAGTTTGTTCGAGCTCTTGAATGTTTTCAGTGTTCTTTTTCCCAATGGCAGATTTCAGCTCACCCCAAAGATTTTCAATGGGACTGAGGTCAGGACTCATTGCTGGACATTTTAAAACAGTCCAATTTTTATTTTTCACACATTTCTGTGTACTTTTGGATGTGTGCTTTGGGTCATTGTCTTGCTGGAGGACCCATGATCTTCCACTCAAACCAAGTTTTCTTACTCTGGGTTGGACATTTCGCTCTAAAATCTTTTGATAATTCTCTGATTTCATGATTCCTGTGATACGGTCAAGGCCTCCAGTACCAGACGCAGCAAAGCAACCCCACACCATTATGGATCCTCCACCATGCTTAACTGTTGGTAAGGTGTTCTTTTCCTTATAAGCTTCATTGCTTCGTCAGTAAACAAACTGTTGCTTTGCATTTCCAAAAAGCTCTATTTTTGTTTCATCTGTCCACAAAACATTTTCCCAGAGGGATTGTAGTTTGTCAAGGTACTCTTTGGCAAGGATCAGTTGTTCCTTTTTATGTATTTTCTTCAGCAATGGTTTCTTCCTTGGTCTTCACCCATAAAACTCTGCTTGGTTTAGTGTGTGGTGTATTGTACTAGTTGAAACCATTATCCCACACTGTTCCAGGTTGGCCTTAAGGTCTTTTAATGTTTCATGAGGTGTTTTTTCCACCATTTGCTCCAACCTTCGAAGAAATCTCTTGTCAATTTTCCTCTTTCCCCCACATCCAGGGAGGTTCTTGACAGTTCCATGCTTGGCAAACTTCTTAATAACATCTCGCACTGTTGAAATCAGGATATCAAGGTCTTTGGAGATGGCCTTATACCCTTTGGAAGTCTTGTGTTTGCTAATAATAGCAGTTCTGATGTCCTCAGAAAGTTCTTTTGTCTTCACTATTGTGACCAAGGAACAGGGCCTACCATGTGGCATTTTAAAACATTGAAAGCATTGAAAACATTAAAATTATTGTTTATCATTTGCTCTTTTGTATTTTACGCGAGTCTCTATACAAAAAACTGTTTCACTTGATTCATTTTATTTCAGGAGATATTCCACATTATGTACTTAAACTTCATAGGTGCCAATAACAATGAGCAGGACTATATATACAGCAGATAACTAAGGATCCAACATTCACAATAGGTGATGTCACAGCTCACCTCCTTCTCCTGTACAATGACTGATAACAACTCTATATACAGTAGATAACACAGGATCCACCATTCACAATAGGTGATGTCACAGCTCACCTCCTCCTCCTCCTGTACAGTGACTGATGACACCTCTATATACAGTAGATAACACAGGATCCACCATTCACAATAAGTGATGTCACAGCTCACCTACTTCTCCTCCTGTATAATGACTGATAACACATCTATATATAGTAGATAACACAGGATCCACCATTTACAATAGGTGATGTCACAGCTCACCTCCTCCCCCTGCTGTACAATGACTGATAACACCTCTATATACAGTCGATAATAAAGGATCCACCTTTCACAATAGGTGATGTCACAGATAACCTCCTCCTCCTCCTGTACAATGACTGATAACACCTCTATATACAGTAGATAACACAGGATCCACCATTCACAATAGGTGATGTCACAGCTCACCTCCTCCCCATCCTGTACAATGACTGATAACACCTCTATATGGAGTAGATAACACAGGATCCACATTGACAATAGGTGATGTCACAGCTCACCTCCTCCCCATCCTGTACAATGACTGATAACACCTCTATATACAGTAGATAATACAGGATCCACCATTCACAATAGATGATACATGTATCACAGCTGAAAATGTAAAAATTGCCAGTCTTACCGTGTTGTGGAGTACCTTTACATGCCCGTTCAGACCAGCTCTATGAATTTTTTCAGAAGGTTTAGTTCATTTAAAAAAATCCAGAAGAAGATCATTCAATGTAAAAAGAAGAAAAAAATCCTTCGCTAAACTTTTAAGATTCTGTTGAACTTTTATCAAAAATATAATCCGCAATGTCTAATTATAACTCGGGTAGATTTGCCCTTCAGGTTTACAGCGCAAAGGAGAAATTGAAACACAGTAAAATGGGTCATTATCTTAGAATAAGCCTTTTGGATGTTTATGACTGAAAAGTATTTCATTTCCATTTTCTTTTTCTTTTTTTGGAAGAGAAACAGAAGCAAATGTTTAAACCCAAAGGGAGGCTAATTTTCTCAATTTCTTAGTGAATTTACAATGAAATGAAGGATAATGAAAGTCTCCTGGAGGGACGCTTTGAGGATCAGCGCTGATCTCTGTCTTTTACTGTGTTTAATAGTAGAACAGAGACAAGTCATTATCATTTTCAAGAGAAAGCTACAGGCTGCGTCATCCCAAATACTGCTCTGTTTAGCTTCCGAAACATATCTAGATATGTAATGTAACACAACCCCTTATACTCATCAAGAAATGTATCATTACTGGAAGCAAAAAGAAGAGGCAGCGTTATAGTAGTTATATTCTTGTACATAGCAGCAGTATTATAGTAGTTATATTCTTGTACATAGGGGGCAGTATTATAGTAGTTATATTCTTGTACATAGGAGCAGTATTATAGTAGTCATATTCTTGTACATAGGAGCAGTATTATACTAGTTATATTCTTGTACATAGGGGGCAGTATTATAGTAGTCATATTCTTGTACATAGGAGCAGTATTATAGTAGTCATATTCTTGTACATAGGAGCAGTATTATACTAGTTATATTCTTGTACATAGGGGGCAGTATTATAGTAGTTATATTCTTGTACATAGGAGCAATATTATAGTAGTTATATTCTTGTTCATAGGGGGCAGTATTATAGTAGTTATATTCTTGTTCATAAGGGGCAGTATTATAGTAGTTAAAGTCTTGTACATAGGGAGCAGTATTTTTGTAGTTATATTCTTGAACATAGGTGGCTGTATTATAGTAGTTATATTCTTGTACATAGGAGCAGTATTATAGCAGTTATATTCTTGTACATAGGGGGCAGTATTATAGTAGTTATATTCTTGTACATAGGGACAGTATTATAGTAGTTACATTCTTGTACATAGGAGCAGTATTATAGTAGTTATATTCTTGTACATAGGGGCCGTATTATAGTAGTCATATTCTTGTACATAGGAGCAGTATTATAGTAGTCATATTCTTGTACATAGGAGCAGTATTATAGTAGTTATATTCTTGTACATAGGGGCAGTATTATAGTAGTTATATTCTTGTACATAGGGGCAGTATTATAGTAGTTATATTCTTGTACATAGGGGGCAGTATTACAGTAGTTATATTCTTGTACATAGGAGCAGTATTATAGTAGTCATATTCTTGTACATAGGAGCAGTATTATAGTAGTTATATTCTTGTACATAAGGGGCAGTATTATAGTAGTTATATTCTTGTACATAGGAGCAATATTATAGTAGTTATATTCTTGTTCATAGGGGGCAGTATTATAGTAGATATATTCTTGTTCATAGGGGGCAGTATTATAGTAGTTATAGTCTTGTACATAGGGAGCAGTATTTTTGTAGTTATATTCTTGTACATAGGTGGCTGTATTATAGTAGTTATATTCTTGTACATAGGAGCAGTATTATAGCAGTTATATTCTTGTACATAGGGGGCAGTATTATAGTACTTATATTCTTGTACATAGGGGCAGTATTATAGTAGTTATATTCTTGTACATAGGAGCAGTATTATAGTAGTTATATTCTTGTACATAGGGGCCGTATTATAGTAGTCATATTCTTGTAAATAGGAGCAGTATTATAGTAGTTATATTCTTGTACATAGGAGCAGTATTATAGTAGTTATATTCTTGTACATAGGGGGCAGTATTATAGTAGCTATATTCTTGTACATAGGGGCAGTATTATAGTAGTTATATTCTTGTACATAGGAGCAGTATTATAGTAGCTATATTCTTGTACATAGGGGGCAGCATTATAGTAGTTATATTCTTGTACATAGGAGCAGTATTATAGTAGTTATATTCTTGTACATAGGGGGCAGTATTATAGTAGTTATATTCTTGTACATAGGAGCAGTATTATAGTAGTTATATTCTTGTACAAAGTAGCAGTATTATAGTAGTTATATTCTTGTACATAGGGGGCAGTATTATAGTAGCTATATTCTTGTACATAGGGGCAGTATTATAGTAGTTATATTCTTGTACATGGGGCAGTATTATAGTAGCTATATTCTTGTACATAGGGGGCAGCATTATAGAAGTTATATTCTTGTATATAGGAGCAGTATTATAGTAGTTATATTCCTGTACATAGGGGGCAGTATTATAGTAGTTATATTCTTGTATATAGGAGCAGTATTATAGTAGTTATATTCTTGTACATAGGAGCAGTATTATAGTAGTTATATTCTTGTACATAGGGGGCAGTATTATAGTAGCTATATTCTTGTACATAGGGGCAGTATTATAGTAGTTATATCCTTGTACCTAGGAGCAGTATTATAGTAGCTATATTCTTGTACATAGGGGGCAGTATTATAGTAGTTATATTCTTGTACATAGGAGCAGTATTATAGTAGCTATATTCTTGTACATAGGGGGCAGTATTATAGTAGTTATATTCTAGTACATAGGGGCAGTATTATAGTAGTTATATTCTTGTACATAGGGGCAGTATTATAGCAGTCATATTCTTGTACATAGGAGCAGTATTATATCAGTTATATTCTTGTACATAGGAGCAGTATTATAGTAGTTATATTCTTGTACATAGGAGCAGTATTATAGTAGTTATATTCTTGTACATAGGAGCAGTACTATAGTAGTTATATTCTTGTATATAGGGGCAGTATTATAGTAGTTATATTCTTGTACATAGGAGCAGTATTATAGTAGTTATATTCTTGTACATAGGGGCAGTATTATAGTAGTTATATTCTTGTATATAGGGGCAGTATTATAGTAGTTATATTCTTGTACATAGGAGCAGTATTATAGTAGTTATATTCTTGTATATAGGGGCAGTATTATAGTAGTTATATTCTTGTACATAGGAGCAGTATTACAGTAGTTATAGTCTTGTACATAGGAGCAGTATTATAGTAGTTATATTCTTGTACATAGGAGCAGTATTATAGTAGTTATATTCTTGTACATAGGAGCAGTACTATAGTAGTTATATTCTTGTATATAGGGGCAGTATTATAGTAGTTATATTCCTGTACATAGGAGCAGTATTATAGTAGCTATATTCTTGTACATAGGGGAGTATTATAGTAGTTATATTCTTGTACATAGGAGCAGTATTATAGTAGTTATATTCTTGTACATAGGGGCAGTATTATAGTAGTTATATTCTTGTACATAGGGGCAGTATTATAGTAGTTATATTCTTGTATATAGGGGCAGTATTATAGTAGTTATATTCTTGTACATAGGAGCAGTATTATAGTAGTTATATTCTTGTATATAGGGGCAGTATTATATTAGTTATATTCTTGTACATAGGAGCAGTATTACAGTAGTTATAGTCTTGTACATAGGAGCAGTATTATAGTAGTTATATTCTTGTACATGGGAGCAGTATTATAGTAGTTATATTTTTGTAGATAGGAGCAGTATTATAGTAGTTATATTTATGTACATAGGGGGCAGTATTATAGTAGCTATATTCTTGTACATAGGGGCAGTATTATAGTAGTTATATTCTTGTACCTAGGAGCAGTATTATAGTAGCTATATTCTTGTACATAGGGGGCAGTATTATAGTAGTTATATTCTTGTACATAGGAGCAGTATTATAGTAGCTATATTCTTGTACATAGGGGGCAGTATTATAGTAGTTATATTCTTGTACATAGGAGCAGTATTATAGTAGCTATATTCTTGTACATAGGGGGCAGTATTACAGTAGTTATATTCTAGTACATAGGGGCAGTATTATAGTAGTTATATTCTTGTACATAGGGGCAGTATTATACCAGTCATATTCTTGTACAGAGGAGCAGTATTATAGTAGTTATATTCTTGTACATAGGAGCAGTATTATAGTAGTTATATTCTTGTACATAGGAGCAGTATTATAGTAGTTATATCCTTGTACATAGGAGCAGTACTATAGTAGTTATATTCTTGTATATAGGGGCAGTATTATAGTAGTTATATTCTTGTACATAGGAGCAGTATTATAGTAGTTATATTCTTGTACATAGGGGCAGTATTATAGTAGTTATATTCTTGTACATAGGGGCAGTATTATAGTAGTTATATTCTTGTATATAGGGGCAGTATTATAGTAGTTATATTCTTGTACATAGGAGCAGTATTATAGTAGTTATATTCTTGCATATAGGGGCAGTATTATAGTAGTTATATTCTTGTACATAGGAGCAGTATTACAGTAGTTATAGTCTTGTACATAGGAGCAGTATTATAGTAGTTATATTCTTGTACATAGGAGCAGTATTACAGTAGTTATAGTTCTTGTACATAGGAGCAGTATTATAGTAGTTATATTCTTGTACATGGGGCAGTATTATAGTAGTTATATTCTTGTACATAGGGACAGTATTATAGTAGTTACATTCTTGTACATAGGAGCAGTATTATAGTAGTTATATTCTTGTACATAGGGGCCGTATTATAGTAGTCATATTCTTGTACATAGGAGCAGTATTATAGTAGTCATATTCTTGTACATAGGAGCAGTATTATAGTAGTTATATTCTTGTACATGGGGGCAGTATTATAGTAGTTATATTCTTGTACATAGGGGCAGTATTATAGTAGTTATATTCTTGTACATAGGGGGCAGTATTACAGTAGTTATATTCTTGTACATAGGAGCAGTATTATAGTAGTCATATTCTTGTACATAGGAGCAGTATTATAGTAGTTATATTCTTGTACATAAGGGGCAGTATTATAGTAGTTATATTCTTGTACATAGGAGCAATATTATAGTAGTTATATTCTTGTTCATAGGGGGCAGTATTATAGTAGATATATTCTTGTTCATAGGGGGCAGTATTATAGTAGTTATAGTCTTGTACATAGGGAGCAGTATTTTTGTAGTTATATTCTTGTACATAGGTGGCTGTATTATAGTAGTTATATTCTTGTACATAGGAGCAGTATTATAGCAGTTATATTCTTGTACATAGGGGGCAGTATTATAGTACTTATATTTTTGTACATAGGGGCAGTATTATAGTAGTTATATTCTTGTACATAGGAGCAGTATTATAGTAGTTATATTCTTGTACATAGGGGCCGTATTATAGTAGTCATATTCTTGTAAATAGGAGCAGTATTATAGTAGTTATATTCTTGTACATAGGAGCAGTATTATAGTAGTTATATTCTTGTACATAGGGGGCAGTATTATAGTAGCTATATTCTTGTACATAGGGGCAGTATTATAGTAGTTATATTCTTGTACATAGGAGCAGTATTATAGTAGCTATATTCTTGTACATAGGGGGCAGCATTATAGTAGTTATATTCTTGTACATAGGAGCAGTATTATAGTAGTTATATTCTTGTACATAGGGGGCAGTATTATAGTAGTTATATTCTTGTACATAGGAGCAGTATTATAGTAGTTATATTCTTGTACAAAGTAGCAGTATTATAGTAGTTATATTCTTGTACATAGGGGGCAGTATTATAGTAGCTATATTCTTGTACATAGGGGCAGTATTATAGTAGTTATATTCTTGTACATGGGGCAGTATTATAGTAGCTATATTCTTGTACATAGGGGGCAGCATTATAGAAGTTATATTCTTGTATATAGGAGCAGTATTATAGTAGTTATATTCCTGTACATAGGGGGCAGTATTATAGTAGTTATATTCTTGTATATAGGAGCAGTATTATAGTAGTTATATTCTTGTACATAGGAGCAGTATTATAGTAGTTATATTCTTGTACATAGGGGGCAGTATTATAGTAGCTATATTCTTGTACATAGGGGCAGTATTATAGTAGTTATATCCTTGTACCTAGGAGCAGTATTATAGTAGCTATATTCTTGTACATAGGGGGCAGTATTATAGTAGTTATATTCTTGTACATAGGAGCAGTATTATAGTAGCTATATTCTTGTACATAGGGGGCAGTATTTTAGTAGTTATATTCTAGTACATAGGGGCAGTATTATAGTAGTTATATTCTTGTACATAGGGGCAGTATTATAGCAGTCATATTCTTGTACATAGGAGCAGTATTATATCAGTTATATTCTTGTACATAGGAGCAGTATTATAGTAGTTATATTCTTGTACATAGGAGCAGTATTATAGTAGTTATATTCTTGTACATAGGAGCAGTACTATAGTAGTTATATTCTTGTATATAGGGGCAGTATTATAGTAGTTATATTCTTGTACATAGGAGCAGTATTATAGTAGTTATATTCTTGTACATAGGGGCAGTATTATAGTAGTTATATTCTTGTATATAGGGGCAGTATTATAGTAGTTATATTCTTGTACATAGGAGCAGTATTATAGTAGTTATATTCTTGCATATAGGGGCAGTATTATAGTAGTTATATTCTTGTACATAGGAGCAGTATTACAGTAGTTATAGTCTTGTACATAGGAGCAGTATTATAGTAGTTATATTCTTGTACATAGGAGCAGTATTATAGTAGTTATATTCTTGTACATAGGAGCAGTACTATAGTAGTTATATTCTTGTATATAGGGGCAGTATTATAGTAGTTATATTCCTGTACATAGGAGCAGTATTATAGTAGCTATATTCTTGTACATAGGGGAGTATTATAGTAGTTATATTCTTGTACATAGGAGCAGTATTATAGTAGTTATATTCTTGTACATAGGGGCAGTATTATAGTAGTTATATTCTTGTACATAGGGGCAGTATTATAGTAGTTATATTCTTGTATATAGGGGCAGTATTATAGTAGTTATATTCTTGTACATAGGAGCAGTATTATAGTAGTTATATTCTTGTATATAGGGGCAGTATTATATTAGTTATATTCTTGTACATAGGAGCAGTATTACAGTAGTTATAGTCTTGTACATAGGAGCAGTATTATAGTAGTTATATTCTTGTACATGGGAGCAGTATTATAGTAGTTATATTTTTGTAGATAGGAGCAGTATTATAGTAGTTATATTTATGTACATAGGGGGCAGTATTATAGTAGCTATATTCTTGTACATAGGGGCAGTATTATAGTAGTTATATTCTTGTACCTAGGAGCAGTATTATAGTAGCTATATTCTTGTACATAGGGGGCAGTATTATAGTAGTTATATTCTTGTACATAGGAGCAGTATTATAGTAGCTATATTCTTGTACATAGGGGGCAGTATTATAGTAGTTATATTCTTGTACATAGGAGCAGTATTATAGTAGCTATATTCTTGTACATAGGGGGCAGTATTATAGTAGTTATATTCTAGTACATAGGGGCAGTATTATAGTAGTTATATTCTTGTACATAGGGGCAGTATTATACCAGTCATATTCTTGTACAGAGGAGCAGTATTATAGTAGTTATATTCTTGTACATAGGAGCAGTATTATAGTAGTTATATTCTTGTACATAGGAGCAGTATTATAGTAGTTATATCCTTGTACATAGGAGCAGTACTATAGTAGTTATATTCTTGTATATAGGGGCAGTATTATAGTAGTTATATTCTTGTACATAGGAGCAGTATTATAGTAGTTATATTCTTGTACATAGGGGCAGTATTATAGTAGTTATATTCTTGTACATAGGGGCAGTATTATAGTAGTTATATTCTTGTATATAGGGGCAGTATTATAGTAGTTATATTCTTGTACATAGGAGCAGTATTATAGTAGTTATATTCTTGCATATAGGGGCAGTATTATAGTAGTTATATTCTTGTACATAGGAGCAGTATTACAGTAGTTATAGTCTTGTACATAGGAGCAGTATTATAGTAGTTATATTCTTGTACATAGGAGCAGTATTACAGTAGTTATAGTCTTGTACATAGGAGCAGTATTATAGTAGTTATATTCTTGTACATGGGAGCAGTATTATAGTAGTTATATTCTTGTACATAGGAGCAGTATTATAGTAGTTATATTCTTATACATAGGGGCAGTATTATAGTAGCTTTATTCTTGTACATAGGGGCAGTATTATAGTAGTTATATTCTTGTACCTAGGAGCAGTATTATAGTAGCTATATTCTTGTACATAGGGGGCAGTATTATAGTAGTTATATTCATGTACGTAGGAGCAGTATTATAGTAGCTATATTCTTGTACATAGGGGGCAGTATTATAGTAGTTATATTCTAGTACATAGGGGCAGTATTATAGTAGTTATATTCTTGTACATAGGGGCAGTATTATAGCAGTCATATTCTTGTACATAGGAGCAGTATTATAGTAGTTATATTCTTGTACATAGGAGCAGTATTATAGTAGTTATATTCTTGTACATAGGAGCAGTATTATAGTAGTTATATTCTTGTACATAAGAGCAGTACTATAGTAGTTATATTCTTGTATATAGGGGCAGTATTATAGTAGTTATATTCTTGTACATAGGAGCAGTATTATAGTAGTTATATTCTTGTACATAGGGGCAGTATTATAGTCGTTATATTCTTGTACATAGGGGCAGTATTATAGCAGTTATATTCTTGTATATAGGGGCAGTATTATAGTAGTTATATTCTTGTACATAGGAGCAGTATTATAGTAGTTATATTCTTGTATATAGGGGCAGTATTATAGTAGTTATATTCTTGTACATAGGAGCAGTATTACAGTAGTTATAGACTTGTACATAGGAGCAGTATTATAGTAGCTATATTCTTGTACATAGGGGGCAGTATTATAGTAGTTATATTCTTGTACATAGGAGCAGTATTATAGTAGCTATATTCTTGTACATAGGGGGCAGTATTATAGTAGTTATATTTTAGTACATAGGGGCAGTATTATAGTAGTTATATTCTTGTACATAGGGGCAGTATTATAGCAGTCATATTCTTGTACATAGGAGCAGTATTATAGTAGTTATATTCTTGTACATAGGAGCAGTATTATAGTAGTTATATTCTTGTACATAGGAGCAGTATTATAGTAGTTATATTCTTGTACATAGGAGCAGTACTATAGTAGTTATATTCTTGTATATAGGGGCAGTATTATAGTAGTTATATTCTTGTACATAGGAGCAGTATTATAGTAGTTATATTCTTGTACATAGGGGCAGTATTATAGTAGTTATATTCTTGTACATAGGGGCAGTATTATAGTAGTTATATTCTTGTATATAGGGGCAGTATTATAGTAGTTATATTCTTGTACATAGGAGCAGTATCATAGTAGTTATATTCTTGCATATAGGGGCAGTATTATAGTAGTTATATTCTTGTACATAGGAGCAGTATTACAGTAGTTATAGTCTTGTACATAGGAACAGTATTATAGTAGTTAAATTCTTGTACATGGGAGCAGTATTATAGTAGTTATATTCTTGTACATAGGAGCAGTATTATAGTAGTTATATTCTTGTACATAGGAGCAGCACTATAGTAGTTATATTCTTGTACATATGAGCAGTATTATAGTAGTTATATTCTTCTACATAGAAGCAGTATTATAGTAGTTATATTCTTGTACATAGGGGCAGTATTATAGTAGTTATATTCTTGTACATAGGGACAGTATTATAGTAGTTATATTCTTGTAAATAGGAGCAGTATTATAGTAGTTATATTCTTGTACATAGGAGCAGTACTATAGTAGTTATATTCTTGTATATAGGGGCAGTATTATAGTAGTTATTTTCTTGTACATAGGAGCAGTATTATAGTAGTTATATTCTTGTACATAGGGGCAGTATTATAGTAGTTATATTCTTGTATATAGGGGCAGTATTATAGTAGTTATATTCTTGTACATAGGAGCAGTATTATAGTAGTTATATTCTTGTACATGGGAGCAGTATTATAGTAGTTATATTCTTGTACATAGGAGCAGTATTATAGTAGTTATATTCTTGTACATAGGAGCAGAATTATAGTAGTTATATTCTTGTACATAGGAGCAGTATTATAGTAGTTATATTCTTGTACATAGGAGCAGCACTGTAGTAGTTATATTCTTGTACATATGAGCAGTATTATAGTAGTTATATTCTTGTACATAGGAGCAGCACTATAGTAGTTATATTCTTGTACATAGGGACAGTATTATAGTAGTTATATTCTTGTACATAGGAGCAGTATTATTGTAGTTATATTCTTGTACATAGGAGCAGTATTACAGTAGTTATAGTCTTGTACATAGGAGCAGTATTATATTAGTTATATTCTTGTACATGGGAGCAGTATTATAGTAGTTATATTCTTGTACATAGGGGCAGTATTATAGTAGTTATATTCTTGTACCTAGGAGCAGTATTATAGTAGCTTTATTCTTGTACATAGGGGGCAGTATTATAGTAGTTATATTCTTGTACATAGGAGCAGTATTATAGTAGCTATATTCTTGTACATAGGGGGCAGTATTATAGTAGTTATATTCTAGTACATAGGGGCAGTATTATAGTAGTTATATTCTTGTACATAGGGGCAGTATTATAGCAGTCATATTCTTGTACAGAGGACCAGTATTATAGTAGTTATATTCTTGTACATAGGAGCAGTATTATAGTAGTTATATTCTTGTACATAGGAGCAGTATTATAGTAGTTATATTCTTGTACATAGGAGCAGTACTATAGTAGTTATATTCTTGTATATAGGGGCAGTATTATAGTAGTTATATTCTTGTACATAGGAGCAGTATTATAGTAGTTATATTCTTGTACATAGGGGCAGTATTATAGTAGTTATATTCTTGTACATAGGGGCAGTATTATACTAGTTATATTCTTGTATTTAGGGGCAGTATTATAGTAGTTATATTCTTGTACATAGGAGCAGTATTATAGTAGTTATATTCTTGCATATAGGGGCAGTATTATAGTAGTTATATTCTTGTACATAGGAGCAGTATTACAGTAGTTATATTCTTGTACATAGGAGCAGTATTATAGTAGTTATATTCTTGTACATAGGAGAAGTATTACAGTAGTTATAGTCTTGTACATAGGAGCAGTATTATAGTAGTTATATTCTTGTACATGGGAGCAGTATTATAGTAGTTATATTCTTGTACATAGGAGCAGTATTATAGTAGTTATATTCTTGTACATAGGGGGCAGTATTATAGTAGCTATATTCTTGTACATAGGGGCAGTATTATAGTAGTTATATTCTTGTACCTAGGAGCAGTATTATAGTACCTATATTCTTGTACATAGGGGCAGTATTATAGTAGTTATATTCTTGTACCTAGGAGCAGTATTATAGTAGCTATATTCTTGTACATAGGGGGCAGTATTATAGTAGTTATATTCTTGTACATAGGAGCAGTATTATAGTAGCTATATTCTTGTACATAGGGGGCAGTATTATAGTAGTTATATTCTAGTACATAGGGGCAGTATTATAGTAGTTATATTCTTGTACATAGGGGCAGTATTATAGCAGTCATATTCTTGTACAGAGGAGCAGAATTATAGTAGTTATATTCTTGTACATAGGAGCAGTATTATAGTAGTTATATTCTTGTACATAGGAGCAGTATTATAGTAGTTATATTCTTGTACATAGGAGCAGTATTATAGTAGTTATATTCTTGCATATAGGGGCAGTATTATAGTAGTTATATTCTTGTACATAGGAGCAGTATTACAGTAGTTATATTCTTGTACATAGGAGCAGTATTATAGTAGTTATATTCTTGTACATAGGAGAAGTATTACAGTAGTTATAGTCTTGTACATAGGAGCAGTATTATAGTAGTTATATTCTTGTACATGGGAGCAGTATTATAGTAGTTATATTCTTGTACATAGGAGCAGTATTATAGTAGTTATATTCTTGTACATAGGGGGCAGTATTATAGTAGCTATATTCTTGTACATAGGGGCAGTATTATAGTAGTTATATTCTTGTACCTAGGAGCAGTATTATAGTACCTATATTCTTGTACATAGGGGCAGTATTATAGTAGTTATATTCTTGTACCTAGGAGCAGTATTATAGTAGCTATATTCTTGTACATAGGGGGCAGTATTATAGTAGTTATATTCTTGTACATAGGAGCAGTATTATAGTAGCTATATTCTTGTACATAGGAGCAGTATTATAGTAGTTATATTCTAGTACATAGGGGCAGTATTATAGTAGTTATATTCTTGTACATAGGGGCAGTATTATAGCAGTCATATTCTTGTACAGAGGAGCAGTATTATAGTAGTTATATTCTTGTACATAGGAGCAGTATTATAGTAGTTATATTCTTGTACATAGGAGCAGTATTATAGTAGTTATATTCTTGTACATAGGAGCAGTACTATAGTAGTTATATTCTTGTATATAGGGGCAGTATTATAGTAGTTATATTCTTGTACATAGGAGCAGTATTATAGTAGTTATATTCTTGTACATAGGGGCAGTATTATAGTAGTTATATTCTTGTACATAGGGGCAGTATTATAGTAGTTATATTCTTGTATATAGGGGCAGTATTATAGTAGTTATATTCTTGTACATAGGAGCAGTATTATAGTAGTTATATTCTTGCATATAGGGGCAGTATTATAGTAGTTATATTCTTGTACATAGGAGCAGTATTACAGTAGTTATAGTCTTGTACATAGGAGCAGTATTATAGTAGTTATATTCTTGTACATAGGAGAAGTATTACAGTAGTTATAGTCTTGTACATAGTAGCAGTATTATAGTAGTTATATTCTTGTACATGGGAGCAGTATTATAGTAGTTATATTCTTGTACATAGGAGCAGTATTATAGTAGGTATATTCTTGTACATATTGGGCAGTATTATAGTAGCTATATTCTTGTACATAGGGGCAGTATTATAGTAGTTATATTCTTGTACCTAGGAGCAGTATTATAGTAGCTATATTCTTGTACATAGGGGGCAGTATTATAGTAGTTATATTCTTGTACATAGGAGCAGTATTATAGTAGCTATATTCTTGTACATAGGGGGCAGTATTATAGTAGTTATATTCTAGTACATAGGGGCAGTATTATAGTAGTTATATTCTTCTACATAGGGGCAGTATTATAGCAGTCATATTCTTGTACATAGGAGCAGTATTATAGTAGTTATATTCTTGTACATAGGAGCAGTATTATAGTAGTTATATTCTTGTACAAAGGAGCAGTATTATAGTAGTTATATTCTTGTACATAAGAGCAGTACTATAGTAGTTATATTCTTGTATATAGGGGCAGTATTATAGTAGTTATATTCTTGTACATAGGAGCAGTATTATAGTAGTTATATTCTTGTACATAGGGGCAGTATTATAGTAGTTATATTCTTGTACATAGGGGCAGTATTATAGTAGTTATATTCTTGTATATAGGGGCAGTATTATAGTAGTTATATTCTTGTACATAGGAGCAGTATTATAGTAGTTATATTCTTGTATATAGGGGCAGTATTATAGTAGTTATATTCTTGTACATAGGAGCAGTATTACAGTAGTTATAGTCTTGTACATAGGAGCAGTATTATAGTAGTTATATTCCTGTACATGGGAGCAGTATTATAGTAGTTATATTCTTGTACATAGGAGCAGTATTATAGTAGTTATTTTCTTGTACATAGGAGCAGCACTATAGTAGTTATATTCTTGTACATAGGGACAGTATTATAGTAGTTATATTCTTGTACATAGGAGCAGTATTATTGTAGTTATATTCTTGTACATAGGAGCAGTATTACAGTAGTTATAGTCTTGTACATAGGAGCAGTATTATAGTAGTTATATTCTTGTACATGGGAGCAGTATTATAGTAGTTATATTCTTGTACATAGGAGCAGTATTATAGTAGTTATATTCTTGTACATAGGGGGCAGTATTATAGTAGCTATATTCTTGTACATAGGGGCAGTATTATAGTAGTTATATTCTTGTACATAGGAGCAGTATTATAGTAGTTATTTTCTTGTACATAGGAGCAGCACTATAGTAGTTATATTCTTGTACATAGGGACAGTATTATAGTAGTTATAGTCTTGTACATAGGAGCAGTATTATAGTAGTTATATTCTTGTACATGGGAGCAGTATTATAGTAGTTATATTCTTGTACATAGGAGCAGTATTATAGTAGTTATATTCTTGTACATAGGGGGCAGTATTATAGTAGTTATATTCTTGTACATAGGAGCAGTATTATAGTAGCTATATTCTTGTACATAGGGGGCAGTATTACAGTAGTTATATTCTAGTACATAGGGGCAGTATTATAGTAGTTATATTCTTGTACATAGGGGCAGTATTATAGCAGTCATATTCTTGTACATAGGAGCAGTATTATAGTAGTTATATTCTTGTACATAGGAGCAGTATTACAGTAGTTATATTCTTGTACATAGGGGGCAGTATTATAGTAGTTATATTCTTGTACATAGGGGGCAGTATTATAGTAGTTATATTCTTGTACATAGGAGCAGTATTATAGTAGCTATATTCTTGTACATAGGGGGCAGTATTATAGTAGTTATATTCTAGTACATAGGGGCAGTATTATAGTAGTTATATTCTTCTACATAGGGGCAGTATTATAGTAGTTATATTCTTCTACATAGGGGCAGTATTATAGCAGTTATATTCTTGTACATAGGAGCAGTATTATAGTAGTTATATTCTTGTACATAGGAGCAGTATTATAGTAGTTATATTCTTGTACATAAGAGCAGTACTATAGTAGTTATATTCTTGTATATAGGGGCAGTATTATAGTAGTTATATTCTTGTACATAGGAGCAGTATTATAGTAGTTATATTCTTGTACATAGGGGCAGTATTATAGTAGTTATATTCTTGTACATAGGGGCAGTATTATAGTAGTTATATTCTTGTATATAGGGGCAGTATTATAGTAGTTATATTCTTGTTCATAGGAGCAGTATTATAGTAGTTATATTCTTGTATATAGGGGCAGTATTATAGTAGTTATATTCTTGTACATAGGAGCAGTATTACAGTAGTTATAGTCTTGTACATAGGAGCACTATTATAGTAGTTATATTCTTGTACATGGGAGCAGTATTATAGTAGTTATATTCTTGTACATAGGAGCAGTATTATAGTAGTTATATTCTTGTACATAGGAGCAGCACTATAGTAGTTATATTCTTGTACATAGGAGCAGCACTATAGTAGTTATATTCTTGTACATAGGGACAGTATTATAGTAGTTATATTCTTGTACATAGGAGCAGTATTACAGTAGTTATAGTCTTGTACATAGGAGCAGTATTATAGTAGTTATATTCTTGTACATGGGAGCAGTATTATAGTAGTTATATTCTTGTACATAGGAGCAGTATTATAGTAGTTATATTCTTGTACATAGGGGGCAGTATTATAGTAGCTATATTCTTGTACATAGGGGCAGTATTATAGTAGTTATATTCTTGTACCTAGGAGCAGTATTATAGTAGCTATATTCTTGTACATAGGGGGCAATATTATAGTAGTTATATTCTTGTACATAGGAGCAGTATTATAGTAGCTATATTCTTGTACATAGGGGCAGTATTATAGTAGTTATATTCTAGTACATAGGGGCAGTATTATAGTAGTTATATTCTTGTACATAGGGGCAGTATTATAGCAGTCATATTCTTGTACATAGGAGCAGTATTATAGTAGTTATATTCTTGTACATAGGAGCAGTATTATAGTAGTTATATTCTTGTACATAGGAGCAGTATTATAGTAGTTATATTCTTGTACATAGGAGCAGTACTATAGTAGTTATATTCTTGTATATAGGGGCAGTATTATAGTAGTTATATTCTTGTACATAGGAGCAGTATTATAGTAGTTATATTCTTGTACATAGGGGCAGTATTATGGTCGTTATATTCTTGTACATAGGGGCAGTATTATAGTAGTTATATTCTTGTATATAGGGGCAGTATTATAGTAGTTATATTCTTGCACATAGGAGCAGTATTATAGTAGTTATATTCTTGCATATAGGGGCAGTATTATAGTAGTTATATTCTTGTACATAGGAGCAGTATTACAGTAGTTATAGTCTTGTACATAGGAGCAGTATTATAGTAGTTATATTCTTGTACATGGGAGCAGTATTATAGTAGTTATATTCTTGTACATAGGAGCAGTATTATAGTAGTTATATTCTTGTACATAGGAGCAGCACTATAGTAGTTATATTCTTGTACATATGAGCAGTATTATAGTAGTTATATTCTTCTACATAGAAGCAGTATTATAGTAGTTATATTCTTGTACATAGGGGCAGTATTATAGTAGTTATATTCTTGTACATAGGGACAGTATTATAGTAGTTATATTCTTGTCCATAGGAGCAGTATTATAGTAGTTATATTCTTGTACATAGGAGCAGTACTATAGTAGTTATATTCTTGTATATAGGGGCAGTATTATAGTAGTTATTTTCTTGTACATAGGAGCAGTATTATATTAGTTATATTCTTGTACATAGGGGCAGTATTATAGTAGTTATATTCTTGTACATAGGGGCAGTATTATAGTAGTTATATTCTTGTATATAGGGGCAGTATTATAGTAGTTATATTCTTGTACATAGGAGCAGTATTATAGTAGTTATATTCTTGTATATAGGGGTAGTATTATAGTAGTTATATTCTTGTACATATAAGCAGTATTACAGTAGTTATAGTCTTGTACATAAGAGCAGTATTATAGTAGTTATATTCTTGTACATGGGAGCAGTATTATAGTAGTTATATTCTTGTACATAGGAGCAGTATTATAGTAGTTATATTCTTGTACATAGGAGCAGCACTATAGTAGTTATATTCTTGTACATATGAGCAGTATTATAGTAGTTATATTCTTGTACATAGGAGCAGTATTATAGTAGTTATATTCTTGTACATAGGAGCAGCACTATAGTAGTTATATTCTTGTACATAGGGACAGTATTATAGTAGTTATATTCTTGTACATAGGAGCAGTATTATTGTAGTTATATTCTTGTACATAGGAGCAGTATTACAGTAGTTATAGTCTTGTACATAGGAGCAGTATTATAGTAGTTATATTCTTGTACATGGGAGCAGTATTATAGTAGTTATATTCTTGTACATAGGAGCAGTATTATAGTAGTTATATTCTTGTACATAGGGGGCAGTATTATAGTAGCTATATTCTTGTACATAGGGGCAGTATTATAGTAGTTATATTCTTGTACCTAGGAGCAGTATTATAGTAGCTATATTCTTGTACATAGGGGGCAATATTATAGTAGTTATATTCTTGTACATAGGAGCAGTATTATAGTAGCTATATTCTTGTACATAGGGGGCAGTATTATAGTAGTTATATTCTAGTACATAGGGGCAGTATTATAGTAGTTATATTCTTGTACATAGGGGCAGTATTATAGCAGTCATATTCTTGTACATAGGAGCAGTATTATAGTAGTTATATTCTTGTACATAGGAGCAGTATTATAGTAGTTATATTCTTGTACATAGGAGCAGTATTATAGTAGTTATATTCTTGTACATAGGAGCAGTACTATAGTAGTTATATTCTTGTATATAGGGGCATTATTATAGTAGTTATATTCTTGTACATAGGAGCAGTTTTATAGTAGTTATATTCTTGTACATAGGGGCAGTATTATAGTCGTTATATTCTTGTACATGGGGGCAGTATTATAGTAGTTATATTCTTGTATATAGGGGCAGTATTATAGTAGTTATATTTTTGTACATAGGAGCAGTATTATAGTAGTTATATTCTTGCATATAGGGGCAGTATTATAGTAGTTATATTCTTGTACATAGGAGCAGTATTACAGTAGTTATAGTCTTGTACATAGGAGCAGTATTATAGTAGTTATATTCTTGTACATGGGAGCAGTATTATAGTAGCTATATTCTTGTACATAGGAGCAGTATTATAGTAGTTATATTCTTGTACATAGGGGGCAGTATTATAGTAGCTATATTCTTGTACATAGGGGCAGTATTATAGTAGTTATATTCTTGTACCTAGGAGCAGTATTATAGTAGCTATATTCTTGTACATAGGGGGCAGTATTATAGTAGTTATATTCTTGTACATAGGAGCAGTATTATAGTAGCTATATTCCTGTACATAGGGGACAGTATTATAGTAGTTATATTCTAGTACATAGGGGCAGTATTATAGTAGTTATATTCTTCTACATAGGGGCAGTATTATAGTAGTTATATTCTTCTACATAGGGGCAGTATTATAGCAGTTATATTCTTGTACATAGGAGCAGTATTATAGTAGTTATATTCTTGTACATAGGAGCAGTATTATAGTAGTTATATTCTTGTACATAAGAGCAGTACTATAGTAGTTATATTCTTGTATATAGGGGCAGTATTATAGTAGTTATATTCTTGTACATAGGAGCAGTATTATAGTAGTTATATTCTTGTACATAGGGGCAGTATTATAGTAGTTATATTCTTGTACATAGGGGCAGTATTATAGTAGTTATATTCTTGTATATAGGGGCAGTATTATAGTAGTTATATTCTTGTTCATAGGAGCAGTATTATAGTAGTTATATTCTTGTATATAGGGGCAGTATTATAGTAGTTATATTCTTGTACATAGGAGCAGTATTACAGTAGTTATAGTCTTGTACATAGGAGCAGTATTATAGTAGTTATATTCTTGTACATGGGAGCAGTATTATAGTAGTTATATTCTTGTACATAGGAGCAGTATTATAGTAGTTATATTCTTGTACATAGGAGCAGCACTATAGTAGTTATATTCTTGTACATAGGGACAGTATTATAGTAGTTATATTCTTGTACATAGGAGCAGTATTATTGTAGTTATATTCTTGTACATAGGAGCAGTATTACAGTAGTTATAGTCTTGTACATAGGAGCAGTATTATAGTAGTTATATTCTTGTACATGGGAGCAGTATTATAGTAGTTATATTCTTGTACATAGGAGCAGTATTATAGTAGTTATATTCTTGTACATAGGGGGCAGTATTATAGTAGCTATATTCTTGTACATAGGGGCAGTATTATAGTAGTTATATTCTTGTACCTAGGAGCAGTATTATAGTAGCTATATTCTTGTACATAGGGGGCAATATTATAGTAGTTATATTCTAGTACATAGGAGCAGTATTATAGTAGCTATATTCTTGTACATAGGGGCACTATTATAGTAGTTATATTCTAGTACATAGGGGCAGTATTATAGTAGTTATATTCTTGTACATAGGGGCAGTATTATAGCAGTCATATTCTTGTACATAGGAGCAGTATTATAGTAGTTATATTCTTGTACATAGGAGCAGTATTATAGTAGTTATATTCTTGTACATAGGAGCAGTATTATAGTAGTTATATTCTTGTACATAGGAGCAGTACTATAGTAGTTATATTCTTGTATATAGGGGCAGTATTATAGTAGTTATATTCTTGTACATAGGAGCAGTATTATAGTAGTTATATTCTTGTACATAGGAGCAGTATTACAGTAGTTATAGTCTTGTACATAGGAGCAGTATTATAGTAGTTATATTCTTGTACATAGGAGCAGTATTATAGTAGTTATATTCTTGTACATAGGAGCAGTACTATAGTAGTTATATTCTTGTATATAGGGGCAGTATTATAGTAGTTATATTCTTGTACATAGGGGCAGTATTATAGTAGTTATATTCTTGTACATAGGAGCAGTATTACAGTAGTTATAGTCTTGTACATAGGAGCAGTATTATAGTAGTTATATTCTTGTACATGGGAGCAGTATTATAGTAGTTATATTCTTGTACATAGGAGCAGTATTATAGTAGTTATATTCTTGTACATAGGAGCAGCACTATAGTAGTTATATTCTTGTACATATGAACAGTATTATAGTAGTTATATTCTTCTACATAGAAGCAGTATTATAGTCCTTATATTCTTGTACATAGGGGCAGTATTATAGTAGTTATATTCTTGTACATAGGGGCAGTATTATAGTAGTTATATTCTTGTATATAGGGGCAGTATTATAGTAGTTATATTCTTGTACATAGGAGCAGTATTATAGTAGTTATATTCTTGTATATAGGGGTAGTATTATAGTAGTTATATTCTTGTACATATAAGCAGTATTACAGTAGTTATAGTCTTGTACATAGGAGCAGTATTATAGTAGTTATATTCTTGTACATGGGAGCAGTATTATAGTAGTTATATTCTTGTACATAGGAGCAGTATTATAGTAGTTATATTCTTGTACATAGGAGCAGCACTATAGTAGTTATATTCTTGTACATATGAGCAGTATTATAGTAGTTATATTCTTGTACATAGGAGCAGTATTATAGTAGTTATATTCTTGTACATAGGAGCAGCACTATAGTAGTTATATTCTTGTACATATGAGCAGTATTATAGTAGTTATATTCTTGTACATAGAAGCAGTATTATAGTAGTTATATTCTTGTACGTAGGGGCAGTATTATAGTAGTTATATTCTTGTACATAGGGACAGTATTATAGTAGTTATATTCTTGTACATAGGAGCAGTATTATTGTAGTTATATTCTTGTACATAGGGAGCAGTATTATAGTAGTTATATTCTTGTACATAGGGAACAGTATTATAGTAGTTATATTCTTGTACATAGAAGCAGTATTATAGTAGTTATATTCTTGTACATAGGGGCAGTATTATAGTAGTTATATTCTTGTACATAGGGACAGTATTATAGTAGTTATATTCTTGTACATAGGAGCAGTATTATAGTAGTTATATTCTTGTACATAGGAGCAGCACTATAGTAGTTATATTCTTGTACATATGAGCAGTATTATAGTAGTTATATTCTTGTACATAGAAGCAGTATTATAGTAGTTATATTCTTGTACATAGGGGCAGTATTATAGTAGTTATATTCTTGTACATAGGGACAGTATTATAGTAGTTATATTCTTGTACATAGGAGCAGTATTATTGTAGTTATATTCTTGTACATAGCGAGCAGTATTATAGTAGTTATATTCTTGTACATAGAAGCAGTATTATAGTAGTTATATTCTTGTACATAGGGGCAGTATTATAGTAGTGATATTCTTGTACATAGGGGTCAGTATTATAGTAGTTATACTCTTGTACACAGGAGCAGTATTATAGTAGTTATATTCTTGTACATAGGAACAAGTTTTTGGATTAATATATGCTGTGTATGTCCTAGATAAGACTTTGGTGAGTAAAAAAACCCAGAAGTTTGAATCTGGATTCTATGTTATTTCTTTTGTAGGGTAGGTATTTCCAATTTTGAATGATGTTATTCTTTAGATTGCCCTTTATATAATATCCAGAGGTTGTTAGACCCATGAAATACAGAAGTCTTCATTGTAATCCATCACAATCTCGGACCCCAGCGTCTTCCGTCCCTCCACATACTGTACTCCTCGTTTATGTCTGGCCGCCTCCCTGCAGCTATTTACTTCCTTGTGCTGTGTCGACATTTGCAGCCAATTTTGTATCATCAGCAAATGTAATAAGCTTTCCAGTTACAGTGGATTTAACATCATTAATGCACACTATTGAAAAGCACGGACCCCCGGGGATGCCATTAATGACCTTGCTTTGCTTGGAGCTCGGAGGACTTTTTTTCTATACGTATATCTATCTGCCTTCTTCGTACTTATCAATCTCACTGAGTATACATCAATAGTATAGATAGGACTTTCATCAGTCTTCCCCGGGGATTAGGAACAGGAGAAATATAATGTCCACTTTGCATATGACTAAATATTACACCTGAATGCTCCACTAAATGGTTAGAATGTGCTCCGGCCCTTTAATTATTTAGCCTTTCATTGTTATTATTATATTTCAATTGTGCTAATATTACACTAAGTAGGTCATTATAATTATTAAACAATTTAATAACATATTTTTTTTTATTTAATTAAATTAAAATAATTTAATTAAACGCTTTACTAATTAACATATTAATATTAGATATATTAATAATTAATATTTTTATTTCTCATGGTGTAAAACTTTACAGAACTTTTTTTTTTTTGGGCCCTTACTGTTGCTTCAAACACAGAACTACTATAAGAACACCATGAAAAAAGGTTTTTATTGGTATGTTTCTGTGCACATTTAGGTGTCCGGCTGTTAAAGTCTTAAGGAAACCACATAACTACATTGTTTTTTTTGTTGTGCTTTATTTATTTTTAATATTTAGGTTGTAGATTTTTTTTCTTTTGTTTATGGTTCTTTTTATTTTTTTTATAGAAATTTAGAAAATGCTGTTTATAGCAGATTTTGGGGGGAATTTTCATGTCTTATCAAGAAGTTTAGGGGAAAAAACACAGATATAAATGCTTTTCTTATTTACATTTTGAATTAAAAAAACACAAAATAAAGTGCATGTTTCAAGATAATGAAGTGAAATGCAGTTGTTATAGTACACTGCTTAAAAAAATAAAGGGAACACTGAAATAACCCATCCTAGATCTGAAGGAATGAAATCTTCTCATTGAATACTTTGTTCTGTATAAAGGTGAATGTGCTGACAACAAAATCACACAAAAATCATCAATGGAAATCACATTTATTAACCAATGGAGGCCTGGATTTGGAGTCACCCCCAAAATTAAAGTGGACAAACACACTACAGGCTGATCCAACTGTGATGTAATGTCCTTAAAACAAGTCACAATGAGGCTGAGTATTGTGTGTGGCCTCCACGTGCCTGTATGACCTCCCTACAACGCCTGGGCATGCTCCTGATGAGGTTGAGTATTGTGTGTGGCCTCCACGTGCCTGTATGACCTCCCTACAACGCCTGGGCATGCTCCTGATGAGGCTGAGTATTGTGTGTGGCCTCCACATACCTGTATGACCTCCCTACAACGCCTGGGCATGCTCCTGATGAGGCTGAGTATTGTGTGTGGCCTCCACGTGCCTGTATGACCTCCCTACAACGCCTGGGCATGCTCCTGATGAGGCTCAGTATTGTGTGTGGTGTCCACGTGCCTGTATGACCTCCCTACAACGCCTGGGCATGCTCCTGATGAGTCTTAGTATTGTGTGTGGCCTCCACGTGCCTGTATGACCTCCCTACAACGCCTGGGCATACTCCTGATGAGGCTGAGTATTGTGTGTGGCCTCCACGTGCCTGTATGACCTCCCTACAACGCCTGGGCATGCTCCTGATGAGGCTCAGTATTGTGTGTGGTGTCCACGTGCCTGTATGACCTCCCTACAACGCCTGGGCATGCTCCTGATGAGTCTTAGTATTGTGTGTGGCCTCCACGTGCCTGTATGACCTCCCTACAACGCCTGGGCATACTCCTGATGAGGCTGAGTATTGTGTGTGGCCTCCACGTGCCTGTATGACCTCCCTACAATGCCTGGGCATGCTCCTGATGAGGCTCAGTATTGTGTGTGGCCTCCACGTGCCTGTATGACCTCCCTACAACGCCTGGGCATGCTCCTGATGAGGCTCAGTATTGTGTGTGGTGTCCACGTGCCTGTATGACCTCCCTACAACGCCTGGGCATGCTCCTGATGAGGCTGAGTATTGTGTGTGGCCTACACGTGCCTGTTTGACCTCCCTACAACGCCTGGGCATGCTCCTGATGAGGCTGAGTATTGTGTGTGGCCTCCACGTGCCTGCATGACCTCCCTACAATGCCTGGGCATGCTCCTGATGAGGCTGAGTATTGTGTGTGGCCTCCAGGTGCCTGTATGACCTCCCTATAACGCCTGGGCATGCTCCTGATGAGGCTCAGTATTGTGTGTGGCCTCCACGTGCCTGTATGACCTCCCTACAATGCCTGGGCATGCTCCTGATGAGGCAGAGTATTGTGTGTGGCCTCCACGTGCCTGTATGACCTCCCTACAACGCCTGGGCATGCTCCTGATGAGGGTGAGTATTGTGTGTGGCCTCCACGTGCCTGTATGACCTCCCTATAACGCCTGGGCATGCTCCTGATGAGGCTCAGTATTGTGTGTGGCCTCCACGTGCCTGTATGACCTCCCTACAACACCTGGGCATGCTCCTGATGAGGCTGAGTATTGTGTGTGGCCTCCACGTGCCTGTATGACCTCCCTACAACGCCTGGGCATGCTCCTGATGAGGGTGAGTATTGTGTGGGGCCTCCACGTGCCTGTATGACCTCCCTACAACGCCTGGGCATGCTCCTGATGAGGCTCAGTATTGTGTGTGGCCTCCACGTGCCTGTATGACCTCCCTACAATGCCGGGGCATGCTCCTGATGAGGCTCAGCATTGTGTGTGACCTCTACGTGCCTGTATGACCTCCCTACAACGCCTGGGCATGCTCCTGATGAGGCTGAGTATTGTGTGTGGCCTCCACGTGCCTGTATGACCTCCCTACAACGCCTGGGCATGCTCCTGATGAGGTTGTGGATGGTCTCCTGTGGGATCTCCTCCCAGACCTGGACTAAAGCATCCGCCAACTCTTGGACAGTCTGTGGTGCAATGTGACATTGGTGGATGGAGCGAGACATGATGTCCCAGATGTGCTCAATCGGATTCAGGTCTGGGGAACGGCGGGCCAGTCCATAGCTTCAATGTCTTCATCTTGCAGGAACTGCTGACACCCTCCAGCCACATGAGGTCTGGCATTGTCCTGCATTAGGAGGAACCCAGGGCCAACCGCACCAGCATCTGGTCTCACAAGGGGTCTGAGGATCTCATCTCGGTACCTAATGGCAGTCAGGCCACCTCTGGCAAGCACATGGAGGGCTGTGCGGCCCTCCAAATAAATGCCACCCCATACCATTACTGACCCACTGCCAAACCGGTCATGCTGAATGATCTTGCAGGCAGCAGATTGCTCTCCACGGCGTCTCCAGACTCTGTCACGTCTGTCACACGTGCTCAGTGTGAACCTGCTTTCATCTGTGAAGAGCAGACCAGACATAACCTCAAGAGAAATGTGCTGTCTTCCAGGAGCAAAAATTAAAGATGTGTCTGACAGGATATCAAGACTCTTCAGACCTACAGATCACTACCCATTCCTGCTAATACATGTGGGGACAATTGACACCGCAAGAAAGGACCTGGAAACCATCTGCAGTGACTTTGAAGACTTAGGCAAGAAAGTGAAAGAATTGGGAGCGCAGGTGGTCTTCTCATCCATCCTCCCAGTGGATGACCATGGAACAATAAGGTGGAATAAGATTCTACAGGTGAACAACTGGCTATGTCGATGGTGCCGTCAACAAGGATTTGGATTTCTGGATCATGGAATGAATTACCTATACGATGGACTACTTGCTAGAGATGGGGTGCACCTTACGAAGACTGGAAAACATGCATTTGGAAGTCGCCTTGCTACACTCATCAGGAGAGCTTTAAACTAGAACAATGTGGGAAGGGAAGCAAAAGGCCAGAAAAAGCCATACAGCTGACAAATACTATTGAGATCTCTGCTACTGGAAGTGAAAAGGAAGAACAAAGACAAAACAATTTAAATAATAAAAATATGGGAGGAAGAGAAACCAATCACAAACTAAAATGTTTTTATACAAATGCACAAAGCATGGGCAACAAACAAGGAGAATTGGAACTACTAACGCAGGAAAAGAAATATGATGTCATTGGAATCACTGAAACTTGGTGGGACGATACACATGATTGGAATAAAAGGCTAAAAGGATACAACTTATTTGCAAGAAACAGACTTGATAAACGGGGAGGAGGTGTCGCATTGTATGTTAGAAAAGCGTATATCTGCACAGAGATTGAAGCTTCAGAGACTGGGAGTTCTGTAGAAACTGTTTGGGTAAGAATACAAGGAGAGAACAACGGAAAGGACACCATTGTAGGCATTTACTACAGGCCACCTGGGCAAGCTTAAGATATGGATGAACTCTTTATGTATCAAATGACCAAGTTCTCCAAAAAATATGACGTAGTGGTCATGGGAGATTTCAACTATCCAGACATTTGTTGGGAATCTCTCTCAAGTAAAACTAACAGGTCAAGCAAATTCTTATCCTCTCTTGCTGACAACTTTATCTTCCGAAAGGTAGGGGAGAAAACAAGGGGATCTGCTACTTTGGATCTAATCCTTATAAACAGGGAGGAAATGGTTGAGGAGGTAAAGGTGGCTGGGACCCTAGGAGGCAGCGATCATGCTATTATAGAATTTTGGATAACTAGAGGAGGAAGACATGTGAAGACTCAAACTTCAAGGTTAGATTTTAGAAAGGCAGATTTTAAGAGACTCAGAAAGAGAATAGAGGTATCCAATGGCTGGATGTCCTTAAGGACAAAAGTGTCCAGGAAGGATGGGAAATTTTTAAAAATGAGATTCTCAAAGCACAATCGTTAACAATCCCGAAAAGTAGGAAGAATGGGAAGCATTTAAGGAAACCAGGACGGATGAACACAGAACTTAAACACATGCTAAAAAGAAAGAAAGAAATGTTTATTAAATGGAAAGAGGGAGTCATATCTAAAGAAGATTATAATGCAGTCTGCAGATCCTGTAGGGCACGTATCAGGTTAGCTAAAGCTGACAATGAATTAAGGCTTGCAAGAGATGTCAAAAGCAATAAAAAAGGATTTTGGGGGTATGTCAAAAGTAAAAGAAAAGTCAAAGATGCTATAGGATTTTTACAGGATGAAAATGGAGAAATGGTAAGAGAGGATGTTGAGAAGGCCGAACTTTTTAATTCCTATTTTGCATCTGTTTTCTCTCAGAAAGAAAATGTAACATCAACTGATCTTCACTGTCCTTTTAAAGGAATAGAGGAATCCAAGTTATCTGTAAACAGAAAGATTGTGAGGGAATATTTAGCTAACATAAATGAGTTCAAGTCTCCAGGTCCAGATGAATTACACCCCAGAGTACTGAAGGAGATCATAGAAGAAATTTTAGAACCACTCTCCATAATCTTTGAAAATTCTTGGAGAACAGGAGAAGTCCCAGAAGACTGGAGAAGAGCAAATGTTGTTCCTATCTTCAAAAAGGGGAAGAAGGTGGACCCAGGGAACTATAGGCCGGTGAATCTGACTTCTATACCAGGAAAGATCTTTGAACAAATTATTAAACAACATGTATGTAAGTACATGGATAAGAATGAAGTGATTAACCAGAGTCAGCATGGGTTTGTAACTAACAAGTCATGTCAGACTAACTTAATTTCCTTCTATGACAGAATCACTGACTGGGTGTGTAGCACCCCGAGGACTCGGCTGCTACAGGGGTATTGCACCTCAAACCAGAGGTGTGGTATTCCACTCCCGGGTAAGGATGGAGTGTGGGACTGAGCTCAGATTGCTGCATGCACTACACTCATCCCATTTCCGGGGGACAGAACTACGGTACTCCCACCAGTTAGATGTGCAGGTACGACAGCGTCTGTCCCTGGCTGGAGTGGGAGGGGGGGAGGAACATCCCAGTAGTGTAGGGGCAGATAGGGGAGGGACTCTGGGCATAGAGGTAGGAGCCCATTGGGTGCTAGTCACCTGGGCTCACACATAGAGGGAGTATAAGAGGTGGGCACCATCTTAAGACAGGGTCTGTTCTGAGGGAGAGTTCAGCCAGAGAGGGCTGACAGGGAGCTGTGGCTCCGGCTGGGCCCAGCTCCAGGGCCAGGCCTGAAGCAGAGAGAAGGAAGAAGAGAGGCCCAGAGACACAAGGAGAGAGGGAACCCTGAGATCCCACAGGAGAACGAAAAGGGTGAAGGGTTGGCGGAAACGGGTACCGGAACCCAAACTGGTGGAGGCTAATGATCCTCAGACAGGAACCGGAGGTCGTGGTCAAGCTTTGGCACGACCCTCACCATATCCACCAGGAAGGCAGACCACGAATAGGGTCAGGGAAGCCGGGAAAGGTTTCGCCACCAAAAGGCCCGAGGGAGCCGGACATAGGTGGGTCCCTGGTGAGGACGGCCAGTAGGAAGGAAGAGAGGGGAGCTCAGGACCACGCTCTGGAACTGCCCGGGAGTTGGCCGAGTCCCGAACCTGGTGGACGCAGCACGGCTCGGGTGGTCACTCTTGGCCGAAGTGACCGGAGCAACACCTGTGAGTAAAAGCCTTGAAACTGCACCACACGTCTCTGAGCTTCCTTGCTGCACCATCACTACCACTATCATCTACATCTGCTGCCCTGGGGCCATACCCCTCCCGTTGGGGGTTATACCATCTACGCTGCACAACCATATCACCGGCCTCAGCGGTCTGCCCTGCAGCGGCGGTCTCATGACCGCATTCAACGGGTGGCGTAGTCGAACATTTCTAACATCTACTGCTAATACACCGCCACTCAGTTTGACACCCTGGGCACGGACCGGGTCACCGCCACGAGACTACTACTCCCATTGGATCCGGCTCCGGGTAAGCCCTCCCCCGTGCGCGCGATGCCGCACGACACAGCAGGCCCAGGGGCGCGTCAGGTGGATCAGGGAAATGCTGTAGATATAGTATATCTTGACTTCAGCAAAGCATTTGACAAAGTATCTCACACCATCCTTATTGAAAAAATGACCAAGTATGCAATGGACCAGGCAACTGTTAGGTGGATTCATAACTGGCTTAGTGATCGGACTCAAAGGGTGGTTGTAAATGGCTTCACATCCAGCTGGATGAATGTCTCAAGTGGGGTACCACAGGGCTCCGTCCTGGGACCTGTATTGTTCAACATCTTTATCAATGATTTAGATGAAGGAATTGAGGGTAAACTGATTAAATTTGCTGATGACACAAAGCTAGGAGGGATAACTAATACTAGAGAAGAGAGAGAGAGGATTCAAAAAGACCTAAATAAACTGGAGCAGTGGGCAGCAACCAACAGAATGGTTTTTAACAGGGAAAAATGCAAAGTACTACATCTGGGCAATAAAAATGAAAAAAGCATATACAGAATGGGAGGAATAGAGCTAAGCAACAGTACATGTGAAAAAGACTTAGGTATACTAATAGATCATAGACTGAACATGAGTCAACAGTGTGATGCAGCAGCAAAAAAGGCAAATACAATTCTGGGATGTATTAACAGAAGCATACAGTCTAGATCACGTGAAGTCATTATCGGTCTTTACTCCTCTTTGGTCAGACCTCATCTGGAATACTGCGTCCAGTTTTGGGCACCACATTTTAAAAAAGACATAGACAAACTGGAGCAAGTTCAGAGAAGAGCGACCAGAATGGTGACTGGTCTGCAAACCATGTCCTATGAGGAACGGTTGCAGGATTTGGGAATGTTTAGCTTGCAAAAAAGAAGACTGAGAGGAGACTTAATAGCTGTCTACAAATATGTCAAGGGCTGTCACATTGTAGAAGGATCATCTTTATTCTCATTTGCACAAGGAAAGACTAGAAGCAATGGGATGAAACTAAATGGGAGGAGACACAGATTAGATATTAGAAAAAACTTTTTGACAGTTAGGGTGATTAATGAGTGGAACAGGCTGCCATGAGAGGTGGTGAGTTCCCCTTCAATGGACGTCTTCAAACAGAGGCTGGACAGACATCTGTCTGAGATGATTTAGTGAATCCTGCTTTGAGCAGGGGGTTGGACCAGATGACCCAGGAGGTCCCTTCCAACTCTACCATTCTATGATTCTATGAGCACAGGGCGCCAGTGGCGACTTTGCCAATCCTGGTGTTCGGTGGCAAATGCCAAGCGTCCTGCACGGTGTTGGGCTGTGAGCACAACCCCCATCTGTGGACGTCGGGCCCTTATACCACCCTCATGAAGTCAGTTTCTAACCGTTTGTGCAGACACATGCACATTTGTGGCCTGCTGGAGGTCATTTTGCAGGGCTCTGGCAGTACTCCTCCTGTTCCTCTTTGCACAAAGGCGGAGGTAGCGGTCCTGCTGCTGGGTTGTTGCCCTCCTACGGCCCCCTCCACATCTCCTGGTGTACTGGCCTGTCTCCTGGTAGTGCCTCCAGCCTCTGGACACTACGCTGACAAGACACAGCAAACCTTCTTGCCACAGCTCGCATTGATGTTCCATCCTGGATGAGCTGCACTACCTGAGCAACTTCTGTGGGTTGTAGAGTCCGTCACATGCTACCACAAGTGTGAAAGCACAACCAACATTCAAAAGTGACCAAAACATCAGCCAGAAAGCATTGGTACTGAGATGTGGTCTGTGGTCCCCACCTGCAGAACCACTCGTTTATTTAGTGTGTCTTGATAATTGCCGATAATTTCCATCTATTGTCTATTCCATTTGCACAACAGCATGTGAAATTAATTGTCAATCAGTGTTGCTCCCTAAGTGGACAGTTTGATTTCACAGAAGTTTTATTTACTTGGAGTTATATTCAGTTAAGTCTTCCCTTTATTTTTTTGAGCAGTGTATATCTCCACTTCAGCAAAGCATTTAATAAAATATCTTATATTATCCTTATTGAGAAACTGACCAAGTATGGGATTAACAAGGCTACAGTTAGGTGGATTCATAACTGGCTCAGTGATTGCACTCAAAGAGTGGTAATGGCACATCCACTTGGAAGAGTGTTTCAAGTGGGGTACCACAATGCTCTGTCCTGGCCCCGGAGTTGTTCAATGGTTTTATAAATGATCTAGATAAGATAACTGAAGATTAAACTAATCAAATTTGCAGACGATGCAAATCTAGGAGGGATAGCGAACACTAGAGAAGACAGAAAGAATTCAGAAGGATCTAGATAAGCTTGAACAATGGGCAGCAGCTAACAGAATAGTATTTAATGGGGGAAATGCAAGATTCTACATCTGGGCGAGAAAAACTAAAATGTCATCTACAGAATGGGAGGAATAGAACTAAGCAACAGCACGTGTGAAAAAGACTTGGGTATACTAATAGATCACAGACTGCACATGAGTCAACAGTGTGATGCAGCAGCAAAAAAGGCAAACACAGTTCTGGGATGTATTAACAGAAGCAAAGAGTCTAGATCATCTGAAGTAATTATCCCCCTCTCCTCCTCCTTGGTCAAACCTCATCTGGGAATACTGTGTCCAGTTCTGGGCACCATGTTTTAAAAAGACATAGAAAAACTGGAGCAAGTTCAGAGAAGAGCGACCAGGATGGTGAGTGGACTGCAAACAATGTCCTACGAGGAACGGTTAGAGGATCTGGGAAGGTTTTGCTTGCAAAAAAGACTGAGAGTAGACTTTATAGCGGTCTACAACTATCTGAATGGCTGTCGCACTGTAGAGAGATCGTCCTTATTCTCATACAGAGAAGATACAGATTAGATATTAGAAGACACTTTTTGACAGTGAGGTGATCAATGAGTGGAGCAGGCGGCCACAAGAGGTGGTGAGTTCTCCTTCAATAGAAGTCTTCACACAGAGGCTGGACAGACATCTGTCTGAGATGGTTTATTGAATCCTGCATTGAGCAGGGGGTTGGACACGAGGACCCTGGAGGTCCCTTCCAACTCTAACATTCTAGGATTCTATGAAAAAAAAGTTAGCAAAAAGGTGGTTTAAAAAAATTGCCATGAAGATTTGCATAAAATTGACGTTTTTTACAAGTAAAAAAAATGCGGACCAATAAAATGTCAGGGATTATCCACATAGCAAAGATTGTGCTGCAGCCGTCCGTGTAGTTCCGTGTTAAGGAGCAGGATATTTTTCATGTGCCGCCATATAGTGCCTCATCAATAGATCAAGATATGTTGTGACATCTTGTCTGATAACTGTATTAAACAGACTGTGGTTATCTCTACTGAATATTTAGTTTTACATGATTTGTCCAAAAACTGAACAGTAGAGAAGGGTAAGGCTAAGTGCCCACGATGCAGAAATGCTGCATATTTTTACCGCTTCTCCCTGGCAGGAAAAACGCATGCGGATTTTACATGCGTTTTTCCTGCCAGGTAGAAGCATTTGTCGAGCGTTTTTGCATGCGGGTTATCAAGTGCTTTTCCAAGCGATTTTAGCATCATTGGGAAAAGTGCTTGACAACTTGGTCACACTATATAAATCCATGCAACCAGCATATATAGTGTGACCAAGTAATAGTTAAAAAAAAAGAATAAGAATGGTAAAAAATAAAAAATAAAGATTATACTTACCTTCCGATGGCCCCCTGTATTTTCTCCGCTGCGTCCGGTGTGTTGTATGGCTCGCGGTGGTGTGAAAGGACCTGCGGTGACGTCATTGAGTCATGTGACAGGTCACGCGACCGCCGACGTCAGCGGCCGCGTGACATGTCACATGACTAAATTACTAAATGACTAAATTCCGCTGCAAAAATGCTTGAAAAACGCATAGTGGCCACGCAGCCTAAAACAACATTTGTACCATTACTCATCCCAAGCCACAAATCGTAGGGCCAAGAATAAGGGAACCTTACATTTTGAGTCTTGTCTTCAATCCATTTCAGACTTTCATTTGCAAGATGTATCATAAATGTGTAATAAATGCAGGTGCCACCTCTGGGAATTGCAGAAACTTATAAGTGGGGCCACTGTCTTGAAGCCGCTTTGGATGGAGCGGTGACTCCGCACGTGTAGCCAAAGATGTGGTCTCTGCATTCAGAGTGGCTGAGAGACAGTCGTCTCCATTCTTGAGAGAGTTGGGCAACCTGCATCCATCCTCCTTTTTGGCATATCCAAATTGCTGAAAGTAGAATCCCCCTTTAAAGAGATTTTCTCATGAACGACACTTATCACATTCCCAAGAGGCACAGGATTGGTGGGACCACCCAATTACTAAAACCCAATCTGGTGTGAACTCTTATTGTAACGGCCCGTTCCATGTCCCTTTGGGGCCACAATTAGACATCAGTGCTGTCTAATGCCGAAGTATTCTAGGGCCAGGTGCAGGAAACCTTTGAAAAATGCTTATTTATGGAGGTTTCTGAGAGGTTTGGGTGGTGCGTAGGAGATTTGCCAACACTTCTTGGAGTCCAGAAGTTCTGGATGTCCCATGGATGGGCCTAAAGTAGCTGTGTGCTTATTCTTTGTCTACATCAGTCCCACAGCCGCAGCGATAATGCATGACCATGCCATACTGTCCAATCCCAATAGAAGAGAGGAAGAGCAAGGGATTGGGACCTTCATTTTAGTCACACTTGTCAACTTTCCTGGACTTGCAGAAAAGAGAAGACCTCCTGGACTCCTTCAGAAGTGGGCACCTAAAGTAATCGGTAGGGCAGTTGGACATCGTAGATGTAGACCTCTCCTCATTAACCCATGCTATAAGCCAGTTGATTCAAGGGTCACCATGTAATCTGACTTTTTCCTTGTGCACAGAGCCCTAGTTCATGGTATCTTCTCCGTGCATTGGATCCGTAGACTTCTGTGAGCTGCAGTATACGGCACTGGATTAATGAGATAGAGCTCCGTAATATAACGTGTTCCTCGGCATGAATGTATCAGAAAATCAGGGCCGTCCCCTGGGGACTGTATGGCCACTGTCATATAGCGTCTACTCAGGCAGAACCCTTTTTAAAGGACATATCCGTTCGGCAATGTTCGTGCACCTTTTCCCCCAACTTATGAGTTATTTCACAAGTCCCTGGATCCTCATACGACTTTCTCCCACTTTATTTAAAATACAGAAACCAAAGGAAATCCATCATTCTGACTGCATAACAAACCCGCATTATATTTTACCATCAGAGGGTGTATGATTTACCTCCAAAAGGTGCCAATTGCTCTCTGTTTAGTACCGACATTTGTACATAATACTAGGCTATTATTCCATTAGTGCAGTAAATCGCGGATGCCACGTACAGGTAATAAAGAAGCAGACGATTACCAGGCACGATCAGGATTTTATACATATTTTAAGCCCCTGTGCACTGAGAATGCATTACAATTCAGCAGGCGAAGCATTACAATACACAGGAGAATAATGGACCGTATACATAATTCAGAGGACCGAGAGCGATTATTATCATCCATCTTTAATATTTTTAGGAAAAATCATATTAAAAGGCTAAAAAAACTTAAACACTATACAATGAATGCGATAGGATGAAAAGATACCCTAAAGATTCCCAGGTTATACCAACATGCATGTTATATACAAGAGCCTTTACCAGCTGTACTTAAATTATTTTATAGTAAAATACCCAGGTTATACCAGATGTACATATATAATTATTTACAGACGATGCCCAGGTTATACCAGCTGCACATATAATTATATATGGGAGATGCTCAGGTTACACCAGCTGTACATATATAATTATATACAAGAAATACCCAGGTTATACCAGCTGTACATATATAATTATATACAGGAGATAGCCAGGTTATACAATCCACACATATATAATTATATACAGAACCTGCCAAGGTTATACCAGCTGTACATATATAATTATATACAGAAGATGCCCAGGTTATACCAGCTGTACATATATAATTATATACAGGAGATACACAGGTTATATCAGCTGTACATATATAATTATACACAGGAGATACCCAGGTTATACCAGCTGTACATATATAATTATATACAGGAGATGCCCAGGTTATACCAGCTGCACATATATCATTATATACAGGAGATGCCCAGGTTATACGAGCTGTACATATATAATTATATACAGGAGATGCCCAGGTTATACCAGCTGTACATATATAATTATATACAGAAGATGCCCAGGTTACACTAGCTGTACATATATAATTTTATACAGGAGATGCCCAGGTTATACCAGCTGTACATATATAATTATATAAAGGAGATGCCCAGGTTATACCAGCTGTATATATATAATTATATACAGAAGATGCCCAGGTTACACCAGCTGTACATATATAATTATATACAGAAGATACACAGGTTATATCAGCTGTACATATATAATTATACACAGGAGAAAACCAGGTTATACCAGCTGTACATATATAATTATATACAGGAGATGCCCAGGTTATACCAGCTGCACATATATCATTATATACAGGAGATGCCCAGGTTATACCAGCTGTACATATAAAATTATATACAGGAGATGCCCAGGTTATACCAGCTGTACATATATAATTATATACAGGAGATGCCCAGGTTACACCAGCTGTACATATATAATTATATACAGAAGATGCCCAGGTTACACCAGCTGTACATATATAATTATATACAGGAGATGACCAGGTTACACCAGCTATACATATATAATTATATACAGGAGATGCCCAGGTTATACCAGCTGTACATATATAATTATATACAGAAGATGCCCAGGTTACATCAGCTGTACATATATAATTATATACAGGAGATGCCCAGGTTATGCCAGCTGTACATATATAATTATATACAGAAGATGCCCAGGTTATACCAGCTGTACATATATAATTATATACAGAAGATGCCCAGGTTATACCAGCTGTACATATATAATTATATACAGAAGATGCCCAGGTTACACCAGCTGTACATATATAATTATATACAGAAGATGCCCAGGTTACACCAGCTGTACATATATAATTATATACAGAAGATGCCCAGGTTATACAATCTGTACATATATATTTATATACAGAAGATGCCCAGGTTACATCAGCTGTACATATATAATTATATTCAGGAGATGCCCAGGTTATACCAGCTGTACATATATAATTTTATACAGGAGATGCCCAGGTTACACCAGCTGTGCATATATAATTATATACAGGAGATAGCAAGGTTATACAATCCGCACATATATAATTATATACAGAAGATGCCCAGGTTATACCAGCTATACATATATAATTATATACAAGAGATGCCCAGGTTACACCAGCTGTACATATATAATTATATACAGAAGATGCCCAGGTTATACCAGCTGTACATATATAATTATATACAGAAGATGCCCAGGTTACACCAGCCGTACATATATAATTTTATACAGGAGATGCCCAGGTTATACCAGCTGTACATATATAATTATATACAGGAGATGCCCAAGTTATACCAGCTGTACATATATAATTATATACAAGAGATGCTCGGGTTATATCAGCTGTACATATATAATTATATACAGAAGATGTCCAGGTTATATCAGCTGTACATATATAATTATATACAGGAGATACCCAGGTTATACAAGCTGTACATATATAATTATATACAGAAGATGCCCAGGTTATACAAGCTATACATATATAATTATATACAGAAGATGCCCAGGTTACACCAGCTGTACATATATAATTATATACAGGAGATGCCCAGGTTATACCAGCTGTACATATATAATTATATACAGGAGATGCTCGGGTTATATCAGCTATACATATATAATTATATACAGGAGATGCCCAGGTTACACCAGCTGTACATATATAATTATAAACAGGAGATGTCCAGGTTATATCAGCTGTACATATATAAATATATACAGAAGATGCCCAGGTTATACCAGCTGTACATATATAATTATATACAGGAGATGCCCAGGTTATACCAGCTGCACATATATCATTATATACAGGAGATGCCCAGGTTATACGAGCTGTACATATATAATTATATACAGGAGATGCCCAGGTTATACCAGCTGTACATATATAATTATATACAGAAGATGCCCAGGTTACACCAGCTGTACATATATAATTTTATACAGGAGATGCCCAGGTTATACCAGCTGTACATATATAATTATATAAAGGAGATGCCCAGGTTATACCAGCTGTATATATATAATTATATACAGAAGATGCCCAGGTTACACCAGCTGTACATATATAATTATATACAGAAGATACACAGGTTATATCAGCTGTACATATATAATTATACACAGGAGATAACCAGGTTATACCAGCTGTACATATATAATTATATACAGGAGATGCCCAGGTTATACCAGCTGCACATATATCATTATATACAGGAGATGCCCAGGTTATACCAGCTGTACATATAAAATTATATACAGGAGATGCCCAGGTTATACCAGCTGTACATATATAATTATATACAGGAGATGCCCAGGTTACACCAGCTGTACATATATAATTATATACAGAAGATGCCCAGGTTACACCAGCTGTACATATATAATTATATACAGGAGATGACCAGGTTACACCAGCTATACATATATAATTATCTACAGGAGATGCCCAGGTTATACCAGCTGTACATATATAATTATATACAGAAGATGCCCAGGTTACATCAGCTGTACATATATAATTATATACAGGAGATGCCCAGGTTATGCCAGCTGTACATATATAATTATATACAGAAGATGCCCAGGTTATACCAGCTGTACATATATAATTATATACAGAAGATGCCCAGGTTATACCAGCTGTACATATATAATTATATACAGAAGATGCCCAGGTTACACCAGCTGTACATATATAATTATATACAGAAGATGCCCAGGTTACACCAGCTGTACATATATAATTATATACAGAAGATGCCCAGGTTATACAATCTGTACATATATATTTATATACAGAAGATGCCCAGGTTACATCAGCTGTACATATATAATTATATTCAGGAGATGCCCAGGTTATACCAGCTGTACATATATAATTTTATACAGGAGATGCCCAGGTTACACCAGCTGTGCATATATAATTATATACAGGAGATAGCAAGGTTATACAATCCGCACATATATAATTATATACAGAAGATGCCCAGGTTATACCAGCTATACATATATAATTATATACAAGAGATGCCCAGGTTACACCAGCTGTACATATATAATTATATACAGAAGATGCCCAGGTTATACCAGCTGTACATATATAATTATATACAGAAGATGCCCAGGTTACACCAGCCGTACATATATAATTTTATACAGGAGATGCCCAGGTTATACCAGCTGTACATATATAATTATATACAGGAGATGCCCAGGTTATACCAGCTGTACATATATAATTATATACAAGAGATGCTCGGGTTATATCAGCTGTACATATATAATTATATACAGAAGATGTCCAGGTTATATCAGCTGTACATATATAATTATATACAGGAGATACCCAGGTTATACAAGCTGTACATATATAATTATATACAGAAGATGCCCAGGTTATACAAGCTATACATATATAATTATATACAGAAGATGCCCAGGTTACACCAGCTGTACATATATAATTATATACAGGAGATGCCCAGGTTATACCAGCTGTACATATATAATTATATACAGGAGATGCTCGGGTTATATCAGCTATACATATATAATTATATACAGGAGATGCCCAGGTTACACCAGCTGTACATATATAATTATAAACAGGAGATGTCCAGGTTATATCAGCTGTACATATATAAATATATACAGGAGATGTCCAGGTTATACCAGGTGTACATATATAATTATATACAGGAGATGCCCAGGTTACACCAGCTGTACATATATAATTATATACTGAAGATGTCCAGGTTATACCAGCTGTACATATATAATTATATACAGGAGATGCCCAGGTTATACCAGCTGTACATATATAATTATATACAGGAGATACCCAGGTTATACAAGCTGTACATATATAATTATATACAGAAGATGCCCAGGTTAAACCAGCTATACATATATAATTATATACAGGAGATGCCCACGTTATACCAGCTGTACATATATAATTATATACAGGCGATGTCCAGGTTATACTAGCTGTGCATATATAATTATATACAGGATATGCCCAGGTTATACCAGCTGTACATATTTAATTATATACAGGAGATGCCCACGTTATACCAGCTATACATATATAATTATATACAAGAGATGCCCAGGTTATACCAGCTATACAAATATAATTATATCCAGAAGATGCCCAGGTTACACCAGCTGTACATATATAATTATATACAGAAGATGCCCAGTTTATACCAGCTGTACATATATAATTTTATATTGGAGATGCCCAGGTTATACCAGCTGTACATATATAATTATATACAGGAGATTCCCAGGTTATACCAGCTGTACATATATAATTATATACAGGAGATGTCCAAGTTATACCAGCTGTACATATATAATTATATACAGGAGATGCCTAGGTTACACCAGCTGTACATATATAATTATATACTGAAGATGTCCAGGTTATATCAGCTGTACATATATAATTATATACAGGAGATACCCAGGTTATACAAGCTGTACATATATAATTATATACAGAAGATGCCCAGGTTAAACCAGCTATACATATATAATTATATACAAGAGATGCCCAGGTTATACCAGCTATACATATATAATTATATACAGAAGATGCCCAGGTTACACCAGCTGTACATATATAATTATATACAGAAGATGCCCAGTTTATACCAGCTGTACATATATAATTTTATACAGGAGATGCCCATGTTATACCAGCTGTACATATGTAATTATATACAGGAGATGCTCGGGTTATATCAGCTGTACATATATAATTATATACAGGAGATGTCCACGTTATACCAGCTGTACATATATAATTATATACAGGAGATGTCCAGGTTATACCAGCTGTGCATATATAATTATATACAGGAGATGCCCAGGTTATACCAGCTGTACATATATAATTATATACAGGACATGCCCACGTTATACCAGCTGTACATATATAATTATATACAGGCGATGTCCAGGTTATACTAGCTGTACATATATAATTATATACAGGAGATATCCAGGTTATACCAGCTGTACATATATAATTATATACAGGAGATGTCCAGGTTATACCAGCTGTACATATATAATTATATACAGGAGATGTGCAGGTTATACTAGCTGTACATATATAATTATATACAGGAGATGCCCAGGTTATACCAGCTGTACATATATAATTATATACAGGAGATACCCAGGTTATACAAGCTGTACATATATAATTATATACAGAAGATGCCCAGGTTAAACCAGCTATACATATATAATTATATACAAGAGATGCCCAGGTTATACCAGCTATACATATATAATTATATACAGAAGATGCCCAGGTTACACCAGCTGTACATATATAATTATATACAGAAGATGCCCAGTTTATACCAGCTGTACATATATAATTTTATATAGGAGATGCCCAGGTTATATCAGCTGTACATATATAATTATATACAGGAGATGCCCAGGTTATACCAGCTGTACATATATAACTATATACAGGAGATGCCCAGGTTATACCAGCTATACATATATAATTATATACAGCAGATGCCCAGGTTATATCAGCTGTACATATATAATTATATACAGGAGATGTCCAGGTTATACCAGTTGTACATATATAATTATATACAGGAGATGCCTAGGTTACACCAGCTGTACATATATAATTATATACTGAAGATGTCCAGGTTATATCAGCTGTACATATATAATTATATACAGGAGATACCCAGGTTATACAAGCTGTACATATATAATTATATACAGAAGATGCCCAGGTTAAACCAGCTATACATATATAATTATATACAAGAGATGCCCAGGTTATACCAGCTGTACATATATAATTATATACAGAAGATGCCCAGTTTATACCAGCTGTACATATATAATTTTATACAGGAGATGCCCAGGTTATACCAGCTGTACATATGTAATTATATACAGGAGATGCTCGGGTTATATCAGCTGTACATATATAATTATATACAGGAGATGTCCAGGTTATACCAGCTGTACATATATAATTATATACAGGAGATGTCCAGGTTATACCAGCTGTGCATATATAATTATATACAGGAGATGCCCAGGTTATGCCAGCTGTACATATATAATTATATACAGGAGATACCCAGGTTATACCAGCTGTACATATATAATTATATACAGGACATGCCCACGTTATACCAGCTGTACATATATAATTATATACAGGAGATGTCCAGGTTATGCCAGCTGTACATCTATAATTATATACAGGAGATGCCCAGGTTATACCAGCTGTACATATATAATTATATACAGGCGATGTCCAGGTTATACTAGCTGTACATATATAATTATATACAGGAGATATCCAGGTTATACCAGCTGTACATATATAATTATATACAGGAGATGTCCAGGTTATACCAGCTGTACATATATAATTATATACAGGAGATGTCCAGGTTATACCAGCTGTACATATATAATTATATACAGGAGATATCCAGGTTATATCAGCTGCACATATATAATTATATACAGGAGATGTCCAGGTTATACCAGCTGTACATATATAATTATATACAGGAGATGTCCAGGTTATACTAGCTGTACATATATAATTATATACAGGAGATATCCAGGTTATATCAGCTGCACATATATAATTATATACTGGAGATGCCCAGGTTATACCAGCTGTACATATATAATTATATAAAGGAGATGTCCAGGTTATACTAGCTGTACATATATAATTATATACAGGAGATATCCAGGTTATACCAGCTGTACATCTATAATTATATACAGGAGATGCCCAGGTTATACCAGCTGTACATATATATTTATATACAGGAGATGCCCACGTTATACCAGCTGTACATATATAATTATATACAGAAGATGCCCACGTTATACCAGCTGTACATATATAATTATATACAGAAGACGCCCAGGTTATACCAGCATGGTCCTTAGATAATAGCAGATCATAGATATTTTTGGTCCTGTGATAACTTTCCATTTGCCGTCTGTGTAATAGACCAATCAATCATTTGTTAATGACCTCTTCTGCCTATACTTGATCACTTGGCTCTGGATTGTTGCAGTCGTAGCATTTTACCTCTGCAGCACCGGTGACATTACGGCTTTTAGCATCCATCATGCTGCCGACGTTGCAGAAAACATTTTCACACAGTTTGGCCATTTGCTGATTTGCCTCCGCCGGCCTGTGGACCTTTTACAATTCATTACTTGGGATGCAGACTAAAAGCTTTCCTCCGCTCTCAGATGTCTTTTCGTAATTTGAACTAACCACATTCATTGAATTTCACAGCACTGGACAGAGATCCGGAGTCACCACCAGAGGTCTCTGGCATTGGGGCTTTGTCACTTTTGATGTATTCTCTAAATGAGCAAGGTCTTTGTAAATACTCAATATTTCTTTCAGCCTATCACTAGAAACCTTGGTGACGACATATGTGACCACAGTCATAGAATAATTATTGGGGCAGTTGGAAAATATAGAATAAGGGAATGGAAACTGGTTTATATAGCAGTTGGATCCCATTAGATAGACAGTCAAGCTTTGCTACATCTGCATGGCACTGCTACATGTTTATGGCTCTGTTACATCTGCATGGCTGTGCTATATCTACATGACTTGGTTACATCTGCATTACTCTGCTACATCTGCATGAGTCTGTTAGACCTGTCTAACTTTGCTACATCTGCATGGCTCTGCTAGATCTGCATGACTCTGCTACATCTGCATGGCTCTGCTACATCTGCATGACTCTGCTAGATCTGCATAACTGCTACATCTGCATGACTCTGCTACATCTGCATGGCTCTGCTACATCTGCATGGCTCTGCTACATCTGCATGATTCTGCTAGATCTGCATAACTGCTACATTTGCATGGCTCTACTAGATCTGCATGACTCTGCTACATCTGCATGTCTGTGATATATCTGCATTATCTTGTTACATTTGCATGGCTCTGCTATATTTGCATGACTCTGCTACATCTGCATGGCTCTGTTATGTCTGCATGGCTCTGCTAGATCTGCATGAGTCTGCTACATCTACATGGCTCTACTACATCTGCATGGCTCTGCTGTATCTGCATGACTCTGCTACATCTGCATGTCTCTGTTATGTCTGCATGGCTCTGTTACATCTGCATGGCTCTGCTACATCTGCATGGCTCTGCTACATCTGCATGATTCTGCTAGATCTGCATAACTGCTACATTTGCATGGCTCTACTAGATCTGCATGACTCTGCTACATCTGCATGTCTGTGATATATCTGCATTATCTTGTTACATTTGCATGGCTCTGCTATATTTGCATGACTCTGCTACATCTGCATGGCTCTGTTATGTCTGCATGGCTCTGCTAGATCTGCATGAGTCTGCTACATCTACATGGCTCTACTACATCTGCATGGCTCTGCTGTATCTGCATGACTCTGCTACATCTGCATGTCTCTGTTATGTCTGCATGGCTCTGTTACATCTGCATGGCTCTGCTACATCTGCATGGCTCTGCTACATCTGCATGACTCTGTTACATCTGCATCTCTCTGCTAGATCTGCTAGATCTGCATTACTTTGCTGCATCTGCATGGCTCTGCTAGATCTACATATCTCTGCTACATCTGCATGGCTCTGTTATGTCTGCATGGCTCTGCTAGATCTGCATGAGTCTGCTACATCTGCATGGCTCTGCTACATCTGCATGGCTCTGCTACATCTGCATGGCTCTGCTATATCTGCAAGACTCTGCTACATCTGCATGGCTCTGTTATGTCTGCATGGCTCTGCTACATCTGCATGGCTCTGCTACATCTGCATGAGTCTGCAACATCTGCATGGCTCTGCTACATCTGCATGACTCTGTTACATCTGCATCTCTCTGCTAGATCTGCATTACTTTGCTGCATCTGCATGGCTCTGCTAGATCTACATATCTCTGCTACATCTGCATGGCTTTGCTACATCTACCCGCTACTCATCCCTTACGGTCATTCTGTTGCCTAACTCCTCCAATTTACCCATTCATGACTCCTATTAACTGTTACCTGATAAAATTAGAAATAAACTGTAAGAGTTTGATTCAAATTTAAAAGCAACTTTGATAACCGAAAAGTTCTATTTCCTTTTTTTATCTGTAACTTTTATTCTTTAATATTCCATTAACTAATTAAAAAAAAATAATTACTTGATTTTTTTTATTTTTACATTTTAAACATAATTTAAATGTAAGAAATTTACCACAATTTTTCATTTATTTATTTTTATAATTCACCTTACTTTACATTCCTTCGATATTCTTTTGTTATTTTAACTCATGGGAAAAAGATTTTCACCAGATAAAAAGTATTTTTTTTTTTTTTAGATGTGAAATTGAAATTCTACATCTAGTTATAGGATTTTGCATAAAATCAACAACCAAAAAATGAAGTTATAAAATTCATGTGGAAGCGGCAAGCTGATACGTAAGCTGGATCCCGCTGACTCCCGGTAATGTATAGAAGTCGATTCTCCGTCACACTTTCTTCAGTATCGTAAATGTGACACATTTTGAAGAATTATATCCAGCAACACCTGATGTGATTGGAGCCACCTCAATGTAAATGAGGCCGAGTGGGAAAAGCTGTTATCTCATTCTCCATCTGTGCGGTAGGAAATGTCACAATTCTCCCGGTTTAATAATGTGTTGTCATGTTATTATAGCCAACCTACACAGGGGCGGCATTCATGACCTCCGCTCAAGGTACAGTTAACAACAATTTCTTACTCTTTGAAAATTTTTCTTAGAAATGCTGCTGTAGCTTTCTAGATTTTCCAGATTATTAGACTGGGATGATTGAGATCGCCATTGATGCGGAAAGTCATGTGGATCCACCCAATACAAGGGTAACCTACAAAAAGTGTTAATATGGGGACGTGGGAGTAAATTAGATAGATAGATACATAGATAGATAGATAGAATCCGTGTACATTTTTGGGGAATTTGCTGAACCTGTCAAAATGTAATAATTCCCTATTAGAGATGAGCGTTGTTCTACTCGAACTGTTCGCCAATCTCAAATTCGAGCTGTTTTGGGCGGTGTTCGAGCCGTTCGGCGAACACGAACAATTTGAGAAAAATTCGGCTGTTCGAGGTTATGTTCGATAACTGTTCGTGCACCAAAATCATAACTGGGTTTTTTCTCAGTAATGATGAAAATTAATGTTAATACGCAGTTTGAGTGTACAGCGGGGTGGGGGGAGGGGCAGGGGATGGATCTCTGCAGGAACAATGAAGATCTCCATTTTTTTTTCTCTTTCCCGCATTTACAGTGGGGAGGTGCAATCTGTCAGCCTATCAGCAGCGCACACACGGAGCGAAGTGCTTTTTTCACACAAGCAAGGGCATGTGTCATTGGCAGTGTATGTCACATGTCCTTGCCCTATAAGACCAAGCCATTTTCCCCGTCGCCACCATTTTCTCACTGCTGCAGCTGCGTGTTAGACGGCACCGCTGTTGCTGTGTGCGCTATACCTTGTTAATTTCAAGCCAATTTTCGCACAAATCTACAGATAGCTTGGGAGTAGGGAATAGTTGTGATTGCAGTCCTTTTAAGGACTAGGTTACAGCATTTCCTATGACTTTTATCAGGCAGGTCTGTGCTCTTAAATAGATAGGTTGTGGGAGTAAAGACTAATTGTAATTGGAGTCCTTTTCAGGACTAGGTTACATCAGTTCCTATCAGTTTTTGCCAGGCAGGTCTGTGCCAGTGCTGTGCAAGTTTTTTTCACAGCATTTGGCTGAATCTAGCAAAGCTAATCCTTTTTGGCCTATTGCAGAGTGTGTTAGTCAGTGGAGTAGCCTATCTGTGTTGCAAGATATACCACCTGTGTATAGAATACCAATTTTTTTACTGCACCTAGTGAAGTAAAATCTTTTGGGCATAGCATCATTCTATTAGTCCATCTATACTGACCTCCATCAGGTTGCAAACTGAATATAATTTTTTTCTGCATCTAGCTCTGAAAAAATATTTGGGCTTCTAGCAGTGTGTGGGACTTGGTCTATTAGTCCATCTATACTGACCTCCATCAGGTTGCAAATTAAAAATAATTTTTTTCTTCATTTAGCTCTGAAAAAATATTTGGGCTTCTAGCAGTGTGTGGGACTTGTTCTATTAGTCCATCTATACAGACCTCCATCAGGTTGCAAACTGAATATATTTTTTTCTGCATCTACCTCTGAAAAAATATTGGGCTTCTAGCTGTGTGTGGGACTTGTTGTATTAGTCCATCTATACTGACCTCCATCAGGTTGCAAACTGAATATATTTTTTTCTGCATCTACCTCTGAAAAAATATTGGGCTTCTAGCTGTGTGTGGGACTTGTTCTATTAATCCATCTATACAGACCTCCATCAGGTTGCAAACTGAATATATTTTTTTCTGCATCTACCTCTGAAAAAATATTGGGCCTTCTAGCAGTGTGTGGGACTTTCTCTATTAGTCCATCTATACTGACCACCATCAGGTTGCAAATTCAAAATATTTTTTTGTCTGCATCTAGCTCTGAAAAAATATTGGGCTTCTAGCTGTGTGTGGGACTTGTTGTATTAGTCCATCTATACTGACCTCCATCAGGTTGCAAATTAAAAATAATTTTTATCTGCATCTACCTCTGAAAAAATATTTGGGCTTCTAGCTGTGTGTGGGACTCATTGTATTAGGCCATCTATACCAAGCTCCACCAGCTTTGAAATTAATAATAATTTTTAGCTGCATCTAGCCCTGAAAATAATTTTTCCCAATAGTGGTAGCAATAGAAATATGGGGTGCGCGCCTGGCTAACAAAAATATACGCTTCATAACACAAAACACCAGCTTAGCGCACTGCATTAATAAGATGGCATCATCGTCTCTCCCAGTGCTAGGCCTACTACGCAGGCTAGTATTCCTGTGCCTAAAACACAATGTATGGGTCCGCGCTAGCCACTATGCTGAGGGGTATAAAGCTGCTGCTAACGCTTTATAACAATTCAATTGGCAGATTTTCACAGAGCTCTTCCACAACGCCCACCCATCGGGCAACAGTTGCCCACCCTCCCTATGGGATCTAGTGGCGAATAGTTGATGCCATTAATCAGAGCGTCAGTTGCCCCGTCAACGTGGCAAGCATACGGTAAGGCATGGGAAGAGTGGACACGACTAGTAGCAGGCAGACGGGTTGACCAATGTGAACAAGCCAGATCACAAGTCACCAAAGAATTTCTCCACCAGCTAATGATGAGGGGCATATCAGGGGCGTCAGCGCAGCGGTGTCTGACCGGAGTAGCATTTCACTTCCAACTACTGAATTGGGGAGATGTGACAAAGATTCATCATCAGACAATCCATAAAAGGGTGGAAAAGGGGTCAGCCAAGTCAGGAATGTAGACATCCCGTCCCGTGTCACTAAAACTGATTTCTCACATCTTATCCCTAACACCATTAACATGACACTCACAATTTGAAGCAACACTAATGTCTACTGCATTTGTGATCGCCTTCTTCGGGGCGCTATGTATAAGCGAATTAGTCCCTCAATCCAAAATTACCACCAGTGGACGCTTATTACACCAGGAAGTAGTCATAACCAATAATGCAATACGTGTACACATACACCAATCGAAAACGGTTCCAGTGGGCAGGGGTACTTGGGTACTTCTACAACCCACAAACGGTACACTGAGTCGGGTAACAATAGTAAAAACATATCTAACCATCAGATCACAAAGTAATTTCTTCGTATCACACATTGATGGAACGCCATTATCAAGATACCTGTTCCAAGCTATATTTAATAAATGCATAACATCGGCAGGGAACCACCCCAAAGATTACGGGACACACTCATTCCGCATAGGTGCGGCCACGGAAGCAGCAAGAGCAGGACTGTCAGAAACGGAAGTTCAGAGGATAGGGAGATGGCGATCCACGTGTTTGGCGAGATACATAAGACCGGACTTGTTATCCTAACTAGTGTTGAGCCACCCCCGTAGTGTTCGAGTTCGGTTCGGTTCGTCGAACACCCGTGTGTTCGCCGAACTGTTCGTCGAACTGTTCGTCGAACACCTTCGAACACCGTTAAAACCAATGGCAGGCAAACAAAAACACATAGAAACACATAGAAAACACCTTCAAAGGTGTCCAAAAGCTGACAAACTGCTCAGAAGACATAACTAACACATGGAAAAGTGACAAGTACATATAGTCATGCGAAAATAAAAGAGGTGGAGGAGTAAAAGGAGGGGGAGACACAGATATAGGCATGTCATGCCCTTCTAAAATCCAAAAAGTGAGAAGCCGACACGGCCAGTCCGCTCCTGCCCGTGCCACCTCCGTGTCGCCGGGTTTGTGCCAGAGCCGCGGTGAACCCTGACGACCAGCCCCCCTCTCCCAATACTGGTGCCTGTCCGCTGGTGGGTCGAGCGAGCCCCCCTGTGGTGGAGGCAGCTCTAAGCTTTTTAATTTAAATTGTCTCTCTAATTTGAATGAATACACTTTAAATCCATTTACAAGGATCTATTGGAGGGCAAGTCTCATGCCAGCAGCCGCGGTAATTCCAGCTCCAGTAGCGTCCACTAAAGCTGCTGCAGTTAAAAAGCTTTTATAAGGATCGAGCTCGGCTGTCCACCGCAAGGCATCCTACTGCCAGTCCCAGCCCCTATGCCTTGGGGTGCCTCCTGATGCTCTTCACTAAGTATCCCATGGTCCCGAAGCATTTCCTTTGAAAAAATTAAGTGTCTAAACTACAGGTGGTGCAGCTTGCTTAACAGCCGGGATAATCCGCTTACTAGCAGACACTGCTACTAGGCACAAAGTATTTCCTGGGCTAGATGCAGTTAAAAATTTGTAATTAGATACTCTCGTTGGATGCTGAGAAAGCATTCCATAGAGTCTCCTGGCACGCCATATATGATTCTCTTAAAAAGCTTGGGGTAGGGGTCTAGGGGACCCTTTTATAGCCAAAATCACGGCCCTGTATCGCAATACGTCACCTAGGCTGAAGATAAATGGAACTGTAGCACCCTGAGGGCTCGGTTGCTAAAGACGTATTGCACCTCACCCAGAGGTGTGATATCTCACTCTCAGGTAAGGATGGAGTGTGGATCAGGACCCGACACCTGCATGCATTACACCACATTGCCGTGGGGCAGGGCGACCAATATGCCCCTGAGATGGGCACGACAGTCCCTGTCCCTGGCTGGAGTGGGGGGAGGGAACACTGAGGAAGGGGAACCCTGTAGTGCAGGAGCAGGGAGGAAGCAGTTCCTGGGTGCATTAAGAAGGGAGTATAAAAGGTGGGCACCATCTTAGTTCAGTGCAGAGAAGTCTGAGCAGAAGTGGCAGGGAGCAGGGGCTCTGCATGAGCTCTGCTCCGGAGGCGGGCCTAGTAACAGAGGCCCAGGCCTGGAAGAGGGAGAAGGAAGGAAGAGGAGCGGAGAAGGCTCCAGGAACGAGGAATGAAGGGATCCCAGGGGTGCGGACGGGCGAGTCGCCACTGCACGCCCGAATCCACCTGCGTGGAGGGGTCAGGCCAAAGGGGGAGACCGGTCCCCGAACTAGTGGAGGCAGGAAACGACCCTCAGCTAGAAACCGGAGGCTCTGACATTTTATGTGGCGCAGCCCCTCGCTACACCCGCTAGGAAGGCACCACATAGGGTCAGTGAAACTGGCGCCAAGTTTACCAAGAGGAGGCCCGAGGCAGCCGGACAGAAGTGTTGGTAAGAAAGGCCAGACAAAGGACACACAAAGGGGGTCCTGTGAAGTGCTCCAAAGTTATCTGGGAGTTGTCTGAGCCCCTCACCTGGTGAGCACAGTACGACGTGGGCAGCCGTTACCTGCAGACGTGGTCTGGATAATAAGAACTGTGAGTAAAGGCCCTGAACTGCATCACTGACTCCGTGTCGTTACTGCTGCTGCCCTGCACCATCACCCCCATCCTCCGCATACACTGCCCTGAGGCTATACTCCTATCGTGGGGAGTTATGCTACGCTCTGCTGCACCCACAACACCAGCCTTAGCGGTCTGCCCTGTAGCGGCGGTTCACTCTGACCGCAATCCACGGGTGGCGTAGTCGGACATTTAAACATCAAAACCACATAAATAGTTCCGCCACTGGTTTGACCGCCCTGAGCCACGGAACCGGATCGCCGCCACGAAGACTACAACCACCAGAATCCACCAAAAAGGGTCCGGCTCCGGGTGTCCCAAGGCCCAGGGGGTGCGTCAGAACATTTTCATCACCTTTCACAATCACCAATGGGACAAGGCAGGGATGTCCTCTGTCCCCTCTCTTATACATCCTAGTGACGGAGCACCTGCTCTCATCAATTCGCCATAACCCCAATATTAGGTGGATTGAGGTGGGAGGCACCGAGTACAAGTGCTCTCTATTTGCTGATGATGTCCTAGTGTATATCACTCAATCACATATATCCATCCCTGCTGTTATGGCTGAAATAGATCACTTTGTTACATGGTAAAATTTTAAAATCAATGCAGCGAAGTCTGAGGCCCTCGATGTCTCCCTCCCTAAATCCATATAGGATTCCATCCAGTCCAACTTTCCCTTTGCCTGGCCCTCACAGGGTATCAAATACTTAGGAATTCCTATTCATAGAGACCTCTCCCATCTATGTTATCTTAATTTTGGGCCCTTTATTGAACAATTCCATACAGACCACGGTTGGCAAGTTAGAACTGTAAGATTCACTACGTGAACCACTGGTGTTTTGTGGAAAAGCACATGTACACCGCGTTCCAAATTATTATGCAAAAAGTGTTTAGGAGTGATAAGGGAAGAAATTGTTTGTTTGTCAGTTAAACTCATTGATGGTGATGTGTGTCAGGGCTCTTTATATCACTGTAAGCAATTGCAGACACCTGTGCTAATTAGTTTGGCAGGTGTGTCCAATGAAAGGCAAGACTACTTAAGAAGGCTCTCTCACATTATTAAGCAGCCTACATTTTCTGCCAAAATGGGAAAGAAAAAGGATGTGTCGGCTGCTGAGAAGCAACAAATTGTGGAGTGTTTAGGTCAAGGCATGACTACAATCAACATTGTGCGATGATCAGGATGAAGTGTCTTGGCAATCAAGAAGTATGTAGCTGATTCACAGTACACACGTGTGCGTGCTGATAAGGGCAAATTGAGGACTCTTTCCTACAGGCAATTACGTCAGGTTGAAAGAGCAGCGGCAAAAAAGCCTTGTCATAGCAGCAGACAAGTTTTTGAAGCTGCTTGTGCCTCCAACGTCCCCCGAACAACAAGATGCAGGGTCCTTCAGAGGTTTGCAGCTGTGCATACGCCATCCTGTCGACCTCCTCTATCCACTTCACACAAGCAGAAACGGCTCCAGTGGGCCAAACATTACATGAAGACTGATTTCAAAACTGTTTTGTTCACGGATGAGTGCCGTGCAGCGCTCGATGGTCCAGATGAATGGACCTCTACCCCATTCAGAACCTTTGGAGCATCATTAAAAGGAGTGTCTATGATGGCGGGAGGCAGTTCACATCTAAGCAACAGCTCTGGGAGGGTATTCTGTCCTCATGCAAAACAATTGAAGCAGAAACCATCCAAAACCTGACAAATTCAATGGACGAGAGAGTTCAGAAGCTCCTTTCGAACAAGGGGTCCTATGTGAAAATGTAACATCACCTAGAATAAAGTTTTGAGTTGAAAACTGTTTGATTTCAGTTTCTAACAACCTGCTAATGCTTATAATTTCAAAAATGACCATTTTTTTGGTCTTTATTAAAATGAAAAGGTTGATCGAAAAGTTTGGGGGATCTAAGAGTGTGGCAACCCAGTAGTCATGATTACTTCGAATTCTGACAATATGAGGGTCATGCTGCAGGTAGTGCAGCAAGAAGGCACTTATGTGTCTTGCGCATCTCGGAGCCCCAAAATTATTTTCCGGGCTAGATGCAGCTAAAAATTATTTTTAATTTTAAATCTGGTGAAGCTTATTATAGATGGCCTAATAGGATCAGTGCTGCACACTGCTACAAAGCCCAAATTATTTTCCAGTCAAGATACAGATAAACATGATTAGTAATTTGAAAGCTTAAAACGGTTGGTAGGGTGATTTTAACCAATCATCAAGCTTTTACTCTCCCCAGGATGACACAGGGGTAGAAAAGTCGTTTCGGATCCATGATTTGTTCATCTTTATGAACGTGAGTCTGTCTACATTATCAGTGGAGAGCCGCGTGCGCTTATCTGTCAGCACACCACCAGCAGCGCTGAACACACGTTCAGACAGAACGCTGGCTGCGGGGCATGACAAGATCTCCAAGGCGTAAGTGGCTAGCTCCGGCCATTTATCCAGATTGGAAGCCCAAAAAGAGCAAGGGTCCAGTGACACAGTCGTGGCTTCAATGTTTACTTGGAGATACTCCTGTACCATCATCTCTAGGCGTTGACTATGTGTCAGACTTCTTGTCTCCTGTGGCCTTGCAAAGGATGGGCTAAAAAAGTGGTGAAATGATTCCGCAAAATTGATGTTACCAGCAGATACTGTGGTTCTGTTACGGTTTGAGTGCTGAACACTTGACGGTCCCACGGTTGGCAAGTTGGAACTGTGAGATTCACTACGTGCACCACTGGTATTTTGTGGAAAAGCACATGTAAGATTCTGCAACAGTCTCTGCTGATACTCCTGCATGCGTGCATCCCTTTCTATGGCAGGAATAATTTCTGCAAATTTACTTTTGTACCGGGGATCTAACAGTGTGGCAACCCAGTAGTCAGGATTATTTCTAATTCTCACAATTCGAGGGTCATGTTGCAGGTAGTGCAGCAAGAAGCCACTCATGTGTGTTGCGCATCCAGGAGCACCAAGTCCCTGTTGTGTTGGTGGCGAGGTAACAATCATGCTTCCTTCCTCTGTCCTCTCCCCCCAACCTCGCACAACAGAAATGTGATCAAGGTCTCCCTCATCTGATGAGTCTTCCATCAGTTCGTCCTCCACTTCTTCCTGGGCTCCTGCACCTTCCTCACTAGTTTGGCTGCTACCTTGCGCCCTGGTAAAATCATCTCCCCCACCCTCACATGCCTGCCGCCTTGGTGCTGCCGACCGTCTGGACCTTGCAGATGTTAGCCCTTCCGCATACAACTCCTCCTCCTCTACTTCCTCCACCTCCTCTTGTGCCACCACCTGACTCCGAATTCTGTTTAACATGTGCTCCAGCATGTAAATCACTGGAATAGTCATGCTGATAATGGCACCGTCAGCACTAAACATCTTCGTCGCCATTTCAAAACTGTGCAGAAGGGTGCATAGGTCCCTGATCTGAGACCACTCCTCCAGCGTGATTTGCCCCACCTCTGAATCTCGTTGGCCCAGGCTATACGTCAGAACGTATTGCACCAGGGCTTGTCGGTGCTGCCACAGTCGCTGCAACATGTGCAGAGTTGAATTCCACCGGGTAGGCACATCGCATTTTAGCCGGTGAAGTGGCAGGCCCAACGACTTCTGTAGAGATGTAAGTCGCTGAGCTGCGGGATGCGAACGGCGGAAGTGAGCACACAGCGACCGTGCCCTCTGCAGAAGGCCATCTAGTCTGGGATAGTGGGCTAAAAATTGCTGGACAACCAGGTTCAACACGTGAGCCATACAAGGCACGTGTGTGACATTGCCCCGGCGAAGGGCCGCACCCAGGTTTGCAGCATTGTCGCACACGGCCTTCCCTGGTTTCAGGTCCAGTGGAGACAACCATTCATGAAATTGGTTCTCCAGAGCTGACCACAACTCCTCAGCTGTGTGACTCACATTTCCCAGACATTTCAATGTAAAAACCGCCTGATGACGTTGAGCCCTACTGCCAGCATAGTAAGGAGGTGTGCAGGATCCCTTCTGCGCAGTTAGAAAGCTTGTGGCATGACCAGACAGGCTTTGGGTGCAGGTGGAAGACCGAGAGGAGGTTGAGGAGGCAGAAGCAGTTGAGGAACTTTGACATAAAGAGGATTGACGCACAACTCGTGGGGACGGCAAGACTTGGACAGCAGCCCCTTGTCCTGCTGTCACCATAGTTACCCAGTGCCCAGTCAGCGACATGTAACGCCCCTGTCCATGCCTACTCGTCCAAGTGTCTGTGGTGAAATGCACCCTGTCACACACAGAGTTTCTCAAAGAAGCGGTGATGTTGTGTGCGACATGCTGGTGGAGCGCAGGCACACCTTTCTTTGAGAAGTAGTGCCGACTGGGCATCTGGTACTGGGGCACTGCGACGGACATAAGGTCTCGAAAATCCTCTGTGTCCACCAGGCGGAAAGGCAGCATTTCTGTAGCCAAGAGCTTGCAGATGGTGAAATTCAACCTCTTAGCTTTCTCATGGCTAGGAGGAAATGGTCTTTTACTTGTCCACATCTGAGGGACCGAGGGCTGGCTATTGTGCTTAGACGGGGTTGATAAGGGTGTCCCCGGCAAACTGCTGGTCTGTGAGGAAGATGCAGGCGGACATGTTAGGTTGCCTTGATCCAAAGGTGGTGCTATCGATGTCGGACAGCGCTCAAGACCAGCTGGTGTTACCACCTCCAAAGAAAATGATGACCTGCCAATCACGCTGGCTGTTGCGGGTAAAGAGGTGGCAGGTCTGCGCCCCAAAACAGGTGTGACTGCTGTCCCCCCAGTCACAGAGGATGAAGAGGCCGCGGATGCACAAGATATGGCAGACGGTGGTTGGCCCGGCCGGCTAGGCCGCATTGTAGCACACTGAGCTTCCCACTGCAACTTATGCTTCATGTCCATGTGCCGGTTCATGCATGAAGTACTCAAACTATGTATTTTTTGGCCTCTACTTAGCTTTTGCTGACAAATGTTACAGATAACACGAGTTGGGTCATCTTTATCGATCTGAAAAAATGCCCAGGCTGTGCAAGGCTTAGCACCCATGCGACCTGAAGAGCCACCACGACTTGTGGTGAGAGGCAGAGTTGTGTTTGAGGATGCAGTTGTTGACGTGCTTCCAGTACTACGTCTCTGTCCAGGAAGGCGCAACCTGACCTCGTCGTCACTAGCATCTTCCTCCACCTCCTCTGCTGACCTCATCTCTTGGCTGACTGTGGGTTGACAGTAAGTGGGATCTCCGACCTCATCATCATCACCCTGTGCGTTATCACACCCGTCGTCCTCAGAGCCAACCTGTTCCTGCCCTGACAAAAAACTAAAGTTGTCGCTCCAATCAGGTATTTGAGTCTTATCATCGTCTTCCTCATTGTCTCCACCAACAGGAGTTACAGTTTGGGAATGAGGGTCTACATTATGGTCAGAACCTTCTGCGTCTGGTCCTGGATCCGACTCATAAAGATTCTGGGCATCAGTGCAGATCATTTCCTCGTCTGGATTCACAGAAGCGCTGGAGTCGACCTCTGATTCCCAGGCTATAGTATGAGTAAACAGCTCTGCAGACTCAACCATCTGTTCTACCTCATACTCAGACGGGCAGCTGGAGATTTGGGAGCTGTGAGGAAGCAAGTGCGATTTGGGTGACACCTTTGAGGACTGGAGTATTTGTGATGTTGAAGTTGATGTGGAGGAGAGCCCACTTAAAGGAGCACTTGATATCCGTTGAAGCACCTGCTGTTTTTGTGCCTCATCTGGAATTTGTAGCGATTGGCGTGGCCGTAAGAAAGGGATCTTATCACATTGTCCGCTAAAAGAAGTAGACATTTTAGTTTTGCTGGAAGATGGTCTTTCTTCTGCACCTACCCCACGGACACAACCTTTTTTCCCCTTCCCAACACGCCTATTCCCCTTTCCACCAGCAGCAGGCCTTTTTCCACTCATTTTGGTGGTTAACTAATTCACAACTCTGGAGTTGTTTGCACAAAAAAACAATGGATGGTAACCGAGCAGAGCTGAGTGGCCAAACTGTGGTATTAGGCCAAAACTATTGGCTGGGTTAGATGCAGAAAAAATTATTTTTAATTTGCAACCTGATGGAGGTCAGTATAGATGGACTAATAGACCAAGTCCCACACACCGCTAGAAGCCCAAATATTTTTTCAGAGCTAGATGCAGAAAAAAATTATTTTTAATTTGCAACCTGATGGAGGTCAGTATAGATGGACTAATAGACCAAGTCCCACACCGCTAGAAGCCCAAATATTTTTTCAGAGCTAGATGCAGAAAAAAATTATATTCAATTTCCAACCTGCTGGAGGTCAGTATAGATGGACTAATAGAACAAGTCCCACACGCTGCTAGAAGCCCAAATATTTTTTCAGAGATAAATGAAGAAAAAAATTATTTTTAATTTGCAACCTGATGGAGGTCAGTATAGATGGACTAATAGACCAAGTCCCACACACTGCTAGAAGCCCAAATATTTTTTCAGAGCTAGATGCAGAAAAAAATTATTTTTAATTTGCAACCTGATGGAGGTCAGTATAGATGGACTAATAGACCAAGTCCCACAGACCGCTAGAAGCCCAAATATTTTTTCAGAGCTAGATGCAGAAAAAAATTATATTCAATTTGCAACCTGCTGGAGGTCAGTATAGATGGACTAATAGAATGATGCTATGCCCAAAAGATTTTACTTCACTAGTAGAGATGAGCGTTGTTCTACTCGAACTGTTCGCCAATCTCAAATTCGAGCTGTTTTGGGCGGTGTTCGAGCCGGTCGGCGAACACGAACAATTTGAGAAAAATTCGGCTGTTCGAGGTTATGTTCGATAACTGTTCGTGCACCAAAATCATAACTGGATTTTTTCTCAGTAATGATGAAAATTAATGTTAATACGCAGTTTGAGTGTACAGCGGGGCGGGGGGAGGGGCAGGGGATGGATCTCTGCAGGAACAATGAAGATCTCCATTTTTTTTTCTCTTTCCCGCATTTGCAGTGGGGAGGTGCAATCTGTCAGCCTATCAGCAGCGCACACACGGAGCGAAGTGCTTTTTTTCACACAAGCAAGGGCATGTGTGATTGGCAGTGTATGTCACATGTCCTTGCCCTATAAGACCAAGCCATTTTCCCCGTCGCCACCATTTTCTCACTGCTGCAGCTGCGTGTTAGACGGCACCGCTGTTGCTGTGTGTGCTATACCTTGTTAATTTCAAGCCAATTTTCGCACAAATATACAGATAGCTTGGGAGTAGGGAATAGTTGTGATTGCAGTCCTTTTAAGGACTAGGTTACAGCATTTCCTACGACTTTTATCAAGCAGGTCTGTGCTCTTAAATAGATAGATTGTGGGAGTAAAGACTAATTGTAATTGGAGTCCTTTTCAGGACTAGGTTACATCAGTTCCTATCAGTTTTTGCCAGGCAGGTCTGTGCCAGTGCTGTGCAAGTTTTTTTCACAGCATTTGGCTGAATCTAGCAAAGCTAATCCTTTTTGGCCTATTGCAGAGTGTGTTAGTCAGTGGAGTAGCCTATCTGTGTTGCAAGATATACCACCTGTGTATAGAATACCAATTTTTTTACTGCACCTAGTGAAGTAAAATCTTTTGGGCATAGCATCATTCTATTAGTCCATCTATACTGACCTCCATCAGGTTGCAAATTAAAAATAATTTTTTTCTGCATCTAGCTCTGAAAAAATATTTGGGCTTCTAGCTGTGTGTGGGACTTGTTCTATTAGTCCATCTATACTGACCTCCATCAGGTTGCAAATTAAAAATAATTTTTTTCTACATCTAGCTCTGAAAAAATATTTGGGCTTCTAGCAGTGTGTGGGACTTGGTCTATTAGTCTATCTATACTGACCTCCATCAGGTTGCAAATTAAAAATAATTTTTTTCTGCATCTAGCTCTGAAAAAATATTTGGGCTTCTAGCAGTGTGTGGGACTTGGTCTATTAGTCCATCTATACTGACCTCCATCAGGTTGCAAATTGAATAAAAAAATTTTCTGCATCTAGCTCTGAAAAAATATTTGGGCTTCTAGCGCTGTGTGGGACTTGGTCTATTAGTCCATCTATACTGACCTCCAGCAGGTTGCAAATTAAAAATAATTTTTTTCTGCATCTAGCTCTGAAAAAATATTTGGGCTTCTAGCAGTGTGTGGGACTTGTTCTATTAGTCCTTCTATACTGACCTCCAGCAGGTTGCAAATTGAATATAATTTTTTTCTGCATCTAGCTCTGAAAAAATATTTGGGCTTCTAGCAGTGTGTGGGACTTGGTCTATTAGTCCATCTATACTGACCTCCATCAGGTTGCAAATTAAAAATAATTTTTTTCTTCATTTATCTCTGAAAAAATATTTGGGCTTCTAGCAGCGTGTGGGACTTGTTCTATTAGTCCATCTATACTGACCTCCATCAGGTTGCAAATTAAAAATAATTTTTTTCTGCATCTAGCTCTGAAAAAATATTTGGGCTTCTAGCAGTGTGTGGGACTTGGTCTATTAGTCCATCTATACTGACCTCCATCAGGTTGCAAATTAAAAATAATTTTTATTCATTTATCTCTGAAAAAATATTTGGGCTTCTAGCAGCGTGTGGGACTTGTTCTATTAGTCCATCTATACTGACCTCCATCAGGTTGCAAATTAAAAATAATTTTTTTCTTCATTTATCTCTGAAAAAATATTTGGGCTTCTAGCGGTGTGTGGGACTTCGTCTATTAGTCCATCTATACTGACCTCCATCAGGTTGCAAATTAAAAATAATTTTTTTCTGCATCTAGCTCTGAAAAAATATTTGGGCTTCTAGCAGTGTGTGGGACTTGGTCTATTAGTCCATCTATACTGACCTCCATCAGGTTGCAAATTAAAAATAATTTTTTTCTTCATTTATCTCTGAAAAAATATTTGGGCTTCTAGCAGCGTGTGGGACTTGTTCTATTAGTCCATCTATACTGACCTCCATCAGGTTGCAAATTAAAAATAATTTTTTTCTGCATCTAGCTCTGAAAAAATATTTGGGCTTCTAGCAGTGTGTGGGACTTGGTCTATTAGTCCATCTATACTGACCTCCATCAGGTTGCAAATTAAAAATAATTTTTTTCTTCATTTAGCTCTGAAAAAATATTTGGGCTTCTAGCAGTGTGTGGGACTTGTTCTATTAGTCCTTCTATACTGACCTCCAGCAGGTTGCAAATTGAATATAATTTTTTTCTGCATCTAGCTCTGAAAAAATATTTGGGCTTCTAGCGGTGTGGGACTTGGTCTATTAGTCCATCTATACTGACCTCCATCAGGTTGCAAATTAAAAATAATTTTTTTCTGCATCTAGCTCTGAAAAAATATTTGGGCTTCTAGCAGTGTGTGGGACTTGGTCTATTAGTCCATCTATACTGACCTCCATCAGGTTGCAAATTGAATAAAAAAATTTTCTGCATCTAGCTCTGAAAAAATATTTGGGCTTCTAGCGGTGTGTGGGACTTGGTCTATTAGTCCATCTATACTGACCTCCATCAGGTTGCAAATTAAAAATAATTTTTTTCTGCATCTAACCCAGCCAATAGTTTTGGCCTAATACCACAGTTTGGCCACTCAGCTCTGCTCGGTTACCATCCATTGTTTTTTTGTGCAAACAACTCCAGAGTTGTGAATTAGTTAACCACCAAAATGAGTGGAAAAAGGCCTGCTGCTGGTGGAAAGGGGAATAGGCGTGTTGGGAAGGGGAAAAAAGGTTGTGTCCGTGGGGTAGATGCAGAAGAAAGACCATCTTCCAGCCAAACTAAAATGTCTACTTCTTTTAGCGGACAATGTGATAAGATCCCTTTCTTACGGCCACGCCAATCGCTACAAATTCCAGATGAGGCACAAAAACAGCAGGTGCTTCAACGGATATCAAGTGCTCCTTTAAGTGGGCTCTCCTCCACATCAACTTCAACATCACAAATACTCCAGTCCTCAAAGGTGTCACCCAAATCGCACTTGCTTCCTCACAGCTCCCAAATCTCCAGCTGCCCGTCTGAGTATGAGGTAGAACAGATGGTTGAGTCTGCAGAGCTGTTTACTCATACTATAGCCTGGGAATCAGAGGTCGACTCCAGCGCTTCTGTGAATCCAGACGAGGAAATGATCTGCACTGATGCCCAGAATCTTTATGAGTCGGATCCAGGACCAGACGCAGAAGGTTCTGACCATAATGTAGACCCTCATTCCCAAACTGTACCTCCTGTTGGTGGAGACAATGAGGAAGACGATGATAAGACTCAAATACCTGATTGGAGCGACAACTTTAGTTTTTTGTCAGGGCAGGAACAGGTTGGCTCTGAGGACGACGGGTGTGATAACGCACAGGGTGATGATGATGAGGTCGGCGATCCCACTTACTGTCAACCCACAGTCAGCCAAGAGATGAGGTCAGCAGAGGAGGTGGAGGAAGATGCTAGTGACGATGAGGTCAGGTTGCGCCTTCCTGGACAGAGACGTAGTACTGGAAGCACGTCAACAACTGCATCCTCAAACACAACTCTGCCTCTCACCACAAGTCGTGGTGGCTCTTCAGGTCGCATGGGTGCTAAGCCTTGCATAGCCTGGGCATTTTTTCAGATCCATAAAGATGACCCAACTCGTGTTATCTGTAACATTTGTCAGCAAAAGCTAAGTAGAGGCCAAAAAATACATAGTTTGAGTACTTCATGCATGAACCGGCACATGGACATGAAGCATAAGTTGCAGTGGGAAGCTCAGTGTGCTACAATGCGGCCTAGCCGGCCGGGCCAACCACCGTCTGCCATATCTTGTGCATCCGCGGCCTCTTCATCCTCTGTGACTGGGGGGACAGCAGTCACACCTGTTTTGGGGCGCAGACCTGCCACCTCTTTACCCGCAACAGCCAGCGTGATTGGCAGGTCATCATTTTCTTTGGAGGTGGTAACACCAGCTGGTCTTGAGCGCTGTCCGACATCGATAGCACCACCTTTGGATCAAGGCAACCTAACATGTCCGCCTGCATCTTCCTCACAGACCGGCAGTTTGCCGGGGACACCCTTATCAACCCCGTCTAAGCACAATAGCCAGCCCTCGGTCCCTCAGATGTGGACAAGTAAAAGACCATTTCCTCCTAGCCATGAGAAAGCTAAGAGGTTGAATTTCACCATCTGCAAGCTCTTGGCTACAGAAATGCTGCCTTTCCGCCTGGTGGACACAGAGGATTTTCGAGACCTTATGTCCGTCGCAGTGCCCCAGTACCAGATGCCCAGTCGGCACTACTTCTCAAAGAAAGGTGTGCCTGCGCTCCAACAGCATGTCGCACACAACATCACCGCTTCTTTGAGAAACTCTGTGTGTGACAGGGTGCATTTCACCACAGACACTTGGATGAGTAGGCATGGACAGGGGCGTTACATGTCGCTGACTGGGCACTGGGTAACTTTGGTGACAGCAGGACAAGGGGCTGCTGTCCAAGTCTTGCCGTCCCCACGAGTTGTGCGTCAATCCTCTTTATGTCAAAGTTCCTCCACTGCTTCTGCCTCCTCAACCTCCTCTCGGTTTTCCACCTGCACCCAAAGCCTGTCTGGTCATGCCACAAGCTTTCTAACTGCGCAGAAGGGATCCTGCACACCTCCTTACTATGCTGGCAGTAGGGCTCAACGTCATCAGGCGGTTTTTACATTGAAATGTCTGGGAAATGTGAGTCACACAGCTGAGGAGTTGTTGTCAGCTCTGGAGAACCAATTTCATGAATGGTTGTCTCCACTGGACCTGAAACCAGGGAAGGCCGTGTGCGACAATGCTGCAAACCTGGGTGCGGCCCTTCGCCGGGGCAATGTCACACACGTGCCTTGTATGGCTCACGTGTTGAACCTGGTTGTCCAGCAATTTTTAGCCCACTATCCCAGACTAGATGGCCTTCTGCAGAGGGCACGGTCGCTGTGTGCTCACTTCCGCAGTTCGCATCCCGCAGCTCAGCGACTTACATCTCTACAGAAGTCGTTGGGCCTGCCACTTCACCGGCTAAAATGCGATGTGCCTACCCGGTGGAATTCAACTCTGCACATGTTGCAGCGACTGTGGCAGCACCGACAAGCCCTGGTGCAATACGTTCTGACGTATAGCCTGGGCCAACGAGATTCAGAGGTGGGGCAAATCACGCTGGAGGAGTGGTCTCAGATCAGGGACCTATGCACCCTTCTGCACAGTTTTGAAATGGCGACGAAGATGTTTAGTGCTGACGATGCCATTATCAGCATGACTATTCCGGTGATTTACATGCTGGAGCACATGTTAAACAGAATTCGGAGTCAGGTGGTGGCACAAGAGGAGGTGGAGGAAGTAGAGGAGGAGGAGTTGTATGCGGAAGGGCTAACATCTGCAAGGTCCAGACGGTCGGCAGCACCAAGGCGGCAGGCATGTGAGGGTGGGGGAGATGATTTTACCAGGGCGCATGGTAGCAGCCAAACTAGTGAGGAAGGTGCAGGAGCCCAGGAAGAAGTGGAGGACGAACTGATGGAAGACTCATCAGATGAGGGAGACCTTGATCACATTTCTGTTGTGCGAGGTTGGGGGGAGAGGACAGAGGAAGGAAGCATGATTGTTACCTCGCCACCAACACAACAGGGACTTGGTGCTCCTGGATGCGCAACACACATGAGTGCCTTCTTGCTGCACTACCTGCAACATGACCCTCGAATTGTGAGAATTAGAAATAATCCTGACTACTGGGTTGCCACACTGTTAGATCCCCGGTACAAAAGTAAATTTGCAGAAATTATTCCTGCCATAGAAAGGGATGCACGCATGCAGGAGTATCAGCAGAGACTGTTGCAGAATCTTACATGTGCTTTTCCACAAAATACCAGTGGTGCACGTAGTGAATCTCACAGTTCCAACTTGCCAACCGTGGGACCGTCAAGTGTTCAGCACTCAAACCGTAACAGAACCACAGTATCTGCTGGTAACATCAATTTTGCGGAATCATTTCACCACTTTTTTAGCCCATCCTTTGCAAGGCCACAGGAGACAAGAAGTCTGACACATAGTCAACGCCTAGAGATGATGGTACAGGAGTATCTCCAAGTAAACATTGAAGCCACGACTGTGTCATTGGACCCTTGCTCTTTTTGGGCTTCCAATCTGGATAAATGGCCGGAGCTAGCCACTTACGCCTTGGAGATCTTGTCATGCCCCGCAGCCAGCGTTCTGTCTGAACGTGTGTTCAGCGCTGCTGGTGGTGTGCTGACAGGTAAGCGCACGCGGCTCTCCACTGATAATGTAGACAGACTCACGTTCATAAAGATGAACAAATCATGGATCCGAAACGACTTTTCTACCCCTGTGTCATCCTGGGGAGAGTAAAAGCTTGATGATTGGTTAAAATCACCCTACCAACCGTTTTAAGCTTTCAAATTACTAATCATGTTTATCTGTATCTTGACTGGAAAATAATTTGGGCTTTGTAGCAGTGTGCAGCACTGATCCTATTAGGTCATCTATAATAAGCTTCACCAGATTTAAAATTAAAAATAATTTTTAGCTGCATCTAGCCCGGAAAATAATTTTGGGGCTCCGAGATGCGCAAGACACATAAGTGCCTTCTTGCTGCACTACCTGCACATGACCCTCATATTGTCAGAATTCGAAGTAATCATGACTACTGGGTTGCCACACTCTTAGATCCCCCAAACTTTTCGATCAACCTTTTCATTTTAATAAAGACCAAAAAAATGGTCATTTTTGAAATTATAAGCATTAGCAGGTTGTTAGAAACTGAAATCAAACAGTTTTCAACTCAAAACTTTATTCTAGGTGATGTTACATTTTCACATAGGACCCCTTGTTCGAAAGGAGCTTCTAAACTCTCTCGTCCATTGAATTTGTCAGGTTTTGGATGGTTTCTGCTTCAATTGTTTTGCATGAGGACAGAATACCCTCCCAGAGCTGTTGCTTAGATGTGAACTGCCTCCCGCCATCATAGACACTCCTTTTAATGATGCTCCAAAGGTTCTGAATGGGGTAGAGGTCAGCGGAGCATGGGGGTCACACCATAAGTTTGTCCCCTTTTATGCCCATATCAGCCAGAGATGCAGATGTTTTATGTGCAGCATGAGATGGTGCATTATCATGCAGAAAAATGATCTTGCTGTGAAATACACGGTTCTTCTTCTTGAACCATGGCAGGAAGTGCTGTTTGAGAAAATCCACATACATTATGGAGTTCATCTTTAGCGCCTTCAGGGATCCTAAAGGGGCCGACAATCTCTCTCCCCATGATTCCAGCCCAAAACATTACTCCACCTCCTCCTTGTTGGCGCTGTAGCCGTGTTTGCGTGGGGTGTCCATCAACCAGTCATCCTCCACTCCATTCATCTGGACCATCGAGCGCTGCACGGCACTCATCCGTGAACAAAACAGTTTTGAAATCAGTCTTCATGTAATGTTTGGCCCACTGGAGCCGTTTCTGCTTGTGTGAAGTGGATAGAGGAGGTCGACAGGATGGCGTATGCACAGCTGCAAACCTCTGAAGGACCCTGCATCTTGTTGTTCGGGGGACGTTGGAGGCACAAGCAGCTTCAAAAACTTGTCTGCTGCTATGACTGTAGTGCCGGCGTCCCTGCCTTCTGCTAGGCAGGGACGCTGCTCCCCTCACCGCTCTGCCCCGTGCCCGGCGTCCCTCTCCCGCTCTGCTGTCAGCGCGCGCTCCTTCCCGGCGTCCTCCTCCCGCTCTGCTCTCAGCGCGCGCTCCTTCCCGGCCCCTGTGCTTAGGGCGCGCGCGCGCTCCCCTCCTCTTAAAGGGGCCGCGCGCGCCGTCCTAAGGAGTCCCCGGCCAATGGCCGGAGGACTTCATCATATATAAGGCACCTCCTCCAAAATGGAGGTGCCCGAGCAATGTTGTTTGCACCTGTGTCTCACCTGTGCTTCAGCCCTCAGGTCCCGTTGCCAGTTACCTGCCAGTTACCTGTCAGATTCCTGCCTGATTACTTGCTACCTGTCTGCTAGTCTGAGGTCCGACGGTCTGCCTTACTACTCCTGTCAGTCTGTCTAAGGACCAGCCTGCCCGCTCACCTGGGAGCGCTTCTCCGTTACCTGCCTGCTTGCCAGCCCGGAGGCTCCGCTGTCACGTGCTGTGACCACCAGCTACTCCAGACTCTTGCCCGCTCACCTGGGAGCGCTTCTCCGTTACCTGCCTGCTTGCCAGCCCGGAGGCTCCGCTGTCACGTGCTGTGACCACCAGCTACTCCAGACTCTTGCCCGCTCACCTGGGAGCGCTTCTCCGTTACCTGCCTGCTTGCCTGCCCGGAGGCTCCGCTGTCACGTGCTGTGACCACCAGCTACTCCTGACTCTTGCCCGCTCACCTGGGAGCGCTTCTCCGCTACCTGCCTGCTTGCCTGCCCGGAGGCTCCGCTGTCACGTGCTGTGCCCACCAGCTATTCCTGAGACTCTTGCCCGCTCACCTGGGAGCGCTTCTCCGTTACCTGCCTGCTTGCCTACCTGGAGGCTCCGCCGTCACGTGCTGTGACCACCTGCTATTCCAGAGACTCTCGCTTGCTCACCTGGGAGCACACATTCTCCATCTGCCTTGCTAGCCTACCTGGAGGTTCAGCCATCACAGGTCGTACCTACCCTTTATCCAGAGACTGCCCCGATCACTTGCCGTGTCCTCCTGCCCGTACACCCAGAGACTGTCCTGGTCACCTCCTGTGACTACCTGCCTGGTCGCCACCCGCTCCCTTACAAGGACCGCCCCCTTGTATTGTAGCCCAGAGGTTCCGCCTCCCAGACCCGTTACAGTTTGCTCGGGCCATGGAACCCGGTGGCACCCAAGCTCCCTCGCTCTCGGACCTCTGTCTTGAACTGTCCCGTCAGAGGTCCCAACAGGAGTCCATCCTGGGTCACCTGCGGAATGTCAATACTCGCCTGAACACTCTGTCTGATCCACCAACAACCTCCGCCAGTGCCATATCTTGCAATCCGGCAGCTCCGCTGCCCACTAATACCATGGTATCCTACCCCGGACCCCGGCTTTCTGCACCTCCTCGCTTCGGAGGCGACTCCGTCCAGGCTCGGGGCTTCTTAAATCAGTGCACCCTGCACTTTGAACTTTTGTCCCACCAGTTTAACTCCGACCGGGCCAAAATTGCCTTCATCATGTCCCATCTCACCGGGGAGGCCCTGGCCTGGCTAAATCCTCTATGGGAGAGAGGAGACCCCCTGGTGTCCAACTTGCCTGCTTTTTTCACGGCTTTCCGGAAAGTCTTCGACGAACCCGGACGGAAGACCTCATCTGCATCATCGTTGCTACGCCTCCATCAGGAGAGTCTCACCGTGGGCCAATATGCCATACGGTTCCGTACCCTTGCCTCGGAGCTGGCCTGGGATAACGACGCTCTGGTTTCCGTCTTCTGGGAGGGTCTGTCCGACCGTATTAAAGATGAACTTGCCGGTCGGGACATTCCTACCACTCTCGATGACTTAATAACTCTTGCCACCCGGATTGACCTACGGTTCCAGGAGCGTGCCAGAGAGGTCACCCGTGAGAGGAGGTTACCACGTCTAGCTCCTACTTTTCAGAAACCCGTCACTCCTTCTGTCTCTAACCAGGTACACCCTCCTGAGCCTATGCAGGTCGACCAGACCAAGATGGTCAAGACCCGTCAGGACTTACGCCGTGCCGAGGGGACCTGCTTCTACTGTGGCAGTAAGGAGCACCGGATCCGTGCCTGCCCGGAGAGGTCGGGAAACGCCTGTGTCTAGGTTCGCTCAGAGAGGTCCACCTAGACAAGAATAAATCCTCTCCATCCCTGCTGTTGTCAGTTTCAATCGTCTACGGGGAGAACCGTTATTTCGAACTAGCCCAACTGGACTCTGGAGCAGCCGGGAATCTTATTTCACAGTCCCTGGTAGAGAAATACCGCATCCCCACCAAACCTCTGGCTGTACCCTTGTCTGTGGCTGCCGTGGATGGGGGGCTCTTACCACGCCCCATCCAACTCATCACCAAATCCATTACTCTGCAGGTGGGAATGCTGCATTCTGAAAGTATCTCCTTTCATGTTCTGCCTGGACTCTCTCACGCCCTCTTGCTAGGTCTGCCTTGGCTCCAGAAACATGCACCCGTGCTTGACTGGCAAACCGGAGAAGTCCTTTGCTGGGGACAAGACTGTCATAAGACCTGCCTGGTTCCCGTCCATCCCGTCCGTCCCTCTCCTACCCCAGCTAATCTACCTGGACTTCCAATTCCTTATTGGTCTTATGCTGATGTCTTTAATAAAAAGGAGGCAGAGACATTACCCCCTCATAGACCATACGACTGTCCCATCGACCTGTTACCCGGTACTACTCCTCCCCGTGGGCGTATTTATCCTTTATCCGCTGCTGAGACCCGGTCGATGTCCGAATATATTGAGGAGAATCTGGCCAGGGGATTCATCCGGAAATCTACCTCCCCGGCGGGAGCAGGCTTCTTTTTCGTCAAAAAGAAGGACGGCTCTCTCCGTCCCTGTATAGACTATAGAGGCCTAAACCAGATCACGGTGAAGACCCCCTTCCGCTCATTCCAGAATTATTTGATCGTCTGAGGGGGGCTAGAATCTTCACCAAACTAGACCTCCGTGGGGCGTACAACCTGGTGCGTATCCGTCAAGGGGATGAATGGAAGACGGCATTCAACACCCGGGACGGCCACTATGAATACCTGGTAATGCCCTTTGGTCTCTGTAACGCTCCTGCCGTCTTTCAAGAGTTGGTCAATGACATCTTCCGGGACCTTCTCTACTCCTGCGTAGTGGTGTACCTGGACGACATCTTGGTCTTCTCTCCGGATCTCCAGACTCACCGGAGGGACGTTCGTCAGGTCCTGCTCAGGCTCAGGCAGAATCACCTCTTCGCTAAATACGAGAAGTGCCTCTTTGAGCAGACCTCGCTTCCGTTTTTGGGCTACATTATTTCTCAGACCGGCCTACGAATGGATCCAGAGAAACTGTCTGCCATCGAGAAATGGCCCCGACCGGAGGGGTTGAAGGCCATTCAGCGGTTCCTGGGCTTCGCCAACTACTACCGCCTCTTCATACCACATTTCTCTTCCCGGACTGCCCCAATTTCCGCGCTCACCCGTAAGGGTACTAATCCCAAAGAGTGGCCGCCCGAAGCAGAAGAAGCCTTTCTTTCCTTAAAACAGGCCTTCTCTTCCGCCCCGGTGCTGCATCGCCCGGACGGCAACAAGCAGTTCTTCCTGGAAGTGGACGCCTCCTCCTCTGGAGCTGGAGCGGTACTTACTCAAAAATCTTCTTCCGGGAGGATGGTAACTTGCGGCTTCTTCTCTAAACTCTTCTCCTCCTCTGAGCGCAATTATTCCATAGGAGATCGAGAGTTATTGGCCATCAAACTGGCATTGGAGGAGTGGCGTTACCTGCTTGAGGGGGCTCTTCACCCGGTAATAATTTACACTGACCACAAGAACTTGGCTTACCTCCAGCATGCCCAGAGACTTAACCCGCGCCAAGCCCGGTGGTCCTTGTTTTTTGCTCGTTTTGATTTTGTCCTTCATTTTCGCCCGGCTGACAAAAACGTCAAGGCGGACGCCTTGTCTCGATCCTTTCTGGTATCTGATCTCGAGGAAGATCCGAAACACATCATCGATCCCGCCAGAGTAATGCAGGTGGCTCCCGTGAGTCTAAATCGTCTCCCTCCCGGAAAGACGTTCGTATCAGTACCTGATCGGGAGAAGATCCTTCACTGGGGTCACTCGTCTAAACTGGCTGGCCACGCTGGTCAGAAGAAGACCCTCCAGCTTATTTCCCGGCACTACTGGTGGCCTACCCTGCACAAGGATGTAATAGACTTTGTTTCTGCCTGTGTGTCCTGCGCCCGCAACAAGGTTCCGAGACATCTGCCAGCCGGTCGCCTTCTTCCGCTCCCAGTACCTGCTGCCCCCTGGCAGCATATTGCAATGGACTTCATAACTGACCTCCCACTCTCTGCCGGTTGTACGGTCATTTGGGTGGTCGCTGACCGCTTCTCCAAGATGGCTCATTTCGTTCCCCTGCCAGGCCTCCCGTCTGCACCCGAGCTAGCTAGAGACTTTATTCGTCACATCTTCCGTCTTCATGGCCTGCCCCTCCACATCGTGTCAGATCGTGGGGTACAGTTCACCTCACGCTTCTGGAGAGCCACTTGTAAACTACTAGACGTCACCCTGGACTTCTCTTCCGCTTACCACCCACAGTCCAATGGTCAAGTGGAGCGGATCAATCAGAACCTGACCAGTTACCTCCGGCACTTCGTTAATGCCCACCATTCTGACTGGGTGGATCTCCTACCATGGGCCGAGTTCTCTTACAATAATCACGAGAGCGAATCCTCCTCCAAATCCCCGTTTTTTGTAGTCTTTGGTCTGCATCCTCGGATACCTTTTCCTGTCTCCACCTCGGTGGACAACCCGGCTGCGGAATCTCTCGTTAGCAAATTTTCCTCCATTTGGGAGAGTACCCGATCCGCACTCCTTCAGTCGTCCGAGCGGATGAAAAGACACGCTGACAAAAAACGCCTGGATCCTCCTCAATTTCGTCCAGGAGATAAGGTCTGGCTCTCATCTAAATATGTTCGACTCAAGATACCCTCTTACAAGTTAGGGCCTCGGTTCATCGGACCTCTGGAGGTCACCAGTCAGATCAACCCGGTGGCCTATAAATTGAAACTCCCGGCCAACTTACGGATCCCTAACTCCTTCCATGTATCTCTCCTCAAACCTGTGGTACTTAACTCTTTTTTCAAGTCTACAGGTACGCCTCCTGCTCCGGTTTCTGCTGAGGACGAGTTTGAGGTAGAGAACATTCTTGACACCAAAAGGGTAAGAGGAAAGACCTTTTTTCTGGTAGATTGGAAGGGGTTTGGTCCTGAGGAGAGAACGTGGGAGCCCCGGGAGAACATCCATGCCCCTCTCATCCTAGCTAAATTTCTGTCTGGCCTAAAAAAGAGGGGGCCTAAAGGGGGGGGTACTGTAGTGCCGGCGTCCCTGCCTTCTGCTAGGCAGGGACGCTGCTCCCCTCACCGCTCTGCCCCGTGCCCGGCGTCCCTCTCCCGCTCTGCTGTCAGCGCGCGCTCCTTCCCGGCGTCCTCCTCCCGCTCTGCTCTCAGCGCGCGCTCCTTCCCGGCCCCTGTGCTTAGGGCGCGCACGCGCTCCCCTCCTCTTAAAGGGGCCGCGCGCGCCGTCCTAAGGAGTCCCCGGCCAATGGCCGGAGGACTTCATCATATATAAGGCACCTCCTCCAAAATGGAGGTGCCCGAGCAATGTTGTTTGCACCTGTGTCTCACCTGTGCTTCAGCCCTCAGGTCCCGTTGCCAGTTACCTGCCAGTTACCTGTCAGATTCCTGCCTGATTACTTGCTACCTGTCTGCTAGTCTGAGGTCCGACGGTCTGCCTTACTACTCCTGTCAGTCTGTCTAAGGACCAGCCTGCCCGCTCACCTGGGAGCGCTTCTCCGTTACCTGCCTGCTTGCCAGCCCGGAGGCTCCGCTGTCACGTGCTGTGACCACCAGCTACTCCAGACTCTTGCCCGCTCACCTGGGAGCGCTTCTCCGTTACCTGCCTGCTTGCCAGCCCGGAGGCTCCGCTGTCACGTGCTGTGACCACCAGCTACTCCAGACTCTTGCCCGCTCACCTGGGAGCGCTTCTCCGTTACCTGCCTGCTTGCCTGCCCGGAGGCTCCGCTGTCACGTGCTGTGACCACCAGCTACTCCTGACTCTTGCCCGCTCACCTGGGAGCGCTTCTCCGCTACCTGCCTGCTTGCCTGCCCGGAGGCTCCGCTGTCACGTGCTGTGCCCACCAGCTATTCCTGAGACTCTTGCCCGCTCACCTGGGAGCGCTTCTCCGTTACCTGCCTGCTTGCCTACCTGGAGGCTCCGCCGTCACGTGCTGTGACCACCTGCTATTCCAGAGACTCTCGCTTGCTCACCTGGGAGCACACATTCTCCATCTGCCTTGCTAGCCTACCTGGAGGTTCAGCCATCACAGGTCGTACCTACCCTTTATCCAGAGACTGCCCCGATCACTTGCCGTGTCCTCCTGCCCGTACACCCAGAGACTGTCCTGGTCACCTCCTGTGACTACCTGCCTGGTCGCCACCCGCTCCCTTACAAGGACCGCCCCCTTGTATTGTAGCCCAGAGGTTCCGCCTCCCAGACCCGTTACAATGACAAGGCTTTTTTGCCGCTGCTCTTTCAACCTGACGTAATTGCCTGTAGGAAAGAGTCCTCAATTTGCCCTTATCAGCACGCACACGTGTGTACTGTGAATCAGCTACATACTTCTTGATTGCCAAGACACTTCATCCTGATCATCGCACAATGTTGATTGTAGTCATGCCTTGACCTAAACACTCCACAATTTGTTGCTTCTCAGCAGCCGACACATCCTTTTTCTTTCCCATTTTGGCAGAAAATGTAGGCTGCTTAATAATGTGAGAGAGCCTTCTTAAGTAGTCTTGCCTTTCATTGGACACACCTGCCAAACTAATTAGCACAGGTGTCTGCAATTGCTTACAGTGATATAAAGAGCCCTGACACACATCACCATCAATGAGTTTAACTGACAAACAAACAAATTCTTCCCTTATCACTCCTAAACACTTTTTGCATAATAATTTGGAACGCGGTGTACATGTGCTTTTCCACAAAACACCAGTGGTTCATGTAGTGAATCTTACAGTTCTAACTTGCCAACCGTGGTCTGTATGGAATTGTTCAATAAAGGGCCCAAAATTAAGATAACATAGATGGGAGAGGTCTCTATGAATAGGAATTCCTAAGTATTTGATACCCTGTGAGGGCCAGGCAAAGGGAAAGTTGGACTGGATGGAATCCTATATGGATTTAGGGAGGGAGACATCGAGGGCCTCAGACTTCGCTGCATTGATTTTAAAATTTTACCATGTAACAAAGTGATCTATTTCAGCCATAACAGCAGGGATGGATATATGTGATTGAGTGATATATACTAGGACATCATCAGCAAATAGAGAGCACTTGTACTCGGTGCCTCCCACCTCAATCCACCTAATATTGGGGTTATGGCGAATTGATGAGAGCAGGTGCTCCGTCACTAGGATGTATAAGAGAGGGGACAGAGGACATCCCTGCCTTGTCCCATTGGTGATTGTGAAAGGTGATGAAAATGTTCTGACGCACCCCCTGGGCCTTGGGACACCCGGAGCCGGACCCTTTTTGGTGGATTCTGGTGGTTGTAGTCTTCGTGGCGGCGATCCGGTTCCGTGGCTCAGGGCGGTCAAACCAGTGGCGGAACTATTTATGTGGTTTTGATGTTTAAATGTCCGACTACGCCACCCGTGGATTGCGGTCAGAGTGAACCGCCGCTACAGGGCAGACCGCTAAGGCTGGTGTTGTGGGTGCAGCAGAGCGTAGCATAACTCCCCACGGGAGGAGTATAGCCTCAGGGCAGTGTATGCGGAGGATGGGGGTGATGGTGCAGGGCAGCAGCAGTAACGACACGGAGTCAGTGATGCAGTTCAGGGCCTTTACTCACAGTTCTTATTATCCAGACCACGTCTGCAGGTAACGGCTGCCCACGTCGTACTGTGCTCACCAGGTGAGGGGCTCAGACAACTCCCAGATAACTTTGGAGCGCTTCACAGGACCCCCTTTGTGTGTCCTTTGTCTGGCCTTTCTTACCAACACTTCTGTCCAGCTGCCTCGGGCCTCCTCTTGGTAAACTTGGCGCCAGTTTCCCTGACCCTATTTGGTGCCTTCCTAGCGGGTGGAGCAAGGGGCTGCGCCACATAAAATGTCAGAGCCTCCGGTTTCTAGCTGAGGGTCGTTTCCTGCCTCCACTAGTTCAGGGACCGGTCTCCCCCTTTGGCCTGACCCCTCCACGCAGGTGGATTCGGGCGTGCGGTGGCGACTCGCCCGTCCGCACCCCTGGGATCCCTTCATTCCTCGTTCCTGGAGCCTTCTCCGCTCCTCTTCCTTCCTTCTCCCTCTTGCAGGCCTGGGCCTCTGTTACTAGGCCCGCCTCCGGAGCAGAGCTCATGCAGAGCCCCTGCTCCCTGCCATTTCTGCTCAGACTTCTCTGCACTGAACTAAGATGGTGCCCACCTTTTATACTCCCTTCTCAATGCACCCAGGAACTGCTTCCTCCCTGCTCCTGCACTGCAGGGTTCCCCTTCCTCAGTGTTCCCTCCCCCCACTCCAGCCAGGGACAGGGACTGTCGTGCCCATCTCAGGGGCATATTGGTCGCCCTGCCCCATGGCAATGTGGTGTAATGCATGCAGGTGTCGGGTCCTGATCCACACTCCATCCTTATCTGAGAGTGAGATATCACACCTCTGGGTGAGGTGCAATACGTCTGTAGCAACCGAGCCCTCGGTGCTACAGTTCCATTTATCTTCAGCCTAGGTGACGTATTGTGATACAGGGCCGTGATTTTGGCTATAAAAGGGTCCCCTAGACCCCTACCCCAAGCTTTTTAAGAGAATCATATATGGCGTGCCAGGAGACTCTATGGAATGCTTTCTCAGCATCCAACGAGAGTATCTACTTACAAATTTTTAACTGCATCTAGCCCAGGAAATACTTTGTGCCTAGTAGCAGTGTCTGCTAGTCAGCGGATTATCCCGGCTGTTAAGCAAGCTACACCACCTGTAGTTTGGACACTTCATTTTTTCAAAGGAAATGCTTCGGGACCACGGGATACTCAGTGAAGAGCATCAGGAGGCACCCCAAGGCATAGGGGCTGGGACTGGCAGTAGGATGCCTTGCAGTGGACAGCCGAGCTCGATCCTTATAAAAGCTTTTTAACTGCAGCAGCTTTAGTGGACGCTACTGGAGCTGGAATTACGCGGCTGCTGGCATGAGACTTGCCCTCCAATAGATCCTTGTAAATGGATTTAAAGTGTATTCATTCAAATTAGAGGGACAATTTAAATTAAAAAGCTTAGAGCTGCCTCCACCACAGGGGGGCTCTCTCGACCCACCAGCGGACAGGCACCAGTATTGGGAGAGGGGGGCTGGCCGTCAGGGTTCACCGCGGCTCTGGCACAAACCCGGCGACACGGAGGTGGCACGGGCAGGAGCGGACTGGCCGTCTCGGCTTCTCACTTTTTGGATTTTAGAAGGGCATGACATGCCTATATCTGTGTCTCCCCCTCCTTTTACTCCTCCACCTCTTTTCTTTTCGCATGACTATATGTACTTGTCACTTTTCCATGTGTTAGTTGTGTCTTCTGAGCAGTTTGTCAGCTTTTGGACACCTTTGAAGGTGTTTTCTATGTGTTTCTATGTGTTTTTGTTTGCCTGCCATTGGTTTTAACGGTGTTCGAAGGTGTTCGACGAACAGTTCGACGAACAGTTCGGCGAACACACGGGTGTTCGACGAACCGAACCGAACTCGAACACTACGGGGGGTGGCTCAACACTAATTACCAGACAGGCTTTGGGTGCAGGTGGAGGACCGAGAGGAGGTTGAGGAGGCAGAAGCAGTGGAGGAAGTTCGAGATAAAGAGGATTAACACACAACTCGTGGGGACGGTAAGACTTGGACAGCAGCCCCTTGTCCTGCTGTCACCATAGTTACCCAGTGCCCAGTCAGCGACATGTAACACCCCTGTCCATGCCTTCTCGTCCAAGTGTCTGTGGTGAAGTGCACCCTGTCACACACAGAGTTTCTCAAAGAAGCGGTGATGTTGTGTGCGACATGCTAGTGGAGCGCAGGCACACCTTTCTTTGAGAAGTAGTGCCGACTGGGCATCTGGTACTGGGGCACTGTGACGGACATAAGGTCTTGAAAATCCTCTGTGTCCTCCAGGTGGAAAGGCAGCATTTCTGTAGCCAACAGCTTGCAGATGGTGAAATTCAACCTCTTAGCTTTCTCATGGCTAGGAGGAAATGGTCTTTTACTTTTCCACATCTGAGGGACCGAGGGCTGGCTGTTGTGCTTAGACGGTGTTGAGTAGGGTGTCCCCGGCAACTGCCGGTCTGTGAGGAAGATGCAGGCGGACATGTTAGGTTGCCTTGATCCAAAGGTGGTGCTCTCGATGTCGGAGAGCGCTCAACACTAGCAGGTGTTTCCACTTCCCAATGAACTGACGACCTGCCAATCACACTGGCTGTTGCGGGTAAAGAGGTGGCAGGTCTGCGTCCAAAAACATGTGTGACTGCTGTCCCCCCAGTCACAGAGGATGAAGAGGCTGCGGATGCACAAGATGGGGCAGACGGTGGTTGGCCCAGCCGGCTAGGCCGCATTGTAGCACAGTGAGCTTCCCACTGCAACTTATGCTTCATATCCATGTGACGGTACATGCATGAAGTACTCAAACTATGTATTTTTTGGCCTCTACTTAGCTTTTGCTGACAAATATTACAGATAACACGAGTTGGGTCATCCTTATCGATCTGAATAAATGCCCAGGCTATGCAAGGCTTAGAGCCCATGTGACCTGAAGAGCCACTACGACTTGTGGTCAGAGGCAGAGTTGTGGTTGAGGATGCATTTGTTGACGTGCTTCCAGTACTCCGTCTCTGTTCAGGAAGGCGCAACCTAACCTCGTCGTCAATAGCATCTGTGATGCCCCGCTGCGCTTGGTATCACAGATCCTACAAGAGTGCATTGATGGAATCCTCCACAAGAGGCCCCCATAAACATTCACACATCTCCACCTTCCACCTCAGACCAGCAGAGGGAGCCCGTTAGGGATATAAATAGGGAAGGTGGAGCTAGGCAGTTCAGTTCCTCTGAAGAGTTCCTGCAGTAGAGAAGCCTAAGAGAGGTCAGTCTGCAGTGGAGCTCAGTCTAGTCTAGAGAACGCAGTTAATAGTTCAGCAGTGGAGCACGAGGCTCCTGCTTGCTAGATTCAGGGAGCCCAGATAGAGCTTAAGGTGTGCCGGTGCCGTAAGATCAGTGAAGCGCGGCAAGCTGCTGTTAGTGTGTATAGCCTAGTGAGTGCCCGAGTAGGCCGAAGGCGAGTGGCGAGTTAGTACATAAGGGGCAGAGGAGCTTAACCAGCTCACCCCGAAGCATTTACCGGACACAGGATCCGAGCTTACCGGTATCTCTATGACCCAGTAAGGCATAACCGGAATCCCTGGAGAACTACAAGTCCCAGGATCGCTAAGGTGCTGATATGTAACAGAGCCAGGAGACGCTTAGGCCCCGCATACTGGGAGCGTGAACTCCAAGAGAAGGCCCTACCACAAGGTCAGCCAGCGCAGGACAGAGACAAAGTTAGGCCTAGCTCCAGGCAGGTCAGAAACTTACTACGCAGAGGCAAGAAACAGGAGGCCCTACACCCGCTCATTGGGGAGGATCCTGATATGCACCCTTCACCCTACAGTGCTCCGGGATGTGCCTGAATTTCCACCAGTAAAAGGTACTGAAGTGACTACCGTGTCCGTTCCCGTTCTTGCTCTGACCCAGCTGGGTCTCGCCTGTCCTGCATTCCCCCTGCATACGCTGCCCTGAGACCTAGCTCCACCTGTGGGGAGCTATACCATCGAGCTGCCTTATCACCGGCCTCAGTGGACTGCTGCAGCGCTGGTGCTTGTCACCAGATACCACAGGTGGCGTCATGAACTCTTATAAAATTAACAATTATCCACCCTTTTAAAGAGAGACCCCAGGGTACGGGCCAGGGAGCCGACCACCGCGACATCCCCAAGGCCAGGCAAATGCCCGGGTACCGAGTCATCCCCATCCCCAGGGCTAGTCACATCCTCCTCCACCTCCTCTGCTGACCTCATCGACTGTCTGACTGTGGGTTGACAGTAAGTGGGATCTCCAACCTCGTCATCATCACCCTGTGTGTTATCACACCCGTCGTCCTCAGAGCCAACCTCTTCCTGCCCTGACCGAAAAGTCAAGTTGTCGCTCCAATCAGGTATTTGAGTCTCATCATCGTCTTCATCATTGTCTCCACCAACAGGAGTTACAGTTTGGGAACAAGGGTCTACATTATGCTCAGAACCTTCTTCATCTGGTCCTGGATCCAACTTATAAAGATTCTGGGCATCGGATCAGATCATTTCCTCATCTGGATTAACAGAAGCTCTGGAGCAGACCTCCGTTTCCCAGGCTATAGTATGAGTAAACAGCTGGGCAGACTCAGCCATCTGTGTTACCCCATACTCAGACGGGCAGCTGGAGACTTGGGAGCTGTGAGGAAGCAAGTGCGATTGGGGTGACACCTCTGAGGACTGGAGTATTTGTGATGTTGAAATTGAGGTGATGGAGAGCCCACTTGAAGGAGCACTTGATATCCGTTGAAGCACCTGCTGTTTTTGTGCCTCATCTAGAATTTGTAGCGATGGGCGTGACCGTAAGAATGGGATCGTATCACATTGTCCACGAAAAGAAGTCGACATCTTAGTTTGGCTGGAAGATGGTCTTTCTTCTGCAGATGTTACTCCCCCCCCCACCGTGGGGGGCCTCGACCCACCGGCGGACAGGCACCAGTATTGGGATAGGGGGGCTGGCTGTCAGGGTCCTCCGCGGCTCTGGCACAAACCCGGCGACACAGAGGTGGCACAGGCAGGAACGGACTGGCCGTGTCGGCTTCTCACTTTTTGGATTTCAGAAGGGCATGACATGCCTATATCTGTGTCTCCCCCTCCTTTTACTCCTCCACCTCTTTTCTTTTCGCATGACTATATGTACTTGTCACTTTTCCATGTGTTAGTTGTGTCTTCTGAGCAGTTTGTCAGCTTTTGGACACCTTTGAAGGTGTTTTCTATGTGTTTCTATGTGTTTTTGTTTGCCTGCCATTGGTTTTAACGGTGTTCGAAGGTGTTCGACGAACAGTTCGACGAACAGTTCGGCGAACACAAGGGTGTTCGACGAACCGAACCGAACTCGAACACTACGGGGGTGGCTCAACACTATTCCCTATTTTCTTTACACAAAACACCTAAAATGCCCGCCATCCTTTTACTCATTGCAGAAGATTCCATAAGGTCTTGGTGCTAACATATCACATCACATGGTATAGCACAGCCAATCAGGGAGGACAATCATTGCCTTTATAAAAGCTGAGGCAGGGAATGCAACAGCTACACTATGGTGAATCTGGACAGTGAGAAGACGTCACAAGAGGGAGAAAGTCATAAAATACTAATGGAACTGTAAATATATATATATATATATATATATATATATATATATATATATATATAGTATGTATTTAGTATAGAATATGTTTTTTTAGTGCAATTTGAGGCTTTGGAGCACTTTTGATTTATGACAAAGCGATTTGCTGCCAGTTGAATTTCCTTGGAAAATTGCTGTAATAGAATGATATGAGGTAGGTAGATATATCCATCCTACAAAGGAAAAACTAAACTTGGAGCAAAAATAGGATCCCAAAAATATATACAGTGTAGTGTAGTGTTTTTTTGCATCTGCTTGGTAAAGGGAATCTGCTGCTCCTTATAGCAAGAAAAGGTACGTTGATTTATACTGCACCAAAGGAGGGCATTTTCATTTTGGCCAGTGGGAGCATAAGGGTATTTTTGCCAGATGACGTGGACATGCTAAGTCGCAGCGTCTTTCTGCTTGCATTTTTAGTGCATATGTCTTCAAAGTTGTGAATTTTTCCTAAAATTTGTGAAATGCGCTCTTTTGCACCTGTTTGGTCCGTCACAGCATCCTCCATTGTGGTGTAACTGGTGCCAAACCCAAGATATGGGCACAAAGCTTGAAAAATAAACCTGGTACTTGTATGAAGAGCACTAGGCATTGCCTCTGCTTCTACCAATAATCTGACGCGCCCAGGGGATGGGGGAAACGACTCGGCGCCCGGGCCTTGTTGTTGGTTTTGGGGGATGTCGCGGTGGCCGGCTCCCAGGCCCGTACTCTGGGGTCACTCTTAAAAGAAGGGAAAAGGGGAAAAGTTGTATGGGATAGGGGAATGTTCGTGACGCAACCCGTGGTGTCTGGTGAGGATCACCAGCATTGCAACAGTCCTCTGAGGCCGGTGTTCAGGCAGTTTAGTTGGTGCTGCTTCCCACAGGTGGAGCGGGGCCTCAGGGCAGCGTAGAGAGAGAGTGTAGAATAGAGCGTTGGTGGGTGCAGAGCCGCGGAGAAAAGAACAGACAGAGGCAGTAATTGAAGTCATCCAAGTCTTTACTCACGGTAGTGTTTTCTCAGCTCAGAGCTTCTCTCTGCTGTCACACGGCGAGCTGCGGCCGCCAGGGTGGGGTTCAGCACACTCCAGGTAGTTCAGGAGCGCTTGACAGGACCCCCGCTCTAGTGTGTTCATCTCTTGGTGAACTTCTCCCACCTTGTGTCCCCCACTGAGTCCCGTACGGGTACTGCGATGTCCCTTGTGGGTAACGTGTAGTTCCCGGACCGACTGGGTGCCCTTTTTGGCGACTTGTGGTGAGAACGTGGCTTAAGGCCGGGTCCCTCTGGATAAACTCAGATTAGGGTATACAGGTGGCGACTCCGCTCCGTCCACATCCCCCTGGGATCCACATAAGCCTCCGGACTTTTCCGACAGAGACGTGAAGTGCAAAGTCAGATAATCGGGGACCGGTACTCTTGTGGCAGAGTCTCTCTGGCAGGGCCAAAATAAGGTATGCAGGTGGCGACTCCGCTCCGTCCGCACCCCCTGAGATCCTTTCGCCTGTGGAGCCTATCTCCTCTGCTCCCCTCCTGGGCCTTCTTGGTTGGACCCTGACCGGGGACAGAGCCGGTTATAACTCTGCCCCGACCCCCGTCTCGAGGCCTGAGACCAGGAACCGTGGACCCTAAGTCGGCAGCAGCTTTGTGCTGACTTGCCGTCCCAAAGACCCACGACCAAAGACCTTGTTATTAAAATGGCCTCCAGTAAAATAGAATTCAAATTAAGTGCTTAAGTAAATGCTTCCTCCACCCTCACTCACTACGTGGTTCCCCCTAACTTTGGTTCCCCCTAACTCCTCCATTCAGGCCCGGGGCAGCACTATGGTGCTTTAGGCCCTCTTCAGAACTGGAGTGGTGTAGTGTTGAGTGTGTGGTTGGGGTCCTGTGTAGTACTCCATCCTTACCTAGGAGAGGAGATACCACACCTCATTCTGAGGTGCAGTACCCCTGTGGCGACTGAACCCTCAGGGGCGCCACAGATCCCAGTGGTCTCCAGAGGCATATCTATAGGGGGTCCAAAGTTGGGGTGGAGTCTAAGGGGGCTTATTGGAGGAGACTTCCAATATAAGTGACATTTTCGATACAGATTTTGTATTTGGTTCAGAAAGCCCCAGTTTCTTCTCCCCGATCATTACATCATTACTAATGCTGCAGCCCCCTATTGTGGTAGAGTCCCCCTTCAGTGCCAGTGCCCACCTGCAACTGGATGGATTCCACACTTCTTGCCCCTGTGATACATAGCTGGGGGTCACGGAGTGCAGATTTCCTGGATTCAAAATTCTTAGGAGTGCAAAATATCAAAAAATAAGACAGCAGCACCCCCCCCCCCCGTCCTCGAAGTTTCGGCATAATGCACATGCCCTGGATTTCTGGGAGGTTACCCTCAATTTCCAGGTAGTACCACATTTAATTGGCATCAACAAAGCACCGAAACAATTTGATCCTGTGGTAGGACGGGGATCCAAAAGTAAAAAAAGGTGTCGGTACAATAAGGTCACTCCATCGCCTATCGCCCACACCAGCTGTGTGCAGAGCAGAAGAGGGATTGGTGTCTTGGATTAGTTCTGTATAAGGCATATTTTTTGGGGGGAAAGAGTGACACAAAGTGGCATTGTATTTTTGAAGGGGAGAAAATTATTTTTAAGGTGTCATCATCTGTTTTAAGGGACAGTCAGAGGGCATTTTTACTGGATTGAGGGGCACAATACTGCCCCTGGCCTGGGCAATGCCCACACTGTGCCACTGCTTGCTACCAAGTTTTTACATTAACACTTCGATCCTTAGCGCCTTATCCTGAACTTTAGCTAGTAGTCATTCCTTATTCTTGGGTAAAACTTAAGTTCACTGTTCCGTCCAAGGTCAAGTGGCATCAAGCACCCAGGACACCTGCCTGGCTGTCCCTTCTCTAACCCTACTTTATAGCCACCTGAAATGGATTTTGGGGTATTTTTCCAAATCGTATCACCATAGGACTAAAAGCAATTTCCAGGACGACGCATAAATGCAATGTTATTGAACGAGGATCAACATTGCCAAATATGTGTCGTTAAGTAACTTTTATCCTCATGGAGCCTGGAGCTTCCAAGTCTCTGGTACATCTGTGCTTGGAGTCATCCATTGTAGCTGTGACTCCTGTCACTTTCAGATCAGATACAGATGTAAACACCACAATAACACGGGTAAGTAATGATGAAATATGTAAGCGGAGAATTAAGAGCACAGTCAATTAGCACATTACAAAGCGCAATTACTGACATATTCCAGCATTGTTAAAGAGTATCCTCATAAGCACCTTGTAGAACAGATTAATTAACAAACAAATTAATTTTCACGAGCTTCTTGCCATAGTTACAGTATAGCTAAGGGCTCAGGATTTACCCAAATTAAATGCAGTCACGGTTCTGCTAAATCTTTTATTAATCATTCCTGATACATCAAAAGGAGCGAGAGATTTTCACCCAGGAAAACAAAGTGCTCCTGGACCCTACACAAGTGCGCATCACATGCTAATTAGGTTCCATCCTTGCTGGCCAAAAAGGCCACATAGACGAGTCCACGGCACTGTCACAGCCATGCCCCATGGGATGCATCTGCACCAATCAAAATAGAGATGAGAAAATCGATTAGAAGCAAATTTGAATTTTGCAAAAAAAAAAATCAGATTCACCAGAATCCAGTTTTTCTAACTATTTGCATTTGGGCAAATACAGAGAAATGGCGGCCAGGCATGGTGTTGGATTATAGAGGAACAGAAAGGGTTTGAAAATAAAAAAACCTCTCCCCAAACCTATCCTGCTGCTGCCAGTCCTCCGGTTGGATCATCTCTTTTATCTTCTATCTTCCTTCTGGCCAGATCTCCCATCCACTAGACAGGACTCCACCATGCCGGGCACAATGCTTGTCAATAACATGCGTCAGACCCAAAATGGTGACACAGGGCCAAGTGAATGGAGGATCTGGCCGGAAAACAGAAGAAAAAAAGCCGATCAGAGGACTGGTGGAAGCCGGCTAGGGGCAGGTATTTTTAACTTCTTCCATGCCTTATAAAATCCAGCAGAATGGCGCCTGGTTGCCATTTTGCTGGATATGGATTCTGGGAAATCAATATATATTATTTGAATACAAAATCAATTTACCTCTAATTCATTCTCTCATCTCTGCCGTCACATAATTGAAGAAGGGAGATAGAAAAAAGAAGGTAGAAGAGGAGATCAGATGACCGACCATCATGGTGGAACAGGTAGAGCAGAGGAGAAGGAGGTATAAGACTTTTTAAATTTCTTCCCAGATGTTTTATTATTAACATTGAGTTGAGTTTTGTAAGATCCGCAGAACGCTACATGAATGGCATTGTGAGGTTTCTTGATACCATATCTTACATATACTCAAGGCCAAGGTTCAGTGATTTGTCTTGAGTTGCAGTAAAATTGCAGCATTACCGCCAGTTGCATCACAGCTCCTTATGAAGAGAAAAAAATTTGCAAGGAATACCGTGTCTCTGTGTAATTCCTGTCTGCAAGCATTTAATGAAACATCAGAAACAAAAAGAGAGGTGGGAGATGAAGCTGCAGTTTCTAATTTTCACAGTGTCTATGAGACTGCATGCTGTGAGAGGGGAGGAGGCACTGAGGGATGATGTTCAGACCACCCAGCAAGAGTGGAGCAAGAAAAAAAAACTGATTGACAGAGTTACAACTCAACTCCAATAAAAAATCTGCAAAAAAAAAAAATCTTTTAAAATGTGTCATTTATAATACTGGTGTGCATAGGGACCTTCATAGTACCAAAATTTTGCAATTTGATTCTTCCTGCACCATTGTTTGTCACGCCAGGTGTGAGTGCAAAACAGAGGGGAAAGGGAAAGGGAGCCCGGACACTAGGGAAAGGTGGAAGGGGTGACCTCCTAATCTGGACTAGCGTCACCCTGTCTCCCCCTAACGTCCCTATACAGCCTCCGCAGCTGTCGCCAATCACGTGCCTCGCCCTACTATCCCTGGTGTAAGGCTATAGCTGGGGGTGGAAGGAGATGAGCACTAGACAACCTCCGCTAGCACTCTAAAGACAAAAGGGGAAGACAACACAGGGGAATAACAACTCAGCTTTAGAAGAAACTCCAACAGGGCACACGGCCTCAAGACTCCAGAGAGGACGTGATGCTGCTTCAGCCAAGTTCCAAGTAGAAATGAGTATAACTGGCGACGCCCACCTGGAGAGACCAGGTATATATACACCCAGACCAGAGGGAGGTAGTGTTAGAACTAGAGATGAGCGTTGTTCTACTCGAACTGTTCGCCAATCTCAAATTCGAGCTGTTTTGGGCGGTGTTCGAGCCGGTCGGCGAACACGAACAATTTGAGAAAAATTCGGCTGTTCGAGGTTATGTTCGATAACTGTTCGTGCACCAAAATCATAACTGGATTTTTTCTCAGTAATGATGAAAATTAATGTTAATACGCAGTTTGAGTGTACAGCGGGACGGGGGGAGGGGCAGGGGATGGATCTCTGCAGGAACAATGAAGATCTCCATTTTTTTTTCTCTTTCCCGCATTTGCAGTGGGGAGGTTCAATCTGTCAGCCTATCAGCAGCGCACACACGGAGCGAAGTGCTTTTTTTCACACAAGCAAGGGCATGTGTGATTGGCAGTGTATGTCACATGTCCTTGCCCTATAAGACCAAGCCATTTTCCCCGTCGCCACCATTTTCTCACTGCTGCAGCTGCGTGTTAGACGGCACCGCTTTTGCTGTGTGCGCTATACCTTGTTAATTTCAAGCCAATTTTCGCACAAATATACAGATAGCTTGGGAGTAGGGAATAGTTGTGATTGCAGTCCTTTTAAGGACTAGGTTACAGCATTTCCTACGACTTTTATCAGGCAGGTCTGTGCTCTTAAATAGATAGATTGTGGGAGTAAAGACTAATTGTAATTGGAGTCCTTTTCAGGACTAGGTTACATCAGTTCCTATCAGTTTTTGCCAGGCAGGTCTGTGCCAGTGCTGTGCAAGTTTTTTTCACAGCATTTGGCTGAATCTAGCAAAGCTAATCCTTTTTGGCCTATTGCAGAGTGTGTTAGTCAGTGGAGTAGCCTATCTGTGTTGCAAGATATACCACCTGTGTATAGAATACCAATTTTTTTACTGCACCTAGTGAAGTAAAATCTTTTGGGCATAGCATCATTCTATTAGTCCATCTATACTGACCTCCATCAGGTTGCAAACTGAATATAACTTTTTTCTGCATCTAGCTCTGAAAAAATATTTGGGCTTCTAGCGGTGTGTGGGACTTGGTCTATTAGTCCATCTATACTGACCTCCATCAGGTTGCAAATTAAAAATAATTTTTTTCTGCATCTAGCTCTGAAAAAATATTTGGGCTTCTAGCAGTGTGTGGGACTTGGTCTATTAGTCCATCTATACTGACCTCCATCAGGTTGCAAATTAAAAATAATTTTTTTCTGCATCTAGCTCTGAAAAAATATTTGGGCTTCTAGCAGTGTGTGGGACTTGGTCTATTAGTCCATCTATACTGACCTCCATCAGGTTGCAAATTAAAAATCATTTTTTTCTGCATCTAGCTCTGAAAAAATATTTGGGCTTCTAGCAGTGTGTGGGACTTGGTCTATTAGTCCATCTATACTGACCTCCATCAGGTTGCAAATTGAATAAAAAAATTTTCTGCATCTAGCTCTGAAAAAATATTTGGGCTTCTAGCAGTGTGTGGGACTTGGTCTATTAGTCCATCTATACTGACCTCCATCAGGTTGCAAATTAAAAATAATTTTTTTCTTCATTTATCTCTGAAAAAATATTTGGGCTTCTAGCAGTGTGTGGGACTTGGTCTATTAGTCCATCTATACTGACCTCCATCAGGTTGCAAATTAAAAATAATTTTTTTCTGCATCTAGCTCTGAAAAAATATTTGGGCTTCTAGCAGTGTGTGGGACTTGGTCTATTAGTCCATCTATACTGACCTCCATCAGGTTGCAAATTAAAAATAATTTTTTTCTGCATCTAGCCCAGCCAATAGTTTTGGCCTAATACCACAGTTTGGCCACTCAGCTCTGCTCGGTTACCATCCATTGTTTTTTTGTGCAAACAACTCCAGAGTTGTGAATTAGTTAACCACCAAAATGAGTGGAAAAAGGCCTGCTGCTGGTGGAAAGGGGAATAGGCGTGTTGGGAAGGGGAAAAAAGGTTGTGTCCGTGGGGTAGGTGCAGAAGAAAGACCATCTTCCAGCCAAACTAAAATGTCTACTTCTTTTAGCGGACAATGTGATAAGATCCCTTTCTTACGGCCACGCCAATCGCTACAAATTCCAGATGAGGCACAAAAACAGCAGGTGCTTCAACGGATATCAAGTGCTCCTTTAAGTGGGCTCTCCTCCACATCAACTTCAACATCACAAATACTCCAGTCCTCAAAGGTGTCACCCAAATCGCACTTGCTTCCTCACAGCTCCCAAATCTCCAGCTGCCCGTCTGAGTATGAGGTAGAACAGATGGTTGAGTCTGCAGAGCTGTTTACTCATACTATAGCATGGGAATCAGAGGTCGACTCCAGCGCTTCTGTGAATCCAGACGAGGAAATGATCTGCACTGATGCCCAGAATCTTTATGAGTCGGATCCAGGACCAGACGCAGAAGGTTCTGACCATAATGTAGACCCTCATTCCCAAACTGTAACTCCTGTTGGTGGAGACAATGAGGAAGACGATGATAAGACTCAAATACCTGATTGGAGCGACAACTTTAGTTTTTTGTCAGGGCAGGAACAGGTTGGCTCTGAGGACGACGGGTGTGATAACGCACAGGGTGATGATGATGAGGTCGGAGATCCCACTTACTGTCAACCCACAGTCAGCCAAGAGATGAGGTCAGCAGAGGAGGTGGAGGAAGATGCTAGTGACGACGAGGTCAGGTTGCGCCTTCCTGGACAGAGACGTAGTACTGGAAGCACGTCAACAACTGCATCCTCAAACACAACTCTGCCTCTCACCACAAGTCGTGGTGGCTCTTCAGGTCGCATGGGTGCTAAGCCTTGCATAGCCTGGGCATTTTTTCAGATCGATAAAGATGACCCAACTCGTGTTATCTGTAACATTTGTCAGCAAAAGCTAAGTAGAGGCCAAAAAATACATAGTTTGAGTACTTCATGCATGAACCGGCACATGGACATGAAGCATAAGTTGCAGTGGGAAGCTCAGTGTGCTACAATGCGGCCTAGCCGGCCGGGCCAATCACCGTCTGCCATATCTTGTGCATCCGCGGCCTCTTCATCCTCTGTGACTGGGGGGACAGCAGTCACACCTGTTTTGGGGCGCAGACCTGCCACCTCTTTACCCGCAACAGCCAGCGTGATTGGCAGGTCATCATTTTCTTTGGAGGTGGTAACACCAGCTGGTGTTGAGCGCTGTCCGACATCGATAGCACCACCTTTGGATCAAGGCAACCTAACATGTCCGCCTGCATCTTCCTCACAGACCGGCAGTTTGCCGGGGACACCCTTATCAACCCCGTCTAAGCACAATAGCCTGCCCTCGGTCCCTCAGATGTGGACAAGTAAAAGACCATTTCCTCCTAGCCATGAGAAAGCTAAGAGGTTGAATTTCACCATCTGCAAGCTCTTGGCTACAGAAATGCTGCCTTTCCGCCTGGTGGACACAGAGGATTTTCGAGACCTTATGTCCGTCGCAGTGCCCCAGTACCAGATGCCCAGTCGGCACTACTTCTCAAAGAAAGGTGTGCCTGCGCTCCACCAGCATGTCGCACACAACATCACCGCTTCTTTGAGAAACTCTGTGTGTGACAGGGTGCATTTCACCACAGACACTTGGACGAGTAGGCATGGACAGGGGCGTTACATGTCGCTGACTGGGCACTGGGTAACTATGGTGACAGCAGGACAAGGGGCTGCTGTCCAAGTCTTGCCGTCCCCACGAGTTGTGCGTCAATCCTCTTTATGTCAAAGTTCCTCCACTGCTTCTGCCTCCTCAACCTCCTCTCGGTCTTCCACCTACACCCAAAGCCTGTCTGGTCATGCCACAAGCTTTCTAACTGCGCAGAAGGGATCCTGCACACCTCCTTACTATGCTGGCAGTAGGGCTTAACGTCATCAGGTGGTTTTTACATTGAAATGTCTGGGAAATGTGAGTCACACAGCTGAGGAGTTGTGGTCAGCTCTGGAGAACCAATTTCATGAATGGTTGTCTCCACTGGACCTGAAACCAGGGAAGGCCGTGTGCGACAATGCTGCAAACCTGGGTGCGGCCCTTCGCCGGGGCAATGTCACACACGTGCCTTGTATGGCTCACGTGTTGAACCTGGTTGTCCAGCAATTTTTAGCCCACTATCCCAGACTAGATGGCCTTCTGCAGAGGGCACGGTCGCTGTGTGCTCACTTCCGCCGTTCGCATCCCGCAGCTCAGCGACTTACATCTCTACAGAAGTCGTTGGGCCTGCCACTTCACCGGCTAAAATGCGATGTGCCTACCCGGTGGAATTCAACTCTGCACATGTTGCAGCGACTGTGGCAGCACCGACAAGCCCTGGTGCAATACGTTCTGACGTATAGCCTGGGCCAACGAGATTCAGAGGTGGGGCAAATCACGCTGGAGGAGTGGTCTCAGATCAGGAACCTATGCACCCTTCTGCGCAGTTTTGAAATGGCGACGAAGATGTTTAGTGCTGACGATGCCATTATCAGCATGACTATTCCGGTGATTTACATGCTGGAGCACATGTTAAACAGAATTCGGAGTCAGGTGGTGGCACAAGAGGAGGTGGAGGAAGTAGAGGAGGAGGAGTTGTATGCGGAAGGGCTAACATCTGCAAGGTCCAGACGGTCGGCAGCACCAAGGCGGCAGGCATGTGAGGGTGGGGGAGATGGTTTTACCAGGGCGCATGGTAGCAGCCAAACTAGTGAGGAAGGTGCAGGAGCCCAGGAAGAAGTGGAGGACGAACTGATGGAAGACTCATCAGATGAGGGAGACCTTGATCACATTTCTGTTGTGCGAGGTTGGGGGGAGAGGACAGAGGAAGGAAGCATGATTGTTACCTCGCCATCAACACAACAGGGACTTGGTGCTCCTGGATGCGCAACACACATGAGTGCCTTCTTGCTGCACTACCTGCAACATGACCCTCGAATTGTGAGAATTAGAAATAATCCTGACTACTGGGTTGCCACACTGTTAGATCCCCGGTACAAAAGTAAATTTGCAGAAATTATTACTGCCATAGAAAGGGATGCACGCATGCAGGAGTATCAGCAGAGACTGTTGCAGAATCTTACATGTGCTTTTCCACAAAATACCAGTGGTGCACGTAGTGAATCTCACAGTTCCAACTTGCCAACCGTGGGACCGTCAAGTGTTCAGCACTCAAACCGTAACAGAACCACAGTATCTGCTGGTAACATCAATTTTGCGGAATCATTTCACCACTTTTTTAGCCCATCCTTTGCAAGGCCACAGGAGACAAGAAGTCTGACACATAGTCAACGCCTAGAGACGATGGTACAGGAGTATCTCCAAGTAAACATTGAAGCCACGACTGTGTCACTGGACCCTTGCTCTTTTTGGGCTTCCAATCTGGATAAATGGCCGGAGCTAGCCACTTACGCCTTGGAGATCTTGTCATGCCCCGCAGCCAGCGTTCTGTCTGAACGTGTGTTCAGCGCTGCTGGTGGTGTGCTGACAGATAAGCGCACGCGGCTCTCCACTGATAATGTAGACAGACTCACGTTCATAAAGATGAACAAATCATGGATCCGAAACGACTTTTCTACCCCTGTGTCATCCTGGGGAGAGTAAAAGCTTGATGATTGGTTAAAATCACCCTACCAACCGTTTTAAGCTTTCAAATTACTAATCATGTTTATCTGTATCTTGACTGGAAAATAATTTGGGCTTTGTAGCAGTGTGCAGCACTGATCCTATTAGGCCATCTATAATAAGCTTCACCAGATTTAAAATTAAAAATAATTTTTAGCTGCATCTAGCCCGGAAAATAATTTTGGGGCTCCGAGATGCGCAAGACACATAAGTGCCTTCTTGCTGCACTACCTGCAGCATGACCCTCATATTGTCAGAATTCGAAGTAATCATGACTACTGGGTTGCCACACTCTTAGATCCCCCAAACTTTTCGATCAACCTTTTCATTTTAATAAAGACCAAAAAAATGGTCATTTTTGAAATTATAAGCATTAGCAGGTTGTTAGAAACTGAAATCAAACAGTTTTCAACTCAAAACTTTATTCTAGGTGATGTTACATTTTCACATAGGACCCCTTGTTCGAAAGGAGCTTCTGAACTCTCTCGTCCATTGAATTTGTCAGGTTTTGGATGGTTTCTGCTTCAATTGTTTTGCATGAGGACAGAATACCCTCCCAGAGCTGTTGCTTAGATGTGAACTGCCTCCCGCCATCATAGACACTCCTTTTAATGATGCTCCAAAGGTTCTGAATGGGGTAGAGGTCAGGGGAGCATGGGGGTCACACCATAAGTTTGTCCCCTTTTATGCCCATATCAGCCAGAGATGCAGATGTTTTATGTGCAGCATGAGATGGTGCATTATCATGCAGAAAAATGATCTTGCTGTGAAATACACGGTTCTTCTTCTTGAACCATGGCAGGAAGTGCTGTTTGAGAAAATCCACATACATTATGGAGTTCATCTTTAGCGCCTTCAGGGATCCTAAAGGGGCCTACAATCTCTCTCCCCATGATTCCAGCCCAAAACATTACTCCACCTCCTCCTTGTTGGCGCTGTAGCCGTGTTTGCGTGGGGTGTCCATCAACCAGCCATCCTCCACTCCATTCATCTGGACCATCGAGCGCTGCACGGCACTCATCCGTGAACAAAACAGTTTTGAAATCAGTCTTCATGTAATGTTTGGCCCACTGGAGCCATTTCTGCTTGTGTGAAGTGGATAGAGGAGGTCGACAGGATGGCATATGCACAGCTGCAAACCTCTGAAGGACCCTGCATCTTGTTGTTCGGGGGACGTTGGAGGCACAAGCAGCTTCAAAAACTTGTCTGCTGCTATGACAAGGCTTTTTTGCCGCTGCTGTTTCAACCTGACGTAATTGCCTGTAGGAAAGAGTCCTCAATTTGCCCTTATCAGCACGCACACGTGTGTACTGTGAATCAGCTACATACTTCTTGATTGCCAAGACACTTCATCCTGATCATCGCACAATGTTGATTGTAGTCATGCCTTGACCTAAACACTCCACAATTTGTTGCTTCTCAGCAGCCGACACATCCTTTTTCTTTCCCATTTTGGCAGAAAATGTAGGCTGCTTAATAATGTGAGAGAGCCTTCTTAAGTAGTCTTGCCTTTCATTGGACACACCTGCCAAACTAATTAGCACAGGTGTCTGCAATTGCTTACAGTGATATAAAGAGCCCTGACACACATCACCATCAATGAGTTTAACTGACAAACAAACAAATTCTTCCCTTATCACTCCTAAACACTTTTTGCATAATAATTTGGAACGCAGTGTACATGTGCTTTTCCACAAAACACCAGTGGTTCACGTAGTGAATCTTACAGTTCTAACTTGCCAACCGTGGTCTGTATGGAATTGTTCAATAAAGGGCCCAAAATTAAGATAACATAGATGGGAGAGGTCTCTATGAACAGGAATTCCTAAGTATTTGATACCCTGTGAGGGCCAGGCAAAGGGAAAGTTGGACTGGATGGAATCCTATATGGATTTAGGGAGGGAGACATCGAGGGCCTCAGACTTCGCTGCATTGATTTTAAAATTTGACCATGTAACAAAGTGATCTATTTCAGCCATAACAGCAGGGATGGATATATGTGATTGAGTGATATATACTAGGACATCATCAGCAAATAGAGAGCACTTGTACTCGGTGCCTCCCACCTCAATCCACCTAATATTGGGGTTATGGCGAATTGATGAGAGCAGGTGCTCCGTCACTAGGATGTATAAGAGAGGGGACAGAGAACATCCCTGCCTTGTCCCATTGGTGATTGTGAAAGGTGATGAAAATGTTCTGACGCACCCCCTGGGCCTTGGGACACCCGGAGCCGGACACTTTTTGGTGGATGCTGGTGGTTGTAGTCTTCGTGGCGGCGATCCGGTTCCGTGGCTCAGGGCGGTCAAACCAGTGGCGGAACTATTTATGTGGTTTTGATGTTTAAATGTCCGACTACGCCACCCGTGGATTGCGGTCAGAGTGAACCGCCGCTACAGGGCAGACCGCTAAGGCTGGTGTTGTGGGTGCAGCAGAGCGTAGCATAACTCCCCACGGGAGGAGTATAGCCTCAGGGCAGTGTATGCGGAGGATGGGGGTGATGGTGCAGGGCAGCAGCAGTAACGACACGGAGTCAGTGATGCAGTTCAGGGCCTTTACTCACAGTTCTTATTATCCAGACCACGTCTGCAGGTAACGGCTGCCCACGTCGTACTGTGCTCACCAGGTGAGGGGCTCAGACAACTCCCAGATAACTTTGGAGCGCTTCACAGGACCCCCTTTGTGTGTCCTTTGTCTGGCCTTTCTTACCAACACTTCTGTCCGGCTGCCTCGGGCCTCCTCTTGGTAAACTTGGCGCCAGTTTCCCTGACCCTATGTGGTGCCTTCCTAGCGGGTGGAGCAAGGGGCTGCGCCACATAAAATGTCAGAGCCTCCGGTTTCTAGCTGAGGGTCGTTTCCCGCCTCCACTAGTTCGGGGACCGGTCTCCCCCTTTGGCCTGACCCCTCCACGCAGGTGGATTCGGGCGTGCGGTGGCGACTCGCCCGTCCACACCCCTGGGATCCCTTCATTCCTCGTTCCTGGAGCCTTCTCCGCTCCTCTTCCTTCCTTCTCCCTCTTGCAGGCCTGGGCCTCTGTTACTAGGCCCGCCTCCGGAGCAGAGCTCATGCAGAGCCCCTGCTCCCTGCCACTTCTGCTCAGACTTCTCTGCACTGAACTAAGATGGTGCCCACCTTTTATACTCCCTTCTCAATGCACCCAAGAACTGCTTCCTCCCTGCTCCTGCACTGCAGGGTTCCCCTTCCTCAGTGTTCCCTCCCCCCACTCCAGCCAGGGACAGGGACTGTCGTGCCCATCTCAGGGGCATATTGGTCGCCCTGCCCCACGGCAATGTGGTGTAATGCATGCAGGTGTCGGGTCCTGATCCACACTCCATCCTTATCTGAGAGTGAGATATCACACCTCTGGGTGAGGTGCAATACGTCTGTAGCAACCGAGCCCTCGGTGCTACAGTTCCATTTATCTTCAGCCTAGGTGACGTATTGTGATACAGGGCCGTGATTTTGGCTATAAAAGGGTCCCCTAGACCCCTACCCCAAGCTTTTTAAGAGAATCATATATGGCGTGCCAGGAGACTCTATGGAATGCTTTCTCAGCATCCAACGAGAGTATCTACTTACAAATTTTTAACTGCATCTAGCCCAGGAAATACTTTGTGCCTAGTAGCAGTGTCTGCTAGTCAGCGGATTATCCCGGCTGTTAAGCAAGCTACACCACCTGTAGTTTGGACACTTAATTTTTTCAAAGGAAATGCTTCGGGACCACGGGATACTTAGTGAAGAGCATCAGGAGGCACCCCAAGGCATAGGGGCTGGGACTGGCACTAGGATGCCTTGCGGTGGACAGCCGAGCTCGATCCTTATAAAAGCTTTTTAACTGCAGCAGCTTTAGTGGACGCTACTGGAGCTGGAATTACGCGGCTGCTGGCATGAGACTTGCCCTCCAATAGATCCTTGTAAATGGATTTAAAGTGTATTCATTCAAATTAGAGGGACAATTTAAATTAAAAAGCTTAGAGCTGCCTCCACCACAGGGGGGCTCTCTCGACCCACCAGCGGACAGGCACCAGTATTGGGAGAGGGGGGCTGGCCGTCAGGGTTCACCGCGGCTCTGGCACAAACCCGGCGACACAGAGGTGGCACGGGCAGGAGCGGACTGGCCGTCTCGGCTTCTCACTTTTTGGATTTTAGAAGGGCATGACATGCCTATATCTGTGTCTCCCCCTCCTTTTACTCCTCCACCTCTTTTCATTTCGCATGACTATATGTACTTGTCACTTTTCCATGTGTTAGTTGTGTCTTCTAAGCAGTTTGTCAGCTTTTGGACACCTTTGAAGGTGTTTTCTATGTGTTTCTATGTGTTTTTGTTTGCCTGCCATTGGTTTTAACGGTGTTCGAAGGTGTTCGACGAACAGTTCGACGAACAGTTCGGCGAACACACGGGTGTTCGACGAACCGAACCGAACTCGAACACTACGGGGGTGGCTCAACACTAGTTAGAACCCTCCTGTTTGTTTTTTCCATCTTGTGTTTTGCGGTCACGTGACCATCTGCCTTTATGTTTCAGCACTGCCCTTCTGGCTGTGCTGGACTTCAGTGTTTGACTGTTTCTCAAGCCTGGTGCTTCGGTGCCTTTCTTTCTCAGTTCGCTTGGTCCTTCTGGGACCTCTAGTACTTTTTGTCAGTTTGTCTTTTTGTGTTCTGCAACAACTTCTCTGTTTAGGAGGTGTCCCATTTTTTCCCAGTCCTTAGTTCTTTTAGGGACCTCTCCCTTAATGCTATAGGTCTTTGTTCAGACTAACCGAGGAATAAGGCGGGTCTGTTCGCTAGGAACAGGCAGCCCGCTACATTGTAGGGATTCAGCTTAGTCTTACTGTATGGACAGCTTTCCCCTTTGTTTCCTTAGTGCATGTTGCAGATCATAACAGTAAGTCCAGCACAAAAAACTAAAAGGAAAGAACTTTGGCGATCAGTATGGTGTCCGTCCAGGATTTGGCTCAACACCTGCAGGGATTGTCTCTGGAGGTGGCCGAGCTTCAGCAACACTTGAGTAGCTGTTCTGGAGCGCATTTTGTCGAACCCAAGGTAGGACTGCCTGATGTTTTTTATGGTAAACAGCAAGATTTTGTTTCCTTTAAAAATGCTTGTTTGTTATATTTTCGTTTGAGACCAAGGTCCTCTGGAAATGAATCACAGCGCATTGGTTTTATTATGTCACTTTTGCGCAATGAAGCACAGGGGTGGGTCTTTTCTCTCCAGCCTAATAATCCGTGTTTAAGGTCTGTTGAAGAATTTTTTTCTTTTATGGGGCTATTATATGACGATCCTGATCGAATCTCATCTGCTGAGGCAGAACTCAGACATTTGAATCAGGGGTCAGGTGATGTTGAAAATTATTGCACACACTTCAGGAGATGGGCCTCAGAAATTAAATGGAATGATCCTGCGCTGAAATGTTTATTTCTTGCTGGTCTGAGTGAAAGGGTTAAGGATCTGATAATTGCATTCCCTGCACCTGAGACTCTGCAGGATGCCATGCAATTAGCTGTTCGTGTGGACAGGAGGCTGAGGTTCAGGCTGAATGAGGTAAAGACCCCTGTAATGTCAGTTCCTAGTCCCCAGAAAATCTGTTCAGAAGGCCAAGAACCGATGGAGGTTGGGGCGATGTCACTCCGCTCTCAGGAAAGAGACCGGAGGTTCAACGAGGGATTGTGTCTTTATTGTGGTAAAGCTGACCATTTGATTAAGTATAGTGAGCATCGTTTAAGTAAAGAAAAAAAAAAGGTCAGGTACACCCGTATAGCTTGTTTACGCTCTGCAGGAGTATTTCTTTCTGGCAGTACTACTTTGCAGGGAGATTTGATAGAATTTCAGGTATTTGTGGATTGTGGTTCAACACTTAATGTGATTGATAAAGGGTTTTTGGAAAACCTTAAATTGAAATCCAAACCTTTGTCATCACCTATTTCTGTGATTGCAATTGATAACACTCCCTTGAAATGTAATACTCACAAGGTTGCTGCATTTCCCCTCACTATCAATGGAGTTCACCAAGAAATTTTGGACTTGGTTGTATTAGATAATTTACCCTCTCCGGTCATTCTAGGTTCGCCATGGTTAAAACTGCACAATCCTTTACTGGACTGGTCTACTTATGTGATTAAGTCTTGGAGTCTGAAGTGCTATGATAAATGTTGTAATGGTCGCATTGCGGCTGTGGAAAAAGGGGAATTACCTGTACCTATTCAAGATTTTTGGAGGGTTTTTTTCGGAGGAGGAGTCGCAAGTTTTACCATCTCATAGGGATTATGATTGCGCCATTGAGTTTGTTCCGGGAGCTACTCTTCCCAAGAGTCGCTTGTTTAATCTGACTATCCCTGAAAGAAAGGCCTTGGAGGAGTACATACAGACTAGCCTGGCTGCTAGTCACATTTGACCTTCTAAGTCGCCTGTGGCAGTTGGATTCTTCTTTGTTAAAAAAAAGGATGGGGGTTTACGTCCATTTCTGGATTTTCGTGAAATTAATAAGATTACCGTACGCAATTCCTACCCATTGCCGTTAATTCCTGACTTGTTTAACCAGTTAGTGAGGGCCAAGTGGTTCTCCAAAATTGATCTCCAGGGGGCATACAATTTGTTACGAGTGAAGGAGGATGATGAATGGAAAACTGCTTTTAACACTCCGGAAGGTCATTTTGAGAATCTGGTGATGCCTTTTGGTCTTACCAATGCACCTGCATTTTTCCAGAACCTTATTAATGACATCCTGAGACCTTTGATTGGTAAGAATGTAGTTATGTATTTGGATGACATTTTGATTCATTCACCAGATCTAGAGTCCCATTGGCAGAGTGTACGTGAGGTGTTGCAGTTATTGAGTGATAATTCTCTCTTTGCTAAGCTGGAGAAATGTGAGTTTGCTGTACAAAAAATTAATTTTTTGGGCTACATTGTCTCCAGCGAGGGCTTTGAGATGGACCCTGTGAAGGTTCAGGCTGTGCAGGAATGGCCTAGGCCTATTGGTTTGAAATCTATACAGAGATTTTTGGGTTTTGCCAATTATTACAGGAAATTCATTAAGAATTTTTCTGTAATTGCTAAGCCTCTAACCGATCTCACCAGGAAAGGTGCGAATACGGTCCGGTGGATTACTGAGGCCATTGAAGCGTTTAAGTATCTCAAAGAGAGGTTCAGTTCTACCCCTATCCTTATGCAGCCTGATGAGACCAAGCCTTTTTTGGTCGAGGTCGATGCTTCATCGGTTGGGGGTCGGAGCAGTTTTGTCTACGGAGAACAAGGGTGGAGAACATCCTTGTGCCTTCTTTCGAAAAAAATTTCGGAAACCGAACTGAATTATGATGTTGGAAATCGGGAGTTGCTGGCTATTAAATTCGCGTTTGAACATGGGCGTCATTTTTTGGAAGGCGCTAGATTTCCTATTCAGGTTTTCACAGATCATAAGAATTTGATCTATCTGCATGCTGCCAAGCGCTTGAATGCCCGTCAAGCTAGGTGGGCACTTTTTTTTTCTCGGTTTCATTTTTCTGTTACCTATATCCCTGGTACTAAGAATGTTAAAGCCGATGCTTTATCTCGCAGCTTCTCTCCTACGATCGGTGCCGAGGAGGGGGAGAGCATTTTGCAGAAAGGAGTTGTGGTGGCGGCATTGGACTCCGATTTGGAGAATGGGATTCTGAATGCTCAAGACGATGCTCCATCTAACACTCCCCATGGGAGGTTGTTCGTGCCTTGAGCCTTTAGGAGAGATTTATTTGTTTGTGGAGTGTCATGAGTCTCGGATGGCAGGTCATCCAGGAATGTCGGAGACTAAGAGACTTATCAGTCGCAGTTTTTGGTGGCCTGGATGGCAGAAGGAAGTCATCAAGTGGGTGAGTCAGTGTACTGTGTGTGCTAGGTCAAAGGCTTCACATACTCCTGCTGTGGGGTTGCTTTGCCCTCTGGAGGTTCCTAGTGCGCCTTGGACGCATCTCACTATAGATTTTATTACTGATCTTCCTGTGTCCGAGGGTTTTACTGTCATCTGGGTGGTCTTGGACCATTTAAGTAAGATGTGTCATTTGGTTCCATTCATTAAGTTGCCCTGCGCCAAGACACTCGCTAAGGCGTTTGTTAAGGAGATTGTCAAGCTCCATGGCGTTCCCACAGATATTCTTTCTGATAGAGGACCTCAGTTTGTGGCTCGCTTTTGGCGTGCTTTCTGTGACAGGTTGGGAGTCCATTTGTCATTTTCGTCTGGGTATCATCCTGAGTCTAATGGACAGACTGAAAGAAAGAACCAGGATGTTGAACAGTTTTTGCGTTGTGTTGTGGCGGACAATCAAGAGGTGTGGTCTGAGTTTCTGCCTCTCGCAGAATTTGCTCTTAACAATCATACATCCTCCTCTGCTGGGTGTTCTTCTTTTTTTTGTTGCACTGGGAGACATCCGTCTTTTGGTTCGTTCTCTAAATTGGGGTCGGCGGTGCCGGAGGAGGAGAATTTTTCCGGTGATTTGGAGAGAGTTTGGACTAATGTATGTTGCAACCTTCAAGAGGCTAACAAGAAGTCCAAGAAGTATTTTGACAGGAAACGTAAGGAGGTTTTGTTTACTGTGAGTGACATGGTTTGGTTGTCCTCGAAGAACCTGCGGTTGAGGATTCCCTCTAAAAAACTGGGTCCTAAGTTTGCCGGTCCATTTAAAGTGCCTCAGGTTGTTAACCCATCTGCTGTTAGGTTGGATGTCCCGACTTCCTGGAAGATTAATCCTGTGTTTCATGTTTCCTTGTTGAAAAAGGCTGATGTATCTGATAGGGACGCCACTGTCACAGTTCCTCCTGTTGTGGAAGACGGCGAATATGAAATTTCTCGTATCTTGAATTCTAGATGGCATAAGGAGATTACAGTATCTTGTCTCCTGGAAGGGTTTCGGTCCCGAAGACAACTCCTGGGTAAGGACAGATGATGTCTCTGCTCCTAGGCTTGTTAAAGCTTTCCACAGGAGGTTTCTGGATAGGCCTGGGCCTGGAGGATCTGGAGGATCCTCATAAACGAGGAGGTACTGTTAGAACCCTCCTGTTTGTTTTTTCCTTCTTGTGTTTCGCGGTCAAGTGACCATCTGCCTTTATATTCCAGCTCCGCCCTTGTGGCTGTGCTCGACTTCAGTGTTTGACTGTTTCTCTTGCCTGGTGCTTCGGTGCCTTTCTCTGTCAGTTCGCTTGGTCCTTCTGGGACCTCTAGTACTTTTTGTGAGTTTGTCTTTTTGTGTTCTGCAACAACTTCTCTGTTTAGGAGGTGTCCCATTTTGTTGCAGTCCTTAGTTCTTTTAGGGACCCCTCCCTTAATGCTATAGGTCTCCGTTCAGACTAGCCGAGAACTAAGGCGGGTCTGTTCGCTAGGAACAGGCAGCCCACTACATCATAGGGATTCAGCTTAGTCTTACTGTAGGGACAGCTTTCCCCTTTGTTTCCTTAGTGCATGTTGCAGATCATAACAGGTAGTTTCTGGGTCCTAAAGACAGTCATCTATCTAGGAAGTTGTCTGAAAATGCCAAACGTGGAGATCTTCTATACGCCACTGCAGGGCGACTGTCTGTCACCTCCAACACACCCTGACAACCATTTATTTCACTTTGGCAATATATTACTTAGACCCTGTATATATTTATATCTGCCCTGATACTGTGTCAGTCTTCGTTGCACTTCTGACATTATATTCTTGAACCAGAATTTTATTTTTTAATAATCTTAAGGAATTTTTCATTTTTAACATTGATTTATACTCTTCTACTAATATTGCAGCAAAGCTGTAAACTCAGAGGAACCTCTTATTTTTCTTTTACCCTGAGAGTCTGTCCGCTTCATCCGGCTCGTTGGTGATCTGTTAATGAGCCGTTTCGCGGTGAGCGCCAGTTACATCGTTTTACATGTATATCGTGCTGTCGTCTTTCCTCCGCCTCACAGTTGGACATGAGATACAGCGAGAAGGATGTCAGAACGCAACCAGTTGGTCTTAATTAATGAAATTTCAAGGTCTCTTTTATGCTTTTTTTCCCTTTAAAATTGCTGGGAATCACTAACGAGCTTCGCCTATTTTGCGGCGGTTTTCAGAGGAGCCATCTGCTACAGGAAACACATGAAAGGAGCAATGAACGATTTATTTTTCTCTATTGTAAAGCTGTTTTCTCCCAGACTGTGACCTCCACTGATGCAACTGGAGATCATCCCAAAAGAAGGAGTGCAATTTTATTTACAGGGTTAATGTTGGATGTCATGTGGTTGTTCCTTCCTTTATATATTAATTTAAGAAGATCTAGAAGGTACACAAAAAAACAACTGAAAATTACTCAATGACATACATGAACGATGGCACGGGGGTCATCAGAAGCATTTAGAAAGAAGATGCCCAGCCTTAAAGAGCTTATTTTCTGATTGTCATATTTTGCTGGGACAGTATAAAAGGGGTAGAGTTAGCAAATAAGCATAAGGACTGCTCCTCGGGGGCGGGACTTAAATTATCTCAATTTTATATTATAGCTATTTCTTTATAGGTATATTCTATCCTCATTGTGTGATCAGCCCTGTGTACTCCCCTTTTCAGAGGAACAGCATTTTTAACATACATGATGGAGAGGAATTTATTCAAGGGGTCATAAAAAGGGATGAAGAGCGGAAAAATACTATACACCTCTGTTCTGGGTCACTTACCCCAATATCGTGTTGGGGGTTGAATTTTAATCCTTTTTAAGAGTCAGTATACAGTATAAGCAGTTCATTATGAGCTTTTAAGCTCCCCCTAGTGGTGATTGCCGGAAACCAGAGTTCTATCATTTAATTCTATGGCTATATGGTAGATTTGTGATCATAAAAATGGAACTCTTACCGATACAAAGAATTATTAAGCAAGCACTCCAGACCTTCATTAGGTCACGTGACTCCATCTTTGGGTGCTGGAAGCACAGTTGCAATGAAAGAGTGCACATTACCTTCTGACTACAAATTGTTAAAAAAAAACTCTGCAGCATTTCAAAAAAATGCAAGAGTGTTTTTTTTTTTATTTTTCTGATACAGAGATCCAAGTCTATCACAGAGCTGTACATGATGAAACTCTGAATTTTTGCAACCACCACTAGGGGGAGCTTAAGAGCTCACTACAAACAGTGTATATATTAATCCTCAGGAAGGGTCAATATATAATCCTATATCAGGACCCATAGACCTATATGTGTACTGTGATCATGCATCACACAGGATGAAGCTCACCCTCCCTGTGCAGGACAGGGGATGGATCTGGCCATAGCAGTGATGCGGACATTCGCTTTAACCTCTTTTGTAGCTGAATACTCCTCATCTCGGGCCTTTTCTAATGAATTTTCTCTCTCTTTTCCCCTTGTTTGTGGCTGGATACACATTGCCATTCGTACATACGCCTGCCCATCCCAATGACTGCTTCACTCTGACACTGCCTGGCAGTCACAAGTGGCGCGGCGGTCTGTTCTGTCTCATCACATGTACTGTGCTTTGATAGACACAGTAAGTAAATCAGACAGGCTCCACTTTCTACAGCACAGAGGACTCCTCTCTGACCCCTCAGACAAGGCAGATTTTCATGTTAAACATCGAAAATGGGGAAATCTATAAATCAGTGTCCAAAATAATTGTAGCACACAAAATGGGAAATGCACAATGAGATGGATGGATGCTTGGATAGATGGATGGATGGATCTATGGATAGTTGGATCGATGGTTGGATGAATGAATGGATAGATAGATTGATGGATGGATGGTTGGATGGATGGATGAATGGATAGATGGTTGGATGGATGGATGAATGGATGGATGGATCAATTGATGGATGGATCAATTGAAGAATGGATGGTTAATAGATGGTTGGATAGTTGGATGGATTGATGTATGAATGTATGGATGGATCGATGGTTAGATGGATGGATATATGAAGGAATGGATGGATGGATCGATCCATGGTTGGATGGATAGATGGATTGATGGTTGGATGGATGGATGAAAGGATGGATAGATGGATCAAGGGTTGGATGGATGAATGGATGGATGGATGAATGAAAGTATGGTTGGATAGATGAATAAATGGATGCATTGATGAATGGATGGATGGATGGATGATGGATGGATGAATCGATGAATTGATGGATGGATCGATTGATGGATGGTTGGATAGATAGTTGGATAGATGGATGGATTGATGGATGAATGGATGGATGGATCGATGATTAGATGATTAGATAGATAGACGGGTGGATGAATGAATTGATCAATGGTTGGATGGATGGATAGATGAATGGATGGAAAGATAGATGGATGAATGGATGGATTGATGAATGAATGAATGGATGGATGGATGAATGGATGTATGGATGATGGATGGATGAATCGATTAATAGATCGATGGCTGGATGGGTGGATAGATGGTTGGATAGATGGATGGATTGATGGATAGAAGAATGGATGGATGGATCGATTATTAGATAGGCAGGTGGATGAATGGATTGATCAATGGTTGGATGGATGGATAGATGGATAGATGAATGGATGGAAAGAAAACAGAAAAAAAAGCAGCTAAAGTTATGTATAAAAAAAAGCAAATATGGGTGCAAGCTTCTCAGTCATAAGCCTAACCTGAACCTAGAAATAAAAAATGGAATTATAAGACTTCAATAGCCGATGAGGCGATGTTTCGGTTCATAGCTCTATGGAGCTATATATTATGATTAGCACTTTAAAATGGTTTTGTAATACCCTATTCACATTGTAGCTGTATGTTCAGAATCTGGCCCTTTAGACTATGTTCCCACAATGGGTATTTGGTGAGTTTTTGATGTTGCAGACTTTCTGCACTATTTCTGCACTTGCATTTTTTTTAAAAACAACAACATCAGGAATTCACCAAAACCTCATGGTGAGAATGTGGCCTTAAACTTAACCAGGTTTCCAGTCCGACCATAGAATATGGTTCTGATTCCTACTACGTAGTGTGTCTCTCTGGTTTATACCACTTTTGGAGATCAGTGTGTCCATGGATTATATTCCGCATTTATGGGGTTCTTCCCCAGGGTCCTCGAATCTGACCTTGTTAAAAGTTATGTGGGTGCATCAAAGATTCCTTTTTTATAGCTGTTTCCTTTATCCAATATGGCTTTTGTAGTTAAAAATGCTGACTGAGCGTGCAAGGATGAGGGCTGCAAATATATGGACCTTTCCCTTTTCTATGATGGCGCCGCGGGTGTAGTTCTCAGGACCTTTATCTTCCTTTCTTTTCGGTCTAACTTTATTGATATGTACAGTGATTTACAATGGATGCCGGATTCGATTGCACATGGGGCATTTTTGGCATCTTTTTTTTACTATTCCATGGTACACAACGTCCTCTTCCTCCATTCACTCTGCACTGGGACCACTAGTGCTCAGCGGGCCATTCTGACATATGTCATGACATCTGCCGCACAAGATCTGGTCAGTGTCCTGGGCAGCAGATGTCGAGAAAACATGGCATCAGATGCCGGAAGCCCCAGTGCAGAGAGAAAATGGAGGAAGAAGAGGTTACATCCCATGGAAAAAGTAGAAAACAGGCCGGAGGGAACTGCATGAGGGACTGGACAAAGGGAAACGATGGCTGAAATGATGAGCGGGGAGGTGATATATTTTTCAACCCTACATTTATTATGCTTTCAGGTCTAAAGACTCCAGAATAGGATGAGGAACATTAAGGAAAAAGAGAGAATGAAAGAAAGAAAATAAGAAAGAAAGGAAGAAAGAAAGAAAGAAAGAAAGAAAGAAAGAAAGAAAGAAAGAAAGAAAGAAAGAAAGAAAGAAAGAAAGAAAGAAAGAAAGAATGGGAAAGAAAGAAAGAGAAATAAATAAACAGAAAGAAAGAAAGAAAAAGAAAGAAAGAAGGATGGAAAAAGAAAAGAAAAAGTTTAAATGTTCCCTGTGATTTGCCGTGCAGCTCTTCTTACTCTGATAAATTATTTTGTGTCATACATTATCTCTGGTTATTTTTTACCTGCTTTTGATTCAACCATAACAAGCCGTGGTTAAGTAATTGACTACATCTTAGCTCCAATGTCTACTAGAACACTCACCATGCTTTTCACTGCAGCTCTGAGTATTACGGCTCATTCACACGTCATTTTTTTTTTTCATGGACAACACTCGTACCTATCGGGCTGTTCACATGACAGATTTTTTCCTCGGATTGAGTGATCCATGCAAAATTGTGGAGAGATGTCTGATATTTATCTGAGTTTCCGATCAAAATTACAAATTGCCTCTTCAAAGAAAAAGAGGGCGTGAACTCTATAGAGCCACCTATTGGAAGCAGCAATCCTACAAGTCACAATTGACCCTTTAACGAGTTGTGCAGTATGACTTAGGATAAAAGCCAAATCAGAATCTCAGTTTGCAGACACGGTGTTTCGGGCTGTTGGCCCTCGTCAGTGCAAAGTCATAGAATCATAGAATGGTAGAGTTGGAAGGGGCCTCCTGGGTCATCTGGTCCAACCCCCTGCTCAATGCAGGATTCACTAAATCATCTCAGACAGATGTCTGTCCAGCTTCTGTTTGAAGACGTCCATTGAAGGAGAACTCACCACCTCTCGTGGCAGCCTGTTCCACTCATTGATCACCCTAACTGTCAAAAAGTTTTTTCTAATATCTAATCTGTGTCTCCTCCCATTCAGTTTCATCCCATTGCTTCTAGTCTTTCCTTGTACAAATGAGAATAAAGATGATCCTTCTACAATGTGACAGCCCTTGAGATATTTGTAGACAGCTATTAAGTCTCCTCTCAGTCTTCTTTTTTGCAAGCTAAACATTCTCAGATCCTTTAACTGTTCCTCATAGGACATTGTTTGCAGACCAGTCACCATTCTGGTTGCTCTTCTCTGAACTTGCTCCAGTTTGTCAATGTCTTTTTTAAAATGTGGTGCCCAAAACTGTACACAGTATTCCAGATGAGGTCTGACCAAAGAGGAGTAAAGACCGATAATGACTTCACGTGATCTAGACTGTATGCTTCTGTTAATACATCCCAGAATTGTATTTGCCTTTTTTGCTGCTGCATCACACTGTTGACTCATGTTCAGTCTATGATCTATTAGTATACCTAAGTCTTTTTCACATGTACTGTTGCTTAGCTCTATTCCTCCCATTCTGTATATGCTTTTTTCATTTTTATTGCCCAGATGTAGTACTTTGCATTTTTCCCTGTTAAAAACCATTCTGTTAGTTACTACCCACTGCTCCAGTTTATTTTAGGTCTTTTTGAATCCTCTCTCTCTCTTCTCTAGTATTAGCTATCCCTTCTAGCTTTGTGTCATCAGCAAATTTAATCAATTTACCCTCAATTCCTTCATCTAAATCATTGATAAAGATGTTGAACAATACAGGTCCCAGGACAGAGCCCTGTGGTACCCCACTTGAGACATTCATCCAACTGGATGTGAAGCCATTTACGACCACTCTTTGAGTTCGATCACTAAGCCAGTTATGAATCCACCTAACAGTTGCCTTGTCCATTCCATACCTGGTAATTTTTTCAATAAGGATGGTGTAAGATACTTTGTCAAATGCTTTGCTGAAGTCAAGATATACTATATCTACAGCATTTCCCTGATCCACCCAGTCAGTGATTCTGTCATAGAAGGAAATTAAGTTAGTCTGACATGACTTGTTAGTTACAAACCCATGCTGACTCTGGTTAATCACTTCATTCCTATCCATGTACTTACATACACGTTGTTTAATAATTTGTTCAAAGAACTTTCTTTGTATAGAAGTCAGACTCACCGGCCTATAGTTCCCTGGGTCCACCTTCTTCCCCTTTTTGAAGATAGGAACAACATTTGCCCTTCTCCAGTCTTCTGGGACTTCTCCTGTTCTCCAAGAATTTTCAAAGATTATGGAGAGTGGTTCTAAAATTTCTTCTACGATCTCCTTCAGTACTATGGGGTGTAATTCATCTGGACCTGGAGACTTGAACTCATTTACGTTAGCTAAATATTCCCTCACAGTCTTTCTGTTTACAGATAACCTGGATTCTTCTATTCCTTTAATAGGACAGTGAAGATCAGTTGATGTTACATTTTCTTTCTGAAAGAAAACAGATGCAAAATAGGAATTAAAAAGTTCAGCCTTCTTTTCGAGATTGTTAACGATTGTGCTTTGAGAATCTCATTTTTAAAAAATTTCCATCCTTCCTGGACACTTTTGTCCTTAAGGACATCCAGCCATTGGATCCCTCCTATTCTCTTTCTGAGTCTCTTAAAATCTGCCTTTCTGAAATCTAACGTTGACGTTTGAGTCTTCACATGTCTTCCTCCTCTAGTTATCCAAAATTCTATAATAGCGTGATCGCTGCCTCCTATGGTCCCAGCCACCTTTACCTCCTCAACCATTTCCTCCCTGTTTATAAGGATTAGATCCAAAGTAGCAGATCCCCTTGTTTTCTCCCCTACCTTTTCAAAGATAAAGTTGTCAGCAAGAGAGGATAAGAATTTTCTTGACCTGTTAGTTTTACTTGAGAGAGATTCCCAACAAATGTCTGGATAGTTGAAATCTCCCATGACCACTACGTCATATTTTTTGGAGAACTTGGTCATTTGATACATAAAGAGTTCATCCATATCTTCAGCTTGCCCAAGTGGCCTGTAGTAAATGCCTACAATGGTGTCCTTTCCGTTGTTCTCTCCTTGTATTCTTACCCAAACAGTTTCCACAGAACTCCCAGTCTCAGAAGCTTCAATCTCTGTGCAGATATACGCTTACAATGCGACACCTCCTCCTCGTTTATCAAGTCTGCTTCTTGTTGATAAGTTGTATCTGTTAGGCTTCGGTCTGGTGCTGGATTTGAAATGGGTCCAGGACCTTCTGTGGTCTCTCATTTCAGTCCAGCTGGGGCTGATGCTGCTCAGCATCGCCGTCAGCCCCAACGCCTAGCTGGTCCACGAGCCCTGTTTGTCTCCCAGGTAGTTGTGCCTAGCAATGTTAAGCCTGGGTTGCAGAGTGAGACAGGGCTTGTGGAATCTAAGTCCAGGTTTTGCCGCACTGAGCATGTCCGTGACCTGGCGGCTCATGATTGGTGGGTTGGCACCCACCTGACCCGGTGACCTGGCACCGCCTGATTGGTTCACGGGTAACGTCACCAATAGCGCGTCGGTGGGCAGGGTTTAGTCTTTAAAAGGCCCGCCCACAAAGATGGCGACGCGCTCAGATCATTTGAGCTGGTTGTTTGTGGTGTGCATGCTGAAACTCTTGGGCTCCTCTAAGAGCCATAGCTTTATGCAGGCAGGTAGCCATATAGAGTGGGTCTGCTCAGTCCGGTAGTACGCCGGCTGAGTGCACGAATACCCGGCGGGTATCACTCCCACATACTAGCGCCGACTGCTATAGCGTAGCGCCTTTACCGAAGACAGGGCTACTGCTCCTAGTCCGGTCACACGTCTCTCTGCGGTTCTTGGAGATTGTGTGAACCGCTTTAGCGCCAATCCCCATAGCGTAGCGCCTGTATCAAAGACAGGGCTACTGCTGTTTCCACGGTCGCACGTCTCCCTGCGGTTCTTGGAGATTGTGCGAACCGTCTTACCCTTCCGTGTGCCTTAACACGAAGGGTTAAGATATTTATTAGGTGCGTCGCCGGTCGCTCTCTCCTCCGTGCAGTTAACGGAGATAGAGCATACCGCTTTACCCGGTCCGGTGTGCAGTTAACACGGATGGGATACAGTATCTGTTTAGTTGTCGCTTTTCCTTTCCACCCGGAAAGTGTTCGGCAGCAGTCCATTAGGCTGCATTGCGAACCCCGGGGTCGGTTGCGTTCCATTAAAATAAAGTTGTCTGCAACCGCCCTCCTAACAGTATCCTCTTAGCCTTGTATTCCAATCATGTGTATCGTCCCACCAAGTTTCAGTGATTCCAATGACATCATATTCCTTTTCCTGCATTAGTATTTCCAATTCTCCTTGTTTGTTGCCCATGCTTTGTGCATTTGTATAAAAACATGTTAGTTTGTGATTGGTTTCTCTTCCTCCCATATTTTTATTATTTAGATTTTTTTGTCTTTGTTCTTCTTTTCCACTTCCAGTAGCAGAGATCTCAATAGTATTTGTCAGCTGTATGGCTTTTTCAGGCCTTTTGCTTCCCTTCCCACATTGTTCTAGTTTAAAGCTCTCCTGATGAGGGTAGCGAGGCGACTTCCAAATACATGTTTTCCAGTCTTCGTAAGGTGCACCCCATCTCTAGCAAGTAGTCCATCATATAGGTAATTCACTCCGTGATCCAGAAATTCCAAATCCTTGTTGACGGCACCATCGACGTAGCCAGTTGTTCACCTGTAGATTCTTATTCCGCCTCATTGTTCCATGGCCATCCACTTGGAGGATGGATGAGAAGACCACCTGCGCTCCCAATTCTCTCATTTTCTTGCCCAAGTCTTCAAAGTCACTGCAGATGGTTTCCAGGTCATTTCTTGTGGCGTCGTTTGTCCCCACATGTATTAGCAGGAATGGGTAGTGATGTGTAGGTCTGAAGAGTCTTGATATGTTGTCAGACACATCTTTAGTTTTTGCATCTTGAAGACAGCACAAGTATGAGAACTGATTTGGCTAGGTGAGAGGCTCTGGACTGAGGTCTAAGGGGTAAGTTTTCTCCTTGTGGAGAGGGACATACCGGTTCTGGCATGTCAAGGTCAGGGCCGGCCTTTGGGGCGTGCCAGCTGTGCAACTGCACAGGGCGCCTCAAACTTGAGAGTGAAGGGGGGCGCTGCGCTGGCTCCCTCCCCGTCGGTATTTTTCTTATGGAAGAGCAGAGAGGGAGCGCCCAGCGTTTCTTCTGTGCTCAGGCGCCGGCGCCCCCTCTCTGCTCTGAAATGTCCGGCCGGGACCCGGGCGCGCTGCACTCTCTCCTCCTCACACACTTACCCCCAGCGCTGGAGACAGTGCGGGAGGCGCCGCCTGCAGCATCTCTCGTCTCCTTCCATTGGCGCGGGCACGGCACTGTGACGTCACACAGCTCAGACACAGTGCCGCGCCGGGGATGCTGCAGGCAGCTCAGCTACAAAGTGGTGGTGACTGGTGAGTGCTGTGCTGCTGAGCCTGATATGATGAACAAACTTGAATAAAGACGTTAACAATAAGGTGCAGACAGACAGACATCCCCCCAATGTCCCCATTGCCACCCTGTGAGTCAGCCATTGCAAAACTACGACTCCCATCATAAATGGACAGCCTTTGTTGGTAGAAGATCAGTTCCCTGACTATCTGTTCTTTGTTGCTGCATTATAATAAAAAGATGAAGAATATTTAGAATATTTAAGTTTCAATAATAATAGTGTTATTATTATATACATTTTTCAGTTTAATTATGGGCCCCAAAAAACTATCAGGAGCACAAAATCGAAAACGAAAAGCACTTAAAGAAGTTGAAGACAAAAAATGTGCAGAGTCTTTCAAAAAGCTTTTTCAGAAATCCAGCGACCAATGCTCTTCTAAAGAGACAGCTGCAGAACAATATGAAAGTGTAGCGACACATAGAGAAGGTCCAATAGAAATCGATTTGGATGAACCTTCCACGTCAGGACAATTTTCAAACCCTGATGGCTCTCTAAACGATGAATCAGAGATAGCAGAGGATCCTCAATTTTTAGAAAATTTAACTGAAAATGTTGAAAATCCAGAGGAACATTCTGCAGCTGACACAGGCACTGGTCACCAGGAAACTGATATCCCAGAATTTCCAAGCAATCAAGATCTAATACTGATTGACACTGATCCCGCTCTATGGCCTTCATTGACTACCAAAGTTATAGATCATGTTGTGGAAACTGGGCCTGTTCATATAACAGATATGGAGTTTAAAAAAGATTCAAATGACCGTCACTTTTCTGCTAAATTCTATAAGAGAGTTTTGGTTAATGGACAACACTGCAAGAGACAGTGGTTGGTTTACTCAAAATCTGCAAACAAAGTATTCTGCTTTTGTTGTAAATTATTTGATAGAAAACCAAGGTCATCTCTTGCTTTAGATGGATCTCAAGACTGGCAACATATATCATCTATATTAAAATCACACGAGTCCTCACCAAATCATTTTTTAGCAGAACGTAAATGGTTGGAGACTCAGGTTCGGCTCAAGACGAATACAACAATAGATTCCAACATGCAAACTCTTATGAATAGAGAAAGACAACACTGGAGAGGAGTGTTGGAAAGGCTTGTATGTATTATTCAATTTCTTGCAGAACGCAATTTGGCATTCAGAGGAAGTTCTGATCGTCTTTTTACCCCCAATAATGGAAACTTTTTGGGGTTTGTGCAGGTACTTGGAAAGTTTGATAGAGTGATGTCAGAACACCTGCATCGTGTTGTCTCCAAAGAAATATCAGACCACTATTGTGGTAAAACTATTCAAAATGAAATTATTGCTCTGATGGCAAGCCAAGTCATTAACCACATTGTAACGCGCTGCAACCAGGCTAAATATTACTCTATAATACTAGACTGCACCCCTGATTTAAGCCACAAGGAGCAAATGTCATTTACCATTCGCTTTTTGGATGAAGTATGTGGCATATACACAATTAAGGAACATTTTATTGGATACAAAAATGTTGTAGACACAACAGGAAAGGGATTGACCGATGCCCTTCTTGACTTTCTGAGTGAGAAAAATTTAGATATTACTAATTGTCGTGGTCAAGGCTACGATAATGGTGCCAATATGGCAGGAAAACACAACGGTGTTCAAGTTCAAATTTTAGAGAAAAATTCTCGTGCTGTCTTTGTACCATGTGGATGCCATTGTCTTAATCTTGTGGTTGGAGATGCAGCAAGATCTAGTAAAGACTCAAAGGACCTTTTTGGTTTAATCCAGTGTATTTATGTTCTTTTTTCTGGCTCTGTTAAAAGGTGGAAAATCTTGACTGACCATATTTCAGGTCTGACTTTGAAACCCATGTCTACTACAAGATGGGAATGCAGAATAGACTGCCTTAAACCCTTTCGTTATCATTTAGGAGACATACATGAGGCACTAATTGCACTATCTGAGGAAGAGAGAGTTGAGCCAAATGTATCTTTTGAAGCCAAGACTCTTGCTCAGAAGATTACGGACTTTAAGTTTATCATGTCGTTTATCATTTGGTATGACATATTGTTTCAAATAAATATCGTAAGTAAAGCCATGCAAAGACAAACTTCTGATCTCAGTACAGTGACAGAACTAATTCACAAGTGTCTAGAATTTATTAGAAACTTTCGTGAAAAAGGATTTGACATGGCACTGCAGAGTGCAAAGGAGATTGCTGAGAATTTGAATTTGGAGCCAGTGTTTAGGCCAGAAAAGCGCATCAGAGTGAAGAAAGCTAGTTTTAGTTATGAAGGACGGGACGAAGCAATAACAGACCCGCAATCTAAATTCAAGGTAGATTTTTTTTTCGTTTTAGTAGACACAGCGTCAGCATCATTGGAGGAGCGCTTCAAACAATTAGAAAACCATAACGGAGTATGGGGATTCTTATACAACATAAAAAATAATAGTTTTTCTAGAGAAGACCTGACAAGAAGTTGCCTAAATCTACAAGCTGCATTGGTTAGTGGAACTGAATCTGACGTAAACGGAGAAGAGTTGGCCCAGGAATTCTACCACATTCAAAGTCTTTTACCTAGTGATACCATAAATCCTCTTGATGTGCTAAACTTCATAAACAAAAATAGTCTGACTGACACTTTCCCCAATCTGTGGGTAGCACTTCGTATTTTGCTGACAATTCCTGTCACGGTGGCTTCAGGAGAACGTAGCTTTTCCAAATTAAAACTGATAAAAACTTACTTGAGGTCGTCAATGTCAGATGACAGACTAACAGCTTTAGCAGTCCTGTCCATTGAAAATGACATTCTTCAGAGTCTGGACATGACCACCACTATCGATGAGTTTGCAAGAACAAAAGCCCGAAAAGTTATTTTCTAAGCACATTCATTTGGGACTCTTTGCAATGCACTTTGAATGTGTATTTTATGGTTGAAATTGATTGTTTCAGAAATAAAAATTGTACCTGTTCAAAACACTTTATACTTTATAATGACCGTCTGTTCAACTTTTGTTGCTTGTTATTACTTGATCATTTGATTAATAAAAAATGCACTTGTTGTTTTCACCTACATGAGTTTAATTTTTTTTCTTTGGGGGGGGGCGCCAAGAGGGATTTCGCACAGGGCGCCATATACCCTAAGGCCGGCCCTGGTCAAGGTAAGGAGGCTTATTCCCCAGGCAATGCCAATGCGTGCAAATTGACAATGGAAATGTGGGTTGGTAAAAGAATCTGATAGCATTTGGACGCCGCTCGTGTGCTGTCAATTTTTCACTAACTAATAGAAGAAGGTGGAGAAAGTGTATTTCTTTCTTATCGGTGAAAAAAAACTGATGGAACTCAGTCCGTCTTTCTCGTACGTAAATAAAGCCCTGACGTGTGAATGAGACCCTAATATTTCCTTTGCACAGAAGACAGAGGACATTTATATTCCATTTCTTTATGTCAGAAACTACAAACAGAGGAAGCGTCGGTCTGTAGACGTATTCTTGTGTTGGGTTGTGCATGTTGTTATATTTTATACATTCCAGCTATTTTATCTTTAGACCAGAACTTGACGTCTGATTTCTCTTGATCTATTCACAATTATTATTTCACTCGATTGAAACATCGTTGCCAGCGACCGCACAGCCATCTGCCCGCTGTATCTTTTTCTCTATGTCACCGAGCCAACCAGGCTGAGTTTGGTCCATTTTGCAGGATTTAGTAATCAGCACCAGATGTAACAAACAGTTGGCGTAAAAAAAAAAAAAGATATTGCACTGTCTGGAACGCCGGCTCCTAATCCTGCTCAGTGTACATTTTCTACTTTACTTTTTTTTAAAAAATACAGCGTAATTTTGGAATTTCTGCGAGCTCAATATGAGGCGGCTTTTACACAGTTCAGGCAATTATAAAACCTTTTAAGAAATGCATGCATTAGTCCTAAAACTGTACGGGAAATACATGAATTTAGCAAAAAATTGGATTTGATATAAAATGCTAATGGATTATTTTAATACGTTTATAAACTAAATCCACTTTTATGTGCTACATATTTATTTCATCTTCTTGTATTACATTTTATTCCAAATACCCCCCCCCAAATATAAATGTACATAGAAGATATGAGACTACATTGACGTCTTTTGTAGCAAAATTCCCAGCAAGAATAAATAGACCTCGATTCATTAAACCGGAGTTCTGTATGCCAGTCTTAATGAAGGAAGAGCTGGAGTAAGATGTGACAAATCTATTAAGAGACGCGCACCTCTTCACCTCTTCAGAGTCTTCATGAATTTGGAGCATCTTTGACCTGCCGTATGCCACCACCAGAAATGTCTGCAACACCATGGCTATTTATGCATAAATTTATGATTAATTTGTCAGGAACACATGGTCATAACTTTTCCTATCCATGTTCTACTAAGTTTTAAAAAGTTGGCAGGGACTGTCATAAAAACACTAAAAGTTGCAAAATTTGAAGCAGTTTAGCTCTAGTTTTCTGGCAAAAACTGCTTAGATGAATCAAGGCTATAGTTTCCAAAAACCTTTAAACTGTAATAAAATGAAAATAATGAAAGTCAAAATTGTAATAAGATTAAAGAGGAGGAGAACATTATATGGACCATAAAAGAATGCAGGAAATTATTTTTATTTCTTTGTGAGGAAATACAGTCTAGTTCATATAACGTGAGAATATCCCGTGCTGGTCCAATTCATGTAACATGAGAATGTTCAGTGTTAGTCTAGTCCATGTAGCATGAGAATGTCCTGTGCTGGTCCCATTTATATGAGAATATCCCGTTATGGCCAATTCATGTAACGTGAGAATGTCCTGAGATAATCTAGTCCAGATCGCATGAGAATATTTTTTGCTGTTTCAGTTCAAAGAACATGAGAGTGTCCACTGCTGGTCCAGTCCATGTAGAATGAGAATGTCCTGTAATGGTCATGTCAAGTAGCACGATGATGTTCTGTGCTTGTCCACTCCTAGAAAAATGAGAATGTCCTGTGCTGGTCCAGTTCATGTCAACTGAGAATGAACTGAATAAAATGGGAATGTTCCATGATGTCCATGCAAAATGAAAATATATGGTGCCAACGCAGTCCATACATCATAAAAGTATCTTGTGCTGGGCCAGTAAATAAAGCATGAAAATATCCTGTGCTGGTCCAGTCCATGTAGCATAAAAATGTGCTGTGATGATCTAGTCCAGGAAGCATGAGAACAATCTGTAAAGACTTAATCCAGGAAGCATGAGAATGTGCTGTGAAGATCTAGTCCAGGAAGCATGAGAAAAACCTGTAATGATCGAATCCAGGAAGCATGAGAATAACTTGTGATGATTTAGTCCAGGAAGCGTGAGAACAACCTGTGATGATCTTGTTCAGAAAGTATGAGAATATCCTGTGATGATCTGGTCCAGGAAGCGTGAGAAAAACCTGTGATGATCTAGTACAGAAAGTATGAGAATATCCTGTGATGATCTGGTCTAGGAAGCATGAGAACAACCAGTGACGATCTAGTCCAGAAAGTGTGAGAATATCCTGTGATTATCTAGTCCAGGAATACATGAAAATTTCCTGTGCTGGTCCATGGAGTACGAATATTACCTGTGGTGATTTACTTCATGTAGCATGAGAATGTTCCATCACAATCTAGTCTAGACAGCATGAGAATAACCTGGGATGATCTAGGCCAGGAAGCATGAGAACAATCTGTGATGATCTAGTCAATGAAGCATGAGAATAACCTGTGATGATCTAGTCCAGAAAGCTTAGGAATAACCTGTGATGATCTAGTCCAGAAAGCTTGAGAATAACCTGTGATGATCTAGTCCAGAAAGCTTAGGAATAACCTGTGATGATCTAGTCCAGAAAGCTTGAGAATAACCTGTGATGATCTAGTCCAGAAAGCTTGAGAATAACCTGTGATGATCTAGTCCAGGAAACATGAGAATGCCCTGTGATGACCTAGTCCTGATAAGATGCCAATCCATCAATAAAAAAGGCTACAGAACTAATAATAAATTCTTGTCCATCATCTGGATCTCTGAAGATTAGTGTTGAGCGATACCTTCCGATATCGGGAAATATCGGATCGGATTGGATCGGACCGATACCGAAAAAGTATCGGATATCGCCGATTCCGATACCGGAAACCAATGCAAGTCAATGGGACATAAATATCGGAATTAAAATAAACCCTTTCTTTCCTTGTAGGTTATTTCTACATGAAGGAAAACAACTAAGAATAATGTAGAATGTATTGGGGGAGGTGGGGGAGACAATAAAGGCATAGAGGTTTAGCCCAGTCAAATGGAATAGCAGGAATTACTATTTTTTTATTATGTTCTGAGTTACGGAAATATTAACTATGTTAAGTATTTTTATATTTTGTCAGATATTTATGTTTCACTACTTCCATGCTCTTCATCTTCTTTTTTACTTCTCCCACACTTTCTCCTTCATCATCCTCAGCATCTTTTTCATCCACTTCTTCTTCACCTTCTTCTTCTTCACCTTCTTCGTATTATTCTTTTTTTTACAGTCTTCATATTCTACTTCTTCATCTTCTTCATATTCTTCATCTTCATCATATTCTTATTTGTGACAGGCATTCCTGTAGTTGTTATCTATAAAAGGTTGGACATTACACCTTTCGTTCTGCCCGTCACAAAAGATTTACAACAGGATTTGTCCGCGTTCAGTTTGGCCTGAAGCAGCAGGTCTTTTCCAGGGGCACCACGAGGAGGAACGGACTCACCCCCATACACTGCTTAGTCATCTTCTGCTTATAATTTAGATATTATCTTTTGCTCTGATTTTTAGTCTTATGCTTAATGTTCTTCCGCTTTTTGTTCTGCAGCTTCTTGTATTTCTGCTTCTTGGTTTTCTGTCTCTTGTTCTTCTGTATCTTGGTGCTTGTCTTCTCTTCTTTGTCTTCTTGGTCAACTTCTTCAGGGTCATCTTCTTGGTCTTCTTCGGGGTGGTCTTCAGGGTCGTCGTCTTCGGGGGTCCTCGTCTTCGGGGTCCTCGTCTTCTTCGGGTTGGTCTTCTGGGTCCTCGTCTTCGGGTTCCTCATCTTCTTCGGGGTGGTCTTCAGGGTCCTCGTCTTCTTCGGGGTGGTCTTCAGGGTCCTCGTCTTCTTCGGGGTGGTCTTCAGGGTCCTCGTCTTCAGGGTCACTGTCTTCGGGGTCCTCGTCTTCTTAGGGTTGGTCTTCAGGGTCCTCGTCTTCAGGGTCCTCGTCAGGGAGATCCAGAGTGATTACCAAGAACCATTTCCAAAAGCTTGAACTTGGAAATGTAGCAGAAGGTACAAGAAAGCTGAGGAACTACCGAGGACCAGCTGACGGTACTGGAACCCGGATGGGTAGCAGAAGGTACAAGAGCCAATGGAACTACCGAGGACCAGCTGATGTTACTGGAACTCGGTTACTAAGCAGGAGGTACCTGTGCCAGAAAGCACTACCAAGGACCAGCAGACGTTGGTGGAACTTGGATACCGAGAAGGAGGCACCTAATCCAAAGGCACTGCCGAGAACCAGCTGACGGTACTGGAACCCGGATGGGTAGCAGAAGGTACCCATGTAAAAAAAAGTTCAAGGCCGCGAGCCGGCCGCAGTTACCAAAACCCACAGTCCTACAGGGGGTGCTTGTCCTATTGGCACTATGGAACCAGCCTTCATTGCCAGATCCCGCAGCCCACATAGGAGTCACCTAAACTGCAGGCACCATAGAGTCGGCTAACCCGACCGCAACACGACAGGACAACGCATTGGAGGCAAAGTGACGTTGACACTACCCGGAAACAGCTGGCGTGCTGGAACCAGGCTGGGCAGGAGGGAGTACCCGTGCCAAAGACACTGCCGAGAACCAGCTGACGGTACTGGAACCCGGATGGGTAGCAGAAGATACAAGAGCAAATGGAACTACCGAGGACCAGCTGACGGTACTGGAACCCGGATGGGTAGCAGAAGGTACAAGAGCCAATGGAACTGCCGAGAACCAGCTGGCGGTGCTGGAGCCCAGGGTAAATACTAAAAACAGAGGAGCCAGAGGTGTATTTGGAGGAGGTTTTAAATCCGTAGTACAGTGGATGTGGACAAAGCAGGAGAATTTGCCGGACACACAGCTGGGGATCAGCTGACGTTACTGAACCCCAATAACACTGGAGCAAGCGTTGACTGTGCAGACGGCACTTCTGAGCAGCAACTAGCGGTATTGGAGCCCAGGGTAAATACTAAAAACGGAGGAGCCAGAGGTGTAATTGGAGCAAGTTTTAAATAAGTAGCACAGTGAATATGGACAGACCAGGAGAAATTGCCGTGAACACAGCAGGGGAACAGCTGACGTTACCGAACCCCAATAACACCGCAGCAAGTGTTGACTGTGCAGACGGCACTTCCGAGCGCCAACTGGCGGTGTTGGAGCCCAGGGATAAGAATGAAAACAGAGGAGCCAGAGGTGTAATTGGAGCAACTTTAAAATGTGTAGTACAGTGGATGTGGACAAAGCAGGAGAAATTGCCGTCCGCACAGCAGGGGAACAGCTGACGTTACTGAACCCCAATAACACGGCAGCAAGTGTTGACTGTGCAGATGGCACTTCCGTGCGCCAACTGGCGGTGTTGGAGCTCAGGGATAATACTGAAAACAGAGGAGCCAGAGGTGTAATTGGAGCAACTTTAAAATCTGTAGTAGTGAGAATGTGGACAGAGCAGGAGAAATTGCCGTCCGCACAGCAGGGGAACAGCTGACGTTACTGAACCCCAATAACACGGCAGCAAGTGTTGACTGTGCAGACGGCACTTCCGAGCGCCAACTGGCGGTGTTGGAGCTCAGGGATTACAGTTCAGGTGGTAGAAACATGAACAGAACAGGAGACCTGGATACTGTTGCCAACCAATTATTTATTCTGGAAGAGGACTGGCAAATTCATGAGAGATCCAGGCCTTGTTCATTTTGAGAAAAGTAAGCCGGTCAATGTTATCGGAGGATAGTCGCATGCGACGGTCTATTAGTACACCACCTGCGGCACTAAAGACGCGTTCCGATAATACACTAGCAGCAGGGCAAGCTAGCACCTCCAGTGCATACTGACTAAGCTCTGACCATGTATCCAGCTTACAGACCCAAAACTTGAAGGGAGAAGAGCCGTCTGGGAGTACACTAAGAGGGCAAGACATGTAGTCTGTCACCATCTGACGGAAACGTTGCCTCCTGCTGACTGGAGCCGTCTGTGATGGTGTAGACATTTGTGGCGGCGGGGACACAAAACTTTGCCACATTTCGGCCATACTGGTCTTGCCTTGTGCTGAGGCGCTGCTTCTGCTCCCTCTTTGTGCAGAGCTTCCTCCACTGCCTCGACACACTGAGCTGCTTTGTAAAGCACTAGCAGCACTGCTCTCGGTTGGAATGGAGAACATGATGGAATGCACCAGTGCGTCTTGGTACTCCCGCATTTTACACTCCCGGTTCAACGGTGTTATGAGGCTTTGTAAGTTGTCCCGGTAGCGAGGATCTAGGAGGGTGGACACCCAATAATCAGCCGTGTTGAGAATGTGGGCGATGCGGCGGTCGTTTCTCAGGCACTGCAGCATGAAATCAACCATGTGCTGCAGCCTTTCAACTGGCCAAGAAACGCTGTCCCCTGCTTGAGGCGTGATCTCTGCCTGCTCTGCATCACCCCACCCTCGCTCTAGATACTGACTACTAGAGCATTGTGTACCTCCCTCCTCTGGACAGATGTCTTCCTCATCCATTGACTCCTCCTCATCCTCCTCACAAAGTGTCCCCTACCTAGGCCTTTGTGAGGAACCACGTTGCGCAGACTGTAGAGAAGCAGATGGCATTTGTGACTCCTCATCCTCCACCTCTTCCAAAACCTCGTCCCTTAGTGCTTGCAGTGTTTTTTCAAGCAGGCAGATAAGGGGGATAGTCATGCTGACTAGTGCATCATCTGCACTCGCCATCCGCGTGGAATAATCGAAGGCACGCAAAACGTGGCAAATGTCCTTCATAGAGGCCCACTCAGTGGTGGTGAAGTGTGAACGGCGCGCACTGCGACTTGTTTGCGCCTGCTGCAGCTGGTACTCCATTACTGCTGCCTGCTGCTCACACAACCTCTCCAACATATGTAACGTTGAATTCCACCTGGTGGGTAGGTCACATATGATGCGATGTTCCGGAAGACATAATCGGCGCTGCAGAGCTGCAATGCGTGATCTTGCATTGCTGGAACGCCGCAAGTGAGCGCACTCTATGCGGACCTTGTGAAGCAGTGCATCAAGATCCGGATAGTCCCTCAAAAAACTCTGCACGACCAAGTTGAGCACATGTGCCAGACATGGGATGTGAGTGAGGTTGCCTAGGCCCAGAGCTGCCACCAGATTTCGGCCATTGTCACACACTACCATGCCTGGCTGGAGATTCGCTGGCACAAACCACACGTCACTCTGCTGCTTGATGGCATTCCAGAGCTCCTGCGCTGTGTGGCTTCGATTCCCCAAAGAAATTAATTTTAATACGGCCTGTTGACGTTTGGCCACGGCTGTGCTCATATCGGTCATCATAACAGGTAACCGTTCACGGGTCGATGTGGAGGTAGACCGTGACGGCTCCTGCAGCGCTGATTCAGAGGAACTGGAGTATGAGGAGGAGTCAATGTGTACAGACTGGATTCCTGCAATCCTTGGAGTTGGCAGAACACGTACAGCGCCACTCTCAAGATCTGTACCCGGCTCCACAACATTTACCCAATGGGCAGTGAGGGAAAGGTATCGTCCCTGTCCATGCTTACTGGTCCACGCATCAGTGGTCAGGTGGACCTTGCTACTGACGGCGTTTTGTAGCGCATGTTTAATTTTTCCCTCCACATGATGTTGCAGGGCAGGGACGGCTTGCCTGCTGAAATAAAAGCGGCTGGGCACGTTGTATTGTGGGACTGCCAATGCCATAAAGTTACGGAATGTGTCAGTCTCCACCAGCCTGAATGATAGCATTTCAAGGGCCAGTAGTTTAGCAATGCCAGCATTCAGAGCCTGTGCTCGGGGGTGGTTTGCCGAGTATGGGCGCCTTTTCTCCCATGCCTGTGCTAACGATGGCTGTAGACTGGCCTGGGAGTGTGAGGATGACTGGGAAAGTGGTGCTGTGGGTGGAATTACACTGTGTCTCTGTACAACAGTGCCAGAGATTCTTCCATGGCGATCCTGTGAGGAAGCCGAACCAGCTGTGTGTGAGTTGGAGGAAGAGGCTACAACACGAGCTGAAGAGGTGGTAGGTGGCGCTGTAGGTTGGCCTAGGTCTTCAGTGTGTTTGTGTAACTCCACCACGTGCTTGGTCCGCACATGTTTCCACATATTTGTGGTATTGAGGTTGCTGACACTTTTCCCTCTTTTCACCTTCTGATTACACAGCTTGCATTTGACAAAGCAAATGTCATCTGCAACTGTGTCAAAAAAGGACCAGGCACTGCAAGTCTTGGGAGCGCCCGCTTTGGATTTTGGAAGAGCCATGCTCCTAATGGGTGCCGAAGTGGAGGCTACAGGCAACCAAGTCTGCCCCCTCCCTCTCCCTCCTTTTTGGGCCGTTCGGGGAATCTCTTCCTCAGAGCTGCTCCCACCACCTTCCTGTCCCTCACGCCATGATGGGTCAAGGACCTCATCATCTACACCACCCTCTTCAAACAACTGCTTCTCCTGGGTAGTCTCGACAGCACAGTACGCACCAGAAAGTGGCACCTGAGTCTCATCATCAGATGCGTACTGAGGTGTGCTGCTGACCATAGGCACTGGCCCACCCGCCTCTTCAGATTCAGAGAGACAAAACGGTTGCGCATCACTGCATACTACCTCTTCTTCAAATTCTCGAATTCTGCTTGGCTTGCCCCCTCTTTCCAAGCCAAGAGATTCAGAGAACAGAAGTAGAGATGGCTCCTGTCCAGGTCTCTCTCGCTGCCTGGGCAATTTGGCAGGTGGTGAAGAGACAGATGGGTGCTCTTCAGTGCTCAGGACCTGAGAGGATCTGGAACTAATTGAAGTCGATGCGTTAGCTGCCATCCATCCGACAACGGCTTCAATTTGGTCCTCGCGCAGCAGTGGGGTACGGCTAGCTCCTACAAAGCTGCGCATAAAGGACTGTTCCCTGGTAAAACTGGGGGATGCTGAGTCACTGGTGCCCGCAGCAGGCACAGAATCCCCACGTCCTCTCCCTGCAGGCACAGAATCCTCACGTCCTCTCCCTGCAGAAACTCCACGCCCACGCCCACGCCCACGCCCACGACCACATGCCTTACTCCCTGCCTTCTTCATCTTGGTAGACTGATAAAGATAGGCAGAAAAGTACTAAGGGCTTAGTGTGCTTATTCCTGAACAGCTGCTAACAGGTATAAGAAACACTAATTTTATAAAGTGTGGACTAGACTTTAATATGAGCTAATGTGGCCTACACAACTGTAAAGTGGAGTGTTTGGTGAACTTTATTTAGGTTTTTTTTTGTCACAAAAAGACACTGGATGTGCCTAAAGATGTAATAACGATAGTATCACAAACTTTTTGTAGCTATTACAATGCAGGAAGGTAACCTACAATGCAATAGATGAGGCTGCAAAAAATAGGCTAATACTAATCTGGCTGGGGCTGCAGGGCCCAAGGCTGCAGAAAGGCTCCTCTATCTACTCCTATATAGTGTGTTTGGAACCAATTTAGCTGAATACGGATGGAACCACCACATTAATAGGAGATATCAGGAAAAATTATGAATTGGCAATAAAGGACAATGTATGAGGCAGTGACACACACTGAGTGCACTACAACCAGACGGGGTTGAAGCACACACTACAGGGTGAGCTGCACTCACACACACAGACCTTGCAGACAGCGGTGAACAGTACAGATGCAGAGCACTGTGCACTAGCGCTGCAAGACCAAAAAAATTTCTCTGTCTACTCCTATATAGTGTGTTTGGAAACAATTTAGCTGAATACGGATGGAACCACCACACTAATAGGAGATATCAGGAAAAATTATGAATTGGCAAAAAAGGACAATGTATGAGGCAGTGACGCACGCTGAGTGCACTACAACCAGACGGGGTTGAAGCACACACTACAGGGTGAGCTGCACTCACACACCAGACCTTGCAGACAGCGGTGAACAGTACAGATGCAGAGCACTGTGCACTAGCGCTGCAAGACGGAAAAAAATGTCTCTATCTACTCCTATATAGTGTGTTTGGAACCAATTTAGCTGAATACAGATGGAACCACCACACTAATAGGAGATATCAGGAAAAATTATGAATTGGCAAAAAAGGACAATGTATGAGGCAGTGACACACACTGAGTGCACTACAACCAGACTTGGCTGAAGCACACACTACAGGGTGAGCTGCACTCACACACACAGACCTTGCAGACAGCGGTGAACAGCACAGGGAACTGTGCACTAGCACTGCAAGGCACAGTGATTTAGAAAGTAGCTTGGGTAAAGCAGTATAGAGCAAATAGGTAGCTAAAACTGTCCCTCAGAACAACAGCGTCCTATGCCTAACTGAATTCACAGCAGAGTGAGCTCAAAATGGCGGAGGTGGCTTTTATAGTGCATCATGACATCATTTCAGCAGCCAATCACAGCCATGCCATTAGTTAAGATGCCTACATGCCTAACAGGATGTGCCCACACTTCTTAGGATCCTCATTGGCTGAATAAAATGAAAATGTCTCATTGTATTATGGGAACTTCCGATTCCGGTATACGATATTGCAAAAGTATCGGAATTAAGTATTGGAATTCCGATACCGCGAATATCGGCCGATACCCGATATTTCAGTATCGGAATGCTCAACACTACTGAAGATGATTAACTTTAAGGATAATTGTTAGACAATGGGCTACGACATGAAAAACATCAATCTACAGTAACAGGACTGAGCACTAATTTACTGGATCATCATGGACTTTGTGTTTACTACTGGATTAAGTGTCCAAGGTACAAAATAATTACCAGGAGCATAGAGTAGACGTGCAGCGGTGCAGTTGTGCCTCAGTCCTGGAGCCTGAGGGAGCAGACAAGTCTTGCCTTGAAAAGGATCAATAATACAACATAGGATGTGTGATAGGTAGTGTTGAGCGATACCTTCCGATATCAGGAAATATCGTATCGGATTGGATCGGACCGATACTCAAAAAGTATCGGATATCGCCGATTCCGATACCGGAAACCAATGCAAGTCAATGGGACACTAATATCGGAATGAAAATAAACCCTTTCTTTCCTTGTAGGTTAATTCTACATGAAGTAAAACAACTAAGAATAATGTAGAATGTATTATGCGAAAAGCCGGCAATTCATCAGCGCATACACCGGTCCCCGACAATTTACAACAGAAAGAATAGAGCTTCACACATAGATTAGATAGATAGAAACATGTCAGTCACATATATATGAAGTACAGTGACAGTGTTGCTTACTGTACTTGTCATTTAGTGTAAAGGATTTATAAAAAAAATAATAGTGTTTTCATGCACCGTCTCTTTAAAAAAGCCGACCGGCAATTCAACAGCGGTACCCGACAATTTATAACAGACAGAATAGAGCATCACACATAGATTAGATAGATAGAAACAAGTCAGTCACATATATATGAAGTACAGTGACAGTGTTGGTTACTGTACTTGTCATTTAGTGTAAAGGATTTATTTACAAAAATAATAGTGTTTTCATGCACTGTCTCTTTAAAAAAGCCGGCCGGCAATTCAGCAGCGGTACCCGACAATTTAGAATAGAAGGAATAGAGAATCACACATAGATTAGATAGATAGAAACATGTCAGTCACATATATATGAAGTACAGTGACAGTGTTGATTACTGTACTTGTCATTTAGTGTTAAAATAAAGGATTTATTTAAAAAAAAATTGGCGCGGTGTTCCCCTTAATTTTAGTCTCTAGCGGAGGTTAAGCAGACAGCTGGGGCAGATGTTTGAAGCCTGGGAAGGGGTTAATACCCACGGAGCTTCCCAGGCTACTAATATCAGCCCCCAGCTGAATACCTAGCCTTTACTAGCTATTAAAATGGGGGACCCCCCCCCAAAAAATGATGTGGGGTCCCCCCTAATTTAATAGCTAGCAAAGGCTAGGCAGACAGCTGGGAGCTGATATTAATAGCCCAGGAAGGGTGCCATGAATATTGGCCCCCTCCCAGGCTAGAAACACCAGCCGTCAGCCGCCCGAGAAATGGCTCACCTCATGCACGTCACTGACAGCGTGGGAGAATTCTCCTGCACTCAGCGCTTCAGCGTGAGAATTTTCCCACGCTGTCAGTGACGTGCATGAGGTGAGGTCATGTCCAATAAACTCAGCTCACCTCATGCACGTCACTGACAGCGTGGGAAAATTCTCACGCTGAAGCGCTGAGTGCAGGAGAAATCTCCCACGCTGTCAGTGGCGTGCATGAGGTGAGCCGAGTTCATTGTCGGCTCATCTGGATGCCGTCACAGAGAGACGCTGAGGAGCGGAAGCATTCCTACGCTTCTCAGTGTCCGCGGGATGACAGGCTGGATGGCACCGTTCTGCTGCGGTCCAGCCTGTCATCTCGATGTAGCAGAGCTGGAGCCATCGTGGGAACCATGGAAAGGTAAGGATGAGGTTGCTTTATTATTTTACTGTTATTGCAGGAGATCATTGGCTTCAGCTGGAATGGGCGTGACTGTAAGTATGGTAAGTATGGTTTAATTTAGAACAATAAAGAATTGTGTCTTTATTTCAATTAAAGGACTTTATTCTGGGTGTTGTGTTTTTTTTAAATACTTTACTAGAAATTCATGGTGGTCATGTCTAATATTGGCGTGACCCCATGAATTTCGGGCTTAGGGCCAGCTGATAATGCCAAGCTGGCCTTAACCCCTTTATTACCCAGTGAGCCACCGCACCAGGGCCCTGGATGAGTTGGGTACAGCGCCAGAAGATGGCGGTTCTATGAACGCGCCATTTTCCGGGGCGGCTGCGGACTGCAATTTGCAGCGGGTGGGGCCCAGAAAGCTTGGGCCTCCCTGCGCTGCGGATTCCAGCCCCCAGCTGCCTAGTTGTACCTGGCTTGACACAAAAATAGGGCGATAAAGGATTTATTTAAAAAAAAATTGGCGTGGGATCCCCCATAATTTTAGTCTGTAGCGGAGGTTAAGCAGACGGCTGGGGCAGATGTTTGAAGCCTGGGAAGGGGGTAATACCCACGGAGCTTCCCAGACTACTAATATCAGCCCCCAGCTGAATACCTAGCCTTTACTAGCTATTAAAATGGGGGACCCCCCCCAAAAAAAGATGTGGGGTCCCCCCTATTTTAATAGCTAGCAAAGGCTAGGCAGACAGCTGGGGGCTGATATTAATAGCCCAGGAAGGGTGCCATGAATATTGGCCCCCTCCCAGGCTAGAAACACTAGCCGTCAGCCGCCCCAGAAATGGCGCATCCATAGGATGCGCCAACTCTGGCACTTGGCCTCGCTCTTCCACGCTGCCCTGTTGCGGTGGCAGGGGGTAATAGTGGTGGGGTTCATGTCAGCGCCAGCTGCCATGAAGCCCAGGTTAGTAATGATGGGCGTCTATAAGACACCCCCATTACTAACCTACAAAGTGTTAAAAAGAAAAAACACACTACACCCAGAAAAAAATAATTTATTTGAAATAAAACACACCATTTTGTTTAATTCTTAGTTTACTAAAAAAAAATAGTTACCTGTCCACGTTCCTGCGCTGATCTCCCATGCACAGCTGTCACATCTGGAGATGGTGACAGCTGTGCATGGCTGCTGTAAGCTCACGCTGCCGGGAACACGTCCGCTCCCGGCAGCGGGAGCCACTGACTGAGGTCACCGGAGTGCATTCAGGCAGCGCAGCTCCGGAGACCTCCTTTACGGCACTGCTGTACCGTGGGAATTTCTCACGATACAGCAGGGCCGTAAAGCAGCTAACCGGAGCAGCGCTGCCTGAACTCCGGCGAACCCGCTTATGCAATGACGGGGCTGCTTTACGGCCCCGTCATTCTAGCGGCGGCAGCGGTTCAGAGCGGTCACATTCTATGTGGCTGCTCTGAACTGGAGATCTTCGTGGGACACTCGTGGACTACTACGGAGGGGTAAGGATAAGGTTGTGGTTTATTATTTTAGATTTTATTACAGGAGATTGATGGCTTCAGGGAATTAGGTGTCTAGGTGAGTATAGTTGTAGTTTTTTATTTTTTACTTTATTTTAGGTGGCGATCGGCGGGGACAGGTAATGTATGAACTAATTTATTGTAGGTAACCACTGGCCACCAATGACATGTATTTAAAATTTATTGGGGCACAGTAGGGCAATTTAAATAGCAGGATCAGGCTGATGGGAACTACTGCTCCCATCGAGCTGATCCTGCTGGCACGAGTGGACCGGGGACAGACATAGGCCGATGGGAGTAGTAGTGTCACATCGGCCTATGTCTGCCTGCACGCACACACCCACACACATCGCACAGACACCGCGCATATCCCGCAGACATCGCACAGACACCGCACACACCCGCAGACATCGCACAGACACCGCACACACCCGCACACATCGCACAGACACCGCACACACCCGCAGACATCGCACAGACACCGCACACACCCGCACACATCGCACAGACACCGCGCACACCCGCACACATCGCACAGACACCGCGCACACCCGCAGACACCGCATACACACCGCGCACACACACCGCAGACACCGCACACACACACCGCGCACACACACCGCAGACACACACACACCGCGCACACCCGCAGACACCGCACAGACACCGCGCACACCCGCACACACCCGCACACATCGCACAGACACCGCGCACACCCGCACACACCCGCAGACACCGCACACACCCGCAGACACCGCGCACACACGGCGCACACCCGCACACACCAATCATGACGGGTCTGGGAGGTGAGGCTGACCTGTGCGACCGTGGGAAAGTTCATGTGAGTTCATGCAATGCAGTCAAGCATGAACTCACATGAACCCTCTGAGGGCACCGCGGCTACTTCAAATGAACAGCTGATCGGCATCACCTGATACCTCAGCTGTTCATTTGAAATAACCGGCGGGAAAGCGCAGCACAGAACGGGAAAGCCGGCGGTGAAGTCTTTTCACTGCCGGCTTCCCCGCCCGGGTCCTTCGCTCCCCGCTCCTTGGTGCTGCGCTCCCCGCCCAGTCCAAACTTACGATCGGGATGGGAGGTGGCGAGGGGAGCGGAGGATCGGGGTGGGAGGCTGCGGGGAAGCAGTATGGGGCTGTGTGATTGTTTAAAAGCCGGCGGCTTTTTACCGCCCGCCGGCTTTTAAACAATCAGGAGAATTCTCCCCCGCTGGGATGGCATTCTGATGACAGGCTGGATCTCAGCTGAGTGCTGCCATCCAGCTTGTCATCGTTCAGAGACACTGCAGAGCGCAGGCATTATGGGAACTTCCGATTCCGGTATTCGATATTGTAAAAGTATCGGAATTAAGTATCGGAATTCCAATACCGCGAATATCGGCCGATATTCGATATTTCAGTATCGGAATGCTCAACACTAGTGATAGGTGAGGTGGAGATATGTGGCGGCAAAGGTACTAGGACAACTTGGATTATTTAATGTCTCCAATGTCTCTGTCAGGAAGCTAAAAGTTGTGATTGGAAATAATTCTTCCAGATTTCTGCTCACAGTCATTTCTGGTCTATTTTATAGATTTGCATTTTGATATATTGATATAATGGGTCCATGTCTCCTAACAAACGCTAAATTCTCAGAGGTTCAATGAGGTCACTCAGAATAATTACAATTACAGCTCGACAATCTTCCTTCAGTCTCCTCTCAAGAAAGGAGAATTAATGTGTAGATTTCAGCATAATAGAAAAGATTCCGGCAATATAGCTGTTTTAACAGGTCATCAACTTTTCCATATTAGCCGAGCAGAATTAAACTTGTAAATTCTCATTAGTTTTACAATATTCTAGATATGGGCCGAAGCTTGAATTGACAACTGAATAAAAAGTGATCAAGTGAATCTTGTAAGTCTCCATTTCAGTTGGGTACGTGAGGAGAACCTATTGCAAAAATCCGTGCTCTGCTCCTCGATCTGGGTCATATATCTTCACCCTCCTCTGTAATGAGACAGAAGGTCAAGGAAAAATGGGGCATACCTTCTAGTAAGTTAGGTCAATGGGGCCAATTTGACCTGCGGTCAGTTCTAAAGGATTATGCCTGTAAAAGTTTTAAAAAAAGTGTCAACACTTTTGCTAAAAATACTTAAATTATTTAAAAAAGTTAAACAAAATTATACTTGCTCTCGCCAATCCTTTGAAGGTTCCATTTTGGCACTCATCAGGTCTCTGCTGATCTCCTCTTCCAGGTCCCCTCTTTGACATGGCTGGAAGTATCTGTTCAGCCAATCACTATCCTAAATGGAGAGCCGATGTGACCAGTGATTAGCAATGATGAATGAGCACTAAAATGCTTGGGTATTTGTTGTTTGAGTCGAGCAAATTGGAATACTCGGGTGCTCGGTCCGAGTAATGAGCCCAATGTAAGTCTATGGGAAACTCTAGCATTTTTCCGGCGGTTCCCCCCAGCGGTCTGCAGAGGGCCTAAAAATTGCCCAAATCAGTGCTCAAATGACATGGGAACAGCATGGGGAAGACCCCTGGAAGCATTTCTGACTCCCAGGTCACTGCTGTCAACAACGTGGTCAGAGTATTATGCCACTTTTACGGACTCACAAGAAAACATACAAAAAGGAATCCAAAATGGATTTTCCTGGGAAATATGTTAAAGAACATCCTTTCCAGGGTATTGACTTGTACATAAGGCAAAATAAATATACAAAAAACAAAATGCTCCTCCACACCTTGGGCTATGTTCACACGTAGTGTTTTTGATGCATTTTTGCACTTTTGCATTGCTTTCAACCAAGACAAATGCATTCACAGGGAAATGTAATTTTAACATTTTACAACCTTATCTGGCCATGTGATGTGTGAGACATCATCAGACACATCCTGTTTCATTTATGATGTAGGGACTCTGAAAGTCACAAAGCCAATTTTTATAGGGCCATCAGGCGGCCCTTACTATTCTTAAAGGGCCTGCAGTCGGCCCTCGCTATTGTTAGAGAGCCATCAGCCGGTAATGCTTTGTTGTTCCCATTATTAATGAGTGGGTCTCCTATACTGTTATGGCGTATGCAGCGACCTAACAGTTGTACTGGCAACTTCCGTCATATTGGTGTTACGAGGAACACTTTCCCGCCTTGTGTCTGCGACCACCACACTGCTTCTTCCTGCCTGTTGTGGTGCTCTGCCTCCCTCCCCCTGTGTGCTACTGTCCTCGCTCTGTATGTCCCCCTGCCAGGTTGGATCAGTTACTATATCATACACCACCTCGTCTTCCACTTCCGCAACCTGGTCCTCCTTCTGACTTTCTGGCAATTGTCATCATCATCCACCTCTTGTGACAGTAATTGCACTTTCCCACCGTCGCCTTCATGTGACCGTGGCTGCTCAAATATTTGGGCATCGCTACACACGTTCTCCACTTGACTCACTTGAAGCTGGCCGGGCGAGAGGCCCAAATCTACAAATGGAAAAGTGAACAGCTCTTCTGAGTGTCCAAGTGTGGGATCAGTTGTCTCTGGGCACTCGGCATGGTGGGAGGAAGGAGGATCAGGGTGAGGAATATGTGGTCCAGACTCACAGCTACTGAGACTTGATCTTGTGGAAGACAGGGTGGTGGTGGTGGTGGCTAAGTGACTGGAAGCATTATCTGCTATCCAACCAATAACCTTTCGACATTGCTCTGTGCTCAATAGTGGTGTTCTGCGGCCCCCTAGTAATTGGGAGAGGAAGGTTGAGAGACAAGATGTGGGTGTTTGTTGTGGCATAATTTCAGCTTGCCCACAGCCACGTCCTCAGCGTCTGCATGCACCATCACCATCACGTCCACTTCCCCGTCCCTTGCCACGCACCTTGCCCATTTTTAATGGAGGACAATATTTTCCACTTTCACGACAAATGGCTGATTTTGGAACGCAGTTATATGTGGCACGTCTGACAGAGAACCACAATTTTAAATAGCAGGATTGTAATTTGCTAATACTTGTAATGCACACGCCCGGGCTGAGCGGCGTGTGCGTGTGATTCCACTGGACCGTGCCGGAGAGTGAATGCCTGGAGGGGCGTAACTAGGTATTCACCCGATCCGACCAGGGTCGCACGACGGCATACGACGCCAGTGCACCAAGGAGGAACCGAGCAGAGGGACCAGGTGCTACTCCAGGACAGACCCCGGACACGGCTGTTGACCCACACAGGGGAATACAGGAACAGACTGGTTAGGCTGGCACACAGACTGGTGGGAATAGGCAGGCACGACTGGTATGCAGGCAGGTGGGTATGCAGGCAGGGGGGGTACAGGCAAGCATGGCTAGAGTGCAGACAGGAAGGCACTAGCAGGTAGGAACACAGGCGGGATAGGACCCAGTACACACTGGGACTCAGGAACAGAACCACAGATGTGGCGGACAAACACAGCAGAGTGAGGCCGCCCAGAGAGGTGAGCGAGAGCAGGGCATGACGAGGCCGCCCGGAGCGGTGAGCAAGGGCAGAGCAGGACGAGACCGCCTGGAGCAGTGAGCAAGAGCAGAGCAGGACGAGACTGCCTGGAGCGGTGAGCAAGAGCAGAGCAGGACGAGACCGCCTGGAGCGGTGAGCAAGAGCAGAGCAGGACGAGACCGCCTGGAGCGGTGAGCAAGAGCAGAGCAGGACGAGACCGCCTGGAGCGGTGAGCAAGAGCAGAGCAGGACGAGACCGCCTGGAGCGGTGAGCAAGAGCAGAGCAGGACGAGACCGCCAGGAGCGGTGAGCAAGAGCAGGACGAGACCGCCTGGAGTGGTGAGCAAGAGCAGAGCAGGACGAGACCGCCTGGAGCGGTGAGCAAGAGCAGAGCAGGACGAGACCGCCTGGAGCGGTGAGCAAGAGCAGAGCAGGACGAGACCGCCTGGAGCGGTGAGCAAGAGCAGAGCAGGACGAGACCGCCTGGAGCGGTGAGCAAGAGCAGAGCACGACGAGACCGCCTGGAGCGGTGAGCAAAAGCAGAGCAGGACGAGACCGCCTGGAGCGGTGAGCAAGAGCAGAGCAGGACGAGACCGCCAGGAGCGGTGAGCAAGAGCAGAGCAGGACAAGACCGCCTGGAGCGGTGAGCAAGAGCAGAGCAGGACGAGACAGGGCTCTGTTCACACGGAACAGACAGGAAGGGAAAGGCAGAGCCAGATACCCACAGGGTACTTGCAGTGAAGTAGCGAGTGTACCACAAACTCACAAACGGGAGTACAGAGACAACAAGCAGGAGTTAGGTACGAGTTCAGACTCTGCAGAAAAAGGAAAGGAACGGACATAGAGGCAAAACAGGTAAAGGATAGGAGAGAGTTCAGACTGGAACTGAGCGTACGGAAGAGACCGACACTGCAGCGGGATACAGGAGCGGGTCTGGGAATACGGCCCCCAGAGAGGCGGGACGAACAGGCAAGGAGCATGTTCAGACAGGACAGACAAGATACAGGAGCGGGTCTAGGTAATCGGCCCCTAGAAGGCGGGAGGAACAGGCTAGGAGCGTGTTCAGACAGGACAGACAAGATACAGGAGCGGGTCTAGGTAATCGGCCCCTAGAAGGCGGGAGGAACAGGCTAGGAGCGTGTTCAGACAGGACAGACAAGATACAGGAGCGGGTCTAGGTAATCGGCCCCTAGAAGGCGGGAGGAACAGGCTAGGAGCGTGTTCAGACAGGACAGACAAGATACAGGAGCGGGTCTAGGTAATCGGCCCCTAGAAGGTGGGAGGAACAGGCTAGGAGCGTGTTCAGACAGGCCTGGAAATACAGCCTCCAGGATAGGCAGACAAGAGAAACACAGAACGGGACCTGGCACCTTCAGAGTGCAAGCACACACTGAATGAAACACAATGCTCAGGCAGGGATTGATTGGAGCAGCCGGGTTATATACCAGGTGACAGACAGCAATAGGCTGAGGACGCACAAGGGGTGTGACCCACAGCAGGTACAAAAAGCAGGAAATGATCGGGCGCCGCCCTTAAGCAGCAGAAACAGACACAAACAGACAGCATGGAGGGAAGCCAGAGAGACATTCTGGACTGGAGATCCAGTGCGCGCTCTTGCACAGTGGGAGATGGACCACCATGCAAGGGCGCCACCAGGTATGTTACAGTACCCCCCCCTTACGCCCCCTCTTCTTCAGGCCTGCCAGAATCTTCCGCAGGGAATTCGAGGGCCAATCCTTCACTTCAAGGAGATCACTCCCACTGTCCACAGGAAAAACTGGTCTCATCTGGTTAGCTAGGATGCTACCTCCTATCCAGCCATCCTCAGCAACAGACGAAATGGGTGGAGTACCAGGAACAGCACACAAGGAAGTCTCTCTCCACATATTTTCAGGTGGCACCCCAGAGGGTACAGGAGACAACTGGAAGTCCTCCACCGGGTTGGAGGGGAGCAGAGACTTGGGGGTAAACTCTGCTTCGAGGTACATCTTGTCAAGCTCACAGGAAGAAATAGACGGGTTATCAGGTACAGGATGAGGAAAAATCACTGTCTCTTTGTTATCTGGTGGTACCCCGGAGGATTCAGGAAACAACTGGAGTTTCTCCGCCGGGTCAGAAGAGTGCAGAGGCTCGGAGAAAACATCTGCTTCAGAGTACACTAGGTCGGACTCACTGGATGAAGCAGGCGAGGTATCGGGTACCGAGTATAGGAAAGTCTCTGTCCATTCACCACCAGGTGGCACGCCGGAGGGTTCTGGAGACAACTGGAGGTCCTCCGCCTGGTCGTAGGGGTGTAGAGACTCTGGAGTAACCTCTGCTTCGGAGTACACTAGGTTGGACTTACTGGACGAAGCGAGCGAGGTATCAGGTACAGAGTATAGGAGAGTCTCTGTCCTTTCGCTACCAGGTAGCACCCCAAAGGGTTCTGGAGACAACTGGAGGTCCACCGCCTGGTCAGAGGGGTGTAGAGACTCATGGGTAACCTCTGCTTCAGAGTACACTAGGTTGGACTCACTGGACGAAGCGAGCGAGGTATCAGGTACAGAGTATAGGAGAGTCTCTGTCCTTTCGCTACCAGGTAGCACCCCGAAGGGTTCCGGAGACAACTGGAGGTCCTCCGCCTGGTCGGAGGGGTGTAGAGACTCATGGGTAACCTCTGCTTCAGAGTACACTAGGTTGGACTCACTGGACGAAGCGAGCGAGGTATCAGGTACAGAGTATAGGAGAGTCTCTGTCCTTTCGCTACCAGGTAGCACCCCGAAGGGTTCTGGAGACAACTGGAGGTCCTCCGCCTGGTCGGAGGGGTGTAGAGACTCGGGGGTAACTACCACTTTGGGGTACCCATTGTCAGGCTCACAGGACGGAGCAGACAAAGTATCGAGTACCAGGTGTAGAGAAGTCTCTCTCCATTTGTCATCGAGTGGTATCCCGGAGGATTCAGGAGGCAACTGGGGGTCCTCCGCCAGGTAGTAGAGGTGCACAGACTCTGAGGTAATCACAGCTTCGGAGCATCCTTGGACATGCACACCGGTTAAAGTGGGTGAAGTATCTGATGCCGGGTGCAGGAAGTTCTCCTGTGTGGAGTCTGGATGGGCAGTAGTCTCTTCGGGCAGGAGAACTGGTGCACTACCCACGCACATTACCTGTTGGGGCTTCTCCGGGATACAGGGAGATGAAGCTTCAGTAGGGACTTCAAGGTTGGGGTCAGGAGGTCTCAGGGAGGACAGACCCTGACGTGACGGCTTGCCTCTACGTCTAGCACGTCTGGACTGCCTCTTGAGGTTGGGAGAAGTATTCCGGAGAGCGTAGTCACCCTGTGAGGATTCTGGGTGGGCAGTAGTCTCATTGGGCTGGAGGACTATTGCGCTACCCACACACATTACCCATCGGGGCTGCTCCGGGTTATTGGGAAGTGAAGCTTCAGCAGGAGCCTCCGGGTTAGGATCATTGAAGACCATTAGAAAGGCCACCAGGAAGGCCATTATGTCCAGGACGATAGGATCCTGTGTTTCCCATAGGGGGTTGATCCATTCCAAGGCATCACCCGCTAGGTTAGACATAATGAATGCCACCTTAACCCGATCGGTGGGAAAACATAGAGGGTAGAACTTGAAGTGTAGCATGCATTGCTCCACAAATGCACGACTTTGTCTTGGATCCCCATAGTAATGTGGCGGATCCGCAGGAACGAGAGCAGATAGATCCATCTGGACGGGTGCGTAATTAGCCAGGAACTAAGCTAGAGAAAAAAAAATTGTATTTATTTATTTTTAATGCATGTATTCGTTGGAAAACGTATCAGAGAGCGAAGGCCGTGGGGCTCAACGGGAACCATGGCCTGAGCATGCTGTAATGCACACGCCCGGGCTGAGCGGCGTGTGCGTGTGATTCCACTGGACCGTGCCGGAGAGTGAATGCCTGGAGGGGCGTAACTAGGTATTCACCCGATCCGACCAGGGTCGCACGACGGCATACGACGCCAGTGCACCAAGGAGGAACCGAGCAGAGGGACCAGGTGCTACTCCAGGACAGACCCCGGACACGGCTGTTGACCCACACAGGGGAATACAGGAACAGACTGGTTAGGCTGGCACACAGACTGGTGGGAATAGGCAGGCACGACTGGTATGCAGGCAGGTGGGTATGCAGGCAGGGGGAGCACAGGCAAGCACGGCTAGAGTGCAGACAGGAAGGCACTAGCAGGTAGGAACACAGGCGGGATAGGACCCAATACACACTGGGACTCAGGAACAGAACCACAGATGTGGCAGACAAACACAGCAGAGTGAGGCCGCCCAGAGAGGTGAGCGAGAGCAGGGCATGACGAGGCTGCCTGGAGCGGTGAGCAAGAGCAGAGCAAGACGAGGCCGCCTGGAGCGGTGAGAAAGGGCAGAGCAGGACGAGACCGCCTGGAGCGGTGAGCAAGAGCAGAGCAGGACGAGACCGCCTGGAGCGGTGAGCAAGAGCAGAGCAGGACGAGACCGCCTGGAGCGGTGAGCAAGAGCAGAGCAGGACGAGACCGCCTGGAGCGGTGAGCAAGAGCAGAGCAGGACGAGACCGCCTGGAGCGGTGAGCAAGAGCAGAGCAGGACAAGACCGCCTGGAGCGGTGAGCAAGAGCAGAGCAGGACGAGACCGCCAGGAGCGGTGAGCAAGGGCAGAGCAGGACGAGACCGCCAGGAGCGGTGAGCAAGAGCAGAGCAGGACGAGACCGCCTGGAGCGGTGAGCAAGAGCAGAGCAGGACGAGACCGCCTGGAGCGGTGAGCAAGAGCAGAGCAGGACGAGACCACCTGGAGCGGTGAGCAAGAGCAGAGCAGGACGAGACCACCTGGAGCGGTGAGCAAAAGCAGAGCAGGACGAGACCGCCTGGAGCGGTGAGCAAGAGCAGAGCAGGACGAGACCGCCAGGAGCGGTGAGCAAGAGCAGAGCAGGACGAGACCGCCTGGAGCGGTGAGCAAGAGCAGAGCAGGACGAGACAGGGCTCTGTTCACACGGAACAGACAGGAAGGGAAAGGCAGAGTCAGATACCCACAGGGTACTTGCAGTGAAGTAGCGAGTGGACCACAAACTCACAAACGGGAGTACAGAGACAACAAGCAGGAGTTAGGTACGAGTTCAGACTCTGCAGAAAAAGGAAAGGAACGGACATAGAGGCAAAACAGGTAAAGGATAGGAGAGAGTTCAGACTGGAACTGAGCGTATGGAAGAGACCGACACTGCAGCGGGATACAGGAGCGGGTCTGGGAATACGGCCCCCAGAGAGGCGGGACGAACAGGCAAGGAGCGTGTTCAGACAGGACAGACAAGATACAGGAGCTGGTCTAGGTAATCGGCCCCTAGAAGGCGGGAGGAACAGGCTAGGAGCGTGTTCAGACAGGACAGACAAGATACAGGAGCGGGTCTAGGTAATCGGCCCCTAGAAGGCGGGAGGAACAGGCTAGGAGCGTGTTCAGACAGGACAGACAAGATACAGGAGCAGGTCTAGGTAATCGGCCCCTAGAAGGCGGGAGGAACAGGCTAGGAGCATGTTCAGACAGGCCTGGAAATACAGCCTCCAGGATAGGCAGACAAGAGAAAAACAGAACGGGACCTGGCACCTTCAGAGTGCAAGCACACACTGAATGAAACACAATGCTCAGGCAGGGATTGATTGGAGCAGCCGGGTTATATACCAGGTGACAGACAGCAATAGGCTGAGGACGCACAAGGGGTGTGACCCACAGCAGGTACAAAAAGCAGGAAGTGATCGGGCGCCGCCCTTAAGCAGCAGAAACAGACACAAACAGACAGCATGGAGGGAAGCCCGAGAGACATTCTGGACTGGAGATCAAGTGCGCGCTCTTGCACAGTGGGAGATGGACCACCATGCAAGGGCGCCGCCAGGTATGTTACAATACTATTCTTCACAGACACCTAGTGTGAATAGCTTGACCGACACACTGCAACGGAATAAAAATGGAAGAAATGTCTGATTTTGGAACACTCATATAGGTGATATGTCTGACAGACAACCACGGTTTTAAATAGTAGGCCTGTAATTTACTAATATTATTCTACACATAGACCTAGTGTGAATAGCTTGACCGAGACACTGTAACGGAATGAATATTATTCTACACATAGACCTAGTGTGAATAGCTTGACCGAGACAGTGTAACGGAATGAAAATGGAAGAAATGTATAATTTTTGAACAGTCTTATAGGTGATATGTCTGACAGAGAACCACGATTTTAAGTAGCAGGCCTGTAATTTACTAATATTATTCTACATGGAGACCTAGTGTGAATAGCTTCACCGACAAACTACAACAGAATGGAAAAGGAGGCCAATATTTTCCACGTTCAGTTCAAATTTCTGGATTTTTATCGCTGAAATATGGAACAGATCTGGCTGTATTCTGCAGTGCTAACAAGCAAATGGAGCAGACAAATCGTGTACTCTGGATGGCTTTTTAAGCAAATAACCAGGATTAAGATAAAAGAAAATTTGCCCTGGCCCCTGATATCTGGGGCTATGTCTACAAATATCTGTAATTATTATAGCAGCAGCAGACAGGACATTCAATGGACTCTCTTGTGCTGTATCATACACTGCAGTCTGCCACATTCACTGCCTGCCTGCCTAGCACTGATTATATGCAGCTGGATTAGTCCTCAGAAGGACTGTTAGTTGAGATGGATATATATATATATATATATATATATATTGCCGAATACCTAGACTAACAGGACATTCAATGGACCCTCTTGAACTATATGCACTGCAGTCTGCCATATACACTGTCCCGAGTTCCCACCCGAGCAACCCGGAAATACTCGACAAGCGTCGAGCTCGTCGAGCACAGTGATGCTTGAGTGAGTACCGAGCAGTGGCGAGCATGTTCGGTCATCACTAGTGATTGGCCAATCAGGTATTTCCGGCCATTTACAGCATGCTAGAGACAGAACAAGAATTTAGGGACCAGCAGGGACTGAGTGAGCGTTGGAATGGGACCTGTGGGAGACTAGTATTGATTATTTTATTATTTTTAACCAGTCTGAACATTTTTGCCAAACATTTTGGTTCCTCAGAATAGACCCTTTAACAAAAGCCTATAATGGCATATGTGTCCTACTTTGAGACACTCTACCAGGGGTTGGACAAGCTGTCTTGGTGCCCAAAGCAGTGATTCCTGAAGGTGCCACCCTTCACTTTCACTATTGGATAAAGAATCATCTATTTATTTACCATTGCACCCTCTTTTATTGGTGCCTTTGGTAACCTCAGGCTCTGACTACCACTTGTCCCACCCCTGCGGAGCCATAACTAGTCTTTCTTTTACATAAATTTACTTTTCTGCCACTAGTCCTGCATCTAAATTCCCTGACCAGTGCAAAGCTTCCTATTGGCATCCACTTTGGCAGTCAGGAGCAGGGTAACATGCCCAGTTACCCCTTAGCCCCTGGACACTATAGTAATAGTTAAAAAGCTGATTTTGATTGATATATTTTGCACGCAGACCATGCATCCTTGCCTCTCTAAGCCGAAACAATAACAGGCATTTTTACATTATACAATTAGCTTGAAATGAAATATATTGATCCACGTACAGTTCAAGGTATTTTGCCGGCAGCAAACTCAGGGAAAAATGAAATCATAAAATACTACATCAATCAGATGGAATTTCTTTAGACATAACGGATGGATTCCCACATGTGTCATTTCAAAGGCATTACTTACAGCACAGTACATTCTAGAAAGTCTGAGATCGGTATTAACGATTTGCGACTCGTAAACGACCCTGGATAATCCCCAAATAATATTAGTTACCTAACATGATCGAGCACCAAATAAGGTTCAATAATGATGATTATATTTTAATTAGTTTTTGGATTTTTTTTTAATTTTATGTTTATTTCAATATTTATTGTTTTAGATTATTATTCCTACATTGTTATTTATTTCTTTTTTTGGCTTTATTAATAGTTATGGATTTTTATTTATTCTTGTTTTTTTCATGATTTTTTTTTCACCTTTTAGCTTTCAGAACTTGTGTCTGGCATACAGTACATAAATACAAGAAGGGAGGGAATCGAATTCCGACCATGTCTTCGGTTAACTACGGCCCACGCTGCCACATGATGTGCGATTCACCTCATTGATGGGGTGACACCCCATTCCAAATTTTTTGAGTGAAATTGTATTGTACTCTAATTTTACAAAAATCCATATTGTCCAGAATATGTTTAATGTTTTTTTTTGCAATTAGCTTCATAAGAATTCAACAAAATGGTGATCATCTGTCCCCCATTTTGCTGTACCATAAAACGCTGACAAAAAGTGAAAAAAACAAAAACAAAAACCTAATACCTCATCGCAACCTTTCACTCTTGCGTTTCCCCATTCGATCTTCAGAGTCTCTTCTTTAAGCCGCTAATAAAATCCCAGGACTCTTCATGCTTAATCTGGACTTCCAGCCATGACCAGACGTCGTAAGGTTGTATTGCGCGACGCAACCTTATCATCTGCACTATTGGCTGGGACTTGTGGAAATGACTAATCTTGGAGTATCCCTGCGCATTCGTGTGGTAAGTTTGTGATGTCCCGAGACCCAGGGTGTAGCGTCAGTATGAAGATGACCTAAAGACTGTAGGGGGAATAGTTAACAACAGAGGTGAGCGGTAAAGTATTAGTGGATTTTTTTCTACATTTTACATTTCTCTAAGACATCAAAACATAAGGGAACTTCAATTCAAAGAGAATAAATTTGCTACAAATTGAATTTCCATGTAAAATCCATGCAGTTTGGCGAATTCAGATCCGCTCGTCTCTAGTGACGACCAAGGTGAGAGTAAGATATTTATTTTTATTTTGTCTTACCCTTTCCTGCCAGATGTAATCTTTATCTTTATTTTATGTTTATTTTACTGTATATTATTATTATTTGCTGTTATTTTATATCATTCCAGTGTTATTATTCTTCGTATTACTGTTATTTTTATAATAATTATTATTTCACTTTTATTTATTCTTTTTTCATCATATATTTTATACTTCAGCCTACGCTGTTTATTTCTTTTTTTTTTTTTGCGTCTTATTAGTAGTTTATTTTTTTTTTGCTCTTATTTTATATTATGATTTCTTTTTACACTTTTGCCTCCTGACAGAACCTCTTTAACTGCAATTTATATTGCTTACCCCCTTTCCTTTGCTTTTATTACACAGGTTTTGCCCTTTATAGTCTGAGTAATTGGACAAGTCATATTTCAATGTCAGTCATGGATCGGACACCGCGCGGAAACTGCTCCTTCAACTAAAACTGAGCGCGTCCAATGAGGTTGTTATCCCTTTTAAAATCAAATAAAAAGAAAAAAATAGAAGTGTCAATGACACAGAAAATGACTGCGGTGAGTCCTATCTATTGGGAAGCAGCTTTAGAAGACCAAATAACCTGTTTTCGCTGGTGTCATATGCTAGTTTACCGGACCAGTACACTTGGCGACATTCAATGCCTTCCTCTGTTCCCACCGCAATAACTGGGGTTGCGCGGGTCAATTAGAATTCATGGCATCCTTTTCCCTGTGCATCTGAAATAGAAGGAGAAGCTGTTGTTTCTTGAAATGTGCAGGTAGATATATTCCCCGAGTGTCTGTCCCTCTGACTCTACACAGTTTTAGGTCACCACCGTCTGGAAGCCAATATCCACTTGAGTGTTCACAGGCATTTAATAAAAAAAAAAGAAAAGGCTTCGGTGATTTTCCGTCAAGGCGAACACAGAAACAATAAGTGCTCACCAGCCGGAAATATGTGAATACAAGGCATGATGTCATATTCATTTGCTTTTCAGTAGTGATTGGGACATGATAATGGCGCGGCACACGGATATCAGACTCTCAGCACCGATCGGAATACATTAGAGATGAGCGAAAAGATTCAAAGTCAATTTGTTACAAAATTTTAGGAATTTGTAGGACCAGACGAATTCGAAAAAAAAAGCGATTAGTTTCACACGAATCACTAAAATAGTTGTCATCATTTTACGCAATGAAGAAGACTAAATAGTTGTCGTCATTTTACACAATGAAGAAGACTGCAACGGTTAGAAAAGAAGCCCATAAAAGCTGACATGCCTGGGCTTCCTAAAAATGCCCTGTAGTTGATATATAACATGGTATAGAATCAGGAAGAACTATCAGAGCCTGTATAAAAGCCGAGGCAAGAAATGCAGCATCTATTTTGTGCTGAATCTGGATAGTGAGATGACGTCACAGCTCAGCAATAGAAAAAGGGAAAGAAATCCATAAAATACTGAGGCTAGGTGCAGACAGCTATGTATTCCCTCATCCACTAATCATTCTCTGATCAGAGTTTAATCACAGTCTAATCCCTCCTTCCTATACTTCATGCTCCTCCTATAACTACAGAAAAACAGAAGATCTTGACTTCTTAAGATCCTCCAACTCTTCATACTGACCAAAGTCATGTTGAACTCCAACACACCAGACTTTTCTTTTTTCCTTCCAACACCTGCTGTCAAAATTCATGTTCCTTCCATGTACAGTGGTGGCCAAAAGTATTGGCACCCCTGCAATTCTGTCAGATAATACTTTTCTTCCTGAAAATGATTGCAATCACAAATTCTTTGGTCTTATTATTTTCATTTAATTTGCTTGCAAGGAAAAAACACAAAAGGGAATGAATCAAAAATCAAATCATTGATCATTTCACAAAAAAATCCAAAAATGGGCCAGACAAAAGTATTGGCACCCTCAGCCTAATACTTGGTTGCACAACCTTTAGCCAAAATAACTGCGAACAACCGCTTCCGGTAACCATCAATGAGTTTCTTACAATGCTCTGCTGGAATTGTAGACCATTCTTCTTTGGCAAACTGCTCCAGGTCCCTGATATTTGAAGGGTGCCTTCTCCAAACTGCCATTTTGAGATCTCTCCACAGGTGTTCTATGGGATTCAGGTCTGGACTCATTGCTGGCCACCTTAGAAGTCTCCAGTGCTTTCTCTCAAACCATTTTATAGTGCTTTTGGAAGTGTGTTTTGGGTCCTTGTCCTGCTGGAAGACCCATGACCTCTGAGGGAGACCCAGCTTTCTCACACTGGGCCCTACATTATGCTGCAAAATTTGTTGGTAGTCTTCAGACTTCATAATGCCATGCACACAGTCAAGCAGTCCAGTGCCAGAGGCAGCAAAGCAACCCCAAAACATCAGGGAACCTCCCCCATGTTTGACTGTAGGGACCGTGTTCTTTTCTTTGAATGCCTCTTTTTTTTTCCTGTACACTCTATGTTGATGCTTTTTCCCACCAGAATTTTCTGACCAGAGAAAATTCTTCCAAAACGTTTTAGGCTTTCTCAGGTAAGTTTTGGCAAACTCCAGCCTGGCTTTTTTATGTCTCGGGGTAAGAAGTGGGGTCTTCCTGGGTATCCTACCATACAGTCCCAATTCATTCAGACATTGACGGATAGTACAGGTTGACACTGTTGTACCCTCGGACTGCAGGGCGGCTTGAACTTGTATGGATGTTAGTCGAGGTTCTTTATCCACCATCCGCACAATCTTGCGTTGAAATCTCTCATCAATTTTTCTTTTCCGTCCACATCTAGGGAGGTTAGCCACAGTGCCATGGGCTTTAAACTTCTTGATGACACTGCGCATGGAAGACAAAGGAACATTCAGGTCTTTGGAGATGGACTTGTAGCCTTGAGATTGCTCATGCTTCCTCACAATTTGGTTTCTCAAGTCCTCAGACAGTTCTTTGGTCTTCTTTCTTTTCTCCATGCTCAATGTGGTACACACAAGGACACAGGACAGAAGTTGAGTCAACTTTAATCCATGGTAACTGGCTGCAAGTGTGATTTAGTTATTGCCAACACCTGTTAGGTGCCACAGGTAAGTTACAGGTGCTGTTAATTACACCAATTACAGAAGCATCACATGATTTTTCAAACAGTGCCAATACTTTTGACCACCCCCTTTTTTAGGTTTGGTGTGGAATTATATCCAATTTGGCTTTAGGACAATTCTTTTTGTGTTTTTTCATTGAAGACAAATTAAATGAAGATAATAAGACCAAAGAATTTGTGATTGCAATCATTTTCAGGAAGAAACAGAGTATTATCTGACAGAATTGCTGGGGTGCCAATACTTTTGGCCACCACTGTATATTGCATTGCCTGCTAATGAAAATGGAAGTGGTGGGTTCATGGAGTCCAGTCTACCATAAGACAATAGAGATAGATAAGCTAATCAGCCAATATTTAAATTTGGCAGATTGGTTCAAATTTGGGAGGAAAATTCAATTTGCACTGAATTTATTTAATTCAAATAGAATGTGGCCCAATTGGAATAAAATAAAGTCTAATTGTGCTCTGAGGTCTCCTGACTACAAAACATAATAAAGGGATGCAAGGGGAAGAGGATAGATATATCTTGACGTCATGACGTGCTGCTGACTGAAGCACCAGCATGAACAGGAGATTACAGCCGGGATAGGCACTGAACGAGGCAAGGAGGGAACCAGCAGAGAGCTTGTGAGGCAGGGACAGGTGAGCAGCAAGCTGCGTGCGATATCTTGTTTTTTATCTCATTCCCTTCCAAATTGGCCGCCATTTTGCTGGATTTGTGCAATTTAAGTCTTAAAACTTTAGATTCTGTAGAATCTGCAAATTTTGGAAAATCCTAAACAAATAATTTTTTTTTAGAATCGATTCACTTTTTCTTAATAGCCAGAATCTCTGATCACATACGTGAAAAATTTCTACTAATTTCTCCAAAAATAATGCTACCTATTTCCACTGGTCTGGCAAGGAAAATATAGTTAATTAAATTAGCCCAACATGAATTGGCCCCATTGGACATCAGGGGCTAATCCTTGAATATTCTGCAAATGGATGTGTCGGCCCCAGATTTCTGCCGCAGAGACAAACCATCATCTTTTAATCCATCATGTGAACTTTTCCTTATGGTTTCCCTTATTTTTACGGAGCTTCCTTGAACTTTACCTTTGTACAGCTGGGTAATATCTTTTTGCTGTTCTGCTTTTTTGTATTGAAGAAAAGACATGGACGATCCCAGTAATAAACAATTTCAGAATTTTGTAAAGGTCACTTTTGCCTCTCGACACAATGAAGCCGAGGAGCAGACAGTGCAAGCAGGGAATGCGTGAACGGTTGTCTCCGTGCCATCACTATGTTGACTGTTCGATACAGACAGAAATGTATCTCCGAACGGCTGTTTCTAAGGTTATAGGAGACGCCTTTGTTTTCTGCGGATACAAACGTTCGGTGAAAGTCAGTTCCCCATCTCTGTAACATCAGTAAGCCACCCACAAAGGCATGATACCAAACCGATGGAACACATCGTTACAGAATACAATGCCTACCAGTGCTCAAATACAAAGACGTAAAAAGCAGGAGAAAACATTGATAAATTTTGCTGAGGATTGACCATCGATTTAAGAATGTTTTGCCCATCCTACTTCTCATCGAAACAAATATGTCTCGTGCTGATTGGAGTTACCAACATGGAGGACTGCTGGTTCCATCATATACCTGGTCCTGGTCCTACAGTTTAACCCTATTTAAAAGGGTTACTCCAAATACACAAGTTATACCCTCTCCATATGGGGGACTTTAGAAACCCCTCCAATAATCCATAGAGATTATGCCCCTTTTGAATGGAGCAAAGGTCACACATCCTCACTATCCTTGCCTTTGTTGCCAATAAGAATATATATGTCAGTAAACAGCCATTAAGCCATTCAAAACCGAGCCTTGGGATTGAGGTAATTCAAGCATTGGGACCCACAATGGTCATCAAGATGTCATTTATTTTTTTGCGATATGTTTTGGCACCCCCTTAATCAAATGGTAAAACTGGAGAGACAAAAAGCGTGAATAGGGTCTTATCTGATAACCAAGTGGTATAAAATGTTATAGGTACGCTCACCTGATGGGGTTGTAACGGTCACAACTCCTATAGAAGCAGGACCACCAAGGAGAAACGTTCCAATAAATGAGGAATATGGTGGTTCAGAGTCCACGCTGCCCAATAGTTCAAAGATACGATCACACACGAAGGTGGAGCATGAATGCGGTTTATTTTGTCAACGCGTTTCAAGGATTTCAAACCTCTGTATCAGGACCAATTATCATTGTGGTTTGGTCCTGATGAACAGGTTTGAAAACCTTGAAACATGTTGACAAAATAAACCGCATTCATGATTCACCTTCGTGTGTGGTCGCATCTGTGAACCTTGTGCAGCGAGGACTCTGACTCACCATATTCCTCATTTGTTGGCAACCCCTTGAGACAGTTGGGGCTAAGCTGCAGTGCCGTATACAGTCGCATACTAAAGAGTGGTGATGCATTATTTTTTTCTTTTATTTATGGCAAATACTATGCAAAGACCCCTATATAAACTATTCATAGGCAACTTGAACTCAAAAGTTGATTATTAGGAATTCCATGAATGTATGAATTTGGGAACTTGGGAAGATTATTTATACATTTTGGGCTTTCATCCTGTGATCACAGGTGGCTTCCTATATAAGTAAATGCATGGAGAGGAATTAATGGTGAGGTGTGTAAATAAGACTCAATAGCAGCTATGAATTGTACATAACTGTATGCAGCTTCTCTACTAGTCTGCTGTCTCTGAGAAAAAGCCACAATCCATCATGTCACGGATCCACAGTTTTCTGTCTATTTGCTCCTACTTGGCAACGTGGAGGAAGATGCTTTGGTCAGATGAGACAAAAGTAGAACATATTCAGCTAAATGCAAGATGCTATGTATGGCAGAAAACTAACACTGCAAATCAACCTGAAAACACCATCCCCACCATCACACATGGTGGTGGCAGCATCATGCTGTTGGGAGGCTTTTCTTCCGCGGGGGCAGGGAAGCTGGTCATTGTTGATGGGAAGATGGATTGAGCTAAATACAGGGCAATCCTGGAAGAAAACCTGTTGGAGGCTGCAAAAGACATCAGACTGTGGTGTAGGTTCACCTTCCTGCAGGACAACGACCCTAAACATCCTGCCAGAGCTACAATTGAGGGTTTCGATCAGAGCACATTCCTGTGTGTGAATGGTGCAATCACAGTCCAGAAACTAATCCCAGAGAATCTGTGACAAGATGTGAAAATTACTGATCACAGACATCTCCATCCAATCTCACCGAGCGAGAGCGAGTGTGCAAAGAAGAAGGGGCAAAATGTCACCTCTAGATGTGTAAAGCTGGAGAGACAGACCCCAAAAGACTGCAGCGAAAGCTGGTAGAGACAGACCCCAAAAGACTGCAAGAAAGGTTGGAGAGACAGACCCCAAAGGACTGCAGCAGAGAAAGCGGGAGAGACAGACCCCAAAAGACTGCAGCAGAGAAAGCTGGAGAGACAGACCCCAAAAGACTGCAGCAGAGAAAGCTGGAGAGACAGACCCCAAAAGACTGCAGCAGAGAAAGCGGGAGAGACAGACCCCAAAAGACTGCAGCAGAGAAAGCTGGAGAGACAGACCCCAAAAGACTGCAGCAGAGAAAGCTGGAGAGACAGACCCCAAAAGACTGCAGCAGAGAAAGCTGGAGAGACAGACCCCAAAAGACTGCAGCAGAGAAAGCTGGAGAGACAGACCCCAAAAGACTGCAGCAGTAATTGTAGCAAAAGGTGGTCCTACAAAGTATGGACTCAGTGGGGCTGAATACAATTTTCAGATTTATATTTTTAAAATAATTAGAAAACAATGTATTATTACCTTGATAGTTCACAAATACTTGCTACTTTTTGTTGGTATCACATACAATCCCAGTAAAATACAATAAATTTTGTGGGTGTAACATGAAAAAAAGTGGAATAGTTAACGAGGTATAAATACATTTTCAAGGCATTGTATTTATAAATACATGATACAATTCCTTATATTACTCCTCTAGGAAAACCAGGAAGAACATTCACAATTTATTATGGCAAAACTTGAATGTTTTATTTTACATTCTTCTAACCTTCAATAAATAAGTTTTCTTGTTAATTACCGCTCCTGCATTAATCGCTTGCACTTCATTAAATGTTTGTTTGTTAATCAGACTGTTTGTATTCATAATGTAACCAGATTATGCAAACAACAAGGTGCTGTGCTGACAGACCTGTGCGCAGATAAGAGCTATTGACATTCAGGAAGACATTATTTACACTGGAAGGATTGTGCCTTATGCAGAATGAGAATGGTAATATCCATGTACAGATTCTTCCCGGAGCCAGTTCATTAAGCTGACTGTAGCCATTAGATTTTAGACGGCAGAACCCCATCGATTTCAGAGCCCAGCAATAGTCAAAGTGGCTAGTTTTGAGAGACGACATTCTTCCCTCTGGAGTAGAGATAATTTTCATATCTTCTCCCAGGAAGACTCCCTACACCGGCTAGGTCTCTGCAGGAAGAATCAGCGCCGAAATAGAGCGAAATCAAAAGTCTCCAACCCAGACAAGAAGTAGGCTGCCCTGTGTCAACAAGGGGCACAAATCCTGAATCAAAAGTTTATAACTGGATGTTTCAAATCCATAGTCATGTTTCAAAGCTCTTTTGATTATCTGATAGTGACTTTAAAGTGGACAATTCAGTGGATTTTTTTTAATTTAAACTGGGCACTTCCTCCAATTGCTGATGTTCCACCGATTCTGGAACAGTTTTTCTTTTTCTTCTATGTCCTTTCGTTCCAAAGTTGTACTCCCTGGAAATATTGGTGCAAATTTTACCCCAACCCACTAGGTGGAAAGCACAAAACTTCTCTATGTGCATTTGCTTTTTCTTCCTGATTCTGGCCAATCAAAATATGTCCGCACCCACAGAGAAGTTCAGTGCTATACGACCAGTTGGTGAAGGGAAATTTGCACCATCATTATCAGAGGGAACAACTCTGGAGCGGAGGGGCACAGATGAAAAAGAAAAAATGTTCCAAAATCAGTGGAACGGCACCAATTGGAAGAGGGACTTAGTTTAAATTAAAAAAATATCTTGTTAAAGGTCCTCTTTAAGGGCTCCCAATTGTGATAAGTGAATCTACCAAAATTTGAATTCACTTTGATAGGGAAAATTGATTCGTATTGAATTTATTCAATGTTAATTGTATGCACGTTATTGCACTTCGAAGTCTGTTAAAACCCCAAAAACATAATAAATATAGGATAAAAAAAAAAATTATACTAATTTTGTGCTGTTCTACCACATGGACCATGCTTCTGTCCGGTCTTCTGTCCAACTCTATGTTACAACATCTTTGGTATTCCCAGCACTGACTAGGTCTCACAATATCATAATGCCATGTGAGGCATACTCAGTGACTATTATTCAAGGGTTAATATGAAATGTCATGACTTTGTGAGACCGAGTGAGTGATGCCAAAGGACAGATCTTGTCCTGGCCTCCACCTATCTTGCCGAGCTGCCCAACACTAGTCTGGTCATCAGATTAACTCTGTCTTCCAGCGTCTTTAACGCTATCTTGACATCATAAGCTAGTGGCTTCGCTGGGTGATGCACATGAAGCATTATATAAAGTCCTCTATAATTCAACAAAATTGCGACTGAGTGCCACTTTTCTGGAATAACGAAAAACAAATTGCAAATTAAAAAATGGGTGATTCTAGTAAATATGAATTTTTGCAAAATTTGAAGAAAATTCAATTAATCTCGAATTGACTCACTCAACTTTAGGTCCCACCTACTGTAGAGGTGGCAGTAGAAAGATTGTATTTCTTTTTTTATGGAGAGCCAGTCTGTAAACTTTTTTTTCCAAGAAGCATTGACAATAAAACTCAAGATACCAGTTGGATCTCCACATAGAAAAACAGTACTACCCAAAAAATCAACTGTAGGAACTGGGGCACTATAACATTTTCTATTTTTGCAATCCGAGTTTTGGACAAAGTGGACGACAACCCAATTATAGGCCTACAATGGAGTCAATAATGTCGGTTACCAGTTATACCAATAACAAGATAACACAATGAATAAATTGTCCCAAGAGTCATAGGGGGATCAAAACCAGCCTTAATTGGGGTTGTCTTCTGCTGAAACCATTCTTATGATTCTAGAACTCATTATTTTGTTAGTACGTAAGCCCACCAGAGGATGACATGAGCTAGATCTGGTCAGGAATCCATGGACAAATAAATAATGTACAGTACAGACCAAAAGTTTGGACACACCTTCTCATGTAAAGATTTTTCTGTATTTTCATGACTATGAAAATTGTACATTCACACTGAAGGCATCAAAACTATGAATTAACACATGTGGAATTATATACTTAACAAAAAAGTGTGAAACAACTGAAAATATGTCTTATATTCTAGGTTCTACAAAGTAGCCACCTTTTGCTTTGATGACTGTTTTGCACACTCTTGGCATTCTCTTGTGCAAAAAATATAAAAAATAGAACATAATTTTTATAATTGCTTTTGTCTGTAAATGTAATTACAACATTGAAAGCCTCCGAATGATTAAAATCCTCTATTACATCATTTTAATTATTTCAGTCCATTACACAACAGTACAATAAACGGTTTCTCCAGGAGAAGGTAGGGATATGATGCCAGTGATATTTTGTCACAAATATGGGCATTGATGGATTATTATAAGTCCAACCATAGTGGAAAGTATGAGAATGAGAATGTTACCGGTAAGTTCTAAGGTTCTAGGTTCTTCAACTGATTTACATGTCCCCTTTGGAGTCATTCGTTTAAATAACACTTTCATTGATCTCACACATTAGCTTTAATCAGTGCATTGTAGTCCAAGACAGACCAAAGGAGGGTCCCGAATTTAATATATTAGGGTAAGAGTAATATAATTATAGTTCTAGATAATGCAACCATTCATGAAGTCTACTGAGAAACTAATGTGAAACCCAACAAGTCAAGTTGAAAAAACATCCATCATTTGCTTCTTCTGTCCAAACAAATCTCTTGTGGATATGTCAAGTTAATGGAAGGTGTTTACCTGCATAGGGAATCTACAGATCCTTACTATATGTCATGATTAGTGTTGAGCGAGCACTAAAATGCTCGGGTGCTCGAAGCTCGGGCCGAGCTCACCGTGATACTCGGGTGCTCGACCCGAGCAATGAGCCCAATGTTAGTCTATGGGAGACCCGAACATTTTTGCGGCGGCACCCCCGGCAGTCTGTAGAAAGCCTAAAAAGTGCCCAAAACGATAGTGACAGTGCTCAAATGACATGGGGACAGCATGGGGATCGCCCCAGGAAGCATTTCTGACCCCCAGGTCACTGCTGTCAACAACGTGGTCAGAGGTATTTTACCCACTTTTACGGACTCACAATAAAACGTTCAAAAACTAAATTGAAACTGCTTTCCTGTGAAATATGTGAAGGAACATCCTTTCCAGGGTAAAGATTTGTGTATAAGGTAAAATAAATAACCAAAAACAAAAATACTCCTCCACACCTTGGGCTATGTTTAGTGTTGAGCGAGCACTAAAATGCTCGGGTGCTCGAAGCTCGGGCCGAGCTCGCCGTGATACTCGGGTGCTCGACCCGAGCAACGAGCCCAATGTTAGTCTATGGGAGACTCGAGCATTTTTGCGGTGGCACCCCCGGCAGTCTTTTAAAAGCCTAATAAGTGCCCAAAACGATAGTGACAGTGTTCAAATGACATGGGGACAGCATGGGGATCGCCCCAGGAAGCATTTCTGACCCCCAGGTCACTGCTGTCAACAACATGGTCAGAGGTATTAAGCCACTTTTACAGGCTCACAATAAAACGTTCAAAAACGAAAGTGAAACTTTTTTCCTGTGAAATATGTTAAGGAACATCCTTTCCAGGGTAAAGACTTGTGTATAAGTTAAAATAAATGACCAAAAACAAAAATACTCCTCCACACCTTCGGCTATGTTCACAAGTAGCATTTTTTATGCGTTTTTGCACTTTTGTATTGCTTTCAACTATGACAAATGCATTCACCGTGAAATGTCATTTTAACATTTTACAACCTTATCTGGCCATGTGCTGTGTGACACATGCATAAAGTGATGAAAAGACAAGGGAACAGCATGGGGAAGAACCCTGGAAGCATCTCTGACTCCCAGGTCACTGTCTAAAAGTGTGCCCATCACAAGTGATCCTTACCGCATCAGAAGATGCAGACTTGCAACTATCCCCATGCAAGTTCTAGTCCCAGGGCAGTGTTCAATTGTACCTCCCCCATTCCTTGCAATACAAGCTAAAGTATGCAGCCTGCCACCCACCCACCCCCAGGCTGCAATACCATACAGCTTGCTTGCTTGAACTTGAAATTTGGACTTTTAGGCATGTGGAGGCGGAATCTGGCCACCACGTCATGGCTGTGTTGGTGGCCTGGAATCCATACTCAGTCCCCAGCCACCCGGCGGCCGGGTGTCCATACTCGGTCCCCAGCCGCCCCGCAGCCGGGTGTCCACACACGGTCCCCAGCCGCCTGGGGGCAGCCGGGTGTCCATAAACGGTCCCCAGCCGCCCCTATTTCTCCTTGGAACATCCCCACACACACTTTTCTTAGCCCGGCCTGCTTTAGGCAGCATTGGACGAGCTCACCAGAGAACCAGACTCCTCCGGTGGGCCCTGACTTCTCCATCGGTGGAGTTGAGAGTGCCAAGGTGAGGAGCATGATGATGATGACAGAAGTTAGCATCTGCTATGTTTTCTTTTAATGCAAGTGTAAGTGTGCAGCCTGCCACCCACCCACCCCCAGACTGCAATTCCATACTGCTAGCTTGCACTTGAAATGGGGCCTTTTAGTTTGGAGGAGGCCGAAGCTGGCCACTACCTCATGGCTGCTTCAGCAGCGAGGTATCCATACTCAGTCCCCAGCCGCCCATATTTGTCCTGGTGTGCCTTATACATAAGATTAAGTGCGTATACCAAAACATTACCTGTGCCCTCCCCAGTGCATTTAGTGGGAAGGAGAGCCTATTCCGCTGTAGTGTGTGCATGCCAAACCCCTGTTCATGGTACATGCGAAGATGCCTCCCACCTTGCACCTGTCGTTGCAGACTTGCAACTATCCCCATTCAAGTCCTTGTCCCAGGGCAGTGTTCAATTGTACCTCTCCCATTCCTTGCAATGCAAGCGCAAGTATGCAGTCTGCCACCCACCCACCCCCAGGCTGCAATACCATACTGCTTGCTTGCACTTTAAATTTGGCCTTTTAGGCATGTGGAGGCGGAATCTGGCCACCACGCCATTTCTGTGTCGGCGGCCTGGTATCCATACTCAGTCCCCAGCCGCCTGGTGGCCGGGTGTCCCCGCTTGCTCCCCAGCCTCCAGGGGGTGGCCGGGTGTCCATACTCGGTCCCCAGCCACCCCTATTTGTCCTGGTAACCTTTCCCACACTTTTCTTAGCCTGGCCTGCTTTAGGGCAGCATTGGCCGAGCCCACCGGACTATCAGACTCCTCCGGTGGGCCCTGGCTTCTCCATCAAGGGAGTTGAGAGTGCCAAGGTGAGGAGCATGATGAGGATGATAGAAGTTAGCATCTGCTTTGTTTTGTTGTAATGCAAGTGCATGTATGTAGTAGCGGCTAGGCCTGAGGTGGTCAGCGTTTTGGCGCATATCCTACCTCCTCCGAGGATTGCTGGATGTTTTCCTGCTACTATCCAAGTTCTATGACTCCCGCTAAAACAAAGCTTCAGGTGATAAATGATGGATGAGGTAGGGGCAAAGGAGAAAGAGCAGGAGGAACAGGGACCATTCACATCAATATCAGGCCAGTCAACCAGATATGTCTTGTAGGATATGTTTCTGTAACAAAAGGAGCGGTTCGGCTACACAGTTATAGGGCATACAGTGAGTGCAATGCCTACCAAAAATTTCGAGCCACTCCAATGCCCCTTGGAAATTACATGGAGGTCAGAGGGCGTTAACTAAACCTTTTTTTTCCATTTATAGCAACTGGGTCTCCCGTGCACTGTTGGCCTAAGCAGTGAATGGAAGGCTTTCCAAAAATTATGAGGAACTGCAATGCCCCTTACAAGAGCCATGTGTGGCACCCCAGGGGTCTGGTCACCACAGTAATAGAGATATTACGTCGGAGAGCAAGTGGGAGGTTTCCTGGTGAGGATCCTTTAAACATGCAACATCCTCCTGCCCCAATCCTGGGAGGGGAGAATTCTGCCCTTATAAACTGGATCTGGGGCGGGGTTGAGTGAGTCAGAGAACAGTCAGAGTCAGAGTGAGAGCAAGGGAAAGTAACAGCAAGGAGCTCTGTAGGAGCTAGGAGCTAAAGACGAGGGGCTGGAAGCTGAGCAGAGCTCGCCCTGGCAGAAGACAATAGGAACCGGACACAGGAGTCCGAAGCTGTGAGGACTTATATATCCAGCAGCAGAAACCAGCCGGCAGGGGATTTCAGGTCCTCTGGCCATAGAAGCCCGGAGGCTCAGTCACAAGCAAGGGACCAGCACCGCCGTAGTGGAGCGGAGGCTAACAGAAGGCCCCAAGTCACCAGCCATACGGGTGAGCACTACACGGTACACTCAAGGACGTGGGCTACTTCTACCCGCTTACAGCAAGGTAGCCAGGAAGAGTGCAGACAGACGGGGAGGCCTACAACTCCACCTGGCCAGGGGAACTCCTGCTTGCTCACAGACTGACCAGGCCTATTATGCTAGCCAGTACTCCCGGGAGGGTCTACCTTATAATCATCAGTAAAGACCCTGAACTGCACTGCAAAGACTCTGAGTCATTCCTGCTGCGCTCGTGCACCATCACCCCCATCATCCACACTCACTGCCCTGAGGCTATACTCCTCCCGAGGGGAGTTATCCCATTCTATGCTGCGCACACAACACCAGCCTCAGCGGTCTGCCTCGCAGCGGTGGTACTCCCTGACCGCAATCCACGGGTGGCGCAGTCGGACAATTAACCTCAAAACCTAAGAAAGACTGCCACTGGTTTGACCAGCCTGAGCCACGGGACCGGGTCACCGCCACGGAGACTACAGACCCCAGAGACCCGGCACCGGGTATCCCACACACGTGTACACACGGCCCAGGGGGCGCGTCACATGCAGTACAGCGTATTACAAACATAAGTCCCATTATTGGGGAGTGGGTGTCCCATGGTATTTGCTTATGCTTTCCAAGCAAAAGCTGCCAAAAATTAGGACGGAGAAACTTGCAATGCCCCTTACAAGAGCCATGCAGTACAGCATATTACAAACATAAGTCCCATTATTGGGGAGTGGGTGTCCCATAGTATTTGCTTATGCTTTCCCAGCAAAAGCAGCCAAAAATTAGGATGGAGCAACTTGCAATGCCCTTTACAAGAGCCATGCAGTACAGCATATTACAAACATAAGTCCCATTATTGGGGAGTGGGTGTCCCATAGTATTTGCTTATGCTTTCCAAGCAAAAGCTGCCAAAAATTAGGATGGAGCAACTTGCAATGCCCCTTACAAGAGCCATGCAGTACAGCATATTACAAACATAAGTCCCATTATTGGGGAGTGGGTCTCCCATTGGAATTGCTTATGCTTTCCCAGCAAAAGCTGCCAAAAATTAGGACGGAGCAACTTGCAATGCCCATTACAAGAGCCATGCAGTACAGCATATTACAATCATAAGTCCCATTATTGGGGAGTGGGTGTCCCATAGTATTTGCTTATGCTTTCCCAGCAAAAGCTGCAAAAAATTAGGATGGAGCAACTTGCAATGCCCCTTACAAGAGCCATGCAGTACAGCATATTACAAACATAAGTCCCATTATTGGGGAGTGGGTGTCCCATAGTATTTGCTTATGCTTTCCCAGCAAAAGCTGCCAAAAATTAGGACAGAGCAACTTGCAATGCCCCTTACAAGAGCCATGCAGTACAGCATATTACAAACATAAGTACTATTATTGGGGAGTGGGTGTCCCATAGTATTTGCTTATGCTTTCCCAGCAAAAGCTGCCAAAAATTAGGATGGAGCAACTTGCAATGCCCCTTACAAGAGCCATGCAGTACAGCATATTACAAACATAAGTCCCATTATTGGGGAGTGGGTGTCCCATAGTATTTGCTTATGCTTTCCAAGCAAAAAGCTGCCAAAAATTAGGATGGAGCAACTTGCAATGCCCCTTACAAGAGCCATGCAGTACAGCATATTACAAACATAAGTCCCATTATTGGGGAGTGGGTCTCCCATTGGAATTGCTTATGCTTTCCCAGCAAAAGCTGCCAAAAATTAGGATGGAGCAACTTGCAATGCCCCTTACAAGAGCCATGCAGTACAGCATATTACAATCATAAGTCCCATTATTGGGGAGTGGGTGTCCCATAGTATTTGCTTATGCTTTCCCAGCAAAAGCTGCCAAAAATTAGGACGGAGCAACTTGCAATGCCCCTTACAAGAGCCATGCAGTACAGCATATTACAAACATAAGTCCCATTATTGGGGAGTGGGTGTCCCATAGTATTTGCTTATGCTTTCCCAGCAAAAGCTGCCAAAAATTAGGACAGAGCAACTTGCAATGCCCCTTACAAGAGCCATGCAGTACAGCATATTACAAACATAAGTACCATTATTGGGGAGTGGGTGTCCCATAGTATTTGCTTATGCTTTCCCAGCAAAAGCTGCCAAAAATTAGGATGGAGCAACTTGCAATGCCCCTTACAAGAGCCATGCAGTACAGCATATTACAAACATAAGTCCCATTATTGGGGAGTGGGTGTCCCATGGTATTTGCTTATGCTTTCCCAGCAAAAGCTGCCAAAAATTAGGACGGAGCAACTTGCAATGCCCCTTACAAGAGCCATGCAGTACAGCATATTACAAACATAAGTCCCATTATTGGGGAGTGGGTGTCCCATAGTATTTGCTTATGCTTTCCCAGCAAAAGCTGCCAAATATTAGGATGGAGCAACTTGCAATGCCCCTTACAAGAGCCATGCAGTACAGCATATTACAAACATAAGTCCCATTATTGGGGAGTGGGTGTCCCATAGTATTTGCTTATGCCTTGCAAGCAAAAGCTGCCAAAAATAAGGACGGAGGAACTTGCAATGCTGGCACCCTGGTGGTATAGTGGTGGTGGAGGCTGAGAATAAGGAGAAGAAGATTAAACAGCCGAAACGAGGAAGCGTATACCCATGTGTTGGTGTGAAGCGGTGCATGTGAATACACCTCCTGAAATAACACAGTGGATTTGACTTTATGTTACTCTGCTGTCATTTGGTAGTGATGAGAAGTCTGGCCCAATCCAGCCCTTGTTCATTTTGATAATGGTCAGCTTGTCAGCATTGTCAGTTGACAGGCGAGTGCGCTTATCAGTTATAATTCCCCCAGGGGCACAAAAAACACGCTCCGATAACACGCTAGCGGCAGGGCAGGCCAGGACCTCCAAGGCGTACAGAGCGAGTTCATTCCAAGTGTCCAGCTTGGATACCCAATAATTAAAAGGCACAGAGGAATCACGGAGGACGCTGGTACGATCGGCAAGGTACTCCCTCACCATCTATTGAAACTTTCCACTCCTTGTGAGAGTACCCCGCGCCTCAGGGCCTGTAAGCTGGGCGGGTGTCAGAAAACTGTCCCAGAATGTTGACAGTGTTCCCCTGCCTCTGCTGTATTGGAGTTGCATCTCTCTCGCCTGTACGCCTTGGTTGGGCAACGAACTGTGACCTCTGCCGCTAGCGTGTTCAGATGGGAATTTTTTTAAGAGTTCTGCAGCAAGGGCCTTCTGGTATTGCCCCATTTTTGTAGACCTCTCCACCTCAGGAATAAGAGAGTGAAAGTTCTCCTTGTAGCGGGGGTCTACAAGTGTCACCAACCAGTAATGACTGTCGCCAACATTTTGACAATGCGAGGGTCACGGTTAAGGCAGCGTAACCTAAAGTCAGCCATGCGTGCCAGACTGGTAACGGGCAAGATTTCCGTGTGCTCACCAAGATGACGACTGACCATGCTCTCCTCCTCCTCCTTTTCCTCCTCCCCCCTGTCCTCAGGCCACCCACGCTGAACCGACGGTATGACACTTGTACAGGTACTACCGTCTACAACGCATGATAGTTACATAGTTACATAGTTTATAAGGCCGAAAAAAGACAAGAGTCCATCCAGTTCAGCCTATTTCTTGTGCACTGCAGCTATTCCGCTATTCCTATACCATGCGGTATAGGCCAATTTACATCATTGAGGAAAAATTCACTTCCCGACTCCAATCTGGCAGTCAGATTAAATCCCTGGATTAATTAACTAAGCATAAGATGTAATTTTATTGTTCTCAAGAAAGGCGTCCAGGCCTCTCTTGAACTCATTAAGTGAGTTGGACATCACCACTTCCTCTCCCAGAGAGTTCCAGAGTCTCACGGCTCTGACCGTAAAGAATCCCCTTCTATGCTGGTGCAGGAACCTCCTTTCCTCCAGACGCATAGTGTGGCCCCTCGTCTTTGTCACCATCCTTGGTATAAACAGGTCATGGGAGAGATCTCTGTACTGCCCCCTGATGTATTTATACATGTTTATGAGGTCTCCCCTAAGCCTTCTCTTTTCCAACGTAAATAGGTCTAATTTTGACAACCTCTCTAGGTATTCTAGTCCCTCCATTCCCTTTATTACCTTAGTCGCCCTCCTTTGTACCCTCTCTAGCTCCAATATGTCTTTCCTGAGCACCGGAGCCCAGAACTGTGCACAATATTCTAAGTGCGGCCTTACCAGCGCTTTATACAGCGGAAGAACAATATTCTCATCATATGCCCCTATTCCTCTTCTGATGCATGCCATGACTCTATTTGCCTTCGCAGCTGCTGCCTGACACTGGGCACTCCAATTTAATTTGCTATTAACCAAGACGCCCAGGTCCTTCTCCATGTCAGATTTCCCCAACGGTTTCCCATTTAATATGTATGGGTGACTGCTGTTTTTCTTTCCCATGTGCATGACCTTACATTTATCGGCATTGAACCCCATTTGCCATTTTTTGGCCCAACTCCCCAATTTATCTAAATCCTCCTGTAGCTGTGCCCTATCCTCATCTGTATTAACTACTTTACAAAGTTTAGTATCATCTGCAAATATTGCTATTTTACTATGCAACCCTTCCACTAGATCATTAATAAATATATTAAATAATATAGGGCCCAAGACAGACCCTTGAGGCACCCCGCTAGTAACCCTGACACACCCGGAGCTTACTCCATTTATAACCACCCTCTGCTTTCTATCACTCGGCCAGCTATTTACTCACTTGCACACATTATCCCCCAGACCAAGCATTCTCATTTTATATACCAACCTTTTGTGTGGCACGGTATCAAACGCTTTGGAGAAGTCAAGGTATACAACATCCACTGACTCTCCCCGGTCCAGCTGTGAGCTCACCTCCTCGTAGAAGGCCATCAGGAGCGATCCCTCATGAATCCATGTTGATATGGAGTTAGACAGTTATTATCATTAAGATATTCTACAATAGCATCTCTAAGAAATCCTTCAAACAATTTACCCACAACAGACGTTAAGCTGACTGGTCTATAGTTCCCAGGGTCACTTTTAGACCCCTTTTTGAATATTGGTACCACATTTGCTTGGCGCCAGTCTAGTGGGACAGTCCCTGTCCATAAAGAGTGCTTGAATATAAGATACAGCGGTCTGTCTATCACATTACTTAATTCTTTTAGTACTCGGGGGTGTATGCCATCTGGGCCTGGTGACTTGTCTATTTTGATATTATTTAGGCATTTCTGAACTTCCTCCTGGGTTAGGTGGGTGATATTTAGCGGAGGGTTTACTTTATCACTCTGCATTTCCTCCGATAAATTGTTTTCTTTTGTGAAAACAGTGGAGAAGAAGCTATTGAGTAGGTTTGCTTTACCCTCATCGCCCTCTATGATTTTACCCAGGTTATTTTTCAATAGGCCAACTCCATCAGTTTTAATCCTTTTACTGTTTATATAGTTAAAGAACAGTTTGGGATTCGTTTTACTTTCCTTGGCAATTAGTCTCTCTGTCTCCTCTTTTGCTATTCTTATTTGTTTCTTACAGATTTTGTTTTTTTCCCTATAAGATATTAGCGCTTCCTCGCTGCCTTCTCGTTTAAGTTTACCGAAAGCCCTTTTTTTGTTTTTCATTGCCCTCTTGACTTCCTTATTTAGCCACATTGGCTTCCTCCTATTCCTAGCCCTTTTATTCCCATAAGGTATGTACCTTCTACAGTGACTATGTAGGACAGTTTTGAAAATTTCCCATTTTCTATCCGTGCTCCTATTACTAAAGATACTATCCCAGTCTATAAGGTGAAGGGCATCTCTTAGCTGATCAAACTTTGCCCTCCTGAAGTTCAGTGTTTTTGTGACTCCCTTGCTGGGCACCCTACTGAAGCACATGTGGAATTGTATAATGTTGTGGTCACTATTTCCCAGGTGCCCCCCGACCTGCACCTCAGTTATTCTGTCTGGCCTGTTAGTTAATATTAAGTCTAAAAGGGCCGTCCCTCTAGTTGGTTCCTGCACAAGTTGTGACAAACTGTTTCTCAGTTGTGTGGTTGGTGGTGTCTCCATGGTCTTCTTGCTTCTTTTGGTCACTTGCCTCCACTTGTCTGCCTCTGGAGGTTCTCTGACGCTTCCTTCACTTTCCGTGACCAGTAGTGACGCTTCTGTTCTGTCCAGGAAGTCTTCATTTTCCTTGATGAGTTTTAATGTCGCAATTCTTTCTTCCAGTCCCCGCACCTTTTCTTCTAAAAGAGCCAGTAGTCTACACTTCTGGCAGGTGAAGTTGGTTTCAGCTTCTGGTCGATCTGTGAACATGTAGCACATGTTGCAGCTCACCATGTAGGCTGTCACATCTGCCATGCTGCTCCTTGTCCCTGCTGACTTGATGTCTGCCTTCTTTCTTGTGATACCCTAGGATAAACAAATTAAACAAATTCGCGCGCCGTCAGGCGATGCGTTCCAAGCAGCTGGTCCCGTCTATACCCAACGATCTTCTAGCTGAAGGAGACTCTTCGCTTTTCCCAGAAGGCACCTGGAATATGCAAATTGTCCTCTTCAGGCTTCAATCCCTGGTTTGGCGATGCTTTCCAAGCAGCTGGTCCCGGCTATACCCAACGATCTTCTAGCTGAAGGAGACTCTTTGCTTTTTTCCAGAAGGCACCTGGAATATGCAAATTGTCCTCTTCAGGCTTCAATCCCTGGTTTGACGATGCTTTCCAAGCAGCTGGTCCCGGCTATACCCAACGATCTTCTAGCTGAAGGAGACTCTTCGCTTTTCCCAGAAGGCACCTGGAATATGCAAATTGTCCTCTTCAGGCTTCAATCCCTGGTTTGGCGATGCTTTCCAAGCAGCTGGTCCCGGCTATACCCAACGATCTTCTAGCTGAAGGAGACTCTTCACTATTCCCAGAAGGCACCTGGAATATGCAAATTGTCCTCTTCAGGCTTCAATCCCTGGTTTGGCGATGCTTTTCAAGCAGCTGGTCCCGGCTATACCCAACGATCTTCTAGCTGAAGGAGACTCTTCGCTATTCCCAGAAGGCACCTGGAATATGCAAATTGTCCTCTTCAGGCTTCAATCCCTGGTTTGGTGATGCTTTCCAAGCAGCTGGTCCCGGCTATACCCAACGATCTTCTAGCTGAAGGAGACTCTTCGCTTTTCCCAGAAGGCACCTGGAATATGCAAATTGTCCTCTTCAGGCTTCAATCCCTGGTTTGATAGCAGCTCCTGTTCGCCCTCCTCCTCCTCCTCCTCTCCCTCATTGTCCCCCAATGCACGTTGGGATGAGATGAGGCTGGGCTGTATGTAATCGCCCGCTACGGCTTCTTGATCCATCTCATCATACTCTGGCTGCAATGCCTCCTCTTTAATTCTCTGCAGAAAGCGTTGCAAAAGACAGACAAGTGGGATGCTGACACTAATGATGGCGTCATCGCCACTCACCATCTTGGTGGCCTCCTCAAAGTTTGTCAGGATGGTACATATGTCAGACATCCAGGTCCACTCCTGAGGTCTTATGTGTGGAGTCTGACCTGAATATCGACGGCCTTGTTGCAGCTGGTACTCCACAACTGCTCTCTTCTGCTCACAAATCCTTTGCAACATGTGGAGGGTAGAGTTCCAACGTGTGGGGACATCACACACCAGTCGGTGTGCCGGAAGCTGCAAACGCTGCTGCAACACAGCAAGGGCGGCGGAAGCTGTAGCCGACTTGCGAAAATGAGCTGACAGGCAGCGTACTTTCACGAGCAGATCTGGCAACTCGGGGTACGATTTAAGAAACCGCTGAACCACGAGGTTAAGCACATCAGCCAGGCATGGTACGTGTGTGATCTCACCTCGCCTCAGAGCTGCCACCAGGTTACGGCCATTGTCACACACGACCATGCCGGGATGTAGGTTCAGCGGTCTCAGACACAGATCTGCCTGCTCTTTCACAGCTGTCCACAACTCACAAGCAGTGTGAGGTTTATCACCTAAGCTTATGAGTTTCAGCACAGCCTGTTGCCGCTTGGCGGAGGCAGTATTGCAATGCTTCCAGCTTGTAACTGATGTGGTGATATCTGAGATGGAGGCTGAACATGAGGAGGAGGAGGAGGATGCGCAGGAGCTGTACACTGTGGGGGCAACTCTGACTGACATAGGGCCCACAATCCTCGGTGTGGGGAGGATGTTTTCCGTCCCAAGGTCCGACTGGGTCCCGGCTTCCACTATGTTTATGTAGCACCCTGAGGATTCGGCTGCTACAGGGGTATTGCACCTCAACCCAGAGGTGTGATATTCCACTCCCGGGTAAGGAAGGAGTGTGAAACTGAGCTCGGTAGGCTGCATGCACTACATACATCCCATTTCCGAGGAACAGGCCGACGGTACTCCCACTTAGAAATGTGCAGGTACGACCGAGTCTGTTCCTGGCTGGAGTGGGAGGGGGGTGGTACATCCCAAGTAGTGTAGGGGCAGATAGGGGGAGCAGCCTGGGTAAAGATAGGAGCTCATTGGGTGCTGGTCACCTGAGCTCACACATAGAGGGTGTATATAAGGTGGGCACCAACTAAGAACAGGGTCAGTTGCAGAGAGAAAGTCAGCGAGCAGAGGAGAAGAGAGACCCAGAGTGAGAGAGGAGAAGAGAGAGAGAGACCCAGAGGGGGACACAGAAGAAAAGGACTCCAAGACCCCAAACTAAATCCCCGGGTGAAGAGTCGGCACAGGGTACCGGAACCCAAGCTGGTGGGGGCAAAAACACTCCCCAGCCAGAGACCGGAGACAGTGGGCAGCGTTTGCCACGGTCACCCACCACATCCACCACGAAGGCATACCACGTGGAGGGTCAGGGAACCCAAGGCCAAGGGTCTACCAACAGAAGGCCCGAGGGAGCTGGACCTGGGTGGATCAATAGTGGGGACGGCCAGAGAAAGGACAGAAGGAGAGCTCAGGGTCACGCTCCGGACTTATTTGGGAGTTGGCTGGATCCAGAACCTGGTGGACGCAGCACGGCTCGGGAGGTCACTCGAAGCTGGAGTGACCAGAACATCAGCAGTGAGTAAACATCCTAAACTGCATAACCCGACTCTGTCTCTGATTGCCGTCTACACTGCATCACCACAACTCCCATCCTCTGCACCTGATCCCCCTGAGGCTATACCCCACCCGTTGGGGGTTATATCACCAAAGCTGCACCTACACCACCAGCCTCAGCGGACCCTGCTGCAGCGGCGGCCACAGTGACCGCAACACAACGGGTGGCGTAGTCGACATTAAGAACTTAGTAACATCTGTAGGACTGCCACATACAACTGAGTTTGACACCCTGGGCACGGACCGGGTCACAGCCACTCGGAAGACTACAACTCCCATCTGATCCGGCTCCGGATATTCCCCCTAAAGAATATGGCCCAGGGGGCGCGTCAACTTTGGCGTAGTCGGCAGGATTACGTGCCCGCAACAACCGGGTACTGCGTGCCTGAAGGAAAGTGCAAGTTTACCTCAAGAAGAAGTCTCCTGCCGGTTCCGGAGGGTCCCCGCCATCGGACCCCATCACCAGTCGATTCCCGCCGGTTGTCCGCCATTAACAACTTTTTCCCGCCATCTGCAGAGTTTCCCGCCACTGGGAAGCGATTCCCGCCATTTCCTAAGGTTTCCCGCCTTGGAAGAGCGGACGCCATTATGGGCGTGCCAGAGGGTGGTGAGAGGCCGCCTCCCATCGTGGGCCAGGACCGAAAATGGCGCCAAAAGTGGAAACCGCCCCCACCAACAGAGACTGTGATGCTAGAGGTGTCTGTCAGCGTGAAAGAACCGCCCCTGGAGCTGACAGTCACCCAGTGGCCCCGGGACCGCCCTCGAAGTGGGAGGAGACGAAAGAAAAGAACGAAGATGGGTGCCGCCTGGAGCAGTCTGGAGCGAGCGCACCCGGAGGCAGGAAGCCTGGAGAAGAGTAGCAGAGAAGCTCACCCGGAGATGGCGAGAGAGCAGAGCAGCACCGGCCCGCTGGCCAGGAGCCTGCTGGAAGAAGAGCAGAGCAGCACCGACCCGTTGGTCAGGAGCCTGCTAGAAACCACGACCCCGCTAGGCCTAGTGGAGGTCCTTGCACAACTCCCCCGAGACCGGGAGTGTGCACAGACTGCCCTGGAGGGCCTCGCACGGAGGATGGCCCGGGTACAGCGAGAGACATTGGCGGAGTGGAGCCGAGAGATGGCCCAGCAAACCAAGACCCGGAGCACGCCAGCCAAGATGAGGAGACAGACCGCCTCTGAGGACGGCGCGGGAGGACCCAAGGCCGGAGACGGCGCCGAGAAGGGAGCCGAACGCATGGAGGCAGGTAAAGGGGACGTCTATACCTCAAACCAGGACACCGCTTACCTGCCCCAGCTCCCCGTCGCAGAGCCCGAAAGTCCCCCTGCTGTGCCCGAAAACGCCATGTCACCGACGCAGACTAGGCCCCAACCGGAAGCCGCCGCCGCGACCCCTGTGACGCCATGCGCAACGACCCCGAGCGTGGCAAAACAGGAAGTAACACCAGCCTGGTCGCAGGGCCTAGAATTCCCGGGCGTCGCAGCACCAACAGCGCCCCCTACCTCCGCGGAGCCTCCGGCCTGGCCGCAAGGCCAGGTAGCCCAGGGCGCCGCCGTCCTAACGGTGCCCTTCACCTTCCAGGTGCCCCAGGCCTGGCCGCAAGGCCTGGGCAACCCGGGCGCCACCACCACCGCGCCCGCACCCGTAAAACCAAGGGTGCCGCGTCTGGGAGAGGACTTGTTTGCCCAGCACACGTGGCCGGACGGGCAGCCTTTCATCTGGCCCCAGAGGTATTATGAACTGGAGCACCAGAGGAGAGTTGGGGCCATGTGTGCACCCCTGATTCCGGCTCCGAAGCCCGTGATAAGGATCTCGCCCCCGCTTGAAGAGACCCAATTTGAGTGGGACCCCACCGGAGAAGACCTAATGGGGTTCACTCAGGAAACCAGGGCAGCTGCAGCGGAGCGTGCTGAGTGTTGCCGACAGCAGCTCGAGGAGTTTGCGAGGGAGCGGAGAGAGAGGCGGGTCCGGGAACAACAGGCCCAAATAAGGAGCGCCGAGCAGAAGAGCCGAACCAGGAGGGACCCCCGTGCAGCGCACAGTCCCCGCACCACCGGGACTGTAATAAAGTTCAATATGCAGCATGGGTGGGGCTTCATCAGAGACCACAACACCCCCGGCGACGTCTTTGTCACGCGCAGAGATGTGGAGTCCCATCTGCCGGAGGGGCACAGAGGTCGTGACCTTTATATCGGGGACGAGGTCACCTTTACCCGGCACAAGTGTGCCAAAGGACCTTACGCCCTCCATGTGCATCGCCTGACAGAGGAGGAGCTGCGATGTGAGGAGGAAGAGCAAGAGGATCCGGACGGGTCTGAAGCTGAGATCCCCAAAGAAGGAGCAGGAGGAAGACGCTGTTGAGTACAGCGGAGCAGGTGCTGTAAATAGTTACCCGATCGGGGTATAAAGAAAGGAGAGTTGGGGCCATGTGTGCACCCCTGATTCCGGCTCCGAAGCCCGTGATAAGGATCTCGCCCCCGCTTGAAGAGACCCAATTTGAGTGGGACCCCACCGGAGAAGACCTAATGGGGTTCACTCAGGAAACCAGGGCAGCTGCAGCGGAGCGTGCTGAGTGTTGCCGACAGCAGCTCGAGGAGTTTGCGAGGGAGCGGAGAGAGAGGCGGGTCCGGGAACAACAGGCCCAAATAAGGAGCGCCGAGCAGAAGAGCCGAACCAGGAGGGACCCCCGTGCAGCGCACAGTCCCCGCACCACCGAGACTGTAATAAAGTTCAATATGCAGCATGGGTGGGGCTTCATCAGAGACCACAACACCCCCGGCGACGTCTTTGTCACGCGCAGAGATGTGGAGTCCCATCTGCCGGAGGGGCACAGAGGTCGTGACCTTTATATCGGGGACGAGGTCACCTTTACCCGGCACAAGTGTGCCAAAGGACCTTACGCCCTCCATGTGCATCGCCTGACAGAGGAGGAGCTGCGATGTGAGGAGGAAGAGCAAGAGGATCCGGACGGGTCTGAAGCTGAGATCCCCAAAGAAGGAGCAGGAGGAAGACGCTGTTGAGTACAGCGGAGCAGGTGCTGTAAATAGTTACCCGATCGGGGTATAAAGAAACTGTTACTGCAAATATAGTCCCCGTTGGGACCAGCTGAGTGAACTGTTTACCCGTTAACCCTTAATCCCACAGGCTGAGGACTGTGAGCAGCCATTCCCTTTCCCTCCTTACCTGGCCGAGGACTGAGAGCGGCCATACCCTTGTACATAGTTGCGCTTCCTAAAGCGCCCCCTACCGGTTTTATAGGAAAACCATTTTTCTAGAAAGACTGTCGCACTGTACCCGGTCACACGTTGCACAGTGACCGGAGGAGGAGCCAGAGGCGACGAGAAAGTTTTATATATATAATGTTTTATATATTTTATATGTTTATGAAAAATTTTGTATGTTATGTGATGTTTTTGTCTTACAGCCCGAGGACGTGCTGTGATTTACCAGGGGGGAATGTAGCACCCTGAGGATTCGGCTGCTACAGGGGTATTGCACCTCAACCCAGAGGTGTGATATTCCACTCCCGGGTAAGGAAGGAGTGTGAAACTGAGCTCGGTAGGCTGCATGCACTACATACATCCCATTTCCGAGGAACAGGCCGACGGTACTCCCACTTAGAAATGTGCAGGTACGACCGAGTCTGTTCCTGGCTGGAGTGGGAGGGGGGTGGTACATCCCAAGTAGTGTAGGGGCAGATAGGGGGAGCAGCCTGGGTAAAGATAGGAGCTCATTGGGTGCTGGTCACCTGAGTTCACACATAGAGGGTGTATATAAGGTGGGCACCAACTAAGAACAGGGTCAGTTGCAGAGAGAAAGTCAGCGAGCAGAGGAGAAGAGAGACCCAGAGTGAGAGAGGAGAAGAGAGAGAGACCCAGAGGGGGACACAGAAGAAAAGGACTCCAAGACCCCAAACTAAATCCCCGGGTGAAGAGTCGGCACAGGGTACCGGAACCCAAGCTGGTGGGGGCAAAAACACTCCCCAGCCAGAGACCGGAGACCGTGGGCAGCGTTTGCCACGGTCACCCACCACATCCACCACGAAGGCATACCACGTGGAGGGTCAGGGAACCCAAGGCCAAGGGTCTCCCAACAGAAGGCCCGAGGGAGCTGGACCTGGGTGGATCAATAGTGGGGACGGCCAGAGAAAGGACAGAAGGAGAGCTCAGGGTCACGCTCCGGACTTATTTGGGAGTTGGCTGGATCCAGAACCTGGTGGACGCAGCACGGCTCGGGAGGTCACTCGAAGCTGGAGTGACCAGAACATCAGCAGTGAGTAAACATCCTAAACTGCATAACCCGACTCTGTCTCTGATTGCCGTCTACACTGCATCACCACAACTCCCATCCTCTGCACCTGATCCCCCTGAGGCTATACCCCACCCGTTGGGGGTTATATCACCAAAGCTGCACCTACACCACCAGCCTCAGCGGACCCTGCTGCAGCGGCGGCCACAGTGACCGCAACACAACGGGTGGCGTAGTCGACATTAAGAACTTAGTAACATCTGTAGGACTGCCACATACAACTGAGTTTGACACCCTGGGCACGGACCGGGTCACAGCCACTCGGAAGACTACAACTCCCATCTGATCCGGCTCCGGATATTCCCCCTAAAGAATATGGCCCAGGGGGCGCGTCATTTACCCTGTGTGGCGTCAGAGAGATGTACAGTCCCTGGCCACAAGCACTTGTCCACGTGTCCGTTGTCAGGTGGACTCTCCCAGTAACTGCGCTGTTGAGGGCTCGGCAGATGCTTTGGGACACGTGCTTGTGTAGTGCGGGGATGGCACACCGGGCAAAATAGTGTCGGCTGGGGACCGAGTACCGAGGGATGGCCACCGCCATAAGATTGCGGAAGGATTCCGTCTCCACCAGCCTAAAAGGCAGCATTTCCAATGCAAGCAGTCGTGAAATGTGCGAATTTAGGACTGTGGCCTGTGGGGCGTTAGCTGCGAATTTCCGCTTTCGTTCAAAGGTCTGGGATATGGACAATTGAACGCTGCGGTGGGACGTGGACGTGAACGTTGATGCTGTTTCTTGAGAAACTGTCATAACAAGTGAAGACTGAGAGGAGGGGGCATCTTTGCATGCAGTATGGACAGGGGATTGCCTTGCACACACAACAGGGGGTTGTATTGCACGCACAACAGTGGAAGAAGCAGTGGTGACACCCGCTGACACTGATCGTGGACCCTGGGGTTTCGCCCCACAAAGTCGGGTGCTTTGCTGCCATGTGCCTGATCATGCTGGTGGTGGTCAGGCTGGTAGATTTGTCACCCCTGCTAATGCTGGCATGGCAGGTGGAACATATGGCCTTTTTGGGGTTATCAGCAGAGTCTTTAAAAAAATTCCAGACTCTGGAAGACCTACCGCTTGTACTGGCAACGTCCCTCGTGTTGGTGTTACAGGGAACGGGTGCCTGCCTTCTGTCCGCGGCCACCACACTGCTTCTTCCTGCCTGTTGGGGTACTCTGCCTCCCGCCCCCTGTGTGCTGCTGGCCTCACTCTGCATGTCCTCCTTCCACATTGGGTCAGTTACTAGATCATCCACCACCTCCTCCTCTTCCACTTGCGCACCACGATCCTCCTCCTCACTTCCTGGCAATTGTGTCTCGTCATCGTCCACCTCTTGTGACAGATTGCCAACGTCGACTTCCTGTGGCCGTGGCTGTTCAAATATTTGGGCATCGCAACATGGGATCTCCTCTTCCACCACTTCAAGCGTATCAGGCGAGGGGCCCAAATATGGAAATGGACCAGTGAACAGCTCTTCAGAGTGTCCAAGTGTGGGATCACTTGCTGTCTGACGACACTCGGCATGGTGGAAGGAAGGAGCATCAGGGTGAGGAGGAGTATGCGGTCGAGACTCACGGCTACTAAGAGTTGACCGTGTGGAAGACAGACCGGAGGTGGTGGTGCCCAGGTAACTGGAAGTATTATCTGCTATCCAATTAATAACCTGTTCACACTGATCAGTTCTCAATACTGGTGTTGTTCTGTGCTTCCCTAGTAATTCGGTCAAGAAGTGGGAGCGAGAAGATGTGGCTGTTGGTTGTGGCACATTTTCACCTTGGCCACGGCCCCGTCCTCTGCACGAACCATCACCAGAACGTCCACTTCCACGTCCCTTGCCACGCGCCTTGCCCATTGTAAATGAAGTAAAATAGCTTACACTTGCACTATCAATGGAAAAAGGGTAATAAAGAGTAGATTAGAACCGTGGAAGAGGAAAACCACAGTTATTGTTTACTGGGGTATACCACACTTTTTTAAATAGAGATATTTGCGGCTGAACAGTGAGCGACACACTCAAACTGCTTTTTTTTTTAGATACCAAAGGCCCAAAACTGGATAGTACAGCGATTTGATCAGTGGAACTGCGAAACCACACTGGGATGTCGGGCCTACACAAGACTATTTTCAACAGATATATTTTTGTGTCACAAAAGTCAGGAGACACTACTGTTTTTCTTTACGGAAAAAACTACCAAAACCTGAATAATAGAGATTTTTTACCGTGGGATGGCAAAACCACTGTTATTGTTTACTGGGGTATACCACACTTTTTTAAATAGAGATATTTGCGGCTGAACAGTGAGCGACACACTCAAACTGTTTTTTTTTTTAGATACAAATAGCCCAAAATGGATAATACAAAGGTTTGAACCGTGGAAGTGCAAAACAACACTTCTATTTCTCTAGCCTACACCAGACTATTTTCAGCAGTTATATTTGTGTCTGTAAAATCAGAGACATGCTTTTTTTTTTGGGGGGGGGGACACCAAAAGGTTAATAAGACGGGTATTTGTACAGTGTGAAGGAGGGAAAAAAAAGGAGGATTTAGATGAAAAAAAAAGGATTTTTCCTGGCCCCCGACACCTTTTGCTAAGTCCAGCTATTTCAGCAACAGGAGCACACAGGACTGTAATGCAGCGTTTGCTGGTATAACCACTGTGTCTCCTATACAGCCTGCCTGCCTGGTATCTGGGATGGATATTAGTCCTGAAAAGGACTGTTTGTTTGTTCTGGCAGCCTTTACAGACCCTACACTAACTATTTTGCAGTTTATATCTCTCCCTAAATCAGCAGCGCTGTCCCTACACTGTCTAATCCGGAGCGACTGTGTCCAAGATGGCGGCGCCCCGTTTTAAATACCCGAGGTGACGCTGTGCGGCCAGCCAATCACTGTAATGCCCACAACCAACATGGCTGCAGCATTACAGTGACTGGCTGGCAATCCCTGCATGTTCATTGGCTCTGTAAAGAGCGCCAAACATGCAGGGCGGAGACCCGAGCTCCCGCCCGAGTAACCCGGAAATGCTCGGTGCTCGCCGAACATCCCGAGTAGCATGATGCTCGGGCGAGTACCGAGCAGTGTCGAGCATGTTCGCTCAACACTAGCTATGTTCGCAAGTATCATTTTTCATGCGTTTTTGCACTTTTGTATTGCTTTCAACTATGACAAATGCATTCACCGGGAAATGACATTTTACAACCTTATCTGGCCATGTGCTGTGTGACACATGCATACAGTGCTGAAAAGACATGGGAACAGCATGGGGAAGACCCCTGGAAGCATCTCTGACACCCAGGTCACTGCCTAAAAGTGTGCCCATCAGAAGTGATCCTTGCCATATCAGAAGATGCAGACATGCAACTATCCCCGTGCAAATCCTTGTCACAGGGCAGTGTTCAATTGTACCTCCCCGATTCCTTGCAATGCAAGCACAAGTATGCAGCCTGCCACCCACCCACCCCCAGGCTGCAATACCATACTGCTAGCTTGCTTGCACTTGAAATTGGGCCTTTTAGGCATGTGGAGGCGGAATCCGGCCACCAAGTAATGGCTGCGTCGGCGGCCTGGTATCCATACTCAGTGTACACACTTGGTCCCCAGCCGCCCCGCGGCGGGTGCCCAAACACGGTTCCCAGCCACCCCTATTTGAAGGACAGCCTAACCACAAACACGTGGACAAGTGAATGTGGCCAGGGATGGTCCATCTGACTGACGCCTTCACACTGGGTTAATATTGTGGGACACAGTTGGACACTGGGATGCAACACGTCCTCCAGATGTGTCACCCTGACCTGGATGCCACAAGTGTAATTAAAGCTGTGTCTGAGAGCAAGGGGGAGGTTCTCTAGTCAGGGGAACATTAGCATGCAATGCCTCCTGTCTCAGGCCAGTAGGGGGAGCTGGCTGCCCCTATAAAAGCTGGTACTGAGGGCAGGGTTGGGGAGAACTGGATTGCCCGTCTCAGCACTGAGACGTGTCCCAGAGTGGAGCAGGGACAGAAAGTTGCATTGTAACCTAAGAGGAAGTGTGGCAGGAGGAGAGCCACAAGCCAGAGACAAGAGGCGAAGAGAGCCTGTCTTGGCAGAGAAAAGACTTAACTTTACCAGACTTTGGTGTCTGAGGCTGGAAGGATTCCACATCCCCCAGCAGAGAACCAGTCCGCAAGGGACTGTACATTCCTTGGCCTAAGAAGCCTGGAGGCCCTGCCACAACCGAAGGGACCAGTAAAGCCGTACAAGGCTGGGAGCAGAAAGGAACCCACGTCGCAGGCCATACAGGCGAGAATACACGGAAAGCTCGGAAACGTGGGCTGTTACCCTATAACGAGGAGATAGCCAGAAGGAGCGCAGAAAGCACGGTAGGCCTACACCCTCACCCTGACCAGGGCCAATTTCCCCGTTGCTCTCAGACATCCAGGTCCCCTCCTAGCTGGGACTGTTTATGGGTCAGTTTACCTGTTTCAGTAAAGACCCTGGACTGCAACCTGTTGTCTGTGTGCTCCTTGCTCCTCCAGCACTATCAGCACTGGGACTCTCACTACCATCACTCCCAACATCCATTATACTGCCCTGGGGCCGCACTCTTCCTGTGGGGAGTCACACTATCCTAGCTGCACACCTCATCAGCCCCAGCGGTCTGCATGCAGCGGCGGTTCCTAATAACCGCAATCCACGGGTGGCGTAGTCGGACATAATTAATAACACATAACGGACTACCACTGGCCTGACCACCCTGAGCCACGGAACCGGGTTGCCACTACTACTCCCATCGTTCCCCCTATTGCCCGGATCCGAGTGCCCCACGGCCCAGGGGGCGAGTCAGCTTTGGCGTAGTCGGCAGGATTTCGTGCCCGCAACCACCGGGTACTGCGTGCCTGAAAAAGACTTTTGTAACTTACCTGTGGCGAAGTTTCCCGCCGTCCGGAGTCGTTTCCTGCCATCCGGAGCCGATTCCCGCCATCAGACGCCATCTTGGACCGTTTCCCGCCATCTTCTGCCGTCTTCCCGCCATCCGCAGCTGTTTCCCGCCATCGGACGCCATCTTCAGGACGCCGCGCGGGAAGAAGAGGGGCGTGGACGTCAAAACCGCGCGAGATCCAAAGCTCCGCCCCACGCACCGACGCTGCGCAAGGTCCTGGAAGGGAGAGAGAGCGACGCTGACGTCATCAGGACGCGACGCAAGGTCCTCGTCCAGAGCAGCAGCAGCGGAGCCGCGGCCTACAGAAGAGGATCGTCTGAAGGTAGGCCACGCTTAACTAGGGGGGAGGAAGATGTCGGACACAGAGGCGCCCACTACCACCAACGCAGCTGCAGCAGCGGTGATGCCCTTTTCCCTGCCCTACATCCCTGGCTGCCCAAGTACTCAGCGGAGCCCCATGCCCTAACAGACTTCAAGGAAAGGCTGTACAGTTTGTTCCAAGTCTACCCCCTGACAGAGGAACAGAAGGTCAGCATATTAACAGGGCAGTTAACTGGCGCAGCCCAAAGGGAGGTAAAATCATGGCCCCCTGAGGAGAAAAGGACTGTGAAGGGTATTCTGGCCCGGCTGTGGGGTACCTTTGACACACGTACCTCCGCTGAAATTGAAATGAGGTTCTATGAATGTAAGCAGCGGGCACAGGACAGCATCAGAGACTATGCCTTAAATCTGCAGGAAGCCTTGAGGGCTATTCAACAAACTGACCCTGGCAGTGTGCAGGAAACGGATAAGCTGCTAACAGAACAATTCATAGAAGGTCTGCTGTCTAGCGCCCACAGGGCCCAACTGCGCCTCATGTTCTTTCAGAACCCCGACCTGAGCTTTGCCCAATTTAAGGACAGGGCCATAAGGGTGCTCCGTGAATCTGCAACCAGTGGCGCTATAAACCCCCGGCGCCCTGCTATCACCTACCACCAGGAGGCGGCGCCCTCCTCTATGGACTCCGTGGAGGCTGATGCACAGGCCCTGAACCAAGCCCCGTCGAAAGACCTGCACCACCAAGTCCAGGAGCTGACCAGGAGCGTCGCGGCGTTGACCAGGACCGTCCAGGTGTTGCAAGTGGACCCGTCAAGACCCATCGAGCTGGCTTCAAGTCCGGAGAATGTCCCGTGGCGTCGACAGAGGAGGATCCCGTCGTTCCGAGGGAGGCCCACAGACCGCTACGCAGAGGATGGACAGCCCATTTGCCGTCGATGCAACCAGCCCGGACACATTTCCAGGTACTGTAATTTAAACGGGTCCAACCTGGGGCAGAGGGCCAACCCCCAGGCATAAGATCACCAGGCCCTTATAATTGGCGTGATAAGTACGTTGGGGGGCGCCCGGTTTTACCCGTGGTGCTGGACGGTATCCCCATGAGCGCCTTGCTGGATACTGGGTCGCAAGTAACCACTATCCCTTATGTACTTTTTAAGCAGTATTGGACTGATGCTGATATCACAAGGTATCCAGACAGTAACTTGAGCATCATCGCCAGTAATGGCTTACCCGTGCCGCAGATGGGGTTCAAGGAGATGGCCATTAAAATTGGTAAAGTTGAACTGCCGGCACAGGGAGTAATTATTGTGGACATTGACCGTCGTGAAAGTCACCCTAAAATAACTGTGGGTGCTAACATAATTGAAAATTGTCTTTCAGAAGAAATTGTAATCTTACAACAGGTGGCGGTGAATGCTAGTTCCAGCCAACAGAGAGTCCTCAACAAGGAGATAAAAGCCCTGATGAGACGGCAGCAGGTAGAACTGTCTGGTGGTGAGATCGGTAGCGTAAGACTGAGTGACCCATTCCCCATTTCCATGCCTCCCAAAAGTGAAATGATGATCTGGTGTCGGACTGCAATCGGGTTGAGAGGTAGAGACTACCAAGCCATGGTAGAACCCGTGTACTCAGACAGCAGGCCCACCATTTTGACAGCCCGGGGGGTGGTTGATGTCCGCCATGGGAGGGTGCCCGTCCGCATCCTCAACATTGGGGAGAGGGAAGTACACTTACCCAGGTACGCTACACTCGCCAAACTGTTTGTTGTCGAACACCAAGCTATCAGGGCCGTGGAACCCTTGCCTCCATCTCCTCAGGCGGAGGGTAATGGCTCCCAGAAACAAAAGGAGGACTGGTGCCACAAACTCCACGTGGGTGCTGACTCCACTCCCCTGCACCAAAAACAAGGAGTCTACCGGGTGGTACAGGAGTACGAGAGTCTTTAGTAAGCACCCGCTAGACTTCGGCAGAGTAAAGGGGATAGAACACCACATCCCCACAGGGAGCCACCCACCAATAAAAGAGAGACACAGGCCTGTACCCCCTGCACATTATCAGAACGCAAAGGGCATGCTAAGAGAGATGAAAGAAGCTGGGGTCATTAGAGATAGCTGTAGCCCCTGGGCAGCCCCCTTGGTTCTGGTGAAAAAGAAAGACGGCACCATGAGAATGTGTGTGGACTACAGACAAATCAACCGTATCACCCACAAAGACGCATATCCGCTGCCTAGAATAGAGGAGTCTTTAGCCGCACTAAAATCAGCTAACTTCTTTTCTACTTTGGACCTTACTAGCGGGTACTGGCAGGTTCCTGTGGCAGAGGCTGACAAGGAGAAGACCGCCTTCACCACCCCGATGGAACTGAGCGAATTCAACTGTATGCCTTTCGGGCTCTGCAACGCACCAGGGACCTTCCAGCGGCTGATGGAATGCTGTCTAGGGCACCGAAACTTCGAGACGGTCCTCCTTTACCTGGACGACGTGATCGTCTATTTGAAAACCTACGAGGACCACCTAAAGCACCTGGCCGAGGTGTTCGAAGCCCTGGCAGGCTATGGCCTGAAGGTGAAACCATCGAAGTGTCACCTGCTGAAACCAAAGGTCCAGTACCTAGGGCACGTGGTAAGCGCGGAAGGAGTGGCCCCCGACCCTGACAAGGTCACGGCAATCAAGAGCTGGCCAAGCCCCTCGAACATCAAAGAGGTGAGACAGTTTCTCGGGTTGGTAGGCTACTACCGAAGGTTCATCCCCGGGTTCACTAAGATGGCAGCTCCTATGCAGGACCTCCTGATCGGACAGTCTAAGTCCAGAAGTCAAAAGCCGCCCTTCAAGTGGGATAAACCGGAAGAGGAGTCCTTCCGCCAGCTAAAGATGGCCCTCACAGGGGACGAGATCCTGGCCTACCCTGATTATGGCCAGCCTTTCATTCTCCACACAGATGCCAGTAATGTGGGACTGGGAGCCGTACTGTCCCAAAACCAACAGGGCAGAGAACGGGTGATCGCGTACGCCAGCCGGAAGCTGAGACCCACTGAGAGGAACCCGGAGAATTACAGCTCCTTCAAGCTAGAATTCTTGGCAGTGGTGTGGGCCGTGACGGAACGCTTCAAGCATTACCTGGCCTACGCAAAGTTCACCGTGTACACGGACAACAACCCGTTGACACACCTGGAAAATGCAAGACTGGGTGCCCTAGAACAGCGGTGGATGGCCCGTCTCTCCAACTATGACTTCGTGATCAAGTACCGGGCAGGCAAAACCAACGCCAACGCGGAAGCCCTATCAAGAATGCCTCACTTACCTGAAGGTGACGAAGACCCAGAAGAGCTGGAAGAGGTAGAACTCCCCGCGTTTCACCGGTATGGAGCCACTCAACACTCTCACCGCGTGAAGGAGGAGGATCTAACAACTGTGACCTTAAGAACTCAATTTGTGCGTCGTCTGTCTATTGATGTTTTATTGTTATGCATATTGTCTTTGTTTATTGTTTAGTCCCGGAGTACTAAATTTCACTAGGGGGGAATGTGTCACCCTGACCTGGATGCCACAAGTGTAATTAAAGCTGTGTCTGAGAGCAAGGGGGAGGTTCTCTAGTCAGGGGAACATTAGCATGCAATGCCTCCTGTCTCAGGCCAGTAGGGGGAACTGGCTGCCCCTATAAAAGCTGGTACTGAGGGCAGGGTTGGGGAGAACTAGATTGCCTGTCTCAGCACTGAGACGTGTCGCAGAGTGGAGCAGGGACAGAAAGTAGCATTGTAACCTAAGAGGAAGTGTGGCAGGAGGAGAGCCACAAGCCAGAGACAAGAGGCGAAGAGAGCCTGTCTTGGCAGAGAAAAGACTTAACTTTACCAGACTTTGGTGTCTGAGGCTGGAAGGATTCCACATCCCCCAGCAGAGAACCAGTCCGCAAGGGACTGTACATTCCTTGGCCTAAGAAGCCTGGAGGCCCTGCCACAACCGAAGGGACCAGTAAAGCCGTACAAGGCTGGGAGCAGAAAGGAACCCACGTCGCAGGCCATACAGGCGAGAATACACGGAAAGCTCGGAAACGTGGGCTGTTACCCTATAACGAGGAGATAGCCAGAAGGAGCGCAGAAAGCACGGTAGGCCTACACCCTCACCCTGACCAGGGCCAATTTCCCCGTTGCTCTCAGACATCCAGGTCCCCTCCTAGCTGGGACTGTTCATGGGTCAGTTTACCTGTTTCAGTAAAGACCCTGGACTGCAACCTGTTGTCTGTGTGCTCCTTGCTCCTCCAGCACTATCAGCACTGGGACTCTCACTACCATCACTCCCAACATCCATTATACTGCCCTGGGGCCGCACTCTTCCCGTGGGGAGTCACACTATCCTAGCTGCACACCTCATCAGCCCCAGCGGACTGCATGCAGCGGCGGTTCCTAATAACCGCAATCCACGGGTGGCGTAGTCGGACATAATTAATAACACATAACGGACTACCACTGGCCTGACCACCCTGAGCCACGGAACCAGGTTGCCACTACTACTCCCATCGTTCCCCCTATTGCCCGGATCCGAGTGCCCCACGGCCCAGGGGGCGAGTCACAGACATAGAGGATTGCAGGTCCTGGGTCAATCAGGCTTCAACACAAAGTTCAGAAGGTAGACAGCAGCAGTGGTCGGCCTCCTACACAACGAGTAAATTATTAATGATCATGAGGCCATCCATCTCCTTAGCTTTCTGTTACTTGAAATGCAAGCGCATGTATGTAGTAGCGGCTAGGCCTGAGGTGGTCAGCGTTTTGGCGCATATCCTACCTCCTCTGAGGATTGCTGGATGTTTTCCTGCTACTATCCCAGTTCTATGACTCCCGTTAAAACAAAGCTTCAGGTGATGAATGATGGATGAGGTAGTGGCAAAGGAGAAAGAGCAGGAGGAACAGGGACCATTCACATCAATATCAGGACAGTCAACCACACATGTCTTGTAGGATATGTTTCTGTACCAAAAGGAGCGGTTCGGTTACACAGTTATAGGGAATACAGTGAGTGCAATGCCTACCAAAAATTTCGAGGCACTCCAATGAACCTTGGAAGTGACATGGAGGTCAGAGGGCCTTAACTAAACCGTTTTCTCCATTTATAGCAACTGGGGCTCCTGTACACTGTTGGCCTAAGCAGTGAATGGAAGTCTTTCCAAAAATTATGAGGAACTGCAATGCCCCTTGAAACAGATGTAGATTACAGCATACTAAAAACCCTCTACCCATTATTGGGGAGTGGGTCTCCCTTAGTTTTCGCCTATGCATTGAAAAGCAAAAGCTGACTAAAATTAGGAGAAAATGCAATGCCGGTTGGAAGAGTCGTGGAGGTTAGAGGTAATTAAAAACAACATTTCAATGCCCCTTGGAAGAGCTGTGGAGTTCAGAGTGGTGTAACAAGACGGTTTTAATGCCCCTTGGAAGAGACGTGGAGGTCACAGTAGCTTAACAAGACGGTTTTAATGCCCTTTGGAAGAGACGTGGAGGTCACAGAAGCTTAACAAGATGGTTTTAATGCCCCTTGGAAGAGACGTAGAGGTCACAGTAGCTTAACAAGACGGTTTTAATGCCCCTTGGAAGAGCTGTGGAGTTCAGAGTGGTTTAACAAGACAGTTTTAATGCCCCTTGGAAGAGTGGTGGAGGTCGCAGTGGAATAAAAAGACCATATCAATGCCCCTTGGAAGAGACGTGGAGGTCACAGTAGCTTAGCAAGACTGTTTTAATGCCCCTTGGAAGAGACGTGGAGGTCACAGTAGCTTAACAAGATGGTTTTAATGCCCCTTGGAAGAGTGGTGGAGGTCGCAGTAGAATAAAAAGACAATATCAATGCCCCTTGGAAGAGACGTGGAGGTCACAGTAGCTTAACAAGATGGTATTAATGCTCCTTGGAAGAGACGTGGAGGTCGCAGTAGTTTAGCAAGATGGTTTTAATGCCCCTTGGAAGAGTGGTGGAGGTCGCAGTGGAATAAAAAGACAATATCAATGCTCCTTGGAAGAGACGTGGAGGTCAAAGTAACTTAGGAAGACGGTTTTAATGCCCCTTGGAAGAGTAGTGGAGGTCACAGTGGAATAAAAAGACAATATCAATGCCCCTTGGAAGAGATGTGGAGGTCGCAGTAGTTTAACAAGATAGTTTTAATGCCCATTGGAAGAGACGTGGAGGTAGCAGTAGCTTAACAAGATGGTTTAAATGCCCCTTGGAAGAGACGTGGAGGTCGGAGTAGCTTAACAAGACGGTTTTAATGCACCTTAGAAGAGTGGTGGAGGTCGCAGTTGAATAAAAAGACAATATCAATGCCTTTTGGAAGATTGGTGGAGGTCACAGTAGCTTAACAAGGCGGTTTTAATGCCCCTTGGAAGAGTGGTGGAGGTCGCAGTAGCTTAACAAGAGGTTTTTAATGTCCCTTGGAAGCGTGGTGGAGGTCGCAGTGGAATAAAAAGACAATATCAATGCCCCTTGGAAGAGATGTGGAGGTCATAGTAGCTTAACAAGATGGTTTTAATGCCCCTTGGAAGAGACGTGGAGGTCACAGTAGCTTAACAAGACGGTTTTAATGCCCCTTGGAAGAGACGTGGAGTTCAGAGTGGTTTAAGAAGGCGGTTTTAATGCCCCTTTGAAGAGTGGTGGAGGTCGCAGTGGAATAAAAGACAATATCAATGCCCCTTGGAAGAGACGTGGAGGTCACAGTAGCTTAACAAGACGGTTTTAATGCCCCTTGGAAGAGCTGTGGAGTTCAGAGTGGTTCAACAAGACAGTTCTAATGCCCCTTGGAAGAGATGTGGAGGACACAGTGGAATAAATAGATGATATCAATGCCCCTTGGAAGAGTGGTGGAGGTCCCAGTGGAATAAAAAGACAATATCAATGCCCCTTGGAAGAGACGTCGAGGTCGCAGTATCTTAACAAGACGGTTTTATTACCCATTGGAAGAGATGTAGAGGTCACATTAGCTTATCAAGACGGTATTATTGCCCCTTGGAAAAGTGGTGGAGGTCGCAGTGGAATAAAAAAACAATATCAATGCCCCTTGGAAGAGACGTGGAGGTCACAGTAGCTTAACAAGATGGTTTTAATGCCCCTTGGAAGAGCTGTGGAGTTCAGAGTGGTTTAACAAGACGGTTTTAATGCCCCTTAGAAGAGACGTGGAGGTCACAGTAGCTTAACAAGACAGTTTTAATGCCTCTTGGAAGAGTGGTGGAGGTCGCAGTGGAATAAAAAGACAATATCAATGCCCCTTGGAGGAGACGTGGAGGTCACAGTAGCTTAACAAGACGGTTTTATTGCCCCCTGGAAGAGCTATGGAGTTCAGAGTGGTTTGACAAGACGGTTTTAATGCCCCTTGGAAGAGAAGTGTAGGTCACAGTAGCTTAACAAGACAGTTTTAATGCCCCTTGGAAGAGACGTGTAGGTCACAGTGGCTTAACAAGACGGTTTTAATGCCCCTTGGAAGAGACATGGAGGTCACAGTAGCTAAACAAGACGGTTTTAATGCCCCTTGGAAGATCTGTGGAATTCAGAGTGGTTTAACAAGACAGTTTTAAAGCCCCTTGGAAGAGATGTGGAGGACACAGTGGAATAAATAGATGATATCAATGCCCCTTGGAAGAGTGGTGGAGGTCCCAGTGGAATAAAAAGACAATATCAATGCCCCTTGGAAGAGACGTCGAGGTCGCAGTATCTTAACAAGACGGTTTTATTACCCATTGGAAGAGATGTAGAGGTCACATTAGCTTAACAAGACGGTATTATTGCCCCTTGGAAAAGTGGTGGAGGTCGCAGTGGAATAAAAAAACAATATCAATGCCCCTTGGAAGAGACGTGGAGGTCACAGTAGCTTAACAAGATGGTTTTAATGCCCCTTGGAAGAGCTGTGGAGTTCAGAGTGGTTTAACAAGACGGTTTTAATGCCCCTTAGAAGAGACGTGGAGGTCACAGTAGCTTAACAAGACAGTTTTAATGCCCCTTGGAAGAGTGGTGGAGGTCGCAGTGGAATAAAAATACAATATCAATGACCCTTGAAAGAGTGGTGGAGGTCACAGTAGCTAAACAAGACTGTTTTAATGCCCCTTGGAAAAGTGGTGGAGGTCGCAGTGGAATAAAAAGACAATATCAATGCCCCTTGGAATATACGTGGAGGCCACAGTAGCTTAACAAGACGGTTTTAATGCCCCTTGGAAGAGTGGTGGAGATCGCAGTGGAATAAAAAGACAATATCAATGCCCCTTGGAAGAGACGTGGAGGACACAGTAGCTTAACAAGACGGATTCAATGCCCCTTGGAAGAGCTGTGGAGTTCTGAGTGGTTTAACAAGACGATTTTAATGCCCCTTGGAAGAGATGTGGAGGTCACAGTAGCTAAACAAAACGGTTTTAATGCCCCTTGGAAGAGCTGTGGAGTTCAGAGTGGTTTAACAAGACAGTTCTAATGCCCCTTGGAAGAGACGTGGAGGTCGCAGTGGAATAAAAAGACAATATCAATGCCCCTTGGAAGAGACGTGGAGGTCACAGTTGCTTAACAAGACGGTTTTAATGCCCCTTGGAAGAGTGGTGGATGTCGCAGTGGAATAAAAAGACAATACCAATGCCCCTTGGAAGAGACGTGGAGGTCACAGTAGCTTAACAAGACGGTATTAATGCCCCTTGGAAGAGTGGTGGTTGTCGCAGTGGAATAAAAAGACATTATCGATGCCCCTTGGAAGAGATTTGGAGGTCACAGTAGCTTAACAAGATGGTTTTAATGCCCCTTGGAAGAGCTGTGGAGTTCAGAGTGGTTTAACAAGACACTTTTAATGCCCCTTGGAAGAGACATGGAGGTCACAGTAGCTTAACAAGACAGTTTTAATGCCCCTTGTAAGAGTGGTGGAGGTCGCAGTGGAATAAAAAGACAATATCAATGCCCCTTGGAAGAGTGGTGGAGGTCACAGTAGCTTAACAAGACGGTTTCAATGCCCCTTGGAAGAGCTGTGGAGTTCTGAGTGGTTTAACAAGACGATATTAATGCCCCTTGGAAGAGTGGTGGAGGTCGCAGTGGAATAAAAAGACAATATCAATGCCCCTTGGAAGAGACGTGGAGGTCACAGTTGCTTAACAAGACGGTTTTAATGCCCCTTGGAAGAGTGGTGGATGTCGCAGTGGAATAAAAATACAATACCAATGCCCCTTGGAAGAGACGTGGAGGTCACAGTAGCTTAACAAGATTGTATTAATGCCCCTTGGAAGAGTGGTGGTTGTCGCAGTGGAATAAAAAGACATTATCAATGCCCCTTGGAAGAGATTTGGAGGTCACAGTAGCTTAACAAGATGGTTTTAATGCCCCTTGGAAGAGCTGTGGAGTTCAGAGTGGTTTAACAAGACGCTTTTAATGCCCCTTGGAAGAGACATGGAGGTCACAGTAGCTTAACAAGACAGTTTTAATGCCCCTTGTAAGAGTGGTGGAGGTCGCAGTGGAATAAAAAGACAATATCAATGCCCCTTGGAAGAGTGGTGGAGGTCACAGTAGCTTAACAAGACGGTTTCAATGCCCCTTGGAAGAGCTGTGGAGTTCTGAGTGGTTTAACAAGACGATTTTAATGCCCCTTGGAAGAGTGGTGGAGGTAGCAGTGGAATAAAAAGACAATATCAATGCCCCTTGGAAGAGACTTGGAGGTCACAGTAGCTTAACAAGGCGGTTTTAATGCCCATTGGAAGAGTGGTGGAGGTCGCAGTGGAATAAAAAGACAATATCAATGCCCCTTGGAAGAGACGTGAAGGTCACAGTAGCTTAACAAGACGGTTTTAATGCCACTTGGAAGAGCTGTGGAGTTCAGAGTGGTTTAACAAGACGGTTTTAATGCCCCTTGGAAGAGACGTGGAGGTCACAGTGGCTTAACAAGACAGTTTTAATGCCCCTTGCAAGAGATGTGAAGGTCACAGTAGCTTAACAAGACGGTTTTAATGCCCCTTGGAAGAGCTGTGGAGCTCAGAGTGGTTTATCAAGATGGTTTTAATGCCCCTTAGAAGAGGTGTGGAGGTCACTGTAGCTTAACAAGACAGTTTTAATGCCCCTTGTAAGAGTGGTGCCGTTAGCAGTGGAATAAATAGACAATATCTATGCCCCTTGGAAAAGTGGTGGAGGTCACAGTTGAATAAAAATGCAATATCAATGCACCTTGGAAGAGACGTGGAGGTCACAGTAGCTTAACAAGATGGTTTTAATGCCCCTTGGAAGAGTGGTGGAGGTCCCAGTGGATTAAAAAGACAATATTAATGCCCCTTGGAAGAGTGGTGGAGGTCCCAGTGGAATAAAAAGACAATATCAATGCCACTTGGAAGAGACGTGGAGGTCCCAGTGGAATAAAAAGACAATATCAATGACCTTTGGAAGAGACGTGGAGGTCACAGTAGATTAACAAGACGATTTTAATGCCCCTTACAAGAGCCATGTAGTACAGCATATTAAAAACATTATTCCCATTATTGGGGAGTGGGTCTTCCATATTCCATAGTCTTTGCCTATGCCTTCCAAGCAAAAGCTGCCAAAAATGAGGATGGAGGAACTTGAAATGGCCCTTACAAGAGCTAAGCAGTACAGCATATTAAAAACATTATTCCCATTATTGGGGAGTGAATCTCCCATAATCTTTGCCTATGCCTTCCAAGCAAAAGCTGCCAAAAATTAGGACGGAGGAACTTGCAATGCTGGCAACACGGACCATGGTCACCCTGGTGGTATAGTGGTGGTGGAGGCTGAGGATAAGGAGAAGAGCAAAATACAGCCGAAATGAGGAAGCGTATACCCATGTGTGGGTGTGAAGCGGTGCATGGGAATACACCTCCCGAAATAACACAGTGGATTTGACTTTATGTTACTCTGCTGTCATTTGGTGGTGATGAAAAGTCTGGCCCAATCCAGCCCTTGTTCATTTTGATAAGGGTCAGCTTGTCAGCATTGTCAGTTGACAGGCGAGTGCGCTTATCTGTGATAATTCCCCCTGCGGCACAAAAAACACGCTCCGATAACACGCTAGCGGCAGGGCAGGCCAGGACCTCCAAGGCGTGCAGAGCGAGTTCATTCCAAGTGACCAGCTTGGATACCCAATAATTAAAAGGCACAGAGGAATCACGGAGGACGCTGGTACGGGCAGCAAGGTACTCCCTCACCATCTTTTGAAACTTTCCACTCCTTGTGAGAATACCCTGCGCCTCAGGGCCTGTAAGCTGGACGGGTTTCAGAAAACTGTCCCAGAATGTTGACAGTGTTCCCCTGCCTCTGCTGGATTGGAGTTGCATCTCTCTCACCTGTACACCTTGGTTGGGGAATGAACTGTGACCTCTGCCGCTAGCGTGTTCAGATGGGAAATTTTTTTAACAGTTCTGCAGCAAGGGCCTTCTGGTACTGCCCCATTTTTGTAGACCTCTCCACCTCAGGAATAAGAGAGTGAAAGTTCTCCTTGTAGCGGGGGTCTAAAAGTGTCACCAACCAGTAATGACTGTCACCCAACATTTTGACAAAGCGAGGGTCACGGTTAAGGCAGCGTAACACAAAGTCAGCAATGCATGCCAGACTGGTAACGGGCAAGACTTCTGTGTCCTCACCAAGATGACGACTAACCATGCTCTCCTCCTCCTCCCCCCTCCTGTCCTCAGGCCACCCACGCTGAACTGACGGTATGACAGTTGTACAGGTACTACCATCTACAGCGCATGATACCAGCTCCTGTTCTTCCTCCTCCTCCTCCTTTCCCTCATTGTCCCCCAATGCACGTTGGGATGAGATGAGGCTGGGCTGTGTGTAATCGCCTGCTATGGCTTCTTCATCCATCTCATCATACTCTGGCTGCAATGCCTCCTCTTTAATTCTCTGCAGAGAGCGTTGCAAAAGACAGACAAGTGGGATGCTGATGCTAATGATGGCGTCATCGCCACTCACCATCTTGGTGGACTCCTCAAAGTTTGTCAGGATGGTACATAAGTCAGACATCCAGGTTCACTCCTGAGGTCTTATGTGTGGAGTCTGACCTGAATATTGATGGCCTTGTTGCAGCTGGTACTCCACAACTGCTTTCTTCTGCTCACAAATCCTTTGCAACATGTGGAGGGTAGAGTTCCAATGTGTGGGGACATCACACACCAGTCAGTGTGCCAGAAGCTGCAAACGCTGCTGCAACACAGCAAGGGCGGCAGAAGCTGTAGCCGACTTCCGAAAATGAGCTGACAGGCGTCGTACTTTGACAAGCAGATCTGGCAGCTCAGGGTACGATTTAAGAAACCGCTGAACCACGAAGTTAAGCACATGAGCCAGGCATGGTACGTGTGTGATTTCGCCTCGCCTCAGAGCCGCCACCAGGTTATGGCCATTGTCACACACGACCATGCCTGGATGTAGGTTCAGCGGTCTCAGCCACAGAACTGCCTGCTCTTTCACAGCTGTCCACAACTCACAAGCAGTGTGAGGTTTATCACCTAAGCTTATGAGTTTCAGCACAGCCTGTTGCCGCTTGGCTGAGGCAGTACTGCAGTGCTTTCAGCTTGTAACTGATGTGATGATATCTGAGATGGAGGCTGAACATGAGGAGGAGGATGATGCGCAGGAGCTGTACACTGTGGGGGCAACTCTGACTGACATAGGGCCCGCAATCCTCGGTGTGGGGAGGATGTGTTCCATCCCAAGGTCCGACTGGGTCCCGGCTTCCACTATGTTTACCCAGTGTGCCGTCAGGAAGATGTACCGTCCCTGGCCACAAGCACTTGTCCATGTGTCCTTTGTCAGGTGGACTCTCCCAATTACTGCGTTGTTGAGGGCACAGCAGACGTTTTGGGACATTTGCTTGTGTAGTGCGGGGATGGCACACCAGGCAAAATAGTGTCGGCTGGGGACTGAGTACCGAAGTACGGCCACCACCATAAGGTTGTGTAAGGATTCCGTCTCCACCAGCCTAAAAGGCAGCAATGCAAGCAGTCATGAAATGTGCGAATTTAGGACTGTGGCCTGTGGGGAGTTGGCTGCGAATTTCCGCTTTTGTTCAAAGGTCTGGGATATGGACAATTGAATGCTGCGGTGGGACGTGGACGTGAACGTTGATGCTGTTTCTTGAGAAACGACCATAACAAGTAGTGTTGAGCCACCCCCGTAGTGTTCGAGTTCGGTTCGGTTCGTCGAACACCCGTGTGTTCGCCGAACTGTTCGTCGAACTGTTCGTCGAACACCTTCGAACACCGTTAAAACCAATGGCAGGCAAACAAAAACACATAGAAACACATAGAAAACACCTTCAAAGGTGTCCAAAAGCTGACAAACTGCTCAGAAGACATAACTAACACATGGAAAAGTGACAAGTACATATAGTCATGCGAAAATAAAAGAGGTGGAGGAGTAAAAGGAGGGGGAGACACAGATATAGGCATGTCATGCCCTTCTAAAATCCAAAAAGTGAGAAGCCGACACGGCCAGTCCGCTCCTGCCCGTGCCACCTCCGTGTCGCCGGGTTTGTGCCAGAGCCGCGGTGAACCCTGACGGCCAGCCCCCCTCTCCCAATACTGGTGCCTTTCCGCTGGTGGGTCGAGCGAGCCCCCCTGTGGTGGAGGCAGCTCTAAGCTTTTTAATTTAAATTGTCTCTCTAATTTGAATGAATACACTTTAAATCCATTTACAAGGATCTATTGGAGGGCAAGTCTCATGCCAGCAGCCGCGGTAATTCCAGCTCCAGTAGCGTCCACTAAAGCTGCTGCAGTTAAAAAGCTTTTATAAGGATCGAGCTCGGCTGTCCACCGCAAGGCATCCTACTGCCAGTCCCAGCCCCTATGCCTTGGGGTGCCTCCTGATGCTCTTCACTAAGTATCCCATGGTCCCGAAGCATTTCCTTTGAAAAAATTAAGTGTCTAAACTACAGGTGGTGTAGCTTGCTTAACAGCCGGGATAATCCGCTGACTAGCAGACACTGCTACTAGGCACAAAGTATTTCCTGGGCTAGATGCAGTTAAAAATTTGTAATTAGATACTCTCGTTGGATGCTGAGAAAGCATTCCATAGAGTCTCCTGGCACGCCATATATGATTCTCTTAAAAAGCTTGGGGTAGGGGTCTAGGGGACCCTTTTATAGCCAAAATCACGGCCCTGTATCGCAATACGTCACCTAGGCTGAAGATAAATGGAACTGTAGCACCCTGAGGGCTCGGTTGCTACAGACGTATTGCACCTCACCCAGAGGTGTGATATCTCACTCTCAGGTAAGGATGGAGTGTGGATCAGGACCCGACACCTGCATGCATTACACCACATTGCCGTGGGGCAGGGCGACCAATATGCCCCTGAGATGGGCACGACAGTCCCTGTCCCTGGCTGGAGTGGGGGGAGGGAACACTGAGGAAGGGGAACCCTGTAGTGCAGGAGCAGGGAGGAAGCAGTTCCTGGGTGCATTGAGAAGGGAGTATAAAAGGTGGGCACCATCTTAGTTCAGTGCAGAGAAGTCTGAGCAGAAGTGGCAGGGAGCAGGGGCTCTGCATGAGCTCTGCTCCGGAGGCGGGCCTAGTAACAGAGGCCCAGGCCTGGAAGAGGGAGAAGGAAGGAAGGGGAGCGGAGAAGGCTCCAGGAATGAGGAATGAAGGGATCCCAGGGGTGCGGACGGGCGAGTCGCCACCGCACGCCCGAATCCACCTGCGTGGAGGGGTCAGGCCAAAGGGGGAGACCGGTCCCCGAACTAGTGGAGGCAGGAAACGACCCTCAGCTAGAAACCGGAGGCTCTGACATTTTATGTGGCGCAGCCCCTCGCTACACCCGCTAGGAAGGCACCACATAGGGTCAGGGAAACTGGCGCCAAGTTTACCAAGAGGAGGCCCGAGGCAGCCGGACAGAAGTGTTGGTAAGAAAGGCCAGACAAAGGACACACAAAGGGGGTCCTGTGAAGTGCTCCAAAGTTATCTGGGAGTTGTCTGAGCCCCTCACCTGGTGAGCACAGTACGACGTGGGCAGCCGTTACCTGCAGACGTGGTCTGGATAATAAGAACTGTGAGTAAAGGCCCTGAACTGCATCACTGACTCCGTGTCGTTACTGCTGCTGCCCTGCACCATCACCCCCATCCTCCGCATACACTGCCCTGAGGCTATACTCCTCCCGTGGGGAGTTATGCTACGCTCTGCTGCACCCACAACACCAGCCTCAGTGGTCTGCCCTGTAGCGGCGGTTCACTCTGACCGCAATCCACGGGTGGCGTAGTCGGACATTTAAACATCAAAACCACATAAATAGTTCCGCCACTGGTTTGACCGCCCTGAGCCACGGAACCGGGTCGCCGCCACGAAGACTACAACCACCAGCATCCACCAAAAAGGGTCCGGCTCCGGGTGTCCCAAGGCCCAGGGGGTGCGTCAGAACATTTTCATCACCTTTCACAATCACCAATGGGACAAGGCAGTGATGTCCTCTGTCCCCTCTCTTATACATCCTAGTGACGGAGCACCTGCTCTCATCAATTCGCCATAACCCCAATATTAGGTGGATTGAGGTGGGAGGCACCGAGTACAAGTGCTCTCTATTTGCTGATGATGTCCTAGTATATATCACTCAATCACATATATCCATCCATGCTGTTATGGCTGAAATAGATCACTTTGTTACATGGTAAAATTTTAAAATCAATGCAGCGAAGTCTGAGGCCCTCGATGTCTCCCTCCGCAAATCCATATAGGATTCCATCCAGTCCAACTTTCCCTTTGCCTGGCCCTCACAGGGTATCAAATACTTAGGAATTCCTATTCATAGAGACCTCTCCCATCTATGTTATCTTAATTTTGGGCCCTTTATTGAACAACTCCATACAGACCACGGTTGGCAAGTTAGAACTGTAAGATTCACTACGTGAACCACTGGTGTTTTGTGGAAAAGCACATGTACACTGCGTTCCAAATTATTATACAAAAAGTGTTTAGGAGTGATAAGGGAAGAATTTGTTTGTTTGTCAGTTAAACTCATTGATGGTGATGTGTGTCAGGGCTCTTTATATCACTGTAAGCAATTGCAGACACCTGTGCTAATTAGTTTGGCAGGTGTGTCCAATGAAAGGCAAGACTACTTAAGAAGGCTCTCTCACATTATTAAGCAGCCTACATTTTCTGCCAAAATGGGAAAGAAAAAGGATGTGTCGGCTGCTGAGAAGCAACAAATTGTGGAGTGTTTAGGTCAAGGCATGACTACAATCAACATTGTGCGATGATCAGGATGAAGTGTCTTGGCAATCAAGAAGTATGTAGCTGATTCACAGTACACACGTGTGCGTGCTGATAAGGGCAAATTGAGGACTCTTTCCTACAGGCAATTACGTCAGGTTGAAACAGCAGCGGCAAAAAAGCCTTGTCATAGCAGCAGACAAGTTTTTGAAGCTGCTTGTGCCTCCAACGTCCCCCGAACAACAAGATGCAGGGTCCTTCAGAGGTTTGCAGCTGTGCATGCGCCATCCTGTCGACCTCCTCTATCCACTTCACACAAGCAGAAACGGCTCCAGTGGGCCAAACATTACATGAAGACTGATTTCAAAACTGTTTTGTTCACGGATGAGTGCCGTGCAGCGCTCGATGGTCCAGATGGATGGAGTGGAGGATGGCTGGTTGATGGACACCCCACGCAAACACGGCTACAGCGCCAACAAGGAGGAGGTGGAGTAATGTTTTGGGCTGGAATCATGGGGAGAGAGATTGTCGGCCCCTTTAGGATCCCTGAAGGCGCTAAAGATGAACTCCATAATGTATGTGGATTTTCTCAAACAGCACTTCCTGCCATGGTTCAAGAAGAAGAACCGTGTATTTCACAGCAAGATCATTTTTCTGCATGATAATGCACCATCTCATGCTGCACATAAAACATCTGCATCTCTGGCTGATATGGGCATAAAAGGGGACAAACTTATGGTGTGACCCCCATGCTCCCCTGACCTCTACCCCATTCAGAACCTTTGGAGCATCATTAAAAGGAGTGTCTATGATGGCGGGAGGCAGTTCACATCTAAGCAACAGCTCTGGGAGGGTATTCTGTCCTCATGCAAAACAATTGAAGCAGAAACCATCCAAAACCTGACAAATTCAATGGACGAGAGAGTTCAGAAGCTCCTTTCGAACAAGGGGTCCTATGTGAAAATGTAACATCACCTAGAATAAAGTTTTGAGTTGAAAACTGTTTGATTTCAGTTTCTAACAACCTGCTAATGCTTATAATTTCAAAAATGACCATTTTTTTGGTCTTTATTAAAATGAAAAGGTTGATCGAAAAGTTTGGGGGATCTAAGAGTGTGGCAACCCAGTAGTCATGATTACTTCGAATTCTGACAATATGAGGGTCATGCTGCAGGTAGTGCAGCAAGAAGGCAGTTATGTGCCTTGCGCATCTCGGAGCCCCAAAATTATTTTCCGGGCTAGATGCAGCTAAAAATTATTTTTAATTTTAAATCTGGTGAAGCTTTAGTATAGATGGCCTAATAGGATCAGTGCTGCACACTGCTACAAAGCCCAAATTATTTTCCAGTCAAGATACAGATAAACATGATTAGTAATTTGAAAGCTTAAAACGGTTGGTAGGGTGATTTTAACCAATCATCAAGCTTTTACTCTCCCCAGGATGACACAGGGGTAGAAAAGTCGTTTCGGATCCATGATTTGTTCATCTTTATGAACGTGAGTCTGTCTACATTATCAGTGGAGAGCCGCGTGCGCTTATCTGTCAGCACACCACCAGCAGCGCTGAACACACGTTCAGACAGAACGCTGGCTGCGGGGCATGACAAGATCTCCAAGGCGTAAGTGGCTAGCTCCGGCCATTTATCCAGATTGGAAGCCCAAAAAGAGCAAGGGTCCAGTGACACAGTCGTGGCTTCAATGTTTACTTGGAGATACTCCTGTACCATCGTCTCTAGGCGTTGACTATGTGTCAGACTTCTTGTCTCCTGTGGCCTTGCAAAGGATGGGCTAAAAAAGTGGTGAAATGATTCCGCAAAATTGATGTTACCAGCAGATACTGTGGTTCTGTTACGGTTTGAGTGCTGAACACTTGACGGTCCCACGGTTGGCAAGTTGGAACTGTGAGATTCACTACGTGCACCACTGGTATTTTGTGGAAAAGCACATGTAAGATTCTGCAACAGTCTCTGCTGATACTCCTGCATGCGTGCATCCCTTTCTATGGCAGGAATAGTTTCTGCAAATTTACTTTTGTACCGGGGATCTAACAGTGTGGCAACCCAGTAGTCAGGATTATTTCTAATTCTCACAATTCGAGGGTCATGTTGCAGGTAGTGCAGCAAGAAGGCACTCATGTGTGTTGCGCATCCAGGAGCACCAAGTCCCTGTTGTGTTGGTGGCGAGGTAACAATCATGCTTCCTTCCTCTGTCCTCTCCCCCCAACCTCGCACAACAGAAATGTGATCAAGGTCTCCCTCATCTGATGAGTCTTCCATCAGTTCGTCCTCCACTTCTTCCTGGGCTCCTGCACCTTCCTCACTAGTTTGGCTGCTACCATGCGCCCTGGTAAAACCATCTCCCCCACCCTCACATGCCTGCCGCCTTGGTGCTGCCGACCGTCTGGACCTTGCAGATATTAGACCTTCCGCATACAACTCCTCCTCCTCTACTTCCTCCACCTCCTCTTGTGCCACCACCTGACTCCGAATTCTGTTTAACATGTGCTCCAGCATGTACATCACCGGAATAGTCATGCTGATAATGGCATCGTCAGCACTAAACATCTTCGTCGCCATTTCAAACTGTGCAGAAGGGTGCATAGGTCCCTGATCTGAGACCACTCCTCCAGCGTGATTTGCCCCACCTCTGAATCTCGTTGGCCCAGGCTATACGTCAGAACGTATTGCACCAGGGCTTGTCGGTGCTGCCACAGTCGCTGCAACATGTGCAGAGTTGAATTCCACCGGGTAGGCACATCGCATTTTAGCCGGTGAAGTGGCAGGCCCAACGACTTCTGTAGAGATGTAAGTCGCTGAGCTGCGGGATGCGAACGGCGGAAGTGAGCACACAGCGACCGTGCCCTCTGCAGAAGGCCATCTAGTCTGGGATAGTGGGCTAAAAATTGCTGGACAACCAGGTTCAACACGTGAGCCATACAAGGCACGTGTGTGACATTGCCCCGGCGAAGGGCCGCACCCAGGTTTGCAGCATTGTCGCACACGGCCTTCCCTGGTTTCAGGTCCAGTGGAGACAACCATTCATGAAATTGGTTCTCCAGAGCTGACCACAACTCCTCAGCTGTGTGACTCACATTTCCCAGACATTTCAATGTAAAAACCGCCTGATGACGTTGAGCCCTACTGCCAGCATAGTAAGGAGGTGTGCAGGATCCCTTCTGCGCAGTTAGAAAGCTTGTGGCATGACCAGACAGGCTTTGGGTGCAGGTGGAAGACCGAGAGGAGGTTGAGGAGGCAGAAGCAGTGGAGGAACTTTGACATAAAGAGGATTGACGCACAACTCGTGGGGACGGCAAGACTTGGACAGCAGCCCCTTGTCCTGCTGTCACCATAGTTACCCAGTGCCCAGTCAGCGACATGTAACGCCCCTGTCCATGCCTACTCGTCCAAGTGTCTGTGGTGAAATGCACCCTGTCACACACAGAGTTTCTCAAAGAAGCGGTGATGTTGTGTGCGAAATGCTGGTGGAGCGCAGGCACACCTTTCTTTGAGAAGTAGTGCCGACTGGGCATCTGGTACTGGGGCACTGCGACGGACATAAGGTCTCGAAAATCCTCTGTGTCCACCAGGCGGAAAGGCAGCATTTCTGTAGCCAAGAGCTTGCAGATGGTGAAATTCAACCTCTTAGCTTTCTCATGGCTAGGAGGAAATGGTCTTTTACTTGTCCACATCTGAGGGACCGAGGGCTGGCTATTGTGCTTAGACGGGGTTGATAAGGGTGTCCCCGGCAAACTGCCGGTCTGTGAGGAAGATGCAGGCGGACATGTTAGGTTGCCTTGATCCAAAGGTGGTGCTATCGATGTCGGACAGCGCTCAACACCAGCTGGTGTTACCACCTCCAAAGAAAATGATGACCTGCCAATCACGCTGGCTGTTGCGGGTAAAGAGGTGGCAGGTCTGCGCCCCAAAACAGGTGTGACTGCTGTCCCCCCAGTCACAGAGGATGAAGAGGCCGCGGATGCACAAGATATGGCAGACGGTGATTGGCCCGGCCGGCTAGGCCGCATTGTAGCACACTGAGCTTCCCACTGCAACTTATGCTTCATGTCCATGTGCCGGTTCATGCATGAAGTACTCAAACTATGTATTTTTTGGCCTCTACTTAGCTTTTGCTGACAAATGTTACAGATAACACGAGTTGGGTCATCTTTATCGATCTGAAAAAATGCCCAGGCTATGCAAGGCTTAGCACCCATGCGACCTGAAGAGCCACCACGACTTGTGGTGAGAGGCAGAGTTGTGTTTGAGGATGCAGTTGTTGACGTGCTTCCAGTACTACGTCTCTGTCCAGGAAGGCGCAACCTGACCTCGTCGTCACTAGCATCTTCCTCCACCTCCTCTGCTGACCTCATCTCTTGGCTGACTGTGGGTTGACAGTAAGTGGGATCTCCGACCTCATCATCATCACCCTGTGCGTTATCACACCCGTCGTCCTCAGAGCCAACCTGTTCCTGCCCTGACAAAAAACTAAAGTTGTCGCTCCAATCAGGTATTTGAGTCTTATCATCGTCTTCCTCATTGTCTCCACCAACAGGAGCTACAGTTTGGGAATGAGGGTCTACATTATGGTCAGAACCTTCTGCGTCTGGTCCTGGATCCGACTCATAAAGATTCTGGGCATCAGTGCAGATCATTTCCTCGTCTGGATTCACAGAAGCGCTGGAGTCGACCTCTGATTCCCCGGCTATAGTATGAGTAAACAGCTCTGCAGACTCAACCATCTGTTCTACCTCATACTCAGACGGGCAGCTGGAGATTTGGGAGCTGTGAGGAAGCAAGTGCGATTTGGGTGACACCTTTGAGGACTGGAGTATTTGTGATGTTGAAGTTGATGTGGAGGAGAGCCCACTTAAAGGAGCACTTGATATCCGTTGAAGCACCTGCTGTTTTTGTGCCTCATCTGGAATTTGTAGCGATTGGCATGGCCGTAAGAAAGGGATCTTATCACATTGTCCGCTAAAAGAAGTAGACATTTTAGTTTGGCTGGAAGATGGTCTTTCTTCTGCAGATGTTACTGTTGCTTTAACACCTACCCCACGGACACAACCTTTTTTCCCCTTCCCAACACGCCTATTCCCCTTTCCACCAGCAGCAGGCCTTTTTCCACTCATTTTGGTGGTTAACTAATTCACAACTCTGGAGTTGTTTGCACAAAAAAACAATGGATGGTAACCGAGCAGAGCTGAGTGGCCAAACTGTGGTATTAGGCCAAAACTATTGGCTGGGTTAGATGCAGAAAAAAATTATTTTGAATTTGCAACCTGATGGAGGTCAGTATAGATGGACTAATACAAATAGTCCCACACACAGCTAGAAGCCCAAATATTTTTTCAGAGGTACTGTAGATGCAGATAAAAATTATTTTTAATTTGCAACCTGATGGAGGTCAGTATAGATGGACTAATAGACCAAGTCCCACACACTGCTAGAAGCCCAAATATTTTTTCAGAGCTAGATGCAGAAAAAAATTATTTTTAATTTGCAACCTGATGGAGGTCAGTATAGATGGACTAATAGACCAAGTCCCACACACCGCTAGAAGCCCAACTATTTTTTCAGAGCTAGATGCAGAAAAAAAATATATTCAATTTGCAACCTGCTGGAGGTCAGTATAGAAGGACTAATAGAACAAGTCCCACACACTGCTAGAAGCCCAAATATTTTTTCAGAGCTAAATGAAGAAAAAAATTATTTTTAATTTGCAACCTGATGGAGGTCAGTATAGATGGACTAATAGACCAAGTCCCACCCACTGCTAGAAGCCCAAATATTTTTTCAGAGCTAGATGCAGAAAAAAATTATTTTTAATTTGCAACCTGATGGAGGTCAGTATAGATGGACTAATAGACCAAGTCCCACACACCGCTATAAGCCCAAATATTTTTTCAGAGCTAGATGCAGAAAAAAATTATTTTTAATTTGCAACCTGATGGAGGTCAGTATAGATGGACTAATAGAACAAGTCCCACACACCGCTATAAGCCCAAATATTTTTTCAGAGCTAGATGCAGAAAAAAATTATTTTTAATTTGCAACCTGATGGAGGTCAGTATAGGTGGACTAATAGACCAAGTCCCACACACTGCTAGAAGCCCAAATATTTTTTCAGAACTAGATGCAGAAAAAAATTATATTCAGTTTGCAACCTGATGGAGGTCAGTATAGATGGACTAATAGAATGATGCTATGCCCAAAAGATTTTACTTCACTAGGTGCAGTAAAAAAATTGGTATTCTATACACAGGTGGTATATCTTGCAACACAGATAGGCTACTCCACTGACTAACACACTCTGCAATAGGCCAAAAAGGATTAGCTTTGCTAGATTCAGCCAAATGCTGTGAAAAAAACTTGCACAGCACTGGCACAGACCTGCCTGGCAAAAACTGATAGGAACTCATGTAACCTAGTCCTGAAAAGGACTCCAATTACAATTAGTCTTTACTCCCACAACCTATCTATTTAAGAGCACAGACCTCCCTGATAAAAGTCGTAGGAAATGCTGTAACCTAGTCCTTAAAAGGACTGCAATCACAACTATTCCCTACTCCCAAGCTATCTGTATATTTGTGCGAAAATTGGCTTGAAATTAACAAGGTATAGCGCACACAGCAACAGCGGTGCCGTCTAACACGCAGCTGCAGCAGTGAGAAAATGGTGGCGACGGGGAAAATGGCTTGGTCTTATAGGGCAAGGACATGTGACATACACTGCCAATCACACATGCCCTTGCTTGTGTGAAAAAAAGCACTTCGCTCCGTGTGTGCGCTGCTGATAGGCTGACAGATTGCACCTCCCCACTGCAAATGCGGGAAAGAGAAAAAAAAATGGAGATCTTCATTGTTCCTGCAGAGATCCATCCCCTGCCCCTCCCCCCGCCCCGCTGTACACTCAAACTGCGTATTAACATTAATTTTCATCATTACTGAGAAAAAATCCAGTTATGATTTTGGTGCACGAACAGTTATCGGACATAACCTCGAACAGCCGAATTTTTCTCAAATTGTTCGTGTTCGCCGAACGGCTCGAACACCGCCCAAAACAGCTCGAATTTGAGATTGGCGAACAGTTCGAGTAGAACAAACCTCATCTCTAATAACAAGTGAAGACTGAGAGGAGGGGGCATCTTTGCATGCAGTATGGACAGGGGATTGCCTTGCACACACAACAGGGGGTTCTCTTACACGCACAACAGCGGAAGCAGTAGTGGTGACACCTGCTGACACTGGTCGTGGACCCTGGGGTTCGCCCCACAAAGTCGGGTGCTTTGCTGCCATATTCCTGATCATGCTGGTGGTGGTCAGGCTGGTAGTTTTGTCACCCCTGCTGATGCTGGCATGGCAGGTGGTACAAATGGCCTTTTTGGGGTTATCAGCAGAGTCTTGAAAAAAATTCCAGACTCTGGAAGACCTATCAGTTGTACTGGCAACGTCCCTCGTTTTGGTGTTATGGGGAACTGTTGCCCCCCTTCTGTGTGCGGCCACCACACTGCTTCTTCCTGCCTGTTGGGGTACTCTGCCTCCCTCTCCTGTGTGCTGCTGGCCTCGCTCTGCGTGTCCTCCTGCCACGTTGGGTCAGTTACTAGATCATCCACCACCTCCTCCTCTTCCACTTCTGCACAACGATCCTCCTCCTCCTCACTTCGTGGCAATTGTGTCTCATCATCGTCCACCTCTTGTGACAAATTTCCAGCGTCGACTCCCTCTGTCCATGGCTGTTCAAACATTTGGGCATCGCTACATGGGATCTCCTCTTCCACCACTTCAAGCGGAGTAGGCGAGGGGCACAATTATGGAAATGGACCAGTGAACTGCTCTTCAGAGTGTCCAACTGTGGGATCAGTTGCAGTTTGACGACACTCAGCATGGTGGGAGGAAGGAGCATCAGGGTGAGGAGGAGTATGCGGTCTAGACTCATGGCTACTAAAACTTGACCGTGTGGAAGACAGACCGGAGGTGGTGGTGGCCAGGTAACTGGAAGTATTATCTGCTATCCAATTAATAACCTGTTCACACTGATCAGTTCGCAATACTGGTGTTGTAGTGTGCTTCCCTAGTAATTCGGTCAGGAAGTGGGAGTGAGAAGATGTGGCTGTTGGTTGTGGCACATTTTCACCTTGGCCTCGGCCCCGTCCTCTACACGCACCATCACCAGAACTTCCGGTTCCACGGCCCTTGCCACTCGCCTTGCCCATTGTAAATGAAGTAAAATAGCTTACACTCGCACTAGCAATGGAAAAAGGGGAATATAAAGGAGATTAGAACCGTGGAAGAGGAAAACCACAGTTCTATTTGTCTGGCCTACACCAGAATCTTTTAAACAGATATATTTGTGTCTGAACAGTCAGCGAGACACTATTACTGTTTTTTTTTACGGAAAAAAGGCCAAAAGCTGGATAATACAGAGATTTGAACCGTGGAACTGCAAAACCACAGTTATAGTTATGTGTTAAACACACATCGACCAACATACATAACATCATGGATAGCAGATATAGAAGAGATACAGCTTATACTCCATAAACATGGAAAGTTGCCTACTCAAAAGTAAATACAAAAACTGGAGGAAACTGAGTACATGGCATCAAATAGAAAAAACTTTATTAAGAATAGAAGAGTCACATTAAAAGAATACATGTCTCAAGTACATGTGAGTTGCAGAACATGTCAAGGTAGAAAGGGATATGAAAAAATGGCCATAGTCATGCTTAAGCCAGAAGAAATTACCTATACAAATAAGTGCTCATGAAAAAATCCTGATACAAACACCAAGTAAAAAGGTCTTCCCAAAGCACAAGGCTAGCCAAGTCTCTAAAAATAGTAAGACATTGGCCTCTTGAGAAAGCATATCATGCGAAATGTGCGTCGAGGCTTGCAGGCCCCACACTTGCCTGCTCCGTTGGTCCACTCCCTCACCTCTCTCTTCCCCTCTTCTTGAACAATTATTGATATCTATACGGGTGAGTTACTCATTTCTGAGGCAATACATATCTGGGATATCCCTCCTAATGCTTGATGCTTGTAGCTGTTTATATATATATACACATTGTATTTCCAGATTACCATTGACTCTTAGAGTAACATACTCTTTGCTCCCACCCCAATGTCTTACTATTTTTAGAGACTTGGCTAGCCAGTTTTTGTAGTTATAGTTATGTGGCCTACACCAGAATCTTTTAAACAGATATATTGGTGTCTGAACAGTCACAGACTCACTCAATTTTTTTTTTTTTGGGGGGGGGGGGATACCGAAAGGTTAATAAGACGCGTATTTGTACAGTCTGACTGAGGGAAAAAAAAATACAGGATTTAGATGAAAAAAAAAGGATTTTTCCTGGCCCTCGAGACCGGGGGATAAGTCTAGCAATTTGACCAGCAGGAGCAGCACGCAGGACTGTAATGCAGCGTTTGCTGGTATAACCACTGCGTCTCCTATACAGCCTGCCTGATATCTGGGATGGATATTAGTCCTGAGGACTGTTTGTTTGATTTGGCTGGCTTTAGAGGCCCTACACTACCTATTTCGCAGTATAAATCTCTCCCTAGCTCAGTAGCACTCTCCCTACACTGTCTGATCCGGAGCGACTGTGTCCAAGGTGGCGGCGCCCGGTTTTAAATACTCGAGGTAACGCTGTGCGGCCAGCCAATCACTGTAATGCCCACAACCAACATGGCTGCAGCATTACAGTGACTGGCTGGCAATCCCTGCATGTTCATTGGCTCTGTAAAGAGCGCCAAACATGCAGGGCGGAGACCCGAGCTCCCGCCCGAGTAACCCGGAAATGCTCGGTGCTCGCCGAACATCCCGAGTAGTGAGATGCTCGGGCGAGTACCGAGCAGTGTTGAGCATGCTCGCTCAACACTAGTCATGATCTATAGCAGAACCATGCAAAAAAACACAATCTATATTCCCTATGAAGCTATGAATTCACCAACATCTAGATGTGTCCTGGAGAAACCTTCTGGAATTGCACAGCCAAGTATGGAGATATTCTAATTGTACCAGCATCCAAACCGATCCACAGGAAACCGGACAGATTCCCATTGACCACGTGAGAAGAAGAAGCAGAAAGGAGAGGGAGAAATCCAGCTGAGTTTGCCATGCAGGGCTCGATGAAGCCAAGTATGTAGAAGATACAGGTGCTTCTCACAAAATTAGAATATCCTCAAAAAGTGAATTTATTTCAGTTCTTCAATCCAAAAAGTGAAACTCCTATATTATATAGAGTCATTACACACAGAGTGATCTATTTCAAATGTTTATTTCTGTTAATGTTGATGATTATGGCTTACAGCCAATGAAAACACAAAAGTCATTATCTCAGTAAATTAGAATACTTTATAACAACAGCTTGAAAAATGTTTTTAACCCCTTCACGACATGCACCGTACATATACGGCGCATGCCGTGTCCCCCCCTGTAGTGCGGGCTCCGGCGCTAAGCCCGCACTTTTCCGGGCACATGTAAGCTGAAGACCTGCTATGTGTAACATAGGCGATCAGACAATCGCAGCTTCAAGTCTCCTATGGAGACTATTGAAGCAAGTAAAAAGTAGAAAAAAAAATGTTTTTAAAAAAATTAAAAAAATATAAAAGTTTAAATACCCCCCCTTTCGCCCCATTCAAAATAAAACAATAAAAAAAATAATCAAATATACACATATTTGGTATTGCAGAGTTCAGAATCGTCCTATCTATCAATATAAGAAAAGAATTAATCAGATCGGTAAACGGCGTAATGAGAAAAAAAATCAAAATGCCAGAACTTCGTTTTTATGGTCGCCGCAACATTGCAATAAAATGCAATAACGGGCGATCAAAAGATCATATCTACACCAAAATGGTATCAGTAAAAACATCAGCTCAGTGCGCAAAAAATAAGCCCCAACCCGGCCCCAGATCACGAAAAATAGAGATGCTATGGGTCTTGGAAAATGGCGCCATTTTTTTTTTCTTTAACAAACTTTGGATTTTTTTTCATCACTCAAATAAAAAAAACCTATACATGTTTGGTATCTACGAACTCGTAATGACCTGGAGAATTACAGTGGAAGGTCATTTTTAGCATTCAGTGAACGTGGTAAAAACAAAACCCCAAAAACAACTGTGGAATTTCACTATTTTTGCAATTTCACCGCACTTGGATTTTTTTTTCTGTTTTCCAGTAAATGATATGGTAAAGCCAATGGTGGCATTCAAGAGTACAACTCGTCCTGCAAAAAATAAGCCCTCACATGGCCATATTGACCAAAAAATAAAATAGTTATGGGCCTGGGAAGAAGGGAAGCAAAAAACGAAAACGCAAAAACGGAAAAGGGCTGTGGCGTGATTAAAATCCGAAATGTTGGCCTACTGAAATGTATGTTCAGTAAATGCCCTCAATACTTGGTCGGGCTCCTTTTCCATCAATTACTGCCTCAATGCGGCAATGTGGCATGGAGGCGATCAGCCTGTGGCACTGCTGAGGTGTTAAGGAAGCCCAGGTGGCTTTGATAGCAGCCTTCAGCTCGTCTGCATTGTTGGGTCGGGGGTCTCTCATCTTCCTCTTGACAATACCCCATAGATTCTCTATAATAGATTCTCTATGGGGTTAAGGTCAGGCGAGTTTGCTGCCAATCAAGCACAGTGATACTGTTGTGTGTAAAGCAGGTATTGGTACTTTTGGCCGTGTGGACAGGGGCCAAGTCCTGCTGGAGAATGACATTTCCATCTCCAAAAAGCTTGTCGGCAGAGGGAAGCATGAAGTGCTGTAAAATCTCCTGGTAGACGGCTGCGCAGACTTTGATAAAACACAGTGGACCTACACCAGCAGATGACATGGCTCCCCAAACCATCACTGATTGTGGAGACTTCACACTAGACCTCAAGCAGCTTGGATTGTGGCCTCTCCACTCTTCCTCCAGACTCCGGGACCTTGATTTCCAAATGAAATGCGAAATTTAATTTCTTCTGAAAACAACACCTTGGACCACTGAGAACAGTCCAGGTGTTTTTCTCCTTGGCCCAGGTAAGACGCTCCTGGTGTTGTCTATTGGTCATGAGTGGCTTGACACAAGGAACGTGACACTTGTAGCCCATGTCCTGGATACGTCTGTGTGTGGTGGCTCTTGAAGCAATGACTCCAGCAGCAGTCCACTCCTTGTGAATCTCCCACAAATGTTTGAATGGCCTTTCCTTAACAATCCTTTCAAGGCTGCGGTTATCCCGGTTGCTTGTGCGCCTTTTTCTACCACACTTTTTCCTTCCACTCAACTTTCCATTAATATTCTTGGATACAGCACTCTGTGAACAGCCAGCTTCTTTAGCAATGACCTTTTGTGGCTTATCCTCCTTGTAGAGTGTGTCAATGACTGCCTTCTAGACATCTGTCAAGTCAGCAGTCTTCCCATGATTGTGTAGCCTACTCAAAAAGACTAAGGGACCTATTAAAATGCTTCCAAAGCCTTTGAAGGTGTTTTTTACTAATTATTCTAATTTACTGAGATAATGACTTTTGTGTTTTCATTGGCTGTAAGCCATAATCATCAACATTAACAGAAATAAACATGTGAAATAGATCACTCCGTCTGTAATGACTCTATATAATATAGGAGGTTCACTTTTTGTATTGAAGAACTGAAATAAATTAACTTTTTGATGATATTTTAATTTAGTGAGATGCTCCTGTATTGAGCAACATTGATAGTTGGAAGTTATTACAGTGAGGCCTGTTTTAAAAAATGATGTAAATCACATGAGCACAAGCCATTAGATCTCTAGAGGAACACATAGTGGGGGGTCCTAGAATTACCGCACATTTCATTCAACTTTGGGTTTCTTGTGAATTCATCCTGTTTACTACCAAAAAATAATAATTTATGGTCAGAAAGATTTTGTCCTATTGTCTTCAAGAAAGGATGGAGAACAACCAGGAATTATCAGTGGTATCACTTAATGGGATGTTTCACTGGCAGGTCCACAAGATGGTGCGACAAAAAAGTGCCTGGCTCCATTAAGTTTGATAGATTTCACTGGCTACGTTCTCCATCTGTAAAATTTTTGGCATATTCTATGGGAATGTCAACGTGTAGAAAACCCAGTGGGGATGTTGGCAGGACTTAAGCTTTTGGAGTGGGGTGCCAAGAGAGAGGTAGCACCAAACCAATATAAGTTGGCTAGGATGTTTAGATATGGAGCTAGGAGCCATGAACGTATTATTTGGGCCAAGTTTGGAAAAGCCAACCGTTGACTTTGGGACCACCAGAAGCTCAAGGCTATGTAGCGGTGTCAAACTGGTCGCTCTGACCCAGTTTCTCTTTGAAAGACAGCAAAACAATAATAATAGAGAAACATTACAATTTCTAAATGTGGAATTTGTGAACAGGATACATAAAAACGACTGTATGGTATAAAGGTGCTGGATGATTTCTAAGCGCACAAAAGGAATGTAAAGGCTTTGTGTATGTGGCTGTGATGTGTTTTCAAACTATCTACAGCATTCAATCACATTATCCCTTTTTGTTATTCTCCACTCGATTACACCTTGCATTTTGAGATTTCTGTTTTTTCCGAAACCCACTTGAGTGTACGGCTCCTGCCGTCGTTCCATCAAGCACAATGCAGTGGGCTGAACGGCGCGTGATAGATGTACAATGCTGGGGAGGTTTATCACAGATAAATAGAAGCCAGGAGATTTATTCTTCCTGATTGTTCGTCAGTCATTTTTCATTGCACAGCTAGAATAAAACCTTTACCAGGAAATCGAACGTGTCAAAAGCTTCCCCAACAAAAAAGAAAGCCACATTGTCCTTATCAACAGATAGGAAATTAATATGGATAAAACACAGACTAATTATAAAAAGTATTCAAATTCAGAAGTTAGAAATAATACAGCAGATGGGCAGTATTATAGTAGTTATATTCTTGTACATAGGGACAGTATTATAGTAGTTATATTCTTGTACATAGGGATAGTATTATAGTAGTTATATTCTTGTACATAGGAGCAGTATTATAGTAGTTATATTCTTGTACATAGGGACAGTATTATAGTAGTTATATTCTTGTACATAGGGACAGTATTATAGTAGTTATATTCTTGTACATAGGAGCAGTATTATAGTAGTTATATTCTTGTACATAGGAGCAGTATTATAGTAGTTATATTCCTGTACATAGGAGCAGTATTATAGTAGTTATATTCTTGCACATAGGAGCAGTATTATAGTAGTTATATTCCTGTACATAGGAGCAGTATTATAGTAGTTATATTCTTGTACATAGAGGGCAGTATTATAGTAGTTATATTCTTGAACATAGGAGCAGTATTATAGTAGTTATATTCCTGTAAATAGGAGCAGTATTATAGTAGTTATATTCTTGCACATAGGAACAGTATTATAGTAGTTATATTCCTGTACATAGGGGCAGTATTATAGTAGTTATATTCTTGTACTTAGGAGCAGTATTATAGTAGTTATATTCTTGTACATAGGAGCAGTATTATAGTAGTTATATTCTTGTACATAGGGGGCAGTATTAGAGTAGTTATATTCTTGTACATAGGAGCAGTATTATAGTAGTTATATTCTTGTACATAGGAGCAGTATTATAGTAGTTATATTCTTGTACATAGGAGAAGTATTATAGTAGTTATATTCTTGTACATAGGGGCAGTATTACAGTAGTTATATTCTTGTACATAGGAGCAGTATTATAGTAGTTATATTCTTGTACATAGGAGCAGTATTATAGCAGTTATATTCTTGAACATAGGAGCAGTATTATAGTAGTTATATTCTTGTACATAGGGACAGTATTATAGTAGTTATATTCTTGCACATAGGAGCAGTATTATAGCAGTTATATTCTTGAACATAGGAGCAGTATTATAGTAGTTATATTCTTGTACATAGGGACAGTATTATAGTAGTTATATACATGTACATAGGGGCAGTATTATAGTAGTTATATTCTTGTAGATAGGGACAGTATTATAGTAGTTATATTCTTGTACATAGGAGCAGTATTATAGTAGTTATATACATGTACATAGGGGCAGTATTATAGTAGTTATATTCTTGTACATAGGAGCAGTATTATAGTAGTTATATTCTTGTACATAGGAGCAGTATTATAGTAGTTATATTCTTGTACATAGGGGGCAGTATTATAGTAGTTATATTCTTGCACATAGGAGCAGTATTATAGTAGTTATATTCCTGTACATAGGAGCAGTATTATAGTAGTTATATTCTTGTACATAGGGGGCAGTATTATAGTAGTTATATTCTTGAACATAGGAGCAGTATTATAGTAGTTATATTCCTGTACATAGGAGCAGTATTATAGTAGTTATATTCTTGCACATAGGAGCAGTATTATAGTAGTTATATTCCTGTACATAGGGGCAGTATTATAGTAGTTATATTCTTGTACATTGGGACAGTATTATAGTAGTTATATTCTTGTACATAGGGACAGTATTATAGCAGCTATATTCTTGTACATAGGAGCAGTATTATAGTAGTTATATTCTTGTACATAGGGGCAGTATTATAGTAGTTATATTCTTGCACTTAGGAGCAGTATTATAGTAGTTATATTCTTGTACATAGGAGCAGTATTATAGTAGTTATATTCTTGTACATAGGGGGCAGTATTAGAGTAGTTATATTCTTGTACATAGGAGCAGTATTATAGTAGTTATATTCTTGTACATAGGAGCAGTATTATAGTAGTTATATTCTTGTACATAGGAGAAGTATTATAGTAGTTATATTCTTGTACATAGGGGCAGTATTATAGTAGTTATATTCTTGTACATAGGAGCAGTATTATAGTAGTTATATTCTTGTACATAGGAGCAGTATTATAGCAGTTATATTCTTGAACATAGGAGCAGTGTTATAGTAGTTATATTCTTGTACATGGGGGGCAGTATTATAGTAGTTATATTCTTGTACATAGGGATAGTATTATAGTAGTTATATTCTTGTACATAGGGCCAGTATTATAGTAGTTATATTCTTGTATATAGGGACAGTATTATAGTAGTTACATTCTTGTACATAGGGGCAGTATTATAGTAGTTTTATTCTTGTACATAGGGCCAGTATTATAGTAGTTATATTCTTTTACATAAGAGCAGTTTTATAGTAGTTAAATTCTTGTACATAGGGGCAGTATTATAGTAGTTATATTCTTGTACATAGGGAGCAGTATTATAGTAGTTATATTCTTGTACATAGGGGGCAGTATTATAGTAGTTATATTCTTGTACATAGGGAGCAGTATTATAGTAGTTATATTCTTGTACATAGGGGGCAGTATTATAGTAGTTATATTCTTGTACATAGGGAACAGTATTATAGTAGTAGTATTCTTGTACATAGGAGCAGTATTATAGTAGTTATATTCTTGAACATAGGAGCAGTATTATAGTAGGTATATTCTTGTACATAGGGGGCAGTATTATAGCAGTTATATTCTTGTACATAGGGATAGTATTATAGTAGTTATATTCTTGTACATAGGGCCAGTATTATAGTAGCTATATTCTTGTATATAGGGACAGTATTATAGTAGTTACATTCTTGTACATAGGGGCAGTATTATAGTAGTTATATTCTTGTACATAGGGCCAGTATTATAGTAGTTATATTCTTTTACATAAGAGCAGTTTTATAGTAGTTAAATTTTTGTACATAGGGGCAGTATTATAGTAGTTATATTCTTGTACATAGGGAGCAGTATTATAGTAGTTATATTCTTGTACATAGGGGGCAGTATTATAGTAGTTATATTCTTGCACATAGGAGCAGTATTATAGTAGTTATATTCCTGTACATAGGGGCATTATTATAGTAGTTATATTCTTGTACATTGGGACAGTATTATAGTAGTTATATTCTTGTACATAGGGACAGTATTATAGTAGCTATATTCTTGTACATAGGAGCAGTATTATAGTAGTTATATTCTTGTACATAGGGGCAGTATTATAGTAGTTATATTCTTGTACTTAGGAGCAGTATTAGAGTAGTTGTATTCTTGTACATAGGAGCAGTATTATAATAGTTATATTCTTGTACATAGGAGCAGTATTATAGTAGTTATATTCTTGTACATAGGAGAAGTATTATAGTAGTTATATTCTTGTACATAGGGGCAGTATTATAGTAGTTATATTCTTGTACATAGGAGCATTATTATAGTAGTTATATTCTTGTACATAGGAGCAGTATTATAGTAGTTATATTCTTGAACATAGGAGCAGTATTATAGTAGGTATATTCTTGTACATAGGGGGCAGTATTATAGTAGTTATATTTTTGTACATAGGGATAGTATTATAGTAGTTATATTCTTGTACATAGGGTCAGTATTATAGTAGTTATATTCTTGTATATAGGGACAGTATTATAGTAGTTACATTCTTGTACATAGGGGCAGTATTATAGTAGTTATATTCTTGTACATAGGGCCAGTATTATAGTAGTTATAATCTTTTACATAAGAGCAGTTTTATAGTAGTTAAATTCTTGTACATAGGGGCAGTATTATAGTAGTTATATTCTTGTACATAGGGAGCAGTATTATAGTAGTTATATTCTTGTACATAGGGGGCAGTATTATAGTAGTTATATTCTTGTACATAGGGAGCAGTATAATAGTAGTTATATTCTTGAACATAGGGGGCAGTATTATAGTAGTTATATTCTTGCACATAGGAGCAGTATTATAGTAGTTATATTCTTGTATAAAGGGGACAGTATTATAGTAGTTTTATTCTTGTACATAGGGAACAGTATTATAGTAGTAGTATTCTTGTACATAGGAGCAGTATTATAGTAGTTATATTCTTGTACATAGGAGCAGTATTATAGTAGTTATATTCTTGTATAAAGGGGGCAGTATTATAGTAGTTATATTCTTGTACATAGGAGCAGTATTATAGTAGTTATTTTCTTGTACATAGGAGCAGTATTATAGTAGTTATATTCTTGTATAAAGGGGGCAGTATTATAGTAGTTATATACTTGTACATAGGAGCAGTATTATATTAGTTATATTCTTGTACATAGGGGCAGTATTATAGTAGTTATATTCTTGTACATAGGGCCAGTATTATAGTAGTTATATTCTTTTACATAAGAGCAGTTTTATAGTAGTTAAATTCTTGTACATAAGGGCAGTATTATAGTAGTTATATTCTTGTACATAGGGAGCAGTATTATAGTAGTTATATTCTTGTACATAGGGGGCAGTATTATAGTAGTTATATTCTTGTACATAGGGAGCAGTATTATAGTAGTTATATTCTTGTACATAGGGGGCAGTATTATAGTATTTATATTCTTGCACATAGGAGCAGTATTATAGTAGTTATATTCTTGTATAAAGGGGACAGTATTATAGTAGTTATATTCTTGTACATAGGGAACAGTATTATAGTAGTAGTATTCTTGTACATAGGAGCAGTATTATAGTAGTTATATTCTTGTACATAGGAGCAGTATTATAGTAGTTATATTCTTGTATAAAGGGGGCAGTATTATAGTAGTTATATTCTTGTACATAGGAGCAGTATTATAGTAGTTATATTCTTGTATAAAGGGGGCAGTATTATAGTAGCTATATACTTGTACATAGGAGCAGTATTATAGTAGTTATATTCTTGTACATAGGGGCAGTATTATAGTAGTTATATTCTTGTACATAGGGCCAGTATTATAGTAGTTATATTCTTTTACATAAGAGCAGTTTTATAGTAGTTAAATTCTTGTACATAGGGGCAGTATTATAGTAGTTATATTCTTGTACATAGGGAGCAGTATTATAGTAGTTATATTCTTGTACATAGGGGGCAGTATTATAGTAGTTATATTCTTGCACATAGGAGCAGTATTATAGTAGTTATATTCTTGTATAAAGGGGACAGTATTATAGTAGTTATATTCTTGTACATAGGGAACAGTATTATAGTAGTAGTATTCTTGTACATAGGAGCAGTATTATAGTAGTTATATTCTTGTACATAGGAGCAGTATTATAGTAGTTATATTCTTGTATAAAGGGGGCAGTATTATAGTAGTTATATTCTTGTACATAGGAGCAGTATTATAGTAGTTATATTCTTGTACATAGGAGCAGTATTATAGTAGTTATATTCTTGTATAAAGGGGGCAGTATTATAGTAGTTATATACTTGTACATAGGAGCAGTATTATAGTAGTTATATTCTTGTACATAGGGGCAGTATTATAGTAGTTATATTCTTGTATATAGGGATCAGTATTATAGTAGTTATATTCTTGTAGATAGGAGCAGTATTATAGTAGTTATATTCTTGTACATAGGAGCAGTATTATAGTAGTTATATTCTTGTATAAAGGGGGCAGTATTATAGTAGCTATATACTTGTACATAGGAGCAGTATTATAGTAGTTATATTCTTGTACATAGGGGTAGTATTATAGTAGTTATATTCTTGTACATAGGGCCAGTATTATAGTAGTTATATTCTTTTACATAAGAGCAGTTTTATAGTAGTTAAATTCTTGTACATAGGGGCAGTATTATAGTAGTTATATTCTTGTACATAGGGAGCAGTATTATAGTAGTTATATTCTTGTACATAGGGGGCAGTATTATAGTAGTTATATTCTTGCACATAGGAGCAGTATTATAGTAGTTATATTCTTGTATAAAGGGGACAGTATTATAGTAGTTATATTCTTGTACATAGGGAACAGTATTATAGTAGTAGTATTCTTGTACATAGGAGCAGTATTATAGTAGTTATATTCTTGTACATAGGAGCAGTATTATAGTAGTTATATTCTTGTATAAAGGGGGCAGTATTATAGTAGTTATATTCTTGTACATAGGAGCAGTATTATAGTAATTATATTCTTGTACATAGGAGCAGTATTATAGTAGTTATATTCTTGTATAAAGGGGGCAGTATTATAGTAGTTATATACTTGTACATAGGAGCAGTATTATAGTAGTTATATTCTTGTACATAGGGGCAGTATTATAGTAGTTATATTCTTGTATATAGGGATCAGTATTATAGTAGTTATATTCTTGTAGATAGGAGCAGTATTATAGTAGTTATATTCTTGTACATAGGAGCAGTATTATAGTAGTTATATTCTTGTACTTAAGGGCAGTATTATAGTAGTTATATTCTTGTATATAGAAAGCAGTATTATAGTAGTTATATTCTTATACATAGGAGCAGTATTATAGTAATTATATTGTTGTACATAGGGAGCAATATTATAGTAGTTATATTCTTGAACATAGGGGGCAGTATTATAGTAGTTATATTCTTGTACATAGGGAGCAGTATTATAGTAGTTATATTCTTGTACATAGGGGGCAGTATTATAGTAGTTATATTCTTGCACATAGGAGCAGTATTATAGTAGTTATATTCTTGTATAAAGGGGACAGTATTATAGTAGTTATATTCTTGTACATAGGGAACAGTATTATAGTAGTAGTATTCTTGTACATAGGAGCAGTATTATAGTAGTTATATTCTTGTACATAGGAGCAGTATTATAGTAGTTATATTCTTGTATAAAGGGGGCAGTATTATAGTAGTTATATTCTTGTACATAGGAGCAGTATTATAGTAGTTATATTCTTGTATAAAGGGGGCAGTATTATAGTAGCTATATACTTGTACATAGGAGCAGTATTATAGTAGTTATATTCTTGTACATAGGGGCAGTATTATAGTAGTTATATTCTTGTACATAGGGCCAGTATTATAGTAGTTATATTCTTTTACATAAGAGCAGTTTTATAGTAGTTAAATTCTTGTACATAGGGGCAGTATTATAGTAGTTATATTCTTGTACATAGGGAGCAGTATTATAGTAGTTATATTCTTGTACATAGGGGGCAGTATTATAGTAGTTATATTCTTGCACATAGGAGCAGTATTATAGTAGTTATATTCTTGTATAAAGGGGACAGTATTATAGTAGTTATATTCTTGTACATAGGGAACAGTATTATAGTAGTAGTATTCTTGTACATAGGAGCAGTATTATAGTAGTTATATTCTTGTACATAGGAGCAGTATTATAGTAGTTATATTCTTGTATAAAGGGGGCAGTATTATAGTAGTTATATTCTTGTACATAGGAGCAGTATTATAGTAGTTATATTCTTGTACATAGGAGCAGTATTATAGTAGTTATATTCTTGTATAAAGGGGGCAGTATTATAGTAGTTATATACTTGTACATAGGAGCAGTATTATAGTAGTTATATTCTTGTACATAGGGGCAGTATTATAGTAGTTATATTCTTGTATATAGGGATCAGTATTATAGTAGTTATATTCTTGTAGATAGGAGCAGTATTATAGTAGTTATATTCTTGTACATAGGAGCAGTATTATAGTAGTTATATTCTTGTATAAAGGGGGCAGTATTATAGTAGCTATATACTTGTACATAGGAGCAGTATTATAGTAGTTATATTCTTGTACATAGGGGCAGTATTATAGTAGTTATATTCTTGTACATAGGGCCAGTATTATAGTAGTTATATTCTTTTACATAAGAGCAGTTTTATAGTAGTTAAATTCTTGTACATAGGGGCAGTATTATAGTAGTTATATTCTTGTACATAGGGAGCAGTATTATAGTAGTTATATTCTTGTACATAGGGGGCAGTATTATAGTAGTTATATTCTTGCACATAGGAGCAGTATTATAGTAGTTATATTCTTGTATAAAGGGGACAGTATTATAGTAGTTATATTCTTGTACATAGGGAACAGTATTATAGTAGTAGTATTCTTGTACATAGGAGCAGTATTATAGTAGTTATATTCTTGTACATAGGAGCAGTATTATAGTAGTTATATTCTTGTATAAAGGGGGCAGTATTATAGTAGTTATATTCTTGTACATAGGAGCAGTATTATAGTAATTATATTCTTGTACATAGGAGCAGTATTATAGTAGTTATATTCTTGTATAAAGGGGGCAGTATTATAGTAGTTATATACTTGTACATAGGAGCAGTATTATAGTAGTTATATTCTTGTACATAGGGGCAGTATTATAGTAGTTATATTCTTGTATATAGGGATCAGTATTATAGTAGTTATATTCTTGTAGATAGGAGCAGTATTATAGTAGTTATATTCTTGTACATAGGAGCAGTATTATAGTAGTTATATTCTTGTACATAAGGGCAGTATTATAGTAGTTATATTCTTGTATATAGAAAGCAGTATTATAGTAGTTATATTCTTATACATAGGAGCAGTATTATAGTAATTATATTGTTGTACATAGGGAGCAATATTATAGTAGTTATATTCTTGTACATAAGAGCAGTATTATAGTAGTTATATTCTTGTACATAGGGGGCAGTATTATAGTAGTTATATTCTTGTACATAGGGGGCAGTATTATAGTAGTTATATTCTTGCACATAGGAGCAGTATTATATTAGTTATATTCTTGTACATAGGGAGTGTTAGGGGGACGGTTGCAAACAACTTTATTAAATAATGGAAAGCAACCAAACCCGGGGTCCGCGATGCAGCCTGGTGGACTGCGGCCGAACACCTTCCGGGTAAGAAGGTAAAACAGCCAACTGAAATAACAATCCCTTCCGTGTTACTGCACACCGGAACGGGAATAGGGATTCTCACTATCTCCGTTAACTGCACGAGAGATGTGCGATAAATAATGTATCTGTAGTCCTGTTACAGCACAGGGACTACACAGCAGGCGCTAGGATGCGTGTGTGATACACGCCGGCATATACGTGCTCCCAGCCGGCGTGCTACCGGACAGAGGAGTATCTCTCCACGTGGCTAACAGGCGGTGTCGGGAATACGGCGTCTGCAGACTGCTAGGGGTGTATGGCGACCCCTTTGTCGGAGCCAGACTGTCAGACGAAGCTACCTGCCTCCCCCCATCTAAGGCTGCCTATCCCCCACTAAACCTGCCTGACAGAAGCTAAAGCACACATGGAGTCCAAATGACCAAGCGTCCACACAACACCACCATCACAGCTCAATTATCAGAGCGCGCCGCCATGTTTGTGGGCGGGCTATTTAAAGATTAAGCCCTGCCCACCGTCACACTATTGGTGACGTCACCTGAGACCAATCAGTCGGAGCCAGGTCACCGGATCAGCTGACTCCCAAACCACCAATCACGGTCCACCATGTCACGGGCATGCTCAGTGCAGTGAATCCTGGAATTAGGCTGTAGCAGCCCAGTTTCCCTCCGCAACCTACGCTTCATGTTGCTAGGAACAAAGTCCCAAGTGACAACTTGTACATTTCGTGCACCAGCTAGGTGTTTGGACTAATGATGATGCTGAGCAGCATCAGCCCCAGCTGGACAGGAATGGGAGATCACAGAATTCACTGATGGTTCTGAACCCATTTCAAATCCAACAAACGCCCGACACCTGACATTATCCCCCTCCACTTGACGCTCATATTCCTCAACGAGCAGGGGAGCGTGAACGTGGTCCACCGGTTCCCACGGATGATACTCAGATCCATGGCCCCTCCAGTGTACTAGGTAACCTTTTTTTCCACGAACCATCTTAGACCCCATAATAGCCTGCACCTCGAGATTATCACCCCTAGTGTCTGTAGCAGGTTGGGGTTCAGCGAGTTTGGTCAGGCTAACGGGTTTAAGGAGCGACACGTGTTGGGATTCCTCAGGTGTCGTGGTAACTGTAAACGGTACATTACTGGGTTTACTTGGGCCAAAATTTTGAAAGGACCAATAAAGCTGGGGGGGGGGGATTCAAACTTAGCAGATTCCCCGCGTACTTTAATATTGCGAGCCGTGAGCCACACTCTGTCGCCCGGATAGAATACGAGAGCAGGACGACGAAGAGTGTCAGCCGACTCTCTCATTCGATTCTTGGAGGCCAATATAGCATCCTGGGTGTGGTCCCAAACCTCCCGCGCTTCCAGAGTCAACTCTCTGACCCCAGGTTCCATAGAGGGAACTGGCATAGGAACCGGAACGCGCAGATGTTGGCCATTATTCATAAGAAGCGGAGTCAGATCTGTGGAATCCGCCACAGGTAATGGATGGAGAAGACCAGCCGGACTTTGACAGGATGATTTATCTCTCGCACAGGAGACACATGCTAGAACATATTCCTTAACGTCCTAGTCCCACCGGGGCCACCAATACGACCGTTGAAGGAACTTTGTGGTACATTTGACCCCAAAATGACCTCCGATCTTAGGGGCATGTGCCCAGGAGAGCACCTCATTTTGTAGATTAGGGGGAATGAACGTCCTCCCAGAAGGAAGAGTGAGCCTGGGCTCGTCATCGTCCTCAGCCATATCCATGAACCGGGACAAAAGGTCTACCCGAGGGTTCTTTTTGATATAATCTGACAAGACCTGGGTCTCGGGGACAGATAGAGGTTCTGTGCCAGGGGCCAAATCAATAGGACAGCCATACGGTCGGTGGCAAGGTAAAGTGTCTGCAGCCTTTTTGGGAAAGACATCCGCAAAGGTCTGATTTTGCACAGAGAGAGCGGCCAAGTCGGAAGAATACTCAGAGACTACCCTCCAGGTGACTGTAACCATACACTTGGACACACAATTCTCACTACAGGAAGAAATTCTCCCCGAATTCCAGTCAATGTGTGGAGTGTGACAACGTAACCACGGGAATCCCAATAGCACCTCATCTAATCCACCGGGAATAATAAGAAAGCAGATAACCTCCCGGTGACCCTGAGGAAATGACATGGTGAGGGGAATCGACTGCTGGTAATTTGTGTGTACAGTAGTGAACCGTTGACTACCCTAATGTTCATTGGTTTTGAAAGTAACTCCATAGTAATGGCGTACCTCTGGGCAATCATAGATGACAAAAAATTGCCATCGGCACCAGAATCCACCCACGCCTTGGCAGTAACCGTGGTTGTTCCGAAGAACAATGTCACCTTATACAATAATTTGGAGGAAGGAGCCCCGGAATCTAACACACCTCCTCCAATGGCGGTTAGACACACTCGTTTTCCCGACTGCTTGGAACCCTTATTAATGGGATACTCCAAGAGATGTGCAGGTCGGGAACGAGAGGGGCTAGACTCAGTCCGGGATATATCCATAGCCTCAGGCTCCGGGTCAGGAGTCACGAGTTTGGAAATGGGTCTAGAGAATGATGGTGCCAACCGACACTGAGGTCTGGGGACCTCCAGCTCTAACTTGTGTTCTGCATGACGCAAATCTATTCGGTTAGTGAGAGAGATTAACTCCTCCAGGGAGGTTGCAATCTCTCTGGTAGATAGAGTATTTTTAATATGCCCAGCCAGACCCTTCCAGAACACCGGGATTAAAGACCGCTCAGACCAATCCAATTCAGCCGCTAAGGTTCTGAACTGGATGGAATAGTGGCTGGCGGTGACCGAACCCTGGACCAAAGCAAGAAGCTTAAGAGCCGTATCATGCGTGACCTGAGGACCTAGGAAGACATTTTTTAGGGCTGTAAGAAAGAGACCAGCAATAGCCACTATGGGTCACTCAGCTCCCACAGGGGTGTAGCCCACTCCAAGGCCCTGTGAGAAAGTAACGAGATGACAAAACCCACTTTGGCCCTTTCAGAGGGGAACCGTGCCTCCATCATCTCCAACTGAATGGAGCACAGATTAATAAAACCTCTGCAGGATTTGCTGTCACCAGAAAATTTTTCCAGGAGAGCAAAACGGGATAATGGGGCGATTGCAACTGCTGCAGCATTAACCGCAGCCGAGTTAACCAGATTGGCTGCTTGAGAAGCTGCCTGGGTAGTTACTGCAGTGATATCAGCTACCGGGGCAGCTTGTTCCAGAGTCCTAAGTCTGGCTTCAACTTGCTGTACATAGAGCTGCAGTTGCTGGTTGTCAGCCATGTTCGGCAAGACCCCGGCGCTCTGATACTGTTAAGGGGACGGTTGCAAACAACTTTATTAAATAATGGAAAGCAACCGAACCCGGGGTCCACGATGCAGCCTGGTGGACTGCGGCCGAACACCTTCCGGGTGAAAAGGTAAAACAACCAACTGAAATAACAATCCCTTCCATGTTACTGCACACCGGAACGGGAATAGGGATTCGCACTATCTCCGTTAACAGCACGAGAGATGTGCGATAAATAATGTATCCGTAGCCCTGTTTACAACACAGGGACTACACAGCAGGCGCTAGGATGCATGTGTGATACACGCCGGCGTATACGTGCTCCCAGCCGGCGTGCTACCGGACTGAGGAGTATCTCTCCACGTGGCTAACAGTCGGTGCCGGGAATACGGCGTCTGCAGACTGCTCGGGGTGTATGGTGACCCCTTTGTCGGAGCCAGACTGTCAGACGAAGCTACCTGCCTCCCTCCATCTAAGGCTGCCTATCCCCCACTAAACCTGTCTGAATCAAGCTAAAGCACACGTGGAGCCCAAACGACCAAGCGTCCACACAACAACACCATCACTGCTAAATGATCAGAGCGCGCCGCCATGTTTGTGGGCGGGCTATTTAAAGATTAAGCCCTGCCCACCGTCACACTTTTGGTGACGTCACCCGCGACCAATCAGGCGGTGCCAGGTCACCGGATCAGCTGACTCCCAAACCACCAATCACGGTCCGCCATGTCACGGGCATGCTCAGTGTAGTGAATCCTGGACTTGGGCTGTAGCAGTCCTGTTTCCCTCCACAATCTATGCTTCATGTTGCTAGTGTGACACCCCAGGGGTCTGGTTGTCACAGTGATAGAGATATTACGTCTGAGAGCAGGTGGGAGGTCCTTTGGTCAGGGATCCTGTGCATGCCACACCTCCTGCCCAGCCTTGGGAGGGGAAGAACTTCCCCTGTATAAACCCGGGGCTGAGGCAGAGTGATTGAGTCCAGGAAGAGCAGAGACAAGAGCAGCATAGGAAGCAGCAGAGTCACAAGGAGTCAGGGGCTGGCAGCTAAAGAGCTCGCCCTGACTAAGAAGATTCTTTACCGGACCCGGAGTCCGAGGCTGTGGGGACTAACTTCTACCCAGCAGCAGAATCCGTCAGGCAGGGGATTTCAGGTCCCCTGGCCCAGAAGCCCGAAGGCCCCGAGTCACCGGCCATACGGGTGAGCACCACACGGTACACTCAGGGACGTGGGCTACTTACATCAGCTTCTAGCAAGGTAGCCAGAAGAGTACAGTCAGCTTGGGAGGCCTACAACTACGCCTGGCCAGGGGAGATCCCATCTGCTCAAGGACTGACCAGGCCCCGTTCGCTAGCAAGTACTCCGGGAGGGTCTATCGTTGTTATCAGTAAAGACCCTGAACGCTACCATACCGTCTCTGAGTGGTTCCTGCTACCCCCATCATCCACGTCGGCTGCCCTGAGGCCATACCCCTCCCGTTGGGGGTTATACTATCACGCTGCACCATCCTTCCACCGGCCTCAGCGGTCTGCCCTGCAGCAGCAGCCCCCTGGCTGCATTCAACGGGTGGCGTAGTCATCAACCGTTTTCTACCGCTAACAGACTGCCGTCCAGTTTGACTCCCTGGGCACGGACCGGGTCACCGCCACGAGACTACAACCCTAAACAGATCCGGCTCCGGGTAAGCTCCCGCGTGCGCAACGCAGCGCGACACAGGCCCAGGGGCGCGTCAACTTTGGCGTAGTCGGCAGGATCACGTGCCCGCAACCACCGGGTACTGCGTGCCTGAAAAGCAAAGACTGTTCAAACTTACCAGTGGTGAAGATTCCCGCCATCGGTGAAGATTCCCGCCATCCGGCGCCATCTTCAGCCTTCTTCCCGCCATCGGTGAAGTTTCCCGCCATCCGGCGCCATCTTCAGCCTTCTTCCCGCCATCCGTGGAGTTTTCCCGCCATTGGACGCCATCTTGAGGACGCCGCGCGGGAAGAAGAGGGGCGTGGACTCCGAAAGCGCGCGAGAACTGAAGCCCCGCCTCACGTCCGGACGTTGCGTAAGGTCCTGGAAGGAGCCCAGCAGACGCCGACGTCACAGGAGCGCGACGGAAGGTCCTCAACCCTGACGATCCACTGCGGAGCCGCGGCCTACGGAAGAGGATCATCGCAAGGTAGGCCACGGTCCACTAGGGGGGAGGAAGATGTCGGATACGGAGGAGAGCTTCACTACCTCGACCCCCGCCAGCGCCACCGCTGCTGCAGTTATGCCCTTCACCATGCCATATATCCCGGGAGCAGCTTGGCTACCCCAGTACTCAGGGGAGTCACATACCCTGCATGACTTTAGAGAAAAGCTGGATAGCCTCTTCCAGGTGTACCCCCTCACAGAAGAGCAAAAAGTGAGCATCCTGGTGGCCCAACTAATCGGGGCAGCCAAAAGAGAAGTAAAATCTTGGCCACCTGGGAGGAGGACTGTCGCAGAGATACTAACCCGGCTGAGGGACACCTTCGATACCCGCACCTCAGCCGAGATCAAGCTTAGATTCTACGGGTGCAAGCAGCGAGCGCATGAGAGTATAAGGGACTATGCACTAAACCTACAAGAGGCCCTGAGGGCCATAAAGCAGACCGACCCTGATGGGGTGGGAAACGAGGACAGGCTGTTGACTGAACAATTTATAGAGGGTTTATATTGCAATGCCCACCGAACCCAGTTGCGGGCAATGGCCTTACAGGATCCCCATCTGGACTTTGCACAGTTCAAGGATAGAGCTATCCGGGTGCTCCGAGAACCAGCACCGGGTGGCGTTGTGACCCACAGGCGCCCAGCTATTACTTACCACCAGGAGGCGGCGCCCTTGTCGGCAGGGCCTGTGGGAGCTGATGCGCAGGCTTTGGACAATGACCCGGCTCCAGACCTACACCATCAGGTCCAAGAGCTAGTTAAGAGCGTTGCTGCGCTAACCCGAACTGTGCAGTCTTTACAGGTTTCCACTCCAGGGAAGATCCAGCTGGCATCCGGACCGGAGGACATCCCGTGGCGTCGACCAAGGAGGACCCCACCGGCCAGAGGAAGACCCAGTGACCGATACAGCGAGGACGGACGACCCATCTGCCGCCGCTGCAATCAACCCGGACATATGGAAAGGTACTGTTCTTTAAACGGGCACAACCTGGGGTAGAGGGCCAACCCCCAGGAAAAAGATCACCAGGCCCATCGAACTGGCGCGACAGATATGTGGGAGGACGTCCAGTCTTGCCTGTGGTACTGGATGGCATTCCCATGAGTGCCCTACTGGACACCGGGTCACAGGTCACCACCATCCCGTACGTGCTCTTCAAGCAGTACTGGAATGACTCGGATATTACCCGCTACCCTGACGACGACTTGAGTATCATCGCCAGCAATGGTCAGCCCGTGCCACAGATCGGATTTAAAGAGGTGACCATCAAAATTGGTAGAGTCGAACTGGCCGCACAGGGACTGATCATTGTAGACATTGACAAACATGAGAGTCACCCAAAGATAACTCTAGGAACTAATGTAATTGAAAATTGTCTTGCAGAGGTGATTTTCCTTTTACAGCAGGTTGCCAAGAATGCCAGCTCCGGCGAGCAGCGGGTGCTCCAGAAAGAGATCCGGGCACTGATGCAACGGCAACAAGTGGAACTCTCCGGCGGTGAGATTGGTAGCGTAAGAATGTGTGACCCTTTTCCTATTGCCATGCCCCCAAAAAGTGAAATGATGATTTGGTGCCGGGCAGCTATTGGTCTGAGAGGTAGAGATTACCAGGCAATGGTAGAACCAGTTTACTCAGATAGTAGGCCCACCATTTTGACAGCACGGGGGGTGGTCAATGTACGCCATGGGAGGGTGCCCGTTCGCATAATAAATATCGGGGAGAGGGAAGTGTACCTGCCCCGGTATGCCACGCTAGCCAAATTATATACCACTAATCAAAATTCTATACAATTTGTGGAACCCTTGCCTCCATCTCACCCGGAGGAAGGTAACGGCTCTAAGAAAGACATGGAGGACTGGTGTCAGCAACTACATCTGGGTACTGACTCCACTCCCTCACACCAGAAACAAGGAGTCTATCGGGTGGTTCAAGAGTATGAGAGAGTGTTTAGTAAACACCCGTTAGACTTCGGGCGAGTCAAGGGGGTAGAACACCGCATCCCCACGGGAGATCATCCTCCCATAAAAGAGAGGTATCGACCCGTACCCCCTGCACATTACCAACACGCCAAGGGGATGCTTAGAGACATGAAGGAGGCTGGGGTAATCCGGGATAGCTGTAGCCCCTGGGCAGCCCCACTAGTTTTAGTCAAAAAGAAAGACAACACCATGAGGATGTGTGTAGATTACCGGAAAATCAACCGTATCACACACAAGGATGCGTACCCCTTACCAAGGATAGAGGAGTCATTGGCTGCTTTAAGATCTGCTAACTTCTTCTCTACCTTGGATCTCACTAGCGGGTACTGGCAGGTTCCTGTAGCAGAGGCAGACCGGGAGAAGACTGCATTCACCACCCCGATGGGACTTAGTGAGTTCACCTGCATGCCGTTCGGACTCTGCAACGCCCCAGGAACCTTCCAACGATTAATGGAGTGCTGTCTGGGCCACAGAAACTTCGAGACGGTCCTGTTGTACCTGGACGATGTCATCGTATACTCCAAAACTTACGAGGACCACCTGAAACACCTGGCGGAGGTGTTCGAAGCTCTGGCGAGTTATGGCCTAAAGGTGAAACCCTCCAAGTGTCACCTCCTGAAACCAAAGGTGCAATACCTGGGACACGTGGTGAGCGCTGACGGAGTGGCTCCCGACCCCGATAAGATCACCGCAATTAAGGGATGGCCAAGCCCCTCCAGCGTAAAAGAAGTGCGGCAGTTCCTAGGGTTGGTAGGCTACTACCGAAGGTTTATTCCCGGTTTCACCAAAAAGGCAGCGCCTATGCAGGACCTCCTGATAGGCCAGTCCCGGAAGGCCAAGAACCAGAAGCCGCCCTTCAAATGGGAAGAGCTAGAAGAAGAGTCCTTCCGCCAGCTGAAGATGGCCCTCACGGGGGATGAAATCTTGGCGTACCCAGACTATAGCCAGCCCTTCATCCTCTACACCGACGCCAGTAACATCGGGCTAGGAGCCGTACTATCCCAGATTCAGCAGGGGAGAGAACGAGTGATCTCCTATGCCAGCCGAAAACTGCGACCCACCGAAAGGAACCCCGAGAATTACAGCTCATTTAAGCTAGAGTTCCTGGCCGTGGTATGGGCAGTCACCGAGCGCTTTAGGCATTACCTCGCTTCTTCCCGATTCACCGTATACACGGATAACAACCCGTTGATACACCTGGACACGGCAAGACTCGGTGCCCTGGAGCAGAGGTGGATGGCCCGTCTGTCCAACTACGAGTTTACAATTAAATACCGGGCAGGGCGCTCCAATACCAATGCGGACGCCCTGTCCAGGATGCCCAACCTGCCGGACGGAGGAGAAGATCCGGAGGGACTGGAAGAAGTTGAACTCCCTGCGTTCCACCGTCATGGGACTATCCAGTATTCCCACCGGGTAAGGAGTAAGCAGGCTGCTACGTTGAACCCCTTACCTCACTACAACTGGGCGGAAACGCAAGACAGCGACCCTGCCGTCCGACTGGTGAAGGAGATGCTGACTCGCCCGGAGGCTAGCCTGGAATCAGACGCTCCAGAGGAAGCCAAACAACTATGGGCAGAGAAGAGTCGACTGTTCCTTTACAAGGGGAAGTTGTGCCGCAGAATGGTTAACTCCAGGACGCATGAACTACTCTGGCAAGTAGTGGTGCCACGAAGAGACGCAGCCATGGTGATGGAGGCATACCACGACGGAGCTGGACACTTCGGGTGGAAAAAGCTGGAGTTCCTGCTGCGCGAGCGGTTCCACTGGGTAGGCATGAGGGGAACCATCGAGAAGTGGTGCAGAGACTGTGGCCCGTGCAATCTGAGAAGGAAGGACCGGGCCAGCCAGAAGACTCCCCTGCAGTCCATCGTCACCCGGCAACCGTTGGAACTGGTGGCCTTGGATCATGTAAAACTGACCCCCAGCAGAAGTGGCTACGTCTACGCGTTAACCATCGTGGATCATTACTCCCGGTTTCTGGTTGTCGTCCCCGTCAAGGACTTAACGGCTCGAACAGCAGCTAGAGCCTTCCAGCAGCACTTTTGCCGCCCACACGGGTACCCGGACCAAGTGCTGACGGACCAGGGACCTGCCTTTGAAGCGGAGGTCTTCCAGGAATTCTGTAATCTGTATGGCTGCCGGAAGATAAGGACGACACCCTACCATCCGCAAACTAATGGACTTTGTGAAAAAATGAACCAGGTGGTAATGGATCTTCTAAAAACGTTGCCCCTGGAAGAACGCAGTCTGTGGCCTGAGAAGTTGCCCGATCTGGTGGACCTATACAACCACATCCCGGTAGGTTCCACCAACTGTACCCCGGCTTACCTAATGAGGGCAAGACCTGGTAAGTTACCTGTTGACCTGGAAATGGGAGTCCTGACGCCCGAGGACACTTCACCAGAAACAGACTGGGACACAGAGAGGCAGCAGCAGTACCGGAAAGTACAGGAGAGCGTGGAGCGAAGTCTTTGTCAGGCTAGGGAAAGACAAGAGAAGACTTACAACCAGTATGCTCCCGCTGTTCCCCTGGTACCCGGAGAGCAGGTCTTGAAGAGGAAGAGACGGCTCCACAAGTTGGACGACCAGTGGGAGAAGGACCCGTACACCGTACTGCCCTCAAGCCACGAGAACCCGAAGGTCTGTACCATCAGTAAAGACGGAGGGGAAACCACAGCCATTGTATCCCGGGACCACCTGAAGAAGTGCCCCGAACAACTGAGGAACCCTGAGGAGGAACAGGAAGACCATCGACCCGTGGAAGAAAGGGAAGATATGGTTAGTACCGTGCTCGGGGACTTCCCTCGGTCTTGGACTCAAGTCAATGGTGCAGTTGTGGTACCCGTACTCACCTTCCTCCAACCATCATCCCAAGAACCTACGGAGCAACGGGTAGAGCTGGAAGAGCAGCCGGTCCAGGAGGCAGAAGACTCCACCCAAGCGGAACGGGAGAATCCACCCTCTGCTTATAGTGAGCCTGCCGTACCCCTAGTGAGACAAAGAGCCGGTAGACAGCTGCCCAGTTTACCCTTGACAGCTCCTACACCCTGTAGTTCAGGGCCAGACAGTCAGCTCCGTAGGTCCACTAGGGCCACTAGAGGCCAGTTACCCGCACGTTGGAGGATCTAAATGTTTAAGTTGTTTTACAATGTTTACCTGTTTATTGTTGCTTGTGTGTAATTTTGTGTTTCTAGTTGTTTTTAGGAGTCTTCGGTGGATTTACCGGGAATCCTTTGTATATAGTTGGAGCGTAACCCAGGATGGACTAGAGACTGTTAAGGACTCGGGGTAGGACAGACCCCTACCTGGTTACGTCTCCCTGTGTTGGTGAAATGGACACCTTTGCTTTTCTTCAAAGACTGCACCCGGTTGCGGACATCCGTGACCATCTTATTGTGTTTCCTTATTGTATTTTATTGTTCTTTGATATACCTTGTTATATTTTTCTAAAAAATGTTTAGTCCCGGAGTACTAAATTTCACTAGGGGGGAGTGTGACACCCCAGGGGTCTGGTTGTCACAGTGATAGAGATATTACGTCTGAGAGCAGGTGGGAGGTCCTTTGGTCAGGGATCCTGTGCATGCCACACCTCCTGCCCAGCCTTGGGAGGGGAAGAACTTCCCCTGTATAAACCCGGGGCTGAGGCAGAGTGATTGAGTCCAGGAAGAGCAGAGACAAGAGCAGCATAGGAAGCAGCAGAGTCACAAGGAGTCAGGGGCTGGCAGCTAAAGAGCTCGCCCTGACTAAGAAGATTCTTTACCGGACCCGGAGTCCGAGGCTGTGGGGACTAACTTCTACCCAGCAGCAGAATCCGTCAGGCAGGGGATTTCAGGTCCCCTGGCCCAGAAGCCCGAAGGCCCCGAGTCACCGGCCATACGGGTGAGCACCACACGGTACACTCAGGGACGTGGGCTACTTACATCAGCTTCTAGCAAGGTAGCCAGAAGAGTACAGTCAGCTTGGGAGGCCTACAACTACGCCTGGCCAGGGGAGATCCCATCTGCTCAAGGACTGACCAGGCCCCGTTCGCTAGCAAGTACTCCGGGAGGGTCTATCGTTGTTATCAGTAAAGACCCTGAACGCTACCATACCGTCTCTGAGTGGTTCCTGCTACCCCCATCATCCACGTCGGCTGCCCTGAGGCCATACCCCTCCCGTTGGGGGTTATACTATCACGCTGCACCATCCTTCCACCGGCCTCAGCGGTCTGCCCTGCAGCAGCAGCCCCCTGGCTGCATTCAACGGGTGGCGTAGTCATCAACCGTTTTCTACCGCTAACAGACTGCCGTCCAGTTTGACTCCCTGGGCACGGACCGGGTCACCGCCACGAGACTACAACCCTAAACAGATCCGGCTCCGGGTAAGCTCCCGCGTGCGCAACGCAGCGCGACACAGGCCCAGGGGCGCGTCACTAGGAACAAAGACCCAAAAGACAGCTTGTACATCTCGTGCACCAGGACGCGTTGGGACTAATGATGATGCTGAGCAACATCAGCCCTGGCTGGACTGGAATGGGGGACTACAGAATCCACTAATGATTCTGAAACCATTTCAAATCCAGCAAACACCTAATAGGGAACAGTATTATAGTAGTTATATTCTTGTACATAGGGGCAGTATTATAGTAGTTATATTCTTGTACATAGGGGCAGTATTATAGTAGTTATATTCTTGTACATAGGGGCAGTATTATAGTAGTTATATTCTTGTACGTAGAGAGCAGTATTATAGTAGTTATTTTCTTGTACATAGGGAGCATCATTATAGCAGTTATATTCTTGTACATAGGGGCAGTATTATAGTAGTTAAATTTAGAGATGAGCGTTGTTCTACTCGAACTGTTCGCCAATCTCAAATTCGAGCTGTTTTGGGCGGTGTTCGAGCCGTTCGGCGAACACGAACAATTTGAGAAAAATTCGGCTGTTAGAGGTTATGTTCGATAACTGTTCGTGCACCAAAATCATAACTGGATTTTTTCTCAGTAATGATGAAAATTAATGTTAATACGCAGTTTGAGTGTACAGCGGGGCGGGGGGAGGGGCAGGGGATGGATCTCTGCAGGAACAATGAAGATCTCCATTTTTTTTTCTCTTTCCCGCATTTACAGTGGGGAGGTGCAATCTGTCAGCCTATCAGCAGCGCACACACGGAGCGAAGTGCTTTTTTTCACACAAGCAAGGGCATGTGTCATTGGCAGTGTATGTCACATGTCCTTGCCCTATAAGACCAAGCCATTTTCCCCGTCGCCACCATTTTCTCACTGCTGCAGCTGCGTGTTAGACGGCACCGCTGTTGCTGTGTGCGCTATACCTTGTTAATTTCAAGCCAATTTTCGCACAAATATACAGATAGCTTGGGAGTAGGGAATAGTTGTGATTGCAGTCCTTTTAAGGACTAGGTTACAGCATTTCCTACGACTTTTATCAGGCAGGTCTGTGCTCTTAAATAGATAGATTGTGGGAGTAAAGACTAATTGTAATTGGAGTCCTTTTCAGGACTAGGTTACATGAGTTCCTATCAGTTTTTGCCAGGCAGGTCTGTGCCAGTGCTGTGCAAGTTTTTTTCACAGCATTTGGCTGAATCTAGCAAAGCTAATCCTTTTTGGCCTATTGCAGAGTGTGTTAGTCAGTGGAGTAGCCTATCTGTGTTGCAAGATATACCACCTGTGTATAGAATACCAATTTTTTTACTGCACCTAGTGAAGTAAAATCTTTTGGGCATAGCATCATTCTATTAGTCCATCTATACTGACCTCCATCAGGTTGCAAACTGAATATAATTTTTTTCTGCATCTAGCTCTGAAAAAATATTTGGCCTTCTAGTAGTGTGTCGGACTTTCTCTATTAGTCCATCTATACTGACCTCCATCAGGTTGCAAATTAAAACTAATTTTTATCTGCATCTACAGTACCTCTGAAAAAATATTTGGGCTTCTAGCAGTGTCTGGGACTTGTTCTATTAGTCCATCTATACTGACCTCCATCAGGTTGCAAACTGAATATATTTTTTTCTGCATCTACCTCTGAAAAAATATTGGGCTTCTAGCTGTGTGTGGGTCTTGTTCTATTAATCCATCTATACTGACCTCCATCAGGTTGCAAACTGAATATAATTTTTTTTTGCATCTAGCTCTGAAAAAATATTTGGCCTTCTAGTAGTGTGTCGGACTTTCTCTATTAGTCCATCTATACTGACCTCCATCAGGTTGCAAATTAAAACTAATTTTTATCTGCATCTACAGTACCTGTGAAAAAATATTTGGGCTTCTAGCTGTGTGTGGGACTTGTTGTATTAGTCCATCTATACTGACCTCCATCAGGTTGCAAACTGAATATATTTTTTTCTGCATCTACCTCTGAAAAAATATTTGGCCTTCTAGTAGTGTGTCGGACTTTCTCTATTAGCCCATCTATACTGACCTCCATCAGGTTGCAAATTAAAACTAATTTTTATCTGCATCTACAGTACCTCTGAAAAAATATTTGGGCTTCTAGCAGTGTGTGGGACTTGTTCTATTAGTCCATCTATACTGACCTCCATCAGGTTGCAAACTGAATATATTTTTTTCTGCATCTACCTCTGAAAAAATATTGGGCTTCTAGCTGTGTGTGGGTCTTGTTCTATTAATCCATCTATACTGACCTCCATCAGGTTGCAAACTGAATATATTTTTTTCTGCATCTACCTCTGAAAAAATATTTGGCCTTCTAGTAGTGTGTCGGACTTTCTCTATTAGTCCATCTATACTGACCTCCATCAGGTTGCAAATTAAAACTAATTTTTATCTGCATCTACAGTACCTCTGAAAAAATATTTGGGCTTCTAGCAGTGTGTGGGACTTGTTCTATTAGTCCATCTATACTGACCTCCATCAGGTTGCAAACTGAATATAGTTTTTTCTGCATCTACCTCTGAAAAAATATTGGGCTTCTAGCTGTGTGTGGGTCTTGTTCTATTAATCCATCTATACTGACCTCCATCAGGTTGCAAACTGAATATATTTTTTTCTGCATCTACCTCTGAAAAATATTTGGCCTTCTAGTAGTGTGTCGGACTTTCTCTATTAGTCCATCTATACTGACCTCCATCAGGTTGCAAACTGAATATAATTTTTTTCTGCATCTAGCTCTGAAAAAATATTTGGCCTTCTAGTAGTGTGTCGGACTTTCTCTATTAGTCCATCTATACTGACCTCCATCAGGTTGCAAATTAAAACTAATTTTTATCTGCATCTACAGTACCTCTGAAAAAATATTTTTGCTTCTAGCAGTGTGTGGGACTTGTTCTATTAGTTCATCTATACTGACCTCCATCAGGTTGCAAACTGAATATATTTTTTTCTGCATCTACCTCTGAAAAAATATTGGGCTTCTAGCTGTGTGTGGGTCTTGTTCTATTAATCCATCTATACTGACCTCCATCAGGTTGCAAACTGAATATAATTTTTTTCTGCATCTAGCTCTGAAAAAATATTTGGCCTTCTAGTAGTGTGTCGGACTTTCTCTATTAGTCCATCTATACTGACCTCCATCAGGTTGCAAATTAAAACTAATTTTTATCTGCATCTACAGTACCTCTGAAAAAATATTTGGGCTTCTAGCAGTATGTGGGACTTGTTCTATTAGTCCATCTATACTGACCTCCATCAGGTTGCAAACTGAATATATTTTTTTCTGCATCTACCTCTGAAAAAATATTGGGCTTCTAGCTGTGTGTGGGTCTTGTTCTATTAATCCATCTATACTGACCTCCATCAGGTTGCAAACTGAATATATTTTTTTCTGCATCTACCTCTGAAAAAATATTTGGCCTTCTAGTAGTGTGTCGGACTTTCTCTATTAGTCCATCTATACTGACCTCCATCAGGTTGCAAATTAAAACTAATTTTTATCTGCATCTACAGTACCTCTGAAAAAATATTTGGGCTTCTAGCAGTGTGTGGGACTTGTTCTATTAGTCCATCTATACTGACCTCCATCAGGTTGCAAACTGAATATAGTTTTTTCTGCATCTACCTCTGAAAAAATATTGGGCTTCTAGCTGTGTGTGGGTCTTGTTCTATTAATCCATCTATACTGACCTCCATCAGGTTGCAAACTGAATATATTTTTTTCTGCATCTACCTCTGAAAAAATATTTGGCCTTCTAGTAGTGTGTCGGACTTTCTCTATTAGTCCATCTATACTGACCTCTATCAGGTTGCAAACTGAATATAATTTTTTTCTGCATCTAGCTCTGAAAAAATATTTGGCCTTCTAGTAGTGTGTCGGACTTTCTCTATTAGTCCATCTATACTGACCTCCATCAGGTTGCAAATTAAAACTAATTTTTATCTGCATCTACAGTACCTCTGAAAAAATATTTGGGCTTCTAGCAGTGTGTGGGACTTGTTCTATTAGTCCATCTATACTGACCTCCATCAGGTTGCAAACTGAATATATTTTTTTCTGCATCTACCTCTGAAAAAATAGTGGGCTTCTAGCTGTGTGTGGGTCTTGTTCTATTAATCCATCTATACTGACCTCCATCAGGTTGCAAACTGAATATAATTTTTTTCTGCATCTAGCTCTGAAAAAATATTTGGCCTTCTAGTAGTGTGTCGGACTTTCTCTATTAGTCCATCTATACTGACCTCCATCAGGTTGCAAATTAAAACTAATTTTTATCTGCATCTACAGTACCTCTGAAAAAATATTTGGGCTTCTAGCTGTGTGTGGGACTTGTTGTATTAGTCCATCTATACTGACCTCCATCAGGTTGCAAACTGAATATATTTTTTTCTGCATCTACCTCTGAAAAAATATTTGGCCTTCTAGTAGTGTGTCGGACTTTCTCTATTAGTCCATCTATACTGACCTCCATCAGGTTGTAAATTAAAAATAATTTTTATCTGCATCTACAGTACCTCTGAAAAAATATTTGGGCTTCTAGCTGTGTGCGGGACTCGCTGTATTAGTCCATCTATACTGACCTCCATCAGGATGCAAACTGAATATATTTTTTTCTGCATCTACCTCTGAAAAAATATTTGGCCTTCTAGTAGTGTGTCGGACTTTCTCTATTAGTCCAACTATACTGACCTCCATCAGGTTGCAAATTAAAACTAATTTTTATCTGCATCTACAGTACCTCTGAAAAAATATTTGGGCTTCTAGCAGTGTGTGGGACTTGTTCTATTAGTCCATCTATACTGACCTCCATCAGGTTGCAAACTGAATATAGTTTTTTCTGCATCTACCTCTGAAAAAATATTGGGCTTCTAGCTGTGTGTGGGTCTTGTTCTATTAATCCATCTATACTGACCTCCATCAGGTTGCAAACTGAATATATTTTTTTCTGCATCTACCTCTGAAAAAATATTTGGCCTTCTAGTAGTGTGTCGGACTTTCTCTATTAGTCCATCTATACTGACCTCCATCAGGTTGCAAATTCAAAATAATTTTTTTCTGCATCTAACCCAGCCAATAGTTTTGGCCTAATACCACAGTTTGGCCACTCAGCTCTGCTCGGTTACCATCCATTGTTTTTTTGTGCAAACAACTCCAGAGTTGTGAATTAGTTAACCACCAAAATGAGTGGAAAAAGGCCTGCTGCTGGTGGAAAGGGGAATAGGCGTGTTGGGAAGGGGAAAATAGGTTGTGTCCGTGGGGTAGGTGTTAAAGCAACAGTAACATCTGCAGAAGAAAGACCATCTTCCAGCCAAACTAATATGTCTACTTCTTTTAGCGGACAATGTGATAAGATCCCTTTCTTACGGCCACGCCAATCGCTACAAATTCCAGATGAGGCACAAAAACAGCAGGTGCTTCAACGGATATCAAGTGCTCCTTTAAGTGGGCTCTCCTCCACATCAACTTCAACATCACAAATACTCCAGTCCTCAAAGGTGTCACCCAAATCGCACTTGCTTCCTCACAGCTCCCAAATCTCCAGCTGCCCGTCTGAGTATGAGGTAGAACAGATGGTTGAGTCTGCAGAGCTGTTTACTCATACCATAGCCTGGGAATCAGAGGTCGACTCCAGCGCTTCTGTGAATCCAGACGAGGAAATGATCTGCACTGATGCCCAGAATCTTTATGAGTCGGATCCAGGACCAGACGCAGAAGGTTCTGACCATAATGTAGACCCTCATTCCCAAACTGTAACTCCTGTTGGTGGAGACAATGAGGAAGACGATGATAAGACTCAAATACCTGATTGGAGCGACAACTTTAGTTTTTTGTCAGGGCAGGACCAGGTTGGCTCTGAGGACGACGGGTGTGATAACGCACAGGGTGATGATGATGAGGTCGGAGATCCCACTTACTGTCAACCCACAGTCAGCCAAGAGATGAGGTCAGCAGAGGAGGTGGAGGAAGATGCTAGTGACGACGAGGTGAGGTTGCGCCTTCCTGGACAGAGACGTAGTTCTGGAAGCACGTCAACAACTGCATCCTCAAACACAACTCTGCCTCTCACCACAAGTCGTGGTGGCTCTTCAGGTCGCATGGGTGCTAAGCCTTGCATAGCCTGGGCATTTTTTCAGATCGATAAAGATGACCCAACTCGTGTTATCTGTAACATTTGTCAGCAAAAGCTAAGTAGAGGCCAAAAAATACATAGTTTGAGTACTTCATGCATGAACCGGCACATGGACATGAAGCATAAGTTGCAGTGGGAAGCTCAGTGTGCTACAATGCGGCCTAGCCGGCCGGGCCAACCACCGTCTGCCATATCTTGTGCATCCGCGGCCTCTTCATCCTCTGTGACTGGGGGGACAGCAGTCACACCTGTTTTGGGGCGCAGACCTGCCACCTCTTTACCCGCAACAGCCAGCGTGATTGGCAGGTCATCATTTTCTTTGGAGGTGGTAACACCAGCTGGTGTTGAGCGCTGTCCGACATCGATAGCACCACCTTTGGATCAAGGCAACCTAACATGTCCGCCTGCATCTTCCTCACAGACCGGCAGTTTGCCGGGGACACCCTTATCAACCCCGTCTAAGCACAATAGCCAGCCCTCGGTCCCTCAGATGTGGACAAGTAAAAGACCATTTCCTCCTAGCCATGAGAAAGCTAAGAGGTTGAATTTCACCATCTGCAAGCTCTTGGCTACAGAAATGCTGCCTTTCCGCCTGGTGGACACAGAGGATTTTCGAGACCTTATGTCCGTCGCAGTGCCCCAGTACCAGATGCCCAGTCGGCACTACTTCTCAAAGAAAGGTGTGCCTGCGCTCCACCAGCATGTCGCACACAACATCACCGCTTCTTTGAGAAACTCTGTGTGTGACAGGGTGCATTTCACCACAGACACTTGGACGAGTAGGCATGGACAGGGGCGTTACATGTCGCTGACTGGGCACTGGGTAACTATGGTGACAGCAGGACAAGGGGCTGCTGTCCAAGTCTTGCCGTCCCCACGAGTTGTGCGTCAATCCTCTTTATGTCAAAGTTCCTCCACTGCTTCTGCCTCCTCAACCTCCTCTCGGTCTTCCACCTGCACCCAAAGCCTGTCTGGTCATGCCACAAGCTTTCTAACTGCGCAGAAGGGATCCTGCACACCTCCTTACTATGCTGGCAGTAGGGTTTAACGTCATCAGGCGGTTTTTACATTGAAATGTCTGGGAAATGTGAGTCACACAGCTGAGGAGTTGTGGTCAGCTCTGGAGAACCAATTTCATGAATGGTTGTCTCCACTGGACCTGAAACCAGGGAAGGCCGTGTGCGACAATGCTGCAAACCTGGGTGCGGCCCTTCGCCGGGGCAATGTCACACACGTGCCTTGTATGGCTCACGTGTTGAACCTGGTTGTCCAGCAATTTTTAGCCCACTATCCCAGACTAGATGGCCTTCTGCAGAGGGCACTGTCGCTGTGTGCTCACTTCCGCCGTTCGCATCCCGCAGCTCAGCGACTTACATCTCTACAGAAGTCGTTGGGCCTGCCACTTCACCGGCTAAAATGCGATGTGCCTACCCGGTGGAATTCAACTCTGCACATGTTGCAGCGACTGTGGCAGCACCGACAAGCCCTGGTGCAATACGTTCTGACGTATAGCCTGGGCCAACGAGATTCAGAGGTGGGGCAAATCACGCTGGAGGAGTGGTCTCAGATCAGGGACCTATGCACCCTTCTGCACAGTTTTGAAATGGCGACGAAGATGTTTAGTGCTGACGATGCCATTATCAGCATGACTATTCCGGTGATTTACATGCTGGAGCACATGTTAAACAGAATTCGGAGTCAGGTGGTGGCACAAGAGGAGGTGGAGGAAGTAGAGGAGGAGGAGTTGTATGCGGAAGGGCTAACATCTGCAAGGTCCAGAAGGTCGGCAGCACCAAGGCGGCAGGCATGTGAGGGTGGGGGAGATGGTTTTACCAGGGCGCATGGTAGCAGCCAAACTAGTGAGGAAGGTGCAGGAGCCCAGGAAGAAGTGGAGGACGAACTGATGGAAGACTCATCAGATGAGGGAGACCTTGATCACATTTCTGTTGTGCGAGGTTGGGGGGAGAGGACAGAGGAAGGAAGCATGATTGTTACCTCGCCACCAACACAACAGGGACTTGGTGCTCCTGGATGAGCAACACACATGAGTGCCTTCTTGCTGCACTACCTGCAACATGACCCTCGAATTGTGAGAATTAGAAATAATCCTGACTACTGGGTTGCCACACTGTTAGATCCCCGGTACAAAAGTAAATTTGCAGAAATTATTCCTGCCATAGAAAGGGATGCACGCATGCAGGAGTATCAGCAGAGACTGTTGCAGAATCTTACATGTGCTTTTCCACAAAATACCAGTGGTGCACGTAGTGAATCTCACAGTTCCAACTTGCCAACCGTGGGACCGTCAAGTGTTCAGCACTCAAACCGTAACAGAACCACAGTATCTGCTGGTAACATCAATTTTGCGGAATCATTTCACCACTTTTTTAGCCCATCCTTTGCAAGGCCACAGGAGACAAGAAGTCTGACACATAGTCAACGCCTAGAGACGATGGTACAGGAGTATCTCCAAGTAAACATTGAAGCCACGACTGTGTCACTGGACCCTTGCTCTTTTTGGGCTTCCAATCTGGATAAATGGCCGGAGCTAGCCACTTACACCTTGGAGATCTTGTCATGCCCCGCAGCCAGCGTTCTGTCTGAACGTGTGTTCAGCGCTGCTGGTGGTGTGCTGACAGATAAGCGCACGCGGCTCTCCACTGATAATGTAGACAGACTCACGTTCATAAAGATGAACAAATCATGGATCCGAAACGACTTTTCTACCCCTGTGTCATCCTGGGGAGAGTAAAAGCTTGATGATTGGTTAAAATCACCCTACCAAACGTTTTAAGCTTTCAAATTACTAATCATGTTTATCTGTATCTTGACTGGAAAATAATTTGGGCTTTGTAGCAGTGTGCAGCACTGATCCTATTAGGCCATCTATAATAAGCTCCACCAGATTTAAAATTAAAAATAATTTTTAGCTGCATCTAGCCCGGAAAATAATTTTGGGGCTCCGAGATGCGCAAGACACATAAGTGCCTTCTTGCTGCACTACCTGCAGCATGACCCTCATATTGTCAGAATTCGAAGTAATCATGACTACTGGGTTGCCACACTCTTAGATCCCCCAAACTTTTCGATCAACCTTTTCATTTTAATAAAGACCAAAAAAATGGTCATTTTTGAAATTATAAGCATTAGCAGGTTGTTAGAAACTGAAATCAAACAGTTTTCAACTCAAAACTTTATTCTAGGTGATGTTACATTTTCACATAGGACCCCTTGTTCGAAAGGAGCTTCTGAACTCTCTCGTCCATTGAATTTGTCAGGTTTTGGATGGTTTCTGCTTCAATTGTTTTGCATGAGGACAGAATACCCTCCCAGAGCTGTTGCTTAGATGTGAACTGCCTCCCGCCATCATAGACACTCCTTTTAATGATGCTCCAAAGGTTCTGAATGGGGTAGAGGTCAGAGGAGCATGGGGGTCACACCATAAGTTTGTCCCCTTTTATGCCCATATCAGCCAGAGATGCAGATGTTTTATGTGCAGCATGAGATGGTGCATTATCATGCAGAAAAATGATCTTGCTGTGAAATACACGGTTCTTCTTCTTGAACCATGGCAGGAAGTGCTGTTTGAGAAAATCCACATACATTATGGAGTTCATCTTTAGCGCCTTCAGGGATCCTAAAGGGGCCGACAATCTCTCTCCCCATGATTCCAGCCCAAAACATTACTCCACCTCCTCCTTGTTGGCGCTGTAGCCGTGTTTGCGTGGGGTGTCCATCAACCAGCCATCCTCCACTCCATCCATCTGGACCATCGAGCGCTGCACGGCACTCATCCGTGAACAAAACAGTTTTGAAATCAGTCTTCATGTAATGTTTGGCCCACTGGAGCCGTTTCTGCTTGTGTGAAGTGGATAGAGGAGGTCGACAGGATGGCGTATGCACAGCTGCAAACCTCTGAAGGACCCTGCATCTTGTTGTTCGGGGGACGTTGGAGGCACAAGCAGCTTCAAAAACTTGTCTGCTGCTATGACAAGGCTTTTTTGCCGCTGCTCTTTCAACCTGACGTAATTGCCTGTAGGAAAGAGTCCTCAATTTGCCCTTATCAGCACGCACACGTGTGTACTGTGAATCAGCTACATACTTCTTGATTGCCAAGACACTTCATCCTGATCATCGCACAATGTTGATTGTAGTCATGCCTTGACCTAAACACTCCACAATTTGTTGCTTCTCAGCAGCCGACACATCCTTTTTCTTTCCCATTTTGGCAGAAAATGTAGGCTGCTTAATAATGTGAGAGAGCCTTCTTAAGTAGTCTTGCCTTTCATTGGACACACCTGCCAAACTAATTAGCACAGGTGTCTGCAATTGCTTACAGTGATATAAAGAGCCCTGACACACATCTCCATCAATGAGTTTAACTGACAAACAAACAAATTCTTCCCTTATCACTCCTAAACACTTTTTGCATAATAATTTGGAACGCGGTGTACATATGCTTTTCCACAAAACACCAGCGGTTCACGTAGTGAATCTTACAGTTCTAACTTGCCAACCGTGGTCTGTATGGAATTGTTCAATAAAGGGCCCAAAATTAAGATAACATAGATGGGAGAGGTCTCTATGAATAGGAATTCCTAAGTATTTGATACCCTGTGAGGGCCAGGCAAAGGGAAAGTTGGACTGGATGGAATCCTATATGGATTTGGGGAGGGAGACATCGAGGGCCTCAGACTTCGCTGCATTGATTTTAAAATTTGACCATGTAACAAAGTAATCTATTTCAGCCATAACAGCATGGATGGATATATGTGATTGAGTGATATATACTAGGACATCATCAGCAAATAGAGAGCACTTGTACTCGGTGCCTCCCACCTCAATCCACCTAATATTGGGGTTATGGCGAATTGATGAGAGCAGGTGCTCCGTCACTAGGATGTATAAGAGAGGGGACAGAGGACATCCCTGCCTTGTCCCATTGGTGATTGTGAAAGGTGATGAAAATGTTCTGACGCACCCCCTGGGCCTTGGGACACCCGGAGCCGGACCCTTTTTGGTGGATGCTGGTGGTTGTAGTCTTCGTGGCGGCGACCCGGTTCCGTGGCTCAGGGCGGTCAAACCAGTGGCGGAACTATTTATGTGGTTTTGATGTTTAAATGTCCGACTACGCCACCCGTGGATTGCGGTCAGAGTGAACCGCCGCTACAGGGCAGACCGCTGAGGCTGGTGTTGTGGGTGCAGCAGAGCGTAGCATAACTCCCCATGGGAGGAGTATAGCCTCAGGGCAGTGTATGCGGAGGATGGGGGTGATGGTGCAGGGCAGCAGCAGTAACGACACGGAGTCAGTGATGCAGTCCAGGGCCTTTACTCACAGTTCTTATTATCCAGACCACGTCTGCAGGTAACGGCTGCCCACGTCGTACTGTGCTCACCAGGTGAGGGGCTCAGACAACTCCCAGATAACTTTGGAGCACTTCACAAGACCCCCTTTGTGTGTCCTTTGTCTGGCCTTTCTTACCAACACTTCTGTCCGGCTGCCTCGGGCCTCCTCTTGGTAAACTTGGCGCCAGTTTCCCTGACCCTATGTGGTGCCTTCCTAGCGGGTGTAGCGAGGGGCTGCGCCACATAAAATGTCAGAGCCTCAGGTTTCTAGCTGAGGGTCGTTTCCTGCCTCCACTAGTTCGGGGACCGGTCTCCCCCTTTGGCCTGACCCCTCCACGCAGGTGGATTCGGGCGTGCGGTGGCGACTCGCCCGTCCGCACCCCTGGGATCCCTTCATTCCTCGTTCCTGGAGCCTTCTCCGCTCCTCTTCCTTCCTTCTCCCTCTTCCAGGCCTGGGCCTCTGTTACTAGGCCCGCCTCCGGAGCAGAGCTCATGCAGAGCCCCTGCTCCCTGCCACTTCTGCTCAGACTTCTCTGCACTGAACTAAGATGGTGCCCACCTTTTATACTCCCTTCTCAATGCACCCAAGAACTGCTTCCTCCCTGCTCCTGCACTACAGGGTTCCCCTTCCTCAGTGTTCCCTCCCCCCACTCCAGCCAGGGACAGGGACTGTCGTGCCCATCTCAGGGGCATATTGGTCGCCCTGCCCCACGGCAATGTGGTGTAATGCATGCAGGTGTCGGGTCCTGATCCACACTCCATCCTTACCTGAGAGTGAGATATCACACCTCTGGGTGAGGTGCAATATGTCTGTAGCAACCGAGCCCTCAGGGTGCTACAGTTCCATTTATCTTCAACCTAGGTGACGTATTGCGATACAGGGCCGTGATTTTGGCTATAAAAGGGTCCCTTAGACCCCTACCCCAAGCTTTTTAAGAGAATCATATATGGCGTGCCAGGAGACTCTATGGAATGCTTTCTCAGCATCCAACGAGAGTATCTAATTACAAATTTTTAACTGCATCTAGCCCAGGAAATACTTTGTGCCTAGTAGCAGTGTCTGCTAGTCAGCGGATTATCCCGGCTGTTAAGCAAGCTACACCACCTGTAGTTTAGACACTTAATTTTTTCAAAGGAAATGCTTCGGGACCATGGGATACTCAGTGAAGAGCATCAGGAGGCACCCCAAGGCATAGGGGCGGGGACTGGCAGTAGGATGCCTTGCGGTGGACAGCCGAGCTCGATCCTTATAAAAGCTTTTTAACTGCAGCAGCTTTAGTGGACGCTACTGGAGCTGGAATTACGCGGCTGCTGGCATGAGACTTGCCCTCCAATAGATCCTTGTAAATGGATTTAAAGTGTATTCATTCAAATTAGAGAGACAATTTAAATTAAAAAGCTGAGAGCTGCCTCCACCACAGGGGGGCTCGCTCGACCCACCAGCGGACAGGCACCAGTATTGGGAGAGGGGGGCTGGCCATCAGGGTTCACCGCGGCTCTGGCACAAACCCGGCGACACGGAGGTGGCACGGGCAGGAGCGGACTGGCCGTGTCGGCTTCTCACTTTTTGGATTTTAGAAGGGCATGACATGCCTATATCTGTGTCTCCCCCTCCTTTTACTCCTCCACCTCTTTTATTTTCGCATGACTATATGTACTTGTCACTTTTCCATGTGTTAGTTGTGTCTTCTGAGCAGTTTGTCAGCTTTTGGACACCTTTGAAGGTGTTTTCTATGTGTTTCTATGTGTTTTTGTTTGCCTGCCATTGGTTTTAACGGTGTTCGAAGGTGTTCGACGAACAGTTCGACGAACAGTTCGGCGAACACACGGGTGTTCGACGAACCGAACCGAACTCGAACACTACGGGGGTGGCTCAACACTAGTTAAATTCTTGTACATAGGTGACTGTATTATAGTAGTTAAATTCTTGCACATAGGGGCAGTATTATAGTAGTTATATTCTTGAACATATGACCTGTATTATAGTAGTTATATTCTTATACATAGGTGGCAGTATTATAGTAGTTATATTCTTGTACATATGGGCAGTATTATAGTAGTTATATTCTTGTACATAGAGAGTAGAATTATAGCAGTTATGCTCTTGTACATAGGAGCAGTATTATAGTAGTTATATTCTTGTACATAGGGGCAGTATTATAGTAGTTATATTCTTACACATAGGAGCAGAATTATAGTAGTTATTTTCTTGTACATAGGTGACTATTATAGTAGTTATTTTCTTGTACATAGGGAGCAGCATTATAGCAGTTATATTCTTGTACATAGGGGCAGTATTATAGTAGTTAAATTTTTGTATATAGGTGGCTGTATTATAGTAGTTAAATTCTTGTACATAGGGGCAGTATTATAGTAATTATATTCTTGTACATAGGAGCAGTATTATAGTAGTTATATTCTTGTACATAGGGGCAGTATTATAGTAGTTATATTCTTGTACATAGGAGCAATATTATAGTAGTTATATTCTTGTACATAGGAGCAATATTATAATAGTTATATTGTTGTACATAGGGAGCAGTATTATAGCAGTTATATTCTTGTACATAGGTGGCTGTATTATAGTAGTTATAATCTTGCACATAGGAGGCAGTATTATAGTAGTTATATTCCTGTACATAGGAGCAGTATTATAGTAGATATATTCTTATACATAGGAGGATAATTATAATATTTATATTCTTGTACTTTGGAGAAGTATTATAGTAGTTATATTCTTGCACATAGGGGCAGTATTAGAGAAGATAAATTCTTGTACATAGGGGGCAGTTTTATAGAAGTTATATTCGTGTACATAGGGGGCAGTATTATAGTAGTTAAATTTTTGTTCATAGGGGGCAGTAATATAGTAGTTGTATTCTTGTAAATAGGAGAAGTATTATAGTAGATACATTCTTATACACAGGAGCAGTATTATAATATTTATATTCTTGTACAATGGAGCAGTATTATAGTAGATATATTCTTGTACATAGTAGCAGTAATATGGTAGTTATATTCTTGTACATAGGGGGCAGTATTATAGTAGTTATATTCTTGTACATAGGGGGCAGTATTATAGTAGTTATATTCTTGTACATAGGTGGCTGTATTATAGTAGTTATATTCTTGTACATAGGTGGCTGTATTATAGTAGTTATATTCTTGTACATAGAGAGTAGTATTATAGCAGTTATGTTCTTGTACATAGGTGGCTGTATTATAGTAGTTATATTCTTGTACATAGGTGGCTGTATTATAGTAGTTATATTCTTGTACATAGAGAGTAGTACTATAGCAGTTATATTCTTGTACATAGGGCACAGTATTATAGTAGTTATATTCTTGTACATAGGGAGCAGTATTATAGTAGTTATATTCTTGTACATAGGGGCAGTATTATAGTAATTATACTCTTGTACATAGGGAGTAGTATTATTGAAGTTATATTCTTGTACATAAGGGGCAGTATTACAGTAGTTAAATTCTTGTTCATAGGGGGCAGTAATATAGTAGTTATATTCTTGTACATAGGAGCAGTATTATAGTAGTTATATTCTTGTAAATAGGAGAAGTATTATAGTAGATATATTCTTATACACAGGAGCAGTATTATAATATTTATATTCTTGTACAATGGAGCAGTATTATAGTAGTTATATTCTTGTACACAGGGAGCAGTATTATAGTAGCTATTTTCTTGTACATATGTGACTGTATTCTAGTAGTTATTTTCTTGTACATAGGGAGCAGCATTATAGCAGTTATATTCTTGTACATAGGGGCAGTATTATAGTAGTTAAATTCTTGTATATAGGTGGCTGTATTATAGTAGTTAAATTCTTGTACATAGGGGCAGTATTATAGTAGTTATATTCTTGTACATAGGAGCAGTATTATAGTAGTTATATTCTTGTACATAGGGGCAGTATTATAGTAGTTATATTCTTGTACATAGGAGCAATATTATAGTAGTTATATTCTTGTACATAGGAGAAATATTATAATAGTTATATTGTTGTACATAGGGAGCAGTATTATAGCAGTTATATTCTTGTACATAAGTGGCTGTATTATAGTAGTTATAATCTTGCACATAGGAGGCAGTATTATAGTAGTTATATTCCTGTACATAGGAGCAGTATTATAGTAGATATATTCTTATACATAGGAGGATAATTATAATAGTTATATTCTTGTACATAGGAGCAGTATTATAGTAGTTATATTCTTGCACATAGGGGCAGTATTAGAGAAGTTAAATTCTTGTACATAGGGGGCAGTTTTATAGAAGATATATTCGTGTACATAGGGGGCAGTATTATAGTAGTTAAATTCTTGTTCATAGGGGGCAATAATATAGTAGTTGTATTCTTGTAAATAGGAGAAGTATTATAGTAGTTATATTCTTATACACAGGAGCAGTATTATAATATTTATATTCTTGTAAAATGGAGCAGTATTATAGTGGTTATATTCTTGTACAGAGGGAGCAGTATTATAGTAGATATATTCTTGTACATAGGAGCAGTAATATGGTAGTTATATTCTTGTACATAGGGGGCAGTATTATAGTTGTTATATTCTTGTACATAGGGGGCAGTATTATAGTAGTTATATTCTTGTACATAGGTGGCTGTATTATAGTAGTTATATTCTTGTACATAGGTGGCTGTATTATAGTAGTTATATTCTTGTAGATAGAGAGTAGTATTATAGCAGTTATGTTCTTGTACATAGGAGCAGTATTATAGTAGTTATATTCTTGTACACAGAGGGCAGTATTATAGTAGTTATATTCTTGTACATAGGTGGCTGTATTATAGTAGTTATATTCTTGTGCATAGAGAGTAGTATTATAGCAGTTATGTTCTAGTACATAGGAGCAGTATTATAGTAGTTATATTCTTGTACATAGGGGGCAGTATTATAGTAGTTATATTCTTGTACATAGGTGGCTGTATTATAGTAGTTATATTCTTGTACATAGGTGGCTGTATTATAGTAGTTATATTCTTGTACATAGAGAGTAGTATTATAGCAGTTAAATTCTTGTACATAGGGCACAGTATTATAGTAGTTATATTCTTGTACATAGGGAGCAATATTATAGTAGTTATATTCTTGTACATAGGGGCAGTATTATAGTAATTATACTCTTGTACATAGGGAGTAGTATTATTGAAGTTATATTCTTGTACATAAGGGGCAGTATTACAGTAGTTAAATTCTTGTTCATAGGGGGCAGTAATATAGTAGTTATATTCTTGTACAAAGGAGCAGTATTATAGTAGTTATATTCTTGTAAATAGGAGAAGTATTATAGTAGATATATTCTTATACACAGGAGCAGTATTATAATATTTATATTCTTGTACAATGGAGCAGTATTATAGTAGTTATATTCTTGTACATAGGGGGCAGTATTATAGTAGTTATATTCTTGTACATAGGGGGCAGTATTATAGTAGTTATATTCTTTTACATAGGTGGCTGTATTATAGTAGTTATATTCTTGTACATAGGTGGCTGTATTATAGTAGTTATATTCTTGTACATAGAGAGTAGTATTATAGCAGTTATATTCTTGTACATAGGGGGCAGTATTATAGTAGTTATATTCTTGTACATAGGGAGCAGTATTATAGTAGTTATATTCTTGTACATAGGGGCAGTATTATAGTAATTATACTCTTGTACATAGGGAGTAGTATTATTGAAGTTATATTCTTGTACATAGGTGGCTGTATTATAGTATTAATATTCTTGTACATAGGAAGCAATATAATAGTATTTATATTCTTGTACATAGGAGCAGTATTATAGTAGTTATATTCTTGTACATAGGAGTAGTATTATAGTAGTTATATTCATGTACATAGGGGCAGTATTATAGTAGTTTTATTCCTGTACATAGTAGTAGTAGTATTATAGTAGTTATATTTTTGTACATAGGGGGCAGTATTATAGTTTTTTATATATTCTTGAACATAGGAGGCAGTATTAGAGTAGTTATATTCTTGTACATAGGGGGCAGGATTATAGTAGTTATATTCGTGTACATAGGTGGCAGTATTATAGTAGTTATATTCTTGTACATAGGGGGTAGTAATATAGTAGTTATATTCTTGTACATTGGAGAAGCATTACAGTAGCTATATTCTTGTACATAGGAGCAGTAATATGGTAGTTATATTCTTGCACATAGGGGCAGTATTATAGTTGTTATATTCTTGTACATAGGAGGCTGTATTATAGTAGTTGTATTCTTGTACATTGGAGCAGTATTATAGTAGTTATATTCCTGTATATAGGGGCAGTATTATAGTAGTTATATTCTTGTACATAGGAGCAGTATTATAGTAGTTATACTCTTGTACCTAGGGGCAGTATTATAGTAGTTATATTCTTGTATATAGGAGCAGTATTTTAGTATTTATAAACCTGTACATAGATGGCCGTATTATAGTCGTTCTATTCTTGTACATAGGAGGCTGTATTATAGTAGTTATATTCTTGTACATAGGAGCAGTATTATAGTAGTTGTGTTCTTGTACATAGGGGTAGTATTATAGTAGTTATATTCTTTTACGCAGGAGCAGTATCATAGTAGTTATATTTTTGTAGATAGGGTCAGATTTATAGTAGTTATATTCTTGTACATAAGAGCAGTATTATAGTAGTTATATTCTTGTACATAGAGGCAGCATTATAGTAGTTATAGTTAGTGTTGAGCCACCCCCGTAGTGTTCGAGTTCGGTTCGGTTCGTCGAACACCTTCAAACACCGTTAAAACCACTGGCAGGCAAACAAAAACACATAGAAACACAAAGAAAACACATAGAAAACATTTCAAAGGTGTCCAAAAGCTGACAAACTGCTCAGAAGACACAACTAACACATGGAAAAGTGACAAGTACATATAGTCATGCAAAAAGAAAAGAGGTGGAGGAGTAAAAGGAGGGGGAGACACAGATATAGGCATGTCATGCCCTTCTAAAATCAAGAAAGGCTGGAGTAAAAATCTAAAATCAGCCTACCAACACCCAGACATAGTGACAAGAAAATTCAAAAAAGGAATATCTATAGGTAGAATGGCGGTTCCATTCAGAACACTTTCCTTACAAGACGTAGTGGTATCCCCGTTGTGAGTTGTGCCAAAAACGGAACCCAATACATTCGTACTAATCCACCATTTGTCATACCCAAGGGGCAGGTCAGTAAACGACAACATCGACGCGGACCCAAGTACAGTAGTATATACTGTACATCCTTTGACAAGGCAATCAGGCGGATCAAGAAGTTGGGAAGGGTCACCCTAATGGCCAAAACAGACATTGATGCGGCGTTCCGGTTACTTACTAGCTGTGCCTCCGAATAGTGTCCACCTATTGGGCTGCTTCTGGGAAGGAGCATACTATATAGATCGCTGTTTGCCCATGGGGTGCTCCAGATCCTGCTCACTATTTGAGGCGTTTAGTTGCTTCCTCGAATGGGTTGTAATGGACGTTTCTAAGGGGGCACATATTATCCATTACCTCGACAACTTCTTATGCCTGGGCCCAAAAGATTCGCCACAGTGTGAATACACCTGGTAGTCCACCTGTGAGAAGGAGAGAGCTGGAGGGAGAGCGGACACCACAGAGCCGAGGGGTTAGATGGAGAACGGAAGAAGGAAAGAGGGCGAGGGAGGTAAGGGAGTACAGTGGAAGGCCGACCTGAGCTCCCCCACGTTCCTGCTGGGCGGGGAACAGCCCTGGGGAGAAATGCCGCTTGTGCATCCCTTTGAGGTTACGGGCGCGAGCGGGCAGAGGGACTACGCTGGAGTGCGAAGCCGACACGGCCAGTCCGTTCCTGCCCGTGCGACCTCCGTGTCGCCGGGTTTGTGCCAGAGCTGCGGTGGACCCTGACCGCCGTTCGCATCCCGCAGCTCAACGACTTACATCTCTACAGAAGTCGTTGGGCCTGCCAGTTCACCGGCTGAAATGCAATGTGCTGACACGGTGGAATTCAACTCTGCACATGTTGCAGCGACTGTGGCAGCACCGACAAGCCCTGGTGCAATACGTTCTGACGTATAGCCTGGACCAACGAGATCCAGAGGTGGGGCAAATCACGCTGCAGGAGTGGTCTCAGATCAGGGACCTATGAAGTTGACGCGCCCCCTGGGCCGTGGGCTACCCGGAGCCGGGCCGGTAGACGCTGGGGGTTGTAGTCACTGTGGCGGTGACCCGGTCCGTGACCCAGGACGGTCAATCCAAGGGTAATTTGTATATGTGGGTTTTATAATGTCCAACTACGCCACCTGTGGAGTGCGGCCAAAGGAGGAGCCGCCGCTGCGGAACAGTCCTCTGAAGCTGGTGGTTTTGCAGCAATGGTATTATTACTCCCCACAGGAAGAGTGTAGCTTCAGGGCAGTGTGGGTGGATGATGGTGGTTGTAGTGCAGGGAGTCAGTAATGAACACAGAGTCCGTGTGATGCAATCCCAAGATCTTTACTCACAGTTGTTGCAGTCTAGATTACAGGTAGCAGAGCAATCTCCCCCGTCGTGCTGTGCATACTCAGTGAGGGACTCAGTCCACCCCCAGATAGCTCCGGAGTACTTAGCAGGACCCCCTTCTGTGTCTCCTTTCTCTGGCCTTCTCCCTGCACCTCACACCCAGTGACACTTCCATCCTGTATCCTCGGGCCTTGGCGGGCGACGTGTGTTCCGTCCCCTGGGTCCTATGTGGCTACCTTCTTAGTGAGACTGGTGTGAACTTTGGCCTGCAGTACATGAAATGCTGCAGCCTCCGATTTCTAGTTGAGCCTTGCTGTTTCTCCACTAGTTGAGGGACCGGTTCCCCTTATCTGGCCTGACCCCTCTACCTCCTGGTAGCAGCGGGCGTACGGGTGGCCTTCTGCACGGCCCGTACCCCTAGGGTCCCTTAGGTTCCTGGAGCCTTCCTGCTCCCACTCCTCTCTTCTCTCCTTTAGTCCTGGGCCTCCAAGGCTAGGCCCGCCTCCGGAGCAGAGCTCATGCAGAGCCTCTGCTCCTGTCACTTCTCCTCCTCTGACTGGCTTGCTCTTTCTAAGATGGCTTCCTATTTATACTCTCCCTGTCATGTGCTCCCCTAAGCTGCTTTCTCCACCCACACCCACTACATAGGACCCTCCCGCCAGCTAGGGACCTGGGACTGTGCTCTCCCTTAGGAGCAATCTCGCCCTACCCCCACTGCGGGTATGTGTTGGATGCAGTTGATAGAGTCCCGAGCCATACTCCTTCCTTACCTGAGGGTGAGATACCACACCTCTGGGTGAGATGCAGTACCTCTGTGGCGACTGAACCCTCAGGGGCACCACACACCCTTCTGCACAGTTTTGAAATGGCGACGAAGATGTTTAGTGCTGACGATGCCATTATCAGCATGACTATTCCAGTGATTTACATGCTGGAGCACACGTTAAACAGAATTCAGAGTCAGGTGGTGAGACAAGAGGAGGTGGAGGAAGTAGAGGAGGAGTTGAATGCGGAAGGGATAACATCTCCAAGGTCCAGACGGTCGGCAGTACCAAGGCGGCAGGCATGGGAGGCGGGCGGGAGGGATTAACCAGGGTGCATGGTAGCAGCCAAACTGTTTAGGAAGGTGCAGGAGCCGAGGAAGAAGTGGAGGACGAACTGGCGATGGGCATGTAAGACTCATCAGATGAGGGAGACCTTGATCACATTTCTGTTGTGTGAGGTTGGGGGGAGAGGGCAGAGGAAGGAAGCATGATTCTTACCTCGCTACCAACACAACAAGGACTTGGTCCTCCTGGATGCGCAAGACACATGAGTGCCTTCTTGCTGCACTACCTGCAACATGACCCTTGGATTGTCAGAATTCGAAGTAATCCCGACTACTGGGTTGCCACACTCTTAGATCCCCGGTACAAAGGTAAATTTGCCAAAATAATTCCTGCCATAGAAAGGGATTCACGCATGCAGGAGTATCAGCAGAGGCTGTTGCAGAATCTTACATGTGCTTTTACACAAAACACCAGTGGTGCACGTAGTGAATCTCACAGTTCTAACTTTCAAACCGTGGGACTGTCGAGTCTTCATCACTCAAACCGTAACAGAAACACAGTATCTGCTGGTAACAGCAATTTTGTGGAATTGTTTCACCACTTTTTTAGACCATCCTTTGCAAGGCCACAGGAGACAAGAAGTCAGACACATAGTCAACGCCTAGAGAGGATGGTACAGGATTATCTCCAAGTGTACATCGAAGCCATGACTGTGTCACTGGACCCTTGCTCATTTTGGGATTCCAATCTGGAAAAATGTCCGGAGCTCGCCACTCACGCCTTGGAGATCTGCCCTGCAGCCAGCGTTCTCTCTGAATGTGTGTTCAGCGCTGCTGGTGGTGTGCTGACAGATAACCGCATGCTGCTGTCCACTGAGAATGTAGACAGACTCACGTTCATAAAGATGAACAAATCATGGATCCGGAAGTACTTTTCTACCCCTGTGTCATCCTGGGGAGACTAAAAGCTTGAGGATTTGGTAAAATCACCTCACCAAAAGTTTTAAGCAACTCTGGGGCAATTGATCCCACTTAAGTGGTGTCTGTGCCACAATTTTTGGAAAAAATGGAGACTCTTTTAGGAGTCCCCTTGCTGTGTTTTACGTGACGGTGGCATCGTCAATTCCAGGTGGGTTGGGTCGCCCCTCCCCCTTTTAACTGTAAGAAACTACATACACTATGGCTTGGGGTAACACAGATGGTTGAGTCTGAAGAGCTGTTTACTCAGAGGTCTGCTCCAAAGCTTCAGTGTCTGCTAGTCAGCGTAGAATTTTTAACTGCATCTAGCCTAGGCAATACTTTGGGCGTAGTTGCCCAGCTGCGAAGCAAGCTGCACCGCCAGTGTTTCTAATAAGAATTTTTAAATGCATCTAGCCTAGGCAGACTGTGGGGACCCCCAACCAAACCCAGATGCTCAGCCCCCCTACCGCCCATCTTTCCTTGACAATATAATAATGTAACTCTTACAACTGGATGGGTGAGGATCGGTCACAGCTTTATTAACTCTTTATACTCATTCCATTAGAAAGGCATTTTATTTCTAAAATAATTCAGCTTGTTGCAGCATGCCCTGGGTCTCCACACCGGCAAGTTGGCCAACAAGTGTAACTCTCCAACATGTCCTTTCTATTTCCAGGCCACGGAGGATCCTGCGTACTCGTATGCAGGACTCTGACCCCCATCCATCACTCTTAACACTTCTTGCACTTCGTCCTGGAGTCCTGACAGGAATATGTCCAGTCCAATATCCATTAAGTGAACACGGTCGGGCCGTATGAGTCCTGCTTTATCTCTTTCCAGTTGTTGGTGTTGTATCACTACACCGCCTCTGTCTCTTCTAAATTTTGCCATCCGAATATTTATTACCCGCCTTGTCCGTTCGATGGCCGTGATGTCTCGCGCACCTTGCCATACCGCTATCGGCACAATCTCTGACCATACTATAGTTAGTTTTGTGAAAAATTCTCTGAAGCGCTCATTGTCTAGTTTCATTATTGCCATTAGTTATGCGCTCTTGTGATGACCTAGGTCGTTTCCCCCGGCCTGTATAACTAAGATGACTGGACCTCTTGCCTCTCTCCCCACCTTGATTACCTCCATTAGTACCTGTGGCCATAGCAGGCCTCTAATACCTCTCCAGTTGAAATATGTGTTATGAAACTCTAATTTCCTCCCGCCTAAGCGGACTTTCGCCCTTTTTTCTGCCCAATATATATACGAGTGGCCTATCACCCACACTGTTGGCTTAGCATCACCTGTA